>NC_132797.1:23810833-25251666 GCF_048594095.1 Paramormyrops kingsleyae
TGATCTCCCGGATTCGACCCTGCCTGCACGACCACGCCTTTGCCTGATACCTATTGCTTGTCTCACTCTGCCTGGTTAATAAATGCTCAGCGATTAGTCCATCCGCGGGTCCGAGTGTGTTGTACACAAGCTATGTTTTAGTTCTGTTTGGGAGTCTTGTGCGGAAATAATAACACTTTCCTGCACCAAAATATCTGTATTGCATATACCAAAATTTGCTGTATTGCATATACCAATATTGATAAGTATTATGCAGATTTAAATAAGCTAGTTTGACCAACAGTATATGGTTATACAAAACCGCATAAGAGATGTGCTTTGTAATATGCAGTTTATGTACTGTAGTACTAAATGGAAACTGGGAAGTTTTGTGCTGTGCCCTTGGTAATCTGTCTGGTCCCTTGTGAGGAAATTACTGAGAAGCCGGTGAACAGGCTCTGACCACATCTCTCTGTATTTATCATTCACCTTTCCTGCTATTTATACACCGTATGCACAAAAGTATTGGGACACACCTCTTAATCCTTGAATTCAGGTGTTTTATTCAGACTCATTGTTACAGGTGCATAAAATCAAGCATTTTGCCATGCTGTCAGGTTTACAAACATTTGTGCAATGGGTCGTTCTGAAAAACCCAATGAATTCAAGTGTGTTACTGTCATAGGATGCCACCTTTGCAATAAGTTGGTTTGTAAAATTTCTTCCCTCCTTGATATTCTTTGGTCAACTGTAAGTGGTATTATTGCAAAGTGGAAGCATTTAGGAACAACAGAAACTCAGCCACGAAGTGACAGACCATGTAAAGTAACAGAGCGGGGTCGGCAAGTACTGAGGTGCATAGTGTGTAAAAGTCACCAAACCAAGTTCCAAACTTCCTCTGGCATTAACCCCAGCACCAAAACTGTGCCAGGAGCTTTATGGAATGGGCCAAGCAGCTGCGTGCAAGCCTCACATTACCAAGCACAATGTCAAGCACTATATGGAGTGGTGTAAAACACATCGCCACTGGACACTGGAGCAGTGGAAGTGTGTTCTATGGAGTGATAAATCAAACTTCTCTGTCTGGCAGTCTGATGGATGAGTCTGAGTTTGGCAGATGCCAGGAGAATGTACCCACTTGTCTGCAATGTGCCAACTGTTAAGTTTGGAGGAGGGATAGTGGTATGGGGCTGTTATTCAGGGGTTGGGTTTAGGCCCCTTAGTTCCAGTGAAGGGAACTCTTAATGCTTCAGCATACCAAGACATTTTGGACGATTCTATGCTCACAGCATCGTGGGAATGGTTTGGGGAAGGACCTTTCTGTTCCAGCATGACTGTGCCCCATTGCACAAAGCATAAAGACATGGTTAGGTGAGTTTGGTGTGGAAGAACTTGTCCGGCTTGCACAGAGTCCTGACCTTAACGCCTTCAAACACCTTTGGGAAGAAGGATAAAGAGTGCGAGCCAGGCCTTCACGTCCAGCATCAGTGCCTAAAGTCACTAATGCTCTTCTGGCTGTATGGGCAAAAATTCCCACAGACACACTCCATAAACTTGTGGAAAGCCTTCCCAGAATAATGTCAGCTGTTATAGTTGCAAAGGGGGGACCAACTCCATGTTGATGCCTATGGATTTAGAATGGGATGTCATAAAAGTTCCTGTAGGTGTAATGGCCAAGGGTCTCAGCACTTTTGTCCATATAGTGTATTTCATGATGCTTGATGTAAAAAACATCGGAGCAATATTGTAGCTCAGGCCTGCAACACACACATTTATGCCAAACAACGTAGTATTTGCCTACAAAAGAAACTCTCAAATGTCGTTCTTGTCCTGTGAAGTCATGTAGCCATGAGTTCTGTGTGCCATGCAGATAAACTACACTTACTAGAGAATAACCAGCAGCCATAGGCATAATTAAATGGTTTATATACGTAGCCAAAGGCTAATTTACTTTACCTGTGAATGTCAAATATTTCTGAAAACCTGATTGATAAAATCACTGAGCTTAATGGCTGGTTTGATGCTAATTTAAGCTTCCTTGAAACAGTTTTCCCCTCACATGTAACTGGATTTTCTTCTGTTATGCACTCATATATCAATTTTTGAGTAACTGCTTATCCAGTGCAGGATCCTGGTGAGCCTGGAACCAATCCCAGGAATCATAGGGCATGAGACAGGGGACACCCTGCGCAGGATGTTGGGTAATACATCCTGAAGATGAGAAAGAGATTAATTATGGCCGGTATTGTTTTCTGGAGTAGTGGATATTCAGGTGATGGGGGAATGCACAGTTTAATGCAGAAATTACTCCAGGTAGGAGAAATTTATTATTATAACTATTGAAACCAAAAAAGTATACAAATAAAATTACATGGTGTTTTGTGAAAATGTTATTTGGGTAATTAATTGTCATTTTGAAGCAGTGCTTTGCCTACATTCTAAGTTGGACCTCCGTCCGCTGAATATTCACTTATCTAATCCACATAATGCTTTATTCAGTGGAGTATTTATGGGGACAACATCTGTGTTTGCTGGTCAACATTGCACCGTTACGTTGGTGACGAGGGGTCATATTTCTACAATGAAAAATATACGTCTCGATGTTTATACTTTGGTCAATTTCTCAATCAGTGAGATGTATTTGTGATTTCAGTTGCTATTTGACAGCATATGCTGAATACAATGAATACCGAACATTCATAAATGTGTTACACATCTATTTATTGCTTTGGGATACAATGTCTCAGCTGGGTTTTAAAAAATAAAACCCTCTAGGCAAAGGGGAGATTGGAAAACATGATGGTGAGTCATGTTCTTTGACTTCAGCTGTGAGTGTTATTATCCCTGGGATGACTTGTTCCACCTCAACTTGAGCTAAAGGCCATTTCCAGAGAGATGGTACATCTCTTCTCATTAATTCTCACTGACTTGTTTCTGTGAATCCTGGACAGCAACCTACCAAATACTACCTCTGTGAAGATGCAATTTGTGTGTGGTAGCAGTACCACCGAGTCTCTGTCTGTCCAGTTTTATGAGTTGTTCCTTTCTGGGAAGCGGAATGGTGGCAGAGTGGCCTCCCACCTCTGGGACCAGGGTTTGTGTCCCTGCATTGCTCCATGTCTCGAGTTTGCATGTACTCCCTATGTTGCCGTGAGGTTCCCCCCCACAGTCCAAAAACACGCTGAGCTGAGGTGGAGCCCAGTGGGCTTTATTTTTATACCATCCATATACTGGGATTCAGTGGTCTTTCATTGAGTTACACCTTGTCAAGTCACATCCAATTGCATTTACGTCCAGAGTCCATAGTAAATAATATACACTGCTTGAGAGATGCCTGAAAGCATATGTAGTAGAACATCAGTGGATGTATTGCTTAGTATAACAAGTGAAGAAAATTGGGTAGTTCTGCCAGCTGCATAATGACCCACTGTCCAAACCTAACTTATAATACATTAATGCATATGTCATGGATAGCTACAATTCTGAGATATGCCCAAACTGACTTGTGTCTGGTGGTCCTGGTGCCAAATGCGAACACAAGTCAATGCAAGGCTGTACTGAATCACTTAACATATAACATCACACTTATTTCTGTAAACCTCTATAGTGGCAGCACAGTCGGTTTGTTTTGCTTCTGCCGCAATCTGCACAGGTGGTAAAATACGTCCACTAACATCTACTACAGCTGCTTCTGACGTCTCTCAATAAATTTTAATAAGGCTCTTATGGGGCGCAAGTATGGTCAGACGTTACTCCATAGAACATAAGTCGATGGATGACTGTATTACAATATTAATAATAATGATGATGATGATGAAGTTGGCTTTATTGTCATGCCATCCATATGCATTGGGGGTAGGTTGGGGGGGGGCAGGGTGTTCAACAGATCAATCTGTGTTTTCCTAAGTTTAATCGTTTCTGTTTTCCAGATGTGAACAGCATGTGTGAACATGTGGGGTCGTAAAAACATTGAAAATATACAGGACCACGTGCAACATACAGGAAAGTTTTCACACTACTTACAGTGCAAAACACAGGCCAGTGTGAAACATGCTGGCTAGACACTAGTGTTTGTATACAGTACATAGTGCAATGTATAGTAATAGGTGGTAATTTAAATACTTTGCTTAATTAGTGGCATGTTTCAAAGTCATTAGAGAGAGAGTTTTACGAGCTGCTGAAAGTTAAAGCTGTTGGTTCGTTAGTATTCAGCTGGCCAATATACCCAATGATAAGGCTTCCCACCGCACAACTGCCAATCAGCAGTCAGCTGGTTCATGTTTTTACATTCCTCCAACCTTTTGACCTGATAGTGCCTGAAGGATCACCATCAACCAAGCAGAAAAGGAAGCCACGATGCACCTACAGTAAACTCTATGCTAACTCCCTTGACTAGACTAGCATTACATTTAATTATGATGTTTTTTGTGTTGGATGACGTCACTTATTCTCCTTTGCTGGTCAAAAAAAAAAAGCAAATTACAAAGTCTGGGATTTAACTACAGTCTAAGATGTAGAGCTTAGTTTTAAAGACGCACTTTTATTGGTTGAGCCACTTAGGAGAATGAAACTTAATTAGAATGTTAATTTTAAATGTAACACAAGCTGTGGGCACCAGTCAGACTAACCTACACGCTGTCGTTTTTGGACAAATATGCGATGTAGTCATGGATTATAAATTGAAACTCGTATAATTTGGCTTTCAAGTTATGTGAGTTTTCCTCTCTTTAAGGGTGTACTGTACTAGGAGAGGTCCTCTATCTTTCCCATATATCAAACATTTCAGTTAAAATGGAAAGAAAGAAACTAATGTTATACAGCACTTCCAGCATTGCCACATTTCAGCCATGGCATACTACTGGCATTTATGCATGTTGTGGCTGAATGTCTTATAATATCAGTCATATCCTATAAACAGAAACTAAACTTTAATGAACTGATTAAATTTTCACCGGTATTTTCCGTGGTAGTTTCATAACAAGATGGTCCAAGTACTCTGCTTGCAATAAGAAGGTTCTTATTTCATTGCCCATGCAAATCCATCATCAGAAGTAATTTTCAGACTTTTTTATCTGAAGGATGCTTACTGGCTCTGCAGGAAGGTAGCTACTAAAGTCTGGATATGGAAACTTTGACGCAGACTATGACGCATGTAGGTTATGGACACCCTGATCTCAGGTTGACGAGGTCCAAATCCCCACATGATCAACATCCAGTTCATTTCTCCTGGCTCCTGATCTAATTCCTTTCAGAGTTTGCGATATACCATGCAGAGCTACACAAAGACATGGCTGGGCGACTGGAAAAATCTGCTCCCCCCTCCCCCACCAAAACTATCATCATCCATGCTTAAATACTCATGAGCCCCCACCTAGTGTGTAGACCTCTGAAGGTCTTCTCCTTTCTCCCCCATTATGGGTGGCCCTGATACCATCCAGAAATACACGGAAAATCACTATACACCACCCCCCCCCCCAAAGTCTTCTGACTCACCACACCATGGTAAACACCTTCTCCTGTACAACATCGCACGTCTCGCTGACTCATTAAGCAATCTGACTGAAGTGTTCCTGTCATAAGTGTGACCTACACTTCAGGTTCTCTGAAGGAGCCCTCGCAGTGTGGAGAACAGGCATGTAAAATGCACCTATGCCCACTGCAGCTGGCTGAATCACGCCAACTGCTATTCAGGGAATCACTAGGTCAATAGTGTGAAAGAAGAAGGTGGTCTGTGGGTGGTGAAATTAAAGTGGATGGTAAGAGCTGCGAGAAAACGCGTTTCTGCTTGGGTCATCTTGGGTTTGAGGTCAGCAATGTGACGTTCATGTTAACTTCAGCAGTGTCTTCTCCGTAAAGAACCCCGCCAGCCCCATAGCCATAAGAAAATTCCATGGGGGGAGGGGGTCCTGCTACCCTCCAAATAGGTCCCTCTTGGTATGTTTAGCCGACTGGGGGGGGTCCCCCCTCCAGATGTGTTCAAACTCATGATTTTGCTACCTGGCTTTGTGCCTGATTGGTAAGAAAAAAACTTGGGTGTCGGCTTCAAACCCATCATTTTGCTACATGGCCATGTGCCAAGATCCCCAAAGCCAGGCAGAGATGAGATGAGACGCGATAAGATGCCGAGAAACACAATGCCAACTGTGCAGAAACACAAATGTATAAATTAAAGCAAACGGCAAAACTGTCCATTTAATGCTTGTGCTTTTTTCTGTAACATCTTCGAATGGTGAACGCAGGTTTCCCGTGTTATTCTGATGAATGTGTTGCAGAGGTCAGCTGTCACCGCCCAAGCACAGTATAATTGAGGAACCATCCATTTTCCATTACGGCTCATGCAGCACGGGGCCGTTGAGAGCCTGGAGCCTATCCCTGGAAGCACAGGGCACGAGGCAAAAAAACAGTCTCCCCCCCCACCCCCCAAAACTCCCAGATCAGCATCTTCCAGGATTCATGGTTCAGTGTCCAGCCTGTTCTGGGCCTTCAGCCCCCCGATTGACTGAGCGTGTTTAATCAGACTCTGGTGGAACGTCTTTCCCCAGGCGAAGCTCTCTGTTGCCTTTCCCGCTTCTCTTTAGTGTTTCCTCCAGTAGAAATTCACCCATGTGGTTAAATGATATCTTTGAAAGTGTCGCATTATTAAATGGAAACATGTTATCACCGGCAGCTCCGTGGCAGTCTGAAGATAATACTCCACACAGTGAAGAAAACAAACCCGGGGCCCGAAAAGAGATATCCAATAGTTTTCACAGAGGTATCAACATGAATGGAGCCAAAGCTGTAACAGTTGATCGTTTTATTAGTACAAATATACAGGCAGTTCTCAACTGACATAAGTAATCCATTCCACAAACCCTTAAATTAATCAAACTTCACGTTATTTGGATTTACGATTCAAGACACCTTATACCAGGGGTCTCCAACTCCAGTCCTGGAGAGCTACCATCCAGTAGGTTTTCTATCCTACCTGCTTTCTGATGAGCCACACTAGTTCTCAGGTAAATACCAGGAGCAGGTGTGGCTCATCAGAAGCCAAGTGGGACAGAAAACCGACTGGATAGTAGCTCTCCAGGACCGGAGTTAGAGACCTCTGCCTTATACCAAAAAAAAAAACACTTAAACCAAAAATATACTAATAAAACATACTGAAGACCAATGATAGACTAAGGTGTAAAGTTTAAATATATTTTCAATGTATGTCACCTTTTTTGCCTTAGCACTTCCATAAACCTTATGCATCTCAAATATTTTTTTGCATAAATCCACATTTATGTAAGTTGAGAGCTGCCTGTATCAGCCATGTATACTTATTTGAGATATGATTTCGACTACATGACAACAAAATCAAATGAAACAATAATTTTGGAGACACCGTTTTTATCAGTTGCAATGTATTGTACAGCATCTTTTAAAATGAACCTACAGACCTAACCTTCAGCTTGTGTAATTCCTAAAGAGAATACATGAGTTTGCATAACCACATTTTATTTTACACCAAAAGAGGCACTTTGTAATTGTAATGCAATTAATTTTTGCTTAAAAATATGTTTTTTTTTGTCTTGTCTCACACCTTTAGGGTTCGGTTCTTGAATGTATGGAGTTTGCTGGTTCCCCACAGTAGCACAGGTTTCTTTCAGGCATTTTGCTTTTGAATGCAGTTGGGCTAATTAATATCTGAAATCTGATTGCTGCGTGTCCCCTGCGATAGATTAGCATCCTGTTCAAGGTGTGCCTAGCCTTGTGCCCTGTGCTGCATGGAATAGGCTTCAGCTCCCCCTAGGGGTCAGGTGAATTTCCATTTAGCAAGCTTGAGTACAAAGGACCCAAATGCCCTTGGCAATGGACTCTGGGAATGTGGGATATTACCTCTCTGGTGTGGAAGGGAGCTGAGCTAGTCTGAGGTATAGCTAGAAAGGTGCTGGCTAGATAGAGCTGGCCTGGCACAGTGTGGAGCCTGGAATCAGATCTCTAAGTCTCTCTGACTCTGGAGATCCCCACAGTGAAGGAACTCCAGGCAGGTGTGGGGATGTTCACAAGTTCCAGGCTGAGGGCTGTGCAGCTGGAGATTTTCCTGGTGGATAAGAGGGATGCCTCCATTTCACTGCGAGTCAGAGGGAGGAAATATCTGCCTGCGGTTTGTGTGTAAGCACTGCAGAGCAGTTCATGGTATCCAGCATTAGAGGAAGTGTGTGAGCCCAGGACCGGACCCTCGGCTGACATCAGCATGGGCACTCAGATGTTGTCAATTTAACTAACCATTGTGTTTCTCCTGAAGCAGGAAGGGGCCCTGATGTTTACTAGCCTTAGGCTATAGCCTAGGATAGCCAATACATTAATCAGCCCACGTGATATGCTTCAAAGGGTAAGTTCTCATACTTGTCAACTTAGCTGCAGTGAATACAGTAAGATGGGTGATAAGCCATCTACAACTTGGAGCTTGAAAATGGATGAAAATGGCTGACTAGGTGCATGGTTAAGGTACCGGCAGTGAAACTTGCCAATTCCACTCAGTAGCGCATGGTCATTTTGTCTTTGTTTGGTTTGGGCGCATGACCACCAATGATTTCTACAAGTTCCATGATCGAGAATAAAGGCTTGTGTGGACTGTCCATAACAAACACCTTGTTCAAAGGTGTACCCTAGCTGAATGGTCAGTGTTCAGGCCATGTGATCCTCGGGCAAAGAGATTAGCAGATCTATGAAATGATTACCCTTCAATGGTGAGTTGGGTTTGGTGCATGAAGAGAAGGCCGGATGCCCAACGCCCAACTGAGAAGTCAGGGTTTGCTGGGAACATCTCTTCAGAAAGACTTTTTTCCATGTGCTGAAGGATTTTTATTTCCAAAACACTTTAAGTTCAAGGCCTTAATTGTTGCAGAAGCTGCAAGGAGATGGCCATGATGCAGTAACCTTGGGACCCGCTGGTGGACAACGTGGGTGAGAGATTCTGTCAAGATGAAGGAGGAGGCCAGAGGAACCTTGGAGGGATCCAGAAATCCGCTGGCACCTTCGCATGGGAAGGAGTCGGCTGAGGTGGTTCAGGCATCTCGTAAGAATGCCACCTGGTTGGGTCCCAGGGCAGACCCAGGACATGACTGAAGGATTACATCTCCCACCTGGTTTGGGAATGCCTTGGGTTCCTGCAGAATAACCTATGATCTGTAGCCTCAGAAGGAAAGGTCAGATCTGACCTACTCGACATGTTGCCACCACAAGAAGCTGTTGTATACAGTTTCTAATACATTGGTGTAAATCCTGGTATTTAGTATATTATCATATGTGGAACAAAATATGTAATGGTAAGTTGTATTTATATATATATATATATATATATATATATATGCATGCAGTTATAATCCTTTGAAGGAAGGAGTGTTGAATACATTTTCAAAAGTTATATTTGAGTTTCACCTTTTGTTTTTTAAATCCTCTCTGTTTCTTTAAATAAAATTTAAATAAACAAAATAAATAAAATAAAATTAACCTGTTGTATTACATACTTATGAAAAGTAATCAAATCCTAGAATTTAAGCAATTCATCAGCGCAAAACCTGATTAGCCAAATTATTATTCATACATCATTATACATTTTTTTTTTTGTGAAACAAAAACAGCTGCACATGCGCTACTTGAGACATGCTGTACCAGGTATACCGACTCAAAATATCATCTGCAATGAATTTTCTCTCACAAGAATGAATAAATAAATAAATAAATACTGTACAGTGTGCGTCTTTGGACTAATCAGTGGCATGTCATGCCATCAGATGTTTTGAATAGTCCTGTTTGATCATTTTTTATGATTTTTGAGCTTTTGAGCTCACATATTTATCTTTTGTTTTTCTGTTGTTCCATTTTATTCATGTTGTCCTGCCACTAGCAGCTAGTTCTCATTATTTTTACAAGTGTAAGGGACTGGCGTATGTAAAGTGCAATCAGAAACAAAAGACGAACATGCATAACGACTTAAAAGGGAGATTTCATTTGTTGTGTCATTACTTGCCTGTATGATTAGCTGGGTATCTGTGGTAATTTTTCAGCTATGCCACTGTAACCCTTTACTGCAGTGTTTCTCGGGGACCCTCAGACAGTCCCCCAGCTCCCAACTCACAAGGACACACAATTAAGAACGCGTCGAACAAACAAGAATGAAGCAAACAATCGAATAGCTGGTACAGGTGTGCTGGGAGCTGGGAGCTGGGAGGGAGCAAAAAAATGGACTGTCTGGGATCCCCAAGGACTTGGTTGTGAAGACGTGCTTTATTAGATAAGCGATTATGGAAGATCGATGCATAACTATGTGTCTCTGGAGGCATAATGTTTCCACGCTTCTCTGTTGGTGTGTTTTGGGGAATAGAATGAAGCTTCCCATATCCTACTGACAGCATTTGCATGTGTGAAATCAAACTCTGGTTAACGGTGGGGGGGTGGGGGGGGGAATCAAGCCACCGATAACACGTCCACAGTAATCTCACACCGCGAGGGTGACAGCTCTTCCCTCAGGCAAGCCAAACTCCCCATGCACAGCTTCCCAGTCTCCGGGTTCATCATCCCACGTCCTCACTCACCCCACCGTTCATCTCAGAATCCTCACTCAGCTCCCCCACACTGCCCGCCGGGTCATACCCTACTGCTGTCATACTCCGAGGGCTGGTTTCAGGCTCCCGATCTGTAGGAACAGTTCAGCTACCCTCTTGTCCAGAGTAGCTAAAGATTTCTTTTTGGTGGCGTGTCAAAAAAACCTGCAAAAAAAAAAACAAAACAGAAAAAAAACATCTGTTGTTTATTGGGGCTCAACGTTACACGTTGGCCTGTGATTGTAATATACGACTCCAGGGTGCTTTCGGGGTCAAGGTTATAGTCAAATCTGTAACTATGTCCAAACTTTTTAAATTCTGTGTGGATTTACGGCCTTCTAGAACTCAGTGCTTAGCCATCTGGCCGCCGGGAACGGGAGTAAAAGAGAACACAGGGTTTTTCAGAAAACCAGCTCGATTGTCTGCTGCAGCTTCCTCTAATAAAGACCTCCAGGCAACTGAAGGGCTCGGCCAGATGCCTGGATCTTCCTGAGCCGATTCCTTGACAGTGAGCACCAATAATATGAGAAGACCCGGGAAGTGCCCATGAGGGTGGACTTGGGGGGAGGTAATGGATGGAAGCTTTTGTTTATTCATTTGCTGTCAGCGTGATGCGTTGCCAAACACTGAGTCAGCGGAGTTTTAGAAATGTTTAGTATGAAAGCAAAGAGCCCCCGTTTTGGAGTGGACCATCGCTGTGCGCATTCAACTGCTTCGGATATTTACCAAACGGACCAAAAGGGTTCAAGTGGCTCGCGCTCACTTTCAGCCCAACATTTGTTTTAGCAGGACGTTCTATGAAAATGTCTGCCTCCCGACAAAAAACAATTACAAATACAATTGCCTGGAAGTACAGAAAATTAACCTTTAACATTTGTGTTTTTTCCTCAGCACAGCGGGCTGTTGATTTGTAATCCATCTATTCATCTGTTTTCAATAACGGCTCATGCAAAGAAGCGTCAAGGTCAATAAATGACGACTTAAGATTGAGCTGAATTGCATACAAAATATTTAAATTAGCAGCTACATTCAAATTCAAATGCTTTGGTTTGTTTTAATTGGCTATGCGGGTTGCTGTAGATTTTTATATCCAGCAGCAGGTAGTGCGGTCGTTAAGGAGCCAGATTTCTATGCTGAAAGTTGCACTTTCATGTTTCTGAAGTCGGTTACTGTTAAATCACTAAGTAAAGGTATTTCATTTGACAGAATAGGCCTTCCTGCAGAGGTTCCCATAACATCAGGTAACCTGGTTACTCTGAAGAGCTGTTACTATGTCAATGAATGTGCATATTTGTGAGATCCCTCCCATGGACTGGACCTCGTTGTACTTTTTTAGGACAGGGCTGCAGAGATCGTAATTGGCTAGTCTGTCATTTGTAATGGTTGAATAAAACGTGGAATTTTATAAATGGGTAAAAAACAGACTGTATAAAAAATGTCTGTTGAGCTAATAATCGAGGGTGAATTGACCTTCTGAGTGTTCCTGTATATCCATCATGATGGAAATTGCTTCAGGTCAGGTTGTGTGACTTTCAGGATATTAATGTGATTGCTGTGTCTTTGTCAAAATGAGCTGTATCATTATTATATCCAAGAGGACTCAGCTTTGGCTGCGGGCTGCAGTGTGGCTCAGTGGGTCAGGCCGCTGTGCCTGTGATTGGTAGGTTGCTGGTTCTCATCCTAGTGTTGGGCCCCTCAGCAATGCCCTTGACCCCTGGTATGTTCAGGGACTGTCCGTGCCAGCTTTCCCTTAAAAAAAAGGAAGAAATCCCTTGAAGCATCTGCTCAATTAATGTAACTTGGCAAATTAATTTGACTCACCCCCACCACCCAGTATTGGATAGAAGGTTAGAAGAAGGATGGATGAAAATGGGACAGCTCCAGACTTTTTATGGGGGGCATGGGTGGAAAAAGGTTAAGGAGGGGGATCTTTCCAAACAGGAAAAATGAATATTGTCACCAACTTCTTTCTACTAAGTACACAAAGTAAAAACACCGTATTTTCATAAATTACAGGATTTTTATGGTTTTAATTACTTGTTGTTCATCTGTTTATTCATGAAAGTAATGAGAAAATACGTTCCACTAATATCTTAATGAGTACAAACAAATCAGACACTTACGACCTCTTAATTTTTAATAAAGTCTGTGTTTTTCATTAATATGCATGCAGCACAATATTCAGGACTTCAAAAACAAGGCTTCTAGTTGCGTCACATATAACTTCAGCCAATTAAAATTGGGGGAGTGCACCTTGGGGTCCAATCAGATTTCATTGGGGCACTGCCATCTCATGCCCCCATTAGCTCTGCCTCTGGGATCGACACACTGGCTGTGTCATATTTTTCAGTGTAACAAAATGCAGAGTTCCCGTTTTGCTGTTTCAGTCACACACCTACAGCCATTTGACTGACTTTTCTGTTCGAATTGCTGATTATGTTAGAGGTTCAATTTAGTGAACAACAGGAGGAAGGAGCAGGGGCTTAATTTGAGGATGGGGCAGGGACAGGTCAAGGAGAATCGGGGTGTGTAATGAAAACAAAGGTGCCATTTTGGTGTCAACACAAGTGGAAACAGAAGTACGGAGTGGGCACTGGGCTGTGGGAAGGGCTGCCACTGGACGTGGGCTCAGAAATCAATGTCTGGGAAGACAGAATAATTCATAAAAGGGAAGGAGTGGAGCAAACGTGTCTGCTTGACTCCACACATTTCTGTCACTCTGTTTTGCTGTGACAAAAGGTCCTGTTATCAGTGTTTGGAATTTTTGCTACTAGCCAGCTGGGCTAGTTCAGTAAAAAAATAAAAATAAAAAATAGTCTGAAATGCCAGTTTTTGCTAGCCAGCAAGGTTTTGTTTTTTGTGCTCTCCCTGTATCTAAATTAGTCCAGCTTTGCCTGTTACGACTGACTTTTGTAATAGCATGCATGCTTACATTTCTTATATACAGTATGTGTAGCACATGGTCACATTTTGGGTAGCAATGTAGCTTTGCAGTTCCAGTGTTGTGGTTTTAATGAGGTTTAATGGGGTGACTCTAATGTGTTGCAATGGACCAGTATGCTTTGCTTTATCCCTGGGATGGGCTCACCCTGTTGTGGACGAGTGGTTATGGAAAATGTATGAATGATTATGTATCACTCTATCTATTTATGTGTCACATACACATTACCAGAAATTTAATTTGTACCATATGAGCGTCACTGGAGAGAAAGAATGCCAGGATAAAAAAAAATGTTTTGAAATGTATAAAGAGTAATTTTCTATAAAATGATGGAAATTGTAACTAGTTTAACCTTTTCATTTCATGCCACTTTAGTATTTGCTCCATCCATAGCACTGAACTCACAAAGCCCTATTTTTGGTGGATTGATGTAATTTGAGGCTCACCTCATCATGTACTGTATAAGGAAAACACATTTAAAGTGATGAGACTGGTCTAATTTGTTTCATAAGACTAATCATTCCATTAGATTTGATCTTCTAAGAAAACACAGCATTGCATTTGAAGCCATATGTTGAGTCATGCTTTCCGAAATAACGAGATGTAGTTCTATAATATTGAGGAAAATTGCACTCTTCTGATCTAGATTAATCTGTCTCAGGTTTCCATGGAGTCCAAAAAGTGGCTGAAGTCATTCATCATATCCTTTTGAAATCAATCCCTTTGCTCAGATTCTCTCAATGACTATGCAACTGCATTACATCTACCATTGTTTATTGTTTGTTTAAATTTCATTTCATAAATCAATTCACTGTTTTTCTAAGGCTAAATTCAACCAATGATGCTCACTCAGTCCATTTTTTGTTGTTTTTGAGATGAGACCACCAATGCCCTAAGTCAGGCTTCCACATCATGTGTTACATTACTGGGAACCAGAACTCATCAGTCCTCCTATAATCCAATGAATAATTTTTGTTAAATTTCCAAAACTCAAAAGGTTCACAGAAATTTTCTTGGAAAATATCTTGCGGACTGAGTGAGTTTGTTTTTCTTCAATTGCTATGCATAAGAATGTGGTGTTACATTGTCATTTTGGGTATGTTTGCCAGGTTTAATATTCATGACTTCATTCATAGACTATTACACTGGCTGCAGATTCAATGTCAAGAGCACCAACTTGTGAAACCACAACTACAGTAACCCAAATGGAAGTCTGACTAGCGAGACAGTCATTCAGCAAACTGGATCTTCTTGCTATTTTTTTAATTAACTTTTGCAAGGTTTTGGTTCCCAGCAAGCAACAAATTCTCTAAAAGAGAGGGTAATTTTCACTTTATGTAAACCAAGAGTGCCTGGGGTGGACTGGCGACAAAAGGCAGCCTAGTAATTTGCCACCAGCTCTTTACGATCAACCGATTGGCTGCCAATGAAATGTAGCACCATCCATTAATCAGCTCCTGTGGTCGGCCTGGAAACATCGAGAACAACTGACGGGTTGGGAGCCCCTAATACAGGGCTGTTCAACTCACGGTCCTCAAGGGCCGAGCCCTGTTGATTTCCCAGCCTTCCTTCACCTGTGAGCCAGGTGTGAAACCTCTGACCAATCAGAATCAGTAATTATTAAACTAACTACCTGGGAGAACTGAAAACAAGCCCTGGATTTGGAATCGAGGGCCTGAGTTGAATAGCCCTGCCCTAACATACAGTATAGGCTATATAATGGCTTAGGGCAGAGTTGGCAATTTCAGGTCTAGAAAGTAAAAATCCAGACCATGGTTTACTTTCAACCAACCAGTTGAGCATAAAAAGTCACAGTCACAGAGTACTCAACTGGTTGGTTGAAACAAAATCTTGGTGTGGATTTTTACTTTCTGGACCTGAAATTGCTACATCTTGCTTGGGGAAGAAAGACCAGACTGGAAAAGACTGGTCCACCGGGAAAATTCCCGAGCGCCCCTGATACCTAGTCTGCGACTGAGTCTAGACCAGGGGTCTCCAACTCCGGTCCTGGAGAGCTACTATCCAGTAGGTTTTCTGTCCCACTTGGCTTCTGATGAGCCACACCTGTTCCTGGCATTTACCTGAGAACAGGTGTGGCTCATCAGAAGCCGAGTATGATAGAAAACTCACTGGATGGTAGCTCTCCAGGACCGGAGTTGGAGACCCCAGGTCTAGACAACCCTGTCCAGCTACAGGAATTAGTCTGTGTATACAGTTGCATTCCATCATTGAGGTAGTACACAAACTGTATGGTTTCTACTTCTGTTTCCTGTGAATCTTTGGTAAAAGTAAAGTGTCTAAAACCGCCGACTCCCAGGTGTGATCTACACTCAGGATTTTTTAGCATAATAGAAACATTGTAAGTCATATGTTTCGCTTTTGGAAAGAAAAGGGACAATCTGTAGATAATCCTTTGTGTCTGTTTCAAAAAGGTGAGAATGTTCAATGAACTCGTGTCACCTGCATAACTGTCTAGCGAAAGGGGTCTTTTGGATCCCCAGGCTAAGAAGATGCAGACTTGGGGATTAACGTGAAGGGAAATGCAGCCATTAGAGAATGAAGTATCAGCCCTTTGGCAAAGGAGAACAGAACTTGTTCTCAGATCTTGATCTCTGTCTGGGTGGCCTGGAAAAGGGAGAAGCCACCCTCTTCATCTTTACACGATTCTCCTTATGTTTGTCTGTTTTGATGCTTGTCATGCCTGCTTGCTTACCTGTTACTACAAGTTAAATACAGCAGCCTCTCTATCCCGAAGGACAGGATGAGCAAGGTAATTGGAGAGGGTCTTCTATTCTGGCAGTCTGCCTTGTGGCATGCTCAGCTTACTTTTAAAGAATGTTCTCATTATGGACTTGCAGTGAAAGCTGACTTATAGGTGTATCTGCATGCATAAATCTGGGGGAGGGGGATTCAAGTGATGTCCACTTCTGTTTGCTTTTGAAAAACTCAGATACAATCTTTTATTTAAAAAAAAAATCACAGATATAATTCAAAATTTTATTAATAAAGTTTTATTGGTTTGGATGGAATTATTTGCAGCAGGTCATTATTTGGTGATTAATCTTCATTGCATTCTTAATGATGCTCCAAAAACTGGGTGACCCCCCCCCCCCCCCTCCCCCGCCCTGCCCAGTTCTGCGGTCCATGGTTAGGGCTGCTGAATGCAATCAAACAAGACTAAACAAAATACCAGTGATTTGAGCACCACGGTGACCGTGAAATCTGGCACATGAATAGTCCGGAATTTATCTAGCAAACCATGCCTTTTTTTCACACAGATCATTTGCCCATCTGGACGGGTGGGGCGGGGACACGGGTCTCAAATGTTTTTCACAGCCGCTTGTCCTCGTGAACCCAGCTCTAAAAATGTGTTACCCATAAAGGCTTCAGAGCCGGGTGAGAGAAGACGCTCATGCACTTGCAGGTGTCGCCGCTGGTGAGAAAATAGCAATGCAGCCTTCCTCAGTGAGTCCAGCGTCTGGAAAAAAAAAAAGGAAAAAAAAAAACAATCCCTGTAGATAGTTTGCTTGGAATAACAGGTGGGATATCTCCACGGGAATTTTAAAGGGCGCGAATTTTAGACGCAATACGTTATTTCCATTATTTCAGAACATGGGACGACTCATTGGGTTATCGTGACTAGGTACAATGAATCCATGCGGGTCTGAGCAGAGGTAATCAAGTTAGCGTCAAGCAATTGAGGGGACCTTAAGGAAGCTGCCGTTGTTGAAAGCATCAGTGTATACAATTTGTTTCCAGATTTTAAGTTCTATGTGTATGTTTCTAATACATCAAGCAAGATATGTTTGTCCTTTTGATGCAGGCCGTTTTGTAATCAAACGAGCCCTCTACACAAATCATTTTTCAAATCTCTGCTTTGAGAAATAAAAGCATTTTTAATCTATGAAAAAAAGATCTTTCTTGGATCAAACAAAAATATATTTTATTTTGTTTTCAAGGGATTTGTACTAGGCTTTGCTGTGGATGTTTACTTTTCATAAATTTTATAAGATGTGTTTAGGACAGATTCAATATACACATTAAGAGTTTATGTCATACTTTGTTTCGCAATAAATAATGATTCTTCTAGAAAATTCACCCGCATGCAATTATTCAAACCAATGAAGACCTGTTGTGCATTACGGCAGTTAGTCTGCAAATTATTTTCTTTCTGATATATACGTACCTTAAAATGTTATAATTTTTCTCAAAACATGCCTTTAATATATGTTTAAAGAACTGAGGAATGTGGTTTTTTTTGGCTTCTTTGAGGCTTAAATATGTAAAACCGCAATTAAGAAGTGGCTTAAGAAGTAAAAACTTGAACACAAAGCCTTACAAACAGAAATTTATGTGTATACACTATACAGACAAATGTATTGGGATACCTGACCCCACTCCCACAGGAACTTTGATGACATCACATTCTAAATCCATAGGCTGGTCCCTCCTTTGCAGCTATAACAGCTGCCACTCTTCTGGGAAGGCTTTGCACAAGATTTTTGAGTGTGTCTATGGGAATATTTGCCCATTCAGCCAGAAGAACATTTGTGAGGTCAGGCACTGATGTTGAACATGAAGGTCTGGCTCACAATCTCCATTCTAGTTCATCCCAAAGGTGTTTGATGGGGTTGAGGTCAGAGCTCTGTGCGGGTCAATCAAGTTCTTCCACGCCAAATTCATCCAACCATGTCCTTATGGACCTCGCTTTGTGCAGTGGGACACAGTCATGATGGAAAAGGTTCTTCCCCAAACTGTTCCCACAAAGTTGTAAGCATAGAATTGTCCAAAATGTCTTGGTATGCTGAAGCATTAAGAGTTCCCTTCACTGGAACTAAGGGGCCTAAACCCAACCCCTGAAAAACAGCCCTATACCACCATTACCCCAATTTTAGAGTTGCCACAATGTAGTCAGCAGGTAACATTCTCCTGGCATCTGCCAAACCCAGACTTGTGCTTTACACCACTCCATCTTACACTTGGCATTGTGTTTGGTGATTTGAGGCTTGCATGCAGCTGCTCAGCCATGGAAGCCCATTCCACGAAGCTTCTAGTGCCCAGTTTTTGTGCTGGAGTTAATGCCAGAGGAAGATTGGAACTCTGCAGTTAATGAGCCAACGGACTCAACAGATGCACCATGCGGCCTAGTGCTCATCGACCCTGTTCTGTTACTTTACGTGGTCACACACTTCATGGCTGAGTTCCTAAACGCTTCTACTTTGCAATAATACCACTTACATTTGACAGTGGAATATCTAGCAGGGAAGAAATTTCACAAACTGACTAAATGCAAAAGTGGCTTCCTATGGCAGTGCCACGCCTGAATTCACTGATTTTATACATCTGTAGCAATGAGTCTAAATAAAACATCCAAATTCAATGATTAAGAGGTGTGTCCCAATACTTTTGTCCATATAGTCTATGTGTGTAGGTATAACTTCCTGCTGGGAGATTTTCTATGGCTTCTTTTCTATGGATTTCTATGGCAGCATTTTTCTCATATTGTTCATATAGGAACACATATTGTCAACAGGTGGTCTGAAGACCCCAAGAGTTACTCATTTTTCCCAGCCCACATAATCACTGGTCCTGAATTCCGTAGAGTGTTTTGAGTACTTGGCAACACTGACTGAGATTTCCATGTCAATCCATCCAACCATTTGTCTTCCACCCACTTACCTAGTACAGGATCAAGGGCTCTGTATCCATCCAAGCAAAATAAACTGGAGGGATTTCTTCATGTGCCAGTATTCTTGTAGAAAAGGCTATGAACATAAATTCCATGCATCCATTTATCCACCTTTCGCCTAGTGAGTGCACGGCTGTGGTGAGCATGGAGCCCATCCTAAGGGGCACTGGCACCCAGGGGAAGGAACTCCCAGGACAGCTAGACTATATAATGCAAGCATTATATGTAGAATATTGTATTAATGCTGCCGTGGCTGCATTTTGTGTTGACAATATTTCCGCAGTTCATATTTGTTTCCCATTTCTACTGCATAGTAATTTTGATAGGGGACGTTTTGTGGCTCATCAGGTTCGGCCCTCTGATTGATATCAGTAGGTTGCCGGTTCAAATCCCATGGTTGGCAGAATGTCGGCTCAGTTGCATTCTTGTCCCAGGGACTGTGTGACCCCTCCCCCCCCCTTTAAAAAAGGGACTGCCAATTAAAAACAGTGTAAATGTTACCACTCAGCCACCACTCAGCACTATACATTGCCCACTTGATTAAGAATACAGGCAGATCTTGACTAACACATGTAATCCATTTTACAAACCATAAATTGGATTTACCTTCCCCTACCATTCAAGACATGCAGCAAAAAACCCATAATCCAGAAATATACTAGTAATACACATTAAAGAACACATCAAATATTTGAAAGGATGAATGTGTATGTCTTCTCTTGCATTAGGGCTTCTCCACTTGGAGAAGTTAAAGCACTTTTCATCTCAGATTTTATATATATATATTTTTTTTTTTTTACTGGTTTTGAAATCAAAAACCACACATACAGTACAGCAAAAGTGGTTATTCAGGTAAATTTCTGGTAATTTCTTCCTTTGTCATTCTGCATGTATAGTTACACTTTGTTTAATTAAATCCAATAATTTAAATAATCTAAAATAGCATTGTCTTATATTAATTGTAATGTCTGTCATTTTCATTATGAAAACGTCCTTTTCACTCAGTCAAAGCGCAGTCTATGTATCAGTGGGGGTTTGTGATGGACACCCCAGCACGGCATGGCAGACAACATGCTACATCATGTAGAGATGTCATTCCGGGAGATTATTTTTCAAGGTGAAGGTTCAGGGTGAAGAACAATATCTGCTGTAATCAAAATACAGCTCAGGAATAAACGGAGAAAATAATGACTACCATATTCCATATATGGAAACCATCAATCTTACAAATAATGGACTCTGTCCGTTGCTTTTGTCTGTTTGTTAAAACCTAGATGATACATTATACTGAGGACACATACATTCTTATCTTTACAAATGACACATTATAAACATTTATCTTAGTTTTGAAGGTTTCAGCTGCATCTATTGATCAGGTAAAGTGTGCAATAAAAAGTAATGAAAATATTGGTATATATGTATTAAATTATTAGGTATTATTAGGGCTACAACTAGATAGGCAGCTCATGAGAGAGATGCAGAGAATATATAGTGAGTATTCTAATAAATTTGGAAAGTCACTGGTTCAGCATTGTGTGGCCCACTGAGTTCGAGGCTATAGGTGTGATCAGAAGGTTGCCAGTTTGAATCCCAGCATTCACCAAGTGATGTTATTGCTGGGCCTCTGAGCAAGGCCCCTAACTCCCATTTGCTCCAGGGCCTGGCTGGCTTTGCTTTCTTAAAAATTTTGGATAAAGGTGTGTTTAATGATTAAAAGTAAATAAATAAAACAGCTAAAACTTCAGTGAAACACTTGTTTAGTTTTCCAAATTCAATAACCACCTAAATGTTCCCTGTCAAGCCTTGTATTGCAGTAAATAATGATGGTTCAAGGCACTTAGCACATGTTTGTGTAAAAGTGCTCACCTACATGTGATTTTTCAGTGTAGATCTATTACGGGTTGCAACTAAATCATTCTCTTCCCAATCTGCTCATTCATTACGTTGCGTGATTTGTCTCACAATGTGCCTTTAAAATGTGCTCCAAAAACTGAGGAACGTGGCTAAGTGAATGAAGACCTGCAATCTGCCTTTTTACAGCTCCTTCCCCTCACCTCCCATCGCGGTAATATTTCACGCTCTTCGACCTTCTGTTTGGATGAGAGTGGCTCATCCGTCTTTCTCATACCGCCAGTGTGAAGAGGGAGAAATCGAGCACCGGAGAGTTTAGATGGCTGGACATTAAAGGGGAGAGGTCTGCATTCCCATTGAGGATTCTTAAAACGTCACTCCCTTTCACTTTGTTGCACTCGCTTACTCTCCCATGTACCTCGTCTAACCTCAACTGTTAAAACTCTTGATGTATTATGACTGTTGGAAGGTTTGCCCCCCTCCCCCAGCATTTGTGGCGCAGACTTGATAAAAAGGCACCAGCCGTCTTAAGCCCAGATAAGCAATAAAATGGTAATCTAGAGATTTTCAGCAAAACAAACAAAACAAGCTTTGGGGGTGGTTTGAAGGGAAAGAAACAGGCTCTAAAATGGGGCTGATTTTTAGATTGAGATTTGCTTATGAACCAAACCAAGGGGCAATTCTGAGTTATTTTTTAACGCGCAGAAGCATAAGAAAGGCCGTTATTCATACTGAAGGGTCGTACTTATCATTACCCAATGAGATGTTTTGAATCAGTGACTGACAGGGGAGGGGACACTCCAGTCACTAATCAGCATTCAGCTGGAGCCCGTGCCTGTGACCCCGCCCCTCTACATCCCCCTGAACCACACACAGGGAACCCTGACCAGTCTTCTCACCGAATGTGCCCTGAGTGAATTCCAGTGCCTTCTGACAGCTTCCATGGCAGATGGTGTTTGGTTCACACCCCACAGATGCAGCCACTGGTCCTGCCGAGTATATAACAGGGACATATATAAAGAACTCACAACTCTATAAATCTGTCAGAGGTTTTCATTTATGCAAGGTATAAAAATATTTATAAAGTCACCACTGGACCCTGGGTTCATTGAAACATGGTGCAATAGCTTTCCTTCTAAAATACATCACAGCCACATGCATTTGCCTTGAATTTATCTTCTGGCTTAACCATGCATGAGAATATAGACGGCACCATTCTCCACTGTCATCCTCTTAATTGGACACCTCTGACTTTCCAAGGTATTTCTGAGGAAGAAGTTCTTTACATGTGGAATGTATATTTCTCTGAAGAAACCAGAATGTTTACAGGTTAAGAAAATTAACAAATAATGTTACAGCTTCACATTTCAGGGATATTTTTGGTGACTCCGGAAACAACATTCCTTTAAATTGCTTCCATAAATAATGTTCTATTGCAATGGGAGGGTATAATGTCAGTTATGTAAATAAATGTTTCTTTGAGGACAATCTGGATATGGATCAAAAGAGGACCAGCTACAGCTTTTGATCATTTCAGCTGCCTCATGCCATTTTGTTGAAGTTTGGGTTTTGATCACCCACTGAGTAATATAGCTAATTAAGAAAAAATAAAAGATTTTCTTTTATGCTATAAAACTTTTTACATTATAAAATGCTATATTTTTATTTTAGGAACAGTTAAACTAATTTTCTTCTAAACCTGTGAAAACTCTCAGAATTCTAGTTAATCTTTTATATGATATAAAATTTTATATTTTAATAATTGTATGTTGGAAATAGAAAAATTTGGAATGTACTGTTTTTTTCATTTTCAGTGACTACTTGATATTCCTTACAGCTTATGTTGTGCTGGTCATAATTTATTATGGATTTGAGACACTGTAATATAGAATGAAATGCATTACTTGGTGTAATAAATTTGTTGAATTCAAATACTTTAATAAGTGTGACTTTCCACTTGGGAAAAACTGTGCAGGATGATACCTAACCAGGAAACATTCTGTTCCATAATCCTTATTTCGAAATCTGGGAGACTGAAATGCAATTTCTTATCCTAAGTATGTGCTAACATAAAAAATAACAAAAAGGCCAATCAAGAATAATTAGTTCGGAAGTACATCTTTTGGCAAACATATTTGATTCAATTTCATTTGATTTTCATGTTAAACATGGTGCCTACATGATAGACCTATGTATCCATGTTGATATATTTTTCAGAATTTAAATTTTAAAGTGCATAGCTGCAGTGAAATGTAATAAACCACAGTCTTGTTGATTTGTAAAAAATAAATTTTAATCTGGCTCGTAATATGGAGAGTTTTTCTTTGGGAGGGTTAGGGTTACTGTCACATTTTAATGCCCCTTAAGACACACTAGTGACACATATCTTCCTGCCTGGCTTGTGTTTCATTCATATTTCAGATTCAGCTAAGGCCCCCGAAACACTATGACCATAGAGTCTGCTGGCTTAATCACTCATGATTTGACTCATTGATGAACTTTAAACCCCCTCAACCCGCACTTTCTGCCAGCCTGTGTTTGTTTAGACCTTCTCTCCTGTCCTGAATGCCGTTTCTGTGCTTCCGAAGGTATTCGCTTACAGAAAAACCCAGCAATTAACGTGCAGCCAAACCTTTGCGAGTGTGTAACTTCGGTAACAGAAAAGTTTTTCCTTTAGAGATAACGCAGGAGCCGTGGAGTCTGGGGGTGTCACTCTAATTTTACTCTGCAAACAAAGAGTAAGTGTTGGATTTCCGAGTCACTCTCGCTTGCATTGTCGGTAAGCGAAAGCCCACGGAGGAAGCAGTAATGGCCTGTTGTTCTCAACCTTGAAAACAACAGGCCACCTTGTGCCACATCCCATTTTTCTGCAGCCAATTCTCCTCCCCAGGCACTAAATCAATAGCTATTGCATTTTTTTTTGCCCCACTACACATACAAGAGTGTATCTGGTACTACGTGTGGAGTTTAAGTCTTTGGCAACCTTGAAGTAACTCTTTCTTGTTACAGATTCGCCTGGGAGATTCCGTACATAAAGTTCCCATTATTTCAGCAGTGGTCTCCGACGTCACCAGCTCGCTGTCACCGTCACCGATGCTCTGGCTGCCCAATAATGCGGCCTGAGCGAGAGGGCTGGGCGCGGTAGAGGATCAGAACCGCTCCTTTTTCAGCTACCCTCTTCCTACGGTGAGATTAAAGAGGAGAGTCACTTAGCCCATCGCTCTCGTCCCGCGCGACACGCTGGGGACCGCCGGCCGCGCTAATGCGAGTGACGCAGGGGCCGCTGGTTCCCAGAGCGCTGCGACTGAAAGGTAGCATTGTCTGTGCAAAACCATGCAATTCAACTGAAAAACATCTTTATTAATGCAAATAATACTATAAAATAATGACATTACCCCATGGAAGTGATGTGCTGCACTCCTTCAGAAATGATTTATTTATTATAAAATTGAAAATCTACGATTGTTCTTTATCTACATACGTATATAGACATGTATGACAAAATACAGGGATGGATATGACAGACAGTTTATATAATTGAATTTATCACATATAAGTGTTTAGTTTTAATGTTATGGATTTATCTCGTCATCATTGGAAATATATCACAGATTCTTTTCTGTTGTAGCATATGTAATGTTGTGGTCAGGAGTTTTACATATTTTGTTTTCAGGCAGTACGGGGCAATAAGAATAAGAAGAGGAAAAAGAAGTAGGGTATTAAAAGGGGTATTTAAAAATCTGCTGCAAACCAGTAAAATTTATTTTGACATTATTCATCCTACATTTGTCTTTAATTAGATGGGAAGTCAGAAGTCCCTTCCAACAAAGCACAATTGTAAATTACAACACCAGTAATAAACGTATGCTATGAATTAGGGGCACTGAAGAACTTTCTAGATCTCTTGACACTGTGAAAAAGTGTAGGGTGATCTATGATTTATTTCTTTTACATAAAACAAGACCACTATAACTTATGTGTACGCCGTATCACTTAGACTCGCGGTACTCAGATTTTTCTTATGAGTAACTGTCTTTAAATCACAGAAGGCACAAATGAGTGTAAAGAACAGGCCACTACGTACACTCAGACAGTTATTTCATTTCAATGGGTTCAGACATATCTGTTGGTGTATTCTTGCTGGGGTTTGCTTTCGACGTTAAAAGACAGAAAATACTGACAGCATGCCGTTTTGCGGATGTATCGCTGGACTGAGACCCCAGGCAGTCGGATTGCATGGGGACTGTTTTGCTCTCAGTAATTGCAGGTGAGATCAGTTACACACAGAACATGCCATTGTCCACCATGTCCCAAGAAGCCTTCTGTGTGTATGCAGAAATCTGTCAAACAAAGGGCATTTCAGACAGGAATCTGAAGTTTACCCTTCAGTAATGGGCTTCAATAAAAAAACTTTTGTTCTCTAAACAATAAACACTTTAAAACACTTTAACATAATTCAGACTAAAATCTCTTCTCAATGTAGTCAATTCAAGATCAAACTGTCTCTGACATTGTTTTGCAGAAACAAATTCTGTATATGATGCCATTTAATCAAAAAAGTGTTCAGCACACCCGGAGCGTTTTGCAAGAACCCAGCAGAGATGTGGCGATTCTGCCAAGCACTGGATTTTAGCCAGCAACCGCCTGATCACAGGCACAAGGGGCTAGCCAGCTGTCTCAATGCCCCCCCCCCCCAAAAAAAAACTAAACTAAAATCATAAGCACACATCACTGTCTCCACAAGATGACAATGTAAGACAAAGTGAATTATATGTGAATTCTATATGAGAGAATATAAATCGTACACCTTACTGCAAAGCTAGCAGCTGCCATTGTTGAAGGAAAGGTACAGTCATGCACCCCCCTAAGAAAAATGGAATGAAACTTCTGTCCAGTTTGAAGCTTGTCTTAGAGCCCAGCAAAATCCTTCAATAAATGAATAAATATAAACATAATCACTTAAAGTCAATCATACAAATTGTCTGCGATATTTATCCCCATATTTTGTCATACATGCTTATATACATATGTGGACTACAGTCCCCTTTTTGATTTCATAGGATATATGACTTGCTATACTGTGAAAGATGCAGTTTGACAGAACAGGGGAAAGCAATTTGTGCAATAATTCCCCAGGATAAAAGGAGATGTATCTATCCATCCTCTGATTGCCAACATTATGGACACTGCAAGCAATTTGACTGATTAAATATACGTCCAGGTGTTTTGGAACAGAAGCACATATTGAAATGGGGGGTTTATAAAAAATATATGTTCTTAGACCGACCTCTGTCTCCTTAAAGAGCCAGAGTCCTTTTCAGGGTGTAACGTAATTGTCTTCTGTTCGGTTTGGCAGCAATGGTATCATGTCCTTGTTGATCTTATCAGCATTTCTCCACCATAAAACCTTCAGGTTTTGGTTCAGGGAGGAAATTTCTGAGATAGACATTAAGGGAGTTGCCTGGCTTTATCCTCTATGTAACTTCCACTTTTTTTATCATAAGACCATGTCCTTCACTATAGTCTCCTCCATAGAATGTGAATCTCTAAGTTGTTAAGTTTTTGCAGCTCTCAACACTGCACATTCACTTGTGTTGCCATTAGCAGCATTTTTTTCCTCGCTTTAAATATTTTTGGATTCAAAACATTTTCTTTGTCTAGTAAAATTCCTGCTGTTAAAGTCACCAGACTACAAGGAATGCTGAAGAGTTTACAGGCCTGAATCCCTGCTTTGTGGCTGCTTTGTGACATACTTAAGTATGAGGTAATATCCAAAACTAAATTCTCAATAGCTAGCACTGTGCAAGAGAAGTGGATTGTAGTTCATCCAGTATCACACCGATAACACAGAAATATACTGAACTAGAACCCATTAAGACACAGACTCAATGAGGACAACCTCAAAGAAGGCTTGCCCCTTTCTATCCACTATCTTTCTATTCCTGACGAACACACCACAATTTCACAGTGCCATTTAGAGAACAGTATAGAAATAGGACACTACATGGTATTTGTCCAAGGCCATATGTCGTTTGCTAAAAATCTAGCATTGTTCTATATTTATTCTGCATTATAAACATTCTATAATGTATTATCATTAATAGTACACATTTGTGGTCTTAATATTATTTTTACACCCACCTTTTAACCAGAGGAACACTTTTATGCAAGCAGTTTGGTTGCATTCATTGTTTTCCAGCTTGCCTTTTAGTACCACTTAACAAGACTGCTGTGTCAGTAACCAAACTCTTTAATTAAGAAAATTGTTGATAATGAAACCAACCTATAGCTAATAGGTCTCTGACTCATTTCTGTTGGTTGCCAGTTATGCATTCTCATGACACCCAGAAATTAAACATGACAGAAGAAAGTGCTGTTTCTGAAGTCACCGAAAGTGGCTTTTTAGCTGCAAAAAGAAAGACCTTCACTCATGCTCCTTAGTCTGTGGTTCATTGTAGGTCAAAGAAACCAGACCTTTTCCAAGTGCAGTTTCCAAAGGTCATTCTAGCGATACATCTGGTTTTTCTGATTCATCTTTTGATCTATTTTATGATCACTCCCACATAAAGAAGCGTCTTACTGCCTTGACCTACATTTCTCACATTTTTCTCACGAGAAATCAATGAGAATTCTCAGCTGGATCTAAAAAATGTGCCTGGATCTCCGTATGATGTTATAGAAATTCTCCTGTCCATATTTATTTCAGGATCTCTTAAAATATCTCTCATTAATCACCTACCTTTGTTTAATTTCTCATGCAGTTTATTTCTTCAATGGCAATTTTCAGGTACAGTACTTGCAATTGCTACTAGAAAGTTTCTTTATTTGAGTTAAAAATAAATCTAGTTTTTCTCAAGAAAAGTACAAAGACATTTCAACAGTGCTAATGGGTAACTGGTTATTATGGTAACTAAAATGATTTCATTTTATTTAACAAAAGAGGTATGCCACCAAAAATCTTCCAAATATCCCTTGGCACTAAGGGTACTCTTTGCCATTAAAGATCTTCTTATTCATCCTGAAGTTATTGCATGATCTATCTGCTCTGTATCTGAATGTACACCACTCTGTATCCCCTTGTTAAGCCTGGTGTGATGCATGACATAAAATTGTTTTCAGGGCCAAACAAATCAAAACGGTGGAACCAGTAATGTGATTCACCAGAACTTCTTTCTTCGGCAAGGCATCATTAAGAGTAAAAAGAGGGCTAAATTGCTTGAATTCAAGTTTAAAAAGGCAGAAAAAATGGTGGAAAAGAGAAATAAATTTCATTCATTCAAACAGAGTGATGAGTGTAGTTGTTTTCCATTCATCCATCCATTTTCCAAACCACTTATCCTACTGGGTCACGGGGTGCAGTTGTTTTCCAAGGAGGAATTACCAGTACATCGGTACTCGCTCGGTACATCGGGACTCACTCGGTACATCGGTACTCGCTCGGTACATCGGGACTCGCTCGGTACATCGGGACTCTCTCGGTACATCGGTACTCGCTAGGTACATCGGGACTCGCTAGGTACATCGGGACTCGCTCGGTACATCGGGACTCGCTCGGTACATCGGGACTCGCTCGGTACATCGGGACTCTCTCGGTACATCGGTACTCGCTAGGTACATCGGGACTCGCTCGGTACATAGGGACTCTCTCGGTACATCGGGACTCGCTCGGTACATCTTTTTCGGTTCAGTACGCACAATGAAATGAATGAACACATTTCTTGACACTGGCGGAACCTGAGTTCACAACTAGATGTTCAACATGGAAAGCATTATGTTAACTGTGGCTGTGAGTTTATCACGACTGACCCTCGTTACAGTCGTTCATGATTTGGGAGCATTTTACTTTCCCAATAAACACTAGAGAGAGAGTAGCTGAAATAACCAAAACTAACTGTCGGTTCTGTTATACCAAACTAGACAACAACATCGTAGTGTGTGAATTACTGGAGCAAGGCAGAAGCTCTCCATGGCACCTAAGTAAGTTCAGTTACAGATAGGTGACCATACTTGGTAGCAGAGAACACGAGATTTAGTTCATTATGACTGTTATGATGTAAATTTTTTGATTTTTAAATATTATATATTTTTCAGTATGCAAATAAACAACTGCTACTCAGATATGTTGACAGACACATAGCCTTTGATTTACAACTTTTCCTAATTGTGTTTGCGGTTTTAACAATAAATCAAACAAATTCTGTTTTCCCTGCTCTACCAAAACTGCACTGTACCACGAACCCAAAACCGTGATTTTTTTGTGTATTGTTCCACCCCTAATACTAAAAATTGTGTAAAATGGCTGTTTAGTGTACACAGCCACTTCCTTTTCTCTTTCTTGTTGCGTGGAATGAGAAGGACAGTTCTTTAGTTTTGTTTTTTTCCAGATGAAAAAGTTAAGGACTATATGCTCTTGGATAATGCTTTTGACATCACTATGTTTATCATACTTCTTTTCACAATGGAATTGTCATTACATAGAGAAGTCGTTTCAAAAACGTAGCAGTGTCGTCAGCTACAGATAGACTAACACAGAGTGGAGAATGATAAAAGGATCTGAAAATGATCATTAAAGAACCTCAAAACAGTTCAATAGCTGAAATCATAATTTAGGTAATAATCACAATCTCTTTCATCCCATAGATAATTGATTTGGGCTGGATTGTTGTAAGCATAAAAAGTGCTGTTTGATCTTTATTATATTCTTTTTTTAGATTGAAGTTTTTTTTTGCTCTCTGAAAGCAAAGGCAGATCACAAGAGAGAAGTTAGATAGCTTTAAAGATTCTAATTTAGGAAATTGTGATGAGCTATATGACGTTTTCTTGAGGTTCCAAAGATCCTTTCTGTTTTTAAATATATATATATATTTTTTTACTGCATCCTCAGCCCTTAGAGATGAACAGTATCTTGTGCTATGTAATGTGTATAATATGCATATATATTAATGAACCAAAACATACAAAGCAGAGGCTAACATTCAGTACTTGTAGTCGATGTATCGAATACAGAAGAAAGTATGAAGATCCGAGTGATTTTGATAAGGGCCAAATCAGTATGGGCAGGCGACTAGGTCAGAGCATCTCAAACTGGCAAGGGTTAATTGTGGGGAGCTCACAGTCAGCTTGGGTGAATACCTACTGGGAGTGATCCTAGGAGGGAAAAACCATAAACTGCCAACAGGGTGTTGGCCAGCCAGGACTCTTTGATGTGGCATATGAATAAATGCTACGTCTGGTAAAAACTAGCAGAACGGCTACTGTGACACAAATGCCAGATAGTTTAAATGATGTGTCATGTGTCACGTCTAATACAGCTCAGACCCTGACATGTATCATTTTTACTAGATGGTAGTGGTGGGTAGGGTTCTGCTAATTTGCTAACCAATGATTAGCGAAGCTAACTTTTCGTTAAAGGACTAGCGTTTCTGCTAACGTTAAAAACTGTTATCAGACCAATGAGCTTCCACTAAATTTAATTACAACTGTAACTGTAACTTTTTGCAGGGAAAGTGAATAAAGTTTAACTGTCATAAACATTTGTAAACCCTAAAATCACACAAATTTGTTCCTGTCTGTTGTAAGCATGACTGCAACAGTGTATCTGGCACACTTTTGGCTGAACACGTGTAAACACAAGATGAGATTGGTCAACACGGCAACAGCTGAGCAAAGTACCTCTGCAGTTCAGTTGATTTATGACATTACAGTCTTAAAGGTAGATTTATACTTCTGAGTCAGATCAATGCATCGTTTCTAACATGGAAACACTTTCCATCATTAAAATCCGAGTCATTAACATAAAAATACAATATTATGATTATATAATATATAAATGAGCTGCTAGCGCCCGTAAGCCTCAGACAAAGCTCTGGACAAGTGATTTCAGAAAATGGATGGATGGATGGATGGATGGATAAACTAGATGTTTACTAAGTTGCAGTATTAGAGGCACAAAAATTTGAAGAAAAACTTACACATACAATAATTTAATTTATTATTTGCTGTCTGCTGAGAACCAAATAAAATGAAACTATCCATCCATCCATCCATCATCTCCCGCTTAATCTAAGGTCAGGTTGCGGGGGCAGCTGTCTCAGCAGGGAAACCCAGACTTCCCTCTCCCCGGCCACTTCATCCAGCTCCTCTGGGGAATCCCGAGGCGTTCCCAGGCCAGCCGAGAGACATAGTCCCTCCAGCGTGTCCTGGGTCTTCCCCAGGGCCTCCTCCCAGTGGGACATGCCCGGAACACCTCACCAGGGAGGTGTCCAGGAGGCATCCTAAGCAGATGCCCGAGCCACCTCATCTGGCTCCTCTCAATGCGGAGGAGCAGTGGCTCTACTCTGAGTCCCTCCCGAATGACTGAGCTCCTCACCCTATCTCTAAGGGAGAGCTCAGCCACCCTGCAGAGGAAACTCATTTCGGCCGCTTGTACTCGTGATCTCATTCTTTCGGTCACTACCCACAGCTCGTGACCATAGGTGAGGGTAGGAATGTAGATCGACTGGTAAATCGAGAGCTTCGCCTTTTGGCTCAGCTCTTTCTTCACCATGATAGACCGATGCAGCACCCGCATCACTGTGGACGCCGTACCGATCCGCCTGTCAATCTCCCGCTTCATAGTCCCCTCACTCATGAAACAACAAAACCGAGATACTTAAACTTCTCCACTAGGGGGAGGACCCCATCCCCGACCCGGAGAGAGCATTCTACCCTTTTCAGGCTGAGGACCATGGTCTCGGATTTGGAGGTGCTGATTCTCATCCCAGCCATTTCACACTCGGCTGCGAAGTGTCCAAGTGAAAGCTGAAGGTCACGGTCTGATGAGGCCAACAGGACCACATCATCTGCAACAAGTAGAGACCTAATCCTGAGGTCACCAAACCGGACACCCTCAACGCCCTGGCTGCGCCTAGCAATTCTGTCCATAAAAACTATGAACAGAATCGGTGACAAAGGGCAGCCCTGACGGAGTCCAACCCTCACTGGAAACGAGTCCGACTTATTGCCACCCATGCGGACCAAGCTCTGGCACCGGTCATACAGGGACTGAACAGCCCTTAAAAGGAAGCCCGGCACCCCATACTCCTGGAGCACCCCCCACAGGACTCCCCGAGGGACACGGTCGAATGCCTTCTCCAAGTCCACAAAACACATGTAGACTGGTTGGGCAAACTCCCATGAACCCTCCAAAACCCTGCGGAGAGTATAGAGCTGGTCCACTGTTCCACGGCCAGGGCAAAAACCACACTGCTCCTCCTGAATCCGAGATTCGACAATCCAGCGGACCCTCCTCTCCAGAACCCCCGAATAGACCTTACCAGGGAGGCTGAGGAGTGTGATCCCCCTATAGTTGGAGCACACCCTCCGGTCCCCCTTCTTAAAGAGGAGGACCATCACCCCGGTCTGCAAGTCCAGAGGTACTGCCCCCGATGTCCACGCGATGCTGCAGATACGTGTTAACCATGACAGCCCCACAGCATCCAGAGCCTTAAGGAACTCCGGGCGGATCTCATCCACCCCCGGGGCCCGGCCACTGAGGAGCTTTTTAACCACCTCAGCGACCTCTGCCCTAGAGATAGGGGAGTCTACACCTAAGTCCCCATACTCTGCTTCCACATTGGAAGGCGTGTTGGTGGGATTGAGAAGGTCTTCGAAGTACTCCCTCCACCGACCCAAAACGTCCCGAGTTGAGGTCAGCAGCGCCCCATCCCCACCGTAAACAGTGTTGATGTTGCACCACTTTCCCATCCAGAGCCGCCGGATGGTGGACCAGAATCGCCTCAAAGCCGTCCAGAAGTCATTTTCCATGGCCTCGCCAAACTCCTCCCAGACCCGAGTTTTTTCCTCAGCGACCGCCGAAGCTGCATCCCGCTTGGCCTGCCGGTAGCTGTCAGCTGCCTCTGGAGTCCTACAGGCTAAAAAGGCCCGATAGGAGTCCTTCTTCAGCTGGACGGCATCCCTCACCACCGGTGTCCACCAGCGGATTCGGGGATTGCCGCCGCGACAGGCACCGACCACCTTACGGCCACAGCTCCGGTCAGCCGCCTCCACAATGGAGGCGCGGAACATGGCCCATTCGGACTCAATGTCCCCCGCCTCCCCTGGGACATGGGAGAAGTTCTGCCAAAGGTAGGAGTTGAAACTCCTCCTGACAGGGGATTCCGCTAGACGTTCCCAACAGACCCTCACTATACGCTTGGGCCTGCCAGGCCTGGCCAGCTTCCTCCCCCACCAGCGGAGCCAACCCACCACCAGGTAGTGATCAGTTGACAGCTCCGCCCCTCTCTTCACCCGAGTGTCCAAGAAATGTGGCCGCAAGTCCGACGACACGACTTCAAAGTCGATCATCGTACTGCAGCCTAGGGTGTCCTGATGCCAAGTGCACATATGGACACCCTTATGCCTGAACATGGTGTTCATTATGGACAATCCGTGACGAGCACAGAAGTCCAACAACAAAGCACCGCTCAGGTTCAGATCGGGGGGGCCGTTCCTCCGAATCACGCCACTCCAGGTCTCACTGTCATTGCCCACGTGAGCATTGAAGTCCCCCAGCAGAACAAGAGAGTCCCCGGGAGGAGCGCTCTCTAAAACCCCTTCCAAGGACTCCAAAAAGGGTGAGTATTCTGAACTGCCGTTTGGCGCATAAGCTCAAACAACAATCAGAACCCGTCCCCCCACCCGAAGGCGAAGGGAGGCTACCCTCTCATCCACCGCGGTAAACCCTAATGTACAGGCACCCATCCAGGGGGAAATAAGTATGCCCACCCTTGCTCGGCGCCTTTCCCCGCGGGCAACTCCAGAGTGGAAAAGGGTTCAACCCCCCGCAAGGAGACTGGTTCCAGAGCCCAAGCCGTGCGTCGAGGTGAACCCGACTATATCTAGCCAGAACTTCACAACCTCGCGCACCAGCTCAGGCTCCTTCCCCATCAGAGAGGTGACATTCCATGTCCCTAGAGCTAGCTTCTGCAGCCGAGGATCGGACCGCCAAGGTCCCCACCTTTGGCCACTGCCCAGCTCACATCGCACCTGACCCCTATGGTCCCTCCCATAGGTGGTGAGCCCATTGGAGGGGGGACCCACGTGCCTTGTTCAGGCTGTGCCCGACCAGGCCCCATGAGTACAGGCCTGGCCACCAGGTGCTCGCCATCGAGCCCCACCCCCAGGCCTGGCTCCCGCGTCCAGGCAAGGGAAACCGTGGTTCCATTATCTTTTTCTTCATTGGGGTCTTGTGAGCCGCACTTCATCTGGTTCCTCACTCAGGACTTGTTTGCCTTGGGTGACCCTACCCGGTGTTTAAAGCCCCCGGCAACTTAGTTCCTGGGATCATTGGAACACGCAAACCCCTCCACCACGATAAGGTGTCGGCTCCAGGAGAGGAAAAATGAACTAATGAAAATGAAAATATCTGCATGATATTGCATTGCATAGCATCATATTTGTTTGCATCACATCATATCACATTGAGTCACATTGTGTTGAATCAAATTGTGTCAAATTGCACCACATCAGAATAGGATTAAACCAACACACAAATATAAATGCTCACAATGGCCATCATAGGCTACTGTGTAAAGCTCCACACAGGAGTACATCTGCCTTAACAGTTTCAGCGACAACATACGTTATTGTAAGCATTTTTTTTGTCAGTTTACTGTGTCTACAAATTTACAGTAGGCCCAAATGAACTGTATATTGACTGTTCATTGTAAAGTTTAATTTTATTTATTACTTTAAATTTCTGTAAGCCTTAATCATCATTTGATCTTAGCCGGTTAGCGGTTTTAGCACTTTATCTGTTTAGCGTAGCATTGAATTAAACTTTAAAGTTAACGGATTAGTGGTTATCAAAGTTAACTTTTCTATTAGCTTTCCCTACCACTGCTAAATAGTAAACATTATTCATTTCACGTGGGGGTGCTTATAATGTTTTGGTTCATCGGTGTAAAGTATCATTTTTACATATAGTATACATTTCTAACACCCTGGTCTGGTTACCATGGTTCCCATGGAACCTCCTACACCATGCATGTACAGTAATGAATCCAGAGGTTTTACTCAGTCTGGTTCTCTAGGGGCTCATTGTGGAATCCCTGATGGCAAAAGGAGGTGCCATTGAAAATGGGCTTCTTCTTTAGCAGCAACCAAAAGAGAATAAGGATTTTTTTAATTTGCCATACTCCCCAGAATGAATTGTGTATGAAAGAATCATACATCCAGTTTCTGCAACATCTGCTCAAGTAGGGCCATGAAAAATAAAATCAACCCTAAAAGTGTTAAAAATTATAGGGCGCAAAGCAGGGTACAGCCTGACATGATGTCAGTTTATGACAGGGCATTAATCTATCCAAAACCATATCAGCAATTCAGACTCATCTATTAATCTGATTAATTTATTGGACAGCCAACAGAAAAGGTGGAAAAAGGTGAAATTTACTAAAATTTAAAAATATTATTACTCGGACTATTTAAGTGGTAAACACAGAAATATTAAATAATAATAAACATCAAACTATCAAATAAGCAACAAATAACACCAAGCATCACAGTCTATTATTGACAGAGTACATAAGAGAATCTGGACATGCATGCATGAGTGAGCATGATATCTTTGGCTGCTCCAAAGGCTTCTAACCTCTTCAGCATGTGGGAGGAGGGCTTCTGAACCTCTAGGAAACTCTTAGCCTATCACTATCTTTTCCAGCATATCAGGGAGCCTTTTTTAGCCAGTCATTTTGGAAGCAGAATGATCTCATGTTTTCCCATCGCGAGACCTGTGGTTGAGTCAGTGCCACTTACCGATGAATAACACTGGATGCTACTTTGGTCTTCCTGAGTGGCGACCTGACCTTCAGATTCAATCTCTTTTTTTTGAGGTTCTGAGATAGTCTTTTCTTGCAGTTATCATTACAATCTGACTCCATATCTCCTTTGATTATCATCCTCCATCAATCCCTCCCGATGCTGCTCTTTCTGTGTCAAATCTTTTTTGATGCATATTTATGTTTTTTTACTGAAACTTGTGGTATAAGGTATATTGTAATGGCAATATACACTCACCTAAAGGATTATTAGGAACACCATACTAATACGGTGTTTGACCCCCTTTCGCCTTCAGAACTGCCTTAATTCTACGTGGCATTGATTCAACAAGGTGCTGAAAGCATTCTTTAGAAATGTTGGCCCATATTGACAGGATAGCATCTTGCAGTTGATGGAGATTTCTGTGATGCACATCCAGAGTACGAAGCTCCCGTTCCACCACATCCCAAAGATGCTCTATTGGATTGAGATCTGGTGACTGTGGGGGCCATTTTAGTACAGTGAACTCATTGTCATGTTCAAGAAACCAATTTGAAATGATTCGAGCTTTGTGACATGGTGCATTATCCTGCTGGAAGTAGCCATCAGAGGATGGGTACATGGTGGTCATAAAGGGATGGACATGGTCAGAAACAATGCTCAGGTAGGCCGTGGCATTTAAACAATGCCCAATTGGCACTAAGGGGCCTAAAGTGTGCCAAGAGAACATCCCCCACACCATTACACCACCACCAGCCTGCACAGTGGTAACAAGGCATGATGGATCCATGTTCTCATTCTGTTTACGCCAAATTCTGACTCTACCATTTGAATGTCTCAACAGAAATCGAGACTCATCAGACCAGGCAACATTTTTCCAGTCTTCAACTGTCCAATTTTGGTGAGCTCGTGCAAATTGTAGCCTCTTTTTCCTATTTGTAGTGGAGATGAGTGGTACCCGGTGGGGTCTTCTGCTGCTGTAGCCCATCCGCCTCAAGGTTGTGCGTCTTGTGGCTTCACAAATGCTTTGCTGCATATCTGGGTTGTAACGAGTGGTTATTTCAGTCAAGGTTGCTCTTCTATCAGCTTGAATCAGTCGGCCCATTCTCCTCTGACCTCTAGCATCAACAAGGCATTTTCGCCCACAGGACTGCCGCATACTGGATGTTTTTCCCTTTGCACACCATTCTTTGTAAACCCTAGAAATGGTTGTGCGTGAAAATCCCAGTAACTGAGCAGATTGTGAAATACTCAGACCGGCCCGTCTGGCACCAACAACCATGCCACGCTCAAAATTGCTTAAATCACCTTTCTTTCCCATTCTGACATTCAGTTTCGAGTTCAGGAGATTGTCTTGACCAGGACCACATCCCTAAATGCATTGAAGCAACTGCCATGTGATTGGTTGATTAGATAATTGCATTAATGAGAAATTGAACAGGTGTTCCTAATAATCCTTTAGGTGAGTGTATATATATACTTTGTTTTTTTTATGATGCTATAGCATTTTTATGATGCTACTTTATATCCCTCTTTTAAAACTTTAAAAGTAAATAGGTTATTTAATAGCACTGATTTTTTTGTGGACTATTTATCCTATGGAAATTTAGATGCATCTGCAATTTTGTGAGCTTACAGCGACTTATGAAGTATAACGAAGTCTTGGCTATTTTTTGCAGATGCAGCACATATGTTTTCAAAGAAATATCTCACTGTTTCTCAGAAACAAATCTCTATTTTTCCATCTATTCTTGAGATGTCACTTGCAGTACAGAACTCATCAGTAAGTCTATCACAAGGCAACACAACCATTTGACAGAATCTGCACAAATTATAATGCGTGTTGCTACTGTTCAGTACATACTGATCAAAAATGTCTTCAATTTGCTGTTTGTTATTATTTATAATTATTATAAGGTGCTTTGAATTCAGTGTTGGCTCCTGGTGACCATATAAATAATTTTACTCCAGAAGATCCTGTCCGGATATTCAGATTTTCCAAAGGCATGTTCATTGTTATAGTAATTAATTCTGTTCAACTTCATTATTTTGGTATTTGCCAATACACGGGCATACTTCTCATAATATTCCCAGAAGAAGATTACTTTAATCTGATCATTTGTGCTTCAAGCAAGTTTGGGATTGATTTGATCCAGAATCCCCTTGTTTGTTTTCATTCCATTTTACATTTTGTCTGTTTAACAGACTCTTTCATCCAAAGCGACATACATTTCTTACAAGAAAGCAGGGTCAATCCCAGGAGGAATTGGGGAGTAAGGGCCTTGGTCAAGGACTCAAGAGTGAACTCAGTCTGCTGAGTCTACGATTTCAACTGGTGACCTGGTCACAAGCACAGTGTTCTAACCCACTGAGGCACACCATCCCCTAGAAGAGACAGAGGCTTGAACTTGGGTCCTTTGGTACAACAAGAAGCTCTAATCAATAGAGCTTTGGCGAAACTTTCAGGCTGCATGTTGTGAGGAATACATCACAATAGAAGTGCTGGGGATTGAACCCAGGACCCCATACATGCAAAGTATGCATTTTACCATTGAGGTACAGCCCCCTCTCTTAGCTCATTGTTGAATTCTTAAAAGATTTTGTGAACACCAAAGTTCAAAGACACTCATACTCTTCCAGTCCTGCTTCATAACTGCCCAGCTTTACCATCCATAAAGAGTCATAGGAAATACTACATATTGAAGAATTTTAATATGAGTTCTTTGAGAAACAGCAGTATCATCACAGCATGTCATCACAGGTCCTTATGTCTTCCGATCTCGTTTGTCGGAATTTTGAAGATCTTTGATGGTTCTTCCACCAATATTGATTACGCAATTATCTTCTTTTATTCTTTCAAACCAACTTTTGTCATTATATATCCTGTGTACCCATCAAATACCCATTGACAGGCACTTGCACCATTCACACCTATGGACAATCGGGCAACTCCAATTCACCTTAGCATATTTTTGGACTGTGGGGGGAAACTGCAGATCCCAGAGGGAATCCCACAACAAAACAAGGAGAACATGCAAACATATCGAGAGTAGAGGGTAGAGACTTACACTCTCGCTCCAGAGGTGTGAGGCAACAGTGCTTACCAGTGCACCATAAAGCCTAAGGCCCATCCATGCAATCCATCCATCCCATTTAGGGTCACAGGGGGTTAAGGGCCTATCCCAGAGGCTATGGGCACAAGGCAGGGAATGACTCAGTTTGGGGCACCCACCTATCGCAGGGTACTCACACACCATTCACTCACACATGCACACCTAGGGGGAATTTGGTACCCCCAATTAATCTTAGCATGTTTTTGAACTATGGGTGGAAACCAGACTACCCAAAGGAGACCCTACGACGGCATGCGGAGAACATGCAAACTCCACAAATATAGGAGAAGAGCAGAGACTCACACTCTGGAAGGCAACAATGCTAACCACCGTGCTGCAAAGCCTATACGCTCTGTCCCTCCATCCACTTGCTATAACCTAAGCCTAAAATGTGAACTGTAATTTTTACCACACCCAGGTTTCCTTGGTTCTTGCTCTATACATTCCATGTTCCAGTAGTGATCCTTTCTTTGAAGCTTCAGATTGTGTTTTCCAACATGGCAACAACATGTCCTGGGTATGATATTAAACTGCATTTGGCCCTTCAAGCGGTCCTCCAACTTGCAGGGAAACATTTGGGGGTTGGTGGCAACTTCACACACCTCCGACGAAGCAGACAGGACTTGTTTCTGCTCTCCACGGGTGTAGCTCTGCTGCAGCCACCCAGAGGAAGCATTTCAGTGGCAGCACTCTCTGAGGTACGCAGACCGCGGAGTGGCCAAATTTCTTTAGGTGAGTCCACCAATTACTGGTTTGGTCACATTGTTGGCTGCCATACTCAGGGAGTAACTGTTGCTGTAGCGGATCGGCTTCTCCAGATGGTGTCCGATGTCACTCCTTTCAACGAGCGTATGCGTATGCTCTGACCGTGATGAGTGATGTCTCGATGAGGGAAATTTTATTTTCAACTTTGCTCAGTGGTTGGGGTGCCAATGAGGTAACATGGGTCATGAGGATGGCTATGAAGATTGTGTCGGTCCCTACAGGTCTGATGACTGTGGTGAAAGTGGGTCTATGTTCCTTGACTTTGCAAAAGGTTAAGGGCTGCAGATCGCTGGATCCTGGTTCCAGCGCCCTGAGCCGCATCGTGGGACTTGGTACTCCAGTACTGGTGGTGCGGCAAGGGAGGTCACATCTTCGTGAGCAGACACTGGAGGCTCCTACAGAACTGCAGGGTCTACAGAAGTGCCCAGTTTGTGAATTTTTTGTGTGAGGAGCTTGCAGATTTGGGTGCGACTGCCAAATTTAATGTGATGTAGAAGACCATCCATGTCAAGACCTTGAAGGTCACTCTGGATATTATCGAGAGGAGTAACAGCTGCACTGTGGGACATCCTGAGACTTCACGGGATCCTCCTGAAGTTGCTGGACATCATGGCTGGCCTGTACAGTGGTACTGTGAGTGATGTGCAAAGTGGAGGCAGATCCTCTGTGTCCTTCCTTGTGGATTCTGCGGTTCATCAGGGGTGTGTTCATGCTCCTACTCTGATTAATGCTTGCATGGACTGGGTGTTGGGCAAGGTCATGGGGTCCAGCCGCCATGGGGCATCTGTTGGTGAAGAAAGATTCATTGATCTTGACCTTGCTGACGATGCTGTGATCTTTGCAGAGTCAATGGAGGCTCTGATCAGGGGTCTCGAGAGACTCAGCAAGGAGTCTCAGAGTTTGGGCTTGCGAGTGTCCCGGATAAAAACAAAGATCCAGGCCTTTAATGACCTCTTGGGCACAGCCATCAGCAGTGTGTCTGTTTGCAGAGGGAATGTCGACCACATGGAGAAATTCACTTAACTCAGTAGCGACGTCCGTGTCCCTGGTGACTCTCCCTATGTAGTCAGTTGAAATAATGGGAGAGCATGGGGAGTTATGAGGTTACTGGAAATATTAGTACAGTATATCCTTTCTACTATGAAGTAGCTAATCTTAAAGGAAAAAAATTATGTCACGTGGTCTTATCTGTTCCAGCTGTTTAAAATTCATAATCGACATCCATCTAGTTACTCTTTACATTTACTAGAAATGGGAATATAAAAACTACAGTTTGACAGCCTCAATTTTATTACAGATAGAAAGCTATGGAGGCTTTCATTCACCCCTAAACAAGCATAAAAATAACACGCACAGGGGACAGCCAGCAAGGCGAGGATGACAGATGTGTCTCAGTGGATTTCTTTGAACGTGCAACAAAGGCAAACAACAGTAAGGAACCTTGTGATGTGATTTATGAAAAAGGCTTTTCAAGTTACACATGAGATAGTGATCCAAGGATCCCTGTAATCCAAGATAGTGTACTCACATGGGGACAGAATTAGCTAGCGACGTGGAGGCAACAGGCTATTTTAAGAGGCACAACCTCTAGTAATCTGTGGACAAACAGTGGAAGGACCAACATGTGTTTTTTATGCTTTCTAATCTACAATCACCTCAAGTTTCTGAACATACTTCAGCAGTAAGACCTCACCTAATAAACTGTTTACTGTTTCAAGCTTCCATAGAGACACTCTAGTGAGCAATTATTTGTTGTATTGTGGAACATTTGTACATTATTTTGATGGTGTTTTCCTGTTCTGGCCATTTAGAAGAGGTTCTACAAAGAGCAACAAGAATGATTCCTGGTCTTTAACAGGCTTCCATACATGGACGGCATAAATTTGTCTAGTAAAGGTGCCTTAATTGTAGGTATAAACAAGGATAAAATAAATCATTAGGAGAATCAAACCACTTTAATGTTTCAAAACAAATTCAGAACCAAAAAACAGTCAATGAGCTGTGTAGATTATAAAAAAAGCTTCTGTTCTACAGTGCCTTTGCTAATCTTAAACATCATTTGCTTTTGTCATCTTGAACATAACAACAGTAATAATAATATTATTATTGTTGCTGCTGTTATATTAACATTTAACATTTTATAAATCATTATTTGAATAATTGTAATATTTATATGTACTTGTGGCAAGTAACAAAACTGTTTATCATTAGATGATAGGATTCAGAAATTTTTGAACTAATAAAAGTTGTGACCTGATGTGTAGACACTTATGTAGTCCTTCATGGGAGTGGCATGGTGGTGCAGTGTTTAGTGCTGTTGCTTCTTCCCTCTGGAACCTGGGTTTGAGTCTCTGCTTTGGCTCCATGTGCATGTTGTCACTGTGGGGTTTCCTCAAGGTACTCCAGTTTCCCCCCACAGCCAAAAAACATGCTGTGGTTGATTGTCATTACTAAATTGTGAATGGTGTGTGTCCTGTGATGGGTTAGCAACCCAGCCTGCATTGTTTCCTACTTTGTGCCCATAGACTCTGCAACCCTGAATAGGACAAGCAGTTACAGAAAATGGATAGAGAGTTATTCATAATTTGCCCAAACAGGGTCACCTTATAAAATGTAAGAGTATGTACATCTGTGATGCATTATAATTGTGTGCCAATACATTTTTTTTGGGGCTCTTTTCAATATACTTTTCCACTGAAGTGAGAACACCTGTAAGCAGGCTAACATAATATCATTTAAAATGAACTACATAAATTATTAGTTTTGTCAAAGTAAGGGTTTTAATATAGCTATATTGAGATGATTGATATTAATGATATTACTATAGATGATTTATATTTTAATTTGAATGGTACACATTCAATATAATAAATGATTGTTTTACCTATTTTAATGAATTTAACCTACATTTTAAATGTATGTGCAACACAAAAGACACAAAGAAAACAAATGTTTAATAGTCAGAGCTTTGATATTGAATTTCAAATGCAGCAATCAGCATTCACTTAATGTTCAGCTACTTCAATGGTTACATCAGAAATCTCGTTAAAAGCATGCTGTACATTGTAAACTAACTGTGCTGTATGGAATTGATTATTATCTAAGTGGTGTATGATCTCAGGCCCTTTGTCTTATTCTCAATTGAAATTCAGCACCCAATATTTTTTATTGTGTTTTTTATTATTGTTTCCCTTTCTTATTATCTGTGTGTTGATAAGGGAGTAGCTAATCTGACTCACCGTTAGACAGACTCAATGAACTCCATTTACTGGGCATCTTCCACTCACCCTAATTTAAGCTGCATATCTTAAGCACTGTTGCGAGCTGGATTTCCCGTGGCTTAGTTGGATGCTCTATCAGCTCTCCAGGAATGGAATGTTCTCCGTCTTTCTCACTCCATTGATGGTGCTGTAAATCTCAGTCTCCCCCTCGGTGGCACAACCGCATGGTCTTGTCATAATCTCTGCTGGCTTTCCGTCCCCTTCATCTCGTTATGCTTCAGCATGCAGTCAGTACTCATTCTCATGGTCTCCATGAGTTTTGCATCAATCCGCATTTTCCTGTCCGACTTCTAAATAATTCTCACCTCTAAGCTTGTTTATGCACCAGGTGAACTCAAAGATTCCATCCGGACGCTTTTGCTGGAGTCTGAGAATGGAATTGACTGTGTGCTTTCTAGGAAAACACACTGACAGGCTGAACCTCTTTCGGTAGCGGTGATGTCAGTGCTCTAACAATCTCAGGAATCCTTAGGTTGCTGGGAGAAATCCTGTGACACTTTGATGTGTTTAACAAAATCTGGCAACCATAAAAACAGTCTATTTTTTTATTTATTAAAATGTTACAGTTTTCATAAAATATACAGTGCTATGCTATAATTTATTTATGAATGACATTGTATAGCTAAACTGTAATAAAAATTCTAAGATATGCTAAGGACCGGTGTCTTGTAGTGTAATCTGTGTATAGAAACACAGACATGAAGACATCTTATTCTTGATGAGGGGCACATAATTTTAATTACAGCTGTTTTTATAATCTATCCATCCATTTTCCATACCTGCTTGGCCTATGCACAGTAACAGGGGTCTGGAGCCTATCTGGGAAGCTGTTTTTATAATCTCGCATGGTACACAATGACATACGAGAAACAGATTTATATTGGAGGGATACAGCTTAATAGTACTTATTAATATATAATATATTAATATAAAAGCAAAGGTCTATTTATAGGGGGAATGAATGAAACCAAATTAAACATTGGGGTGTACACCCCCCCAGTTCCTATGCCCCTGATCCTACTATATTGCGAATATTGTACAGTATTCATCTTGTCAACGAGCCAGATTTAGAGAGTATATCCTAGATAACCAGACATTACCTAACTTCACCCTTGTTGTTTCTTCCTTCAGTTGATCATATGGATGCTATCAGTTGTATGTTGTACGTAATTTAAGGGTGTTCCTCAATAAAGGAAGCAATTAATTTTGTTTGGCACTCACTTATCCAAAGAGAGGGACAGTTCAGAAGGTCCCTGGAACACTCGGAGTAAAAGTCCTTGCTCAAGGGTCCATTACTCTGCATGCCGCAGGAGTCTTACTGCCAACCTTCCAGTCACAGACACCTGCAGTCTTAATCTGCAGAGCTACAAATCATCCCATCATATGTACCTCTAATACAGTGGTTCCCAAACTTTCTCTGCAGGGCCCCTCTTTTCTAGATAGGAACATTATTGAGCCCCCCCCCCCCCCCCCCATTCAAACTACACAGGTTCAGATTCAAACTTTATTTGAAATACAACTCCCTTTTCTAATTGAGTGAAACAAATGCAATTACAAAATACAAATGGTGCAATTTCACCACTGTGGGAGAAAAAAGAGCAATCAATTACAAATAAAAGTCCAGCAAAAGTCTGAAATTATGCTAATGCTGATTTAACATTCCTGTTAATATTCATTGGCGTACACAAATTAAAGTTTGTCTTACGTTTGCATTTTGTTTTTAATGATGACTGCAGGTTTCAGCCTATACTATAGCACAAAACAACACTAAATCATACCCATTCATTGATAGTCTCCCTGCACTTCATGTAGAAAATTTAAAACCTTGTTTTTCATGATATGGTTTTTTGTCCGGCGCTGCAAAACGTCGTCACGCGTCACCATGTCACATGGTACAAAAACCTTGCAAGAGCAAGACGACCTAAGACAGATCGTACAGCACCTCTCAGCCAGGTGAACAAACTGGGACAGCCTCCATGACGACACAACTTTGCCCTTAATGGCTGAAAAACGTGTCGTTTGTATCCCAGGAAGTTCCGATGTGTTATCTGCTATTCCTCCCGAATATCATGTAAAGCAGTGAGAACTGGTTTTCAGTTAATTTACCTGGTAAAATAAAGTTTAAATAAATTACATAAATGCTCTAATAGTACACGTAAGTTAGTGGTTCATTTATTGTTAGTTACTGTAATGTTGCGCTGCTTTATTTGTTTAATCATCCAGTCTGTTAAGAGATTATTTTAGGGTGGCACATGCCCCTGCGGCTATTCCATTGGTGCGCAATACCTCTGCGCCCCCCAGTTTGGGAACCACTGCTGTAATACAATATTTCCTAATCCAGTCCTCAGGGACCCGCATTCGGTCCACATTTTTGCTACCCAGGGCGGAGAACGAGCAAAAATGTGTACTGGATGGCAGTGAGTTGGGAGGGAGCAAAAATGTGGACTGTATGTGGGTCTCCGAGGACTGGGTTGGGAAACACTGCTCTAATATAATTTATCCCACAATGAAGAACCAAAAAAAGCCAAGTCTCTAGCTACAGGGCAACCTTGCAGATGCTGCTTGCCCTACTTGTCAGGAATCCTTGTTGCAGTCCTCCAGTAACCACAGGGAAAAGCCACAGGATAGAATTTAGGGTAGTGTACAAAGGATTTGTTTTGCACTTTGAATCAATTACCACCCTTTTCAAAGCGACCTGGCCATTAGTTTGGCTAATTTTATTTGCTGAGTGGGGAAAGTATAATTACAGTTGGGTAAGTTGGGCCTTGCTTTGCACGGAAGCTCACCATATCCTGCTGACAAGTGATGGAAGGAGACTCTGCGGAGGTGTGGAACATTTCTACCGCATACAAAAACATCATAGTTTTTACATTGCTTTCATCTGCTAGAAACTTGACCCAGCAGTGGCTGTCCGCCATTCCAGATTCTTTTAAAGTGGAATTCAATGGCATTTTGGTTTTGGAGTGCCGAAAAAAACCCCAGAAAAGTTTCCAGTAATACTGAATTGTCCTGAAACTTCCTGACAGCTGACTGACAACACCTAGAAGCAATTAAGAACCGCTTAAAGCGTACAAATCAGAAATAGCTGGGAAAATTAGCTCTGGCTCTCTGCTCAGAGAGTCAGGGTGGTCTACTGCCCCTTTAAAGGCAAAACTGAGCATTATATTCACTCACTTGTACTCTGCGGTTTGCGTTCAAACATTATAACTGAATTTTAGCATGATGCTGCACAAAAGATTGCAAGAGCAGGCCTTTGATTCGATGTGAACAGTCAGCCATGAAGGAAGCTGGCAAAGAGTAGCAAAGTCAGGCCAGAACACTGCAAGAAGTTTAGGCTTTAACATGGAACCATAAACGCTATCCATGGCATATGTGTGTGTGTGTGTGTGCATATATATATATATATATATATATATATATACATATACATATATATATATACACACACATATATATATACAGTACATATATATATAATTTCTTTTTTCCTTTCTAAATCATTTCAAACGCACCAGAGAGATGTGACTATAAAACAGATGAGTTGACTTATGAAGGCCAGTTACTGTTTTTGCTCTAAATGTCACTATCGTTAAACGCAAGCTTATCACAAGTGTGGCCACATCATGATGTGGGCAGGACTGTGTGGAAGGCCTGTTAAGACTGAAGGAAAAATGGATAAAGCCAAGTTAAAGCGGCCGGACAGATCCTGTTTAATTCTGCAAGAGGAGCAAGTTTGAGGCAGGGATCCAGCAAGGCCAAAGCTACACTTGTAGAATAAGAAAGTGAATGTACTTGATTGACCCAGTCAAAGTCCTGACTTGAATCCTAAATCCAGGATAAAGCTTTTACAAGGTGCTGAAGCCCATGATTATGCCCATTTATACATGATACACCAACAGTCACTCTTATAGTTAAGTGGTGCATTTGTAGCTTAAGCCTAAGTAGTGAAGTTCTTTAGAAAAATGTTTCCATGGCTTGTGATAGTGTGCATTTCCTGTCTGGCTCTGTATGTGAACAAGTCAGATTTCCTCTAATCCTTGCGAATCAGACCCTCTGCAAAACGACACATAAACACAACGAAAAACATAACACTGCAAACGCATATGAAATGCATGGTTTCTTCAGAGACGGCTCTCTTCCTCTTAACTGTCGACATGCATATCAGCATTTTGGCCTAACATGATTAGGGCCTATATGGTTTTAGTGACTGTATATTTCCCCAAAATATATATTTAATGTTTCACTCTTGTCAAGTGTTCAGTTGCAGGACTATGCCCAGAAGGAAATAAAGAAAATTGAGTTGGTTTTTCTGTTTCGTCTATATAGACCTAAAACCAAGGTCAAACAGCACAAAGATGAGATGTACTGCTGTAAAAGAATCATCTTTGAAAATCTCACAGAAGACCCAGCTATGTCTGAAAATAGATCTCTGTAGGTTCACGGGGAGGTCTTGCTCTTTCATCGCTTTGGGACATCTTGAAATGGCATTACCGTGAGATTCCCCTGCGTCATGTGACCAATACATGTCTCAATCTAATTATTCAAACTACTCAAATTATTCCTCACATTGTGAGGGTCCTCATGGTGCTGCTGATATTACATATTTAAATCTATATAATGCTGTTTATTTCTCGGAAGCGATTTTTATCAAATCAGACAACAAAAATTGAGTTAAAGTAAGATGTCCAGTGTTTCTCCTGGCAGTAAATTGTTCCAGTGAGTTGTCCTCCAGTGTAAAAAAAGTCTGCTTTTCATAATATTTTTTGGTGAATGCTTATTAACGTTGGCACCAGTGCTATAATTGCCCTCGCTTTTGTCCTAAAAGAATACAGATTTTAAATAAAAACAGTATTGCTGTTTCAACCATTCCTTGATATTTTAATTGTATTCTTGTATTCTTTCATTCAGTTCCATTGGCTCGTGTTGGATCGTGCTCTGCGCTGTATATTCTCGACCATGAAAGGTTTACAACTTCCCGTTGGACTTTATGTCAGATGGCAAGAAGCTTGTTTCCTTTTACCGAAATAGGCAAAACAGAAATGCAACAGAAAATAATAAATTTCTCAACCATATGAATTAGTGTACAACCCTTTAGCTTTAATAGTGAAGCAAAAATTACTGTAAATAAATTAGATAGAAAACATAGCCACAAGCACATTTTTGATTTGTACAACAAAGCAATGCAACATATCTGTATCTGGATCTTCATATATACATATAATAAAAATAAAATATATTTTAAGCCTTATTTCACACACTTTCTTCAGTGTTATTTATTTTGTTCTGAAAAAAGGAAAACAATGTTTTTTTTTCGGTTTGTATTTTTCTTGTTTTTTTTTTCATATTTTTTTCTTTCCATATTTATTGTTTTTGTACATATGTATGTCAGGAAAAGATTGCAATATATGGATTTTCTTTCAGTCCATCCTGCAAAGCAAACTTTGTATGTAAAATATTCAAATAGCTCGATATCAGACATTGCACAGTGGTACAGTGTTGAATGCAATAAGCAGGGAAAACAATTCTTTACAACATATAAAAAACCAAATACTATGACTATGAGCTGGTATAGAGGGATTTTCCCAATACTTGTGGAAATCACAATAAGAAATTCCTTGCATCATATAATAAAACAGACACAGAGTGCTTTTTTGAATATCATTGATGATATTAATGCTGCACATTCATTAGAACACACACATCACCACAACATTGGTCATAAGTGCCTTTTCTCTGTTTATGGACGACTGCCAATCACTGCAATAGCAGTACAGAAATATACTTTGGGTTCTATGCGTGAAGAGTTAAGGACCAAAGCTACTAAGGACAAAAGGACACGTTGCAGGTGGGAAGATAAAACCGAGGGAGATTGCTTCACTGGACTGGACACTTTGAGGGCCTCACACTTTCGACAAGCATCTTTGGTGTTCTCTCAAAAACAGAAGAGTATAATTGAATATATAGATGCGTATGCGTGTACTTGGGTTAACATTGTCACTGTTGGCTCTTATTTTATTATGTGCTCCGCAGGTTTAGCCATTCTTAAGTGCAACTCCTCTGTATTCCGATATATATTATAATTGTGACTAGGCTAATCAAAATGTTTGTATAGTGCAAATTGTAAACGCTTAGAACATTTTTTTTTTTAGGAAACGAGGCAAGAAGAAGATGTCGAACAAAAAAAGACAATAACAACACTGACAATGAAAACAACAATGGCAATAATAATAATAATTATTATAATATTAATAATAATAATAATAATAATAATATAGAGAAGTGTTTGGCTCCAGCAGCTGGTCAAACTTGTTTCTTTCAAGTATCTTTCAATGACAAAAACACAAAACATACACCAAAATATGTATCAAAAAGGTTTCTCCTTTTTGTTTGAAAAGATACACAGTTCAGAAAACAAAACGATCACAAAAATTCAAACCATAATACTTGACAAGTTGCATAGCTTTGAGATTTTTTTTCTTTAGGCAACAGGAATCTCATTTATTGCCACGCAGAAAGACAGGACACACTGCAGCTTGGCCACATAAATACACACTGTCCCGTTCTCCACTCCCTCTGTTGTGTAACAAAAATATATTATTATATATTCTTTTTTTCTGAAAGTGCCTCAGAGAGAGCTCTGAGTTGCCAATATCCGTCAGATTTGCTAATGACCGAAAGCAAATCGGAGTCACACCATCGGAACTCTAAACAAAAAAATAAATATTTTTCTCTAGAGGGCAGACGTGAAATATTTCACCTGCTCTCCTTCCGTCTCACTGTTTGTTTGTTTATTTTTATTTGATTTGTTCGAGTAGCGATGCTGCTCGAGCGCCGGGTGCCATCCGCAGGCTGCCGATCCCTACGAGCAGCCGCACTCTTCCACGATCATATTCTGGATGTCCTTCTTGACGATCTTCTGCTCCTCGTTGTAATAGAGCATGGACATGGCGCGGAGGCGCGTGGGCACGCAGCATGACTTGATGCTTGTGAAGGGGCTGTAGCCCCGCATGCGGTAGTGGTTGATGACCGTGGAGTGGAAGGAGAGGGAGGAGCCAGTGATGCCGGCCACGTGACTCGGGCAGTCACCCTCACAGTAGTTGGCGTGGTAGCCATGTGGGGCTATGATCCAGTCGTTCCAGCCGATGTCCTTGAAGTTGACGTAGAAGTGCTTCTTGCAGCAGATGCGGATCTTGCCGTCGCATTCCAGGCCTCGCTTGCGCCGCTGGTGCGGTCGCTCCCCAGCCTGCCGCACCACTGCCATTAAGAATGGCCGGTGTGACTGCTCGCGCTCCGTACGGCCGACCAGCAGCAGCGCAGCCCCAGCATCGGCGCACTGGCTGCAGGTGACCCGCAAGCCCAGGATGCCACCACCCTTGCTCAGCAGTGCCTGCACAGCGGCAGATACAGGCAGCGTGTGCCACCCACTGCGCCGGGTGTCCACCGCCTTCTCCGCCACGGTGGTCTCCTCGGCCATGCCACCCAGGCCCGCACGCCGCTGCAGAAGCCGGATAGTCACTTTGGCCCGACTGCGGTTGTTCTTGGCCAGCTTAAGGAAGAGCCACACATTGGCCTGCTCTACCAGGCTCATCTCACTGCCTTCTTTGGAGATCTGGAAATTGACAGCTTCCGGAGACTCACCTGGAGGTAGACAGAGATGAAGGGCGATCAAAATGGGTGATCAAAACCATCAGAAGGTTGCTTCTTTGGGTCTGGCCTCGGTAGAATAATCACATGTCATTAGGCCATTGAGCAAGGCCCTTAACCCCCAGCTCCCTGGGTGCTGCAAGGTGGCTGCCCCTTTGCTGCGACCCCCCCAGCTTGCTCTCACCTGTATGGAGAGCAAGATGGAGCAAAAAAACAGATTTTTCCTTTTGATTAAATAAAATATCTTTATTCTATTACAGGTGAAGTGTAAATCTCCAAAACACCCAGTCCATAGTACACAAGGATGGAAAAGTTTTAATAAGTAAGTACCATTTTTGGAAATGTAACAAAAGCTCTTTGGATTACGTGAGGACTGAGTGAGTTCAATGAGTGAGTTTCCCAATACTGTAACGTATGATGAGGAAGCCTGGCTTTACGTCACTGGAGGTCTCATCTCAAAAACAACAACAAAACATTGAGCAAATTTTGGAAATCTGCTCCTCAAATGTGTTTTTACATAAAATGTTTGTTACAAAATGCTTAATTCAGTGCATGCATCATCTATAATGAGCTGGCCCCCGGCTCACTGGGACCCTGAACTGAGGTTATGTAAGGATGGGTGAATCAAGCAATAGTGCTGTCTTTCCCTGCATCAACACTGTGTATATTTTAAATCATTTATTTATGTAAGCATACAGAAGAACTGCCATTCTATCTAGGGTGCACCCCAGATTGGTGCCCCATGCTCTAGCCACCCCACCCCCCCCCCCCCCCCCCAAACACACACACACACGACCTTGACTGGGATAAGAAAGTGGAAGATGGATGGATTCATACATAAGACAGAATACATGCATACTTGCTGACCTGATTGTTCATTTTTTAACTGTTTTAACCATAAACCACTAAAATACAAATCCTTGTAAGGTTTTACTTCAAGTTTTACCTCAATTTTTTAAGTGTCGAAGAGATACTACAATGGGAAAGTCTTATTTAAAGCAAACTTTCACAAAATTATCATGTCTGAAAATACACTTCAGGACCTTACTGTGTAAATTTGAGCAGGATAATTCCCACTACCACTTTGATTTCTTTCATTATTTAAATTGACATTATCAGGTCTCAGTCAATTCTCGTGTGACTAATTACCGAGCAGTCTCTGTCTCCCAAATTACCTAATTACCATCCTCTCAAGGTGCCATATAGTAAAATCCAGTTAATCCATATAGACATTTAACTGAAGTCAGCTATTAAAAGCAAGTACCTGGCTTGACAATCTAGCATCATAAATCTGTTATGATTCTAGGTTCTTGACCATACTGACTCTAGCATGTTAGTACTGTTTTGTTCCCTTTATTTTTGGGTTCCTAATACACAATCAGTAGTGTATTGGCTCTTAATTTCTCTTGAAACCCTACAGTCCTACTGCTCTTCTGCAGCATGAGATCAGAGCTGAGTTTCCGAAGGGACCTTGAAGCCCCCAAGAGCACTGAAGCTCGGCATGACTTCTGATTGTGCCGTGAAAGGCTAAAGAGATTTGCCTTAATCCCCTCCCAACCCCCAGCCCCCAGCCCTACCACCCCGCACCCTGACAATAAACGCCCATTTAGCCACAAGAACACAGTTTGCACAGCTGGCCCTGGGGGCTCAAAAATAAAATTTACACATTCCTGCCTTGTGCTCGAAGCTGCCGTTGGATGGAGAGTAAAGCTGCAGATTAAGCTTGGGGAGGGACCCTCTGTCCAAACACCGCCCAAGCTAATTTACAAGCTTAATAATGTGTCTTCATATAGTGTCCTCTACAGAGAAGCAACAAGCCTTTAATCTCACCTAGACTCACCATAGAGTGGCGTTCAATATCCTTTCCCACAGCTTGTGAAACATTCGTATAAATAGTCAATTGAAAAGTGATCAAACAGTCAATTAAAATGGTAAATCGGAGCCATCCAATGTGGTGGGGGAGGAGAACTCAATTATACAAGCATTTAAATTCAAGGGGTATAGTGGCCAAAAGTTACATATTTTGGAAGAAAAATCAGTATCTTAATTCTATTGATTGAGCCTTGGCAGTGCTGTGGGTTACTTAGACTAAAAATAGTAACTCACAGTGACTAATACTATCAAAATTCATTCACTGTAAAGCTGTTGTTATGAATGAATTTGATCCCATTTTGGAGTAAACACACCATTATAAAATTCTATTCCGCTCATAAAAGAAGGAGCCAAGTTGTCACAGTGTTATGTAACAGATTTACAGGGTGGCCTCTTTATTTGACCTTGGTCATAAGTATTACAGTGACCGTATTAAGTCATATGACCTTAAAACAGTATGAGCAACAAACGTCCCTTCGCCAAATTCTATTTTTAGTGTGAAAACAGTCTCTCTTTCTGACCAGTGTTTAGAGATTTATCTAGCTTTTTCACCAGTGCTAAATTTGCACCTGTGCCCCCCCCCCCCCCCCCAAAGGATAAAAATAACAAGAATGTAAACCCCTAAACTTTTTTCTGCAATGGCTTCCTTGCTGTTTTGATTTCTCCTTGAGTTTAATTGCTAAGGATGAAATTTTTAAAACTGACTATAAAAAATGCCCATTTTAAACTTCTTTATATTATTACTATTTATTTTCATGAGTACACTCCTGTCCAGTGGAGCAGTTACTTCACATGCTTGGATCTGTGTTAAAATTATAAGATTATGAGACTAAAAATCTCAATATCAGTAAACCGTGCTGTTTAATACGGAACCCCTGGGTTTATCCCAGGTTGTTTTATGATTCATGGCACAGAAAGCTGCAGAACAATTATCTTTGTGGCACAGAATGCCGTTTTATAAGGATCAGTACACATTAGACTTCTCTATCAATCTACATGTGGATAACTCACAGGCCTGAAAGGAAGTGTAAACACTTATGGATTCTGTGGTTGCAGCTTCAAAGAGTGAGAAAAACATATATGAAAGAGCAGACATCTTTTGCTGCTGACAGGCTAGTGAAATGAAGGCGGACCAGATTGACTGCTATGCTATTTATGCTGTGGTTAATGTAAATACTGTCAGTGTTTGATGTGATTAATGTCTATTGATTTCAGCTTGTCATAGACAGCTGCTTACAGTACATTCACTATCAGGTTATGACACTATTGTGACACAATTGAACCATGGCAAAAGTTTGTTTAAGTGGAATTAAACTGTCCTCATACCCACTGAGTTAAGAATTCTCCAAGTAACACTTATTTGGTATTTACAAAAATGTACATTTTTTAAAGTTTAAGTTCAAGAGCATTCTTCCTTTTTTTTTTAAATAAAAAATATATATATATATATATATATATATATATATGTGTGTGTGTGTGTGTGTTCTTACTTTAGAATACCCTAAAAGCATTACATCCTGACGAGAAAACGAAACAAACAAACAAACAAATAAACGTACTTCATGACCAGTATCGGCTTCCGCATAGCAGAGACCTTCCATTTGAATAGAAATGTTCAGGAATGTGGTATGAAACCGAATAATAAAACTGGGAAGAAACTATAAGATTCTGATTTTTCAGACGTTAGTTGTGGAGATTAGAACTGAAATGAGTCTACTTTGTCAGGACTTCTCAAAGACGCACAGAGCGTTTTATCTCAAGTCATAAATGGAGGCCTGTGTGAATAACTTTAATTTTGCTGTGATTTAAACCTTTGTAACGAGAAAGTATGAAAGAATTGTAAGCAGGAGTTATGACCTGGCGGCTGAGAGGGAGCTGTATCATCAAGGTCGGTGTGGACGCAGACATTTCACTAATGATTGTCATTTTTTTGGTGGTGGGGTGATTTCCATAAAATTGGGCTACCAGCTTTCAGTAGTTTCCCCAATAAAACAATACGGCTCTTTTAAAACGCCCATGCCCACAACCACAAACAATTATTGGCAACCATATTTTAATGAATGAAGCAATTATTTCCCGTAAACAATTCTACGGCACGCCAGGCTCAATTTGAACGCCCGAGCAAATCGGCGATTCGCAAAGTCTTTGATTATGAAATCCTGTGGGGAAGTGTGCGAGAGGTCCCTTTCATTTCTTTTAATCAGGGTTTCATTCAAAGAATATTTATAGTAAGGAGCTATTGTGGGCATTTATGTAAGCAGAGGACCGTAGAAAATGCAGGGACACAAGCAAGTTCTTCAAGGGGGACTCACTAATAACTGCAGTCGATTATAACTTCGATAGTTTGGGAAAGTCATTTATAATGAGATTGGAAATATACAGCCTGAAATACTAATTTTGCTTGACAATTTATTAACTTTAACTCTGGCCGGAATATCAAAAACAATGCGTGCGATTCGGTTCAAAATAGTGTGAATAAACATATTTTCGCTGAATGATTCCCCCCCAATATTAGTATAATAAGACGACCATTTTGCATATCCAGTTCTTGAATGCATTGTCATCTCATCATCCCGCTGGGGCTTTAAACTGGATTGTGCCCCGCAGCGTTGTGAGGGTTCAACTCATAACGTTTGAATACATATAATGTATTCGAAACGACGCCCTCTTGTGGCTTGCATGGGAAATGCTATTCAAACGCAACAAGCCTCCGCACACCAGACATTCCTACAGACAGCAAAAAAATAACACTTTGGAGTATTGTTGTTTGCTTTCTGCTCGAATTGGATGAATGACAGAAAAGATCCAGGTATCCACTTTTAATGCAATTTCTATCATGCGTAGGTCTAAAATTATCTTGCACGTGTGTAACGATCGATTGCAGATTGGTTTCTGTAATGTGATTTATAATTTTATGCATATGATGGTCGTATTCTTAATGTCGGTTGAACTGATAGACAGAATTGGTAGAAAAGACACAAATACCTTCCATTAAATATTGCCAAATGCAGCATGCTGATATCTTAGGTCGCCTTGCACTGAAAAGCAGCATTGCAGTACATTAGTACAAGACAGATATGCCTCTTGAGTATCCTTCAAATTTGCCCAATATGTTAATATAATGCGCTAATTTACGTTCGTATTCTGTTTAATTGTTTACCACTAAACGATATCCAGCACGAAGCAGTACGATGTGGCAGTACACGCACAGTAAAAAAAAAAAAAAAAAAAAAAACAATTATAACACCCTGCATCAGTAATAAAACGCATCCAAGCACATTAGGCGCGTATTTCGCTTTGGAAAGGGGCATCTGATTTCTGTAGCGCCAGTAGTATATACTTGCATGAACAGATTTAGCTTGAATTAAATAAAAAAATAAAAAAACGGGTAAACAAATTTGTTTCCGCTCAGTTGGGTTTGAGAGAAAGCTGCTCTCTTTTTTCCCCGTTAGATGCTATACTAAGCCACCGAGGAGATGGCAGGCTGTGGTCATTATCCCCAGCTAACGACCCGCATCATAGCGATGGTGCGACACAACAAGACTGAATTGGTCATGACAGCCTTCCGCCTGTTGCACTGCTGAAAAGGGCAATACAGACTGAAGCTTGGTAAAGGGGGGATGCGGAGTTTAACTTTTCTCAATTCAGAAAAATTGTTGAAAATAAGAGCCTAGGTCAAGTCGACGTGTTGATGATTTTTAAATTGTTTTGTGGTCAGACATCTGTTTCATTTAATTGGTTTGAGCAGACAGAAAATGTTTCGAGATGTTCCTCATACAGTATACTTTTTTAAACGTCGTTGATCCTACAGTAAGTTCTGAAATAAAAACGAATCGACGCGCATTAATGTAAAACATCTGACCTTAAATCGCGTAAGTCGTGTATAACTTTTGTGGGATCTTTGCTTTGTGCAACGCGCTCAGGACAACTTGACACTAGATGTTAAGTGCTTCATTCAAAAGGGAAAAAAAGGCCTTGTTCCATTTTTTTTTCTCTTTTTCCCCCGAGTTTTGCTAATCTGCGTCTGCCTCACAGTATTAAAGGACTCTCGAATTAAGTGCAAGCACTTTGCCCTAGACCGTCTGTCCTCAATACACCGCCGCCCAATGGCTGCCTTACACTCTGTCCCTATCAATGGTTTAAAGACTTATTATACACTTATGCTGGTGATATTGCCCATAGTCGAAGTTCCGCGAGATAACTTTTACTTAATCTGGTGTATACACTCATCTTTTGTACATTGGTCCTATAATGTGCTTTATGCTTTAGCAGATGTAACCTGAACGTTGTCAGTTCAAGTCTCATGCAGACTTGCTGTTGTATTGTTGAGCATGATGTTTGATTTATTTTCATAAGACTGTGATATATATAAAGGTAAAAAACCACTATAAACAGATCCATCAGCAAAGCAGTGCAATTTCAGTGGTTTTTGGGAGATTTTTTTCCCTCCAAACCAGGTCATTTCAGGATCTGAGAGCGGTGCTCTTTTTACAGGTGCAACGTGCATTTTCCGAGGACAGTCCCGGAGCATAATAAAGTCCTTTGCCCATTTGAGCTGCTGACAGCACCTTTGAATGCTCGACTCAGCTGACAATTAGTGCTTTTTAAACTGCCTCGGGAGAAAAAGGAAAAAAAAAAAACTCAAAGAGGGTCCCCCCCCCCCAAGCCTGAAGAGCTTTCTGTCAGAAAAGCTTTTTTTCCCCCCTTGTTTCTGGAACTTCAGAGAATAGCAGACTACTTGTGACTGTGCCACAGAGCTTAGAAAAACCTTGCGCTGGAGCCCAGAGGCATATGATTGGGGTTTCACAGATAATTACTGATTCTTAAAGCCAGCGGGAGGTAACCAGGAGCCCTGAGGTTAAAAAAAAGTTCCCCAGCTACTGTGTGCCCCCCCCCCCCCAAAACAAGTCAACAAGTCTCTTAAACTCTGGTCTGTGCTCAACAGGTTTGCGTGAACTGCCAGTGATTTAGTTGCCCCTATCAAACAGGAGTGTATCCCAGCAGGTTTCCAAACCCACTGCCAGTGATTTAGTTGCCCCTATCAAACAGGAGTGTATCCCAGCAGGTTTCCAAACCCGTCCGGCTGGGTTTGTAGGCATTTTTTTGTTGTCATAGTGCTTTGACATAGTAGCCCCTTTCATGCATGCACACCCCCCCCCAGTTGGGCCACTCACCTGCCTCAGCAAAGGTGATTATCTCAGAGGTCTGCTCAGCCAGCTCCTCCATGTCCACCTGGCCGCGGATCTCGTCCTCGAGTTCCACACTGCCGTCTTCGCCCACGCGGCCCACATGCAGCTTCTTGATGGCGTTGAGCAGGGCGGCCCGCGGCACAGGCTGCGTCACGTTCGGCCGCTCGTCCAGTCGCAGTGTGTTCAGGATGTGCCTCTTGACAGCCTCCACCATGTCGGATGGCCCTTGCGAGCCGGGCGCCCTGCCCAGGTGGGCCAGGGCGCAGGATGGACAGTCCGTTGCCGAAGTCGTCCCGAGCTGCGCCTGCTCCCTCCCGGCCACGGCCCCCGAAGGGGCAGAGGTGCAGTTGCCGGCCAAAATCCCAGAGAAGAGAAGTAGCATTCCACGCAGCAGGGACACTGGAGTCATCCTGAATGAGGAGATGCAGTGCTGGGCAAGCACTGTCAGTAAAAACTTACATAGAAAAACGAAAACACAAAAACACTAGCTGTGTGGCCCCTGTTCTAAAAAGAGAAAAGATCTAAGAAAATATATTTCTGACTAAATCTAAACACAAAAGTGTGCTGGTGTCTGCGTCTGTATATGTGTGTGTGGCTTATAGTACCATTAAAACTAGTCTTAAAGTTAAAAAGCAAAAAAAAAAATCGGAAAAAAATTAAAAATCCCAGTTGCGGAGTGGAGGAAAGCGCGTGGGACAGTTCTGCCGTTCTGCTCTGGCTGAAGAGGAGCGGAGCTGGTACCTCGTACTGCCCTGGGGAAGTTTGGCTCGGGCCGTCCGTTGTGGAGATGCCCTAGGGATGTGCGGAACTCTGGAGATGTTTTCAGAGTGCTCAAAGTGCAGGGATTGAATGGTTTGTTGGAGTGGGCTGGGTTACTTCTCCCTCCCTCTCTCTCTCTCTCTCTCTCTCTCGCTGTACTTCTTCCTCTGTCTGTAATTATACCTCCCCTCTCTCCCTGCTCCCTCCCCCCCAACCCTGCCCCCCATTACTATCTCACTACTTATGATTCATTTTCTGTTTCAAGCTTTTTTTTCCTACTGCGATTCACTTTCTAAATCACGCATGAACTTTCCTTTACTTTGTTGTCCTTTCCTTTATGCCCCAATCAAATGTTCTGGCAGTGATGGAGAGAAAAAAAACTTCTCTTTTGTGTTGCTTTGAATCATAAACCAAGTTTTATAGCATTTCCCTGGGTACGTACTCTTGTCAGTCAGTACCATAATAGTAGTTATTTAATAGTGTAGTAAATTTTAGGTCATTCTTTTCAGCCCTAACTGCTAGAAAATATTGTCTAGAAACCATTACTTTGCTGTGCTATTTAAATATAAATTCTTAATGCGTTTTTTATAGCCTGTATTAGATATCCTTTTAAAATCAATTAAGTCGTCCTACTATCCAACATAATTTAAAAGTACTTCCACTTTTAATGTCTTCCTGTTAAGTTTACATTTATGTGACTATATTACGCTCACTGGCCAGCATAATTGTGAAACCCGAAACTTAAATATGTCTATGAGTGTCAGTAGTTATTTCATTAAATTTATATTAAGATTTATTTACTGGTACATTCTTGGTGGTATATTTATAGGGTTTGCATCCATAAATGTTCCCTTTGAGATACCTCTGTGAATAGACTGAATAGTGTGTGGTCTAGCAAAGGTCTATGTCTTCATTAACCCTGAGAGTACTTTATTCACAAATGAAGAAAATAGGTCGTTCGTTTAATGTCTGGTTTATGCTGTTCACATTTAGTAATTTACTTAATTAAATTGTTTTACAAAACTATTTTTGGTTCTTGCCTTTAATGGACTTTTAAAATGCTTTGTAAACATATATGGTTAGCTGAAGTTAATGTATTGTTTGTTAGTGGTATTTTTAATTGATTTTTTATAATCTTTTATTTCAAAAAAGGCTTTTGTGATTAGTTTTTGCAGTTCTTCGATTTTCCTTGTGTTTTGAACCTGCTTGTAGTAAAGAATAATAATGAATGCATTGTGAGTTTCAGCTGCAGTATGCCTCTTGCGGTCCTGTCGCAGTTGACTTTATTCTTCTTTTGTTATTTTCTGTACATTCATTATAAACATCTAAGTATTTGATTTTTTTATCTGTTCATTTCTCCTTAATTTCCTCCACATCTTTTGGTCTAAAGATAATAACTCAGCATGACAGCGTGTGGTAATATTGCGGCTTCCAGTCTGGTAAATCTTTTATGAAACACATAATAAGTAAACCAAGGCCAAGGACCTCTGAGAAGAATGTACTGCTGTCAAAACTTTGAGGGAAGCACTGAGATTATTTTCTCTTGTTTCTTTTGCATGTGATGAACTGGTGGTATAGGGCAGTGTAAAACAAGCACCGGGTGGGTCGGTGTTGGCTGATCGTCTTCTCTGTCAGGAGTTCCAGCTGTGACGTTCTGCTCTTTCGGGGGAAGTTCAATCAGACAACTGGCTGAAAGAAAAATGGACTATTACCATTCATTACTCCATCCATCCTCTAGCCACTTATCACAAGGAGCTTGGATCCTATCCCAGATACCATGGGGCACATCCTGGATGGGATTCCAGTCCATAGCAGGGCAGAGTTGGTACACGCTACATAAAATATGCTACGGTAGAAAATGTATAGCCTAAAAGATAGGAATCTTCTACAGAAGGAGCCGTACAATATAGTAGCACCTTTGAACAGTCTTGAGTCTGACAATAATAACAGACTCTGGTCCTGAATAATGGGTCTCATTCTAGTCTGTGCTGGTCAGAGGTGGAGCTGAGACCCTCCTGTTTTTATTGCAAGGGATTTGTTAGACATCTTAGGGGGTTGGTGTATGGGGTGAGGGATTTTTGGGTTTCAGTGATGATTGGTGCTCTCACTGTGGCCCCTGGCATGGCCTCAGAGGCTGAGCTAGAGCACAGACGCAACGCCATAACTCTCTGGCTCGTTGGTCCTCTGTGTAGATGGGGCCGAATCAATGGGTCATTGAGATGAATGGGATCCAAGTGCCGAGTGAGGAATGGTAAGTGGCTGGATGAGAGTCTTGGGATACTTTTGTTACAGCGTCTGTCATAATCACTGCAGGGGAATAACTGTACTGTAGAAAGCCCTTTTTCAGGAGTAAAGTGTGTTTAAGTGTTATGCTCTCCAGACTCTAGTGGAGGTCTGGGTGCCACGCAAAGCTGGCAAGTCGATTTGCACTGTCGAGGATAACGAAAGGCAGAAGACTTGGGGGAACTTTTCCAAGGGAGGTGGGGGGGCTTGCAACTTGCAAATCCACCATTTAATTCCCAAAATGAGTCTAAGAAACATTGCCAAATATTGACAAATTCTCTTAGTCTGACTTGGAGATCAGCCAAGGAATTTAGAACAAGAATGGAAACTTCCAGAAGGTAACATCCAGCAACTCATATTTTCTTATTATTTATACTTAGTTAATGTTATATTCATTTATCTTCTAAAGTGCTCTTAACATGTTTGGGACATGAACCTTTTTTGAGTTGTTTTGAATGGCAATCGTTTGACTCTTGGCAGCTCTCTGTAGAGTACAGGGATGAACCTAGTGAGTCAAAGGAAGCTGTAGAAAATGGATCTCAGCATGAAAACAGAGGAATCGGTCTGAGGGGATGCAGAGAGATCTTTGTTTTTATGGACCAATGAAGATACTGCTATGGACTCCATATCCCTTGAAAGGTGAGACCTATTTTGACTTCAATAACAAATCCTTCACTGAACAAGGTTGCCTCTGTCATTGAAGGCAATCCAGTGAGGGAAACTAGGTCTTGTTGATTTTGATATATCTCCCCATTATTGTTCCATCCTGTAAATGATAAATACTGTATCTGTGTTTGTATGTGTGTATTTTTGAGCTCAAGGGAAGTGTTTCACAATGTGCCTAGGTGTCATTTTTCATTTTAACCCCACACTTGAGTGTCTTAGCAACAATAATTGAAAGCAGTTGTTTGCTTTTTTAATGTCATGTTTCTGCTGAGCTTCTGCAGAGCAGGTATTGTGCCCCACTGAGACTGTTATTGGCATTTTGTTGTCCACTAGAGGGCAGCCCTTAAGCACACAGAAGTCATACTGGAGTGTGGAAGTTAACCTGAAGCACAAGATGCTTTTTTGCCCATTATTATTACTTACTAACAGAATAAAAATGGTTTTCTAAATGCCCCATTTTGTTACGGCACTGTTTCTCATACCATTACTGTGTCACAAAATGCAGTGTGCTTATCTTTGCGGTTGATCTACACTTTCATATTTACCTACCTGTTATACTTTTTAAGAATGCTTTATTGTTTTAGTTTACATCATATAGAACAATCACATAGTACACTAAAAATGATATCCCTTGAGACAATGGAATTTGGAGTGCTTAATTTAAGTCACTTCAATTCAATTGAACCCGTTCCGAATGAGATGCATTGTGAGTAGTGAAGTGAAGATGTCTGTGTGCATGAGTGTGTCCGAGTGATGTTTAACAAAATCCAAACCAAAAAAACATCTGATCTGATTGAATCATTCGGGGCTTGTGTCTGGTAACAGTAAATGTAACCTAGGCATGATGTATTAAACGGTAGGTACAGTAGCCTACATTTAGTATTAATCAACAGTGTTAATTAGTTTGTACTTTTTTACTGGGCCCTGAGGCATAGTGAAAGGACGGGCAAAGCAAGCAATTTCCTGGGGCCCCGAGCTGGGTAGCTGGTTACAAAGTACATCATCACAACAAATCTGCTTTATTTGCGCATTCGGTAAAATAAAGGACTTGTGCTTATTCAATTCTCTTTGTAGATATTATTATATTATTAATTTAGACTTCACACTTAAATAATGGTCATAAATTTTACCATGTTGGAGGAGTGGGGGTTGGGGGGCCCCATGGTGTGTTTTTGCCTCGGGCCCCTGGAGTCCCTAGAATCACCTCTGAATGGGCCAGTGCCTCCATCCCATTATCCTCCAGATACCACCAGTTCCGTCTTCCCCCTCTTGTGGCTCCTTCTACAGGCCTTTGGATTTTATCGTACCAAGTTTTCAGCAGTTGGTCGACTCAGAGGAGAAATAAGTCCCTTTTACGCTCGACCGCTCAGCTTGCATTCACTCATAAAACGAGTCTATGATATTAGTCTTAGCTTCCAGCCATGCTGCTATCAATTATTAAAGAAAATGCCCCTTAGCTGTCAAAAAAGGAAGGAGTGAAACCTATAAAACCTTATAGAGTCTTACGTGATCGACTACACTTTGGCGTAAATATCAGAAAGTAAGGTAGGTGTTTCAGCTCATTTGAACAGGAAGAGAGCAATTAGTGGCTAGCGTAACTCCTACACCTAAATGCCAAGACGACGCAAATACAGAGCTATGTAACGGGCAGGCTGCGATAATGCTGACCTCTCAGATGAAGGGTTCATTTGTTCCCACTGTATTTTTAGCAAGGTTTTCTTCTGGCAAGGCCGTGCGTGTTCAGCTCACACGCCGTACAATTGCCTTCTGACGGGGAAAGTGTTGCAGTCATCTGTCTGCCCCCCCCCCCCCCCCCCCCCCCCCACACCACCCCCTGACCCGTCACACAGGGAAAAAAAATGGACTTCAGAGACAGCCCCCGGTTCCCTTTGACAGCCAATTTCTAGGCACTCAGGTAAGGCGAGTGAATTAATGTGACCGAGGCAGGAAACACAGCTTACGAAACATTACCGCCTGCCGTTCGGTTGTCCTCATTGGCTGCTATATTTGGAGCCAATGACAACATGACAACGATCATTGTGCCGCAAATGTTGTACGAATATCCTGGAAATTTTAAACCCTATGGAGCTTAGGGAGAACAACTACTTCATGACAGCCTCCAGGTCATTTGTTTGGCAAGTTTATTCCCTTTGAGAAAATCAAACTTTTTTTCAAACCCCCGTTTTAATGACGAAATTGAGCTCTCCGATTTCATGTTGGCCTCTACCGCCCCCCGCTAACCTTTAAAATCTTAACTGCATCTCGAAATGTCGTGAGCCGTCAATGTTGCCTTTCTTAGGAGCAAATTTCTTGTATGCTGTTATAGCTCAGGTCATAAAAATTCCTGTGCCAAAAAAAGTGTATGCATGTGGCACAGGTATCTAACACCTCCAGGGTTGGGGGTTCAGATCTGCTGTGTGTGTGTGTGTATTATGGCCCATACAATGTGATAAAAATCTGTTATTTTCATGTTGTGGGGGCCATCAACTAAAAAACTAAAAATGCCAAAAGTCTCATATTTTATTTGGTTACTTATGGTTAGGGTTAGGGTTAGGGCTGGGTAGGGATTAAGGTAAGGTCATCATCGATTGGATTAGGGTCTTGTCTATAGAAATAAATGGACGGTCCAGACAAAGATATGAATACATACGTGTGTGTGTGTGTGTGTGTGTGTGTGTGTGTGTGTAGTTTGAATGCTCTCCCCATGTTTCCTCCTTGTACCATGGTTTCCTTCTGTAGCCTACAGACCTGCTTTTAAGTAAAACGGCATCCTCAAAATTGCCCATAGTGTCACACTGTGGGTACGAGTATGTGTACCCTGTGATTGGCTTGCATCCCACCCAGGGTGTAGCCCAGACTTACGCCCTGTGATTGGCTCGCATCCCACCCAGGGTGTAGCCCAGCCCCATGTCCTGTGATTGGCTCACATCCCACCTAGGGTGTATCTCAGTCTGGAGCTCTTTGATTGGCTCGCATCCTGCCCAGGGTGTAGCCTAACCCTATGCCCTATGATTGGCTCACATCCCACCCAGGGTGTAGCCCAGCCCTATGCCCTGTGATTGGCTCGCATCCTGCCCAGGGTGTAGCCCAGCCTGGAGCCCCATTCAGCCCAGGATAGGCTCCAGTCCCCCCCTGCAATCCTGAGCAGGATAAGCTGTTGGAAGATGGATGGATCGATGGATAAATGAAAAGTATAAATTACATTCATTGCTGGGAATTAAACACTCCAACGTGTCTTAGGAGAGATGTGGAGTGAATGTGAGTATAATACAAACTGTATGACAGTCCCGTTTGGTCTAAGTAGATGGTTATTTGTGCAGGAGATCCATCACAGCAGCAATATTCTGGGTAATACAGGATTTGTTTATAAAAAATCCTTCCATCCATCTTGCAGCCACTTATGCTGGTCAGGGGAGACCTGGAGCCTATCCCAGGCAGCACAAGGCAGCCACAGGCCCTCAACGGAGTGCCGATCCATCATGGGATATACACACACACACACACACACACACACAACATATCTTTATGGGGGCGGCTCATTCATTTCTATGGGAAAAATGCTAATGCTAACTATGACAACCTTAACCCCTACCCTGCCCTAACCATAACCATAAGTAACCAAACAAAATACAAGAGTCTTTGCATTTTTAGTTTTTTCATTGCAGTCGCAGATTTTTATTAAATTGAGTTTTCCCTTATGGGGACCAGGAAAACAGGTATTCATCACATTGTGGGGACATTGTGTCCCCATAAGATAAGGTATGCCTGCTCATGCACACAAACACACACACACAAACACAAACGTATGCGCACACAAACAAACAGACACACACATGCACACACAAACACACACGAACACACACATGTGCGCACACACGAACACAAACACACACACATGCTCACACACACTCACAGGGCGGAAGGCAGGATTCACGTCCCCCAAGTATGAGGCAACACTGCTCCTCCCCAAACCACAAAGCTGCCCGTTTTAAAAACTTATATTTATAAAAAGGTAATAGCTATTCCCCATGACCCTTTTCTGGGTAAGTCATTACAGAAGATGGATGGATGGATATTTGCGATTCATCGGGACACCGGGGGCAGGTCACCTGTTGCGGCTGAGAGATTAGGCTTACGAGCCAGTGATGGTGTTAAAAAAAAAAAATAGCTAAATGTCACCCTCAGTGTAAAATAGTATGGAAATTTTAAAAATGCCTGCGTCAGATCGTAGGAATATGTATCTCGCTCGCCTTGAGCTCTAGCCTGGTCACGAAACAAGGTCTTGCAGTCAGACTCCTATTTTAACTTCCCTTTTATTGCTTTTTTCCATTTTTATGTCTCATTAAAATATTCAGTAGTGGGGGTGCAGGTGGGGGCAATACCATATCTTTCTTCCAACTAGTAAACCCAAAGTACTCATATATTCTCAGTACTTTCATAGTACTTTTAAAAGTCCTTTTCTCCTCCCAAAGCTGATTCGTACTGTGTCATGCATCACTAATCCTCCAGTGAGTTTTTTTTTTTTTCCAGCAAGATGTCCCAATTTACTTTTTAGAGCCGGAGTGGTTTATATAACACTAATGTGCTTCCACTGTGACGCATTGCAATGATCTAATAGCGCCGCGCTCCGAGCCTGGAGGACTGATCTCCGCATTGCCTCGAGGCTGAGAATAAAACTTCAGGCCACCTGTCAAGTACGGAGTACGATTTTCCCAACAGTACGGAGCTCCCTCACAGGTTTCTCTACTAGCTGGTTTTTGTCCCTGGAGGGGCTCCTGATGCTGTGCTACTCAGGGGGCTTTTGATAAGGCCTCGCTCTGTAAGTCCAGTCCTACAGGCTTAGATAGTTAAATACTTCAGATCTTTTCCTTTGGGGGATAAACCAGTAGAATTTAGCTTTCAGTTTTGGAGAATGATCCTATCAGTTCTTACTGTCATTGCTTCTGACATATGATCCCGTTGTCCTTTCAGGCTTATGTGGCTCAGTGGGCTGGCTTCTGTGCTTGTGATCGGAAGGTCGCCAAGTCGAGTCCTAGAGCAAGACCCTTAACCCCAAAATCCAGGGATGCGCCTAACTGTATGTATGGCTCAAAGCAGAGCAAGATGGGATATGTGAATAGAAGCAATTTGATGTATTTGCACAAGGACTGTCAATAGATTAAAATATTTAATCGTGATTAATCGCACAACTGTCCATAGTTAATCACAAATTAATCGCAAATTAAATTATGAATTTATTCAACATTTACCATTGAGGGATTTTTTCAGGTGTTAATATTCTTACCAATATTAGATTTGGCAAGGCATTATTGCTTTTTGCAAATGTATGCATTTATTATTGAAAATTACCAACAATAAACAACAACAAAGATTGTTGAAAGGTCATCAGAAACCCTTCATCACTTAAGAAAAACTCAAGCCCAACAACAGATCGGCATGTTGACCTGCTAAATATTACATATTACTCAGTCATATATATAGAACAGAGGTCGGCAACCTTTTTAAAGCAAAAAGCCATTTTATCCTAAATGTCTGACCCAAGATTTACAAAGAGCCCCAATGGACAGAGAAGAGGGTTTGAGATATGATTTTAATGCAATATCGGTATGTTATATATGCATTTAACACAAAAACAAAACTTAAAGTACTTACAGAAAATAAAGAAATACAATGTCGGGGGGGGGGGGGGATCTCAATTTTAAATCACTCGGATATGTAACAGTGTAAAAGTGACTAATAAATTGTTCAGTTCTGTAGTGATAGTCTTCATCCTCACCCAAGTTCGTTTGACTCTGCAGTCGTCTGCGCTTCACTCTCCACTTAACTACTTGTAAGTGTGCTGACCGAGCAGTGCAAAATGTCCTCACCACTCCGAACTCAGCTGGCTATAATATGTAAATTGTAGAAAATATTATAAATTTATGAAGATCTGAGAAGGTGTGATGACATTTTACTACGAAAAGTATATGAAGGTATTACAGATCCCAATAAACTTAATAAGCCTACATCCAATCTCGGACACTGAAGAAAACTACGGAAAGCATATATACCATTTGACCGGAGACATATAGTCTCGTAGAGAATGACTTTAAGGAAGATGTAAATTATACAGTTAAGACATCACAGAAGCGCGCGACAGACCGCCTCATTCACATATAGCTAAAGAAATACCTAAATGAAAAATGATATTAACCCATAAATAAATTATTTATATTTATGAAAGTATTATCATAATATGTTAAGACATGAAAATGCGAATGTGTCTATCGTTCTGAGAAGAGCTGCAAGCTGCATGATATTTAAGACCAGATGTACTTCGATGGTAACTTATTTCACATTGACAGTATCTGCATATAACTTTGGTCTTGTCGATGGACCCATCTGACAGAGTTTTGAAGCTGAACCTGCTATTCAAAATACCTTTTTCTTTGTTCATTATTTTCCCCGAGTTGCCATTCGACTCAACACGCGTTAATGGCATCAAAAAAATTAGTCACGTTATAAATATAGTTTCCTGTACTGGAGTAAGGAGAAAGAGCCCATATAAGGTCAAACGTGGCCATATTTCTCTGGGATCAATAATGATGAAGTAATACATGATGTTGCCAAGTCCTTATTTGAGGAAAGGAAAATATTCACTGCTAAATGTTATTTCTCTTGTAAATACATTGAATTATATGCATGATTTTGTTTGATTTAGCAACAAGTGGGATGTATGATTTGTATATTTTCAAAAAGGACTTTCATTTTCCTGGCTTGTTTGCATCTGCCATCCTTCTTTTGCTGGGTCCATGTAAAGTTTGGTGTGGCCAAGTCATGTCGTTGGTTGCCTCATCCGCACCTTGCAGAGGACATTGTTGACCACCTTTTGACTGTGCTATCCATAATAACAATATGTCTGTTTACTGCAGTATTGGTCTTTGTTGTTAATCCCTGAATTTGTCATCTGTTTGTTTGCTGGGTTCATACACACACTATTCAATAAGAGCAAATATTTTCTTTTGGTGAACTGATGGTGTATTTCTTTTAACGCCTCCCTGAAATATCCCATCCTTATTTATTATGTATCAGGTTGATACTAGAGCAAGATCAGCAGTGTTGTACCTTTGTACCTGGACGCAGAGCCATGAGACCACAGGAAATTGATTCCACACCTTTTTGGGTGATGGAGATTGGAACGGGGTATCATATTGTTTTGTGATGTCTTGTAATATTTTGTGCTGCCTTATTTAGTGTATTTGTACGCGACTGTGGCTAAACCACTAAGCATTCCACTACAGCTGTAGCACATGACTAATAAAGATCCTGAATCTTGAAACAGACTCAATGTTGAGTGTCATTCCGATTCTTCTTCTACAGCAGTAATAACCATCTTCTTCCAACAGGATCAGGTAGCTCATTGATACATACTGTGGATGACTCAAGCTGGGTGGCTTTAAATTGGAAACTTCTCTCAAGAGAAGTATTTTCTCATAACAAATTATTGCCATTGATAGTCCGCATCTCCATTCCCTGAAGGAAGTCAGGCTCATCTGCATTTGCTTATGAAATCTAATTGAGCAGATCGAGCACTTATGAAAAGTGTGGCTTTGTAGTAAAGGTGCTTGGAAACAGCGGGAGGAAACCAGTGAAAGTTGAATGAGAAAGACAATTAAAGGTAATCTTGAAAAGGGATGTGAAAAATCTGGAATGCTTCAATATACTGTACGCCCACCTCTTTCCTGGGCTTCACTAATGCAGAGTTAAATGTTCATAAAGATCGTCCTGTTGGGAAAATCGGTAGGTTTTAAATCTTGACATCGTTAATTTTTAAGAGCTGTTGAAAGGGAGTGCTGGCATGTCCTGGACATTGCCTAGTTTATAGGACCAGTATAGTGACCAGTTCAAAGACCATTCTGATGATTATAAGACCTTTCATCCTACGGCCAATTTCACGGTGCCGTTTCGTCTGAAGTATGTAACTTTTGGCCGATGACTGAAATCATTTAAACCAGACTTTGATCCCTTCTTTGCAAACATACCAGGGTGCCATTTAGCAAGACTGAAAGTGTAGGATTGGTGTTCTCTTCTTTATAAGGCTTGTTCAAGTCAGGCATTGTGTGATTGTTTCCACAAAATCTGTAAAATACATTTTCAGTGCTTAATAAGCAACAAGAGGCTTCTGTCCTGATCTCATTCGAAGTTTATCCATCTCAGCCTGGAATTTGGCTATGGGATCCGAGCATATGTATGCAGTTCTTCCACGGATAAATGTTGCCTCTCATGCCACACGTGGAACATCAACGGTCAAACAGAAATTTTGATACAGAATGAAAAACTCATGTCCGTTTTCTGCTACTTTCATATTTTTCCAAGACTTGCACAATAAGTCAGTGACTGGAAGAAAAACAAGTGTTTCGTTCTTTTCTAAGATATGGGATCGATAAATTCCAGGTCAGCTTCAGCAGACATTTGGAGCAATTGATGGCAGCACATCCTTTAGGGAAGATGTTAGATCTACATGGGTCACTGACATTCTCCAGCTGCTAGTGCATCAACATCAATATCTCACTGTCCTGAGTAGCGTGTCAAAGCATGCGTGATAACATTTACTTATTTAGCAGATGCTATCATCCAAAGAAATGAACAATTGGGAAAGCAGGGTCAGACAGTCACTGGAACATTTGGACTTGAGGACCTTGTTCAAGGCTCCAGTGGTGATATAATCGCTGTTGGCACAGGATTCTGACACGCAACCGTTCTATCACGGGCACGAAGTCCTGACCCCCTGATCCGCACATCGCCTCTGCTGTCTGAAGCTAAACAGACAAATTCTGGGAGTTATTTTTCCACGTCTTTTTTTTTGTTTACAAAGACAGTGGTTCTAACGTTTGATGTGGGAGTGTGAGGTTCACTAGAATCTTTATGGGAAACAATGAAACAGGAATAATTTCATTCGGTTAAAGTGATGGAAGTGAAAAGAGGATCTTTAAGTATAATTTAAGTATATATATCAATATAAGCGCAGCAGTACCCTCTGCTGGATAAGCAGATGGATGGAGGGTCAGAGTGTATGGGAACTGAGTACATACATAAGTTTGGGCCTGTGTATCTGAGACACATACATATACAGGTGCTTACAATGAGGTTACGTTCCAAAGAACCTGTCGTAAGGGGAGAATATAGTAAGTCAAATATAAATATGATGTGTTGAATTAGTTTATAAATTACTATGACTGAATATGTAAATAATGAATTACTATAACTAATTAAATTGAAATGCAAATGAATATATGTTTATTTGGTTAAAAACAGTATATGATATGTTGTTAAACGCTGAATGAGATGTTTACGCTTGCTATCGCTACAGAGATTGGACATGTGGTTGGGTGAATGTTCCCATCGCCAGGCATCAGTAGAAAGTATTGTGCCGCAATTCGCTAACCTGGGAAACTCAGAGTTGACGCATCGTTGTAAAGTCGAAATATAATGGGTTGAACCATCGTAAAATGAGGAGCATCTGCAGTATATTCTGTAGCATATTGTGCCAATAAACAAAAACCCCAACAGTGAATCATGTAAAGTACTAAAATCTATCCGTTTCCCATAACCGCTTATCCAGTGCAAGGTAGGGGTGAGAATGGAGAATACTGGCCTGTGATTGGCTGAGGTGACACCATCATCATTCTGAACTCTCAACCCTTACCTCTCAACAGCTGACCTTTCTAAGTATCAATAACTTTTGGCTCCACTTTATATATATTTCTCCTGTTTACGTGTATCTAATCTGTACATAAAATAGTTCATATATCTATATTTATTCATGTATCGCTATACAAACTGATCAATATTCATTTCTATATACTCTCCCTTATATATGCTACTCTTGTAAATACTACTTGTAAATTCAAATTCTATATATATGAAATATTTTTAGTCATTTAACTTTCTGGTTAAATGATAAACTGAATTTCATTGACCTGTACAGTGACAATAAAGTTGAATTGGATCCGGTCGGGTCTGATCTGAACTGATCTGATCATCTAATGATGTCATCCCAACCTTGTACTGGATAAACAGTTATAGGGAATGGGCGGGTTTTAATACTGTATGGAAGTTGGTTTGTTGTAGTGTTTAGTATTTATAATAGCAGTTGAATACATCAATAACACGTGCTTCTTCTTGTCAGGATCAGGGGGCAGTGAATGGGTTTTGCCTTATTGTCTTAGGTAGTGATTCACCCACGAAAGACAATTGGAGGGATTTTGACGGCGCCGCTCACCCTTCGCTTTGAAAGGATCCCAGACCTATTTGTCTCCTTCATACCGCATGACAGGCAAGAGCTGGTTAAAGTGACTGCTCCGGGATCTAATATTAGAGTAAAGAGTGTGCCAACTTCTGTTCCTGTGGCACAAAGCGAAATCTCGGCTTATTGGAAGCAGACACTCAGAGGGGGATTCTGAGATGCTCCCCAGCACTGTGTCAAAGATGAGGAATGCGTATGGGGGCCGGACTTAATGTGGCTCATTAAAGTAATAATTGGTGTCGTTTAATGTCCGTGTCGGGAAGATGAGCTGCTTTAAACAAAAGGTCTGTGTAGCCTTCGGACATTTCTGGAGTCTGAACTGGGAGGTCCCGTAGACAAACGATTTACTGACCGGCACTGTCAGGCAGATGTCACAGCAGATGTAAATAAGAAGAGAATAGGTAGCTGGCATCATTTTAGAAAGAAATATTGTGTAGACATATTGGCTCTGTCTTTGAAATGACTCTGCATTTGAAGTAGGCCGGCCAGAAGCCGAGAGTGTTTGTTTGTTTGTTCTGACTTATTGAGCCCAGCTGATTCTGAGCTGTTATTTGTGACTGAATGGTTTGATTTTCATACAAAATAAACACCAAAGTCACAATAGTAGCAACTTCCTATCTAGTCTCCAGATTACCAAAGAAGCCTTTGATTAATTGTCCTCTGATCTCCCTCCTAATATCAAGCCTTGAGTTTTTCTTTTGTAAACCTTCAAACTGTATAAAAGTGACTGCAAAAGACACAAATACCTCTCATTATCCTCCTGATGTCATTTGATCGTTTTTGCTCCCAAGTCTGCCCATCCATCCATCCATCCATCCATTTCCTGTACCCACTTGTCATTTTCAGGGTCACATGCCCACCTATAGGGCAATTTCATAACTCTATTATATTTCTAAAAATAAAATATGTAAAATATAACAACATATAGTTTACAATTTTAAGGAGATAGTATAATTATATAGAACAAAATTAGCCAGAAATGTAAACCAAAATGGTAAGATGTGTAACCAGCTTGTATTGTCAGGTGTGCAGTTTGCTTGATAACTTGCTACAGATTGAAACAAACTGTAAATTAGGCAGGCCTGACCGTAGCAGCCACATGTTGAATCAATTTTTGATGGTTAAGCCAAACAAATGGCATAAATAACAAGACTTAACAGTACAAATGCATTCAGTTTTTATATTTTCATAATTACATTCTTCACAGAAGTATGAAAAGGGTTTTGACATCGGAAGCTCACGCACTGGCTTCCTCTTGGTCAGATATCTAAACGTTAAAGTGTTCAGTACCTTATAAAAAGCTTAGCTTAAGCTCAGCAAAGACAAACAACATTCTTAGTTCTAGTGTTTTGTACTTGTTTTTCTCTTATGACTCAGCTCCTTGAAGGTGTTTTTATTGTAACCGCTTGTCATGCTTAGTCAATAAGCCTTATAAGTAACATATGTTACATTTAAAAAAAATCTTAGCCTGAATCTGACAATGACATCTTATTGCGAATCTATATCTCCACTCCTCTGTCTACCAGATGATGGATATATAACTTTTATTACTGATTATTCATTAATGCCAATATGGCTGAAAATATTCATAATAATTAAAAAATTTGTGTTGGATTTTACGGGTAGGAATTAAAACCAGGATATGCATTGTAGGGAATAAATCTAGATTACAGCTCCCTTTTTTGTGACATGAGGCTTTGCTTAATAAAGTTGATATTGATTTTTCAGAATGATAGGATGATGACAGGATAATAATAATTTATCAGAATCAAATGATACCAATTTATCAGTTGACTCCAGTTGCTTTAAATATATCCCATTGACATAAGTTTCCAGAGTCGTTGGGCTATGATGTATTTCTACTGTTACATACAGTATGTTTATTGCAGCACAGTGGCCCTGCAGCATTGTCACCTTTCAGCTGCAGGGCTGGGTGTTGAGGTTGTTTCTGGGAGCTCAGACTTTGCAATGGTAGCCTCACACCCTGTTCCACCTCCTCCCACATTCCAAAGCCCTGCCTCTCAGATCAGCCTTTGTCTCGGACTGCATGCCGTGAGCTGCACTCTCTATACTTCATAAGATAAACTCTGATCATTCATGGAGAGATAACCATTCACTGAAAACTCATTACTATTTGTCTATGTATAAATATGACCAAAAGTGTGTGTTGGTTTTTTGCATCAACTAAACTCTTAGTGACTTGATTGATATATTAATTCTATTTATAAAATTTGTGTGTAAATTCAGTTATATACATATAGCATGTGAATATTACTTGCTGTAATTTCAGATCTTTATTTCATCATAACATTAAGACAAAAAAAAAAACTTGCTACATGTATTGTATGAATAACCTATTATTATTGATAATTTATTGATAATTTTGATGACCATGGTGATACTTGCTTAGAAGATGAATAGATTGATGGGTTAGTATCAGTGTATAGTATTAGTGTGTTTTACTGCTATCAGAAGATTTAGAATTCGTGGTCATGAAAACATGGATGGTTTGTTTGGTGAAAAGTTCCTACTCAGATCACTTTGTGATCTTTGCAGCAGCGAGTTGGGGGAAATTGGGAACCTCCGCTTCATTACATCTGGTTCCATTTCTTTCCATTCCTCCGTTCCTAATTGTGTGTGGGTGGTGGTGGTGGTGGGGGGGGGGGGAATGTTGGCAAAAGACGCAATCCTGCCCACTCCACAAATTTCCTGGAGCGGCATGTCGCTGGAAAAAATCCAAATGTTGGGACGACATGGTCTACATCAAATTATATATATAAAAAAAGTAATTACTTTCCTCCTCTGCTCCCTAACCATCAACACTGTTACCCACATCACTGTACTCCATGGATAATTTAGAGTACCGGGTTGCCATTTTGAGACTCCATTTGCCATGCTTAAAAACATAATGCGCAGAGCCTCTTTAATTAACCAACCTCAGCGCTACACGAAAGGATACATTACTTTAATTGAGCTTCACTGCCTTCTGACAGTCATCTATTATTTTGTCTTCGATATAAAGGTCTCAGCCGTGTACTCGGTACTAGTCCAGTCCCATGTGGCACCCTAGGCAAGCTTCACTGCTAGTGCCCCCTGTCTGAAACAAAATGAAATTGGCTGGCTAAGTCGGCAGCCCCTCAGAAGACATTTCTGCAGTTGACATACAATTGAGGAAGCAGCATCAGAACGTTTCTGAAGCAAGTGGGGGTTAATGGCCCAATGGCAACCAGCCACCTAACTCACTAAGCCACATACCACCTACCACCAGAAGACGGCGCCCTAGGCAGCCGCCTATGTCAGCCAATGGATCGATCAGCACTGTCTGTACTGAATAAGCAGTGGGAAGAAGTAAATCTCACCCTGACATCCTAGCATCAGTCTTAAGAACACAACCTGTAACAATGCAACACAGCTTCTTATTTTTAAGAACCCTTTGATTAAGAAAAGGAACATATAACAATGAAAAATCTCATGACGGCACTATATTCTGCAGGCATTTAAAAGACGGCCTGCCGCAAGCCTACAGGTGATTCTGCCCCCGGTGGACCAGTTCTCCAGCTTTCAAGGCCAGCTTTCATCCATCAAACGCCTCCTGTAGGACCACACTTCAGAACTTATGCAAAATCGAGCAGATGAGCCTCTCGTCACCAAGCCGCCCCGAGCGCTTATCGTGCTTACTCAACCATCTCCGGAAAACCCCGGCATTTCGGGGGCAGCAGGTGAACCGTGCCCCGAAAGTGTACTCGTCCAACCTGTCGGGTTCAAGGGTGTTATCTGACAAAGGAAATGCCATTCACCATTGTTTTTTTAAAAAAAGTAGCTTAAACAGGTAGATGAAAATACTGTGGGGATTTCCATTGATATTACCCCCATAATTAATGTGGATTAATGATTCGGTTAAGCCAAGCTGAGTTAGGGTTTGGATTTTGTCAAGTTCAGTTAGATTGGGCGCCCCTAACCAGGGGTGTGGTAAATGCAGGCAAGTTAGGACGATTCCAAGGGCCTCCATAGGGGCCCTAAAAAATTTGGAACATAATTGGTCTGGGTGGCGCCCCCACCCCCAAACAATCCACATTTTTGCGAGCAGTAACACTCGCTGACTAGTGTCAGTCAGCCTTTCTGTGGGAAAAGCCGTAACATTTAAAGCGATGAAGCAGCAGTACACACAGGAAGATAATCCAGACCGGAAAGGTTATGGCTGCGTTATCTTTGTGGACACTTACCTCGCTGTCAGCTCCGTTATGAGTCTGGAGAAAGGTTGCAAACAGGTGCGATATGCAAAGGGTCTTCCCCCTTTGAGTTGACGACGTGGTGTGACACAAACCTTTCCGGGGGGGGGGGGGGGGGGGGCATCTCTGGAGTGTTCACAGCCAGAAGGGGATGGGAATCAGTGAAGCCATTTTCTTATCTCAGATACGTGTAGTAAATCTCCGAATGGCATGCAAGTGTTTTCTACAGCCAACTAAAGGCCCTCTCAACCTCCCCCCCACACGGAAAAATGCTAATCCAATGACGTGAGCTCTTTCATGCTTCTTAATTAAACCTGTGGGGAAATCCCCCCCCCCCCAAAACTCCATGAGTCATCAGCACTGTAACATATCAAGGGTTTTACGTAGCTCCATGAAGCTACATAAAAAACGCTTTAAAATATATTAAATAAATGTACATAAATGAATTGAAACTCTGGCGAGCGTCTTTCAGCTTGGCCCCAAAGCAGACTCGACTTTTCAGTTTCTGGCACACATTCCGCCTTTCTCTCCAAATGTTATTTCTGACTGTAAGATAGTGGCCATGAATCGGCCAACACCAGCTAACAGGAACACAGCTTTAGATGAATTAGACGCCACTCGGAGATGATGCACTGACATACCCATTAGTCTCACGGGGAAATCACGAACACATTCACATCATGTCGCCGGATCAAAAGGAACAGTCTTACAGAAAACAAAAGTTTCTCTCTGCGTAGAACGAAAACTGGTGCACTTTAAATTGTTGACATTTAAGGGTCCGCTTCTCTCAAAGATAAATACAATTATTCTTCCTTTAAGTAGTGTAGCGTAAACCATTCCTTTTACACAAACATATAATATATACAGTACATGGATATCTATCTCACATATTGGAACAGTAAGGAGAGTTCATTTCATTTATCAAAACAACAATTTGATCTGATCACACAGACCTTCAGGGTACAAGTAATAATTTTTTATTTTGGCACTAGGATCTCATCTGGGGGCGGGAGGATCCCCTAATTTGTGCCCGGTCCCCAGTCCCCCCCCCCCCCCCCCCCTGCATACATACATGGGATGTATGGTTAGAAGATAGATAAACAGATGGGTGGATTTTTCTTGCCTTTTTTCATTATACAGACCTACTGTAGCACACCAGGCTACAAACAAAAAAATAAATAAATAAAAATCTACACTACTTGAAAAGAGGTGCTATGGTCTGGAATTTGCTGAATGATATCTACAGAGAGAAGCGGAAATCCTACCACTATTTGCTTGGTCATGCATGAAAGGCCATAAGAAAATCTTTATCCCAACAAGATCTCCGATTACTACTAATGAACTTAATGTGATATTTGTGAGAGGTATAAGAAACTAGTCTGCGGGTGGAAATAAAAGCACAGAAACCAAGAATTCTTCTTAGAAATGATGACATCGTTGTAATTTTGAACACAGAATCACAAATAACGTCAATATTCATGTTCTCAGCTGGGAGCATCAATGCAGCCTTTGTTTGTGGCCTGACTACCCAAACACACCTCCCTATAGCATGCAGACAACAGAGGTACCCACAAGTCATCTCTTCTCATACAATATCTGTCCTTTTCATTCAGGTCTTTCTCAGTGACCTTGCTCAGCAGGCAGCCGTAAAATCCCGAATGTCAGTCATGCTCAAGCTTACCACAGGCATTTCACATGTGCAAGTGAGAAAATGTCAAACAGGGAAACACGCCCCCCACCATTTTAAAAGCAGAGTATTGTGACACAAGGAACCCTGGTTTTACTTAGAACTAATAGATTTTTCTTCTGTGTTACTTTGAATACGTGTAATGCAATATAACAACTGTGTAATGCAACAACTGTAACTCTTCTGGAACCAATAAAACACTTTTTTCCCCACATCGCAGTAACACTGAAAACACCTTTAGCTCGGTATTCTCAAAAATGTACTAAACAATCAGTGAAGACACTACAATAATGGCCACTCATCAGGCTAGACAAGACATCAACAATTTTGCAACTATCATCCTTCACACCAGTAAATGCCCTGATGCTATTTATTCCATACCCCTACTTGTGGGGGGCACTATTTCCAATCAAATATACACAAATTATAAGGAAAAAAGCATTTATAGTAAATTTTGTTTGAATAGTCACATTCACAGCTAAATACAGGTAGTAAATGTGAATGTTTACCCATAAGATAAATTAGTGGAATAAACCAAAACACACTGTGATTACAGCTCATAAAGCAATACAATTGTTTCATGATCTTATTGGATTAGTCAATAAAAGGTTGCTTACAAGAGCACTTCCCCTCAGACACAGTTAATCAACATAATTTGTACCAGTTTTCACATAAATGGTCCAGTTGCTTAACACACACTTTTAAAGCTAAAAGCTAACTAGTGATTTATAGTTACGTTTTGAAAACTGGGCAGGTAAGTGCATCTCAGAAAGTTACAACATCTAGGACTGTGTTTGATCAGAAGCTTCTTAATGCTTAAGGATTAAAAGCTAAAGCTCTGTCAAGTCATGTTAGTTTCACAAATGTTTTCGTGTTACCTCCTGTTGTCTAACACATGGGAGAAATTAAATATATTCCAAATTTGATAGCATATGCACTGTGTATCACACATGAGCATCAAAAGGCTACAGCCAGGAGTAAATTTGGTATACCCTGCCCTCTAGTGGAAATAACTGAAAATACAACAAAACTGGCAACAGTTTGACAACTGATGGAAAGTAGCTGCTTTCAAAAATGATTCCTGTCGCCAGAAAACTCCTTACAATATAAATACTCAGGTTACTTCGGTTATAATAGGGTTTTTCTGAATGTGTTTATTACTGTTTATACTTTAGAAATACTTAAATTCATTTACTTTTGCAAACTGTTGTGTAACACCAGTGTAAATTAATAAAAATAAAACCATCTGAAGTCAAGCACCACAACTTCACATTTTCTAGTGGAGACATTAGCTTAAAAAACAGTAAGATTCACTTAAATTAATCAATCATTTATTTATTCTGAAGGACTCTACTTAGAAACCAGCATGGATCAAAATGCTCAGACCACCTTCCATAAGAGGTTAGTAACCTGCCAGCATGTTTTTCCACTGGCTATTTATTGGTTTGACAAGATTTAAAATGTACTGCGACAGACCCTCGGGGCGGCTCACACTGTATACTGAATTAAAAAAGAAAGGCACAGTTTGGCTCTTTTGCACATTTCATGATGTTTTTGAAGCACAATTAGGACTATACTACTGGCATTTACGTTTAATTTGTGCTATTTATTCATAATTAATCTTAGTACATGACAAATGAACACACTGGCCCAGACCCCCAGTTAGGTCACAGTATTAGCATTTTGATCCGCCAACAAAGACGTCATTTAAAACTCATCAGGGGAGCTGCTTCTGAAAACCACAACTTTTTAACCTACAGATTGTATAAATCAGGAAAGGAAAATGCAAAGGTTGAAAAGTTTAGGCAATCCCCCCCCCCGATTTCGCCAAACTGTACTGTTCGGATTAGCTGGAAACTCCACAGCCTTAAAATTAGCATAATACTGTCATTACTAAAAAAAAATACAAACCCGATACTAGTGTTATAAAGTATTAGGTCCTACTGTATCAAATTCGTTAGCAGTGTATCACTGTATCATTCGTTAGCAGTAGCATTAAATGTCACCAGGTAATGTCCCCGATGGTTCATTGTTAATGATTTACACAAACAACTGGAGGGAAGGTAAATGAAAGCTGAGTCTTGGCTCTTCTAGCCCAGAGAAGCAGCCGCGATTAGCTGCCCCATCCCCTGGGTTAATATTTCACAGAGGGAAAGCCACCACAGTGACCCCAAAGCAGCAGACGAGGGAGGCCACCGAGACTCCTCCCCCTCCCGGGGTGAAGGACCAGCTTCATAGTTTGGACTTGGCCTGGAAGAAGCTCATGATGGCGTTCATGCACTCGTCCGACTGCCAGCGCTCCTCCAGCCGGGCCACCTCGCTGGCGTTCACCTGGTGCAGCCGCTCCTTGTCCACTTGTCGCACCAGCTGCCTGGACAGGGCCAGGGACTGGGGGAGGGGATGGGAAGACAGCGCATGAGAGCAATGGGCACACACCCTTATATTACATACGCAAAGCTGATTGGACAGGGACAAACAGGCACACAATAGGGTATAAGATTAGTCATTAATTACATGATTATTCTTTCATATTACAGGGAAAATTGCCTAGTCAAAGTAGCAAAAAAAAAGTCTAAACAATTGAAGGAATTAAGAAAATCACATTGTCCAATCCTTGCAAATGTGCATTTAGTAAACAGAAAAAAAACTGACTGAAAATAATTCGATAATTCACATGACTATACTGCTATTTCTATTGGATATATGGATGATAATTTTTTTCTTAAATATCAGAATTTAGAGCTTTTAGAAGTATAGGACTTTTATATTGTAAGTACAATCTCACATGGTAACTTTCATCTGCATTTCATGTATGGAAAAACCAAGAATCATTATAAATAGGTGCCTATTAGACGTGTGCCCCCCCTCCCCGGGGACCCAGACAACCTGAGGTGCAATGAAGCCATTAAGCTGACTGCATGCGGTCATTTCCTCTGCACGCCGATTTTTTATATTTATGGATCCCATCACCCCATGAAAACAAATAAGGCGATTCAGGTTTACATGGCAGTCACACACGGAACCTCTGGAAGGCGTCGGCAGTAATTAGGCGCCACGTGACAAGCGCCTGCGAGCGGGGGGGGCTGACACCTACATTGCGGGGCAGCTTGCCGTACGCCCGTAGCCGGGCCCACACCTCTGCCTGGAAGGAGCCATCGGGGAACACCTCCGTCACCAGGCCCAGTCGGCACGCCTCTGTGGCTGTCAGCTTCTTGTTGAACAGCAGGACCTCGCTGGCCTGGGGGGGGGGAGGAACGGGACGTCCCATTAGATGGGGGAGGGGGGGGTAATGATACAGCGCCTACTCATAGCTGCACGCTCCGGCACACCGCAGACGGGCGATTGATGATGAGAAAAGACATGCAGCGTGCCGCGGAACTTCAAAGGGTCACGCATCGGGAATTCTCTGTTCCAGACGCAGCTCTGGAGCAATTATCTCATTAGCAGGCAGTGTGTTTCGGTTTGGCACTGGACTGAAAAATTACCACCACGCCCTTTATACTCAGATTCGCTCTCAGGCAAATAAGCACAAGACCTTTAAATTATATCCTCAAGATATATAATAATAAATTATCTCCTTTTCACTGTATAAGTAATGGATATCTAGACTCTATGAGAAACAAATCAGGCTTTGAATATGGGGTTGGTTTTACTATGAGCATGTCGTAACAGGGTTTCTCACGCCAGTGCTCAGGGACTCCCACACAGTTCACATTTTTGCTTCCGCCCAGCTCCCAGCCAATGAATAACATCAGGTACAGGTGTGCTGGAGGTGAGCAAAAATGTGAACTGTGTGGGGGGTCCCTGTTGCGATTTTCAACATGATATTTAACTGCCCGATGACACGACTTCCATCTACCCGTCATTTGCATCTGTAAAGATAAGCGGCAGGATCCTGATTGGAAGGCTAGCAGAGAGGGACTGGATTCCCTGATCTCACCTTGGCGGGTCCCATGAGTCTGGGGAAGGTGTAGGAGGAACACCCTTCTGGGCTCTGTCCCAGCTGGCTGAAAGGAGTGTGAAACGTCGCCTGCGCAAGATATGTGCACACGGTGAAACACAGAACCCTGCAGAAAGAGGCCTGTCCAACTCACCATCTAACCCCTGCCAGCCTGGAGACAAGCAGGGTTATACACCCCCTAGTGGTGCACAGGGGACACTGCAAACGAGAGTGAACAGCTCACTGACATCCCATAACTTTCCTGCTATTTTCCTGCTTGGAAATATCTCTTTTTTATTGAAAACAACTGCAGCCAGAGAGACAGATGTTAGTCATATGTAGCTGATCAGAGACTCACCTGTAAGCAGTATTTAGGGTCATGAATATTGCAACAATGACCACAAAGGGATTAACTATTAATATATCAGCAGTGTGTTATACAAGGAATTTCCCTTCTATACCTTTTCATATTATTACATATTAATATGATATCATATTTCATATTATTATATAAGTTAATGTCGAGTTGTCAAGCTGCTCTATAATTGAAACGGGCATCTCAGAGGAGAACTAACCCTTTCCGTGGCGTAGACGAGGTCAAAGAGACTTAGCACCGTGACGGAGACTCCGACAGCCGGGCCGTTCACCACAGCGACGAGAGGCTTGGGGAAGTCGATGAAGGCGCTGACGAACGCCCTACGGGGAAGAGGCAGCTCATCAACCAGGAACAACACGCAGGGGTAGCCAAGAAACAAAGAGCATGCAACTATGGCAGGGATGATGCAATCCTGCAGTCTGACGCAGAGGGCCTAAGCTGGGGTACATCCTGGGTGGGACACCTCTCATTCACACATGCAGCTTTGCAGACATAACATTTTAACCCTTCCTCATACAGTAAGTCACTTTGGATAAAAGTGTCAGATAAAGGAATTAAAAGTGAATGCAAATGTAATTTACACAACTGCACATGGGAATGTATATGGGTATAAATTAAAGGCATATTGTTGTAAACATGGGAGCGTGCATCAGGGGCATAGACAGCTAAACACTAAACAAAAATACATAAAAGGTAGTTATCTTGCACTTGTTGCAACCCCATCCTATTGCCCTGCAGCCAGCAGGCTGAAAAAACCCCAGTAAACACTGGAAGTCTCCACTGGAAAAACTAGCCTTACTTGAGCAACTTGCCGGCATCCTTAGCCATTTGCTCGATTCCATCTTTGGGGATGTGTGTGAAGTTGTTCAGGTCGTTTCCACTGCAGTAATAGTCTCCAGTGCCTTTGTGTTCCATGACACAGTTAATAAAAGCAGTTAGATCAGGTGGTTAAATCACACCCACACAAACAAACTATTTATGATAGCGATTTTCAATCATTCTGCCTATTCTCTGTTATAATTGCGTATCCATTACTAGGTCACAGTGAGCTGGGAGCCTATCCTTGTATGCACAGGCTGCAAGTCTATGGGCCACTCAGTTGCAGGGAACATATATTTGTGAGTTTCCTAACTGCATGTCTCTGGACTGTTGGAAGAAACAAACAAAACCTGTGCAATTTGGTGACGACATAGAAACTCCACGTTACAGAGCAGGGGCAAGATTTAACCCTCAATCCTGAATGCGTTGAAGGACAGTAACCACACCAACAAGCAATGGATTTTAACTGAAATGAGACAGATTCTAGTGGTACAACATATCAAATGGACACAGTGTTCCATGCAGGAATGATTAAAACAGCTGAACTGTAGAATTCAGCAGTACTTTCATTCCCTAATCAAACAAAGCAACAAAAATTACATTAAAAATACAAGGGTCACAAGAAACCCCTCATCTGTCCAGTCATTAAGACGCCATGGACAATAAGTCTACACGGTATTTCTTGACTTGTGTTATGTAAACGGGTACAGTTTCACTTTGAAAACAAATGTAGGAGAAACATTTGTAAGCAGAAAAGTATCAGCTATCCATGGACAGTGAAATCAAGTAGAGCTGATCCTGAACCCATACTTGAAGGATTCATAGAATGTTCATAAAATGTTTTGCAAAAATCTTGAGACTTCATATGATAGGTCCTACCTTCCTAATTTACCACAACTTTGCCAAAATTACCAAGAGGCTCAACTGACACTACCTAGAAGATGGTCAATTGTGACCCCTTTACCTGTGAAAACGGTTAGGACGGAGTCATCTTTGCCAGCAAGCTCTAGAGCCTTGATGATCTCATTGTACATCTGGTGGAAACAGAACCGAAGCACAACCAATGAGCATTAAAACCAGACCTCAACACACCTACATATAGCACATTCATTTCAGCTGGGAGGTAGCCGATGACTGACTTGATGAGTCAGTCAATAAAGTTGCTTTGTCTCTTTGTCTTCATTTCTGTACATTGAGTTGTAAGAAAACTTTTGTGAACTCATTGGATTTCTCTGAAAATGGGTAGGAATGGCCCCTAAACAGAGATCTTGTTTTTGCAGTGCAGAAATTTCCATTGTGGTAACCTGCCATGATACTTATGGGCTGATATTTGGTCCACTAGAAACTCAATATGAATGGTAAATATTTGAATCAGCAGTTTTCGCATTAAACTGAATCTGAATTTATTAGTTTGAATCTGAATTTATTAGTTGAATCTGAATTCAGTACGTAAATTCAATTTCTACATATTGAGACGCACAATCCAGGTCCTTGAGGAAAGTAATCGACTGCAGGTTCACAACATAACTCATTTCCACGTTTACGACAGTTCTGCAGGTCGGGGTAAAGTGGAGGCGTGCCGGGATGTCGCAAGCGCATTACCTTATAATATATATGAGAATAAGCTTTATATACACACAAGCGATAGCATAAACATTAACCGTAGGTCTGGTTAGTACTGCTAGTTTATGTTAATTTGTTAGACTAATGCAAAACTAACTGGGGATATGAATTTTACTTCTAGTTCATTTTAAGTTATGGCTCGCCTGTTCATCTCATCTGGCTTTCTACCAGTGTTTATGCTAAATATCTTTTTAAATATTCATCTCGCCGATATGAGGCTGAAGTCAGTATTAATTTCTAATATTTGAGTATGGATTATTATTTAGCACTTCATAATGCACAGAGAATGTAATCATTAGGACTCTATAACAAGCTGATGTAAACTGTGCAGAGTGACTTTGTAACCTTTGACACCCCGGCACACGCCTCCGCTTTACCCCGACCTGCAGAACTGTCGTAAACGTGGAAATGAGTTGCGTTGTGAACCTGCGGTCGATTACCTTTCCTCAAGGACTCGGATTGTGCGTCTTAATAATAGTCATGAATTCTTTCAAAAACTGCACTTAAATCATACACTGAATGTCAATGATTTTTTTAGCCTTCTTCAGCAAAAGTATTGATCAATTTCACCCTCATATTTCTCAGAGAATCCAGTAAATTAGGTATCAAAATAAGCACTGAAAAACAAAGCTTTTCAGAATACGGACAGCTGGTGACCAGATAATCTGTCAGGGAGCTAGGACGGGATTTGTAAACTACCATTATAGTTAAAAGGACCTGGATTTCACTTACACACTGAGTTCTTGCTGTGTGCCGATTGGTCAGTGTCATATAATCATGCATGTGTCACTAATGTTAATGTGATGAATTTTTCAAGGAAACAAGCCAATCAAAGCACAAGAAGAACTGGACTGTTTAGCCAAGTTCAGGAGCCATTCACTTTTAGAGCAGTTTGTAAAACCTGAAGCAGCTCAAAGTGACCTCTCTGACATGGATTATCTGGTCACCCTACTGACAGCAAAATCCATCAATTAACGGCGTGTAAATGAAAGTGAGGTCCCCTTGTCCTAGAAGTTTACATACTTTATTTTTATAATTTAGATGAAGAGCTGATAACATTTTACATGCCATTTTTGCTCCTAATTCCAATATTTTCACAAGACTTTTTTTTTTACACATATACATGAAAGAAAGTCCAACGTGCATCTTCACACATCCAGCCATAGCTCTTCATAAGCCTTAACCTCATCGACTAAGTCGATGGTGGGAGTCAAGGAGCTCACCGTCAGCTGGTTTTAGGCCAAGTTGCCTACCTGCATGGTGATGGCGTTCTTCTTCTCGGGCCGGTTGAGGCGAATGGTGCTGATGTTGTCCTTGGTGGAGAAGACGATAGTCTGGAAAGCAGGGGCGCCCCCAGCAGCGGTCGGGGCCGCCTGGATGGGATTCTCAGAGGCTACCAGGCTGCTGATTAGGTCCACATACTGCTGCCTGGCCTCCTCCTGCAGATACAGAGACCCTGAAAATGCCTCCCCTCTTTTGTGCAGGATGGACAAGGCATCAAACACACCAGGACCCTGGACGGGGGGGTCATTTTTTATTTTTTACAGACACACACTGTTGTAGGAGAGTGTTTGTATTTAAATTATTAAGTTGTGCTCCACCCCCCCATATCAAAAGTCTATTTATTGGGGGGATAAATTAAGTCAAATTTAATACTGGGGTATACATGTCTGTGCCTTCGTAAGACATTCATAAAATATTCATAGGCTGCATGTAAGCATACCATAACATCCGAATGGACTTTAATATGCATTAATTACAAACAATACATGATGATAAACACTAATGTGAGGGAACTCTGAGGGTCTCATATATTGTATGAGCAGAGACACTGGTCATCAGTATTTTGATAATATCTGTAACAAAGTTCATCTCTAAACTTAGGAAACTCACCCACTCAGAACTCACTATTTGTTTAAAAGTCTGAACTCAAATAAAGTGAGAACAGTATGCTTCCTAGATAAACCCACTGACATACAAGCCCAGGGCCCAATGGCGGGCAACTTACCGGACGCAAGCTGCCGAGGGAGCTCCAGGCGTCCCACTTGGCCTTGTTGACAAAGTCCAACATGCCTGGCTTAGGCGTGTTACAGGGACCTTGAGTCGCCTGCAAGCCCAAAGCAGACCAAGAGACACAGAAGGGAAAGCAGAAGTGAGTAGTACACGCACAGTATAAACAGCGACTTCACTGCAAGTCAGGGCAGTACTATGCTTCACTGCAAGTCAAGTAGTACACGCACAGTATAAACAGCGACTTCACTGCAAGTCAGGGCAGTACTATGCTTCACTGCAAGTCAAGTAGTACACGCACAGTATAAACAGCGACTTCACTGCAAGGCAGGGCAGTACTATGCTTCACTGTAAGTCAAGTAGTACACGCACAGTATAAACAGCGACTTCACTGCAAGGCAGGGCAGTACTATGCTTCACTGTAAGTCAAGTAGTACATGCACAGTATAAACAGCGACTTCACTGCAAGTGAAGGCTATTTATTTTTTTTATTTTTATTTTTTACAGGGCCCCCTAGGGCTGATATATTTGCCCTATTTTATGCTTTAAGATTCAAATCTGTTATTTGCATTTTTTTATACATAAATTACTATAGGAAACATTTTAAAGAATGCTGCATTATAAATACTAGCACTACTTTAGCTTCGTTCTATTTCATTGCATTAAAAAAAGCACAGATCTCACAGACGGACCATAAATATTCCTAATCTGACTGAAACTTCAAAACACATGTGCCAAAGACAGCGATATCTCCATCCTTGTTCCTGAGCTGCACAATAGCCAATGGCAGGAGCATGAATGTGGGCCGACTGACTGACCTGCTTGAAGAGGGCGTAGATCTTCAGCTTGACCTGATTGCCAGGGTCAGTCTTCAGTGTGCCCAGCTGGCTCTTGGCCTGACTGAAATCCTCCGGCGTCGCTTCCATCACTGACCGACTTGTGTGTAACTGGAGTACAGGAGCCCGCCACACTTGTCCAACTCTGGAAACGTTAACAGACAAAACCAAACACAAAACTGAAACTGTAAATGTGTGTTTGCCAAATCAATTACAAATTGCCAATGGTCAGGGAAACAAAATATATTTAGAAAACATAATGTCAAACACCAAGTGACTGAAGCCTAATGAATTTAAAAAAAAAAAAAAAAAAGATCAACTATAACAACAGTTAGGACTGTATTTTCTCATGCTATTAATCCTGATGTTTTAAGCTTCATAAGGGACAGCTCACAAGATGACTCAAGGTTAAGGTGAGGTTATTAATTTTACTAACATGACTTCAGTTTTCTGAACCAAATTATTTTAAACTAAAGAGCACCTGAAAGTCAAGGACATTACAACTGTGCCAATGTTACCGGCCATGATATAACAAGCCAATTCAGCCATGGAGGAATTATTATTGTTATCATTATTACTATTATTATTACCACTTATAAATTATAATTATAAATTATTAATACTTACAAATAATTGCTATAAGTATACAGATCTAATCCAACTCACAAGTGCATGCAGTGTTGAATTACATTGGGAATGTATCCAAATCTGCATTTCTAGGAGGTATAAAATATTAATACAACAAAAAAATACCCCATGCAAAGGACGGCTAACTCACCACTAGCAGTTTAATTTGAGTCTTAAGTTACTTTAGGAGTTTAGGTGAACAAGAATGACATTCATGGAGAAAGAAAACGCTGTCAGTCACCAGTTTAGACATGCAACATACTTCTCGGATGCAAATTCAGCGTATTTCTAAAGGATTAACGGGCACGGCGAAAAATTCCGGTATTAAGCAAGAAAATTAACTGCATATCACCTGGCAGATCTGACGAAACGCCACGGAGCGAACAAGGAAAAAGCAATAGCCATCTCAACTGGGTCAAAAGTACGACGAGCTAGAGACTCCTGGATAAAGCAGTACTGCCTCTGACCGGTTCCCGGTCCCGCCCATTTCCCGCCTCAGCCGCTACCCGATTGGTAGATACAGTCATCAGCTCTTCTTCTACTCCCGGTCTCTTTGAAGGGAGTTTTGAAAGTTATATTGCCACCTATTGCCTGGCGGATGCTCACACAATCCCACTACATGGCATATTCGTATATTAACAATAACAAATCACTACTGTAACATCAGTTACTGGAGAAATTATGGACCTATAATTCATTTGGCTATTTAGTTATATTGTATATTACTAAATTAATAACGAACACTGGATTGTATTAAATTATATTTTCAGATCCCAAAATACCTGTAACGTATCAGTACGTTGGTAGCCTGCCGCGAAGCTGCTAACTGATATCCATTTTAAAGACGTCCTTTTACAACCAAAGCAACATAGGTCAAAACAAATAATCCAAACGAATAATCCAAAAATGCCAACTCCCACGCATTTCAGACTCCCACGTTCACGCAAGAAATATTGCGGCAAATCTATATTATATTACATTTTATAAACCTATAATTAGTTACATCAAAAGCGCAGGACAGTCTGAAAACCCTACAGACAATTTAAAAAGTTAAAAAAAAAAAAAAAACTTACATACATGTAAATGTGTGTACCGACTTGTCTCACGCAAGCCTGCCGACGTTTACGTTTGCCGTGCTAAGAAGAAATCAGTGCAATTGAAAGCGTTTTATACTGTAGGTCATCGACCAAAGGAGGAAAAGAGATAACCAAGCCAAAGTTTTGTAACGTTAATATGCTCAAAGGCTCGGTATTAGAAAATTCAAACAATTTGCATTAATGGTATTGTTTTTAATGCCCATTAAGACAAAAGCAACTACAATAAATATATTAAAAGGTCCATCCTTTGGACAGTTTGTGCAGAAACTCGCGTCAGATGTGGGCGTATAATGTTTACTGTCTGTAGAGTCGCGCCCACTGCCTGAATACAATACACGCAATAGATGAAATACAATGAATAAACACTTGACAGTCGTCATTCAGAGCAATAATCATGGTACAAAACCCGATTATGCTATCCATTTGTCTTTACATAAAATTAATTTATAGTAGGATTCTCACAAAGTTTTTTCAAGCGAAACGTGGGTCTCTGACTTGCTCCACAAGTTTAGTTTAGCGGATATGATTCATTCTTGTGCCAATTACCTATTGTCAGCTGCAATTTTTGTACACTAACTTCTAAATAAAAATAACGATATTCTGAACCACTTGATTTTTGGCCTGATTTAGCCTGATATTTTTCGTCACCCTCAAACAACCAATCGTGTATGATTAATGTTATTAAGAAAACATTTTCCTCGCCCGCTGACCCCAGCAAGCTGTGGCAACACAGCCTGTTACTTCTGACCCTAATTATTTTAGGGGGAAAGTTCTCCATTGCTGAAACGAACTCATTTCTATCTTTTTCGGACTTTTTGCGCATTAGATCCAGCATGGAGTATGTGAAAACGCTAGTCCCGGGGTCTCTAGTGCGGTGAGTTAGTTTGTCAGTTTCATATTTTACTGTTTTAACTTGCTGTTTAAACCTTAATGTGACTGCATGCGCAGTGTATATATACATTCAATATATTCGCTATATGATAACATTTGTATATAGCCTATATAAATTACAACAATGGAATGGGAATTTCTTGGTGCAACAAACAAATCTTAAGACTCACCGATTATACTGCTGACGATCCCCAGAGCTGCTGGTGCGTTTTGCTAATTAGAATAAATCAGCGACTCCTTTTGACTGTCCTGGCTATGGCATATTGGACGGAAATTGTATAGTTTTTAAAGTTAAATGCGTCGTATCCAGTGAATATTTTTGATTGCAGCAAACGTTACACTTTGATTATTTTAGCATTTCTACTAGATCGGTCTTCACCCGGTTGGATACAGTATCTGTAATGGTATATTCACGGAGTACATAAACTCGATGAAAAGTGCCTGTTGCCACAAAAATGAGGTATACAGATTTTTTTGTGGAAGTTTAAGGGCTTGAAACTGGGCCACCTAGAAATCATGGTTCTATAGTGCGACATATCGAAAAAGATCGGAAGATAAGAAATTGCTGTCTTGAACGTGAGGCAATAGCTATGTTTCAGTGCATTTGCTTAATATAAAGATAGACATTGCATATCAGTTTTATTGTCTTGATTTCGGAAGTCGCAGTTTCCATAATTGCATTGTTATTACATACATACTGTTTTGCTATTGTTTGTTAGTATTTCATTATGCTACTAGGTGAGGGCTTCACGTGTGCGAAACTACACTAATTGGTGTTGAAAGATATATGATATTTATGAATCAGGAGGGAGCGGTTCCGCTCTCGTGACATAAATGTATTTACACCTCTGCAGGTCTGTGACCTCGGTAGGCACCTCTTTCACCGGTCAGGTCCTTCCCCCACCCAAGCCCCGTCCCTTCCGGATCTGCACGTATAACCGCTGCCGACGGAGAGGCGTGGTAGCCGCGTCCCTAGATGATCTAGCAAGCAAAGTACGACCCTCCCACGGAATGACTTTGTAATGCGTGGTGTTTGTTGGGATTTATGTGATCCCGAAACTTTTTTGGCAATGCCATTGGTTGCTTCACATTGTTTTTATTGCAGCAATGAATCATTGTCCTCCAATGCACATTTACTTAGGCCTACAACTCGCATTTAATTCTTAGAATTGTCAAATTACCACGTTTGTTTCATTATGCTGTTGAATTTTATCACTAAATATGCTCTCCCATTCAACCAGTAGTCTAATTGGGATATTGCTACTTTGATACTTATGATATTGGTATAATGCTTTCCTATATCCTGTTCCTCCATAAGCTGTCAAGTGACTGAGTTGCAGTTCCTTCATTGCTCCAGTTAGTTGCACTGTGATACTGTCCGGAACCCCCCAAAGGTTGTGAATATCTTCCTGCTGACAAGTGAGCTTCTGACCCTGGTGCTGGAGGAAGATGGCACAGTGGTGGACACAGAGGCCTTCTTCCAATCACTGCCTGCCAACACGCCATTGATGGTGCTGGAGAAGGGGCAGAGATGGACCCAGAGCAAGGTGCTTCCGCTCTTAGTCAAAGTAAAACTTTATTGTCATTTGTACTACACAGTTTGAGAGTGCATGGTAGAACGAAATTGCGTTTCTCCTGGCTCCATGTGCAAAACAAACATAAATACTATAGTATAATATAATACAGTATAATGCAATATAATACCGTACAGTATAATAAATGGTGACAACTTAGTGATGGTCATGCTGTTTTACATTATCTGGTACAGTAACATAGCTGGTTGTGTTCTAGATTTAATTCCTGACTGTATTTGCTGGACCTGGTGGTAGGGCATGATAATTCAGTTTTATTTTATGCAGAGATGGCAATTTCACGTCCAGAGAGTATAAATCCAGACCAAGATTTTGTTTCAACCAACCAGTTGAGTATAAAGAGTCACAGTCACAGAGTACTCAACTGGTTGATTGAAACAAAATCTTGGACTGTATTTGTACTCTCTGGATCTGAAATCTCCACCTCTGATTTTATGTTATGTTTGCAAATAAGCCCATATACAGTACCAGTAAAAGAAAAAATCTGGATATAAATTAGCATGTTATTCACCATATAGTAAAATGCCTTGAGGCAGTGAAGTAATGCATGTCAGATATTCAACATCTCAAAATTTTCTTAAATTTTGGGTTCTTCATAATAGTACCCTTTTACTTCAATGACAGCATTGTGCAGACTCGTGACATTCTTTCACCCAGCTTCCAGATGTAGCCACCCGGGATGCTTCTCCAAGAGTCCTTAAGGAGTTTCCACAAATTCTGGGCACAAGTTGGCTGCCTTGCTCTTACTCTTCAATCCAGCTCATCCCAAACCAGCTCTATAGGGCAGGGGTGGCCAATCTTATCCGCAGTGGGCCAGTGTGCATGCAGGTTTTCACTGTAATTCCCTAATTAGATTACTAATCTGAGGACTGACTGGCTGAAGAGTCCTCACACCTGGGTTTGAACAGCTGACCTACAGGTTATCCCAACAACCTGCATGCACACCGGCCCTTGCAGATGAGGTTGGCCACCCCTGCTATAGGGTTTAGGTTGGGAGATTGTGGGGGGCAGATCATCTGTTGCAGCACTCCATGTCTTTCCCTGTTTGCAAGATAATACTTACTTACATAATCCTGAGGTGAGCTTAGGGTCATTATCTTATTGGAAAAACAAATGATTTTCAGTAGGTGTTTCCAGACTTTTGACTGTTAATTGTAAATACACATTTTATACAGTAAGTGGTCATCAACTTGTTCAAATCTTAAATTTGTCACTTCATTCCACATTATAATGTAAAAGGCAAATATACAGAACAAAATTTGATAAAGAATTCATTTGTTCATATCTGTATTCTACGAGGTTAATTTTAATTCTAACTGAGGTTGTTTGGACCAAAAATATCTACAGTACGAGGTGGAGGGTTGGTGATTTGTCAACCGACCTGCACTTAGTAACCTTCGTCATGCCTTTCATACGGAATATTAAAGTTCTCCACTAGAGGGCAGTGGTGTTTAACTTTAATTAGAAACGCAGGAAACGAAAATGGGTTTGGTCGCATAATTATTTCCAAAACAACGGGGATGTGACTATGTGGCAATGTTTGATTTTGCTTCTATCATGCAGGGCATCCCAGGTTTCCAACGGCTCAAGAAAAGTGGAATTGCAAAGCTGAGCTTTGACCTGTACAAGCTGAATCCCAAAGACTTCATTGGCTGTTTGGCCATACAGGCTACCCTATATGAGATGTACAGTTTCTCATATGAGATACAGTGCATGGGGTTAAAGGTAATTTTGAAGTGAGTATGGAACAACAAGGAGAAGTGTGCTAAATGGATGTTTGCTGTTTTGCAATCTTTGATTAGTCAGGAGAGCAGCTTTAATTGGATAGTTCAGATACAATATTAAGGAGGATATTTCCTGCTTATCTCTTGGATGGAAATTTTCCATTCTGCAGCTTTGCCTAAAAATTGTAGCACCACTGTGGTGTTTTATTATTATTATTTTGAACTTTCAATCTGAAGGTTAACTACATTACCCAGGGTCCAGTTGGGCTGTTCACATGACTCTAACATTGGCATGGCATATCAATGAATGATGCCTGTGATACAGCTCTTCCCTGCATCCTAATAGGGACACTTCTTACAGATAACAGGTTTTGCCCCCCTTCCCCCTGCTAAGGGCATGTATATCCAGGCATGCTCAGAGATCCCAGCACTTGACAGGGGCCCTCGAATGTCCAAATGTTTAGGGATCATTGGGTGGGGAGGGCAGGGTCATTTTTGTCAGAGGCCACTTGAATGTCATAGCTGGGTGCCCTATCGGAATTTCTTCCCCCTCCCCCATTTTAGGTCGATCCTGCAGTGCCTGACATATGTGGCTCAAGTGTCAGGCCACTTTCTGCTGTGTGGTTCCACCTATTTGCTGCAGCACATTGAAGATGACGACTAGAAGGCAACTAGGACATTGCTTTGTGTGGAAATGGGTTTCAGGATTGATGTCTGGGTACCGTACTGTCTGTACTGTCTATTCTAACTCCAGCTGCAATTGAACACTTGCCACCAGAGTAAAACCTGCATGCTTCTGAAATGTTTAAAGCATCTTCTTGTGTCATATGTTAATTTCTCCTTATATTAAAAACACTTCCCAGAAACACAGTTCTGCTGCTTACAGCTTGAAATGTTCAATTTTGTTATGTTAATTGTTTTTCTGATTGATTTATCACATTTCAGCTAAGCAGGCTTCAGCTTATTTTGGGGGGTGAAATGAACAGGTCACTTGTACATACTGGTACTGACACTTGAATGGTGAATGGTTGAATTGGTATTGGTAGCCCGATATAATATCTCAAAATCCTGACCACAAGTCAGATTTTGAGTTTAGGTTTTATATCAATGAGCGTCAAACTACAGTAGCTGGGAGAATGTCTACACAGTGTTTGTCTTTGTTAAATAAAGTGTCTGAAATTTTAGATCTGAGTTTTAAAGTTGGAACATTAAGACGTCCTCCTAAGCTGTGTACAACTACATGCAGATCATTTGTGACATCGTGCACAAGTTTCACTCTCTAAATAAACTTCATCTAAAGTTTGGTCTTTATCTGGAATGGGCTACTCATTTGCTTAGACAGACTGGTGTTTTGAAAAGCGGAATTAAAACAGAAATCGATTCACAGTGCCTCCAGAATTCCACTCTAAAACGATTAATGCCCTGGTTTCCATGAAGCAATGGCTTGCTTTGTGTGGGTTTGCTGATCTTTCTACTTTGCTAATCGTTTGGCTGCTGGCGAGGTGAGATTGGCTGCTAAATGAGACACAGTGCATGGATTTTACTGAGAAAACAATGGAAATCATGGTGCCTGTGTCACCCACTGATGTTTTATGGTGCCACAAACAATGAGGCTATCAACATATGGTGCTATCTTGGATTACAGACTCCCACCTGTATAGCTCTGGTATTCAAATGCGAGGTTTCTCTAAATTTTGAATAAATACAATGCTGGCCCTAGTTACTCTTACTCTAGGCCTATTCAGTCAAAAATTCCATAACTAATGCAAGATTGTGGTGAGTTTGTAACCTAGAGTTTGAAGCATCCGTTCCGTCCGTTCATCAAAGGGCATGTTTACATTAAACTGTGTTAGAAAAATTACTCACAAAAGTAATCCATTAAAGACTGAGATGGAAACTTCAGGTCCAGAAAGTACAAATCCAGACTTTTGTTTCAACACATCAGTTGAGTACTCAATGACTAACAGATCTATGCTCAACTGGTTGGATAAAAGAAAACCTGTAATGGATTACTTTTCTAACTTCCCCAACACCGCATTAACACATACTAAGGGCAATTTATATGCACTAGTCTACCAAAACCACACGTGTAGAGAACGCAGGTGGAAACCCAGACAACCACGCATGCTCAAAACACACACAGCCAGGCACTGATATCCAAAATGTAAACCATATCGATTTAACAAAAAAGGTTTTTTCTAAATCAAATGTCTCAAACCACGTCCTGTAAATTGCTTTACTTCGTTTTATATCACGAGGTGTAATACTCTTTAAAGACGCTATTATAGAAGAGGATCTTGCTTTTACGTACAAAGAGCCCAGTTCCATACGACGCATATCCCTATAAAGCAGTATATGCGAATCTTATATATACTGAACGTGCGCTGTAGGCCGGCAGACTGGTGATTGCACAGCCGGCGTGTCAGTCACTTTTCTGGGGCAACGCGCCAGTGCTCTGGGTGTGGACGCGCAGCTGGGAGGAGGATCGACAAGCAGAAGTATTTCTGTTCCTAGTCCGGCCGCAAACTTTTCATTTATAGGTTTTGGATTGTCGGCTAGCCGGTACGCAATCAAGATGAGGGAAATAGTACATATACAGGCGGGGCAGTGTGGCAACCAGATTGGAACCAAGGCAAGTTCGCAGATTTATTTTTTTTTAGTACATAGATATAATTAATTTATTCCTTGACTGATTGATTCGTGGGTTTGTTCTTATCGTGAGAGTAAGTAATATGGAAAATGACGTTCTCTTTGGGCTACTCAATTTTTTCTCTAACCTAAAATTAATATTCGAAGTAAATGTCCTTTGAGTTCTTGTTTGTAACATTAACTTTGTGTTCACAGATTATTCTAAAATTATACAAAAATGTGCTTTTAAGACGTTTTTAACGTTAATCCAGCTGTACATGTCGTCGATCCCTTTGTAACGGGTTTTCTGGGACATGCCCTGGGAGTGCTGGGAGCTGACTGCAGTTTGGCCGGAGAGTATCCGGAGAATGCTGGCGGGCGTGGGGGGGTGTAATTGATAAAAACTAAGTAATACTTTTTCCCTCTATAAACGAAAATATGCGATATTCTTTTGTTTTGACCTCCGGAGTAGTTTTGGGAAGTCATCAGCGACGAGCACGGCATCGATCCAGCAGGAAACTATGTTGGTGACTCAGCGCTTCAACTTGAGAGAATTAACGTCTATTACAACGAGGCATCCTGTGAGTCTGCCTGGGGGGGTGTATGAATCAACGCCTTTTTAATCCCCCTCCCACAGGGCTGCCAGCTCTCACGCATCTGGCGTGACGCTCACGCAAGTAATCTTACGGCAAATCTATATAATTCCATTATAAACATAAAATTAGCCACATCGAAATCGTTGGGGTAGTTTGCAAACCCTACAGACAATTTGCACGGTAATAAAACTGTTACATGTGCATGCGTGTGTAGGGTGACCAGATAATCCATGTCAGGGAGGACACTTTGAGCTACTTCGGGTTTTACAAACTACTTTCAAATTGAAAGGTTCCTGTACTCGCCCAAATAGTTCAGCTTTTCTTGTGCTTTGACTAGTTTGTTTCCTTGACTGAAAGGCTCATCCAGCTGTTTCACATTAGCATTAGTGACATATGCATGATTATAGGAGACTGACCAATCAGCACACAGCAAGAACTCGGTGCTCAAGTGAAATCCAGGTCTGTTTAATTGAAATGGTAATTTACAATTCCTGTCCTAGCTCAGTGTGTCCTCCCTGACATGGATTATCTGGTCACTCTATGCGTGTGTAAACTTGTCTCGATTTGAAAATCTTAGGCCAACCAGCTAACCAAAGTTGGCAACACTGCTCGCCCGTGTTTGTAAAATATGCTCTTAAAGCCAAACTCCTAGGTAAAGAAAATATAACGTTTTTGTCGCCCTTGTATAAACTACATATCTTACCGCCCCCTTTCAGTAACAGTTTTACCAGTTATTTACATCAATTCAGAGCAAGCAGACAGTAAAGCAGGATCCAAAACAAACAGGATGCCATTTCATCAGTCGGCATTCAAACACACGTTAGGGTCTATATATTCCCCTGAACTACATGGCATTGGACTATAGGAAGAAGCACACAATGAGAACATGCAACACTCTACCAACGGAGAGAACTGGGCCAGTTTGTACCCATAATTCCAGGGGTACAAGATGCCAGCCCTACCCACTGATCCACTGTGCTAGCCACAGAACATACATTCAGCATTTACACAATTTTCATTGTGACCCTCATTTTGGTAAAAACTCATGTCTCTAACTACACATCCGCAAACTCATATCATATGGCGGCTCTACCACTACTGCACTGTACTACTGTAGTTCAGTCTTCCAGAAGCTGATACTGTGTCTGTATATTAATAATTTTAAGCTCACAAGTATGTTCCCCGGGCGATCCTGGTGGACCTGGAACCTGGAACCATGGACAGTGTTCGGTCAGGGCCTTTTGGAGAGCTCTTCAGACCTGACAACTTCATCTTTGGTGAGCTCAAAGGATTAACATGTTTATCTCCTGGTTCCATCGCTATCTTGCTCCTATTTTAATGTCCCTGCAACTGTCTATAAACACTTAACACACTCATTTCATGCTTACCAGGCTTACATACCATTGAGGCTTGTGACAGATTTCTAAGTGCGTTCATAAGACTTGAGATGGTTGTACCAGAAGCTAAAGGGGGTGTTGATTTATGTGACGTTTCATGACAGATTTAGCCTATTGCTTCCTGCCAATGAGACTGTCTTGGGCAGCTAGTTGGTTCCTGACTGCTGTTGCCTTGCAGGACAGACAGGTGCAGGCAACAACTGGGCCAAGGGCCACTACACGGAAGGTGCTGAACTTGTGGACTCAATCCTAGACGTGGTGAGGAAGGAATGCGAGCACTGTGACTGCCTGCAGGGTTTCCAGCTCACCCACTCCCTCGGTGGCGGCACCGGCTCGGGCATGGGTACCCTGCTGATCAGCAAGATCCGCGAGGAGTACCCCGACCGCATCATGAACACCTTCAGCGTCATGCCCTCGCCCAAAGTATCAGACACCGTGGTGGAGCCCTACAACGCCACACTCTCCGTGCACCAGCTGGTGGAGAACACAGACGAGAGCTACTGCATCGACAACGAGGCGCTCTACGACATCTGCTTCCGGACTCTCAAGTTGACCACGCCCACATATGGAGATCTCAATCACTTGGTGTCAGCCACCATGAGCGGAGTAACGACCTCCTTGCGCTTCCCTGGCCAATTGAATGCTGACCTCCGCAAGTTGGCTGTTAACATGGTCCCCTTCCCTCGGATGCACTTCTTCATGCCCGGCTTTGCTCCACTGACTGCTAGGGGGAGCCAGCAGTACCGCGCCCTCACTGTGCCAGAACTCACCCAGCAGATGTTTGACGCGAAGAACATGATGGCCGCCTGCGATCCTCGGCATGGCCGCTACTTGACGGTAGCTACTGTTTTCCGCGGACCCATGTCCATGAAGGAGGTGGATGAGCAGATGCTGGCCATCCAGAACAAGAACAGCAGCTACTTTGTCGAGTGGATCCCCAACAACGTCAAGGTGGCCGTGTGCGACATCCCGCCCCGCGGCCTCAAGATGGCCTCAACATTCATTGGCAACAGCACAGCCATCCAGGAGCTCTTCAAGCGTATCTCCGAGCAGTTCTCCGCCATGTTCCGACGCAAAGCCTTCCTGCACTGGTTCACCGGCGAGGGCATGGATGAGATGGAGTTCACCGAGGCCGAGAGCAACATGAACGACCTTGTCTCAGAGTACCAGCAGTATCAGGAAGCCACCGCCAACGACGGAGATGAGTTATTCGAGGATGACGAAGAAGAGGCCAATGAGTGAAATGATCATGGTTCCATTATTTTTTTTTTACCACATGAAGGCACTGGCATATTTAAATATAATGGTAACGGCCTTTTTAAAGCTGTGAAATTTTCAGAGTGCTGTAATGCCTTTCGAACAATGTGAGCAACCACTGCAATAAAAATCCTTCACAATATCCTTTCCTGTGATTTTTCTCCTAAGTCAGAAAAACAGAAATAAAAAATAATGCATTTTCAAGCTTTTAATATGGCAGACTTAATATTCCCCCATGACATGACTAGTGCTCTCAGTTCCATTATATGTATGATTTTAGATTTTTGGGAGTATTAGCAAGTTTATTTCTTAAAACATGTACAAAATGTTTTCCTCTACATTTTATCACAGGCTTTACCAGCTTTAACTTACTTACTATTGAATTTCTTCATGTTTGATTATAAATAGGGGTGGTGCAGTGGGATCTGGGTTCGAGTCTCTGCCATGGCTCCATGTGTGTGGAGTTTGCATGTTCTCCCCGTGTCATCGTGGGGTTTCCCCCCACAGTCCAAAAACGTGCTGATGTTAATTGGAGTTGCCAAATTCCCCTTGGATGTGAATGGTGTGTGTGGATGCTCTGTGGAGGATAGGCACCCCATCCTGGGTTCTTCCCCGCTTTGTGCCCGTAGCCTCTGGAATAGACCCCCCTTGACCCTGAATAGGACAAGCAGTTACAGAAAATGGATGTTTACAAATAGGGTACTTATTGTTACATTATTGATATGCTTAATTGTAAAAACACACAAGAATTCATTAAGATTAATTTTTTATTAATGTAAGCAGGATAACTTTATTCATTTGAGTAATGTATAAGATAAGATATGTGTGAATTGCATCTAATTAATTTTTTTCTGCATCACAACATGCTGCAAACAGAAATGTGACTCATGAATAAACATTCCCTGAACGTTAAGAGTGGAGCTAAAGTGAATCACTCCACTTATTTTTTATTCTAATAGCTTTACTTAATTACTCGATCCGTTGACATCCCCCAGTTTTAATGACGAGTCCCTTTGGAAGACATTCTGCTCTGAGAAACGTCAATTTTTGTCGAGATATGCATTATTAATCCAATTGCGCAAGTACCTCTGAATGTGTCACATCACTCGTTAGAGCCTGCAGCCCATAAGGTGAAGAGATACCTACAGCTGACAGTGAAAACATGGGCGGAAATCATGGGCGGAGGTCACTGAAGGAGGTACACAGCTGTGAGGATAATTTTACGAATCATTAAGAATTATCTGTATTGTCTGGATCTCCGGTTTCCCCCCCCCAGTCCAAAAACACAGCAAGGTGAATTGGAGTTTCTAAATTGTCTGTAGGTGTGAATGTTCTGTGGATTCCCACAACCCTATATAGGACAAGCAGTATAGAAGATGGATGAATCAATGTGCCTAAATGGCCCCTAAAATGCCAACTGATTTGTTGTTTAAGTCGTAATGATAGACTGTCTCATTTAAAAGCAATACACACATTTTATACTCATATCGCAGTTTTTTTCTCATAACTGTATGATGGCCAGCTTCCTCCCATCCTGACCAGTCACTAGTGTCGATACACAAACTGGGCTATTAGAAGTTCCAACTGGAGAACCTGGAGAGGCTACAGAGCTAGGAATATGCATTACATTGAAACATGCTCTCTGTAATTAAATCTCATTTTAACTGTAATGACATTTCTTGTTGCTGCTTGCAAATGCAATTGCCCTGGGCTTTCTCGAATGCCTTCAGGGAAATCATTACCGTTCTAACAGAAGCGACACAATCCTCCATCAGCGCAGCTGCTTCGTAAGACTTCCTGTTTGGCAGAGAGCGGACGACACTGTTCCCTGCCAAAACAAGGTTATTATCGTTAACAATGCTTCTTTTGTGTTATGCAACAAAATAAATAAATTCAAACAGCTTACTCGGATGATTTACAATTTTTTCTTCAATCTTTCATAATGCTCAAAAACATTTGTAGAATAAATTAAATTATTGACTTGTATTTGAAATTTATATACATCCATAAATGTTTAACAGACATCCAATGTGTAGCACATCAAATATTTAGCACAAAATACGCTCCGTGGCAACAAAATTAAATATTAATACTATGAATACCACATATGTTTTTGGTATTAAAGGCAGCATACACATTGATTAGATTTGGCTTCTCCTGCAACCTTTTCTTGAGGTAGATGTTCTGAGCAGAGTTCTGTAAATATGGTACAGTACATACAGCTATAACCTCGGGTCTGGTTGCAAGGTTACATGAGTGAGCTGTTGGAAAGCTTGTTTCAGTCTCTGAGTCAGGCCATGTAGAATCTGAACATACAAGTCAAACAGGAAAACAAGTAATATCGAATATCTATTAGTGTTTCCATCTATAAGAACTTCTATTCTATTCTTCTGTCTTCTGTTGCCCCAAGATTATTTTCTTGGCCCAATATGAAAGGTTTTGTTATTGAGGTTTAAGCATTTGATCACACTTGTTTACTTGAAGATACTTACAACTACAGCAGTTTTTAATAATAATATATTTTTAAACAAAACATTGTCCACATTTTCCATAAAAGTTGTTCCCGAAACTCTGATTAATCTAATCAGCCACCATCGTGTCTGACTACTCAACAAATCAAGATCCTGATTGCTTGGCATCGCATGGTTTGTCGAAGGAAGAATGTGGTAGAGCAGGATATTTCGTTATTCCGGCCTGCGTTGTTATTCCTAAAGGCTAGAGGATCAGGGACATGATAAAGTAGACAATGTCGTTTTGAGGCACCTTAGTAGAGAAGATGACACTGTGGGTTAAATGCATCTGTGGCTTCCTCAAGATGAAGTAGATTTTGCAGGTTTTGCTATCGCTTTGCCACTTCATTCCCCCAAGCTGTCCATAACCACCGCGATATAATCATCCAGATCCTTGTCATAATGTTGAACAATTAGGGCTCACAGTCTTGTTTATATGTAGGTTCTGTATAAAGCTAACCTCTTAAGTTATGACAGTATGTTACAGTACAGATAGTATTAATTTCCATTTATTTTTATTTAGCAGGTCATTTTGCCCAAAGTGACATATTCAGAAGATCCCCAACAAGCTGATGGCGCACATCCCATTTACTCATGGTGAAATCTGACTCAGGGTGACCTTTAAAGGCGATGATGCACTAAGAAACACTTTAAACATGTTATCTCATGCTGTGCATGTGCCACTTCCAGTAGCAACCTTATCTGATTGGGTCTGTAGTATCTGTGAGGCACTACTCCTTCAGCCTACTCATTAATTGAGAGGCTATAACTCATAGGATTGGCTCTTATGGGAATAGGCTGACTATGGCCAATAGACCAAGAGAAAGACCAAATTCTTAATGTCAGAGTTTTAAGGAGCCATCATCCACAGCTAATAATGGTCTAGGTAGTAATGACCTCAAGTTATCTGGGGCTCCATTAGTTGGAGAGTTCATAGCATTACTTGTCTGTGGCTTGTGTAAATCTATCCAACTTTCAATACCATGACGAGAACTGGTGACAAATGCGGTCGACTCTCCAAATTCATTAGCATTTCTCATTTGCTGGAGAATGTTTATGAGTCACATATCATGATAATGTTTCTGAAAATCATAGCGTGTGCTCATAATAAACCAAGCCAAGATTTAACATGGGAAAAAAAGGCTTCCGTAAAACTGTTGCCCAGTAACACATTGAACTTATAACAACATAGTGTTGGCTTTCTGTTCTGTTTTCTGTTCTTAAAAATACACCATAAGTAGACCCAAGATGATATTGCGTCCAGCCAGTTTATTGCAAAGGTTTTTTGATCTCTTACTTTTTGGCAACTTTGCAATTAAATGCAGAACAGAGTTATGATGTTCAAAAAGGTAAACCCAGATGTTCACCGCAGACCTCTGCATGATTAACATTCAGAAATTATCTGCTCTCTAAATGACGTTATCTGCCTCAGTATCGTAAAACCATGCGAAACCGACCAAAAATATGTATAGTTTGAATGAGTTCAAACAAATATTAAAGTTGAAAAATTTCCCATCTGCTCCAAAAACAGCAAACAAGAACAAGGTATTTAATTTTTTCTGGCAAAAGGTGGCATACTTGTACAATGACTAAGCTTCAGTTGCCAGGGGAACGAGGGACCAAATAATAACTATTATGCTATTAAAGATCATAGATACTAATGTATTTATTAAAACAAAATCACTCTACAACTCAATGTGTTTCCCCTTCATGGAGTTGCTGCAATATTGCACTGCAAAGTGGCTTCCCATACAAGAGTGATGTCAGGACACCATGAGTATAAAAGTGGTTTTATCTCCTAGGTTGGTTCCTAGGTGTGCATTTGGGCTAGCCTCAGTAATCTATATGCTACTTTAGTACCTATGGTCTATAAAATGATACAATGCACTATAAAATATCCCAGTCACCATGGGAACCAGAAAATCTATATCCAATAACATTTTCTTTTGCTCTCTTCAAAAAAGTTTGTTGGATGACAAAGTTTTAAAATTGTCAATGAGATGAAAATCATAATAAGGTTAACCTTATTTACATATGGTATATACTCTCTCTCTCTCTCTCTATATATATATATATATATACATATATATATATATATGGAACATGTTATTATACTTTTATATACACTGTAAATTTGGTAGAAGAAACACTTCAGCTCTGAAATATCCTCTCTTACCCAGCAAAATATCCTATGATTAGCCAGAGAATGAAATGTCAAACTTAAGTTTTCAACATGGACCAAATGAAAAACTATGAATTTTGTACTTGATGACTGAATCCGTGACCTGCTGCCTATTATGGCATGTGACTCTGTCAGCAGCAGCCAAGTGTTATAAAAATATTGCCTTATAAGGTTGGCCCACTCATTTCATCAGAGGGGATACTTGGTGCAACAGGTGGTCCCTTTGGCTGTGCTGCCCTCTAGAGGACAAATAAATAATACATGAATATGGGCATTGATAACGCCACAATTTCTCAAAGAAATAGTTTGAGGAAAATGCATATAGATTAGATTGAAAATTGCAAACCAAGTTAAACCTCTGCTAGTGATATTGTAATTTTATATGCAGTGTATACAGTTTGTTTTGCATCTAATAGAAGCAATGATTCTAAGTTGATCTAAATCGACTTAATGTTTGGTCAAATGTTGCAGAAAAGCAAAGTGCGTCAGGTGGCATGAAAAGTCTATTATCATCCCGGTCTAGCAATAAAGGCTGTACTGAAAACAGGACCACAACATTATTTTATTCAGTCACATTAACCCACATAAATACATGCACCGTAGATATAAACATATTCTACGAACATGGGTGTAACCTATGACTTCATTTTAGCTAGCAGCAGTGTTACTGCAGACAGGTAGGATTAAAAGTTTGCATTCCATTAACATGACTTTTAACAGGCTATGGCATTAATTTGAAGAGATTTACCCTGATACAAGTCTGACTCCATCAACTGGATCCTCTCTCTGGGAGACGATTGCTTTGATCTAACATTTGCTCATCCTGTGGTCAATACATCCGTGCATGAAGGATTTTTGCATTATTAGAGATCAGAGGTTGCAGGCTTCCACTGGGCTCAGTAATGAAACTCAAAGTTCCTGAATAGAGATGCTGTCCGTGAACTCAGGTTTGAGTCTCCTTATCCTGATGGGCAATTCAAAGGCAATGGAACTCTGCTCAACATCCACAGCTGTGTGTGTCCCTACCCGCCGACAGCGCAATGGTTTGTGCCACGGCACATTGATGGGTGAAGCTTTTAGCCCAAATGCTCTACAGCTGAGCCTGATGCAGGAATGAATTCTAAATAAAGAACAATGTAGGCTTGCAACAATTCCTCCCTTGTTAATGCTTTGTGATGAAGGAAAACGTTTAGCGTGTATATAAGGAATTTTGCATTATTATACAAAGCATTTTAAATTAGCATACTAAGCCAGTTGGCCTTGGACCCTCAGTGGTTTTTGTCTCCCTGCTTGCATATTGTCTTCTTTCTTTCATTCTTTCATTCCTTTTCTCCTGTCACAAGTATTATTCTGCAAAAATGGTGTAGTAATGTAGTATCGCACGACCATGTCAGGCGTCTTAGGACAACTGTGCTGTGAAAGGCATTATATAAAAATGTATTGAACTGAATATTGCAGCCTGCAACCCTGACTAGCATACAAGGTTGGAAGATGGACGAATAGATAGATTTCCTATTGCTGGACACAGTGCAGCAGAGCTAAGAAGTCAAGCTAAGTCTGACAGGTTTCATTCACGAAGTCCTGCCAAGAGGTAATTATTGAGAAAATGTCCTGCCTGCCCCTGAGCTCACCAGGACTGTGGGTGACAGCTGTTCAGCCCTCCTCAACCTGAAATAACCATTCCCGTCATCCGCAGACTCACAAACATCCTGTCCTTGCACGGCACAGCGTCGACCAAAGGGAAAACGACGCAGGAAATCAGTGGGACTCCATAACACAGATGCTATAATTCACTGCCCTTCCTCTTAATGCCTTCAGTTTTAAAAAAAGTTCACCTCCTGCTTCTTTGACTCAAAGTAAAGTTTTTATTATTTGCAGTCTGTGTAATTGCAGATAAGTGCCCTTAGAGGGAGCAATTCATCAAGATTACGATAAATTCATCCACATAGTCACATACTACATAGCCACATATGACATAGCCAGGTATTACTACTACTAGTGAAACATCAGACCTCTATAAGTAGGAAACTTGACTACTGAATATCTCAGAAAGCATTTACAGATCCTGCAATGTGCTTTAAACAGAATGTAGTAATGAAGCCACCAGATTTTATCCTACTGCTAAGTACTGATTTTGCTCTGACCCTATTGTTGAAGCGCTTCTTCTTTAATACAAATCCTGCATTCATATCATTAACCGAGACAGCATTTTGGGAAATGTACATTCAGCTACTTGGCAGTGGCCCTCAGTCATCAAAGACAATCAAAACTTCCGGGATCCCTTATAAACTCTTATAAAAGAGGATAACGATAAGCAAAAAAAGACCAAGAATTCTGCCGTGCTACACACGAGTTTTGTGAGGGACGTTTAACTAACCATTAAAGTAAGAGGAAGCACTCTGAACACATAAATATTCACAATGCTTGGCAGGAGCTTGCTTTCATTATTGGAAAGTAATTAGAAATTCGAGTGAGAGGTTCTTTTTACATGCACACTAACACAAAACAGCCCTCTGAGGAGCAGGAGAACCCCTTTGGGTGGCGAGAGCTTCAAACCCAAGGTCCTTATCTATGCAGCACCTAATTTATTATGTGTTTTGTGCATATAGCTTGTTCTACTGGATCCTGCACAAGCAAGAAGCAGAAGAAGAAATATTCCATCAGAACAAGCGAGTATTATGCTTTATCCTGCTATTGAACTAATACAGCAGTTTGCCGCTGACCACAGGAGAGATTATATCGACACGGTCAATGGGAGCTGAATCTCAACGCGATCGGCTTGGTTGCCAGGGTGCCACTTTGAGAGGTGCTGTGTGCGGGGAGGGGGGGGGAGTCCCGCGAGAGCACTTCACAGGACCCCTGAGGGCACCCGGGGGGGGGGGGGGGGGTCCTTGCCAAGGCGAGACGGTGTTTCTGCTACCTTGGTAACAAAAGAGGGCTGTTCATTGCAACCTAAACAAGGGAAGTCCAAGGAATGGGGGGGGCGAGGCAATGATATGAAGGTGGGAGGGGGAGATCGAGCGAGGAAGAGAGAGAGAGAGAGAAAGAGAGGGAGGGAGGTGGGAGAGAGAGCTGCTTTAGTTTCAGAGAAGGAGCACTTTCGCCTCCTTTAACTTGACTGAGTGAGTGAGTGAGTGCGTGCACACGCTTCCAGGAGGAGCAAGTCAAAGAGCGAGGGGGACGGGTTCAACCAGGTCGGAATACAGACACGCTCAAGGGGGGGGGGACAAGTGGCAGCAGGCATGTGGAGCAGGCCGGGGAAGCGAGAGATTACCAGTCCGTTCCCAGAGCGCCAAGCGTGGGATCCACGAGACCCCAAGGCCGGATGGCAGCTGCACCCGATGGCGGCGTCCATCCGCTGAGGGGCCAGGGGTACGGCAGAGGTGGGGGCCGCGGCGGCGGGGGCCATGCGGCCTCTCCGGAGGAGCTGCCTCCTCAGGTGGCTGGGACTGAAGATCTGCAGGAGGACCACCGTGCTCTTCGCTCTCTTCTGGTTCATGTTCTGGGCGCTGCTCAACAGCCTGGCGTTTGTGCACAGGAGCATCTTCTCCGACTTCTGCACAGATGAAAAGAGCAAGCAGATCCTCCAGAGGGTGGTAGGTCTCCCCGGCCGTTTCCCACATGGCTACTCGAACTCAGAAGAAACAAAACACAAACCAGCACATGACAGACGTAAACACGTCCTGCCACACACACATGTGGACACACAGCTATATTCTCACACAAACTCCCACACACAAAAAAGCACAACAATCCAACACCTCGAAGTCCAAATGTCTCCTGGGAAGCATACAAGAGGGTGTAATCTAAACTACTGGACTGACAGAATGAAGGACACGTGCCTAAGCTCCCGCTACATGATTAGAATTAACCTCAGTCACTATTCCAGTCATCCAAGTGCAGTGTTTAATAAAACTCTTTTTATTGTCCTAGCTGTTAGTGGGCGGTGAATTCCACAGGTAAAAAACTGACTCGGCAAGGGGGGAAAAAAGGCCGACGTAAATGACAAAATAAAATGCTGTGGTGCCATAAATTAAAGCTAATCTTTCCCAAAGCCTAACAATTGTACAGTTGCATTATGCGTTTCCCCTTTGCTAGTTTTATACGCCACCTGGATTGGATGAAATTGAGATTGCGGTTCTCGCATTCTTGACGACAATTATAATATTTCAGAGTATTATATTTGGAACCAAAACCATAAGTCTTTTGGCACACGAGTGCAGACAAGTAGGAAATTCCCCAGAGAATCGGTGCTGTACACGGCTCCGAAGAGCCCGCAGATACCAGTCAAAGGAGTAACGCGAAATTGCTTTCCATCCAAAAGAAAGTCCCAAGACAGTGAATAACGCCTCGAGAAAGAGAAACTTCCAAAATACCCGCAAAAAACCCTTCGGAAAATGTAGGACTAGAAGGTGATGACATGCTCTTTTGAACGTCCCATACTGTATGTACACTGATATATGGTAAAAATACATAAAATGAGTTACGGTATTTCACCAAAACTGCTTAATAAACAGACGAATGAGTATTGAATCTACTCTTCAGCTATTATCGTGAAATTGAGAAAATAAACGCATCAAAACAATTTCTCTCGTAGTTCAGGCGATCTTGTTTTTCAAAAAATATTACTTAATCACCTGTGAATAATTTGCATTTATTCCTGGAGCAGAAAAGCCCAGACACAAGAAACTACAAGCACACACTACCGGTTACTTTTTTAAGTGGAAAACTGGCACTGTTTAAAAGTGGTGCTGTCAGTAAATTTGAAACGTTAAAGTGCAAATCAAACACTGAAAGCAGTCATGTCCTTCATGATACAGCACCGTTGGCGTTATTAGCCCGTATTTTGAACAATCAAATGGGAGCAGGATATTATTAGGATGACATAATGCACGCGTTTCATATTTATATAATATTTTATATTACTTAACATAACACAGATCTTGTGGATGCAAATAAATATTTACATCAATAAATATCTATATAACGTTTAATATTTATTGATTACAGGTTCCTTGTTTGACTGTTTTAAATGTTTCCCTTCGTTTTAATAACATTCGCGGCGAATGAAACAACAATCGATAGGCCTTTATTATATTGGGTTTATATGAAGTATATTTCTGTTTCCACTTGTACTGACATACCTTATTTTTGACACTTGTCGGCTTTCTGACACCTAAGATATCACCCTCCGAGTCATCAGTTTTCATGTGAAAATTCTCCTTATTAAACTTCAACCCCAAGCTGTTTTCTCCCCATTGTAATGCTCAAATGGAGCCAGCCAGCCAACTCTCAGCTTGCGATCCATTCAAAACGCAAAAATAAGCCTCGGGCCAAAAAGTAGTCTTTACAAAAATAAAAGCAGCTTAAAACAGGTAGCTGCCAATAACCGATGTTGTGTGGAAAACAAGGGCACCTGCCGCTACGGCTTCTGGGATGTGGTATGTGTGGGAGCGGGCGCGCAAAAGTGCACAACCAGCAGCAAAGGTCGCAATGGTGCAACAAAGGTGCTTAAAGCATTCATCTGCCCCTGTTGTAACTGTGGGCCCATCTGCCGTCCGCTCAGCTCACGCTGTTCCTTGTGGTTGGGCCCTGTTTCCCCTTGAGTTATGGCGTAATGTTAAAGTTTTTTTCTTTAACAACGTGTAATTTCTGTTGTATTGGTACAGATGTACTAGTATAACTGGATTTTGTAATGCACTCTCGTCGATGTGGAAATCCTGAATAATCATGTCAGATACATTCAGTTTTGTTGTATTTAATTATAAATGAGCTTATACATACATTACAGATTATACATACATTACAGTTATTTTGTTTATCGCAATATTATCCTGACATGTATACTGTTAAGGTTTCACTAGCAAAACTGAACCAAAAAGAAATGTTTTCACTGGCCCTGACATTTACTGGACAGTAATGGTTCTCAGTATGTGCCAAGCCGTGGGTATTCTGTAGAGCTCACAGCACAGTGTGTGAAAGTTTCCACAGAAACTCAGGCTAACATATACCAAATATGAGCTTAAGTGTAGTGCCCTTTAAGTATACTTTATAATACTGTTCCGTAGTTAACAGGTAAATATGCAGGAAGTAAGCAGCAACAAAGGAGTAGTGCTTCATTAACACCTAAATTGGTACTATTAACTACTAAGGAGTTACGATTAATTACTCAATAGGTAATAGTGAACTAATTATTATAGTAGTTTGCTATTACTTCATTAGGAACTATTGAGTATTGCTGGTCTCATTGGGAATTATGTACTAACTATGGATTATTTCTAATAACTACTAGCTCATTAATCATCAAAAGAACAGTGCTTTTTTTGGACAGGGACTTACAGGCTACTGTTCACAGTGGTTTTTGCCATTTTTTAACAGGCTTGTTTCTTCCTACTTGTTTGTATGACATACAACTTATTCTACAAAATATTACTGCCTAAAATATATATACAGTACCTACATTTTAATTATTTACCTCACTTCAGTCCATGTGCCAATGTTCTTCAAACTGTGCTTTGAAGTCCAACTGAAGGGATGGTCACACAGAGGCTCGTGTTTTGCCACATGATGTGCTCCACCACTATTGTTGATCTTTTCTAAACATTAAGAAATTAATGTATGCATTTTAAATAAGGAATGAAGTCTTACTAATGACCTAAATAAAACTAATTGTAACTCATTAGTAATGAATGTGGCGTTACTGACTTCTTCAATAGGAGTTACTAAAGAACAAGAACAGTATTATAAAGTGAAACACACTGTAACTCATTAGTAATGAATGTGGCGTTACTGACTTTTTCAATAGGAGTTACTAAAGAACAAGAACAGTATTATAAAGTGAAACACACTGTATCTCATTAGTAATGAATGTGGTGTTACTGAGTAAGCTATTTCTTTCAAACATTTACTGAGTTCTTTTTATGGGGTTAATAAGAACAATGAATGTTAACATATCTTATTTGTTTCACTTAAACATTCATGTTCATGACACAACAGCATAAGTTCATTTTAAACATTTAATTTGAAGCACATGTTATATTAACATCACAGCTTAATTTTTGAAATCAAATTTACATTGATTACACATCCATCCCATTAAAACTAGCACTGTTCATTTGATGAGTAATGAACTAGTAGTTATTAGAAATAATTCATAGTTAGTACATAATTCCCAATGAGACCAGCAATACTCAATAGTTCCTAATGAAGTAATAGCGAACTACTATAATAATTAGTTCACTATTACCTATTGAGTAATTAAGCATAATTCCTTAGTAGTTAATAGTACCATTTTAGGTGTTAATGAAGCACTACTCCTTTGTTGCTGCTTACTTCTTGCATATTTACCTGTTAACTACGGAACAGTATTATAAAGTGTTACCAAGTATATAAACAGCCAGCATGTGTACCTGAAAATGTCCAATGATCTTCCACCCTCTCATCTGGGTCGGTCAATGGAAGGCCTGCAGCCAATCCCAGGCAGCCTCTGGCAGGGGACGCTTTGGATGGGATGCCAGTCTATCACAGGGCACATGCACACATATACCAGAGAAAACCGTCACAACACAGGGAGAGGATGCAAACTCCATGCATACAGGGAAAAATGCAGGATTCAAACCCCTCACCCGGAATAAAACAGTGCAGCCCACTGAACTTCTATGGCTCCCTAGACAGACTCAGGTCAGGTCTGCATGCCTCAACATCTTAACTTCTCCATTCTCAGCATGCAGAAATGATTCGTAGTATCTGGGATTTGAATTGGCAACCCTTTTATAGCAAAGCCACTTATCCACCACCCTAACTAGCTAACTAGCAATGACCAGAATGATTTTTATAATTATATTTGTTAGCGATCAGATTACTTAGTAATTAGTGCTTTATCTACATTGACTACAGAAGAGTTCAGGGACAGAGCTCAAGGGACATGCAAGTGTTTTTGCTTGGTAGCTAGTTAGGGTGGTGGTTCAGTGACTTTGTGATCAGAAGGTCACTGGTTCAAATGCTCTCATTAGAAGAGTGATACCACCATCAGGCCCTTGAGCAAGGCCCATTACTCCAGGGGTGCTGGATGCTGGCTGACCCATTGCTATGACCTCCAAACTTTTAGGGTTTTATTCTGTGTTAAAGAAAGTGACTGAGAACAACAGCATCCAGCAAGTGAAATTGAAAAGAGGTATGCTTTCCAAGAAATCAACAATTACTAAATGACTAATTACTGAATGAATACTGTAATTTAAATTCTGTGAAACTCATAATCTGTTACGCCTTTCAATAAAATACACGTTTAAATTAATATAACCATTTCGTAATATATACTTTCAAGTTAATAATTATATGGGTTTACACCACAGCTATATGATTATCTGTTCGCCACCAGCTTTCTCTTTCTCATACTCTCTGTGACTCATACTTAACTGGTATGTTTTTGTTTGGTAATCACATGTTTGCGTTCGAGAGGAGTTCACCAAAGTATCACCAAGTGTACGCAGAACGACTTAAACGCCTCCGTCGTTCAGTCCAAACAGAATATTACAATGCTTTCCATTCAATAGCTACATTCCACAACTCAAATCAAGTCTAGTTCGCCGTGATGGGTAGCTTTAACTTGCAGTGTTTTTGTTCAATATGTGACATGATCCATAACTCTGATCCATAACTTTTAGCGGAATAAAACAAGAATGAAAACCATATATCTGTCGTCTAAGTAGCTGTCTGACACAAAGGGACCTTTCTGAATGGTGTATTTCTACACATGTTCGTTCATCCAGCGCTGTGGGAGACGTATAAAATCTCAGGCTGCTATTTGAGGACATTCCCTGCATTCCTTTGCTGACCAGTACTTGGCTTTATTTTTTATCTGACTGGTTCGGTCAATTGTTTCAATATTATCATAACACAGTCGACGAAGAATGCTTGTTTATTTGGTAATCACACAGGATTTTCGAAACAGCAGACATTTTGGTGTCCTCATTCTATAATTCAAAAGCCGCATGAAATACTTAAAGGGATTTTATAGTCAATTAGATTCACACACAGGGACTCTGCAGTATGTGATTTCTAACTTTGTGAGATGAGAAAAAAAATCACTCACAGCATCCTTTAAGACATTAATCTTCAATGCATCCCAGAGGAGAATGTTCAGATCATGGCTCAAGAGATGAATTTCTAGTTTGTAATTATTCTGGTAGTAAATAAACCCATTGTCCCTGTGCCAGGAATGTAAAGTATCTTTGCGGCTATGCTGTTTTTATTGTGATGTCATTTTAAAATAAATTTCACTGAATAGTATGAATGTATCTGTGCATATGGACTGGGGCCCAGTCTGCACAATGAGTTCTTTGATTCTGACTGAATACCACAGGCAATAAAAAAAAAACAGTCGATGTTTACTTTTTTTTTTTTAGCAAAACTACAAAACCGTCTAGTTAAGCAGATGAACTGGTCTGATACTCTGCCGATCAGATTTCACTGTCTCTTAGCTGGAGGGAAAATCAGCATAAATGTATGTTTATTTTGTAAAAGTACACAAAATATCGGCATTCATAAATACAGATGAATCACTTAAGGTAACAGACTCACTAATAGGTTAGATAAATAAGTGCCAATATGTATGACTAAGGACAGCATGAGGGATTGATGGGTAGCATTACCTCACCCCTCCACTGCTGGGGGCACCAATCCCACCTCCGCTCACGGTGGGTGCAGTTTGCATGTTCTTCCTGTGTCATGCAACAACAAACAAATAAGTGTATGTGTCAGTTTATGAGTGTGTGTGTGTGCGTGTGCATAGACGGCTTTCTGTAGTTTCAAAACCATGTTAGACATACACTCACTTCTCAGGCCTGACGCAATGATGCAAGACCAAGACATCTCTGTGAAATAAGAAGGATGTGAGATACATAAAATAATCAGGCAGGTTTCTGGTCTGAAATCTCACTGACTGCAAAGGAGAAGGAAATCCGACAAAACAGACACCATGGAAATTGAAACATGTCAAGGGTTTGTGGGAAAATGTAAATTATGGGGAGAGGTTCCAAAGGAACATAAGTCGCAGGTTATGCCAAAGCTGTAAATCTACAGCCGGCTGTTCGGACAGACAAATCACTGCATCTGGCTGGATCGGTATATATGAACAAGTCAGCAAACATTAAAAATCAAATTTAAAAAAGCACTGACTACAATTTGAAATCGGCAAAAATATCTGAAATATCATGGCTTAGAACAACACGTCATTCATGAATGCAAGAGGATGGGCAAAAAAAACACTAATACGTTTCATAAGTAAGGCTTAATGCACGACATGCTACGCATGTGGCTAAGGACCACCCTCCCGATCAATCAGATTCGAGTATTCATCAGTGCCATGGTATAAATGAGCGTAATGAAAGATAATCAGGAAGGCACCAAGTACCCGCAATGTGTAGATGTGATACAAAGCCATTAGCCTGTCAAACTGAATAAAAGGCCAACTCACCCTGACAGCTGTTTACGTTCGAAAGTAACTGAAGACGCTCCTAAATGCTTCAGCATTAAAGACACTCAGTCTGACCTCACAGCCTGTATCTTGGACCATATCTCAAGCCTGAGGTATGTCACCACTGAACTGTGAGCTGGATTTTCATAACATGGTACAGATTATAGTGGAGGACATTTGGCTAAAGAATGCTAACAGCTATACTGTAGCCACATTTCATTTTTCTTTCTGTGTAGCATATCTCATTGTACTTCCTGGAGAATAATATTTTGCTTTATTTAACATTTGTAATGTCAAAAGATCAACAAAGAAGTAGGTAGCAATGGGGAATACTGAAAAATACTCTGTGATCCCTTACTGTGATTGAGAAGTACTCCCAAAACAAACAGGGTTTATAAAGTACAATGAACAAATGTATTGTATAATTTAAATAATAGCTTGATTGTGGATGACAGCAGTTGGAGATGAGGGGTCAGGGAGAAGATATACCCAGCTGTTGGAGGGAGACAGCTGTGTCACAGCGCCGGACGGTGCCAACATGTGGATCCGTTCCCATCACACTTGCATGCTGGCCGCTTGGGTCCAGCTGATGATGTGTTACCTCAGGACCAGATGGCCCCGAGTGGGAAGCTGGAGGAAGGCAAAAAGAGACGTCCAATGAATTGATAAACATTATAAAGAAAAAGATATGAGTGTGACTGCAACCACATGGCTGAGAGAACCAAGAAGAATGACATAGACTAGCTAATAGGGGTAATATTTCAGCGTGAAGGTGACAGCACCGAATGCATCCAAACAGTTCAGTGATCTCAATCTGTACAATTAAGGAGGATTTCTGACCACTTTCTGCAAGTGCTGACAGTGACTCAGTGGGTGGCAATTTTCTCCGTATATTGTGCAGGTTTCCTCTCACAGTTCAAGAACGTGATTAGGCAAATTGGCATCTCAAAATTGCCCATAGTGTATGTATGCTATGTGATGAGCTGGCAGCCTATCCAGGGGGTTCCCATAGGCTGGGACCAATCAGTTTTCAGCTGCAGCTCATCACATAGCCCAACCCCTGTATATTCCCCTGTTTGATGATTTTCTAACCAAGGCTTACATTTTCTGTGGTTCTTGATTCCAGTGTGGTGAATATCGAGAGGGAGTCCTGACCGGGGACCTATGTGAGGACCTGTGTGTCAATGGGGGGGTGGAGTACAAGCGCTGCCTCTACTACGAGAACGGCAAGAAGGTGATGGAGGCCGAATGGCATGGCGTGCCTGTGGTGCTGAAGTCAAAGTTGGAAAACTTTACCTCCTATGAGGGCTTTGGCCCACTGGAGTACCAGGAGAGCACCGAGCTGTCACCCATGGATGTCGTCTTCTACGCAACACTGGAGATCAAGAACTCCATGGGGCTGGAGGTTAGGAGTACTGCAGTTCCCCGGCTGTGGAGCCAACAGATGAGCCAAGGAAGCCATCCCTACTCACGGGCTGAGCTGGCCTCCCTCTGGTCCCTCCTCCAGCAGGAGGAATACACCTTCTTCAAGGTCCTGCAAGACCTCAGCCAGCATGTGGTGAAGGTGCTGGGCTCCTGTGGACACTTTTATGCAGTGGAGTACCTCATAGCCGGCCACGCCTGGAACCAGAACCTGTTTGCACTGGAAGACCTCCTGAGCCTGCCCGAGGCAGAGGGTGACGACTTGACCAGTGAGCCGAGGAGTAAGAGAGAACGGGACATGGTGCATCAGATTGCTCTCAGCTTTCTGGAAATGGTCCGCCATTTTGAGAATGACTTCTCTCATCATCTCCACCTATGTGACATCAAGCCTGAGAATTTTGCTATCAGGAAAGACTTGACGGTAAGTCTTTAACCAAATACTTATTCCTGCTGTCTTCAGAGTTGGGTAATTCAGGTTCAGAGGAAAAAAAAGTCCAGACCAGGATTTTGTTTCAACCAACCAGTTGAGTACTCTGTGACTGTGACTCTTTATACTCAACTGGTTGGTTGAAACAAAATCCCAATCTGGACTTTGACTCTTTGGACCCGAATTACCCAGCTCTGAGTGTCTTACAAGTAAGGTTAAGCTAAATGGTATTACTTACACTATATGGCCAAAAGTATGGGGACACCAGCTTGTCTAACATTTCATTCCAAAATCAAAGCTATTAATATGAAGTTGCTTGGTTCATTTTTGTTGTAATACCTTCTACTCTTCTGGGAAGGCCTTCCCGTAGATGTTGGGGGATTGCTGGTGAGTTTTGCTGCCATTGAAGTTTGGTATGTTGGGTGATCAGGTCCCTTTCTGTGAGCTTGTGTAGCCAACCGCTTTGCAACTGAACTTGCTCCCAGACATCTTGTCCTTCACATAGAGCTGGGTCTGCTTTTACAGGGGCCCTTGGCAAAGCTTTGCTTGGGAGGCCCCCCTACCAAGAAAACTAATGATCATTTCACTTCTTCTGCAGCACAGGTAACTCGGGGGCCCGAGGCAACTGTCTATTCTATTGGAGCCAGCCAATAACAATATATAGGCCATATATAAATATTACATTTTTGTGTATATATATATATACACACACACACACACACTCATGACTTTGTCTTGGCCTCCTTATGCTACAGTATTTGGGCCCTAGGCAGCTGCCCTTGCCTGAATCCATCTCTGTCTTCACATTCGCTTCCCTTGCAGTTGACTCGGTTAAATCTAGCAGGGCAGAAACGTGGCAAACTCACCTGTAGGGAAGATGGTGTCCCATGATGGTGCCAAATGTAAAACCCCTCACCTCTTCAGTACAACCGCCCGTTCTGCTGCTAATGTATGCTTAATCATACACTGGTGCCAGTCTTGAGGATGACTTAATTAGATGATTCCTCTGATTAGTAGAGATGCCCTCATACTTATAGCGTACCGACCATCTGTATAGCTAAGTGTGTATTCTAGGGCACAATCACTGCCTGGAGTACAAGAAAGAAAAATAAAGGTAACTAAAGACTAGGGGCAGAAATTATAATGATGTCATTGCATTTGAAAATTTAAGAAGTTAAAGGGAATAAATAATCAGGTTTAGTGAGTCAGCTTTAACTGAAGTAGAGCCAATGTATATAATACAAACAGCTCCAAGGGTTCTCAAAGAACTGCACAGTCTGTAATTTATGACATGAACCCTGAGGAAGGGGTGATTTAGAAAAAGCACAAAATCACATTGGGGAGAGCGATTTTCCGGATAAGAAGCTTTAATGCTTTAAGCATCATAGGAAACACTTTCCTAACGATGGAGCAGTAAGGGTCAGCAGCATAATTCAACAATGATGTCTGTTCCTTGACTTAAATTTCAGCATCATAAATACAGATCCACATAAAGCAGCCAAGCTGAGGTTGGAGTTGCGGTGGGGGGGAGTCTGTGCAGAACTGCCCACATGATTTGACACACAGAGAACTCCATTAAAATGGCTGCTTCACTTTTCGTCTGACAGCAGTAATCACTGACACTTGTGCTAACTTGAATTTTCCAAGCTCACTTGTTGGAATCTTCATATAAAAATAGATTTAAACTTTTGGTACAGTATTGCAAGTAGCTAAAAATGAGCCCAGTGTGGTGCAAAGAGACACATGATGGACAACGACCTGTAGGGGATCATTTAAAAAAAGTGACATTTTTATTTATTTACAAAGTGTTAGCTTAGTGTTAGTTTATAGGCGGTAGGAGTGAAAGGCCTCAGCATACTGGCCAAAGCACAGTCCATTTGCTGCAGGTTGCTGTAAGTATTTTTATGGTTTATGCATAATTGTGATGATAGTCTAATGGAGATTACTAAAATAATGTATAATTGAAGAGCAAATATCTAAACTCACTCAGTCCAAATGATACATATTCAAGATAATGTCTGGAAATTTAACAAGCGTGATGAGGAAGCCTGATTTTAGGTCGCTGGTGTCTCAAAAGCTCAAAAATAACAAAAAATTTACTCTTCAGTTAGGTTATAAAGAATCAGTCATAATGCAATGCATGTTAAGAGGCTCCATAAGTGGCCCCTAAATACGCACCACTTATAAGGTAATAAAGCCTGTCTCACACTTCCAGGGTTGGGAAATCCCACCTTCCCCTTGCGTGTGGGGTGTAAGTTTTCCCCATGTGCTGTGGGTTCTTCGGGGCATTCAGGTTTTGTAGTTTAAAGTCATGCAACTGGCATCTCTAAATTCGCCCATAGTGTATGACAGTGTATATGCACATGCCCACTACGATGGATTGGCACCCGCTCCGGACCATGTCCCAGTCATGTGCTTCCAAGAAGAGGCACCAAGCCCCTTCCTGACCCTCATGGATAAGCGGTCAGAAGATGGAATGCATGCATCCATAGGATGACTTCAAAGCAACTCACGACTATTACAATGATCCAGGAGATACTGTGGTCAAAACAGCAAAAATAAAACCTTCAGGAAATCAGAATTTTATCTCACAAATTAATCTTTGGATTCACCTCTCCTGGCAAATTGGACATTGCCTGCTAATTATGTGCAATGAGCATGATAGGCTTACTAATTAATTTATTCAAGAACATCACTTTTAATTGCATTCTATTTGACAAGCTAAAACTAATCAGCCACCATGTCGCAGCTATTTTAAGCCCCTTTGCCCGCTTTACTCTGCCCCAGTGATGCACTAATCACCCCACTTCCTTGTCTTTAAACAGGTTGTAGCCATCGATGTAGACATGGCGTTCTTCGAACCCAAAATGCGGGACATTCTGGAGCAGAACTGCACGCACGATGATGACTGTAACTTCTTTGACTGCATTTCCAAATGTGACCTCAGACAAAACAAATGTGGATCAAAACGCATAAACAGCAACCTACAGGTGCTTTATTTCTGCTGTTTTTTTATGATGGGGGCGAAAATCTGACATAAGAATAAACCAGACTATATTTCAATTTGACATTGCTTTGCTCAGTGGGTAGCACTGTTAGCGGTTAGCATCCAAGCTCCAGTCTAGTTGTGTGGAGTTTGCATGATTTTTTTGCGCATTTTGAGGCTTTTCTTGTGGTACTCCAGCCTCCTTATGCAGTCCAAAAAATTCAGCTAGCTAAACTGGCATGTCTAAATTGCACATTGTTTGTGTATGTGTGTGCTCTGAGATGGCATTCTGCCTTGTGACTTATGTTTCTTGGATTAGATTATAGGCTCACCACAACTGGTAGGATAGATGTATTCCAATGTGTTTTATATTTAAAACAGCAGCCCTGTTAAGACTGCAATGTACTACGCAATCAATTTCCACAGCACTGAAAAACTGCAAAACATTCGGTGAGTGACAGGTGCTGAATGATTTACAGTGGGTAGGTTTTGCTCTAGCCCAAACTAATGATGCAATTGTAGTTGTTGGCTGAAATCAGTGCTTTTGGTTGGCTAAAAAGTCCAAAGAAGCATACAGAAAAGCAGTTCCCTTGACAGGACGTCAAGTAGGACACCACAGGAAAACAAACAATTTCAGGCTTTACAAGAAAGAGAGAAAAGCTCTGAGACGCTGCCAAAGTTTGGTTTTTGGAGCAGAAAATGCCTGAGACTGAAGAGAAATGGAGAAAACAATTAAACAAATGCTGGTCGTTTCAATCTAAATTTAAAGTGCATCCGTCTCAAAACAAATCAATTAACCCCTATTTTGCTGCATCATTTTATCTGTACGTACCAGTTAATTTTAAGCAATATGACATGTTGTAAATGTTGAATGTTAGTCACCCATCCAGGTCTAGCTCACACCGATTGGCTGGGTTTAGTTAATCACGGAAGTTTCCAAAGAGGTGATTCATTGGCTGATCAGTCAGGGAAAACTGCATCATGGTTCCCATAGGTCCATTTTGGGCAAGTTTCACTAACATAACATGGAACATAATCCAGGAGATAAGAAGATCTATGGATGTCCCGCACGACGGTGATTTCCGGATAAGCCTGTGAATTCTTAGCGTGACCCCCATTGACCCCAAGTTCACCACAGCTCAGACACACGGTTACCCTCAGGGCAGGAAAAGGAAAAAAAAAAAAAAAAGAATGAAAGCAATTGCTTGAAGGGCAGCTTTGGACAACTGGGGACATGAGGAGAATGAAAAAAGCATCCTTGTCACATTCACACAGCAGATTCATATACCTTGATGCATTTTTTTGTCTGGATAAAGGACTTCAGATTCCTACATATAAAGAGAATTTTTTCTCTCCAGAAGCTTCACTCCACCGATCACCATGAAATGTCCTATACTGTATATCAAAAGGAAACTCTGCCTCATATATAATGTATATTCACTCCCTTATGGGGAACATTGTATATTAGAAGAGGAGTTGTGCTTTGTTATAAAGAAAAGTCTTCCCCTCTGATGCCACCAGGAAATACTTCTACCCCAGGAGATGAGAATTCCTCTGATTTTAACGTTAATACCTTCTCTGTGCAATCTTGTATTCTGTCAGGCAATGACTTTTTAAGCAAGCAACCTTCTAGAACTGTCCTCCATCATGATTATCTAAGTGAATCACATGCCTCACCTTTGAATGTTTCATAATAATCGGTATTCCTTTGGTGTTACTCTGCTGCTAAAAGATAAATTGTAGCATATTTAATAATGAGACTAGTAGCCAGTGTCAGCACAACAAATCTTATAGGTGGGGGGGGCCATCTGAAAGCCATGTGACACGAAATCATAGGAATTACACTGTAATTTTTAAAATGTATTATTGCATAAGAAAGTAATTCCTGCAGTATAAATCCAATTAGTCGGTCTGCTTCCCGTTTCCCAGGTGATCTGTGACAAGATCTTCAGGCGCTGGTTCTCCCCGACGCTGATGGGTGAGAGGGCAGGGCTCCCCCTGCAGGTGGAACTACAGCATGCCGTGCAGGAGTGTGTGGAGACTGCGGGGGGAGAGGATGCAACACGGAGACAGGCCGTCATGCTCCGCCTCTCCTCCGTGCTCAGCCGGCTCCTCCGGGATGGATCTACACAAAGACGGAGCCACTAATTCCACACTGACCTTTTCATGTCACCTGACTCATGGTTTTGTTTTTTTTTTTTTACCGAAATCTAGTAATATGAATACTTCATTAACAAACTTTTAATTAGACTGCTCAGAGCCATCAAGATTGACAGTATGCACTTTTTACAGCAACATCTGCTTTGTAATTATGTAGAATAAGAAATTAAGATTTAAAAAAAGATTACAATGTCAGTAAGAATTTTATGTAACCATCCATGCTCAAGAAGAGACATAGTTCAAGAGGTCACATGTACTTTTTCAGTAATTAATGAAGAAATATTTCAGTATTTTTTTGTCTTGGACGGTTACCCAAAATTTAGGAACTGTGTACTACTTTCTTGAAAACCTTAGGGTAAGGATTTTGCCCAGGTAAAGAAGCCAAAAGTTAAAGAACCTTGTTTTCTCCAACTAGACAGTAGCCTTTGCCAGACCTTGTTTTGCACTTATTCCAACTTACATTGGTTTCCAACTTAATAGTATGTTTTTTTAAGTGTCAACAGTATATCACAACCCTTACAACAGAGCAGATAAAAACATCTGTCTGGACCCAAACCTTTCAGGGCATGATGACTGTCAACATGTTTTTATGACCTTTTTTATTAATTGATTCTTAACCCTCTGCAATGTAATATGCTTCAAACAAACTGCAGGATCCATGCAGTTCAAAGTAAATAACAGTGATGCATTTGGGCTTTTCTTGCACCCCATTCTTTACAGTGTAAAGGTCTGAATGTGACATAAAAGCCCCAAAAATAGTCTGCTGACCACAAGCACTGACGAGTATATTTTGAAAAGTCTAAAAAATATATATATATTGCTGAAAAGTGCAGGTGCAGGGGGGTGGTGTGCGGTTCAGTGGGTTAGCACTGTGCCTGCGGTCAGAACGTTGCTGGTTTGAATCCCAGAGTTGGCTTACTGATGCCACTGTTGGGGAGAAGAGTCTAGCACTGGGGCCCAGTTACTCCAGGCTGACTCCACTGTCTGCAAAAATTGATACTGCTTTGGATAAAATATCTGATAAATGAATCAAGTGTGTATGGATAAACATACACACACAGTGTCATGCAAAAGTTTATGCACCCCTGGCCAAAATTATTTCCTTTACCGGGAATAGCTAAACGAGTAAAAGATGACCTAATTTCAAAAAGGCATGAAGTTGACGATGACACATTTCTGTTATATTATCTGCTAAATTACTTTTTTGCAGCTTCAGAATAACAAAAAGGAGAAGGGCCTGAAGCAAAAGTCTGGGCCCCCTGCATGATCAGGACTTAGTAACACCCTCTTTGGCAACCATCACAGCCTGTAAACACTTATTTTAGCCAGCAAAGTCTTTCAGGTCTTGTTTTGGGGATTTTTGCCCTTTTTTCCTTGCAAAAGCCTTTTAGTTCTGTGAGATTCTTGGGCTGCCTTGCATGCCCCACTCTTTTGAGGTCAATCCACAGACTTTTGGTGACTTTTAGGTCAGTGACCATGAGGGCCATGGCGAAACCTTCAGCTTGCACCACTTGGGGTAGCTCATTGTGGATTTTGGGATGTTTAGTTTAGATCAGTATCCAATTGCATAAATCATCCTCTTTTCATCTTCAGCTTTTTTACAAATTGTGTGATGTTTGCTTCCAGAACTTGCTGGTATTTAATTGAATCCATTATCGATCAACCCCTTTAGATAATTGTTTTTTTAATGAAATTTTGTGCCCATTATTTTCCAAACATACCTTTTCACATTGGAGCCAAAAAAATTTAACTTCATCTGTCCACAGGATCCCTTTCCAAAATGCATCTGGCTTATTTAGATGTTCATTTACAAGCTTCTGCTTCGGAATTTTGTGGTGAGGATGCAGGAAAGTTTTTTTTCTGATGACTATTCCATGTAGGTCATATTTGTGTAGGTGTCGCTGCACACACAGTAAAACAGTGAACCACCACTTCAGAGTCTGTTAAATCTTCCACAAGGTCTATTGCAGTCAAACAGCAACTTTTATTTGCATTTCTAGTAATCCAGCGAGCAATTCTCTTAGAAGGTTTTCTTGGTCTTTCAGAACTTGACCTCCACTGTTCCTGTTAACTGCAATTTCTTAATTGCATTATGAACTGCGGAGGAAATCTAAAAATACTTGACTATCTAAAAATTCTTTGCTATCTTCTTATAGCCTTTGTTTGCTTTATAAGCATCAATTGTTTTAAATTTCTGAGTGCTGGGCAGCTGTTTAGAGGAGCCTATGGCTGCTGATTGATGAGTCCGAGTATTTATAAAGCTTAGAAATTTGCATCACCTGGCCTTTCCTAATGATGAAAACAACCACTCCTTTAATAAGCTTATTGAGGCCTGAGACCTTGGAAAAAAATCTCTTGGGGTGCCCAAACTTTTGCATGGTTCTCCTTTGCTTTTTCTCCACTCAAAAATTGTACAAATCAAAAGTAATCTTGCTGAAAATGTTGAAAAATCTTTAACTTTATGCTTCTTGGACACAAGTTCATCTTCTACTCACTTAACTAGTCACAGTATCAGAAACAGTGACCAGGGGTGCCCAAACTTTAGCATACCACTGTGTAAATATTTGGTGTGTATGACATCCTGCGATGCTGTGGTTCTATGGACAAAGAGGCTCAGCTGATCTTTCCACTTCGTACTTGTTTATGTGAGAAACATACAACAACTTTTCTGATGCAAATTCTAACGGTTCAGAAGATTGAATCAGACTGTAAAAAACGTTTATATTTTTCATCCTTTGGATAAAACATTTGTGACAGGTGTAATATGTAATGTAGTTCCTCGCCCCCATCCGTGGTTTTGCTTTCTGTGGTTTCAGTTTCCCGCGGTCAACCACAGTCCAAAAATATTACATGGAAAATTCCAGAGATAATTCATAAGTTTCAAATTGCGCGCCATCCTCAGTAGCATGATGAAATCTTGTGCCGTTCTGCCCGGGACATGAATCATCTCTTTGTCCAGCAGTTACTCGCTGTATACGCTACACGACCATTAGAGAGAGAGAGAGAGAGAGAGAGAGACCACATTCATGTAACTTTTATTACAGTATGTTAAATCCGATCTATTTTATTACATATTGTTGTTGTTAATCTCTTAGTGTGCCTAATTTATATATTAAACTTCATCATAGATATGTATGTATAGTAAAAAACATAGTATATACTGTATATGGTTTGCTACTATATGCAGTTTCCAGCATCCGCTGGGGGTCTTGGAACATATCCCCCGCAGATAAGGGGGGGCTACTGTATTTACAAAGAAAGAAGTTTACTGCACTGAAACCACAATTCTCTGGCATTTCTAGGAGACATCTGCCTTTATTTAGCTCGTGCGTGGAGATATGGAAGTGGTGAGTGCTTTTGTTGCATATATTTTCTGTAAAAAAATACTTCATATAGTTACATCATCCCCTGTGTCATGTGATGCACTGGCACCACAATGGCACTTATCAGGAGATGTGACAGTTCCGAGAAACCACAAAGTAGTGTGATTTTCCCTCACAGTCCGGGGCTGATAGATGTTTGGGAGCTGAAAGGCTAAACACTACACAGAAAAGTCCACTTGGCACATGCAAGAAAACACAGAGAAACGTTCAAGGCAGCTTGATGTGCGACACGATTGTCAGAATTGTAACATCATGCTGTTTGCAATTAATGCTGTTCTTTCCAGGTCTCTTCCAATTTGTGGAGGTCACTGCACTTAGGGGAGTCATGACAACATTCCCCCGTTCTGTTGTGCCTTGGGGGCAGAAGGGTGGTTGGTGTTTTAGTAGGATTTTTCCTTAAAGTGCAGTGTGTTTCATTTAGGACTACGAGGGTCATTAGCTCGGTCATGGGTCTGTTCTCTCTCATTAGGTAAATTACTACCCAATCAAAGCTTTCAAGGAGCACTCAAAACTTGCTATTTCTGAAAACAATTTCAGTGGAAGTTTCCACTGCCTATGAATCCAGAAAGATTGCTTCGAACAATTGTAGCGAGACCTTATTTCTGCTGTATTTTAGATGAAAGCAAAAGAACATTTGACCAAATCTTTTTATTCCAAGTACTTCAGAAGTTGAAATATGTCTGTACCATCACTTCTGCTTTTTCTGGCCTCCATTACTCATGTCTGTTTCCAATAACGATTTTAGAAGGTCATTCAGAAACTCAAGTATTAGACATGAACTCAGTATTTCTTCCAAGAATGCAGCATTTTGCCCTAATAATTTCCTTTGGGATGCTGATACACATGCAAGCCTAAAGTGACTTGTGGTCATTAGAAGACTTTGGGACCCTTACGGTTATTTGCAGATGCATTTGAATTCTATGTAACTTTTAATATGAAGCTTTATAATCTTAAGTTCATTCTTACTGCTCACCGGGTAAGCAACTACCCCTCCCCTCACGTCTGTGCTTGGGCGTTCAAATCTCTTTTGTTTTCCCTGAGATTGTGTACATTTCTTCTGGGTACTCTGACTTCCTTCTGTAGTCCAAATCCTTGATGTTATATGAGTTAGCATCTGTAAATTTCCCATAGTATGCGACGATGAGTGTGTCTACAATGGACTGACATCCAGTCTAAGGTGATTCCCCTGCTTTGTGCCTCGTGATTCTTGGAATAAGCTTCTGGCTCACAAAAACCTTCTACTGGATTTGCAGATTCATGAAATTCATTCTCCGATATTTGTGCGACACTGCATTTACAACATGCAGCTGGTAATAAATGAATGACTAAACTACAAAAACTAGCATTTATTATTTTACTCCTCAGGTATCCTATTTTATTCTACTTTTGTCACTGTCATCAATGACAGGACAATCGAGACTAAAGGTCCATTATAAATCAACCATCGAATATGTTTCAATAAAAGAATTACAAACTGGCCAGACAGCAAGATTCTTGCCAAGATTGAACTTCCATCGATGGTACCTTGCCATGTGTTCCAACAAGGTATTGTTCCACATATAGCTTTTCAATGGAAATGTTTAAGCCTGCTAGACTCATCATTTTAAGCAAAAGGCTTTACAGACAACACACTTATCTTATTTTGCTTCTCCAGTGTTTTGTTGTTTTTTTTTTTTTTTACCAGATAAAGGTCCCATGAGTAGAGAATCAGACTGAATCAACTTCAGAAGTGCATATGCACAAGCTTTTGGAACTTATTAGATTTGGTATTGAGGCTGAGTAGTTTATTCAATTATAATTGTTATAATTTTTCAGAACTCCATTAATTTTTTTCTTGGAGGCCAGTTTATTGTAACCAGAGCTTCTTTGCGCAAAGACAGCTAAGCACAGTACACATGTGGGAAAGGTTATACTGGCATTTAAGCCCTATTCCATTTCAGTATGGTGCGGTATTTAGGTAGCATGTCTGCAGAATATTTCAGGCTTCTGCATCTAAGAAGGTATTTTACAAAGAGAACAAAGGGAATACAAAGGCACTAATTTATCAAGTGAAACATTCTCAGATATTTACACCCATTAATCTTTGAATGCTCAAATAAAACATATTATACGTAATTTGGCATTTTTTATGTGATTACTAAGCTTTCATTGTTGTAAATCAGTAGAACACATTAAAATTCAAACAAGTGGTGATCAGCATTATAAAATAAAGAATGAAAAATAACAAAAATCAGGGAAATGCAAAGGAACAATTGTGTTCTGCTTAATATTTTTTTGCGTAATATATCCTGAATCCAAGGGGGTCACACTGGCTCAGAGGGCAGTATTGTAAGCTCATTCCTCCAGGGTTTGAAGCTCATCTCCACCCCCATGAGTGTGAAATTGGTACGCCCTTGTGTCCAGACGGGTTTCCGCTAGGTACTTCCATTATCCCCCCAAGTCCTTTAGGGGTGAGTGTTCACCCCTTGATGGACATTCCATTCCCACCCTGGGTCTCCTGGGATAAACGCCAGGCTCACTGCATCCCTGTACTACATGATGAGGGATGTGTATTGTAACTTCACAGACCAGGATAAGAAGGCTATATTCTAAGATTCAGGGATTGGAAGACATAAAGTCACGGAGGTGATAAACATCAAAGCTGACTACATGAAACTGAGAGGGATATTTAGTTTCCCAGTGTTTCCTGATGCCACAGCTGGTTCCTATACTGCACTTGTCAATCCCTCATTAGGATAACGGGAACCAGCTGTCCCTAACTGGAGAGGCTGTCAGCCAGAAGGTCCTGGTTGAACGTCGCCCAGTTGACCTCTCAGCTGCAGGTGGTCATAGGAGTTCCTTAGTGAAGTAAAACAAAGGAACTGTGTCCATATAAGAATGAGGAATAATTGTACATTGACCTTTTGGAAACTTAGGCCTTTTTTAAATGCAAATTGACTCTTCTGAGACGTTTAATAAGGTCACGGACCACAACTCCACACCTGCTGTTGCACGTCATGCTGCGATGTCATGCCAGAACATGGCAAATACCCTTTAGTCACACTGAAGATTAAATATCCGGCTCAAAACCTTCCAGAACACTTGAGTGATTTCTCCCTTTGAAACTTGCAAACACACTCATTACCGATGAAATACCCCAACTGATCCGTGAATAGTAAGCTATCCAAAGGCTGTAATTAAGTTCCTGAGTTGAGTAAACACTCTTTAGCAACCAAATGAACACCTGTGCTACAGAATATTATGTGTGGAGTGAACATATTTTGCTTTGCAAGAAAGAGGACACCAGGGCAGTACGCAATGAGGCGTCAAAGCAACACAAATATGCACACAGAAAATATTTTGACTGTAGAAAGCAAATGTCAACATCAAACAAAGGAAAATCCCAGACATTTCACGCATTGTTAGGTCCCAATAAGAGGATGTATGATCACTCAGACACAACATCCTAATCCACTGAACCACGCCCTGCCTTTGATGGTCATGTCACAAAAAAGGGTTCTAATTTATTACACAACAGGATAAGAGTGATTAGAAGATGGATGGATGGGTGAACAACACAGACCAGTTTTATGATTTGGTTTGACGCTGTGTGTCGACTCATCAAAAGGCTAAATATATTATATATAAAAAAACATTTTACCTAAAGACTAAACTTTTTAAAATGCGGCCCGCAATCTCTCACTCCAGAAGTTTTAATATCCCGTAGCATTCTTTTTAGAAAACCAGTCCATTTCAATACATTTTAAAATATCACTATAAAACTAAAGTCTGGACATTCTCTACCATACTTTTTTTTAGTTGCAGGAATTTTCACATGCTAATAAATGTATTCAGATATAATGCTTCACATGCCTTGCAAAACGCCAGAGTCAATTTCCTGGATAACTGGAGAGTATTGAAGCACAGTGCTCAATGAATCGCATACTAAATAAGTATGGCTTGCTATACTCAGCATAACATCGACAATGACAATTTAATGTTATTTACAGGAAATGACTGGCTTTATAGTAAAAACCATGCTGCTCTTATTCTCTGTCCTATTAAAGTTGTTAAAAGATTATTATCCCCTAGAAAAAAAACATGTGTTACATGAATGATGGGATTTAGATGACTGGTTCCAAGACTAAAGGTCAAAGTCAGTGTTTTATTTCTAACCTTTTTCCTGTGGTTTTGCAGTTTTTTTCTTCCCAGATTCAGGAAATGAACTGGTGAATATATAAAAGTGTTTCCATGGCCCAAAAGGTCTCAGTTGACCTACCCCAATGTAAAAGCAGTGTTCAGCAAAACAACTAAAGACATAAAATGTATGTATATTATATTTCAATTATAACTAACTCTACCTGAAATAAATCAAGTTGCCACAGCAACAAACCTCATATATCCCTGTGTTTTGGCTGATGGTGCCAGCATACAGCAAATCTTCAGAACATCCAACAAAAACAGCGCTGCAGGAAACATTATTCCCTTTACGCTCTTAGCAGAGAGATGATGATAAATCGGCCATTCCAAATTGTAGCTGGCGGACGTCACTCCCCAAAAATGTTTGCAGGAAAATGGACAACAGCTGTCTTTCTGGGGCAGCCTGTACACTGGGCATATATTGCAGGGCACAGCAAAAATTACAGTAAATTTTAAAGATATAAATGTCATTCTGGTGTGCTAGTGACGTTAGCCGACCAATATGTTTTTGCTGGATTCCAAAAAATGATTGTGGTAATATATAGCAGCCCTAAGACTTAGACTGTAATGCAGTAAAAAGCAATGAATATCATTGTGGATACTGATAACTCACTGTTTGACTACTTTTTCAGTGGTCAGATGTATTCAATAGTACATTCTTCACCATTTTTGTTTAGCTAGATATCTGCTAGCTTACGCTGATAAGATTCAAGATTCAAAGTGTTTATTGTCATATGTACAGTAGAAAAGTGCATTTCTCTGTGCAATGAAATTCTTACTTTGCTGTCGACACAAAAATGCCAAGGTACATTATAACAGAAAAAAAAGAAAAATATATATTTTTAAGTGTAATGTGCAAAAGAACTTAATGTGCAAAAAATGACAGTATGAGGTAGTATGGCATGGTATGGTAGTATGGTAGTATGATGTCCATTATTCATACTCCTGTTGGCTGTTAGGGAGTCTGATGGCAGTGGGGAAGAAGGAGTTGTTGAGTCGGGAGGTTCTAGATTTCACACTTCTGTACCTCCGACCTGAGGGCAGAAGTGTGAACAGTCCGTGTTGGGGGTGTGTGGGGTCTTTGAGGATGGAGTCAGCTATCCTCTGGACTCTGCGGTGGTAGCTGCTCTGCAAAGAGGGCAGCGGAGTCCTGTGTTAAGGTGCTTTGAAACACAAAAATGAAGAGATTTCTCAGTCACTAAAAGGCCTTTTTCCAGATTAATTTTATTCGTAAAAGTGCGAAAGAAAAACAAACACAAAAAAACATATAATTTCCTGAGAAACTGGGGGAATGGTTTCTGTTCAAAACTGGCGATGCTGAAATTGTTCACAATGCAGTTAGTCTATCAACAATTGTATGAGTCCACCCCCCACGATTACACACATGGAACTTGTAGTTGTTATATATGGCAAGCCAAGCCCTTGTGAATGAGCCTTAATGGATTAAACAAGGCTTTCAGTGCTTTTAAAATGCACATTTCTGGTAACCATGGAAATCAGACATTCTGATAAGTATGTCACATGGCTTTCTAAACTCACAAAGAACATTCCGTGCATGGCCAGCACTCTCTAAATCTATACAGATCTACTTTTTCTGTAATTCCTCCAATGGATATTTTATTTAAATAAGGCATCTTATGTTTTTGTTAATTTTAAACACTAATAAACCACATTTTAATTAGAGTACTGGGCGTATATGCAGACTAGTACCTTCTTATATCTACACACTGTCCTCAAATGTTGAATGAAAGGCAGCTACATCTCTTCCATGGCAACCGGCCTATGACATAAAACCTTTCTGCAACCCTGCCCCCCTCTCATACATGCCAGCTAGTTACCCCTTTGTGGGGGGATTATATAATAAATTGTACAAAGCAGTCACTACTTGCCACATGTATGGAGTTTCCATTTTAATTATTTATTCTGGTGCCCAGAGTATAAAGACTGCTAAGTTGTTCAAGTAATTCTGAGTTTAAAAGGACGTTCTGCTCTTTCCCAACCTACCAGAATAAATCCCGTAGTTTCCATCATGCTTCACAAAGGATAAGCTCTCTGAAGCCTGGAGCTGTGACCGGGGCACCGTACATGGGGGTGGGGGTTATAACGAATGACAGAGGCCCTAAAAAATTTGTAACATAATTGGATTGGTTTGGGGGCCCAATATGATGAGCACCACAGGGCCCAAATCTCTAGCGGCACCCCGGGCTGTGGTCCCTTTGATGTTTTGGTAATCTTAAAGTACATTAAATGATTTCTGGGCTGCCTTTAGATAAGTATGAACTTTTGTTAATAATTCCTTTTGTTTTCACTTTGTGTGGTTTCACCTGTAAAGACTAAGAACCATTTTACATCATATAGTATATTATAATATAGCAAAATACTAAACACAAAAAAGATTTGCAGACAAAGAAATAAAGAACCTTTAACACATAAGAACGACATCACTATACTGCTAGCTATCTAAAGAGCAGAAACAAAATGTTTTGGCACCAGAACTATATACTGATGTGCTGGTTTTAGAACAGCATCTACAAAATAACTGTTACATGGATTTTGACCTTTTCTACTTGTGCAACATAGAAATAGAAAACATTTAGATATGAATTTCAGATATCACACATACATGATTGGTTTATAAAGCATAGCTTCAGCATCGTAATCCCCACCTCCAGGCTATCTGGACAGGTCCTTCCTGCTAAAAACCTAAGAATGCACTTCTCTTAGATGTAGAATGAATTAGGAGAACACTTCATCCATCAAGGTTATTGGAGCCAGCAGAACCTGGTGCTGAATGGAGGGTTTGTGGATGAGAGAACAGATCATATTGGCTGATAAGATTCAGTCTGTGGGCTAACATATATAAGGCTAACAGTCATGACGGAACGTAGAACAAGCTGGCTGTCCAGAAAGGTAAGGGTGTCAAACAGAAACCAAAACACGTGAAGGAGTAAACTCAAAAATTTCCTTACTTCTTTTTGAACATGGACCTTCAGGCCAGGAACAGGGAGAATTGCAGAAGCTGAAGGACACACTTTTATAATGTATGCTGACTCTCCCCACTGCCACCTCCCAAGAAATATCTGAATTATGATGGTGTGGGTCTAGACTGTCCCCCCCAGGACGACGGAAGGAATGTCATATGGGGGGAAAACTGCTGTTATTAGGGAAATATCTCTTGGCATCTGGACCACATTCACCCGCAGGATTTTGAAAAGGGGTTTGCCTGGAAATATCTGTTACTGATGTGGCGAGGCAGGACATGGGGGAAGTGCAGGTTAGTCCGGATCTCACCTGAGGAGCCCTTCAGGAGTAGATTAATTAAATGCCAAAAATGATGTATTACTTTCATAATAAAAAATATGGCTTCAGTACATGTTTATATTTCAGAAACAATTCCTCTGGATCAAATATTGAACCAGTATAAAAAATGCTCAGTGGATATTTAAAATAAAAAACTGAATATATATTTTTACTGAAATAAACATTTACCAAAAAGATTGTATGTATGAACTGACTGAAAGTGATATGAATACGGTTTCCATCTTCATTATTTTACAAATCAAGATTGCAGTTCACATTTGTCCAATGTTATTCTGATACTGATCTATGACTCATCCCTGATTTTCACAAAAGAAAATCTGAAGGATGTTTTAAGCAAGTTTAACAGGTTTGATATAAAACTGCACAAAGCTTTAAATTATGTTATAGGAAGCTTCCTTCTGCAACAGATTAGTAAGAACCCTTTTACATTATATAGTATATTATAATATAGCAAAATACTAAACACAAAAAAGATTTGCAGACACAGAAATAAAGAATCTTTAACACATAAGAACGAAATCACTATACTGCTAGCTAGCTAAACTTCAAAATCTAAAGCAAAATTTTCTTTAATCCAAAAATGCCCTACTGGTAAGCCCCAAGGGACAGCCTCAAACAGTTAACTTCAGAAATTTCAGTAAAATTCGCATAAAACAAAATAAGCGTAGTTACTCTGAAAACATATAACCTCGTGGGAGTTTTACTTGCACAAAAATCTTCTGAGGGCAGAAGGAAAAATGATTGGTTCAGACAGATAACCAATCAGATTGTAGATGAGATAGGTCCAAGCAACTAGAGAAGGCGAGACCAAGACATCTGATTGGTTGGTCCCACCTCCACTACAAACTAATTGGTTATATCTCTGAACACTACACCACTAAGCATCAATTGCATGCTCATACTAGGTAAGTTAAAGACACTAACCGAAAATGCAGCAATGTAAAATTAGCTTTCTGTTATTAAGTACTGTATTAAGACAGCAATATATCAGGATAATTGTCATAGAGTGGCACACAGATATTCTTAAAAGTAAGCCTTTAAATCTAGATCTACAGTCTTAGTTTTATTAAAATTTTCCAAACCATAATTTACTACCAAGAAGTAGAAGGAGGGGCAGGAGGTGAAAGGTCAGTTCGCAAAAATGTGGACAATGTGTGTGTTTTTGAGGGGGAGTTGGCAAAAATCTCAGCCGAGTTTCTCTCGTTCCATCGTTTCACTTGTATGTCTAAATTTGGGAAACAAATTGAGGGTTGAGAAAAATGTCCTGCGCGGATGTGGCGTCAGGCTTTGCTGAAAAACTCTGTCGCTAGAACATGACAATGAATCAAATGAAATTGTTAAACCTAAATTAAACTGTTAAACCGGCAGCATCGGATTCAGGCTGTCACTGCTCTTGGCCTCAATGTCACCTACCAAAGACCCAGATAAATAGAAATGGAAAATAGGAAAGATACAGCTACATTCAGGGTCTGGCTCAGATTAAAAACCTATAGAGAATCTCCCCCTCAGCAATTTTAAAAGCCATGAATGAATAAGACTCTTACCCCTGCATGAACCTAAACTAAAATTACATTGCATATTCTTGTGGCACATCAACTACTCTCTGTGCAAAACAGCTTTTCTTGATTTTGATTTGAGTTTGCTTTGGACAAACAAGCCATAATTAATTTACATTTGTCTCCCAGTAGCCTGCAATAACTTTGTTTTGTCCCAGTACATCATTAAATTTAAATATCAGAATTGTGCGTTTCTCATTTTCTTTCTCCTGAAAGACAGGTATCAGAAGTTCACACAGTAGGCTTGCTTAGAGTACTTGCATCTGACACAATAAATGTAATAACTGAAATCTTACGGTCTGACATTTTTTAGAGCAGTGTTTCTCAGCCCAGTCCCGAGGGACCCCAGACAGCTCACATTTTCGCTCCCTCCCAGCTCCTATCGTTCCTGAACCAGGTATTTGGTGATCTTGATTGGTTGATTGTTTGGTCGAGGTGTGCTGGGAGCTGGGCGGGACAAAAAATGTGGACTGACTGCTGGTGAGAAACACTGTTTTAGAGTATGTGATGCATTGATTTTTGTTAATAGGCCAAATAAATAAATTTGAAGTTGACCTTAGATTGAATGAGTTAAAGAAAAAAAGTCTGTTACTCCAGTTTCTACCCATTGTCTAAATGATTTACAACATTGCAGGCTAACTGGCATCACTAAATTACCCATGATTGTGTGCATGTGCCTCCCCCCCCCCACCCCTCCGACCAGGATACGCAATAGGAGAGGAATGAAGTTCTAACACTAAACTATCATCCGTAAAGCATTAATTCATCATTTTACAAAAATCCCAGAGAGACAGTATTATGTTACATCTTTTTACTGGAGAAACAAAACCAAAATTTATCAGCATTAATCTGCTATATATAGATGTTAGGAGTGGTTCACTTCTTTATGGAGATTACAATATTTGTTTTATAGCTCCATAGAAATAAGACATTAAACCACAATACAAGAATCTTGAACAAGTCTTTGACCAAACAACAACAATGTTTTCATTGGAAGGACATTAACTGTTCAATGACAGAAACCAAGCAACTTACGACTAACCCTGCAGATGATTCATACTGGGAAAAAAAGCACAAATAGCTGTTTTAATGTATTAACTAGAGGTAACAACAGGCAAGTGAACATTTATATATAAAGTTACTCCAGCTATATTAGTGGGTTGCACACAGCTACTGTAGTGCCCAAGAATACTTGCCAACCTCAAAACTAACATTAAATGAATTATCTACAAAGAGTATTTAAGGCTAGTATTCTAAATATATGAGTATTGCAGTAATGATACTTAAGAACACAGAACAAATTTCTAGGCCTGTTCCCAACCCAGAAAAATAAAATAACTGTAGTGTCGTCTTTGTTTAGCTCAGCTGTCAAAGTCAGGCGACAAGCTTGAAGCCAGAAGAGCCAGGCCACATGCACACGCGCACAACGCAGGACAGCATCCTGCACATTACGATTCACTCAGGCAGCAAGAAACCTTGGCGATCAGCACCTCCTTCTTCTCCCTTGACCTCACCCTTATCCCTCTGCTCTTCAGCCAGGCTTGCAGGGTCGTTGCGTTGACCTTCGATAGCTGCAAGCACATATAGACATCAATGCACAGGTCAACAAAATCGCATTACAAAACAAAAAAAATAAAGAATTAACCAGTAACTAGGGGGGAGGGGGGTTATCTCCTAGTGGTAATTAGGTGACAGCTGATATGTCAGTTGACATATCCTCCTCCGAGGCACATTCCCACTAGTCACAACCGACGGCTTCCTGACAGGTCAACAAAGCTGCTTCACAGACCCCCATTTACTACAAAACCTTCTTCCCGTCAGTGAAACAATATCGAGGGGGCTGCAGGTCAGACTCAGCAAACGATGCAACTCGCATTATAACTCGAACCTGTAGCAACCTGCCTGCGTGTAGAGTGTGCACTTTTACCCTTTGTGCAAGCCAGGTGAACCCTAAACTCTCTGAAATTTAATACAATACTAATAGAACTAATCTGATTTGACTCTAGGTTGCTCTGAGTTATATTTTGCTTGCACATTTAAACAGGTCTGGCTTGTTCGCCTCACTGTTCATGGGGGTCACATGTACATGTACAAGGCTTGTCAAAGATGTTCTCCTCTTGGTGCTGCTTTTCATTTCAAGCCCTAACATCTCTGTATTATAGTCAACCTCTGTGCTAAAGGCACTGCCCTGTGTATAGATAAGTACTGACACTGTGTGTATAGTCATACAATTCAGAAGTAACAGTGCTACCGTACCTGATTGTTTCTCGCGTAATTTTCCACATCAATATCCTGAATGCTGGACTTTGGTTTCTTGGGTTTACATTCAAACCAGTCCCCCTGAATGGAACCATAAATCAACTTAATAGCAGTGAGAAGACAAAAAAAAGTCAGAATGAAAACTGAAATACAGAAATAAAGCCCAACAGACAAATTCCATTCTGCTTCCTTTCAAGTAAAGAACATTCTATGCGTTAGTAACTTCCCCTGACATGAAAGGAAGAAACATATAGCAACAACAGCCAAGTCCCAAGCACTGTAAAATTCTCAGATTCACAAACTGCACCATTCTGTGGGTGAATAAAAAGGGACTCACCCACACTGAAAACCAAGAAATTACGATATGCATATGTACTATTCTACCTTGAAGAAGAATTCCACCCAATTGTCCATGTATTTAATTGAAAGTCTATCGTGGATGGAAGGATGTAAGAGGTTTGAGGATACAGTGATGCACACCCCTGAACAACTACACAAATGCCACATGGGCAATACATGAGCGGGGGGGGGGGTTGGGGAGCATCCCATAATGAACAGGCATTACTCACAGAAGGCCCCCCACAGGCACCTCCTGCCCTGACCCCGGCGTGCCCCAGCGACGACAGCGATGAGGCCCCAGACGCAATCAGGTTCCCTGGGGATGCATGTCTCTCTCCTCTCCTCCCCTCCTCGTTGCCCGATTGAGACCCGGCAGCCTGCCCCTTTCTGAAGACGGGTACCATCTTAGCCCTGTTCTGAAGCCTCTGAAGGTTCTGCGAGGGCTGTGAGGTCACAGGGGTGACTGTGGAGCTAGAGAGGAGGGCTCGGCAGTTCGCTGCATTTAAGTCAGCAGCTCCGATGGAAAATCTGTTTCCCCGAACCCCCTTTCCTTCTCTGCCGGTCAGGCTGCACTCGCCCATCAGCGCAATGGGAGCTTGGGGAGAAGGTTTTAATGGACCTCCCTCAGACGAGGCCCCCGGGGGGTCACTGCCATGAGCGTGTGCGGGGATTGGTCTGCAGATGGTCTTGGCAGCCAGATTGAGGGGCCTAGTGCAAAAATTCTGAAGAACAAAACGCGTGGTGTATTTACATTACACACACACACACAAACACACACACACACACACATTCATATGTGTGTGTGTGGGGGGGGGGCTTATGAACTTACGCCAGAAAGTCTGGCATTTTTTCTGTATAATGATAACATAACAGCTGCAAATAATCTATAATAGCGACAGAACATACAGTATAAACGCACACTTTGAAGTCCATTTACCTGATTTTCTTCCGTGAAAATTCAGAATATGCAGGAATGGTTTGCAGAGGTCTGGTCAGTATATACGAACACTGTATTTTTACAGTTTTTTTTAACCATTACAAGAAAACTCCATATAACCATTAATACCATTAATGTTTTAGACATTTTAATAATGGTTGTGCATTTAATTTATTTACATTAGAACAAATTTCATTTTTAATACTGCATTTTAGGTCACAGTTAAATTTGTCGAGTAAAACTTGTACACAAAAACATAAACATAAACTTTTAATTATATCACATGTAATTAGATATCCGCTCTAGAGGTTCCCAGACCTATGATATAAATAATTACTATTTAGTTTGGCAGCAAAGTCTGTAATCACTGACAGCCTCAGGGAAATTACCTAATATCTGCTACAGTTTCAACTTGTATTTTCTTCTGGGAAAATTCATCAGACATATTTAAGAACTAGAAAGTCTGTTTTTTTCATAGTGTACAGTTAGGAAAGAATTGTGAAGCAGTTCTTTACAATTTGCTGCTTTTAGTCAGAGAAATAAGCGAGCACTTATGATATTAACGTTATTTAAAAATATACTGCACACTATCTGAAAGTGCCCAAAGAATGAGTGGTAAGCAGTTATACTAAAAAGGGCTATAAATAACTCTGTTGTTCAGCATACCAGTGTTCTCTGCTTTAGCTTGAGGGGGATTATGCTCACCTTAAAACTTTCCCATGTACTGTGGAAAGCTGACAGATTTTTTTTATTCGTCTGTTTTGTCTTTTGGTGAATAATAAGGACTAATTAAAAAATCTCAACACTGCAGTACAACTCAATCCATTATTTCCAGTTGCAATCCGTCATTCAACACGAAGCAGAAATTTTCTGAACGTGATCATAAGATTCCGACAAAGATTGCCAAATTAGTGAAATATCAAATATTTCTCACTGAATAAAATATTCATTCTATACAATCATTGCACATTATTTGTTTACTCAACGTCTCAACAGCCATGTGAGGCTCATTTCATTACATAACATCATAGATGTTCTCATTTTCTACAGCTATCATTAAAAAGTACATATCGAATACTAAATCAAAAATTTTAAACAATTTTTAAATTGTGATTTAAATTAAGCATAGGAGAGTGCATAGTCATTATTTAAGCTGAGAAAGGTCAGCATCATATTATCAAGATTTGTACTTAATGAAATTCAATGTTTCAGCATAATTTGCTGTGTAAATATGTGTCGTACCTGTGAACCAGGTGAAATCAAGCTGGTGGTGTAGCACAGTGGTTTGGTGGTCATCTGGACAGGAAAACCACAGATGCTTTGGAGTTTCCCTCGAAGGTCTGGCAAGAAGTTCAGTGCCTCCTGTAGGTCAACCCTGGGAAGGATTTGGACAGGCTGAGTCCTGATGCAGCTCAAAGGGTATCTGAACAATGGATAAGGAACCAATTACATTAAGCTGAGAATGTGTAGCTTTTAAAAAGTAATCCTGAACTCTAATAATGATTACCCCCACGAGGGGTGTGAACTTTGCATAGTTGATGGGTCTGTATGGTTCAGTTGTCCTCATAGCTATGTTATCTGGAGCCTTAGTTCCTGTTTGGGCCTCTAGCGGCAGACTCATATGTGGGGAGAAGGCAGACAAACTGCAGTCCAACAAAGACTCCAATGAAAGGTACCAATACATGCCAGAGTACCCTGCACAGATGTTTTGGCAAACTGCTCAACACCCCAGGAGGGGGAGGCAAGACCTTGCAGACTACGCTCAGCAAGACTGAGGACCTGCCGACCAACACTGAGGATATTTGAACTCTTTAACCTGGTGCATATGTCCTCCCAGCAGGAAGCAATGTTGGAAACTTATGATGCAGTCTATCACAGCAGTTGAAGCTGCTATGGTGGTCAAAGGTCACAGCGGTGGAAAGACTACAGGACTAGATGAAATCCGAGATGTTAAAGGCACTAGATGTTGTTGAAGTGACGTGCTTGACCTGCTTCTTCAATGTTGCATGGCAGGTGCATAAGGTGCCCCTGGACTGGAAAACAGTGATGGGGGTCCGAATATTTACAAACCTGAACAGAGGGTTTGCACCAACTAGATACAGAAAACTCCAGTTTCCCTGAGAAAATCTATGCCACAGTACTGGAGAGGAGCCTCAACGCAATGATGGAAAGTATGATTTAGGGGAAACAATGCGGATTCTAGCTTGGCCACAGAGCATTGGTATAACTATTCAACTACTCTCCCTCACACGATTGTGTGAGGATTTGTGGAAATATATTACTATAGTTACTATAGTACATACGTTTTGTGGATTTGGAGGAAGAATATGACCGCGCGCCCTGGCACATACTCCGGGGGTACCAGGATAGCTCCAGCATGCTGTTATATCCCAGTATGAATGCATCAAGAGCTGCATCCACATGCTTGGCACAAGTATGAGGTTGTTCAGAGCTGACGTAAGCTTCCAGCAAAGATGGGTCTTGTCTCCACTCCTGTTTGCGATATTTAGAATATCAAGGTGCAGCCACAGCTGGAAGGGCATCAAGCATAGAGGACTAAAGGTAACATCCCTACTATTTACAGATGAACTTGTTCCTTTGACCTAATCCAACCAGGAACTCCAGCATGCTCTTAAGCCATTTGATACTTATTGTGAGGCAGCAGGTATGAGAATCATCACCACCAAATCCAAGGCCATGGATTGTTGACAAGGGGAAAGTCTGTCCTTGGGGAAAGAGTTGAAGTCATCAGTCAATCTACATCCCTATCATGACATGGTCCAGAGTACCAGTGGTTGAAATATGATTTCTTTGCAACGTTGCCAAGGTTACTCTCCTTGCCAAGGGGAGGAGGTGCAGATTCAGAAGGACATCAAAATAGAGCCGCTGTTCCATTGGATTGAGAGGAATCAGTTGAGGTGGTTTGGGCATCTCAAAAAGATGAACATAACAGGATCAAGCTTCTTAAAACTTATTTTGGGTTTTTATACCTATTATTATATAGCTTATTGCAGTCATATTTATACTATTTTTATACTTCTGTACTTATATTTTGTAAAAGACACAAAAGATATTGGAAATATTTAAATGATATTCTGCACATTTCTTTAATTCTAGTTCCTCGAGTATCTGTGTATTGCCTCAAAATGGTCTCTAATAGGCAGTAGCAAGTGTTCCCAATTTTAATTAAAAGCACCAGAAGATAGACATTTTCAGCTTACCGAAATTCTTCATCCACAAAATCGGAGAACCTGAGTACATCAAACAGGGTAAGAGTGCAGTGTCTCAGCCCTGCGAGTGACACATACTGGATATGGGAAAAGGATACGTAAAGAGCTTCTCTCCCACCATTTTGAAATATACACTGCAATAGACCAGGCCCTCCTCCTCCTCCTGGGGGAGTTCGTATCCGTACTGAATCATAAGAAGAGAAACAGGTGACTTGCTGACTATGAGGTTCTATGGCATCTCAGGTTCCAAATAAGCCATTTTCTTCTAGAAGAATAAATTAATGTCGTTTATGTATTAAAAATGGCGCCATCTGTTGTTCAAAATTTTAAATTTAAAAATACTAACAATTTAAAATGACCAAACCATTTTACTGCAAAACCCAGGGATGTTCTGCGGTTAACAATTCAGAAAAATATGTCTGAATTATAAATACATGACACGGTGTAAAAACTTAGCAGTAATATTGTGTTTAGTTTTTTTTAATAAAGTGTGTTCTGTGTATATACCACTGCATCTATACCAAAGTACTCCAGTGCTTCTGAATGTCAGAGTAAGTCTGGAAAGGGCACTCAGGGGCCATCTGGTGGCTGATGCTGACAATTTGACCCTTCTTCATACTGTGGAAAATGAAAAGCCCCAATGTGGCAAATTCAAAAACAGCTGCACACCACACACAATAATCTGATTTTTACTTAATGTGTAAAGCCGCATTAAAAATATATAATTTAAGAAAAATGTATTGATCCATATCTTCCACAGTAATTAATCTAAAAAGTAGTAAATTAATAACTTTCATTTAAATTTGTATAAGTACAATTCTGGTCATCAGGTATCATCAGTTTGATTAACAGTCATTTGACATGTTAGACGAGCATTTGTTTCCAAGAATCTGAAAATTAAGAAAATCCTAACATCTGCTAAGCTGTAAAACCAGAGAAACCCTCCACACACATAGGACTGTAAGCATGTATTTTTCTTTAAGTTTTTCATTCTAAACACAAATGGAACAAATACCTGGGCAGTATGTAGCACCAATTATTAGCTATGGAGGAGGTCTGGATCACAGCAGACCTGCAACTGCTGAAGTTCCTCAGAACATTTGGTGCGATGTCAAACTCCTCCAGCTAAATCGGAAAGACGACAATTACCATCTCTGAAAAACAATTGGACCACCCCCCCCTCACAAAACCCTCCCTGTTTATGCTGTTCCTCATTTCTTATGGTCTGAAGTCTTATTTGAAAGTGTGCTGCAGCTTCATGAAGCTGTGGGGCTTACGGTGGCCGGTGGAAGTCTTACGGTACTGCATCCTACACTGACACACAGCTGATCTTCCCTGGTACTGAGCTCCATCACTGTTAAAAAGAAACAGCACACCAACTGGCAGTGGCCATAGAGACCACTGCATTGCGGGAAGCGTGCTGACTGCAGGCCTCATCGGCGCCACTGAGAAAAGGTCAATCCAAGAGACGTATTACAGAAAACATACAAACCTAAAACAAAAGCACACAGGGACCTTAGCCCTAACTCTTGCTCATCTGGCTGTTTATCCATACAAAAGCAAACAGTCCACGTCTAGCTGGGATTCGTTGTCTAGGGCTAATGTTTGAATGGGGCTGGGATTGAGGCCATGGTAACGGGAAAAATCATCCAAACCCAGCCCTGTGTGGTTGGTGCTCCAACTACTAGCTAACAAGAGTTAGAAATATATGGATGACTGTCCCCCAAAAAGTAATCCACTCAAATCCTCCATTCCCACATCAAATTAACAGGGGCTGTGTAGACTGGCTTAAGTAGTGATACAATGAGAGACACACCTTAAAAAAAAAGTTCCAGCTGACTCCCCTCATTCCCATGATGCAACAGACACCAATCTACTCCACAAACTCCAGTCCACTTCAATCCATCCTGTTCACAAGCCTGAATCTTACTTGTAGGCCTTGGCTTGTTTATCTAGCTCAAACTGAAAACAATTACGTACTTTTTCTGTTTAGAGGAGACCGAAGTTCAGAGAAGGGAAGGAACACTATAACTTTAAATCAGCACAAACACTTAGCTTCAACAGTTAACAGACACAGTACTTAAATAAATGTGCAGTAGTGAGCCTAATTTATTAAAAGCTTGGCTAAATTAAAAAAATGGGTCCCCACAAGCAAGATAATGATCTCCCAGTGGATATATTGCAGGAATTGTAGACTTACCAATGGCATTGAGCTTGCCAGAGGAGGAAAGAAAATTTTTCCCTAACAAAAAAAATATAATTTTAAGTTATATAAGTATGCATAAAAGTTGCATACCAACAAGTCAAAACAAACCAGGAGTTGCTTAATAGACAAACATGCTGGGATATTAAAATGGCCAAATGTAGGGTCATTTAGAAGCTGTACAGAGCTCCTCAACAGCAGTATATTACTTTAAGAATTCCTTGTTGGTTCTGCAGTAAAATTTCCCTTGAGTGCTTTACAAAATACAGAGGAAACTCTGCCATCTTGTGGTTGAGCTGCATTATCCAATTACAACTTCGAATCTCAAACTTACTTTCAGCACTACTAATAACAAAGAATGTAAATATTTTTGTTGTTACTTAATTTGGCCCTTTACATGTTTATTAATTTAGCAACGATTGTGACATACTGTACGTGAAATCGTTCATGGGCTGTCATGACTCAATCTGGCCACCAGAGGGCAGTGAGATGCAAGTCAGATTCATGCATAAATGCATTGAAGTCCACCTGTCTATTACTTATTTACACAATTATTATTACAGATGTCTAAAAAGTTGAGAGTTTAGCGTTTTTGCCAAAAACTTCATACCTGTATTAAATACTAGGCTTAACTGTGAACTTTACAGTTAAATGTAAATTTCAGATGCCTTGGACAAATATTTAGAATTGAGTTTTAAAATACAATCTGTCTCCGAAGAACCAAAGCCATCCATTAGTTTTCGGTAAATGCGAGAAAAAAGTTAGTGACACCAAACAGACACCAGGAACACCAAAGGATGTTAGTGCATCACAGCTCTCACCCACTCTCAGTGAGCTAAACAGTCTTTCCAGAAAGGAAATTTAGAATTGCCAGTTCACTTGAATACCATGTGCTCATATTTATGAGAAAATCAAACTCCCATGGAAACCCACAGAAAAACATACAATATTTTTAGTGGTAGTGTGAGAGATTTATAATTCATGTCCCTGGAGCTGCGATGCCTAATGATCCTTACTGTGCCTCCCTGTCAACCTGGTCAGTTTAATCACTGATTCTTGGATCTCCTGCTGTTCTGATATACATCCCACAACTTTCTCTACCTCTAATGAGAAACTGTCCTGCCTTGTTCCAGTCCGGAGCCAGTCTGGCAGTCACAGTGTACGACAAACAGGCTTGCAGTAAGCTTGGAAGGACCCGGTGCGGAGTGCTCATCTGTCCAATCAGAAAACAGTAAGAAAAACCCCAAAACGCTCCATGGTGTCAGACTTCTATGGTGGTGTGACAACTCATAAATTATTGTTTTATCTGCATGATTCCAAAGACTGTGCCCCAATCGCTCTTACTGAACTACAGGTATATCAATTGAAATCTGGTCTTACACTGCTGTACAAGTTTAGTAGTCAAATGGTCTATAAAATTGCAAGGATTCATACTAACAATTAGGAATCAGAAAGCAGTACAAGGAAGGATAATTTTTTAAGTACCACAATATATATCCGCCACGTCAACAGACAAAAGATGAATAGGAATTAAGATTTTCACTCTCATTTTACAGAACATATAAAATTTCCATTGAGTTTCAGTAATAAAAAAATAAAAAATGCCTACTATAATATTTGGTGCATGTTATGATACTATGGCGCATAATGTACTTTCCTTTGGATATTTGTAATGATGAATAAAATTAACATAAATGAAGTTACCAATTAATTGAAAGAGCATACCTGCATGATACATGCCTGTGCGTGAGCTTGGATTACTCCAGTCTTGAAAAATTCAATCTGGAAGATAGTTTGTAAATGCAAGATAGTTTAAAATGCAAATCTGCCTTGTGCAGCTATTCATATTCATAGGGCATGTTAAAGAAGTTTAACCTCTAAGAGCCTTATTTTATTTAACACTTAAAGCATTGAACATTTGGTGCATTAAATCAATAAACTAACAAAAACATTCAGAAAATGAAAATCACTTAGTCCCATCTGTGGGTCTAGTAGTTAATAATTAAGTCCTATACTAAACACTTGGCAACATCTGCAAGTCATTTTAAAAGCAGAATATGATTCACATAATTAGAACAGTGTGCCAAGATGGATGTACATTGTTTCTTCACTCAGAAAATGACTTTCATTAAACCAGCCGCTTCAATCTTACAATTAGCTGAACATAGATAAGACATATCAAGCTTGGAGCTTCTAATGAGTTTTTGATGGCATTTTCGGGGTGTAATAAAAAATAATAATGATCCGTTATGAATCAGTTTACCTTTCAGGTAATCTGCATTAAATGCTTAAGCTTTTTAAATAACCATAAAATACAGATGCAGATGAATAACCACAAGCCTTAACGAGTTCAAACAAACAACATCATTTGCATACTGCTAATAGTGTCACAGATCGAATTTTTAATTCAGAGTACTAATTATACTTACAGACATTATAACAATAATGTCAAAAGACTCCATCACAGGAGAGGCAATGACATCTGGGTACTGGAATAATATCGCTCTGAAAAATAACAGAGTATAATGTGTTATATTTATTCTAATATCTCAAAAGTCTCTATCTTAGAGAGGCATTGACATCTGGATAGTGGAATATCTCTCCAAATAATGGAGTATAATGTGTAATACCTATTCTAATATATCATATAAATACACGTTAAAAGAAAACATCTGAAAAGAAGTATTTGTGGACATTATAATATTTAGTAGGACACTGAGTTCATGCCCAGCTGAATACCAACAGAGAACATCAACCATATGGAAATGTTGACCAATTTTCCATAAGCACTTATGTGGTGGAGGTTTCACAGTGAGCCTGGAGTCCATTCCAGGAAGCATCAGGTGGAGGATAATCTCACTAGGATTCCAGGCCACCACAGGGTAAACACTATGGGAAACTTTACAGTAACCAATCCAAGTGTCTTTGGAACATGGGAGGAAATGTCACTACGTGGAGAAAATGCATGCAAACTGCACACAGAGTAGGAATTGAGCCCCCAACCCCAAATGTGCGAGGCCTCCCTGTCATGATGTCCTGGTTAAAATAAGCTGCTTGTCCTTCAAGTGTGCACCTGCAGGTCTTTAGCTGCAGGTTTCTCATATCTCCGTGGTTGGACTGCATGTCCAGAGACATGGTGGTACAGCACAGCCTCCTCAAGTCTGGGAGCCTGAGGAAGAACAGGAGGGGCTCGCTCCGTTGGTTCATCCTGTAAAGACCCCGAGGACATCAGTTTTCAACCTAGGCGAGAGGGTTGTCTTCCCAGCAGCAAGGATAAGGAAGTTTGAGAGTTTCAGAGAGTGCTGGTTGTTTTAGTTCAGTTAAATTGTTTCAAGGATTCAAAAGCTTTAATGTCATCCAGACATAAACAGACACCAAGGAAAAATGATAAATAGCCATAACAGAATAGTGAACAAAAACATACACAGAATAGACAATCCATCCACCATCTACACCCCCCTGTCCTATGCAGGGTTGCAGGGACCCAGAGCCGATCCAAAGCACGGCAGGGAATAACCCAGGACGGGGACCCACATATCACAGGGTACTCACACCATTTACACTGATGGATAATTTGGGAACCTTGGCATGTTTTTGATCTGTGGGAGAAACCCCACGAGGACGTGGGACGAACATGGTGCTGAGCATAAAATTCCTGTGATTAGTAAATAACAGTGGTGATCAGGGTTGCCAACTTTGGTCAGCTGGTTGGAGTAAGATTTTCAATTCGAGACAAGTTTACACACGCATGCACATGTATGTAACAGTTTTATTACCATGTAAATAGTCTGTAAGGTTTGCAAACTACCCCAACGCGTTGGATGTAGCTAATTCTATGTTTGTAATGGAATAATATAGATTCGCCATAAGACTTCTCGCGTGAGCGTCACGCCAGATGCGTGAGAGCTGGCAGCCATGTGGGAGGGGATTACAGTGCGAGTCCTCAGTGTGTATTTAACGTTTATTACTGTCGGGTAGAAGCTGTTTCTTGAGGCAAAGCCTGTACTTAAATCAGGGAGGCACATCAGCCGTACTGAATAATATATCTGGTTTCTCTGTCTACATATCTTCATATTTACTGGTTATGACATGACTGTATTGCAGAACATTAATCATAATCCTAAATAAAACGTCCCCTCAGGCAATGTGGTTACTCGGGATAAATTTGGGCTGCTCAGTAACTTCATAACTACTAACATGAGAATGATTCTGCCGATCTACAAACAGAAAAATATAAGTACTTAGTACAATAAAGTTGGTTTGTTGTTTTAAGTCTTTAAAGTAAAAGCAACGGCAAACACCCAAAAAGACGCTATAGCTACTTAGCTAAGTTATTTTACACTTTATGACTCTCGCACGTCGTCAAATAGTATTAATGTGGTCTGGCTATAAAACTAAAAGCGCAAAAAGGATATAATTAGTAAAAAGGATGCCTCCCGAACAATTTACAGAGATGAAAATGCCTGTATACGGTTTATGGGATCATACACGAAAAACCGTAAAATTAAGAAACGTATTGAATAGCCCACTTAAAATTTCACTTAAACGGCATAAAAATAAAATAACATATAAATGTATCTAAATATGCAAACAAGCAAAGAAATCGTATTAAAGATATCATTACTTACCTCAAGAATCCCTATAGAGATGCTTTACATCCAAAACTGACACTAAATGATAGTATACTAATAATTATACTACCAAATGAAAAACACTTAAATACGATATTTTAACGAAATTTATGTTAAGTCACGATAGAGAGGAAAGACTTTGGTATATTGGCCTAGTTAAGTACTTACCTGGTCGGCTTTTGGTAGCCTAGCTGTTTCTCGCGCGCTTGCATTGAGCTATTTTATTCATATCCCTAAAAATGTTAAGTACACACTAAAGGATTCTTGAAAATCAATATACCGTATGCTGATTAATATGATTTCCAATTGAAATACTGTATGAACTGCAGTTAATAGCACGAGACGGCTGCATGACATAATGGCCAACAATGGACAAGTAATATTAGTAAAAGTTGGACAGACCTCTGAAAGTGAATTTATAAGTTCTCTTTTGCTCCAAGTAAATTTATTTAAAGAGAAAATGTTATATTAGTCTGTCACAAACAAAAATAAAACAAAAGCACTTGATTATAAGTGTGCACAATTATTAGCTAAAGTCAGTTTATTACTATAGCACATTGTGAAACAACACAATGCATTGACACAGAAGGAACACATATAACTGCAATTACCACACCACACCCCATACAGTATGTATATAAAAACCCAATAAAATAAAATATATATTATTAGCCAATCAGAAACTGAGTGGATTTTCTCTTTTCACCATCAACAGAAATAATAATAAACAGTTTTACTTATTCAGTCTATATGGGGGTTAACAAACTATAAGCCATTATAAACAGTGTACCTTACCAAATTTAATGTCCTGTATAGTCACCTTCCTTCTGAATAACCATCTTGAATCTTTTGTCCATTGAACCAGTCAAGGTTTTGATTTGATCACTTCCTGTATTATGTGAGGCAGCCAAGACCATGTCCCAGACGCTGCTCTGAGAAGTGTACTGCTTGCCATCTCGGTAAATCTCATAGTTCAGTAAGGTGGGGGTTAAGTCAGGTGATGAAGGGGCCCTGTTCATAATTCAATCGTTTTTCAAGCCTTTCTATGCCAGTCTATGGAATACTTTGTAAAAGGGATATTGTAAAAGGGTTACTTTTCAGTAACAAGGGTTATATACACTATATGGACAAACAAATTGGGACACATCTCTTAATCATTGAATTCAGGTGTTTCATTCAGACCCATTGCCACAGGTATATAAAATCAAGCACCTAGCCATGCAGTCAGGTTTACAAACATTTGTGAAAGAATGGCTCGTTCTGGAGAGTTTAGTGAATTCAAGTATGGTACTGTCATAGGATGCCACCTTTGCAATAAGTCAGTTTGTGAAATTTCTTCTCTGCTAGATATTCCACAGTCAACTGTAAGTGGTGTTATTGCAAAGTGGAAGCGTTTAGGAACAACAGAAGCTCAGCCCCAAAGTGGCAGACCACATAAAATAACAGAACGGGGGTTGCAGAGTGCTGAGGGGCATAGTGCGTAAAAGTCACCAATGCTCTGTTGACTCAAGAACTGCAGAGTTCCAAACTTCCTCTGGCATTAACCCCAACACAAAAACTGTGTACTGAGAGCTTCATGGAATGGGGTTCAATGGCCGAGCAAGTGCATGCAAGGCTCACATTAGCAAGCACAATGCAAAGTGTTAGATTGAGAGGTATAAGGCACACTGCCACTGGACTCTGGAGCAGTGGATCATGTGTCTCTGTTTGGTAGTCTGGGATTGGTGAATATCAGGGTAATGTTGCCTGCCTGACTGCATTGTACCAACTATAAAGTTTAGTGGAGGAGGGATAATAGTATGGGGTTGTTTTTCAGGGGTTGGTCTACGCCCCTTAGTTCCAGTGAAGGGATCTCTTCATGGGGGAGGCCCTTTTCTGTTCCAGCATGACTGTGCCCAAATCCATAAAGCAAGGTCCATAAAGACATGGTTGACTCAGTTTGGTGTGGAAGAACTTGTCACACGTCGAAGGGACAGAGCGGGAAAAGAGGAGCAGGAGTCCAGGGAGAAAACAAGCAGCAACACGGAGTAGCACATAGAACTGACATCAATGACTGGACTCGGGGAAACATACTCTAACACAGACTTAAATGCACAACAGCAAATCAACACGACTCAAAACAGCTGGTAACACAGGGATTCCACATGAAGTAGATGAGGGACTGTGGCACACAAGAGGATCGGCATGATCGGGGCATGACAATTGACTGCCCTGACCTCAACCACATCGAATACTTTTGGGATGAACTAGAATGGAGTTTGCGAACCAGGCCTTCACATCCAACATCAGAGCCTGACCTCACAAATGTTCTTCTGGCTGAATGGGCAAAAATACACAGATAGCTGCAGATTGTTATAGCTGCAAAGGGGGCCCAACTCCATATTGATGCCAATGGATTTAGAATGGGATATCTATAAAGTTCCTGTAGGTGTAATGGGCAGGTGTCCCAATACTTTTGTCCAGATAATATATAGGCAGTAGTAGTGACCTGAATGAACTTAAAGGTTTATGTGTCACCAGTGTGTGTTCTTTGTGTCTCACATAGGCTAGAACATCATCTGCTCCATGGAAGTGAGAGGTGCTGTGTTTGGAGTCAACTACTTAAACCATAACAACCCCTGTTGCATTTTAAGCACACATGATGTGGGAAGTTTATGGAAACATGAATGAATTCCAGAGCTTCTCCCCCGTTTTGCCCCATGTGTGGCATCTGAAAAGGGTTCCCCTATGCCTCCAACCATGAGCAGCGCCATAGATTCCAGATGTTCCAGTTGGCTGCAAAGTTACAATTGGTTGAAATAAAGTCAACACAAAACTGAATATTTTTAATTCACTGAATGGACATAGAATTGATTCATTACTACAATCAAATAATGTTTATATTGGTCACAAAGTTCTTCTAAATGCTGTCTCTAGAGAATTCTTTACACTTTGCAATTTTTCTGTGTATGTGCAGTAACAATATTACAATGCCATATCTCATTCACCTTCTGTGTTTACAGTCCATCTCAGTATCTTAATGGCAGGATGGCTGCAGAGAAGTTTTGGTGGAGGCGTATGTCAGGTTCAGCTCCTGTTGTTCCACTCTGTGTTCCTTCCCCATTTGGCCAGCAGGTGTTGCTGGTCATCCCATCCCTCCTGTTGTCAGTCTTTGTGCTTCGTTGAGCATGTGGTTGCCTGTGAACCCCTCTGTCTTGTGTTCGAATCCTGCTTCCTCTGTTTTTGTATTTTGTTCGTAGGGTTTCTTTTGTATCAGTTTAGTCCTGTGATTTTGTATTCAGTTTTGGTTGCTTGTGTTTGATCGGTTTTTGTTATTCCCAGTGTTAGATTCTGTTTTCCCTGTTTCTTGGTTAGTACTTAGTTTCCCTGTTTAGTTCCTTGAGTTAATTATTAGTTTCATCTGTTTTCCCAACCCTTGTTGATTAATCTCACCTGCCCTTTGTTAGGCTTGTTACCCCTCTGTATTTAAGTCCCTGCCTCTGTTCAGTTCCCCAGTGGTTCGTTGATTGTTGGATGTTTGTGAAGTTTGTATGTTACGAGAAGATGATGTGTGTTAGTTGTGTTTAGTTCTTTGCCTGCCTGCCTGCCTGCCTGCCTGCCTGCCAGCCAGCCAACCTGCTCCTGGTAACCCTAGTTCTTTGTTGTCTGCCTTAGTTATCCTTTTTAGTTTTTGATCCCTCGAGGTCTGGTTTGTTTTTGTAAGTATTTCTAGTGTTTTTCTGAAGTGGGTCGTCCACTTCTATCTGCCTGTATCATGCCTCGGCCACACGCCAAATCCGCCCGGATCCATAACAGCGTATTGTTCTCATGAATGTTTCATTTGGGGATTTTTGCACACAGACTGATGCAGACGTGCAATGCAAGCTGTCACTACCTCGGGTTCTTCAGCCAATGAATTGTCTGGCTGGCGACACTAAGGTCATCACTTAGCTTTGCCAAGTGCATCTGTTACCATTTCCTTTCATATGATTAATCCATCTCATTTACAGATTCTCCTTTTTATTAATAATCAATTTATGAAATGTATTGTCTTATGTGTGAAGAGCTCAGCAAGGGGATCTGAGTGAGGCTGAGAGAGTATCTAAAGTGGGTATATTGTGTGTGAGTGTACCTGTTTAGTTATACTAATTTATGTAATGATAGTTTTACTAAGTGGGTGAATTCACAGCAAGGAAAGAACGGCCAGGTACTTCCTGTGACATCACAGAAAATCCTTGTCCTTAACCACATCATTCAATAACCATGCTGCCCTACAAGTCAGGCCTTAGCTGATGCAGGGAATGAATATGTAGGCTTTGGTGACCAACCTTGACAGGTATCTGAAGAAAAAAAATTATACCAAACGGTGGGAATTTAGAGCTGACAGAGGCAGCAAGACTGAATATAGAGCTGAGATTGTAACAGAAGGTTAAGGGGCATCAGGGAGAGCTGCTGAAACAGAGATGAAATGTTGATTATACATGTGCAGATGGAAGATTTCATAGTAAGGGGGCAAGAAATATCCCATCTGAAGACGAGGTCAGGATTTTCCTTCTTGTGCATCCCACTGAAATAAGATTGACCTATAAATAATTGTAACAGAAAAAGGTTAAATAGTCAATGGGGTTTCTTGTAGCAATTTCAATTTCAAAGATTGGTAAAAGATTTATTCAGCCGATACCTGATCATAAGATAATGAAGTAAGCATTAATACATAGCAATTTACCCCATAGTGCATGGAAAAACACTCATACACACACAGGTTTGTAATTATACCTTTGTGGGGACTCTCCATTCTTTTCTTTTGGGAAAACTCTAATCCCAACATGATGACCTTAACCCCTACCCAGCCCTAACCTTTACCTTAAGTAATCAAACAAAATACAAGACTTCTGGCATTTTTCCTCTTTTTATTGCATTCACAGATCTTTGTGGGGACCTGAAAAATGGTCCCGACAATGTAATATAAACCTAACACGTGCACGCACATACACACACACACACACATGCACCATCACTAGGGTTACCACTAACAACTGTTAACAGGTAGTAATGCAACAGACAGTACATGAGAAACAGTCAATGATATGAGAAATGTAAATGGAATCCCTTTTCCTAGCATAATTAAAAAGGAATAATACAGCTGACTAATTACATCCTTTCATTTTCCAATTAATTATCCTGGTTAGAGTTGAAGGGATGCTTGGAGCCTGTTTCAGGCAGCAGAGGGCAGAGGGCAGGGGCACACCCTGGATGGGATGCAATACAACACACAATCATATGCTATGGCCAATGTAGAGACTCTAATAGCTTAACTCAGTATTTCTCCATCCAGTCCTCAATGACCCCCCAGACAGTCCACATTTTTTCTCCCTCCCAGCTCCCAACCAATCAAGAACAACGAATACCTAGCCTTGGGAACTGGGAGGGAGCGAAAATATGGAATGAGGACTGGGTTAAAAAATGCAGGCCAACCTGTGTATCTTTGGACTGTGTGATGAAAACAGAGTAACCTATGCAACACAGGGAGTATAAAGCACATAGAGCAGAGGCCACATTCAAGCCAGCAGTGCTGGAGGTGTGAGGCAACAGGGCCACTAAATGCATCTTGGGAAAAAAAATCTCCCACCATAACTGAAAAGCTCAGTTAGTTGCTGACAAGTGCTGCTTGGCTTTGCTTGAGGAATTAATCAGTGGTTTGGGAGTGCCTGTGATCGAAAGGTCGCTAGTTCGAATCCCAGGATTGGCTAAATGATCAGCATGGTGAGGAAGGCCCTTAACCCCAACTGTTCCAGGGACTGTCTGATCCTGCTTTCCCAAAAAAGTATGTTGCTTAGGATAAAACATCTGCTAAATGAATTTTTAAAAAATGACAAAGAGAGCCAGTAGAGAACAGGAAGGACAGTTGTTGGCTGCAGTTAAAGAGAGCAAAGAAGATATATATATATAAGGAGTTTCACTGTGATGGCTTGAGGAGGGAGGCATATGACAGCTAAAAGGAGCCTGCAGAGCAAGGTTGACTGGTCAGATGTACCTGAACAAAGAGCTGAGACAGACTGACAAGAAAGCACAAAGCCAGCGTGATGATTCTGTATCAGAGTTTCCTTATATAGTCATCCCTGGTAACCAGCGAGAATCTGAAGACAGGGCAGCAACTTTGGCTGCCATCCAAGATCCTGTAAGGGTGAAAAAAAAAGTCAAGAGAGGCAGGAAGTGAGTTTTCTTAACAGCAGCTTGGCAGTTTCACAGTAGTCAAGGAACAACCTCAGGAATTTGTGCGTTTGGACGATCGGACCTTTAACGATTACACTTTCTGGAGTCCCTTTAGGGATGTAGGAGAGTGGGAACAATTACCGGGAGCACACTGTGTTGGAGGCAGAGGACAAACTCATTTATGAGCGATGGAAGGGGGAGAACTGTGTGACTGCATTCTTCTGGGTGACCTTTTTCTGCCCCCTCCGTATTGGTAGAAGACATGTATAATTTCAGATCTAGTCAAGGTCAGGTTGGAGTTTTCCTCCTGGTTTAGCGACCAATGACCTGGGGGGTGTTTCCCAAAACCTCCCATTAGCAATATACATAGCTGGACTCATTCAGTTGCATGGTTCCAACTATGTAAGATGCTAACCTAGTTAGCAATTATGGTTTTGGGAAATGCATCCCTGATTGTTAAATGGTACCTAAGGGAAAATCACAGTAGTCTGGGTGTGACTGCGACATTAAGTGAACATTTTCAACATTTTGTACATTCTACTTCAAAGATCTCTCTCACTCCAGCATGCGCTGTTGTCAAGTGTACAAAATTTGGTCATTGATGCGAACATTTTGTTTTGAAACCAAAACCAAAAATATGAACTATATTAATGATAAGCAAAGTATTACTTTAGCAACACAGAATTTTAAAATGGTAGTGGAAAGTATTTGATGTTTGTTTTATATGCATAGTTTTGTTTACTTGTAGTTTTTTCCAGATCTTATTTTTTTCAGTTTACAAATATTTTTCCTACAGTTTTAGTTTTCATTATCAATAATAATGCTGGTCTGACCACAAGTTTTGGATATAATGCAGTGCATAATTTAGTTTATAATGGCTAAACATGCAAGACAAATTAACAATAGCCCATAGACACCTCAGTGCTGACCACACAGATTATGCTCAATGGATTCATTCACCCTTTTTTTGTTATATTTCTAAACAAATTACCCTCTGACATTTTTGTTACGATGCCAGTTTCTCTCGAGTTTCCTTTAAAATATTTTCAAGGCAAGCCTTTAGCAATGACCTTGCATGCACTAGGTACAGAGATCTCTTTGTCCGAGCAGAAAGCTGCCAGATTCATCTTAATCGATCATCAGCTCAGCATTATGGTCGGAGGAGCAGAGCATCACTTTTGTTATGGTGATCTGGCGAGATCATGCGTCTGAGCTGCTCTTGCGCCTTCTGTGCCCTCCTCTCACTTAACTCCTTAGCAATTTCGATAATATTTTGTTTGAAATAAAAAAATAAGTTAAATCATTGAAAATGTTAGTAATTAATTATCCTTAAGACTTGAGGCGAGAAAATCGAACAAAAACACAATAAAGCAAATGTCTGAAAACTCCAGGACTTGATCTCCATCTCTCTACCTACAGCAAGCAAAGAGAAAGCGTGCGGGGACCCTGAAACACAGCTGCCACAGTCAACCCCAAGATGCGTGTGAGAACTTACTGTAAGCAGACATTCTGTCCACTGTGTCTCCTGCCATATGTTTCCTGGAATAGATTCTAGTAACCCTTTACTGGATAAGTAAGTAGAAGATGGATGGATGGATGGATAACCACATCCTTCGGCCCAGTGACTCATATTAGGTTTCGAAACATTGCTGGTTATTTGAAACATACTGTAGAGCGAATATGTGCGTACCCACTACAACATCATGATGAATCTATGGACTGTTCCAGGTGCCATAGGGCTGAAGATAGGGATGGGATCCATCTCATACTTAAACCAAATTTTCAAATTAAAAATTTACCACAAACTTTATCAGATTAAGGCAATTGAAGATGTACTATTGTAAGGATGTCTTCAAGTGTGTGGCTCTATCGGTTAAAATCCTGTGATCAGAAGGTTATTGGTTCAAATCCTGTGGTGGGCAGTGTCACAACTCGGGAAGGAGGGAGGCGAAGGCAGGCATCAGGGAAAGCGGAAGGGGCTTTATTCCAACCAAAACACGATACAAAGGGCAAAAAGGAAACACAGGGCTCAGGGCAACCAGAGGGGCGGGCAGGCAGGCAGGTGGGCACAACAGATGAGGGAAAAGACAAGAAGCACCTGGGATCATCCACATGAGGACTGAAATGAGAGGCACCTGGGATCATCCACATGAGGACTGAAATGAGAGGCACCTGGGATCATCCACATGAGGACTGAAATTAGAGGCACCTGGGATCATCCACATGAGGACTGAAATTAGAGGCAGGGTTAAATGAGGAACAGGTGCGGCTCATTAGCTCCACACCACGAAGAACACAGGAGCAAAAGGCATGTGGGGCGTGACAGACAGAGTAATGTTACCACTAGGCCCGTGAGCAAGGATCTCAACCCCAAATGCTCCAGGGACTGGCTGACCCTGCCTTCTCAAGTATATTTCACTTTAGATAAAAGTATCCTCTAAAAATTATTGATGTTCAAATATTACTACATAAAATTAAAACCATGGCCTGTAATACGCATATTTTATATTTTGTTTTATTATTAATGCTAAACTTGCTAACCTACGGAATGGTCATGAATGCAAATAATAAGTCAGAGACTGTGATTTTATTATGAATACATCTTTAATTAATGAGCCTTTTCTTAATAACTGAGAATGAAAACCCGCCCTTTACCTTATTGTATCCCATCGAACGTCTAATCCGTCCAATCAGACTCCAGTCTTATCACCATACTCAGGATTTCGTTTTTATTATGCTTATACTTATATAATCTTGATTCATTCTAGGCAATTACTTTTAAAATAACCAGTTTAAAACACCGGATTATGTGCAAGTGGTGTATCTTACACTGTGTCATACATTAATAATAATTATTAATACGGTTTTACTGGCAGGTAGTTGTGTGATCGGCATGCACATAAACTAATATTGGAAATAATATATATATTATAAAAATATATAAAAAATATATTTTAAAAAAATTTAACGCAGATTGTGAATTAATGCAAACTTTCACATTTGTGTTTAGTTGCATATTTCAGACGCTAGTTTGGAGCAGATTGGGTTTGTGCGAGGGGGCGTTATGATAAGGGGACAAAGGGTCATTTTGGTACCTCCTATTTCCTGGTAATCCCGTTCTACCGTAGTTTCTACGGAAGTGCCTATAACACACGAGAAATACTTATTACCCATGGACGCTGTATTTCGATAATAAATTATCCTTGTTAGTAACGTCAGCAAAGATAATGGAATAGATTTAATAGGCAGCAGACGGATGTTTGTGACAAGGCTCTTTTTTTTCTTAGCGTGCAAATTAAAATCGCAAGCTGAACTCTAGTGACTTTTTTGGGGTTCATTGCGTGTGCGTCGCCTGCTATCGCTAGAGTGACAAGCGCTTACGCCAATTATAGCGGCCCGCAAAACGCCAGCCTGTCAGTTGCTTTTACATAGACGGAGGACAGCAGAGGGAGTGTCGATGGGTAGTATAATCCTGAAAGCAAGACTACGCGGGTATTGTCGGAGAGAAGTATAGAATTAGAATTCCCATGTTATGCGGGGAATTCAGTTTGCATCCAATTTCTGCAAAAATCTTTAACTTCCCGAAACTTTCTGCGAGTTGAATAATAATAATAAGTAGGCCTACATGGAGCCAGTGAAGTACTACAGACTCTCAGAAGTAGAAGAACACAAGTCTCCCCATAATTGCTGGATTGTCATCAACAATAAAGTTTACGATGTTACCAAATTTCTGGAAGAGGTGAGAGAAGCTTAATTATTGACGTCATTATCGGGTTAGGGTATCATTCGTACCAATGGGAAAAAGGCACTGTGCTGATACCTATTTTAAAATGACAATGGACAGTCAGAAGATAAACTCTTTGAAACGAATCATGAAAAACAACAGCTATATCCATGAATATGAATGTTTGATTTACTAGTATAGTTTTTAGCTTGCGGTTTGAGGTAAATATTATTGCACAACAGGGCATGTTGCCTTGAGCTAAGTTAGAGGTGTTCCCCTAAAATTAATATCCTTAAACAAAGGAGCTGTCTTGTTGACTGATGAATGTCGGTGTGCTTTGTAACAAAATCTTAATGATAGGTGTCTGTATTGAGAGTGAATGGTATCGGAATTATATTGTTACTACAGACGACTCTAATTAGATCTAATTAATGAATACTTAAAATATACTGAATATAATTAGATGCCATTGGGTTACACATTTGCATAAACTTTTATTATACAGCCTGCCCACCTATATACACACGCTACTCCCACAATATTGACACGGTTTGACATGGACATGTCCCTGCCATCCACACCCAAATCTATACCCTTGCGTGTAATAATTGCTATTGACTCACTGGAGAGAAGGTCAGCAGGCGCAGGCATAGTACACGCATCAATGTCCTGGATCATAGTACCAGAACGTACCTGTATTTGCAGCGTCTGGGTTGGTGAGGATAATTCATTGTGATTTGCAGCCAAAGTAGCTGGAGAATGGAGACTCCATGATGGACATACCTCTAGTAACCTGTTCTGCCATTTTTATGATTGTCTACTTGGCTTTTTTTCACCTTAGATTTATTGTCCCAAACCATCTGGCGATGCCTCTGTTTAGGATATCCACGAGCAATGTCTCCTCAGGCTGGCCTTTTTAAGGTGCAGTGAGAATTACAGGTGTCGTTGTACTCATTTGATGATGGGTCTGCTGAGGTCATTTGAAATGCCAGTCTGGATTCTTCTCGGCGTCAACATGCTCCACATCAGTGCTTTTGATGTAAATAGCAAATGGTGAGGAGATCTCTCTGAAGACCAGGATTACTTCCTTTGTGTTACTAATGTTCAAGACAAGGTCATTCTCCTCACCAAGTAGCAGTGTATTTAATGTTTTCATTAATTTCCTTAATAATTGATTAAATGTCACATATTCCTCCATTTATTGAATTTGTGCACTACGCAACAGGTTGACTGGCTTCATGGGAATCGTGTTAATAATTCATTGCATTTTGCCTCAGTCAGGGTAAATAATTTCTCACATGTCACTGTGAGCGTATGCAGGGAGTCCAAAGTCGCAGCCTGGCTCATTACATTCAGGCCAAAGGAGCAGGAGAGCAAAGGTGAAACAACAGCAGGTCTTTTCTCTTTCACAGAAGAGGCTCCTCACCTATAAAATGTAAATTTAATGGCTTTAACCCTTCCACGGACACAAGATGTGTAGTCAAGCTCAAACAGTGAATGACCAATATGCCAGATGATTCTTCCTGGAGGAATTAACTGTAATGTTGAAATGTGCATTTTCTATAGTGTTTAAGGTTATTTTTCTTTGGCATTCTGGATTTGACAGGTGCACTTTAATACACAGGCTTACCCGGGCTAAAACTCAGGGGCCTCCTTTAAAAAGGAACTTGAACTTTTCTTGTTTGATAAAATTTTAAACGAGTTGCCAACGTCCTGTTTTGATCCAATCGTTTGCCCAGTGTTGTCGCATCTGGATCAAAATAGAAATTAATCTGAGCCGTGTGACTGATCCCCACCCCAACAATTTTTAAAATTTTGTAATTGGGAACCCAACCCCCTGGTCGACAATTACACAATCCTGAATTATAGCAGGGGGCCCTTTTACAACTCAAAAAGCCCGGGGGCTTCTGACCATAATAATGTGCCTCTGAGTAGGCAGATGGCAATCTTGCCTGATTTCGGCATTACTGGTTCTGCCAGCTACTGTACGTTTCATCACACCTTAACCTTTCTTATAGTTTAACTCCAAAAACAAGGCATTGCTGGAAGCCATGAATACATATTAAATATTTATTATAGCTAGATATGTTTGGGAAAATTAGCTAATCCTTATAACCTTTTCTGTTTAACTCTTCAGTTTGTCTGCAGGCTGCATTTTATGACTACTCCGAGCCGTTTCAGGGTTCTGAGATCACGGTGGGCTTTCTTGTCCCCAGTCCTCTTTGAAGTGTCCATAGTCGTCTTTGAAGTGTCCCCAGTCCTCTTTGAAGTGTCCCCAGTCCTCTTTGAAGTGTCCATAGTCATCTTTGAAGTGTCCCTAGTCCTCTTTGAAGTGTCCCCAGTCCTCTTTGAAGTGTCTCCCCTTGACCGTTTATTGCTCGTCTCCCATTTTGCTCTCTGCTGGGCTCTTTCTCACCCAGCATCCCGGGGGTGTGGAGGTCCTGTGTGAGCACGCAGGGGGCGATGCCACGGAGAACTATGAGGACGTGGGACATTCCACCGACGCCAGGCAAATGGCTGAAAGTTATGTCATAGGAGAACTGCATCCGGTAAGAAGCTGCCCCCCCGCTGGCTGCGTTTCCGGCAATTACAGAAGCGGTTGGCCAGCCTGGTCTTCCAGAGCCTCACGTTTTGCAGGTTTCGATTCGAGTTCGGCTCTCAGTTGGCCATTACTATCAAAGCATCTAGACAAACCTGATGAATCACCTTGACACTGTACTGTGTGAATCCCAGCTCGTTTAAAACGCTTCTATGATACCTTGTTTGATTTGCTTGTGACATCTTCACTGAAGATGACAAATTTGTAATCAACCAAATTTGCATCAAGCTACCCTGTCCAGGAACAAATACAAAATTATTTGTTCAGAGAGCAATACGTACGCAAGGGGGAGATCAATAACATTTGCAATTCAGTTCCGTTTGACTTGTCTCATCAGGTTCAATCAGCGTCTCAGGTTAACGAAACTTAGTCACTGATTTAATTGTGTCAGTGGTCAATGGTTTGTATGGAAATAAATAGGAGAATTCTACACACTGTGGGACACTTCTTTGATTGATAGGCTTTATGGTTTGTTGGTCATCTTGTGTAACTGCACAAATCATACGCAGTTTACATTACCTCCTCGCTACTGCAAAACCTCTGAACTTTTTATTTATTGCCTGTTTGCACGCCCTGTTACTGTGATGCTAAGTGTACTATATGTTACTATATGTTACACCGGGGCATGAAGAAACATTGTTTCATCACTCTTTGTATAGGTATGAAGCTGCTGCTGACAATAAAGTAACCTTGAACCTTGAACATCTAATATAGGTTTTTATTACTATATTATACAGTGTGAGGCAGTATCGCTGACCCTGGCAGCAGTTTCCAAAACTGTATACAGTATTTTAGCGTATATATTGGGAACCAATCATTGTATTTAAATAAGTGTCACTCAGTTTTATCTGATTCGCATTGACTTAAACATAAATGCTTAAATTACCAATTTTTACAAGTTACAGGTAGGATTGTGTAATTTTTAGCAGTAATTACCCAGATATATACTTCCTCTTGGTAACATTTCTGATCCTTGTCATACATTAATCAGCCTCATAGGCTGAGACTATAAGAAAGTGTTAATTTGCTTATAATTGGCTAAGACTACACTACTGATGGCATTATATAATTAGCAAAGAAAATCCACAGCATGGCTTCTGCATGTTTAAAGCTCTTAAGTGTTATGCCAAGTTGGTTAATATTGAGAATTGTATTATACAGCATAATGGTTGCCTGTATGCATATTAAATTAGTAATGATTAAGTGTTTACTGTTTGCCTGATTTACCGCAGTAGTTTATTAGTTACTTGGAAAAATTATTTACTATCTATGGAATTAACTGTCGCCTATAGGATTTCCTTTGTTGCTGTCTGATATTTTTATTGATTATTGATTTTTTTTTTCTTTTCAAAGGAGGACCGAGAGAAGATTGTAAGTTCCCTGGTAAGTAATGTGTGTGTTGAATACCTTTTCAGGATGATTAATTGCAGTAACTTCTGAATGAAAAACTGTACCAACACAAAGACCTTCTGTCAATGTCAAGAAGGGCCCCAGTGACTATAGTTTTTGGCAAGCAGAGGCAAGAATAGAGAATTTACTACTACAAAGTGATCATTCAAGATTGTTGAGTATGTTGATGGTTTCGTTCTGCTTAACTACACAACGATTTAATGAAAGGCACTAAACTAAATGTTAAAATAACAGACTATTTCCAGTCATTTTGCTCACTTACCATACAGTACATTACTTAATGGCTTGTAGTTCTTGGCACTGTGTTAAATATGTAATTGTTTAGTTTCATCTCAAGAAAGTAAACTGATACTGTAAGATATACAGCATTTAATTTTCCCTTTTCAACGGTTTATAAAAAATAACAAACAAAAGACAGCATTTTAGTTATACCAATTTTTGTATCAAAATATGATTCACAGGACTTTGAAAACGATGAATAGCTATTTGGTCCCAAAAATAAAATGTAAAATTAATTAATAACTATGAAGGAGTCACATAGGTTTGCTTTGGTTTACTGACTTTTATTTTTTCTGCAAGCTCATTGCATTATGCAAATAAAATTTATTTATGTTCTCCTTCCTTAGATGCCCCCTGGCAGCCATTTTCAGGACAGCACAAGGTACTGCTAATGGAGCCATTATAAGTACTCAATAAGTACTTGATAAGTAACTGATAATTACTCCACATCTGTCAGTATGTACAAGGCTGGAACCAGGCATAAGCAAACTGGGCAGCTGCACACACACGCACACACACATGCACACACATACACACGCACACACACATGCACACACATACACACGCACACACACATACGCACACACGCACGCACACACGTGCACATAAATTAGTATGTTTTTTAAATTATTTCTAAATGACATATATTTATATAAGAATAATTTGATAAAAAACAATAAAAAAATGCATAAAATGATATTGTTTACAGGCAGACACATGGTCGGCTTGAGCTATAGGCAGAACAGACAGTGACTCAGGGCTGCTGAATTACCCACGTTGCGGAGGAAGTGAAATGATCACCACTTTTCTTGCTGGGGGGGCCTCCCAAGTAAAGGGGAGCCCCTGAAAAGATAGTTCCAGCCCTGGGCGTCGTCAGGTCCGATCACTTGAGCTATATCCCCGAGTATTTTAGCCCTGGTGCCAATCTTACTTCAAGAATGAAAAGTCAAGCCCCAGCTGAACTTGGCTTAGCCCCCTGATCTTTTCAATAGCTAGAAACGCCCCTGGTACCAGCCTTGGCTGTATTAACTGTATTCTGTGGTTATATGTGCTTGTTCCTTACCCATGACTCCACATTTCCCTGTAAGCCACTTAATCTGGTTGTTTCCTTTTCCCTCTAGCTGGTGGTCAAACTGGGTGATCCCTGGTCTAGCGGCGCTGGCTGTCACGGTCATGTACCGCATGTATATCTCCGAGGAATGACCCGTGTAGACCAGTCCTGCGTTACCATAGCCTCCCAGCAAACCATATGCAGTGAAAGGGCTTCATCACTATGATTATTATCTAATTATACACTGTTGTGTAAATGAAGACTTTATTTCTTGTGTGCATTCTGAGTCACACCCCTCAGAGATACTTTGATGAATCAACAAAAAGAAAAGCCGCCGCTGTGCCTGACTTTATGCTCCTTTTACTTTCTCTCAATCACTTTTGCAGTTTCAAAACCCACCTTCTGATGTAAATGACTTCAATCAAGTGTTTAAATAGTCAGGAGCGATTAAGCCTTATAATTGAAAACCTATTGACAGTATTAAGCTAGACAAATTAAATATTTATGTGGTGTTAAATAAAGAATCAACGTCCACTTTGCAGAAGTAAAGAGGCGCAGTGAAGTCTGTCCTTACACAATTTACCTGCTGCTGCTTGCTGCTATTCCAGTCAAAGAGAAACTTGATGCATTCTATGGACAGAGTAGGGGTAGGGTTGGGATGGGGTGTCTCACCTTCACATCATGTTTATATATGTGTGTGTGTCAATCTGTCTGTCTGTCTGTCTTTCTGTCTGTCTGTGTGTCTGTCTCATCACTGTATCCATAAACTTGCAGTTAGTCTAACTGGCATATTCAGTTCAGTTCAATCAGTCTAACCGACTATTAGTTTCTCATATCTAAGTTGTCCATTGCATGTGTGCCCTGCAATGGACAGGCATCCTACCCAGGGTGTCCACTGCCTTGTGCCGAACGCTGACTGGGATAGGCTCCAGGCCCCCCTGTGACCTTGATCATGATGATGGATGGATGGTGTAAAAAGTAGAAAGAAAAGGCCAATTCTAAAGTATTAGGTTCTGGGTTATTCATTTTAAATTGAAAAATTGTATATGTTCTAATCTTAATTAATAGTACTATAGGGCTCAAAGCACAGGTACACTCTGGATTCATGTCCATTGTATGGGCACAGCAACAATAATAATAATAATAATAATAATAATAAGTAAATCATTTACAATTACCATGATGCATTCTCACTTTTAATGGCTTCAGGAAAATGCTGGGATTTGCTTAACAAATTGCATCTTGCTTTAGTCCTTGACTTTTCAGAACATATTGTCTTCCCCGAAGGAGAAAATACATAAATATGCAAATCAGAAATCATTAGCAAAGTAAGAGTGAAGCAATTAGTAGCTATGCCGTTGTAGGCCGTTTTCATCACTCTGGATGAAATAATAACAAAGCAGCATTTAATTACTCTGCGGGGGGAGGAAGGGACCGGAAAGGATAAAGGTCACCTGTGTCGCCCCCTGGCTCCCACAGCAGATACTGCACTGAGTACCCACCATGCAAGTCGTGTAATACACTTCCAGAGGATTCATAGGAATGTGAAACCACACCAATCTGCTGTAAAATCTGATATTAAAATCAATGAGTGTAGTGATTTTATGAGATCCTAATTGTATTCAAGAGGCTGCTGTCTTTGTAGTTTTTGATTGCATACAATGCCAGTTAAAGCCCATTTGGAGTCTTTGGCAAGCTTTACCGTCAGCGCCCCCCAGCTAAGTCACTGCCCCCTCAGAAGATGAGGCCCTTGGTGGCAGTCTGCTTCACATACTGTAATTGGTTGTCCGGCACTGATTGTATAGATGTTTGCCTGTGATATAAAGATAAGTTAGAACATCATTGATTTTTCTCCCTTCATTTAATTGTTGTTGTCCTACAGTATTACCTAGATAAATAACTCCCAGCACAATAAAATGATAATAATAAATGATAAAATAGGTTACAAGAAATTTAATTTCTTGAAGGACTGACGTCAAGAGCATTCCCCCAGGCCGGTCAAATTAAGTGTGTTTATGCTGAGATGTTTTTATAGCTAGATAAGATTACTTTAAGCAACTTTAAGCTATTAGTTAAGTTCTCCCCAAACGAGCTTTATGGGCTGAATTGTCTCCTCTCGTTTGTAAATTTCTTATGTTCTTATGTTCAACATCAATAGTGATTCAACTCTTAAATCCTAGTACAACAAAAGCTTCTTATTTATGAAAATATTAAAGTTTTACAGTCTTGTCAGTTAACCATGAAACCTTGTAACACATAGAGTTGCTAAGGTAATATACACTGATGCTATATAGCCACATAATGACATTTCAGTGAACAATGGGCAGCATTTACGACAGTGCCGTCACAACATCATATTGCAACATCATATCGCAACACGTTGCTTATGTTTGTGGAGAAGCTGGTGTAAGCAAACCTACTGCTCTGCCCATCGTATAAATGCATAGCACATATAATAATGTACAGTAGATAGTACTTCTTATATAAATTTTAGATATTTCATTACTTATAAAAAAAGTTTACTGTAGCCAATGTTTGAAGCATGCCATACTAATGTTCACCCAATGACAAAACCACCTAACGACACATTTCTTGGTACGTATCCCTGTCATTAAACAGCGTTTGACTGTATTTTCATTTCAAACACTGCAACAGTAGGAAGGTTTAGTTCAGCTATGAGGAATAAAACACCAAATGAGAAAGTCATCTCGAAACTAGCTTTGATTAGACCAACCTATCATATTCCTTCTCAGACTTACCATGACAAGAACCAAAATAACTTTGGCCATGATGTCATGGCATTTCCAGAAAGAGGTTTCCATTTTCCTCCCTTGCATATGATTTGAATTTTATGGTACATTTATTTGTCAAACGTTAATCTGTTGATATATATTTACTTCCTGTTTTATGTTAATCTATCCAAGTTTTTACCACAAAATCTTTTCTCAGGAAATGGGTTTCCTCAATTTAATTAGTAAATTGAACAAAGTAATTAATAATCATTTGCAGCTTATTCATTCTTACTGGGATTCCAGTCAATCACAGGTCTCACACACGCTCACCCACCATCGGCCAATTGGAGATACCAGTTACTGGACCACATGTTACTAGACTGTGAGAGGAAACCGGAACACGTGGAGCAAACCTTTGCAAACACGGGGAGAACATGCAACCTCCATAGACACACGGTGGCCCAATGGGTCACACTTTGGACTCACGTCTTCAGGTTCAACTCTTGCCTGAGTAAGGTGTGTGCAGATATGCCTTTCATATGTAATTTCTACCCATTAAAGACTGCTGCCCATTCCATGGCGCCCTCTGCTTTGTGCTTTCTGGAATAGCATCTAGACTTCCTTAATACCTGTATTGAATAAACTCTGGAAAATACATGTAGAATGTATTGTTATACTAAATATGTATTTATGTAAGTCGCTCTGGCTAAGGGCGTCTGCCAAATGATGATGTAAATGTATTGAAGATACATGCAGTGTATCATATACCTGCAGAACTGTATCTTGGAGTAGTATGTAAATATGCAATGGAAACTGAATTTGTAAATATGTAAACTGGAATAGTATGTAAATTTCAGCACACTGTTTTAATAAACATGAGTGTCAGGTGTTAAAATATAACATGGGTGTCAGCATTGGCTCAGTAGGTAGCAGGGGCATATTAACTTTCCTGGGGACCCTATAGGTTGACATCAACATGGAGCACTATGGTGAAGCACCAAGTATTGTAGATTGAAGTGACTGTTCCACTTTTCCTGAAGTGGGGCCCTGACATATAATAATGCAGTGGCATAGAACAGCAGGATAAATACAGTGGCAATAGTTTGATAGTAATGAATGAGTAGTAAAGTGACCGGTGTCAGTGAAGGGAGATTGGGTATTTTTAGGCTCCTGACAGCCTCGGGGAAGAAGCAGTTACCTGGCAGGACTGGTTCGGATGCTCCTGTACTTTCGGCCAGACAGGAGTAGGACAAAGAGATTCCTGAGAAAGTTGGGAGGTGTCCTCCACAATGCTGCAGGCTTTGCAGGTGCAGAGTTTGAGGAAAGATGTCTTTCATGTAGGGGAGCGAAATCCCCATGATTTTCTTTTCTGCTGCATGCAGTCTGAGACTTTGCAATCCCCAATCCAAACAGGGACACAGCCAGTCAGAACATTGACACCGTTGCCTCACACCTCCAGGGTTGAGGGTTCAAACAAAACTCACACTTTTTGTAGGCACCCCCTCCATATTCATGTGAGTCTCCTCTGGATACTCTGGTATCCTCTCACAGTCCAAAACATGCCATTAGGTGGACTGTCATCTCACATTTGCCTTGTGATGGACTGGCATCCTTCCCAGGATGTTCTCCTGCATGTGCTACTGGGGATGGACTCCAGATCATCCCCACTACCCTGTACTGAATAAGTGGTTGCAAGATGGATGGACAAAATGCACAAGTAAAGAGATTAAAAGCAGATTCAAATCAGAGAAACATTGTGAAGATGTTCATTTGTTCACAATTGATCCATTCATCTTCCATAGCTACTTACAATATGCTGGGTTGGCTTGGACCCTATCCCAGGAAGCATAAGGCAGGGGACAGCCTGAAGAGCAGAGCATTTCAGGGCACCTTCACAATCCCGAATTTACAAATTCACAAGTTAGGAGTCTTCAGACAGGAGCGGTCCTTGCCAAGGGCATACACAGAGGCGGGGCCACAGGGGCAATAGCTCCAGCTGAAAGCTGATTGGCTTCCAGAGTGCCTCCTCCCCTGTCACTCACTGATTCAAAACATACCATTGGCTAATCAAAAGGTTGGTCCCTCTCAATAAATTATGCCCCTTTTTTATCTCTACCACCTTAAAAAAATAGTAAAATTGCCCTTGGTCCTTGTAGACTTACTTGGGGTCCACCGGGGGGAATTGCACACAGCTGCCAAGGCAGAGATCCTGATCTGAAAGAGAAGTGAAAATGAGCCAGAGGTGTGACTCTGTGAATTCATTTACATGTATTTATTCAGCAGACACTTTTGTCCAAAGTGATGTGGAAGTGAGGAGAGCTTGTGATCAAAGAGCAGGGTTAGCCAGCAGCCAGCAGCCCTAGAGCAGTTAACGGTAAGAGCCTTGGTGAATGGCGACACACAGCAGCATCGGTAGTGATTTATGGAAACCTGGGCTAAGCCTTTGGGCTGTGATTTTAATAAAAATGAATGAAAACACATGATTTAAAATAATTAGGAAACATTTATTTTTTGGGGGGGGGAGGTAAAGAACATTTTTCTTTGGGGGGGGGGGGCAGTACAATTACTCTACCAGCAACAAGATTCAAATCCATATCCTTCAGGAGCTGAGCACCAGACAGAAACGTCCTGAGCTACACGCCACTCCACAGTGGGTTTCTTACAGAGGTGTGTGATGTGTCGTACATCACTAAGTACCTGTATATAAAGCTCCTTCAGAGGTCTGCTCTGAAAAGCATGGGGAAGGTGTTGAAAGGCGGCCTCTTGAATATTCATCGCTAGCACCAATTAGCGGCTTCGCTAGCTGCTCTTTACTGAGTCATTCCCCAGAGGCTCCCGGCTGCTCCTTCGCCTTCCATTCAAGACATGCTCCGAATGCTCTCAATATAATCTCCCAAATATTCTCTACCTTTTATTATGCTGATAGGGCTTAGTTGCCCTGGGTCTTTTCTGTACAGCACTTGGCTATCTCTGTTTGGATATAACCAAAGTACTTATCAAGAAAATATCCTTATTTTTCAGCATTCATTTTTGCCTCAAGGGTCCCCGGCAGCACTCAGATGTTAAGCCCTGCAACAGGGTCCAGAGAGGAAAACCACACATCAGCTTGTGTCAGCTGAGTGAAACCGTCTGAGTGAAACTCAGAATCCTGTCTGACGATCTGACTGAGTGGCATCAAGAGATGATTAAGACGGTCATGTTGCTGCTGTGCAATAAAAAAAAACGTGTATCTCTAAAAATCCATTATTTCAGGAGTGTGAACAAATGCATTTTCTCAGAAACTATTTTATAAAATACACCTAAAACAAGGTAATGCGATACCCTTAGCACCTCAAATACCAGCCTATCTTTACACTGTCAGTGAATGGTTTAATGTTTTAAATGGATAAAAATATTGGGACACACCTCTTAATTGTTGAATTCACATGTTTCATTCAAGCTTATTGCCCCAGGTGTATAAAATCAAGCACCTAGCCATGCAGTCAGGTTTACAAACATTTGTGAAAGAATGGGTCGTTCTGAAGAGCTCAGTGAAGTCAAGTGTGGTACTGTCATAGGATGCCACCTTAGCTATAAGTCAGTTTGTGATATTTCTTCCCTGCTAGATATTCCACAGTCAACTGTAAATGGTATTATTACAAATTAGAAGTATTTAGGAAAAACATAAACTCAGCCATGAAGTGACAGACCACGTAAAGTAACAGAGCAGGATCGCCAAAGCTCTGTTGACTCAATAACTACAGAGTTCCAGACTTCCTCTGGCATTAACCCCAACACAAAAACTGTGCACTGGGAGCTTCATGGAATGGGCTTCAATGGCCGAGCAGCTGCATTGCAGTGGTGTAACTCACACCTCGACTGCACTCTGGAGCAGTGGAAACATGTTCTATAGAGTGACAAATCACGCTTCTCTGTCTGACAGTCTGATGGACGAGTCTGGGTTTGGGAGATGCCAGGAGAACGTTACCTGCCTGACTGTACTGTGTCAGCTGTAAAGTTTGGTGGAGGAGGGATAATGGTGTGGGGCTGTTTTTCAGGGGTTGGGCTTGGCCCCTTAGTTCCAGTGAATGGAATTCTTAATGATTCAGCACACCAAGGCATTTTGGACAATACTATGCTTCAGACTTTGTGGGAACAGTTTGGGGAAGGCCCTTTTCTGTTCCAGCATGTCTGTGCCCCAGTGCACAAAGTAAGGTCCATAAAGACATGGATGGGTGAGTTTGGTATGGAAGAACTTGACTGCCCCTGCAGAGCCCTGACCTCAACCCCATCAAACACCTTTGGGATGGACTAGAATGGAGATTGCGAGCCAGGCTTTCACATCCAACATCAGTGCCCGACCTCACAAATTCAATTCTGGATGAATGGGCAAAAATTCCCACAGACACACTCCATAAACTTGTAGAGAGTCTTCCCAGAAGAGTGGCAGCTGTTATAGCTGCAAAGAGGGGATCAACTCCATATTGATGCTTATGGATTTAGAATGGGATGTCATCAAAGTTCCTGTACGTGTAATGGTCAGATGTCCCACTACTTTTGTACATATTAATGTATGTAGATTGTTGTCAGTGAGGTAAATATGTCAGTGTCAAGAAGATTCAAACTAACCTCACTTCATGTTCACAATTAACAAGGATGGGAGATGACTGTACTGTGTCAACAGGGTGCCTTTCTTTAAATATTATCTGGTCAAACATGACTAAACATTGTACGTTAACAAATGGAATTGGTATCACACAATACAAGTACTAAATGTGAAATGTGGAAAGTATTCACTTTGCTATAATGACAACACTAGTAAAGATATTAAAATGGCCCTAATGAAAAAGCAAATGCCAGGTTAGAAGTATTTTGTCTTTCACGTATTCTCTGTGTGGCTAGATCAAGATACTTCACAAGATTATTCAAAGGGAAAACTTAAAATTATAGATTTGGTTGTATTAACGTTGTCGAAATTGATGGAACATTGTCGCTATTCTTTTACTTCTGTTTTTATCTGTGAATTTCAAAACAGTATATTCGAACATGCTGTAACATCTTGTTGGCCTCAGCAGGAGGTGCTTTCTGGTTTATCTCTCCTTATTTTCCAGATGGATTTCCTAGAGTGTCATCACAAATGATGAGTCTTCCAGATAACTTGCTGCTACAGTGCTTAGTTGGAGCTGTTGTTCCTCCAGCTATATATGGATGTGAACTACTACTGTATGTGTCTGTCACACCTCATAAAATAGTTCAACCATGTAAAACTGACTGCTGTATAAATGCCAGAATACATGGAATAAGCAGAACTTCAACTCCAAGACACAATGATACTCTTGAGAAGGTAGTCCTAACGAAGCCCAAAGTCACTCGATCAGTCACTCTATCAAGGTTACTGTGACGATGGTTCCATAAGAATCGTGGTTTTATTCATCCTCAAAAACATGTAGAGTTGTGTTCAAAATAATAGCTAACCTGATCAATCACCGTTTTTGGTAGAAATTATATTTCTATGTGGCAAATAATTTACTAGTAGGTATAGTAGAGTAATGGAAAACCAACAGACCCAACAGTCATGACATGCATGCTGCTGATTATGTGTAACAGAATCATTACCTGAAAGGGGCGTGTTCAAAATAATAGCAGTGTGAAGTTCAATTTGTGAGGTCATTCATTCTGTGAAAAAGTAGCTGCCAATTATGGGCCTTATTTAAGGAAGGAAGGCAGCAAATGTTGTACATGCTGGTTATAGTGCATTTCTCTAAAATAGGTCATTCCATACATTGTTCAGAAGAACAGCGTACCTTGATTAAAAAGTTGATTGGAGAGGGGAAAACATATAAAGAAGTGCAGAAAATGATAGGCTGCTCAGCTAAAATGATTGCAAATGCTTTAAAACGGCAACCAAAATCTAAAAGACGTGGAAGAAAACAAAAAACTATCATTCGAATGGATCGAAGAATAGCCAAAATGGCAAAGACTCAGCCAATGATCAGCTCCAGGAAAATCAAAGAAGGTCTAAAGTTACCTGTGAGTTCTGTTACAATCAGATGATGCCTATATGAAGCCAAACTATCTGCAAAAAGCCCCCGCAAAGTCCCACTGCTGAAAAAAAGACACGTGCTGAAGAGGTTTCAATTTGCCAAAGAACACATTGACTGGCCTAAAGAGAAACGCTGCAACATTTTGTGGACTGATGGAAGCAAGATTGTTCTTTTTGGGTCTAGGGGCCCCAGACAGTTTGTCAAATGACCCCCAAACACTGAATTCAAGCCACAGTACACTGTGAAGACAGTGAAGCATGGTGGTGCAAGCATCATGATATGGGGATGTTTCTCATACTACGGTGGATGGCCTATTTATCGCATACCAGGGATCATGGATCAGTTTGAATACCTCAAAATACTTGAAGAGGTCATGTTGCATTATGCTGAAGAGGAAATGGATATTTCAACAAGAAAACGACCCTGAACACATGAGCAACATCTTGGTTCCAGACCAACAAGATTGATGTTATGGAGTGGCCAGCCCAATCCCCGGACCTTAATCCAATAGAAAACTTGTGGGGTGACATCAAAAATGCTGTTTCTGAGGCAAAACCAAGAAATGTAGTCCAATCATCCTGGGCTGGAATACCTGTTCACAGGTGCCAGAAGTTGGTCGACTCCATACAAGACAGATGTGCAGCATTTCTCAGAAACAGTGGTTATACAATTAAATATTAGTTTAATGATTCAAAGGAAAGCAAAATCTTAAAACATTTTTCAGTTCATACAGTGAATCTTTGAGTTTGTAAAGAAGAATGTGGACACTGCTATTTTTTTGAACAGCCTAATATTCCCTTTCCTTCACTTTCTGTAAAGGAGTAACACAAATGTGATGAATTTCTCTTCTTGTTTTGATTTGGAATAGAATTTGTAGTGCTCCCGATGCATTTGCATGTGTGCAAATAAAAACTATTAGAAGGATTTTCAGTTTTATTCACTTTTTTAGACGCACTGCTATTATTCTGAACACATCTGTAAATACCTTTGCTGGCTTTAATTTCCATAAAGCGCCGGTTCCCTGTCAAATTTAACAATGAATATTGTCAAATTATTTACACGCTTCATAAAAACTGAGCAAAAACTATTGTATAATTTAAACAATATGCATTATAATTCAAATGTTCTGCTAAAACATTTGGCCATATGTGTTTATTTTAATATAGTTTTTGTATGTGAAACATTTTATTGAGAAGCACAATATTTGCAAAACATATTTCAGAATAATTGGCATCCCTTCAGTTAATATTTGGTGAAGCATCACCTGGAGAAGATCACAGCACTGCCCCCTTTCCGTCAAGTATATCAAGGTTGCAGCACACTTTTAGATAGATCTTGGACCACACCTCCATACAAGAGATTTCAAGATCCTTGATAGTCTTCAGTTTTCGCCTGACTACAGGTTTTCAATATGATTCAAGGCTGGATGCTGAGACGGAGATTGCAAAACTTTGATACTGCCTATGTGCCTATGACCAAAAGATTGGTTGTTTGAGCCCTGGCCTCAGCAAAACAGTCACAGGTCTGTGGGCCCTTGAGCAATGACCTTAACCCCCAGCCTCTAGGGTGCTGCATGCTGGCTGACACTGCCCTGTGGCTCACAAGATTACTGTCACCTGTCTGCCTCATGGAGAGAAAGAAAAAGAGAAGCATTCCTATCAGGAGCAGACTGATAGCAGCAGCCGGAACTTCAAACCAGTTTGGTGTCCCCTGCGATTACAGATCTCACATACATTCGTGATATTAATCACAATTAAGATACAATATTGTGCATTTTATATCGATTCATCACATGCTACTTTCATATCTCTCATCTTTATCTATATAATCTCATTATGATAGGAGTCATAACACAAAAAAATGTTTGGTACAATACTTAAAACAATTTTGAAATGTAATAATTTGTAATGTTTTGTACTCAAACTATGTTATCGATGTGTGTATTTAATGAAAAATTCAACGTTTGTGGTGCATGATGGGGACATTATTTGGAGGTGGGGGAAATGGTCAATTTTTGCCCCAGGGCCGTGTACAATTGTTCCGCCACTGATTCCAATGTCCTTGTGCAAACGGCAAATAAAAGGTTATTTAAAAAATCTGTCAAGCCCTAGTCAAAGCACCCAGGTTTTAACAAAAACGAATGGCAGTTATAATCGCATATTTATTGCAAAAAAACAGACTGGTAAGACCGCATACGGGGTGTAATAAAAAAAAAAAATCAAACTAAAAGACTTTACCATGGTACTGTAACCATGATAGTAGCACGTATGATAAACAGTTAATGGTTATATAGCTTCAAATTACAAATGAATGAATAATTTAAATTAAAAAAAAAGTACATCCTTAAGAATCAGAGAAACATATTGCAGAACTCTTTATTTATGACACACGTGGGAGCATATCTTGACACCAGTAACTATAATTATATATGACTATTATAGAGTCCCTCTTTTAAACTTTGGAAGTCTGCTCTTGACGAATATAGCTAACATTTGAGCTAAGGGCGTGCGACACAACTAAGCAGGCCGACTTCTGGAGCTTGGATCGGGTTCGACGTGTAGTAAACGGGTTCATCCGATCAAGCCAGTCGCCAAGGTCGGGAGCCGGACCCGCGCTACGTGGGTCGATCTGCGCTCGATTAGGACTCCCTGCGCGCGCACTGAGGAGCGCAACGCGCAGCCGCCCGTACGGCTCGTTAAAGCAGTGCTCGCGGCGCCTCGAGCCCTAGACCCAGTTTGCTCAGCACATCGAATAGAGAGGCTTCGACAAGTAGGGGTGCCGACGGTGAGAGACCCGAGCCGAGACGGGGCGAAGGAGCGGCTGGCGACGGCGAGAGACTGAGCCCGACCCCAGCGACCGAAAGCCTGGGGCAGAAGAGGAAGGAAAGAACGGAGCGAGAAGCTAGTCGCGACTGCAAACGGAAAAAGTGCCTACCCAGTAGCGGACCGGCTCGCTGGCTGGCTGGCTAACCGAGCGGCGTCCAGGCAGCATGGCCGCCGAGGGTCTCTACGAGGTACCGCCGTCAGCCGCCGGAGCCCCCTCCCCTCGCCGAAAGCGGACGCCCTGGGAGGGGGCAAACTGTCGAATTAAGTGTAGACTTGGCGTGGCACCGATGGAGGAGTGTGTCTTTAGCGAAAAGTGCGCTAGAAACACACTCCTCCATCGGTGCCACGCCAAGTCCACACTTAACTCGACAGTTTGCCCCCAGTTTAAGCTTAATTTTAGTCTATTTTTGTCTCAAATGGTCTGTTTCTTGTTTCCCGGAGTTGGAAATTAGCGTGTTCCCCCAGAGAATACTGCTGTTCAGCACTGTTGCTAGCTATCTGTGGTGTTTTTGTGCTTTTCTGTTTTATTTCTTTCTGTTTTTTGTGTTCCTTTTGTTCGAACGGAACGAAGGTACTTTTAAACTTTGCCATGGTGTGCATTGTTTTTGTCTAACGCCCCAGAAGTCGTCGACAGGACATAGTACTTTCTCAACACGATTGGTTTTAATGGTTTGTTTGTTTTATTTATTTATTTTTGTGGAAACTTTTAAATATAGACGAAACTTGTGTAGAGGCTCACGGCGTTTTAAAATGAAGATGGGAGTCCATCTTGCTGTTTGACGTTGCTCAGTGTCATCTAGGTGGTTCTTTCTGGTTTAGGTGTTACGGTTTCCACCTATATTGCTGAGGTTGATTAAATACGCAAACTTACAGGTCGATTTGTTGGCTTGCTTTACTTGTGCCAAAAATACCCATATTTGACTTGAACATGGTCGATGAGGCTGCTCATGGCTTTCTTGCAGGCCGGTTAATGCACAATCAGTGTTAGGTTAACACTTAATCCCTTCTCTGACATCTGTTCAGGACCCATCTCTGAAATGAAGTTGACTGGAGAACAAATTCCCTATGACTTGTTCCAAGTGTCATTTTAAGTGCTCCTCAGCTCTCGTCGCATTATGTTCACATACTCCAGGGTTTATGATTTGGCGACAGTACTTGGGCACCAGTCCAGTGCAAGAGATGTGCTTTAACACTAGCAAAGGCCATGGAATCTACATTCAGCCTCTGTGGACAGCATTGCTTAACACTGGCTTTAAAATTTTATTTTGAGTTGTGGGTGCATAAGTATACCCACCAGTCCGTGTCATGGTTGGAATGGGATTTTGGTTTTGTTGCTTGAATATGGAATGTATAACATTAAGTGGGAGGTGGTTGGTTCAGAATTTGCTTTGATGCCATGGAGCAGCAGTAGTAGAGTAGAGTAGAGTAGAGTGGAGTGTTTGTCCCTCCCTCTTTTTGTATCTTGTGCAGAACATTTGGTTAACAGAGAAAAGAGAACTGAAAACTCATTGTACCCATTCGTTTAAACTGATGGTCTTTTAAAAGAATTTATTGATTTGAAGTTTTCAGGGGGCTGTGGTATTTAATGCCAAGGGGCTTAAAAAATGACATTTCATTCAGTAAATGGCTGCTTTAAATTAGTGTGTTTTTTTTTTTCCTCCAAGCATGGCATTTTTTTGTCCTGAGGAGGAACTTGTCTTGTTGAAGTGAAATGTTTTGTTATTGGCAGAGGATGTTGATTCAGTGAAGGTAAGTTGTTTTCTGATGGAAAAAATGAAAAAAAAAAGCTGTTTTACCTTTGTTTATGTATTTAATCCTGAAAGTTTTAAGTGTTTGTTTTAATATGACTCTAGTATACACTTGGTCGGCATGTATAGCCTATTACAGAACATTAAATTTCTGTCAAATAGCAGCCATTACTCTAATTTTATAATACATTATGTTTGAAATCAGCTTAATGAGATGGGCCTTACAAACACACTTTTGTTTATGTGTGTGTTCTATTCTTGTTTCTGAAAATTTGAGATACTTTATGTACTGTTCCATAATCTTCACAGTAACTTCTGGATACATATTATGATTAAATTAAAAGTGGTTGGGATATTTTATAAGATAAGAATTCTAAGACAAATCAATGCAGTCCTCCACCCATTTACAGGATGCCTTTCCTGGTGATGGTTGTGGTGGCAGCATGCCGTGCAGGTCAGATGTCTTCAGTTTTATTTGGTCTCTTCAGCAAGCTCCATTTCTGTGAACCAAACCTACCCATGATACTGCAGCACAGTCTGGGAAGAAACAAGGTTCCAAAAAACATCTGCATTCACAAAGGAAAGCAAAGCAGCAACTTGGTTTGGGTTTTTATTTTCAAACTTCTCACTTGTCTGGATTAGTACATTATGTCGTTTAATGTTCCTTCTGGAGTTATACATGGTTGTGCAGTGTATGTAGCCATTTATCCATAAGTTGCATATTTTTAGCTTATTTCTGTTTACTCTTTCTTGCCTAATCTGAGAGTTTCTCTGCCGTATGCTTAAGGTGTTACAGTCCATTTAGTCTCTGACTACTAAAACCCTTACTGCTTCCATTTGAGTAATTTATAAAGTTTATCATGCTATTCTCATGAGTACCAGCCAGAGAATTTCACTTATTTCTCTGAATGCCATAATTCCGGAGAATAAGTGATTTCACCAATGAAAGCATACTGTAAGAACAAAGAGTTAGAATCAGCCTTTGTAATTTGAGGACTGGCTCTGTTTTCATGGATTTCAGTGTGATGACCTTTGCAGGGAGTCTCTTCTGTTCCTGTTCAGCATGTTTCGGTTGGATGAAAATTGCCTATGTGTCATTGACCATTGGTGTTTCTGTTAGTCAAAATTCTATGGCAAGGGAACTTAGAAAATGTTATGTGATATATTCTGTACTTTCAGCTATTGTTCATCCAACATGTTTACACATTGTGCTGGCAGACTATTGGAAAATAGTAATATATTTTAAGCAAGTCGTCTTTTCGGGGTTTAAGTACTTGTGATTGTCAGATTTTTCACGTGGTGCTGTGCATTAACTGAACAGTGAGGCTCTGTGTTTGGCATAGTTGCTGAGTACAGATACCAGCAGTGCACAGGAAGATAAGTTTGAGTTTCCATGCTGGCTTGCAGTAACAAGACCTATTATATTAATGCTTCAAGAAGGAAGTATTTGGTTTTTTGTGGGATGGTTTTGGAGAGGTCTAACACTTCGGTGCATATATTTTATTATGCTACAGGAATATTAGCAATTCTAATTCCGGAGGATCTATCTGTTCTTTGCCTGGAATTTTGGGCCACCCACCTAAATAGACCTATTTCGAAATGCAATTTACACCTTTGTTTTCTCCTCATTACATATGGCACCAATGGACTATGCAGGCCTATATTATGAGAGCATTGTGTGACTAAGCAGGTTAAGCCCCTGTCTGTGATCAGAAGGCTGTCAGTTCAAGCAGGACCGGGCTTTGGCAGAATGGTCACATCTCTGCTGGGCCCTTGAGCATGGCCCTTTACACCCCTCCCCCTTCTCCAGGGGTACAGGAAAAGCAGCCTGCCTTTAACCTTGGACCCCAAGCTTCAGTCAGTTGGATATATGCATGTGTATATTTTGGGTGTAATGGCCCAGTTTTCCCATGGTTCAGTATGTGTCACGATTTTTGGGCCACGGTAATGGTACCCTTTCCATATTTTTATATTTAAGAAGAAAATAACACACAACCCTTTAATTAGAAAAACAAAGGAGTTCATTGTTTATCTACCAACTCTCCATTCAGAAAAATAGCAGCTTTGCTAATAGCAACTGGAATCGGCGGTGACCACCCGAATCAGTATTATATGGAATATAACTTTGCCGATTCAGTATGTATTATGATTTTATGAATTTTTGCTGAAGAGCATTTCAAGTATGTATTTTTGCCAGGAATCTCAGATTGGGCTAAAAAATGCTAAGTTCATAGTACACAAATTTAGCCCTGATTTTCTGTTACCCTGGAAGTTTGTGGCGATCACCAACAAATACCCTAGATCTGAGGCACATCGGTGTTTGCTTGGTGCTGGCAAATTGGCGCTTGATTGCTATTAGTTCAAAGACTTGACCAGTCAGTCACCAATGCGTCACAGACACTCGTCAGATATTCAGCACGCTAAATATCTGGAACTGTCTGGAACTCCGAATCCTGTAGTGTGAAAATTGTTGAGACTGACAATGTGTGGTGACGAGCTGCTGCCAGTGGAAGTGTGTAAATGGTTCAGCTTGTTTAGAAACTGTTCTTGGTGTTCAGTGAAGAGGTATAAAGAGAATAAATGAGTTTACGTTTCAGATACTTGTGATTAGTTGTGGCTTTAAATTAAGATGGTGCAGTAAAAGTCTCTGCACACACTTGCTAATTCATTATTGTGCTGTGCCAAACTTGTGCATGTCAGGCTTCAACTGGGAAATCAGTTCAATTGATTTCCCCCCTCCACACTCAGAAAATGATAAAAACGGTCATTTTATAGTACGTATATTGCAATTTGGTCAGAAGAACAGATACAACAAAAAAAAAAAAACCAGGATGACATGACAAGATATTTATTTTGTTGTAAATATAGCAGTCATTTTATTGCAATAAATATTGGGGTATTTGTAAAATGGAAAAAGGAATTCATTCATTTCTAACAAACTCGTCTAGTGACTAGGATAATTCTCGCACATGCATTGCTCTTGCAAAAGCAGCAGAGGTAAACTTTAAACTGATTTTTAAAGATATTAGATAATCTGTAAAATGAATAATTAAAATTGCAAAGCTTGACAGCGTAAGTGTAAAAAAAACTTTAACCCCCCCATGATGTTCATACAGAATAGTAACTTAGTAAGAAAAAGCCTGATTTTAATATTGCTGACTAGTGATGTAAGGATTGCATGTGTATAACATGCGCTGTTGGTATTTAATATTGCACATCGTCCAACCCTATGACATACTACAGAAGTTTTTTGAATACAGTACAAAATACCCTGCCTCACATTGTGAAGTCATTCAGCACCAGTACCAGTTTTTACGTGAGTGGAATGCAAACATCTTAATGTACTGTACTTCTGGTGCTTTTCTCAAAGTACCAAATGTGAAGCACCCACTTACTAGGCATAGGTTATATCTACTGTATGAAATCCAGGAGGGAAAGACATTAGAATTTAGCAGTGCTTCTTCACTTTGGTAACCTGTAGGTGCTTTGTCTGTATTTTAAATAGTGTACATAGTATGTGCAGTACCTATAAAAGCAATATTAATTTTTGGAAAAAAGCGTTCCAAATGTTTCTCTATAAAGGAAAAAAATAATTTTGACAAGTATATGTTTACAAGGTTAAGCATTTCACTGTTAAAAAGCAACATCAAGCAATCACAACACAGTAAGTATTTATAGATAGATAATCAATGTCCACTCCACAACCCAGGAGAACACACAATGGTTTTAATGCTGCAGTCCCACACAAAGGGAGCAAAAAAATTGTCGTATTGAGTGGTCAAGCTATTTTAATAAAGCTGAGCGCTCTTTTAAAAATTAAGTACTCTAACAGCCACTATTGGTTAAATGCTAGCAGTGGCACAGACAAGGAAAGCAACAGTTTACATTACAGTCACTGTTGCATGCTAAGGGAACGCACGCGTTCCACAGCAAACATTACACACTTATAACATTTACAATTAACATAAATGCACAAATAAAAATGTTACTTTACACAATTTACAGAAGAGCAGTGCAGTACGAAGCATGCCTGCTGACCAACCCCACAGTTTCACATTGCCAGCCAGTTGTCGACAATGGGTGGAACGACTGCTCATTCAAAGTTGTGGTCACTTTCAGCCAGCAAATAAGATGACCCCAGTTTTTTAAATGTATTTTTTTGGGACAAAACACTCATATTCACGCCAATATGTATAACGAAATGGCAGGCATAACAATATTGCGGTTCATGTGTGTGTATTTAACCATCGAGGCATACCGAATGGTTTGATGATCTACCATGTGCTGTTACACCATTAGTGTGTGTAGTGCGAAAAGGGATATGTGAAAAGAAATGTTCCAGTTTGTCTACTCACTTGTGCAAATGGCAAATAAAAAGGATCATCATTTCATTCAGTCTTGTGGCTTTGGTGGGTGCTAACAGGCTAAGTGGAGCAATTTGTGTGGTGATGCCAAACCAATAAAAAGCTTGGCAGTCTTGATCCTTCATTTGGTGATTGTGGTTTTTCAATCAATTCTCTGATTTCTGTAACATTGTCCCAGAGCAGTTTATATGTATGAGTCAATAAAACTATATTGTTCATGATTCCTTATTGCTCTAACTGACTTAAGTTCAGTACAGTGAAACTGACTTTCGGAGTGAGAAAAGGAGAGTGATGTTGAGTAAAATATGGACCAGCCCACTGGCATCATTTGGCAATTTATAGCAATGTCAGGGAATTTTTTTTATTTATTTTTTTTAATCCATTGTTTGGCGATGGGAGCAGATTCATTACAAGTCCGGACTGCCACAAACACCGCAAAGTTTGCAGGACCGCCATCTATACATTAATCAACGTGAAGTCATAGTCTTTGTCAATTTTGCCGTATGTACAGGACATACAGATGATTGAAATTGTGTTTATCTTGGACCCATAGCGAATGCATTAACAAACGTCCACAGAAGTATCAAAAATAAAATTAAATACAGACAATCCTCTACTTACGAACTTTCAACTTATGAAGTTTCAGACATACGAACGAAGAGGACTAAGTCCAAACTGTGTTAATCATGCATTGACTTTATCATACATACTTATGCATGTAGATTTGAGTACTCTTAATAACGACTGAATAACGACTTGCGTTCCGAACGGCCGCTCGGGACTTGAAATGTCCGCATCTCGTTCGTAAGTAGAGGATCATCTGTACAGTATAATTGTAATGGTATATGTAACAGAATAACTGTATAAATAGTGGAAATTGTACTAAATGAAGAAACATTTGGCGGCTGAAAGAGCCGGCTTTTACTGCTGAGCTGTGCCAAATGATCTGGCTCACTAAAAATTGATACCTACACAAATACTACATTACAGTTGCACATAAAACATGTGACAGGTATTTTACAAGTTTTGATCTGTTAATTCCGAGCGTTTTGACACCGATTGCGGCTCGACATCGGCTAGGTAGGCGTTGAGGCTGATAACACAGCAGACAAACAAAGCTTGTGGGGCCGACAGAACAGATTACATAGCATTGCCTGGACTGACGGGCCGGTTATTGATCTGATCATGGATGCATGGTTTGATGGGGCATCAGTAAAAATCAGTAAAGGGACCTGGTGATGTCTTTTATGATTGCCCAGCAGGCTACTGTCAGTGCCTATTGCTGCCTGAGAGAGAATTTGGTCATCATGACCAGACAACTGTTAACATTGAGCACTGGTTGTTTTCTTCCTGTTGTAAACCCTTAATATTTAAGGTTTATGTTGCCTTTTTGGGGGGAACAAACTGTGGTGTGTTTCTGAGCAGGAGAAAAGTGAACAAGAACTGAAACGGACCAAGGTTTTGCACTGTATGGAGATATTTTGGGTTCCATAGCGACAATATTAAGCAAGCACATGTAAGCATGGTGGTGTTTAGGTGAGATGGCAGTGGAGTTTTTAACCACATTAACATAATCTTGGAAAGTGATAGGTGCCAGTACCCTCATGCATTCTATTTTCAAGAATAAGGGTGATGTGCAGAGCTGTAGTAACTTCAGAGGGATAAAGTTGATCAGCCACAACATGAAGTTACAGGAAAGAGTAGTGGAAGCTATAGGTTAAGGAGAAGTGATGATTAGTGAGCAGCAGTATGGTTTCATGCCAGGAAAGGGCACTACAGATGCAGTGGTTGTTCTGAGTGTTAAGTTGCACTGTATCTGTGGACTTGGGGAAAGCGTCTGACATGATGCCCAGAGAAGAGTTGTGTTGTATGAGGAAGTCGGGAGTAGCAGAGAGGTATGCAAGAGTGGTACAGGAAATGTTTGAGGACAGTGATGAGGTCTGTGGTAGGACTGATGGATGCATTCAGTGTAGAGGTGGGATTACATCATGGGTCAGCTCTGAGCCCTTTGTTTGCTATGGTGATGGACAGGTTGACAGACGAGATCAGACAGGAGTCCCCATGGACTATGATGTTTGCAGATGACATTGTGATCTATAGTGAGAGTAGGGAGCAGATTGAAAAGACTCTGGAGAGAAGGAGATATGCTTTAGAGAGGAGGGGAATGAAGGTCAATAGGACTAAGAAAAAATACATGTGCTTGAATGAGAGGGAGGACAGCAGAAGGGTGAGGATGCAGGGAGTAAAGTTGGAGAATGTAGAGGAGTTTAAATGTTTGTGATCAACGGAGTAACGGAGTGTGGAGGAGAGGTGAAGTGAGTGGCAGGAGTGAGTTGTGACAGATTGGTATCAGCAAGAGTGAACGGGAAGGTTTATAAGATGGCAGTGAGGCCAGCTACGTTATATGGGTTGAAGACTGTCAGTGACGAAAAGCAACAGCGTCACTCACTTCGTCACAATAGCAGCCCCTTGTGTATCACAAGCTGCAGTGAGTATTAGAGATGCACCGATACGATATTCGGATCGGTATCGGCGCCGATCCAGACCTATTTGACGGATCGGGTATCGGCCATGCGTGACCAATCCACGTCTTATACTTACTTATTTAGTCTTTGGCAATCAATCACACGACAGCTCTCTCCCATTTTACATGTGTTTTTTGTGGCATTCAAATCGAACGCTATCGCTACCCCTCAGTCTTTTTTGCTACACAATGGGTGTGAGTACAGTGACTTCTGCTTGCTCTGACGTCATGCGCATACCCTTCGCAGTATGAGTAGCGTAAGATAAGATGTGACGATCTGGGCGTATTTTACGATTTTAACAGAATCCAGTAGTACAGCGATTTGCAATCTATGTAAAATAAAGTTTTGAGGTGGGAATAGCGTTTAATGGACAATCCCATTTAACAAAGTGGCATCGCAACTAAGTGTAACAGCTGACGCCAATGGGAGAAACTGTTAAAATTTTAAGCATTCACCACTTGTGTATACTTGCTTTGAAGATATTCATATTGAACTGCAAATGCCTCAAAAACGCTTAAAACAAATGAGGTGGAACAGTACGTTATGTATGTTTGTAGTAGCCGAATTAAACATTTTTTGTCATACATTTTTTCCATCTGTATTTACTAGCTTAAAAAAAAATAATATACAGTGGTACCTCGGTTCTCGAACTCACTAGAACTTAAATTTCTTGAAAGTCTAACAAACCAGTTTGACGTAGAACTCGATCTGAATATCAGAAGTTGAACCGTGAACGCTGACCTAATATAAATTGTATGCGCCAGGAAATGAGTCATACTGCAATGCAATTCTTACTTGAATGCCTTCTTCACAGGCTGGACGATTAACTAAATAAAGCAACGCAACATTACAGTAACTAACATAAACCAAATAACTTACTTATAAATAAACCACTAACTTACGTGTACTATTAGAGCATTTATGTCATTTATTTAAACTTTATTTTACCTGGTAAATTAACTGAAAACCAGTTCTCTCTGCTTTATGTGATATTCGGGAGAAATAGCAGATTACGCAACGGAACTACCTCGGATACAAATGTCATGCGTGTAACTAAACTCTTCAGCCAATAAGGGCAAAGGTGTATAGTCACGGAGGCGGTTCCAGTTTGTGCAACCGGGTGAGAGGTCGCAATGCATCTAACCATAATGCATTGCGTCAGGATCAGAATGCGTTGCTTTAAGCCAGTGCTGTAAGCAAGTCGAACGCACCCAATGACCAGACTGGGGAAACAAACTGAAACGCGGACTTAATACAGAGGACTAATGACAACAACCAGAAACAGCTGATCACATGGGGATCCCACACGAGGTTAACGAGGAGGCATGGCACACGGAAGGAGTGGACGATCGGGGCAGGACAGGGGTAATGTTGGGATAAGATCTTTATCGTTTTGGAAGCCATTAAGAAAAAAATGCTGCTCTTGTTTTATCCTATTCATTTTGTGTTTAAATGCTAAAAAAATAAAATAAACGTATTTAGGTGTAATTTTGGGGGGCCGGGAACCAATTAATTGGTTTTCCATTATTTCTTATGGGAAGAATTCGATCAGAACTCGAACTTTTTAGGATTCGATGCGGAGTCCGGAACGAATTAAGTACGAGAACTAAGGTACCACTGTATAAAGTATAACAAAGTAAAAAGAGCTCTTGTATCGGAATCTGTATCGGTATTGGCAGTTGTGTATCGGAATCGGATCGGAACTGAAAAAATGTGGATCACCTATCTCTAGTGAGTATGCAAAACAGCCCAAGCTAGCAACTCTGAAAGCATCCGTTGCTTTTTTCATTTTACTCTCGTTGTCTCTCAGGATTGTGTGTGTGTGTGTGTGTGTGCTTTGTTTGGTGGGATTTTTCACTTAATGCTACTTCCACCTCTCAAAAATAGCTGTGCTACTAGTTGTTACAAGCATAAAATACTTCTAGATTGTCGCCCTTCTATCTGAATTTCTTCTATACAAATGTCACTGCGCTCACATCCACTGAGTGGCAAATAGACTGCGATTAATTGTACAAATTGATTTAACAAGAAATGAGGTATCTTTTTACAGACTGCCAAAAACAAAATAAGTATCGGACGTAGGTTGGTCACATATGGTCGATATTCGATCCATCTAATAGGTCTGGTGAAATGTGCTTGCTTTTACTAAATATCGTCTTTCTGCTTACTCAAAAGTAATGATTGAACTACTGCTGTTTACTCATACAGAGTTGCATTAAAATAACATGACTCCCTAGTTCAAAATGCCCAATAAATTTGTGTCACTCTTGTTTAACTACCTGTGTCAGAAGTCCTGTCATGTCATTTTATTTTTTTTTGCCAAGATGCTAACGCTGTTCACCATGACTAATCAGCTTCTCATATTTTCTCATATATAATTTCTTAAGATTGACACTGGCATTGCAGATAAAAGCAAAGCAATATGTAAGATTTTCAAAGCTAAGATACAGCAGTAGTACAACAAACCTATGTGACTTCTCTTCCTGCAGAAAATGTACCAATCCTAATCTGTATTTTGGCATACATTTAAGAACATAAAAAATTTACAAACGAGAGGAGGCCATTCGGCCCATCAAGCTCGTTTGGGGAGAACTTAATAGCTCAGAGTTGTTAAAATCTTATCTAGCTCTGATTTAAAGGAACCCATGGTTTTAGCTTCCACTACACTAGCAGGAAGACTATTCCATACTCTACACGCTGTGTAAAGAAGTGCTTCCTCAAATTTGTTTTAAAATGTTCTCACGCTAATTTCCACTTATGGGCACGAGTTCTAGTATTTAGACTAATATTGAAATAGTCATTTGGCTGAACAGCATCCAGACCCATTAGAATCTTATAGACCTGAATCATATCCCCCCTTAGTCTCCTTTGCTCAAGACTAAACAGATGTAGGTTCCGCTAACCTCTCCTTTAAGGTAAAGTTGCATCGTGTCCCATTTTTATTTTCAGCTGCTATTTTCAATCATTTTTTTTTGTCTCTTTTTCAGAGACCAATTTTGTTTTTAAGGAATTATACCCATGTGTTCCTCAAAAGATTTTCGTATACAAGGCTTTCGGCATTTTCTTTAAATGGAACTAAAAATTTACAAAATGCAGAGTAACTGGAAACAAACTGAAAACCATTAGAGGTATTTAAACATCTCTCCAAATATGGACAGCTGGTATATAGTGTTTTGTATCTCATTTCTATCGAATTCATAGCGAATCGGAATCAAATCAAATTTAATATAATCGTTAGCTTGTGAATCCGAATTGAATTGGAACATCTGTGCCTTACAATAACTAAAGAAGAACCTCATTAAGGGCCAGGCACAACATGTTGCCAAAGACCAGATCAAATGGAAACAAAATGTATCAGCCTTATGTCCCAGCTGGGATGAAGACGTCTAACACTAACAGCACTTTTTATTGCCACCAAGTACCAAGCTGTGCCAGAGTCAAACCAAAAAGAGGCAGTTTTCCATCATAAATTGCTGGATCTAACCTGTACTAATGCTGACATGGCCCTGCTCACCAGGAGGGTGAAAAGCATGACTACACTGAACTGGCTGTCACCACAATCTGATTGGTCAAAATGCACAAGAAGGAGCCGGTGAACTATACATAACTGATTATTACTAGTATCGTACACCGCGATATATTGATGCATTCTCGATAGCCTGAAACTTACATTTCCAACATCATACTTCAAATAGTACTATAGATTGGCTGAACAGAATGGATTTGTAATGCAAATTTACACAAGTGAATGGTAATTTCACTAACATTTGCAAACATAACACTGCGATTCTCACAGACGTGCTAGTGGAAATTTGCACACAGAAAATCATGGTGTACACTGTGTAAATGATAAATGAACACCTCTTCGGTTTTACATCACTGTCGATCTCCAAACCTGGTAACTCCTTTATGCAGCCAACTCTTCTACAGTAGAAAATCGAAGTGAGCTAGAACCACACTGTAACTATTGTCTCTTCATGGTATGGGTCAGCTTTGGTCTGGTTCCTATATGCCCTTGAAAAAGCGCCATAAGATGAGAAAGACATACTAGGCTGCTAGGCTACTTTGAGAGGCTAAATGGCACATCTACGGCTAACCTCCCATTATTGAGTAAGTCCATCAAACCTGAGCATCTTTTTTAAGATGTAGTTGCTTCACAGTTGTGAAGGACTATGGCATCACACCAATGCCAAAACTAGAGAGCGCTAAAACACAAGCTGAAAAATATAAACCTGTATAAATATCCCACTTGCAAGCACAAATGTAAAGCTCATAAGCAAAGAAGTGCTTGTGTGTCCTATTGTTTTCCACCCCCCTCCACCCCCCCCCTTGATAGTTTTCTCATGCACCAAGTAGATTACATATGACTGCTCTCTGCGCTTGAGTGAAACTTTTGTGCTGGAGTTTTGGCATGGGGGTGATTTTAACATGGAGGTCGACACATGGCCATTTGTCAGCGAATGCTATTGGCTGTTTGCTCCTCTAGAACACAAAGATTGCCAAAGAGGAACGTCGACAGGTAGCTAGGTTAAAAACAAGTTATGGTTTATTTATTTTATTATAAATAATTATTTTATAATAATGTTACAAGTGGGCAACAATCAATGCATGCATGATCATATAGTTAAAGCTTGAATATGAAATTATATGACAGATAAACCATGTTTGCTAGTAATCTAGCTACATGTCACCGCTTCCCTTTGTCCTCTAGTGATGTGTTGGTTGCGAACGAGTTTGTTCCTTTACGTGAATGATGGGAGCTGGATCCCATCTGAGACTAATGCTGCTTGACTACGAACCCTCCATGCACTGGCGGATGGTGCCATTTTGCCGGCTATGAGCCAGCCCCCAAACTGCCAAAACCCAAGCACAAAAATTTCACTTGAGAGCAGCCGAAGGTAATCTGCAGTTAGATCCATATACACTCACCTAAAGGATTATTAGGAACACCTGTTCAATTTCTCATTAATGCAATTATCTAATCAACCAATCACATGGCAGTTGCTTCAATGCATTTAGGGGTGTGGTCCTGCTCAAGACAATCTCCTGAACTCCAAACTGAATGTCAGAATGGGAAAGAAAGGTGATTTAAGCAATTTTGAGCGTGGCATAGTCGTTGGTGCCAGACAGGCCGGTCTGAGTATTTCACAATCTGCTCAGTTACTGGGATTTTCACGCACAACCATTTCTAGGGTTTACAAAGAATGGTGTGCAAAGAGAAAAACATCCAGTATGCGGCAGTCCTGTGGGCGAAAATGCCTTTTTGATGCTAGAGGTCAGAGGAGAATGGGCCGACTGATTCAAGCTGATAGAAGAGCAACTTTGACTGAAATAACCACTCGTTACAACCAAGGTATGCAGCAAAGCATTTGTGAAGCCACAACACGCACAACCTTGAGGCGGATGGGCTACAACAGCAGAAGACCCCACCGGGTACCACTCATCTCCACTACAAATAGGAAAAAGAGGCTACAATTTGCACGAGCTCTCCAAAATTGGACAGTTGAAGACTGGAAAAATGTTGCCTGGTCTGGTGAGTCTCGATTTCTGTTGAGACTTTCAAATGGTAGAGTCAGAATTTGGCGTAAACAGAATGAGAACATGGATCCATCATGCCTTGTTACCACTGTGCAGGCTGGTGGTGGTGGTGTAATGGTGTGGGGGATGTTTTCTTGGCACACTTTAGGCCCCTTAGTGCCAATTGGGCATCGTTTAAATGCCACGGCCTACCTGAGCATTGTTTCTGACCATGTCCATCCCTTTATGACCACCACGTACACATCCTCTGATGGCTACTTCCAGCAGGATAATGCACCATGTCACAAAGCTCGAATCATTTCAAATTGGTTTCTTGAACATGACAATGAGTTCACTGTACTACAATGGCCCCCACAGTCACCAGATCTCAACCCAATAGAGCATCTTTGGGATGTGGTGGAACGGGAGCTTCGTGCCCTGGATGTGCATCCCACAAATCTCTATCAACTGCAAGATGCTATCCTATCAATATGGGCCAACATTTCTAAAGAATGCTTTCAGCACCTTGTTGAATCAATGCCACGTAGAATTAAGGCAGTTCTGAAGGCGAAAGGGGGTCAAACACCGTATTAGTATGGTGTTCCTAATAATCCTTTAGGTGAGTGTATATTTGGACACTGGCACAAGTTTTACTATTTTACCTCATTAATGAAATATATTTTAATTGAAGTTATACAATGGGCATGGACATAGTGCAGACTCAGATTTCATTTCAGGGTATGGATGAATGGTTTAGGAGTTTCAGCTCTTTAACGTGCCACCCTCTTTTTAAAGGGGCCAAAAGTAATTGGACAATTCACTTAAAAGCTATTTCATGGACAGGTGTGGGCAATTCCTTCGTTATTTCATTATCAATTAAGCAGATCAAAGGCCTGGAGCTGATTTGGAAGATTGAGGTGTGAGCAATACAACATGTGGTCAAAGTAACTCGGTATGCAGGTGGAACAGGCTATCCGTAGGCTGCGAAAACAGAAAAAAAACAATTTGAGAAATTGCCACAATAGGAGTGGCAAAATCCACAGTTTGGTACATCCTGAGAAAGGATTTGTTGAACTCAGCAACGCCAAAAGACCTGGACATCCATGGACGACAACAGTGGTAGATGATCGCAGAATAATTTCCATGGTGAAGTGAAACCCCTTCGTAACAGCCAGCCAAGTGAACAACACTGTCCAGGAGGTAGGCGTATCAATATCCAAGTCTACCATAAAGAGAAGACTGCATGAAAGCAAATACAGAGGGTTCACTGCAAGATGCAAGCCACTCATAAGCATTAAGAATAGAAAGGCTAGATTGGACTTTGCAAAAAAAACATCTAAAAAGGCCTGTACAGTTCTGAAACAGCATTCTTTGGATAGATGAAACCAAGATCAACCTGTATCAGAATGATGGAAAGAAAAAAGTATGGAGAAGGGCTGGAAAAGCTTACGATCCAAAGAACACCGCATCATCTGTAAAACATGGTGGAGGCAGAGTGATGGCTTGGGCGTGCATGACTGCCAGTGGCACTGGGTCTTTAATGTTTCTTGATGTGACACAGGATGGAAGCAGCCGAATGAATGCTGAGGTGTTCAGAGACATCATGTCTGCTCAAATGCAGTCAAATTGATTGCCCGGTGTTTCATAATACAGATGGACAATGACCCAAAACACACAGCAAAAGCAACCCAGGACCTTATTAAAGCAAAGTGGAATATTCTCGAATGGGCAAGTCAGTCACCTGCATTTCACTTGCTAATGACTAAACTACAGACAGAAAGACCCTCAAGTAGCAACTGAAAGCTGCTGCAGTAAAGGCCTGGCAGAGCATTAAAAAGGAGGAAACCCAGCATCTGGTCATGTCCATGAGTTCATGACTTCAGGCAGTCATTGCCTGCAAAGGGTTTTCAACCAAGTACAGTGGTACCTCATAACTCGAATTTAATCCGTTCAGAACTCCGCATTGAATCCTAAAAAGTTCAAGTTGTGATCGAATTTTCCCCATAAGAAATAATGGAAAACCAATTATCTGGTTCCCGGCCCCAAAAAATTACACCTAATTATTAAAAAAAATTTTTTTTTTTTAAGCATTTAAATACAAAATGAATTGAATAAAAAGAGCATATACTGTACTAAACACATCTAAGCACATTTATCAAAACCGTAATTTGTAAAGTAAGAAAATAAACGTATCCAAACAATGTGTCCTGCCTCGATTGTCCGCTCCTTCCGCATGCCACGCCCCCTCGTTAACCCCGTGTGGAATCCCCATGTGATCAGCTGTTTCTAGTTGTTTTCATTAGCCCTCTGTATTTAGTCTGCGTTTCAGTTTGTTTCCCCAGTCCGGTCATTGTATTGTCCGTCTGCGTTTTGCCTGCCTTACCTGTAATTGAACCTCGTATTCCCCCGATACCCTGACGTCTGCGCCTTTCTCCGTTCGTCCCCGCTCTGCACAACAATATTATTTTAATTAAATGTATTAATGGTTTATTATTAATATTAAAATAATGAATAAAATCTTTATTTTTAAATGTATTTTATATAATAATTACTGTTACTGTCTATCATTGTCTAAATGTATTTTTACTGTCTAAATATATGTATTCAGTTAGTGTAAACATGCACGATGCTATCACAGCAAACGCGAGGTTGAATAATGCTTAACCCTTTGTTTCTGCTGAGAGACGTGCCGCGTGACTCATTTCCCTGCGCGTACAAGTTATCTTAGGTCGGCAATCACGGTTTGACTTCTAAGATTCAGATCGAGCTCTAGGTAATTTTTTTTCGAACTGGTTGATTCGACTTTTAAGAAATTTGAGTTTTACTGAGTTTCAGAACTGAGGTACTACTGTATTAGAATTGAACATTTTATTTGCAGTTATATTAATTTGTCCAATTACTTATGAGCCCCTGAAAGGAGGGGATTGTGTAGAAAAATTACTTTTAGTTCCTCACATTTTTATGCCATGTTTTTGTTCTACTCACTGAATTAAAGCTTAAAGTCTGCATTTCAACTGCATCTGACTTGTTTCTTTTAAAATTTATCGTGGTAAGGTACAGAAATTAAAAATTTGAAAAGCTTTGTCTCTGTCCAAATATTTATGTCTTGACTGTACTTGGTGCTCTGGGAAACTATCAGGTTGATAGATGCGCACACAGTTCTTTCTGTGGTATATTTACAGTTTTATATTTTGTTGTGTTTTATTGCTGTCTAGTTTTGGCATTGATAGAAGACAACTGTTTTGGAGCCATAGCCGAAGATATCGCTGCAATTCTTTCATGTTAGTCAGGGCTTCAGAGTGCAACCAAAAATCTGTTGTGCAGGTCAGAACCAATCAAAGGCGGAGAAGGTGTGGGTCTTTGCTGCTTTAGACCAGTGTTTCTGAAACTATACAGTTACAAATGTTTTAAAAAGGTATGTTTTTATTACAAAATCATTTACATTTAGCTTGATAGCTTGGTCACCGTGTTTTATTAGATGTGCATTTAACACTAACGATATGCTGTATTTATCAGAACCGTATATTTAGTTTGGTAGCACTATGTCTGCTTAACCTGCAGGCTAATTATTACCTTGATAAATTGATATTAGGGATTTTGCTTTACCATTATGCATTTACTTGCAGACCTTGGCCTAATTACATGTAATTCAGACACACCTTTTGGAAAAACTTTCATAATCATTGTCTATTTTATTGATGTAAATGCTAGCTGCCCCAATCAAGCTAAATATAGGTGGCGACAGCTTAATAAAATGTTACATTATGAAGCTAAATGTAAGCGATTTTTAAATAACACACCTTTTAACCATGCCACAACAAACACAATGTTGATGTAGGCCTATTAATGCTTGCTGCTGGTATTGAGCTGAATATACATTAATAATCTAATAAAACATGTCAGTTATACTATCGAGCTAAATGTGATTCTTTTTAAAACAACCAAAAACACCTTTTAAACATTCGTAAATGTACCATTTCAGAAACACTGGTATGAGAAACATCTTGTCATGACCATCAGTGGTATTCCAGCATCAGGCAGTGGCAAACTGAAGCTTTTTCTATAGGTATTTGGGAGCAACACGCACTTTTGAGTCATTTGAGTTTTTGAAATTTTCAGTTTATGTACTTTTAAACATTTTTTAAGTTTTGTTTTGAAATGATGTTTTTGCGATTTCTTTTGCTTCTGCTGTGATTCTTAAAAGAAACATTTACCTGCAGCTTTATTCCTGTTCACTATAATTTACGTAACTATCAATGCGTATGGGGAAATGACAAAAAGGTAACGCTTATTTTTGTGGCACTAAAGGCCGTGTGAGTAATTTAGGTGCACTTAAGTTTTGTGTTGGTGCACCTAAGTGAAAAAATTAGGCGCACCAGTGCAACCAATACAAAAAGTTAGTTTGGAGCCCTATTGGTAATCTTTCATCTGGGGCAGTCAAAAATCACTCATGGTACACCCACCTTAAGAGACGCTACAAATGTTATCAAACTGCCGGTAATGACTGATTGTAACAAGCATTAACCTCTAGGGCTGTTATTTATTTCAAAAATCAAGGTTGAACAAATTCCCAGTTAAATTTGCATTACACTATGGGGACAGTGCATACCATGTAACGTTCATGTGTGTGTTTTTGTACGTATTTATTAACACTTGGACTGCATCCATTCACCTCCACTGAGAAGTCACTGGATCCTTCTGGAAAATGAGGTGTTAAACTTGGCTTAAGTCTAGAGTCTTCGGGGGGGGGGGGGTGTGTATCTTTTTAGCAATGCCACTATCCTGTGTCTGTGGTCAGGCTATTGCAGTTTTTGGCAGCTCAGCTTCCAAGCAAGGGGGACACTGTTCGGGTATTGAATGTAATTGTTGTCTGAGTGGGGGGTCCTTTGGCATTCATGACGAAGTAGGTGCAGCTTCTGGGCTTGGAAACTTCAGACCTTCTGCCTTGGAAATGCATAGTGCAGTCATTACTAATCAGTGTGACGGCATTCATTATTTGTAGGATCTATTTGTTTGTTGATTTGAATTTTAATCCCTGGAGTGTGACAAATATACTCTCTTGAAGGAATTTATTTACTTCACTTTTTAATTGCAATACTTCTCCTATAAATAATCTACAATGATACTATTGCTTTTTTATTTTTGCATTTTAATATTAGCACTTTTACCACTGGCATACAGGAACTGACCCATACCGAAGCCCTGTACCATGCAGAGAGACTCGTTACAGCACGGTTCCAGCTTGCTTCGATTTCCACTGCAGAAGGACAAGCTGGGTAAAGGCATTACAGGGTTTGAAGAGTGATAGTGTCAAAAACCATAGACACTTATTATTCACATGGTGTACATCATAATGTATTATATGCAAGTTTATTTTTTATTTATATCTAATTAGTCGATCAAATCTATTTTTTTTTGTTGTGTGCTAATTTCTGCAAGCATGTCTGAGAATCGCCGTGTCGCATAAGCATCAAACGCTAGTGGAATTCATTAGCATAAATTCTCATTACAAGTCCGTTCCATTCAGCTGTTCTATACTACTTTTTTAGCAGTTTGGAAATTAAGTTCTTAGTTAAAGGAAAGCATCGATACATTGTGATGTCCTATCCTATTAATAATGAATAATATCTACCCCCTTTCCTTCTTATAATCCATGCACAGAGAACACCAGTATCTCCCTGCATTTTGAGATACTGGTGGTGATGCAACCAGCTTATATTGGTCATGCTTTCGGCCCTGCTAATAAGCATTCTTTACAATGGGAAAAACCACCAGTTCATGGTACAGCTTGGTTCTTCGTAGCAGTGGAAAAGCATCATATGTAATATCAAATTAAATTCTTCTGTCCAGTGATTGTGTGTGTATATAATCACACAATACAGGAGTATCATTTAATCTTGCAAGACATATAATTTATGTTCTAGATCAGTGGTTATCAACTGATGTACCCTCAGGACCAACATTATTTTTTTGTCATAAGTTACAACCTGAGGGATTTCTTTTTATTTTTTACATGCACCCTCCACGACCCACTGAAAATCAACCCACCCTACTTGAGAAACGCTGTTCTAGGTTGTATATGAACTGAAGTTGTAGAAGTCAGAATGGATAAGGTGTTCTTTAATTTGTATGATTAAGAAAATTTGTGTGTACCTTTTAGCGTATTCTTTGAAAGTCCATTTATATTGGCTCTCCAAGTCCTTCTCCATGGGTACACATTTGGATGTTTTAGTTGTAGTTGTTTTACTTTAGTTGTTTACATGTTTGAGGAGTCTGTAGCGGCTTATCTTGTGCATGTCTGTGGGTTGTCAGATGGATAGGGTGCTGATGAGGTTACTTTTATGACTGTAACCCCACACAGTTGTAGTGTTTCAGTCAAGTGTCAGATTAACTATCTTTTGTTATTATGTGCTGATTGACAGTTTAACACCTAAGAGCGAATGAAGTATATACATGGCGAAAAGAATTGCTTTTTAAAATGTAGGCTACATCCACACTAATACGTTAAATTTTTTTTACCAGAGTTTCAGAAAGAATTAGTGGTGCGGACGCAGAGCTTTATCACTAGCATTGAAAAAAACTTCTGTGTTCACACTACACCGTGTAAAAGGCAAATGATGTAGCCATATCAGTCCAACCAAACTGTTTTATAATTGTAGAAGTTGCAAGTATATATTTTGAATAATTTTTTTTTTACTTTTGATTAGTAATAAAATTCAATTTTTATAAACACTTGACTGTTAGTTCTCATACACAACCATGTGTTTAAAGTAAAAGCATGTATTTCATGTAGCAAAAGCGAAATATCACAGTACTGTAGCATCGCAAAGGATTACGAGCGAAGTAGAAACCTATTGGAGCTCACTGATGTAGGTGATTTGTTGCATTTGAGTGTCCACACTTAATGTGTTTACAGAAAGATTATTTGTTGGAGAGTGGTGGTAAAAAATGATACATGGCAGTGTGGACAGAAGCCTAAATGGGAAGAAAACTCTTGCATTACTAATCAAAAACATATTGGTGTGGACAGGCCCTTAATTTCAAAGCTGCTCCTATTTTCTTGTGTAGAACAATAGATTTTGTCTTTGAGTTCCACCTTAAGACTTAGCAAAACATGACAAATGCTTTATGCCAATATACTGTACATGGCTCATTGTTCATCATTTAATCAGCATTCGATCTTCATTAGTTTTGTCATTTAGACTGCAGTGTTCTGGCCTGAATAATTTTTCTTGCTACACTGAAGATTCTCTGAACCGGTGCAGAGAAAGCTACTATAATAAGGTATTTGCAGACAAGTTGCATTTGCTCAGGAAAGCTGGTTTGATTTCCTTTTCAGTAGGCCAAATGATTGGCATCAAGTTTGACACTGATATATGGTTACATCACGTGAAGGTTTGGCAACTACTTTCAATATAGGAAAAATTTGGGACGTTTTGAGTGATATGGCATATTTTGTGTAAGTTACATTGAAATATTAAGCTGTATTGTTAAAAGCTGCATCCACACTATATCAACTTATTTGAATTCAGTCCCATTTTAATTCTGCCTTCATCAAATCTGTATCCCATGTTCAACCTTAAATTCAATTCAAATTCATGAATCAAATTGGAACTTCAGGTTTATTCTTTATTCAGTTCTGAATGGTGCCACAACCCTGTTATTTGTCTTTAGCACTAGTAAAGTAGCAGACTTGCTTTCCTGTTCCTTTAAATGGAACCTGTTGGATTTCATCTGAAATGTGTATCACCAAAGGGTGCCTCATGTGGAGTCCTTCCATTTTAAAATCATCATTTTGTCTGAACTTTTATGATTATTACACACACTACATAAGCTGTTTATTTTAAATGGATTCTGTTTTCAAGTAAGTCTGTTTAACTGAAGGGTATAATTGGCGCACAGCTGTCCTGTATAATACACATTCAGTGTCCAGGGAGAGTTGTCATGTAATTATTCATTAGTCTGTGGATGTACCAATAATTACACACATACTGATGCAAGAATAACCATTGATTGTCATGCTTTAATTTTTTCTTATCCTAGGTCACTTTCCCCAGTATGAAAGTGGGGAAAGGCTGTGACCTGTGGAAATGGTGTAATTAAACATACAGGCCTATTACAAATGATAGACTTGCAATTGATTATGCAAAGAGAAAATTCAAATATGACCTCAATCTGCATGTTGATTTGATGTGCAATTAAATGATGCTGTGTCCCCCATAACACATTTTATGCAGGATAAAAAGTGCTATTTCAACTCAAGAACACAAGTCAAACAAGGATTTTTTTCTTTTTTCCTGCAGAGTGCAAAACACTGTGCTAAATGTTTCCACATGTAGACTGAGCCACTCCATCCGTAAATAATTATTTACCTAGGATTTAGTCCTTTTTCAAGCAAACAAAATGCTCAATAGACAAAGGTTTTGGCTGCATTAAAAGTCCTTTTGAAAAAACTCAGAGGGTGTGGTCTTGCCATCCCTCAGAACAGGGGGCCCTGGATGGTTTGTTCTTTGCAGGTCATGTTGTGTCAGGTGAGCAGTACTGGAACCTGTCCTAGATGTCATCTTAATGATGATCCTAATGTAGCTGCTCTTGGAGGACCCTGCAGCTAGTGTGAGTAATGGGGCCTGAAGCTGTAGACTGCAACTCTTTGCTGGCTTTGTGAAATATACAAGCCCCTTTCTTCCTGTCCTCCCTTAACTGAGCTGCCGATCCACTGAAGTTCTCTCACGGCTCCTTGTATAATACTGATATTGGTGTGTAGAAATAAGGGACTTAGTGTGACTCACACTGGCATTTCATGCCCTCTCCCTGGGATTTTTCTTCACCAGATGTTAGTGGTGCACCGATGTGGAAATTTTAACCGATGCTGGGAATATGCGAACTTCAGAGCAACGCAATCTGTAGTGAAACTGATATCAGTGACCATACTACTTCTGAATGAGTGTAGCGTCCTCATGATAATGCAGGCAGCGAGACAGCAGCGAAGTAGCGCCCACTTGGGAGACTGCAGTGAGGTTCTAAGTGACAAATGAGCTGAGAAAATCCCTCCACTACAGAAAATGGCCAGTCATCCAATGCTATTATCTCCATTATTATAATATATTTATGTCTGGCTGTCATGCTGCTAATTTTGAATATTAACTAAAGTCTAAATATCAGCCAGCAAAATCAATCAAAATTGACACATCAGGCCAATGCCTTGACTTTAACATCAGCTGATACCAATATGCTAGCCAATTAAATTGTGCATCTCTAGCAGTTGTGCATCTGTGCAGACTGATGTGGAGATACTGGGTCGCACATGTTTCCATGGCTCTCATGAGGGCCTCCTCTCCACACCTTTCTGGCCCTTGCTTGCTCAACATGATTAATTTGGATTTTTTTCCCCTATATGGAGTAGAGCAGCCTTACCCAAATTCCATTTAGGGCAAAGCCACCTAACCTGGGTCTTGGAAACACTACCATGCTTCTTTTCTTCCGGCCGTCTTATGGCATAGCTGCTCATCAATCAAGAAAGGACATTCATTTTACATATTAAAAAGAATAATTTCTTTCTTTAACAGTCTACTTTCATGAGAACTGGGGAGACTGATTAAACTCTTAGAACTGGTGTTCCTTATTTAGGGCCAAAAGAGGACATTGCATTATTATTAGTATATGCAGCAAACCACCTGCTCTGAATTAAAAGGTGCAGTAGTTCTGTGTGCTCTTCAGTATCCCATATGAATCTCTTCCCAAATTTACCTGTCCTTTTGGTTCTACCTTGCCATGGTCGTGCACCATTCCCGCGTTTGACCAGATACATGATTATGGTGGGCTACGTTCCCAGTTCAGTGCTTTCCCAGTGGCATAAATTACTGCCCTGCAGCTGTCTAAATGCTGCATGTTCTGCTACGATCTTGTCACTTATATTGGGTGTCTGTTTTCTGTATACTGTGGCTTTGCTTAGTCAGCTCATTTTGTCCCCAGTGACTTAGTTTTCCATCATTCTAGGTTTTAAATGCTCGGTGTGTGTTTGGAGCTGTAAAAGGGTAGCATGCTGAGGTCCGTCCCTGTGGCCTTAGAAGGTCCTTCTGTGCATGTGTGGTCTGTCAGGAGAAAATATCCAGAGGCATAATGTGTGGACAGAGGGGATACTAAGTCCTCTTTTGAACAAATTAATCACTTTGACATATAAGGGATGTTCAAATTAGGCATAGGTCCCTAATGTACTGAGCTACACCCCACCCCCCAATGTACTGAGCTACACCCCACCCCCCAATGTACTGAGCTACACCCCACCCCCCAATGTACTGAGCTACACCCCACCCCCCAAAGTTTCTACAAACCTTTTTTTTTTTTTTTGGGTCATTTGGTTTTTTTTTTTTTATATCCCCTTTTTTTCCCCTGACCAATATGCAGTCAGTGAGCCTGAGTCTTCATCAGGCACCCTGTTTGAGATGCTGTTCCATCATGGGGCGAGTAACACACAGCCGCGGACACTGCATTAAGCCTTCCTGCCACTGTGCTTTCCATAGACAGGAGTAGGAACATCTGATGTATGGAAGACACTGGCCAGGGCCTGTCTAATTGTTTTTATATAGCTCTATTCTCAACACCGTTCTTCCAGAACTCTTAACTGAGATTTACTCACAATGCAAGTAGGTTTGATTAGTAATCAGTGTGACGGCCTGCTGTGTTGTAATTTAGGCGTTGTTGCTCTCCAAGGTGCTGAAACTGGTCACCCTCAATTAATTGCAGTGCATCCTGGTGTGTCTGATACAGTGAGTATTTTTAAAGGTCATTGCACACTCAGTTTCCTGTGTTAACCTGCAGATGTCTCTGTTCAAATAATCTGCCACCTCAGGTGAAAATTGGCATTAATCAGCAGAGATCAGCCTTTGTTCTCACGTAGTGATTACGCAAAGGTTGATTTGTTTGATGCCTTTTCAAGCTTTGGGGTTCCTCTACGTTGTGGCAATGGGGTCTTGGCACAGAGTGCTGAATGCAGTGGGCCCTGACGGGTTTTGTGCCACTCTACCTCAAACAGGTCCCTGGAGTTGTCATTCTGCGGCGCCCTCTACCTGATGGGTTTCAGATTACAATCAAATGCTCTTTAAAACATGTTCTGTGATGGTTTGTATGTTGCATTGGTGAATTTTATCCAGGAGAGTCTATGGATTCTGAGAATGTTGTCAAGTTTTTGAGTCGTGACGATTAAATTGTCTGACTCTGATCCCAAAGGGTTAGAGTCATTCTGTTGATGGGGACTGGAGTTCAGTTTATTGTATGAAAGGACTAACATTACTTTTTACTGTTGTGTAGCGAGGAGGATTTTGTGATTTCTGCCTGCATTTTGGTTTAGCGATGTGTGCTTGCATATTTTCGCAATGTACTGCAGTTTTAATTTAAAGTGAGTCTGAATTAAGCAACTTGACGACAAAGTCGAGGAAACTAAGAACCACCTGTATTAGCAGTGATGTGGGGGTATTACCAATATAATATTGTCTTGTCACTCTGTGTTCCCCTCCTCCCCCCACATTTATGTGTTTTTATTATTTTTTTGTAAGCATTGTCCTGTTTTCAGCAAGTTCTACTGTCTAACAGCTAGCAAAGGACTGGGAGTGTTCATTGTTTATACATCTGTTGCATTTTCTTAACTATTGGGTAACTGCATCAAATCTTATCTGAAGCAGTTCATGAGTTCAATCATTTGGAGAGTGACGAAGAATCAAAGTCTGACTTTTGGCACCTAAGGGCAGTTTCGAAGGCTCACTATCGGCTGCTCTTACAGCTGAGAAGATGGAAGCAGTGTTCAGAAAACTGGTTATACTTTAGCGCCTTATTTGGGTGTGAAAATGAGGTGCCCATTGAGAAGAAAGTCACTGGTAGTCACATGACCGTACAAGATCCTCGTAAACCATATGTTTTCTGCCCACTTACAACAATGTGGGTGGAACTGGCTCAAGCGGTTTCTCCATTATGAACTGAAAGGGATTGCTCAAAGGTCAGATATGTCCTCAGTCATAGGCGCGCAGGTCAGATATGTCCTCAGTCATAGGCACGCAGTGCTCTCTCATGTATAAAGTGATCAGTTTTACTTACTCCCTTTGCTTTTTTTCTGTGGTTGATGCCTGCATGGGAGCAGTTGGGTAGTACAATAATGTACCCAGACAACATGTCTAGAGGAGGTTTGTTTAGCTGTGGGTCCAAATCAATAGTAAAACTTTCCTTTGGTACTGTGAAGAGAGGAGAGGTGTACTTGTGGGTGTCAGACATCCCTGTAGGGGTAGCTTTCCCTCTGTGTGCCCCACAGTTACTTCTGTCTGCCAGATGGCTGTCAGGAGAGAAGTGGGTCTGGGTGTAGCGGTAAGATGGGAGGGTTTTCAGCAGGCTGTGAAATTGGAAATGCACACCATTGTAATGTGGTCGTACCCAGTGCTTGTGAAATCACATGGTCTTACACATTTATTCTGAATAGCATCACAACTGGTGCCTGCCCACCATCCTGTCACACCTCATTTGAATGACAAATGTTTTATGAACCAGTTATATATATTAAAGCAGGCAGGCATGCATTCATGTGCACTCTGTACTAAGAGCTTTTTTTTTTATCTCTGTAGAGGCAAATGTTTAATATCAAGCAGCACCCATTTTAACTGCCTTAATAAAAATGTCCTCAAACACTCCACCATGACAGATGGCTTCCAGTGAACAAGCTTATATTTTTCTGAATTTAACACGGAGATGTGAGCCTTTTGCTCCCCTCACACTGCGTCTGTCAGCCTCCTGTTTTCATAGCCTTGTGTAGGCATTTAATCAAGCTCCAAATTCATTGCTTTATCTTTTGAAATGTTTCTGTTCTGTCTCTTTTTGTGAATTCTCACATAACAGCAGCATGATTGCTATGAAGCTTATGGAGCTTTCAGCATAATTCCTGCTGACTGTATTCTGTATTCTTTAAACATTGGTTGCGCACTGAGCTGTTGTACACCACCATATGGCTTTGGGGAGGACAAACTTTGAGCCATTTTGCTCGACTGAGTAAACATTCAGGCATGCAGGAGTCCGGTGGGGATGTGGATGACAAACGGTTTTGCTTTGTTTAGTCCACTGATGTATAACAATGCAGAATCGCACAAAAGTTTGGCCAAATGCTTTGGGTTTAGGATATTTTAAGAACTTGGTTCTGCCATGTTTCCTGCCTCTCACTTCCTGCCTGGTGTTTCCAGGTGGAGAGGATCATCGGGAAGAGGAGGAACAAAAAGGGCAAGACGGAGTACTTGGTGCGCTGGAGAGGTTATGACTTCGAGGACGACACCTGGGAGCCGGAGACGCACCTGGCCAACTGTGTAGAGTTCATCCACGAGTTCAACGGGCGGCGAGGCGAGTGCCAGCGTGAGGGGGGTCCCCCCCGGTCCACTCGCAGCACCACCAGCCCCGCGCATGACCCCGGCAGCAGCGCCCGCAAGCAGATCCACAGGCCACAGAGTCACACTGGGGGCCTGGCCACAGAGAAGCCTGCCGACCCTGCCTCTGCCAGCGCTGAGGGTGTGGACTCGGAAACGAACGGCCAGCCTTTGCCCGCTGGCCAGAAGTATAAACGCTCTAGCCCCCCAACAGGTGGTGCTGCTGGGCCAGCTGCTGCTCACACCATAGGCCCGGCCCGCAGGAGCGTGGACCTGACCAAGTCTGGGATCAAGATCCTGGTGCCAAAGAGCCCCATGGAGAGCCGAGTTGAGCTGGAGGAGTCTCCCAGTGAGGCAGCCCACAGCCTGGGGCAAGCGGGCCAGGAGCCCGGCTTCGTTCCCCAGGAGGTGACCATCCTAGAGAAGCCCTTGGGGGCCCCGTTAGCACCGGGGGAGGAGAGGGCGCGGATGGGCACACGCACACGGACACATGCCATCCTGCCCCTCCCGCAGGTCCCCATCACGCCCGCTGCCGTCCTGGCGCTCAGTGGAAAAGGTAGGACCAGCATGTCTCTCTGTGGAGGCACCATTCAACTGGGTTGTGATCCATGCGCTAAATGATGCCTAGTCTCATACCAGAGTATCGATTCTGGAACAAACAAAGGATAATAAAGGCTTTGGATCATTCTGTGGGAATGGCTACTGTCATCACACAGTATTTGAACTGAAATGTTGCTTGTCTTAACGTAATTACCCCAGCACTGTGCTTGACTATCCATTTGTTTTCAACGTTCAGGAACTTTGTGTGTGTTTAATGTCTCCAAGTGACGGATCGAATGTAATACCAGACCTTGCAACCGGTAAATATTATGTTACGGCTTATAGGAACAGTAGATTTATCACCGTTTGTGGTTCTGGAAGTGCAGTATTGGGTCAGAGTTTCCTTGACTGACTCCGTGCGTCTGATATTTTTGCATAGTCAGAGTGCCTGGACAACCTGTGTCATAAGTTTAACAAATGATTTTCCCCTTACTGAGCTTCCTCACTAGTCTGGCATGTGAAGAATGGCACTGTCTGGTTGTGAGGAATGTATGACATGCAGCCTGTCAACTGTAACTCTGAGCGAGGCGAGTGCAGGTGGTAAGATCTGTGCTGTCACATTATAGCACAGCTGGGGTGCTCTGCTTGTTCGCCTTGTGAGGATGAGGCCTTCCTCCAGGTGACTTGAAGCTCGATGTTGATGTTCCGTTTTACCTGCAGAAATGTATCAGCCCAGCAAGTGGCGCCTGTGAGTTTTTGTTTCTCCAAAATGCCCTTAGTGTATATCGGGGTATGAGACCGAGATGCCAGGATGTCTGCTGCCACGTGCAGTGTCCTTTCTAGAATAGGCTGACACTGCAGTGTGTGTTGGCAGGGCAGAGCCAATAGAGGATTGGGGTAGTACCAGCCCCCTAAATCTGATTGGGTCCTCCATGTAATTCCAGCCCCCTATTTTCATTGGTTAAATTCGAAAGGCAAGTATTATAGTAGTTCCTAAAGTTTTCTTGTTCGTAGGCTTGGTGGCTCAGGAGAAAGTCATTAGCAGGAACTGTTGAGGGCAAACCTGAGTCATGCAAACCGGTTTCTTTTTGCTCTATTATCTCTGCTCATCAGTTGTCTGGTGACCTGAATTAATGGTAATGTTCCAAGTAAATTGCTTGCTTTTCATCATATCTGTGATGTTTCACACATAAAAAAAATCACACAAAACCTGTGGCTATAAGGCTGTTCATGTGTTTAAGTTGGTGCACTCAGAAGTCAGAATTTTTCTTTTTATTGCTCCTCCCCTGAATATACTCTGGCACCACTGCCTGTGTGGTGGACTGGAGAGCCCCTTCCGCACATGGCACAAGCAGCAGCTAAATTCTGCCACAGATTCCCGCATGTTCACCAGAGTTCCCGCACATGCAAACTGTTTCTTTCTTTGAATTTGGCTGTCTACTGTGGTTTGGGTTTGATTCTTGGGGGGGGGGGGGGGGCAAATGTCGCAGTGGGCCAGCCTCTATTTTAACTGAGGTATTTCTGTTGCTGTGATGTCATGGTCTGACAGGCTACATCTGCCTTTACTTACTGCTCTTCAGATTTTAGCCCACCAGCTAATGATGCTATATATTGTTTTTTTTCCCCTGTACACACGTGTTTATTTTTCACTGCCCTCTTGCAACGCGATACCCCATTACATAATTTAGAGCCTGTTCAGTCACATTCAGGGCTCGGCCTTGTTTTTGGACCTCGGACGTTCCGACTGCTTTGTGTAATTCAGGCCGAATGGCGTTATTTGTTTCACCTTTAGACACGCGCTGCCAGGGATGTTTCTTTTGTGCCTGAGCATGTTTCCTTAACTACGGATCATTTGGAGATGCGAGTAGTGTTGTGCACTAACCTTGCCGAGGTATCTCAAACACTCAGAACAAGTCTGCCACGGTGGGGTGTGCATTCATTGGTTTGGGTCAAACAGTTTATCCATGATATTTTGACCATGGGACATACACTACTGCATACTAAAATGGAAGGAGCGAGAGCAGAGCCTCATAACATAGCTGGTGTCCCAGCAGTTGCTGCATTTGTCTGGTTATTATAAGTCCTGTATGGAGAGAGACACATCCCCAGAGATTTATAGCCACCGAATCAGAAATGAATGCAGTTACTCAGACCATTTTTATTAATGACCCCACAGCAGCAGATTATTGAAATGCACAGCTGATGCACAGGGGCACAAAGCTAACTACTTGCCGCTTAGCCTGCCTGTGCCATTAGTTATTCTAAATGTCATGATCATTAAGGAGTCCATAAAACATTTATGGTGATATAAGCACCGGGTTTCTGTAAGATGGTGTTGTCTTCACTTAAATTTTATAAGGGCATTTGTTTGAGTATCTTTCAAATGAGTGTGTATATGTGTGACTGTTTTGGACTACTACTATGAATAAGAGGAGAATTGATGGTTAAATATGCCTACTGTTATATGCTGGTAGTTGTGGGGCAAGGGTTAGAATTGTAGTAAACCAGTTTAGAGGACAGTACCCTGCTATTCAGTGCACACATTGCAAAACCGACTGTGGACAACGTTGTATCAAAACACCCATCCCAAAAAATCCTATCAAAACGGATTCGTTTGTCAGCAGTTCATTAGAAGCCCCACCCTCCACATGACTCACTTAAAATCAAACACTTCTGGTGTGACTAGGTCAGTCCAGCCGTGATTCAGATTCAGGCAATAGCCAGCCACGAACAGTGATGCGTCCGTTGGCATGATTTTAAGCAACCCGTAATCGTGGAGAGTCCTATTTTATTCAGTCAGCTGTGGGGAATGTCAGTGACACGTTTCAGCCATTCTCACCTCTATTTAAAAGCTGTGATGATGACACGGTCCTCCGAGCGTCGAAACAATAGAGCAGTTCAAGCTGTCGACAGGGTTATGTCGAGCTCCTGGCAGCCATGCGATGGACGTCTACCTCCAGGAAAGATCCTTCACTACCCTGCTTTCAAGCGCAGGCAATGTCGCAGGGGATGGGTGGGTGAGGCTGAGAGATGAACACTGATGCTTCTGGGGTGAATAAATAGTGGTGAAGTGCTAAAAAACAAAAGACACATTTATAGGAAGCATTCAGCCAGCTGCCATGTTTCACCTTCTGCTCAGAACCATCATCCAAAGGTTTGCCAGTGCAGGGACCTTGCTGCTAAGAAGAGTAATTAATGCTATTTATTCCCATCTGTGTTGTACCCGGCCATGCACCTCGTAGGATAGTCTCCAGGATCGCCACAAGCCGTTGAAAACAGATGAGAGGATTTGGGAACTAATAAATATTTCTGTTAAACTGTTTTTATAACTAGGGAAGGCTGCACCACAGGGACAGAAAGTCTCGGTGCTTGTTACGCTTCTTGGTTAATGTATATTCATTAGCTGCAAGGCAGCTGGATCTCTCACACGATTGGTGGGTTTTTATGTAAATATGAGTCCTGATTGGTGTTTGTGGATGTGGCCCATCATCAGGAAGGAGGTTCTGCAGCAGCTGTCCTGAGCTGGTTGCTTTCACGGTCAGGTGCTCTGCGGTTTGCCCATGCCCCGATGCCTCTGAGTGTGCTGGTTCAGTAGCACCTTTTGCTTGTTGTACCTCTGCTGATTCCTGGCTTACTCCAGCTGCCTTAATGCCACCTGCAATTTTTCCTGGTCATTTAGATTGACTGATTTGTATGCCACCTCTCAAGGTACGTCCCCTGTCATGGAAGCGGTGGTCGCCAATGGGACGACGAGCCCACAGAGCCCTGCTGCCAGTGCCTCGGGCCCACCAGCGGTGAAGCGGCGCTTTGAGGAATGCGCTGCATTTGACAAGCGGCTGCGCATCAGCGTGCGGCAGACCAAGAGTGCCTATCGGTACCGCGACATTGTGGTGCGCAAGCAAGACGGCTTCACACACATCCTGCTCTCTACCAAGTCTTCGGAAAACAACTCGCTCAACCCAGACGTGAGTGTCCTCGAGGTTCTCGCTTCAGAACGAGGAGGCGGGAGGCCCAGCCAATCGGACTCAGCCGTGTGTGGGTCGATGCTGCTGTTATTCTTCCTTTGTACTGTGTTTTATTTGGAGGCCATTTCAACTGTGTTTCATCTTCAGTAATGAGGAGTGATGCAGGCAATAAAACAGCAGCTTAGATATTTCTGGGACAGATGCGGAGGACACACAATGCCTAATTGTGTGATGACTAGTCGACTATTCATTGCAATTTAAGCTGGGTCTGGCTTTGAATGGGATTTCAGTGGGTGTTCTTTAATGATTTTATATAAGTTGTTGCAAGGTAATGCAAAACGACAGTATGGAAAGGGCCATCATAGTTTGATGATGGTATATCCGACCCCCTTTTGTGCGTGGTTGGCAAACGTCATGAATGGAGTGGGGAAAATATTAGTATCCAAAATAAAGCGTATTGGGTCTTGTGACATTTAAGTTTACTTTGGGAGCGACACTCTAAGCGTGAGATGTATGTGATATTCAGGCATCACCTTTGGCTGGAATGGTGGGGGGTGTAGCATAGCTTTTAAATAGCTGCTATAAAAAATGTTAAAGATCGAAACAGTTGAGCAGAATTACCTTGGTATGCAACTCTGTGTCAACTCCCTGCCCATATAAGCCCCCTGACAGCTAAGTAGCCTGTGTAATTTACCAAGTGTGTTTTGCAGGATGTACGCTAATGCATATGTTAAATTATCCAAAGTAAGCAGTCACATTACTGACTCTTACTACTAAATCAGTTTCAAGCAGCACAAGTGACCAGATTAGTCTTTCCCTATTCATATCTGACCCACCAACCCAGTTTACACCACAGTGACTAGAATAACTTGTTCTGTTGCTAATAAGGTATTGTGGTGTCGTCTTCTCCCGCCCTAGTCATTTTAATGCCTACAAAAACAATTAACATTAAAAGAATTAAAAGTAATTTACTATGAATGCATTATTATTTGTAGAGATGCAATATCGGATCGGTATTAGCGCCGATCCAGACCTATTTGACGAATCGGGTATCAGCCATGCGTGACCGTTCCACGTCCTATACTTACTTATTTAGTTTTTGGCAATCTCTAAAAAGACAGCTCCTATTTCGTGTTAAATCTATTTGTACAATCAGTCGCACGACAGCTTTTTCCCATTTTACATGTGTTTTTTGCGGCATTCAAATCGAACGCTAACGCTGCCCCTCAGTCTTTTTTGCTACTCAGTGGGCGTGAGTACAGTGACTTCCACCTGATGTAACGTCATGTGCATACCATTCGTAGTACGAGGAGCATAAGATAAGACGTGACGATCTGGGAGTATTTTACGCTTTTAACAGAGATCAGTAGCACAGTGACTTGCAGTCTTTGAAAAATAAAGTTTTGAGAGGTGGGAATACCGTTTAATGGACACTCCCACTTAACAATGCGCATGCAACTGTGCGAGACAAAAAAAAGCAATGTATGATTTGGAAGTTGCTAACCTGGACTGTCTTACAAACTCGCTGCAGCTTGTGATACAAGAGGGGCTGCCATTGCAACAAAGTGTAGAGAAATGGGAGAAAAATTAAAATTTTAAACATTCACCACTTGTGTATACTTGTTTTGAAGATATTCATATTGAACTGCAAATGCCTCAAAAACGCTTAAAACAAGATGTACAAACGAGGTGAAACAGTACATTATGTATGTTTGTAGTATCCTAATTAAATATTTTTCCATCTGTATTTACTAGCTTAAAAAAATTATATATAAAGTATAACAGATAAAAAGAGCTCTTGTATCGGAATCTGTATTGGTATCGGCAGTTGTGTATCGGAATCGGATCGGAACTGAAAAAATGTGGATCGGCCCATCCCTAATTATTTGCCCGTAAATTGTGAAATCCTACGAGCCAAGTGTGGTTAGATGAATTTGTGTTTAACTTGAGATGTGTGTCTTGCTATGGAACAGTGTCCTGTCTAGGGTGTTCTATAACCCAAGACTCTATGCTGCATGGGCTCCAGACCCAGATCCCCCCTCAGATTTGGAGATGGGTGGGTGTGTGGGTTGACTGAAATTCTATTGAAACTTTCAAATGGATATGACCGATGTTTGCTCAGGTGATGAAGGAAGTGCAGAATGCCATGACGACGGCGGCAGCAGACGACAGCAAGTTGGTCCTGCTGGGCGCAGTGGGTAGTGTCTTCTGCTGTGGTCTGGACTTCATCTCGTTCATCCGCCGGCTGACAGATGATAGGAAGAAGGAGAGCGTCAAAATGGCTGACTCCATCAGGTGAAGGAACGCCGAGATGCTTCTCGTATCACGAGGGTCATATGCGAAAACAAAATCATACAAAAGCTAAGAATGTCGGTTTTCTTGTTTGTTCTTTGAATAATTTTATATGTGTAATTGAACTAACCTGATAGAAAGCCAAAAATGCCATCAAAAAGTTAGCAATCAAATGTTTATTGATCAAATGTTCTGCCAAGAATCCATTTTATTACAGAGAGCAGGCGTGAATCCTACATGTACCTTTTAGGTATACGGCTGAAAAATGTAATCTTTGTGAAAATCGACAGAGGATGCCGTTCCGTGTTGGTTGCATGTTGGTTGAGTGTGGCACAGGGTCACGCCAAACTGCAATCAGCAAGATGTGGCTTCTTGGAGCTCCATCCCAACGCTGGCTGCATGTATGATATGTTAACAATGAGAGCAACTGCATGAACTTTTCTGGCCCACTGAGCGAGAATACTTAGGGAATGCAGAATGAGAGGAAAGCGACGCTTCCTGTTTGGTCTGTTGTATCAAAGAGACGTTCAACTCAGCCGACAGTGAATCGGGCGACTGATAATCAAGCTTCATAATCAAAGAGCTGTAGGGTGCCTGGATCGCTTCACTGTATCATCTTAACCAGAATTTGACGACTGAAAACGTACATGGACAGAGTAAATTACAGAACTTGTACCTCATACCCATTTCTGTATATAACGGAGGATCTGTCATCACTGTAAATCTGCTCCATGTAGATGCCTGCTGGATTTCCAGTTGGTGCTTACGCATCAGAGAGAACATAATCCCTTAACCCCGCCCCCCCACAGCAGTCAGATTATGGTGCTGTGGGACTCAGACCCGGGTCTGTATGACTCAGCCCTCTCTTTCCTGGCCACTATGAGCACTGAATTTGTTTTCCAGCTTCACTGTGAGTAACTCGACCTGTGGAGATCCTTTCTCTGTAGACTTATTGCCTCTTGTCCTTGCTTTCCTGGCACTGTTATTCCAACTTATTTGTTCAGCTGTTTCCTTTTTTATTGTTGCTCTGCCTGTGGGTTGGAGGTAAAGAGAGAGTGTACCAAGTTTCTGAAAGTCACACTGTTAACGAAAAATAACGGGAGAGGTTTTATTAGGGCCTGTAATACTGCCAACTTCAAAACCACGACTTAACTCAATTTGTCAAAGGTTCTTTCTCAGCGCTGTGGGCGGGCAGATAGGTTCAGGGAGAATCATATAGTACCACTGGTTAAATTTGAGGCTGTAATGCTATGTGCAAGATGCATAACTGTAGCCATTGAAGTCTGTTTTTCTAAAACCCCAGACCCCAGACAGTCCACATTTTTGCTCCTTCCCAGCTCCCAGCATGCCTGTACCAGGTATTTGGTATTTTTGATTGGTTGGTTCAGGTGTGCTAGGAAGGAGCAAAAGTGGGGACTGCCCGGTGATCCCCGAGGACTGGCTTGAGCCAAACTGGGTTAAGGGGTTAAGAGAATATTATAAGCAGTTAAATCTTGTCAGCTTAGCCGGTTATTTGGAATTCAAAACTGCATGGCTGCAGTGTTGTAGGGTGTTGGCATTTTTAGATCCCCCAGACCCCCACCTCTTTTGTGATTGTCATTGAGGATGACCATCCCCCTCCGCTTCATCCAGGACCTTCGTGAACACCTTCATCCAGTTCAAGAAGCCCATTGTGGTGGCGGTGAACGGCCCCGCCGTGGGCCTGGGCGCCGCCATTCTGCCGCTGTGCGACGTCATCTGGGCCACCGAGAAGGCCTGGTTCCAGACACCGTACGCAGCCTTCGGCCAGACACCCGACGCCTGTTCCTCCTTCACCTTCCCCCGCGTCATGGGGGTGGCATCTGTGAGTCGTCTTGGAAACGTATCTGGAGTTTTTTTTAAAAAAGAAAAGAAAATGCGTAAATACAGCTTGTCAAATTTGAAGCCAGTGCATCTGATGATGCGCCATTTTTATCGTTAAACTGTCAACGAAGCATCTAACAAAGCTGTAGGTTAAAAATCCTCAGTACCATAAAGCATGCTAATTGTACATGAAAATTTCTAATTACTGGGATAAATATCTGTGTGGGGGCGATGCTTCAGTGATATCAGCAGTAATGATTCAGCATTCAGGCCCAGGAATATGTAGGTATATTTTAATGTTTGTATGCAATATTTACATTTAAATATGAGATGGATTTGCTGTTAATTATTAGGTGCAAATACCATTTTCAGAAATGACATTTAAAAGAATTCAAACAGGATGCAGTTCACTAAAGGAATACATTTTAATGTTTGCCTTTCTGAAACTGGTAACTCCAACCTGTGGTCATGATTGTACAGATGTCGGCTATTTAAATATGTAACACAGCAAATATCAGATTGGACAGACTGAAATACCGTCCCTGTCAGAACAGCTTTGATTTTATTAATGGCATGAACTCAGGGGTGATGTAACTTAGAAGTAATGGGAAATAATGGTAGGAATTGTTAAACCCCATATTTAAAGAGGACTAGTGGGCTGCCGCTAAACTGAAAAAAGACACTGAGACACGTTGTGTCTTCTGACTGTAGGTGGCAGCAGTGCTCCACTCACCATAGACGAGAGCCTTGGTCTGGCTGCTCACTGGTCATCTCAGACTGAGCAGATATTCAGAGCGTGTTGGGCCTCATGCTGTGAACCCAGGACTCCCATCCACGTCTGCGTGGTGATGGCTATTAGATGGCCGCCAGCTGCATATAGGTGTGGTTATAGGTTAGGCTAGGGATAATAATTAACAAGGGCACACCGCCCTTTGTCCTGCTTGTCTCAGATTTAGGCCGACTGCCGTCAGCTCTGATGGGCTGTTCAGAGCCAGGCAGCACTCAGCTACAGCCTCCTGCTGTTTTTAAGCCTCCCCTTGAACCTCTTCATCTCCTAACTGGGGGTGATGTATGGCTTAGTGGGTTAGGACGCTGTGCCTGTGATTGGAAAGCCCCTGGGTCAAACCACACAGTCTGCAGAGAGATCTCAGCGTCGGGCCCACGACGGAAGGCCTTAACCTTAGTGCCAGGGACTTGCTGGCCCTGCTTTCTCAACTGCACATTGCTTTGGATAAAAGCGTCTTGCTAAATAAAATGTAAGAGTCATTCTTTAAGACTCATACCTCAGGTTTATTAGGATGGGACACTGCAGGCTCACTCAGTGGACCTGCTGTGCCCAGGTGTCCCTCCCCCGGCTGAAATTTCCTGTCCGATTTTAAAAAAAAAAAAAAAAAAAAAAAAGAATGGTATTGCAGTAGACCAAGAAATAGCAGTGTAGTGTGAGCAGGAGAACAATCTTCTGAGTGTTACCCCTCCCCCCCCACAGGCAAACGAGATGCTGCTGAGTGGCCGCAAGCTGACAGCCCAGGAGGCCTGCGCCAAGGGCCTGGTCTCCCAGGTCTTCTGGCCTGGTACCTTCGCTCAGGAGGTGATGGTGCGCGTTAGGGAGCTAGTCTCTTGTCATTCGGTCGTAAGTCATCCTTTGATTTTGCTTGGTTTGGGGGGGGGGTATCTCCCCTTCTTTCTCCTCACCATACCCTCAGACACCTCCCCCTTCCTGTGGGTGTCGCCTTCACTTCATTCTGTCGCTCTTTTTCACACCGATCAGTCATCTGCTCCCAGCACACACCAGGGTCTTTGTATGTGTGGGATGTTTACTTATGTGCAGGAGGAAAGGAAATAATCTCCTAATGAACCAAAAAACATTTATTTACATTTGTTTACATTTATTTACCAAAGACATTTTCTGAACACCTGGAAAATGAATGTGTGCTGGGAATGAGGCTTGGGGCTGCATTCTGAGTGTTTGTCCCTTACACTGATTCTCATGAATGGCCACAGTAGTGGAAATGTTGTGTGTTTGCCGTCCCCGGCTTGATTGACACATTTCCTGAACGCATACTCATATGCTTCAGTTTTCTTTGTTTCTACACACTCATTCATTGTCATAAACCAGCTTTTTTTTTTTTTTCCCCCTTCCACCGCGCGTTCACCTGGGACGCGGGCGCCGGCGGCTCTTAGGTGTTGCGGGAGTCCAAAGCCTTGCTGCGTGGCACCAGCAGGGCGGCGCTAGAGCAGGCCAACGAGCGGGAGTGCGAGGCACTGAAGCGGGTGTGGGGCTCGCCCCAGGGCATGGACTCCATCCTGAACTACCTGCAGAAGAAGATCGATGGATTCTGAGAGCTGACCTTTGCTTCCCTTCCCCACTTCTGACGAGGGGAGCGACGTCGCTCCCAGGTGGTGACCCATGCATCTGAAAGCCTGTCTGACCGGAGTTGACTAGGGGAGAAATGTTTGCCTTAGGGAGTCTTGCCAGATACCTGGACAGCATGTGATGCTCACCTCTGTTCCTCTCGGCGTTCTTTGTGAAGATGTGCTACGTTGGAGCTGTTTGTTCCCCATTGCCTGCTTGGTTGTGACTAGGAAGGGAACTAAACTTTTTAAGTCTTTCATGATGCAGCAGCCTTTATTTGACAACTCTAACATGCATAAATATTCATCCTAAAGTTAGATGACAGAACTTGTCATGGAAAACCGCCATTTGAAATTACCTTTTAAATTTATTATTATTATTATTATTATTGTTGTTGTTATTTTTTTAAAGTCTTGCAGATACATTACTTCAGCAATGACAAGACTAGCAGGATCATAGATTGTACCTAAGGGTAGCTTAGGTTGACTTTAAAATATATGGCTATGTATATAGCATTAAGAATATATACCTATATATTTATGTCTTATGTCTGTATCACCATTGCTGGGTGAAAGTGAATTTACAGAAAACGTGTATGCTTCAGGTCTCCTTCATTGCCTACTTCAGGTAATTGTTACACCAAATGTTTTCTATTGTTGCTTCTGTTTGGTCAATTTCGAATAGATGCATTAAGGGAAAATTCAAGGGGAACTCGCTTTCTGAAAGATTTAGTATGGTTTTCCATCTGTTAACTGTTAACTGCAGCTATATTTTGTCAAACGGCAATTTTCAGAGTAAAACATTGATTGTAATCAGGGGTATTATCCTACTTCTTGTTGTTTTAGGAAATCCAAATCAATGTTCAGCAAAACTTTCTGTGATTTTTCAGGCCTATCTGCTAGATTAGGCCATTAAGAATTGAGTCATAAGCCCAAAATGCCATCTTAGTGTACCTTTTTTTTTTTTTTTAATATAGATATTCCTCACTAGTTAAGCACCTCGTCAGATAGTAGGGTCCTTTTTCTGGGCTTTCAGAATTAAGAGTACTAAAGGTCAGAAAGGTAGGAAGCAAACGTGGTGGCTGAATTTGTTTGGCATCACTTGTGGCTAGAACCAAACTATTATAAATGACAATGTTGTTGTCTGAGCTTTTGAACTTTTGATATATCCAGCCAGATGCCAAAATGCAGACACATGAACGCAAACTAATATTACAATGAATTTTGGCTGCAGTTGATTTCATTTGATGTGGTGTAATACCTCAGCAAAGTGAGGAAAAATACACTGTAAATTATTTTTCGCACATAATGATTAAAATGGAAGTCTCTTGGTTTAAGACATTTATTCAATAGTTTGACTGAAGCCTTTGCAGTCAAACTTGATTGAATCTGATGGCAGCAGATAACAGTTCTTTGTCATGACACACGATATTTTATAGAGCTGTAGATCAGAAGCCAATGACAGGCCAGAGTCCATCTCTTCTTGGTTTAGATTCTATGCAAAAAAAAATATCATCTGAACACACCACACAAGCAGTAAAAACCATTTGTACTGACTTCCACCCAGTTCTTCCTGAACTTGTCTTTCTGAACGCTGTTTTTCTTTCATCAGTATGTGCCCTTAAATACACAAGTATGAAAAGAAGAGGATGATGTGAAATGGGGGGGGGGGGGTGATGAAGATTTATATTGGGGGTCATTTTTCTACTGTGCTGCAATGCAAATAATCCTGTGCTTTCGTAGCTTTTCATTGCTTAAACGGACAGTGAGGACCTTCCATCCCGTACTACAAAGAGAAAACTGTATCATCTTTGTGAGTAAGAATAGCTGCATCTGAACCACACTCAATGATTTCCATCTTTACTTGAAACACTGCAGTGCTCTTTCAGCGGAAAGGAAACTTGGGGAAAGCCTTTTGTTACGTTAAGTCTGCCATTCTCTGTTGGTGACCTATATCTGTTGTTCAAAACCAGTGCCTTGGGCCATGTAGTAGAAAGGTGAGAAACCTCAATCATCGTCGATGCAGGGATTCTGAGTTTCCTCATTCGCCTTCATAACTTTCTGGTGTCTTGTTTGCAGAAATGAAGCAGCCTTTGCAGTTAGAGACTTTTCATGTACTGGAAGCGGAACTGATTGTAGGTGAACAGAAATAACCTTTAAACCCATTGCTAAACGAAGAGGTTATTTTTTTTTGAGGGGGGGGTGGTGATGAAATGTACCTTATTTTTGTACATTGAATACAGATTTGACTGAATACCCTGCTTTTCTTCTCCCCCAAAAGAACCATAGAGTGTGTTGGTTTTTTTTTGAATGCTTGGTACAGTACTTTTCATCTCTGGGACCTATTTTGTTGTAGTTTATAAACTATATATAAATAATATATGTATATTGTATAATATGTAAAGTTTTTTATAGATTAAAATATTCAGCTGTGAAAAGTGGTCAAAATAAATTGTCTGATTTCGTAACACAAACTTCTTAGTGTCTTGTATTTGAGCGTGAAAACATGTCTGTTTCATTTTCCCATTGCGTTCCACCTAGTTTTGGTATTCTTTGGTAACTGGCCACACGAATTATATAAAACAAACAAGCTATTATGTTTAAATGTCACCCACTGTTAGCGTGGTCGTGATCAGTACCAAAATATTCCTGCATTGTCCCTCCGCAGAAGCCTGTGGACTCGAGCACTATTGCAGAGTAAAATGCGGGTGGTTCTGTGTTTGTAGCAGTTATAAAGGGTAACAACTTGTATGTTTTTCTACATTTTGGAAGCACGACAAGGATAGACTCAAGAATGTAAACTGCTTCCGTATGCAAATTCGGCAGCTGTGTGGCGAATTCTTCCATTTTCAGATAAAATCCTGCTACTACACTGCAGATTTCCTGTAAGCAGCAATGAGATGCAGTTGGGAAGCAGCTTGTGTTTGACACTGGAATCCACCAGCTAATCGGATAGATATGGTGCATCAAGATGAGGCCGGTGAAGTTGAATTTCTTACAAATAAGGTGGCCATGCTGCTACTAGTTGGGGATATTCATAACAATAACACTTTGCCCAAGAATTCCAGTCAGTGTCAACTGTCAACAGTTTTTACATGGTAGTGAGTTTTTAACAAAGGCACCAGTTAAACTTGTTTTCAGCTAGTGAAGATGGTACTGTCAGTATTGGAAAGGTATTCTTAAATTATTTTTACAATAATATGTTATTTTTACATCTGAGTACTGTTCCCCCTGGTGATAGAACAGTGAAATGGCATGGTCGTTTCCCGATGGTCTAAGAAAAGGAGGACAAACAGGGATGTGACTGGTGAATTGGATGGTGACTATGGTCAGGCCAATGCAGGCTGCAATGTTCGAACCAAGACGGGCAGGAGCCATAGAGCTGGTGGCCCCCTGTCATCAGGCTAGTTCTGCGTAATTGTTTGGTCTTTCTTGAGTGTAGGTCATAACGGTAGCCTGTAACTGCTAATGTTAGGTGCAGGATGCGTGGATCTCGTACATAAAACTAAAGTCCTTTGTTGTGTTGCATGATGGCCCCTGTTGGCAGTAGTGTTTACTGTCTTCAGGATTAAGTTTTCTTTTTATAGGCCATGTGCAACAGGTGCATTGGAATGCTGAGTCATTCAGCCAGACTTGGATACGATGGACTAAATAAGATACAAAGCTACAAAATTGGCTATATATGGTCAGTGGCTGATAAAGTACAGTAACACATTTCTGAAGTGCATGTGTCATAGATATGACTGGTACTGGAAATGTGTATGTTGGAAATTCGAATAGCTTAGAAAGAGAACCTGTTCCTGAATCTGGTAATCAGTGAGCAGCTTCCTTCCCCAGGCCATCTGAATCTGTCACTTTTGTCCCTGTCTGTCTGGTCGTCCTTTTTTTTTTTGTTTTGTTATTTTGTACCAGTCAATTTCAAACAGCCTGGGGGTGCATTGTAAAGACATTTGGCATGTTAGATGTTTACTCATTGAAATGTACATCATCGAGCTTTCTCGCACGAACACCCGGAGGCTCGTGGCCCGCCAGCCGCTGGTCACATGGTACCGAGTCTGACCCAAACAGATGATGGTTCTCTCAAGGTCATGTGCTACCGTCATTGGTCAAACTCCACGGCTGACATCATGAGATCAACAAATATTCATTAACACTGTATTAAGTCTTTGTTTTTTTGTGAAATAGTTGATGTTTTTGAGAACAATCCATAGCAATCAAAATAATTCTTAATTGAATGAATTCTGTCCTGTGTGTTTGTAAGGGAGACCAAAGAGAGTTGTTGAATGGGGTCAGTTATTCAAAGGGACACTATAATCTTCCTGAATAGATTAGAGTCCCCCAGGCAGCACTGATGTTTAGCAAACTAGTACAAATTTGTTTTCTTTTTCCTTTGTCATTTTTCTACATTTTAATAAACATGAAAATGTGAAAAATTCGGTAATTGTCATTTCTATGTAGAGATATTTACTGATCCTCTTTGTTTATCACATATTGCTGTTAATTATCTTGTATTTAGCAATAGTCTGAAGGATGCATGTAAGAATTTGTCTTATGTAGGGGAGACCAGGGATGAGTGTAGCACAGGATAGTTGTAACAAAATATATTTCTCAAATGAGGTATGAGGTACAAATGACACAACTCACTCTGCACATGCTCAGTTTAGCCTGTTTCATACGTGAAGAAGGATCCTCCTGTAACAAACACACTCAGATTTGTAAGCAGAAAAAAAAAATTGAGAAAGAAGTCTTGGGTTCCCTGCTTAGACTGCTACCCCCGTGACCAGACCCAGAAAAGCGGTAGAAGATGGATGGATGGATGGATAAAAAGCTATTAAAACTTGAAATGTTTTGACATGATTTTTAATGTTACATTTAACCCAGGGCTGTGTTACAACTATCACTGATCACTGGCTATTGGGTAAATTGTAACGTTTTACACCATGTGTGTGAGGCTATTCATTGTGTCTATGTAATACAGAGATAAAACCTGTGCCATTTAATAGAAGAACCGTGTAGGTAGTTTGTGTCAAGTTTTGAATGTGATTCCTTAAAAGAGTTCTGAGGTGTATTAAAAAGTGTAAAGTAAAAAAAAAAAAAACTTTAAAACTTGAAATATACAAGCATTTTAAAGTATTTTCTTGGTAGACGTCTGACCCCTTTAAAATGCGGGGGGGAAATAGGTTGTGTGTGAAAGCATCGTTTTCAGTGATTCATTAGTAACACCCCGGCAGCCAGAATGCCAAGAATGCAAACCCAAGGGTTAGTGCTTACATTTTAATGTCATAATTACCATTCCGCGTATAATGCTTTGGCTTGGTATGTGGGGGAGTGGTGAAAGCGTAATTACGTGCTGAAATACACATCAAAATTACCGCTACGAACCTCTGATTTAATTAGACGAGTTCAGCAAACACTACCCAGTTCGCAATTTGTGATGTTGTCCCGTAACGATAGAAATGTCAATGTTTCTGCATGTACACACATATTTCTTTCAATGTGAGTACACGTGAGAGTCAAATAGCAAATTTTAAACACACAAATAATCGTAGTGTGGAAAATTCAGAAATCTAATGTAGCCCGCCCAGCGTCCAAACCAACGATTCTACTTGAAGTGCACTTATACTGTCATTTAATTTTTCTATTTGTGTTCATATTGCACAAGTATTGTGAAAATTGCATGTTTAGTTGTTGAATTTATCTGCGCTTCTTTTGCTGTCGTTTGTTGCATTATTTTTTTTCTGTACTGTTCAAAGTAGCCTATATATAGGTCACTATGCACGGTAGATGACGTACAGAATGGCTCACTAGAAAGTGTCTGGCTTAGCCAAAGGGACAGATGATATTGTTCAAAACCTTTGAACTTGATAGTTGGGTAAAACTTAGACGAGGGTGGTCTGGGGATGGTAGGTATGTGGTGGGTGGTTAACTATCAGATGTGCTCACAGATGCATGAATGTGAGGAAGATGATAATCAGTATTACATAAAGGTGTGGTGATCGTCTAACCGGGAATTGGGTGAGTTCAGTCTTGGAGGATTTGAGCTTTACACACCTAAATGCCATGACACCTAGATGGGCATCTGGCGTGAGGTCTGCACATCTAAAAGGGCAAGGAAAATGGCCGGAGGTGAATGTGACCGATGAGTTAAGAGAAACGGCGAGCAGTGATGATGCCAAATGGAGGGATGTTTCAGGTCCAAAAACTGAAAACTGCGGGGCCACTGAGAGCAGACTGTGCTTCTTGTTAAATATAGCCAAGGGGGGGAGAGCTTCGGAGCCCCCTGGCGCCAGTGCTGAACACGGGGGACCGGAGAATTTGGCAAAATGTAATAATGCATTTTATTTCTTTATTAGTAATATACATTGACTAATCTAAACAAATGCAATTACAAATATAGGTATACGGCTGATAATCACTGTGAGATATTGAACTGTCATAATTAATCGAGCCTTTCACGTAGAGACACTTACTTTAGGATTAATTGTACGAATGTTCTGTCAGCACTGGGTTTTCAACAAGTCGAGAGGGATGTGGCGCTTTTTACGACTATAAGCAGGCCTATTAAATATTGGAATTATAAAAGTGTATTAAATGTGACCAAACTTGATTTGACAGATTACACAGATTACATAACTGATCGTTTACAGATCTGAGGCGTTGCGTCACTAGGGGAACGAAGACCACCCGTTCTATCTGCTCGTTATTAGTACAAACCCTTGCCTAACTCCGTCACAACAGGGACTCTTTTTTTATTTGCAATAAAGTTAATAATCAACGAAGTGTTCCTATTCCGTTTTCATGATATTCAGGTAAATCGCAAGTGAAGCACTTCAGTGGCAAATCATAAGCACGTAAACCGTGTTCAGAATTTGCTGCTTTTGGTGGTTGCAAGAGCATCGTACTGCAAGTCAAACATCAAATTTCCTGAAATCCGAGAAGTTTCTTCACCAAGTTACTTCAGATTATTTTTAGGAATGGAAGCTGATTATCTGATTTTTTTCTTATATGAATATTATACGCACATATTGTTTCTATGGGAAAGAGAAACATCTGGCATAACGGGTTGCTGATATGTAAATACTGAATGATTGACTAAGGGAGAGTCTCCCATTTTGCAAAAGTCGTCACGATGAGTTTTTGAGTACATATGTATCTTACTATTCGTATATTACGTTGCTGTGACGCACTACAGAAATACCTCTGATCCCAAGTTCATACGGCAGTTTTTGTTAACCTCAGTCCGTTGGATCACCTTCTGCTTACTTTAAAATCAAACCGGCATGGATGATCACAGCACCTTGCCCAACTCGATAACCCAAAGGGGCTCTGAGCAACCAGCCCAGCCTACAGCGGGCTGCAGTCAAGTAGATGGAGTGGATGGAACAGCAGAAAACGAAAATCAGATGGAGGACACTTTCATGGACTTGGAAGACGAGATGTTCTTCAAAGACAGACGGAGAGCGAAGTCTCTGCCTGCTTATCCAGAACAAGCCACCCTCTTTAATGAAATTTCGCAAAGCTGCCGAAAGAAAGTTAAGTTTGCCGACGCGCTGGGACTCAGCCTGGCCAGCGTGAAGCACTTCAGCGCCGCTGAAGACCCACAGATCCCCTCCAAGGTCTTCTCCAGGCTGCAAAATTTCGTCCATCAACCTGACAAAGACCTGCGGGAGGTGTGCGAGAAACTGGGCTCCACCTTGACCATGGATCGCTTGGTGCCCACTTTCAAGATGCCGGTGGAGTGTAAGGATTTTGAGACCCGTGTGAAGCAGCGACAGGTATCGCTGGAAAAGGTGACAGTCACGATGTTTGACGTGAAGGGGCTAATCAAGGTGCCTGCTGGTGCTGGATACAAGAAGGAAGTCGGGGTGAGGTACACCTTCAACGACTGGCTGTCCTTTGTGGATGCACAGGCCATAGCAGTGCCGGTGGAGGACTCGGCTGGCACCTACGAGCGCTTCACCTTCACCATGTACACGCCCCCCTTTTTGGAGGCCGGCTCCTTGGTGCACTTTGCGGTTTATTCAAAGACTGATCAGGGTGAGTTCTGGGACAACAACGAAGGGCACAACTACACCTTGAAGTACCACTGCACCACCAGCAATGAAACGGCAGCATTCAATGCTACCTAAGGGAAAGACGTTCAAGAAATGTATATCCTTTGATGAAATAAAAGCAAGTGGCATGTGCGCTTGTGTTGGTCCTGAGTTACTCCTATCAAAAAGGCAAACAATTATCTGCCGCAAAGTGTGTTTTGCGACACTAATGCTTGCATATCGAAGCCTATTCATCAAGATAAATAAATGCTTTAACTATAATCCCGCAAGTGAGTTTGGGCTATTTTAATCACGCCTACAGTAGGTAAACGAGACGTTATTCTGTTACGGGGTTTAAAGCGCAGCTTGTTACCCTAGAACTGGCCAGATGTATTCTCACTACCAGTTTACTGGTACTAGTTTAATTTAAACTTAAAGGAAGATAAAGATTACAAAAACAATTTTTTCTTTCAATAAAAAAACAATGGATCTTGATCTTGCTTTACTACGTATGTAATATTGGGTCTTCGATATGCGTCTCAATCAACTGAATCGTTTTTCTGTCAACAATCCACGCTGCATCTTTACTATTATTCACAGCATATGCTAGTTCATACTGGTAGGTGGTATCCACGTTTTCCCCTTGCATGTAAACTTTTTCTACCTCGGTGCCGAAGTCCAAGAGATAGATTCTGTTTGCCATGTATACTGTAAATAAAAGTTTGACCTCCGGTGCAGGGATTTCATTCAGTGCATTTGGCAGTCAGATTGTCCACTGGGTTGTATGTGTAACTGGGTCTCTTATATACCCCATCCCCCAAATAACAAAACATTAAAAAAGCAGAAATCGCTGCTGGGCAAACATGCCTGTCAGGAGGTCTTTTGATGTATTTTAGTACCAATGAATACAAGCAGTTCACATTCTGTGTGATGTCACCCAGATACATCTGCTTGGTATTAAGGTTTAATCGACTTGAACAGTTTTTCAGGTATTCCAAAATTGCAGAAACAGAAAATGCACACACGGCTTCATGTGTTGCATATAACACTGATAACATCCCGTTTTCTCTTTTACTCAATGCTAAGCTTATGTACAGTTGGATTTCAAGGAGATAGATAGCACACTCTTGGGAAAAATTAAATATAATGTAATATACACGTGCCCTGTGCAGCTGGTGGTAAAGTCCAGTCCCCCAATCCTGAGCAGGGTGGAGGCTGGAAAATGAATGGAAGGATGGATGGGTTTGTACCTGACACTTTCAAACGAGTAAATCTACTATCGCTTACACAGTAAATGTGCAGCCTCAAGACTGTAACTAAGCGAGAATCTCTTAGAAGTCGATGATCAAAAGGAGCCATTTTTGTTCTCAAGTCCCCCCCCCCGCTACATGTTTCTGGTCTTCTCTGATTTTTACAGGCAACAGGCAACTTCAATCAAGTTTTTTGGAGATGGACATTTACTTTCATCATTATGGATTTAACTGTAAAACAGAGCTGCCTAGGATTTCTGCTGTAGATCTAGTGCAGGTGTATTCGAGTCACGGTCCTCAAGGTCTGAGCCCTGCTGATTTTCCAGCCTTCCTTTACCTGTGAGTCAGGTGTGAAGCCTCTGACCAATCAAAATCAGTAATTATTAAACTAGCTACCTATGAAAACTGAACACAAGGCCTGGATTTGGAATCGAGGGCCAGATTTGAAGAGCTCAGATCTAATGTAACTGATGCACCCCATTCAACTTCTGGTTGAATTCTTCATGCCTAATATTAATCTATTTAGCATAACACCAGACAACTTGTGTGTTCAGCATGCCTAAACCTGCTTAATCACAGATGCTGATACGTTTTGTCCGCGGTGACCCTTTCAGACAAGCTCTCGGCAAGTGTTGAGAAACATGACCCTTACATGCTCATTGGTCTGTCACGGTTCAATAAGTATTTTTAGATGCTTTGCATTGTGAAATACCTCCAACAGACACTCCACAGACAGAGAGTGGTAGCAAACCCACAACTGTAAAAAAGATAGAGGTGATACTGAACTGCATTACAATAAATGCATAATTTAAACCTTGAGAAATATATTATTAAACAGAATACATATGCATTCTTCTTAATCAAATGACCCATGATTTCTTTTTTTGTGATTTAAGTTTACACTATATGGACATAAGTACTGGGACACACCTCTTAATAACTGAATTGTATCATTCAGACCCATTGCCACAGGTGTATAAAATCAAGCTTCAAGCCATGCAGTCAGGCTAGCAAACATTTTTCAAAAGAATGGCTTGTTCTGAAGACCTCAGTGAAGTGTGGCAGTGTCATAGGATGTCACCTTTGCAATAACTCAGTTCATGAAATTTCTTCCCTGCTAGATATTCCACAGCCAAATGTAAGTGGTATTATTGCAAAGGGGAAGCATTTAGGAACAACAGAAATGCATCCATAAAGTGGCATGTTAATAACAGTGGGGTCACCGAGTGCTGACGTGTGTGTAAAAGTTGCCAAAGCTCTGTTGACTTGATAACTGCAGAATTCCAAGTTTCTTCTGGCAACAAAAACTGGACACCATGGAACGGGCTTCCATGGCTGAGCAGCTGCATGCAAGCTTTACATCAGCAAGCGCGGAGTGGATGGAGTGTAGAGCACACCGCCACTGGACTCTTGAGCAGTGGAAATGTGTTCTGTGGAGGGACAAATCACGCTTCTATGCCTGGCAGTCTGATGGACAAGTCTGGGTTTGGCAGCAGACAGAACGTTACCTGCTTGACTGCATTGAGCCAAGTGTAAAGTTTGGTGGAGGAAGGATAATGGTGTGAGGCTGTTTTTCAGGGGTTGGTTTAGGCCCCTTAGTTCCAGTGAAGGCAACTCTTAATGCTTCAGCATACCAAAACATTTTAGACAATTCTATGCTTTCAACTTTGTGGGAACAGTTTGAGGAATGACCTTTTGTGTTCCGGCATGTCTGGCATGTCCCATAGCACAAAGCAAGGTACAGTGATACCTCAGAACTCGAATTTAATCCGTTCAGAACTCCGGATAGAATCCTAAAAAGTTCGAGTTGTGATCTAATTTTCCCCATAAGAAATAATGGAAAACCAATTAATTAATTGGTTCCCGGCCACAAAAAAATTACACCTAAATATGTTTTTTTTTAGCATTTAAACACAAAATGAACCGGATAAAACAAGAAGAGCATATACTGTACTAAACAAATCTAAGCGCATTTATCAAAACAGTAATTTGTAAAGTAAGAAAATAAATGTATTCAAACGATGTGTCCTGGTCCGCTCTTTCCGTGTGCCACGCCCCCTCGTTAACCCCGTGTGGAATCCCCGTGTGATCAGCTGTTTCTGGTTGTTGTCATTAGTCCTCTGTATTTCGTCCGCGTTTCAGTTTGTTTCCCCAGTTCAGTCATTGTATTGTCCGTCTGCGTTTTGCCTGCCTTACCTGTAATTAAACCCCGTATTCCCCAATACCCTGACATCTGCGCCTTTGTCTCTGATCCGTCCCCGCTCGGCACAACAATATTATTATAATTAAATGTATTAACTATTTATTATTAATATTAAAATAATGAATAAGAAATCTTTATTTTAAAATGTATTTTATTATATAATAATAATTACTGTTATTGTCTATCATTGTCTAAATGTATTTTTACTGTCTAAATATATGTATTCAGTTAGTGTAAACATGCACGGTGCTATCACAGCTAATGCGAGGCTGAGACTGAAGCGTTACCCTTTGTTTCCGCTGAGAGACGTGCCGCGTGACTCATTTCCCTGCGCATACAAGATATCTTAGGTCGGCGTTCACGGTTTGACTACTGAGATTCAGATCGAGCTCTAGATTATTTTTTTTCGAACTGGTTGGTTCGACTTTTAAGAAATTCGAGTTCTAATGAGTTCGAGAACTGAGGTGCCACTGTACATAAAGACATTTATGGGTGAGTTTGGTGTGGAAGAACTTGACTGCCCTATGCAGAGCCCTGACCTCAACCCCATCGAACACCTTTGAAATCAGCTAGAACGGAGATTGCGAGCCAGGCTTTCACATCCAACATCAATGTCTGACCTCACAAATGCTTTTCTGGATGAATAGGCAAAAATTCCTCCAGACACACTCCATAAACTTGTGGAAAGCCTTCCCAGAAGAGTGGCAGCTGTTATAACTACAAAGAGGGGATCAACTCCATATTGTTGCCTATGGATTTAGAATGGGATGTGATAAAATTTCCTGTAGGTGTAATGGGCAGGTGTCCCAATTCTTTTGCAAATATAGTGTGTGTGACCAACATCAAACGAATTTGAAAAAAGTGTCTGAAGTAATCGTATGAAGTGCATTCACACAGTAATGGAAACACAATCTTTATTTTCAACCATTTCAAATGGCAAAATACATACAATGACAAAAAGATACTTTTCAAAAGTAAAGAAAAAAAATGTTATGACAGTGGGATGAAATCTGCACATACCATATACAGTAGGTGCTTACCCCACTACACGGCTGTGGCCTGGGTGGAAAATTACTGGTAATAACTTTAATTGCCACTGGAGGGCACCAACCCATTCCCTCTGCCAGTATCCTAGCGAGGACCACTACAAGTCAATGACACTTCCTGGAAGTGACCAGTCAACATCCTCTTCTGTCATTCTGTCTACATTCTCTCCCTTCATTCAGGAGGCTTTCTTCATCCCTTCGGTTTCCACCACGGTCTTCTGAGCACTGTACAGCTTGCCAATGGCTACCTGCCAGAGAAGACAAGGGATCCTTAATGCAGAAACTTCAATATCCTCTTACTTGAGCTAACATGAAGACTACATAATCCTGGAAAAATTCAAGCATATATCTACAATAGAACTGCAATCAGGCTTTGTTCTGGACATTTTTGTTGGCAGCTTCGGTTGAATAAATGTGTTCAGCAACAATCAACTGAAAAGTGCAAAAGGTACAGAATTATATGTAATTATTTCAGACCTTAAAATTTCACATCAGATTAGCATTCGTTAGGTTTCTGTTGCTGACATGCAGGGAAACTGTAATCGAGTCCAATGGCGGCTTGTAACCTATATCTGGCAGAGCTTGCTGTTGCATCAGATGAGGTCAAGCCCTGGATGAATATGTCTGATGTAATCAATAAGTCTACCAACTGGAGACTGATAAAGTTTACTCTCTGCCCTTTCACTGTGGATTAACACTGAAGAAGATTTATTTGCCATTTGTACTAGTGAGTACAGCTATATAGGAATTCTTTGGTTTTCCCATCTTGTTCTCCTAGGACACAGAAGCATAGGTGAGAGCAAAGTTGGGGTCAGAAGGCCATTTATCCGGCATCCCCCCCCCCCCCAACCCCCGGAACAGTTTATGAGGTTAAGTGCCTTGCTCCAGTTCCCAGCAGTAACATGATTACTCTGGGGATTTGAAATAATGACCACAGGGACTCAGATACCGACTCTTAACCTTCACACTACCCCACTGGTGCTCACAAGTCAAAAAATAAACCTTAAAAATATAAAGGGATGGTTTGCTTTAATATTTTGAAAAGTAAAAAATGAATCCAACATAACTTTGAGCAAAACCATTAAATTAGGCAAAGATATTGATTTACAGCAGTAAATCACTGACAATTTTTATCGTGTCTTACATATATTTCTCAAACCGAGCACAAGAACTCCTATCAAAATATATGTATAAAAGGTTCCCACAGCAAAAATACGCCCAATGCACATTCTCTGATGTCACATATGGCAAACTGCAAAAAAATTGCAAAATAATTGCAACAGATGCTTAAGCACACAGTACTGTATGCCAAAGCGCGGTGTCATGTCTGTTTCTTGCATTACTATTGCAATCTAAAATATTATTTAGCCTATAATATTTAAGGCAGAAATTAGCTACTAGTTACTGTCAGCTTGAATGAAATGTGTGACTAAAATATACTGTCCAGACGTGGTCAAATCATCATGAGAATCTGAATCTGAAAACCAGAGTTCACATGCTCCTCCATGGAGGTAGGTCGAGACTGTGGGCCCAGGGCAATACATGATTAAATAACCTCTCCAATGATAAAAAATAATGAATGACAAAATGGGAAGAATCTAATCTAATTCCAGCATTGTGAAAAGTGCTCACCTCACTGGTTTTGTTAACATTTGCTTCTTAGTTTGACATTTCACGCTTCTCTTTGTCACATTCTTATTAAATCTTTTCTTACACCTGTATTTCTGTACCTTCAGCTATATCACCATAGTAACGTACGTTTTCCTTTGATAAACAGGATTAAGAGCCAATTGGTTTTTAAAGACACTCTGTGGGTGAATTCACAGAAGAGAGCCCCCTGCTGTTTGGGGGAGTTCGGTGCTCATCTCGCTTAGTGGGTAGACGACACCAGGGGGCGTACTGACCAAGTCCAGGCTTGTTTGTTGTCTCATAATGTGTGCTGATCACAAAAAGCAGAAGAACACTGTTCATTTACACAGACTTTATATCACTTGTACCCCAGCCTTGTACCCTGTGCTGCGTGGGATAGGTTCCCAGCCCCCATATGACCCTACCCAAAATAAGCAGTTGGATGGATAGATGGATTTTCCACTAACATATATGTGTGACTGGAATTGGTGCAGTTAGAGGGAAATAGTGTCCTGCAGCCATGCTGGCAACGAATGATTGCTAGTAGACTAGACTGCTAGCAGAGTGTATTGTGTACGGTGTGTTTTATTGTTTGGGGGAGGATGATTATCCCAGGTTAAAGAGCATTTCCCAGCTGTGTGAGAAACGACGGCAGTAACAACAGGGTGGCGGGGAAGGTGTAGTCAATATGTCCAAGAGGAAGCAAAAAGCAACTCGCTTACGGGTTGGTATGGTTTTTACAGCCTGAAAAGCCCATCCATCCATCCATCCATCCGATCATATCCTAATGCATGCACAAAGATGGGGTACACTTCAAATGTGATAGAGCCCAAACAGTGACATACTAACTAAATTACAGACAAACATTAAGTCAACTCACTTTATTGTCATTTCACACACATGAGACGAAATTGAGATTTTTCAGTTTCTTCACAGAATCACAGTGTAGGTACAACCAAGAACTATGCAAACTCATATCTTATTTCCATATTTATACGAGGCCTCTGCAGCACAAGCTTATATCATTTACCTAAAATTACACACACACAAAAAAAAAACCTCTGAATCACAAACGGAGCAGATCTCCCAAAATCAAGCAGATGGACAGCCAGAATCTCCCAGCCCAGGCAGGATGTTCAGAAATGGGGCCACAGAGTCTGATTCACATTTTATTCTCAGAATAAGTTCCTCTATCCCCTTGGTTGCCTTTGAGATCTTCCTATCACTGTCCACGGTCACTAGAACCTTCTTCGCCTGCCTGGATACCTGCCGCTGCCACTCGCTAATTTTGGAAAACAATCACAGCAGCCGCACATGAGTCATTTTCTCCCATGGTGGGATATTCTGTGGCCAGTGGGCTGAGTTTTCCCACATCCGGCCCTCCGGACACCTCTGTACTTAGCAGCAAGCCTGTATATGTGCTGGTGGTTCTGGAGTGGGCTGGGTACTCGTGGTACGCTGTTCAACTCACTCACACAAGGGCTCTTTCATGCTCTCATGCTGACTGCAACCTCTCATCAATTTCCTGCAGCTTCCTGGATGCTCCACTGGGTCAAAATCCAGGTAGCAGGACCCCTTTATAGCATGGCTGGACCAAACCCAGGAAACTGCGAGCCCAAACTCGGAAGTGTCCGCAGTAGGGCCTGGAACAGGGACTGGCGGCATTGCTTTCAAACAGGGAGGTCATTCGAACTTCAGCTTCCGACGTGTATTGAGAGTTTGGCACTATTAAGGCCCAAAACAAAGAATGCCTTTCAGGCACAAGGACAGATAGTACAAGTACAGGTTTAAACCCCCCCCCCCCCCCATATCGGTAACATCTACTGTGGGGGGCCTATTGGTAGCGTTGCGGGACAACCCATGAATTTTTTTTCTGGCTATGGGCCTCATGCCATTTTCCTGGAGATCCGGTAAGACGAGCGAATCAAAGCTGGCCACATCTCGGAGAGCTGCTCTTCATTGCAATACACAGACAGCATGCATCAGTCTGATTATGGACGGGCTGAGGACACCCTGGGATGCTAGAGGTGGTCTGTGGGTCAGTGGTTTAAGTCACTGTGCTTTTGATTGGAAGGCTGCTGGTTCAAATCCTGTCCTTGGCACGTGTCTCCTGGCTCCTTAGCCAGCCAGCCTCTGCCCCTGAAATGGGTGCTGGCTACACAGCCTGACCCTGTGCTCAGGCCTGCATATGTGCGTGTGTCTCAAAGCAGAGCATGATGGGATATGTGAATAGAAGCAATGCAACGGACTATGCAAATAAAGGATTACTTTATTAAAAAAAAAAACACTAAGGAAATACATTCAAGACTCCAGGGGCCCTTGAAATAGACTAAGCATGTGACCCTTCATCCTCCACTACGTTCCCCAGATGACAGTCGTCACAAAAGCAGTAGTGACAGGCACACATCTGTGTCCCCCAGAAAGGTCTCTATTCACCCTCCCAACTGGTGGAGGAGACAGATGCTTCGGCGCCTCAGACTGGGAAACAGCTGCCCAGACGAGAGAAGGACATCACCTCAGGAAGGGAGTCCATTCCAGAGTGGCCGATTCCCATGGTGCACTGCTGCAACCTAAATGCTCTGGCTCATGGCGTGGTGTCAGGTGGCATTGAATTAGTAGAGCTGGTCTGCCTATTTTCGTTTTTTTCCCTACCCTGCTCATACTTACACTGCAATACACTACGAATCCCAGCAGGGTTCACTTGGTGAAGATTTTTTTTTCGGTAATACATTCTTAACTTTGTAGGATTTTTTTTTTTCTTGTGATGGACTGACATCTGCTCTAGGGCTCTAGGGTGTAGCCCTATGTTGAGCCCAATGCATTCTGGGATTGGCTCCAGGTGCTTTCTGCAACCATGACCAGGATAAGCAGTTAGAAGATTGATGATTTTTTCTTTTTCTTTTTTTTGTCGTCTTAATGTCTCTGTATAGAAAATGCACACTATAATTGACCTTACTGCTTCAGATCATTCTTTTTAAGAGACTTATTTTAGCAAAGTTGAACAGTTTAAAGACAGTGCTGTAAATATCTAAGGTCTTTTTGTACTTCAACGATTACAGAAATTAATTACAAACAAAGATGTGGTAATAACTTCTTGTCTGTGTTTGAACATCTCATCAATTGAATTGTTTTATACTATTAGGTAACAACCAGTAATGACTGATTTGAAAACACTCAAGTGGAAAATTAAGAGTCTAACAAATTCTGTTTAGAAAAAGTAATGTTAACAGATTATCGTGAAACAAAAAAAAACTGCCTTATAACTAATACGCATCGAGGAAAAACAAACAGCAGCCGCGGTAACTCATGTGTTTTCCCGCAGTCTCAGCAGGGGGCAGTGTAACGCCACAAACGGAACACATGCCGGTTCAATCGCTGTCACTCGTATCTACGCACCTTAAGTCCATGATACTGCATCGCTAACATTTTATGCATTTATTTTATATATGATGTCACTGGAGAAGCGGAGCGCGGGACTCAAGCGTGTATCTCCTTTTAATCGCTGCGGCAGGAGCAGAAAACTGGGCGCGGCGCTATATTCCTGGCCCCTGCCACCCCCGCATGCGCAACAGTACTACCAAACAAACAGTAAAATGAATGGTGCTTCCCGCTTCTGGATGTTATTACTGTGTACGTCCTTATTGCACGATCTTTGCCACCAGACTCTTGTAACTCCAAGATGTAATCGCACAGGATTCACTGGGATTAACATTAACCTACGGTGCCCAATCACTCTCCTCTTCCTCAGCCTCTTGGTCTTCCTCACTTTGGTTTCAGCCCGCCGATTCTTAGGTACAGTTTTGACAAAGTACAGCCTTGTATTGACATGGAAACTATGCAGGGCTCACAGTAGGTTAGGCTGCGTGGGTAACAATTAGAAAAAAATCTGCTAAAACCGCCAAGATCTCAATGACGAAGCTAAGAATACTACAAGTGAAATATCTCGTAAAACGACTGATTAATTCCAGTTGTTTTTTTAATTATTATTATTATTTTTTTTTATATATTAACCTAAGGAAGGTTGTACATTTTAAAACCTCTATGTGTTCTGTTAACCAGTGCAATTATTAGAGTAATTTCCATGAATAACTAAATAAATAATTCCTAGCCATTCATCAGGTAAACAAGCTATTAGTAGGCTGTTATTAATCTGATATTTTCATATGGATTTCCAATCAATAACATTAGTGCCACAACCTCAGCTAGAGTATGTGGTAAGCTATTTATGCAGTACATTATTACAAGACAGCCATAAATCAGGTGATCAGACTTGGATTTGCAACCACAGGAGGAAATACTGGAAAAACTGCAGCAAATATACAACACCAGGATCTCTCAAAAATGACTCTTATGTTACTAAAAAGCACAGGATAAAATAGGAAGTCAACCCCCTGGTCAATTCTCAGAAGCGTTTGGGTTTTGGTTCCTTGGATCAAACACAAAACAGTCTGTCACCACACCATGGGGAATTCCGCCCGATACGGTCTCCGAGTTCTACATCTGAGTATCGCTGGAGTAACTATGAAGCCTAAAAATACAGCAACCCATCTATGCAAGAGATGTAAAGCATGAAAACCGCATAGTAGCCACACCTAAAATACAGCAGGAAAGACACTCATTTCCGTCTCACTGTCGGCAGTTGTGGGAAAGTAATTCATCCCATGCATCGCCTTTCAGTGGAATTGCGGCATGCGGACTGAGGCTGTCCCGAAATATAGTTCTCTGCAACTAATGTCTAATATAAGACCTCTCATCCTGCAGTATGAGTTCAAATATCTGCATACATTACAGGACCTTAAACAAGTGCTTTGGTATGAAATATAATTCCACAAAAATGGAAAAAAAATCTGATGGGGTGCCTTGTGTCCTGCCTGGAATACACCCCGGCAATCCTGAGCAGTACTAGTGGGTAGAGGATGGATGGATGGATGGATGGATGGATGGATGGATTTGTCTGTTGTTGCCTGTAGTCAATGGATGACTATAATGTTTAGTGTTCAGGTAATCTGTATCATAAACAAATCCATTTACACCACTGCTACTGTGAATATCCTGTAAGGTTACTGCAGAGGTGGGACAGCGGTACATATGGCCTCAGGTTTGGAATCCTGCTTTGTGTATGTAGAGTTTGCATTTGCCCTCTCTGCTTGCATAGATTTCCTCAAAGTCCTATGGTTTTCTTCCACGGTCCAAAGCAATTAGTATATGCTTTGTGATGGTCTGGTATCCCGTCCAGGGTGTCCCCTGCCTAGTGCCCTGTGTTACTGTGATATGCTTTAAGCTCACCACGAACTTGTACTGGGTAAGCAGATATGGAACATGAACGAAAGGCATCTATAATTAAATAAAGAGTCATAATCCTTAACTTGGGATGCCACTTGTAGCCATCCTGTATTATCTGACGATATTCACAGACCAAAATACAGCCACATAGTGACAAATTTAATCCAGGTCTGGCTGCATTTTATGTGATAGATCACACGCTGCCAGAGTGCAGCAATTTAAGTGACACGCTTCAGAAAATGCAACCAGCATCTCCTGCCTTTGGATCCAGCAGATCGTGGACCATGACGTAGCATGACTAGCTACTGGTGACAGCAGTGGGCACCGCAAGTGGCAAAAAGGGGAGAACCCCTATCCGGTTCAAGCCCCGGCCAAAACCGAAACGCATAAGCTGCACTTGCCAACATCAACAGCTAAAAGACCTGCGGTACTGGCTGGCAACAGAACCTGGGCCCGGATTTAATGGGTCACAGAAAACCCACCCTGTTAGCTACAGCAATGCCAATTATCAGGGATGGTGATTTCCTTCTGATGGTGATTAAAACAGATATCCGTCCTAGGACATGTCATAAACATTCTGAGCCACAGAAACGTGGGCAGGAAGCAGGGGAGGCCCTGAATGGGATATCCATCCATCGTAGGGCACAAACACGCCACAGACCACAGGCAATTCAGAGACACTGCCTCGCCTAGATGCAACCCAGATACAACCCAAGGCCTAGATACCTAGATACAACCCAAGGCAGGAAGAATCATACCTGCAACCGTGCGGGTGCGAGGCTACAGTGCCCCCTACAGAGCTGCCACAAAAAAATGAATGAACATGAAAATGAAAGATCTGAGATGATGATAAAACACTGGTAGGGAAAATAATTACGTGTTTGCTTTGGAGTTGGTAATTTTCTGCTTTCATCAGTGTTTCTCTGAGGCTATTCAGTATAAGACATCACCACACCCTTCAGTACTAAAGATAGCAGGAACATAGAACAAGAATATTTTATTAAATATGTGCCTCTAGAATTACTGAACAGTGAATCTTCTCTGTAATCCTGCAGAACATTATTAAATAAAGTCTTATTTCCATTACATTTTCAGGAAAAGGTTACTGAAATAGGCACAAGATTTGGTACGATTAGAAAATATCAGTTAGCAATTGAAAACTAATTAGAAATACAATTCCTTACCCCTGCTATAGACTATGAACAAATCTCTTAAAATTCAGGTACAAAGCCTGAATGCTCCACCACAGAGATCACTAACACTGAGACTACAGAGTTCAAATGCAACTGTTTTTATTGCTAGTTTAAAGGGTCTGTTTCTACCAATTATAACCATTGTTCATTGATCACATGTCAGTTAATATAGCTAATGCATATATATTCAGAGAATACAAAATCATTTTTCTTTTTTTTGGCAATAACACACTGATCTGTAAAAGCAAAGTCTAGATGATGTCAGTCACCTTCATTATTTTAAAAATGCAACTGCCACAAATGTCCTGATTAGTGTCACACTTTGATCATATAGGATATTCATATTAATGCTCATTTCAAGCCTGAAGATATTTTGGAAAGTCTCTCATAAAAGCACATCAATGCTCTGTTTTGCAAGAATTACATCAGGAATAACCGCACAAACTGACAACTTGCTCTGTCTCTCTATGTACATCACTACTACTCCCATTTGAAGCAAATAATGTTGACTATCTTGGCTAAAATGGCAGACGTCAAGTTTTGGGATATTTTAGACAGCAAGCTAGCATTCGGTACTTATAGTCGACATGTTCAATGCAGATGAAACGGGAAGATCTGAGTGACTTTGACAATGGCCAGATCGTTATGGCCAGGAGACTGGGTCAGAGCATTCCGGACTGGCAAGGCTTGGGGGGGGGGGTTCATGGTCAGCCGTGGTCAGAGAGGTCTGATGAGGGAACAACACAACGGGGTGTTGGGGGGCCAAGACTCATCAGTGCGAGATGTGAGTGAAGGTTACAAACCGACAGAAAGGCCACTCTGGCGCAAACTGCAGATAAATGAGATAAAAATCAAATGGTGGTGCACAAAATATGTGTTTATATAATGCCAAAATATCTTTATGTACAGTGCATGGTAACTTGCTACCATTTCTAGAGTCTGTCTGTTTCACTTTCTATCCTGACTGACAGCAATGTGATGCCACTCCGGAAGTGACCTGGTATAGATCCATATTTGACTCAATCACTTCTATTGTAAAACAGCCAATGAAAACATAACATCTACCCTGCAGGAACTCTACATAGACTAGAAATAGCAACCAGTGCTGCAAACAGGCTTTACCATTCTTGAACCACATCAAAGGCCGTTTATACACCTTCTCGTAATAAGGGTCTGGGTGAAACGCAAATGTAGCTTTTAGGTCAACTTTTAGGTCATCTCAAAAACAATCAAAAATAGTTTCAGAAATTTGCTCTTCAGTTCTGTTTCACACCACTACAATTTATACTGTAATTTGTATAGTTATGTACTCCACATGTGTGCGGTCTCCAGGAAAGCGGAGTACTATGAAAAAATCATCAGGAAAGCATGCAAAACCAGGTCACTAATGGCTGGCCCTGCCGAACATACAGACACTCTGCGTCCAAACATGCTCTCCCATGGCCTGGCTAACACAGCATATATGTCAGCGTGGCTTCAAGCAGAACGGTCCAATTACAGGCCGATGACACGCTGCTTGCGGCTCAGCGCGGTGCAGGTTAGCAGCTGGGGACACAGTGGCGCGGATTTAATGTTCCCCGCCGGGAAGGAGCTGCATCCCAGCCCCTGAATGATTTCCATTACGGAATCATCAAAATTTCATGCTTGCTCAGCTTTCTGACGCTGTGGCGAAACCCCATGATCCAAGAATCCGTAGCTGGGGCAAGTCGCCAGCCTCAAAGAAATATTGGATGTAACGTACCTTCCTATCGAGGGAAAAATGAATAAGAATAGAATAAAACAAAACAAGTTCACAGTCCAACAGTCAGAATTCACAAAACGCTGGCTTGTTTTAGCTCTGTGTGTGAGCACTTGTGTGTGTGAGCACTTGTGTGTGTGAGCACTTGTGTGTGTGAGCACTTGTGTGTGTGAGCACTTGTGTGTGTGAGCACTGTGTGTGTGAGTTGGTTAGGATGCACTGCTTAGCAGCATAAGAGAGAGTTTGATTTTAGGAGGGACACATCTTAATAATTTAAATACAAAGGTCTATTTATCGGTGTGAATGTATGAATCCAAATTAAATATTGGCCGGCACATGTCCCCCCAGTTCCTATGCCCTCGGCGTGCTTGTGAATGTAAGGTTCAAATCTCAAGGTCGGTAAAGTGATGTCACCACTGGGATCTTGAGCAAGGTCTTTAACCACCAATTGCTCCAGGGACTATCTGACCCTGCTTCAGAGGTTCCCAAAACTCAGGTCCAGAAAGTAAAACTCCAGACCAAGATTTTGTTCCAACCAACCGGTTGAGTACTCTTCAGCTTCAACTAGTGAGTTGAAACCAAATCTTGGTCTGGATTTTTACTTTTCCCCTCTGCCCTGCTTCTTCCAAAATGTATGTTGCTTTTGATAAAAGCATTGCTAAACAACAAAATAAACTTAACCGGCATAGTATGGACATTTTGGATGCTACGAAAGTTCAAATAAAATGACACGCACACAACCTACACAAATGTATACCCGGCCGGTGCGATTCAATTAAACTAAAAACTGGCTTCAACACATCAAAACCTACTTCAGTACCGCAAAGAAGAACAGTAATATTCTGAAATACCGACTCTCAGTACCGACCAGCTGTACTGGATATAAGCTTAACATTAAACTTTGGCGCTGGACACCTAATCGGCAAACTGTAAGCACATTTGTCATCCTCAATGACATATAGAAGGAGAATAGTACACCTACAATTTATGGCCCACTGGGTACACTTACCCACTAGGAATGCAATAAAATCTTTTTTTGGATAGTCCTATTACAATGAACTGGCGGGGGGGGGGGGGGGGGGGGGGGGGGGGGGTCAGAAACATTCCAGATGATCACTGATAAAGTATGCACAGGAGGACATTGAGCTACTCCATAGACTGATCTTAGCATGCCAGACAGTAATTATCCAGAATAAAGTGACACGCTGAAGGACTAATGAGCTGCAGTGATAAACACGAATGCAAACAATCTAACCTGAGGGACGGTATCCAATGCTTAAAGCAGCGTTCCACAGAAAAACAATATTTAAGGGAATTTTGTTCATTACTATTTTGCATGCACTCAAAGAAAAATTGATTATATGCAGTGCTTACTTTCTGTCCTCCAAAACATCTCCCCCATTAAAAATTCTACTTGTATCTGCAGAACTGGCTCTTTCTGGGATCCTAGTGCTGTTCAGGTGGGGGCCCTGGTGAATTTTTGTTAAAGCAGATTGATATTTTTATTTAGAATCTATGCTATAGGTAGCCATGTAGCCTATGCCACAGCCATAGCCGCAGCCTGATGCACACCTCCCCAGAAACGGAACTACAGGCCTTGGGCTATGGCATAGGGTATGGGGTATGGTGCAGGGTACGGCATAGCGTATGGCGTAGGGTACAGCATAGCGTACGGCATAGCGTATGGCGTAGGGTACAGCATAGCGTATGGCATAGCGTACGGCGTAGGGTACGGCATAGCGTATGGCGTAGGGTACAGCATAGCGTACGGCATAGCGTATGGCGTAGGGTACAGCATAGCGTATGGCATAGCGTACGGCGTAGGGTACAGCATAGCGTATGGCATAGCGTACGGCGTAGGGTACGGCATAGCGTATGGCGTAGGGCAGGGGTGCCCAACTCCAGTCCTGGAGGGCCGGAGCCCTGTGTAGCTTAGTTCTTTCCCTGTTCCACCATAAATGATTCAGCTCAAGAACTGAGTTGAATCAGGTGTGTTAAATGAGGGAAAGCCCAAAGATGTGCCGGGCTCTGGACCTCGGACTGGAGTTGGGCACCCCTGGCGCGGGGTATGGCATAGCGTACGGCGTAGGGTACGGTGTAGGGTACGCAGCTACCTATGCCATAGATTTTACGCAGAAGTGTAAATCAGCCTTTAGAAGTCTGTGCCAAGTAGCATTTAAGATGTCAGTAAATAGTATTTTTCCAATTTAAAACTGCTGAAAATATCTTATTTGTACATACAAGACACAGAATTAGTTTTTATTCATCTCCGTGGGGGGGGGTATTTCTTTGTCCAGAAGCACCGAAAGAAACACAACAAAGGACGACATCAGTAAAAAAACAATAAACATGTAAAGGAAAATCAGTAATACAACGCATTAAAGTAAACTACAATTAAGTACAATTTTCCCCATTTTATGCACGCTATTCTGAAAATGTGAAGCTCATCTATCAACAACATGGTGCCAAACTGATTAACTCCAAGCAAATTCCATTGGTCTCACTCAAATATCATTCTAAGTCACTGTTTTGCAAATATCTGAACAGAAATTGCATCATTTAGCACACTTTGTTTATCTAGAAACACTGGCCTTCAAAATGCAACATCCTGACTATCAATTAACCTCGCTCATGTTGCACCTGTGCAAACTCAATTGGAAGAGCAATTCAATCATGTGTCAAAGTATAAATGAGGCCTCAAGTGACTTATACAGGTGTTAGGCAAGAAGATGGAGCAGCAAGAGCACAGAGGAGAAGGAGGAGTGAGTGTAAGAGGAGGCCTAGTGGGCAGTAGAGGCCGTCCAGGAAGAGGAAGGCTAAGGCAAGCCAATATTTCCGATGAAATACATGCAATTTTGGTGGACCATGTAATCAATCATGACCTAACCATGACTGAAGCTAGGCAGTGAGTCCAGCCAAGTATCCTCAGTTATCTGGGCCTTTAGAGAAGAGAGTAGGTAAGTAACCATGTGAGTAGTTTTTACAGTACTCACTACAGTAAGTACAGTATACATAACTTCATGGTATCTATGGGTATCTACAGTGCTCACAGAAATGTTTTGCAATGTTTTACATTTACGTAGCTATATAGTAAAATGTGTACCCTATAATCTGTGTGTATATACTTCTCACAGAACAGACAGACGGCCAGCAAGAGGTGACAGGGGCTGGAAATCCTCAGACGAGCGAGAGGCCACCATAATCAACATGGCTTTGGAAAATAATGCCACCACCCAGAGGGAAATCAGAGAGCGTCCTGGAAGAGAATGTCAATTTCGCAAACATTGACCAGGTCGGCCTGTCCACAATCGACACCGGCTGGGAATGAAAGGGTATATCGTGTTCCATTTGAGTGCAATTCTGACTGAGTGAAGGAGTAATGATACCAATATGCGTATGACAGTGCAGGATCCTCTCAGTGCTCCGCACAGACAAGGCACTATGCACCTCAGTGTTCCTGTATGCAGGCCATTTGTCAGATATGCTCATTCTCCCTTTTTTGTAAGAGGGCTTCAACTGGATGCCAGTGCTGTTCCCTATGAATATATCTTTACTGATGAGGCAGGATTCAACCTGCAGAAGACCAGGCGGGAGGTGGGAGAGGAACATCTGTGGCAACTGTGCCATTGTCAATGTCCCTGGGCAGCATGGAGGAAATGCGTGAGGCCAAACATCACCATGCACAACTTGGTCCCTAAAACACTCCCTGTTCACTAACATTCCTTGACAAGCTCAAAAATGTCCTCACCGACCCCCACAGGAAAAGGAACCAGAGCGGCCCACCTTCGTTGACATTTGGGATAATGTACATTTCCACCGGGTCGTTCTGGACCACGACTGATTCGTCTACAACCCACATTTCGTAGTGCCGTACCTGCTGCCGTATTCCCCATTTCAATAACCAATAGAGGAATTCCTTTCTGCATGGTGATGGAACGTGTACGAACCCAGACCCCATGGGTATCTCTAGACCCCTTTTACTGGGGCACATGCCCTGTATTTACGTGCTGTGCCCCAGTAAAATCTCACGTTCAGCTATCAAAAATGATATGGGGGGGTGGGGGCCTGTGTCCCAGTAGACCTTTATGTCTGGCAGCACCCCTGACAGCCCCCATCAGCATGTGGCAATACTACAGGCAACTGAGCAGGCATGTGACGACATCCACGCAGATGAATGCCAGGGGTGCATCCGCCATGCCAGGCATTTTTCCCCGTTGCTTGGCCAGGGAGAACATGGCAGCCGACGTGGATGAGCTCGTCTGGTCTGACCAGGATCAGAGGTGCCATGCAGAGTGACCTGTTTCACTGCATTTTTTGCCAGTTCAGGTGAACACTTTGTTTTGCAGTAACAAATATTATTTTGTTACTTTTGTATCTGTGCACTGATTTTCCTTGTCGGTTTTTCATGGTACTTAGGTGAAATTGCTGGGATTTGCTACATATTACATACAATATGTAACATTTGTGTTTCATATACATTTAGTACTGTAAATGCTATTTTGGGACAAAAAAAAATCCTACACTTCACCTAAAATGAGAAAAAGGAAACTTTTTCATGCACTTGTATGCATTTGAATATGTGACACGGCCTCTTGAAGACAAAACATACATGAACACTCTTGATGGTAGCGTTTTGAGTTCATCACTTCAGTATTTATTTGACGCTCTGAAAAACAAACATAATAGCTGGGTGTATTGGTTTGGTGGAAGGAATCAGTTTTGAGAAGAGAGAACATGGTTTTGAGTGCCGTGTTTCATTTTGCAAGAGATTTGTGGAGTTCTGACAAAGTTAAGTCTCTCCAGCGTGTTTAGAGTTTTGAGAAACTGAACCTCAGTTTCTGGAAATGTTTTTTAAATGTTTGGGAAAAACTGTAAATAACACTATGCTAAATACAGTGCGGAATGGCTGATGTGCAAACCTGACTGATAATTGTCTGGTACCTTCTCACCGGCCTGATAAAGCTGTTGACACAGGCAGATGCGAAGACGTGCACCAGGAATGGTGAAAGGCCACCAGCTAGGAGCTGTGAGCCACGCAGCAGCACAGGAAGCTTTAGCACAGCCAGTGCTGAGCCCAGACGTGCACCAGGAATGGTGAAAGGCCACCAGCTATGAGCTGTGAGCCACGCAGCAGCACAGGAAGCTTTAGCACAGCCAGTGCTGAGCCCAGACGTGCACCAGGAATGGTGAAAGGCCACCAGCTATGAGCTGTGGGCCACGCGGCAGCACAGGAAGCTTTAGCACAGCCAGTGCTGAGCCCAGACGTGCACCAGGAATGGTGAAAGGCCACCAGCTATGAGCTGTGGGCCACGCGGCAGCACAGGAAGCTTTAGCACAGCCAGTGCTGAGCCCAGACGTGCACCAGGAATGGTGAAAGGCCACCAGCTATGAGCTGTGGGCCCCGCGGCAGCACAGGAAGCTTTAGCACAGCCAGTGCTGAGCCCAGACGTGCACCAGGAATGGTGAAAGGCCAACAGCTATGAGCTGTGGGCCCCGCGGCAGCACAGGAAGCTTTAGCACAGCCAGTGCTGAGCCCAGACGTGCACCACGAATGGTGAAAGGCCACCAGCTATGAGCTGTGGGCCACGCGGCAGCACAGGAAGCTTTAGCACAGCCAGTGCTGAGCCCAGACGTGCACCAGGAATGGTGAAAGGCCACCAGCTATGAGCTGTGGGCCACGCGGCAGCACAGGAAGCTTTAGCACAGCCAGTGCTGAGCCCAGACGTGCACCAGGAATGGTGAAAGGCCACCAGCTATGAGCTGTGGGCCACGCGGCAGCACAGGAAGCTTTAGCACAGCCAGTGCTGAGCCCAGACGTGCACCAGGAATGGTGAAAGGCCACCAGCTATGAGCTGTGGGCCACGCGGCAGCACAGGAAGCTTTAGCACAGCCAGTGCTGAGCCCAGACGTGCACCAGGAATGGTGAAAGGCCACCAGCTATGAGCTGTGGGCCACGCGGCAGCACAGGAAGCTTTAGCACAGCCAGTGCTGAGCCCAGACGTGCACCAGGAATGGTGAAAGGCCACCAGCTATGAGCTGTGGGCCACGCGGCAGCACAGGAAGCTTTAGCACAGCCAGTGCTGAGCCCAGACGTGCACCAGGAATGGTGAAAGGCCACCAGCTATGAGCTGTGGGCCACGCGGCAGCACAGGAAGCTTTAGCACAGCCAGTGCTGAGCCCAGACGTGCACCAGGAATGGTGAAAGGCCACCAGCTATGAGCTGTGGGCCACGCGGCAGCACAGGAAGCTTTAGCACAGCCAGTGCTGAGCCCAGACGTGCACCAGGAATGGTGAAAGGCCACCAGCTATGAGCTGTGGGCCACGCGGCAGCACAGGAAGCTTTAGCACAGCCAGTGCTGAGCCCAGACGTGCACCAGGAATGGTGAAAGGCCACCAGCTATGAGCTGTGGGCCACGCGGCAGCACAGGAAGCTTTAGCACAGCCAGTGCTGAGCCCAGACGTGCACCAGGAATGGTGAAAGGCCACCAGCTATGAGCTGTGGGCCACGCGGCAGCACAGGAAGCTTTAGCACAGCCAGTGCTGAGCCCAGACGTGCACCAGGAATGGTGAAAGGCCACCAGCTATGAGCTGTGGGCCACGCGGCAGCACAGGAAGCTTTAGCACAGCCAGTGCTGAGCCCAGACGTGCACCAGGAATGGTGAAAGGCCACCAGCTATGAGCTGTGGGCCACGCGGCAGCACAGGAAGCTTTAGCACAGCCAGTGCTGAGCCCAGACGTGCACCAGGAATGGTGAAAGGCCACCAGCTATGAGCTGTGGGCCCCGCGGCAGCACAGGAAGCTTTAGCACAGCCAGTGCTGAGCCCAGACGTGCACCAGGAATGGTGAAAGGCCAACAGCTATGAGCTGTGGGCCACGCGGCAGCACAGGAAGCTTTAGCACAGCCAGTGCTGAGCCCAGACGTGCACCAGGAATGGTGAAAGGCCACCAGCTATGAGCTGTGGGCCACGCGGCAGCACAGGAAGCTTTAGCACAGCCAGTGCTGAGCCCAGACGTGCACCAGGAATGGTGAAAGGCCACCAGCTATGAGCTGTGGGCCACGCGGCAGCACAGGAAGCTTTAGCACAGCCAGTGCTGAGCCCAGACGTGCACCAGGAATGGTGAAAGGCCACCAGCTATGAGCTGTGGGCCACGCGGCAGCACAGGAAGCTTTAGCACAGCCAGTGCTGAGCCCAGACGTGCACCAGGAATGGTGAAAGGCCACCAGCTATGAGCTGTGGGCCACGCGGCAGCACAGGAAGCTTTAGCACAGCCAGTGCTGAGCCCAGACGTGCACCAGGAATGGTGAAAGGCCACCAGCTATGAGCTGTGGGCCACGCGGCAGCACAGGAAGCTTTAGCACAGCCAGTGCTGAGCCCAGACGTGCACCAGGAATGGTGAAAGGCCACCAGCTATGAGCTGTGGGCCACGCGGCAGCACAGGAAGCTTTAGCACAGCCAGTGCTGAGCCCAGACGTGCACCAGGAATGGTGAAAGGCCACCAGCTATGAGCTGTGGGCCACGCGGCAGCACAGGAAGCTTTAGCACAGCCAGTGCTGAGCCCAGACGTGCACCAGGAATGGTGAAAGGCCACCAGCTATGAGCTGTGGGCCACGCGGCAGCACAGGAAGCTTTAGCACAGCCAGTGCTGAGCCCAGACGTGCACCAGGAATGGTAGAAAGGCCACCAGCTATGAGCTGTGGGCCACGCGGCAGCACAGGAAGCTTTAGCACAGCCAGTGCTGAGCCCAGACGTGCACCAGGAATGGTGAAAGGCCACCAGCTATGAGCTGTGGGCCACGCGGCAGCACAGGAAGCTTTAGCACAGCCAGTGCTGAGCCCAGACGTGCACCAGGAATGGTGAAAGGCCACCAGCTATGAGCTGTGGGCCACGCGGCAGCACAGGAAGCTTTAGCACAGCCAGTGCTGAGCCCAGACGTGCACCAGGAATGGTGAAAGGCCACCAGCTATGAGCTGTGGGCCACGCGGCAGCACAGGAAGCTTTAGCACAGCCAGTGCTGAGCCCAGACGTGCACCAGGAATGGTGAAAGGCCACCAGCTATGAGCTGTGGGCCACGCGGCAGCACAGGAAGCTTTAGCACAGCCAGTGCTGAGCCCAGACGTGCACCAGGAATGGTGAAAGGCCACCAGCTATGAGCTGTGGGACACGCGGCAGCACAGGAAGCTTTAGCACAGCCAGTGCTGAGCCCAGACGTGCACCAGGAATGGTGAAAGGCCACCAGCTATGAGCTGTGGGCCACGCGGCAGCACAGGAAGCTTTAGCACAGCCAGTGCTGAGCCCAGACGTGCACCAGGAATGGTGAAAGGCCACCAGCTATGAGCTGTGGGCCACGCGGCAGCACAGGAAGCTTTAGCACAGCCAGTGCTGAGCCCAGACGTGCACCAGGAATGGTGAAAGGCCACCAGCTATGAGCTGTGGGCCACGCGGCAGCACAGGAAGCTTTAGCACAGCCAGTGCTGAGCCCAGACGTGCACCAGGAATGGTGAAAGGCCACCAGCTATGAGCTGTGGGCCACGCGGCAGCACAGGAAGCTTTAGCACAGCCAGTGCTGAGCCCAGACGTGCACCAGGAATGGTGAAAGGCCACCAGCTATGAGCTGTGGGCCACGCGGCAGCACAGGAAGCTTTAGCACAGCCAGTGCTGAGCCCAGACGTGCACCAGGAATGGTAGAAAGGCCACCAGCTATGAGCTGTGGGCCACGCGGCAGCACAGGAAGCTTTAGCACAGCCAGTGCTGAGCCCAGACGTGCACCAGGAATGGTGAAAGGCCACCAGCTATGAGCTGTGGGCCACGCGGCAGCACAGGAAGCTTTAGCACAGCCAGTGCTGAGCCCAGACGTGCACCAGGAATGGTGAAAGGCCACCAGCTATGAGCTGTGGGCCACGCGGCAGCACAGGAAGCTTTAGCACAGCCAGTGCTGAGCCCAGACGTGCACCAGGAATGGTGAAAGGCCACCAGCTATGAGCTGTGGGCCACGCGGCAGCACAGGAAGCTTTAGCACAGCCAGTGCTGAGCCCAGACGTGCACCAGGAATGGTGAAAGGCCACCAGCTATGAGCTGTGGGCCACGCGGCAGCAAAGGAAGCTTTAGCACAGCCAGTGCTGAGCCCAGACGTGCACCAGGAATGGTGAAAGGCCACCAGCTATGAGCTGTGGGCCACGCGGCAGCACAGGAAGCTTTAGCACAGCCAGTGCTGAGCCCAGACGTGCACCAGGAATGGTGAAAGGCCACCAGCTATGAGCTGTGGGCCACGCGGCAGCACAGGAAGCTTTAGCACAGCCAGTGCTGAGCCCAGACGTGCACCAGAAATGGTGAAAGGCCACCAGCTATGAGCTGTGGGCCACGCGGCAGCACAGGAAGCTTTAGCACAGCCAGTGCTGAGCCCAGACGTGCACCAGGAATGGTGAAAGGCCACCAGCTATGAGCTGTGGGCCACGCGGCAGCACAGGAAGCTTTAGCACAGCCAGTGCTGAGCCCAGACGTGCACCAGGAATGGTGAAAGGCCACCAGCTAGGAGCTGTGGGCCACGCGGCAGCACAGGAAGCTTTAGCACAGCCAGTGCTGAGCCCAGACGTGCACCAGGAATGGTGAAAGGCCACCAGCTATGAGCTGTGGGCCACGCGGCAGCACAGGAAGCTTTAGCACAGCCAGTGCTGAGCCCAGACGTGCACCAGGAATGGTGAAAGGCCACCAGCTATGAGCTGTGAGCCACGCAGCAGCACAGGAAGCTTTAACACAGCCAGTGCTGCGCCCAGACGTGCACCAGGAATGGTGAAAGGCCACCAGCTAGGAGCTGTGAGCCACGCAGCAGCACAGGAAGCTTTAGCACAGCCTGTGCTGAGCCCAGACGTGCACCAGGAGCTGGTGAAAGGCCACCAGCTATGAGCTGTGGGCCACGCGGCAGCACAGGAAGCTTTAGCACAGCCAGTGCTGAGCCCAGACGTGCACCAGGAATGGTGAAAGGCCACCAGCTATGAGCTGTGGGCCACGCGGCAGCACAGGAAGCTTTAGCACAGCCTGTGCTGAGCCCAGACGTGCACCAGGAATGGTGAAAGGCCACCAGCTAGGAGCTGTGAGCCACGCAGCAGCACAGGAAGCTTTAGCACAGCCAGTGCTGAGCCCAGACGTGCACCAGGAATGGTGAAAGGCCACCAGCTATGAGCTGTGAGCCACGCAGCAGCACAGGAAGCTTTAGCACAGCCAGTGCTGAGCCCAGACGTGCACCAGGAATGGTGAAAGGCCACCAGCTAGGAGCTGTGAGCCACGCAGCAGCACAGGAAGCTTTAGCACAGCCAGTGCTGAGCCCAGACGTGCACCAGGAATGGTGAAAGGCCACCAGCTAGGAGCTGTGAGCCACGCAGCAGCACAGGAAGCTTTAGCACAGCCAGTGCTGAGCCCAGACGTGCACCAGGAGCTGGTGTATGCAGCAGAGCGGCTGGAGGGGGGGGGGGGGGCATTAACAATGGCCTGCGACTTTACGGCCCTTTCCGCCTTTGTTAAGAGACGAGTGGGATTCTGAGGAGTCCGCAGTAAAAGTTTGCCCGTTCCCTCCATCTTTCTGGCAGTATGAGTTCAGAACACAACCTACTTTTTATACCACATTATGCATGGTTCTGTTAGTCAATATCTCACTGTCTCACCTGATAAATCTTCTTACCCTTATGCCATGGATATGATTCCTAATGTTCCAGGAACAGCGGCTACGATACTGACAAAAAGAAAGGCAGAAATCAAGGGTTTTCCATATGACAAACCCCAGCCTCATTTTTCCCCAACGTTCCAGCACCGATATATTGAATATTAAAAAGCGAGCTTCATTCTACGCTGGTGAATAATTTATACCCCTACGAAAGGATCGCGCAGCCAGTTTTGCGTTGAACAATGGACTCAGCTACAAGCTCAATAATAATTTAAAAGATGAAATGCTCCTAGTTTTGGTGCAGTGTCTGCAGCACTGAATAGCCTGACTGAGTGAACGCGTGGTGATCCGGATCCTGCACTAGCAAGGCCGTAACAGGATGGGGGAAGGGTGCAGACGGGTCATTACCTGGCGGGTTAGGCTTCTGCACATGCCGTCAGAACGTCATCGGTTTAAATCCCATACTCAGTAGCCACATCCAGGGTTGGCTCTAGCCGCAGGCAGAATAGTCAGTTGCCTAAGGCCCTGAATTACTAGCAAATAAAGTGAAATGATCAACAGTTTTCTAGGTAGGGGGAACTTCCAAACAAAGCTTTGCCTGGGACCCCAGAAAAGGTTGAGCTAGTCCTGACCAGATCTCTCCACTGGGCCCTTAAGCAAGGTCCGTAACCCCCCCCCCCCCCCGAAATACTACGGGGCTGCTGGATGGACGGCTGACCCTGTGTTCAGACCCAAAGCTTCACCTTTACCTCTGCATGTGTGTGTCAGCTTAGCAGCTTCAAAAGATCTCCTGAAGCCCCCAGACACTTTTTGTACCACTAAGCACCATCTTTGGCTAATCAATACCTCGCTGACTTATTTACCCAATTAACTTAATTAACTGACCTGGTGGAGAAATTAAACAAACACATGGAATGGCTGAGGTGCCCCTGAGGAGAGGTTTGGGAACTGAAGTGGTGTTCATCTAGCCATCCAACAAGATATCAGTAACTTTTTGGAGAAAATATGAAATTCTTGTTTATTTTTTATTGCGTTACTCTTATACATTCACAGCTGTGTATGTTTTAATGTTAAACTGTGTTTTTTTCCAGAGCAAATATGCACTTAATATCCAGATAAATAGCATTAAACACTTTCCTTGCTTATGACTTTCACACAGTACTGTATGTCTTAAATATAGGAGAGTAAGATGGGATTTGGGGGAAAAACACTGCAATGTACCTGTTCTCATACTTGTAAAAATGGCAAATAAAATGTCACTTCATGCTAATGAAAATTTACACATCCTCTGACTCGCCTTCAGAGGGCAGCGGGAGACTGGATTGCTTGCACCCGGAGCCCTGAGACACGGCTGCCCAGCAAGCTGCTCTGCTGCCCTAATTATATCACAGTTCCAGGCAACTTCCAATCGGCAAGAGGAATAAGGCAGAATCCCTCACGTCGCCCCCCAGGGGTTCTGACTGGAAATAACTGCGAGTCTCAAATAGTGCCGGAAAATTTAAAACACTTCAAAATATAAGTACGACAGACACAAGTGGGGCGTTACTCAGACCGTTTCCTGCAGAAAAGAAGAAAAACCTGTTCTTAAAGAGCCATGTCCAGCGACAACGACCCGGCCGAACCAACGGAAGGTTCTAGAACGGTCCAGTGTCATTGTGATTCAATGGAAACTCTTTCCATGCAGAATGCTACCACTACCATGGTGCTGAGCATACAGACAGAGTAAATTTTATTATTAATCATGGGGATGGACGTAAATAAAATAAGCAAAATAAAACACTCTAATTGGTTGCTATGCAGCCAGCACCCACTGCAGTCTCCACAAGATCAACGCACCACGCTGAGTGTGAATTTCCCTTCTATTCCCACGGCCCAGTCGGCTGTAGGAAGTGAGCTAAAAATAAAGCAGCGCCTGCCTCCAGTCCAAAGCGGGACGGGAGAGGGGGAATCTCTCACCTAGCATATGCTCGGCTGTGCCGTTACAGGCACCTACTGTCTATAACAAATAAAGGCCACTTCAAAGGCATAGCTGTTGGACCGTCGTGTCCAACGTGAGTGCAAGAGTGCCTCCCCCTGACCGGCCTCTGCGATGCTGCTCGACAGAGGGGCATCTTCTAGCAAGGCACGAGGTCGCATCCACAGCGAAAGCAAATCATGCTCACAACTGCCCTCGAAAGACGTAAATTCTACTGGAATCCTCTTAGCACGTTTCAGATGGAAATCAAGCAACAAAATGGCAAATCAAAGCATGAATGTTTGCTCAGACAAGTTAGTTGCACTTCCCAGATTATAAATTTATGGACAAGAAAAAAAAAACACGTGCACAGTCACAGCATGGACGGTTAGAGCATGTATTTCTGCATCTTTATTCCTCTGTCAAATGAGAACAACATCCCAAAGAGCAGAAGATAACACAACTTTAATATCGATCCACTCCAGGAGTATCTGCTACCCTCCCACCTTCGGATGCATCGCTTCATTGCCTCGGTAACCTGTCCTTTATTATGTAGCCTTTAAGAAGTAGGCAGCCATCAGGCTCACTACCGTGCATGCAGTGGTGGAATTGTAAGAATATTTCAAGTGGAATGGTGTGCATCAAGGGGGACGGTGGGGCCACGATGTGGGGGAGGGGGGAGATCGATCATGCTGTCCAGATTATTTGTGCGAATTGTGTTTCAGTATTGCGGAGTTCACCATTTAACCAACCCTGATATAGTTGCATACCTGTCAACATGAGTGGTGTAAAATAGTGAGATTTTGCTGGGGAGGGGGGTTGGTGTGGATGTGGGCAAATGGGAGTTTATTGGGGGAAACGGTAAGACAGGAGCACAGCTGGGGAAACCCAAGGGAACTTGGAGTGTTGGCAGGAATGTAGCCTGCAGATTTGCCTTTGCATCAGTGAACAATTTAGGGGGGTGGTATGTTAACAATGGTAATGGGATACATCGGGCCCTAGCACTCAGAAGCCCGGGCTTGGGGGTGGGGGGTGGAACAGCTCTGAAAAGAAAGCAATTTACACCTCCACATATAACCTACAATTAGATTTTCACAGACCTGAAGACAAGCTCAGTGCCTTATTACCGCCATGCCAAGGAGGTATAGATTCTGTACATATTAACTCCCAGCAACTGAAATGATGAGAATGGATTATTTAAATTGGTAAAAGCAAGGGATGGTCTTAGCAATCATAGAGTAATATTTACAGATCCAGATATTTTGGGGGGGGGGATGTCGACTGAAGAGTATGAAGCCTACATGGTACACAAAAACACTTTATTTATTTTAAAAATTATTATATTTAAAAAATTATTTAAATTTTTGATTTAAACTGACACAATTTATTCATATAATGATTTATATTCTGGAGGGTGACGTGTGGCTCAGCAGGTTCGGGTTAGGGTTCGGGCACCGTGCCTGTGAGCGGAAGGTTGCTGGTTAAAATTCTGTGGTTAATGGTGATGTCACCGTAGTGGCCTTGAGGGAGGCCTTTAACCACCAATTGCTCCAGAGACTGTCCGGCCCTGCATTCTCAAACGTATGTCACCTTTAATAAAAGAATTTGATAAATGAATTCTGATAAGGTAAAAACAAAATCTGGCTAAACATGAAATACATATTTAAAGAATATATACTCAAAAGTGTATATTTTTCAGCGAATCCAGCAGTATCCCCCCAAAACTGTGCCCCGCACATTACCAAACAGCAAAGGTGCATTATAGCCAGTGAAGCAGCAGTGAATATGCTCCGGCGTGGAGCCTGCGAATTCAGGGCCTTCCTATAGCTGCTCAGCTTCGGCCCTGGAAAGGGAGCCGCATGAAAAGGCAGAAAGGACAGGACTCCTTTTAAAATGTATTTTCAATTTTCAGGTAGGAAATTGCACTTAAAAAAAAAAAAATGAAAACTTCCGACTGATGGGTGCCTGAGAGCATGTTTTGATTGTATTCAGCACTAGATACATCAAAACCATGAATAACAGTGAATAAAATGTCAGTAAGGTCTGCATTTTCCAGACACCCACCCACGAGCCATTCACTCCTATCAATATAAGCATAATCCTGGCGTGACTTGGTGTCCTTCAGGTACACAGCCTCTCTGCTAAAGCAATACCGGCTCTATTCAGTTATTTCCACCCTCTTGTCAAATGAAGATGTTTAAGCCTTTATATGATGCACACCATAGGAATAATATATAAAGAGAAATACACTATAAATAATTAAAACAATATAATTAATTATTTTTAAATCACTGGTATTAATATCCAGATACTGCTTGAGAGATGATAAACACAAATGTAACATTTCAGAATAAACAAGGTGGTTCATAGAAATGTAATTAATATACTATTTTGAGATTTTTCCAATTAGCAGCCCTTATGACTACTGCATTTTGCGAAACAAAGGCTAAAGTTGCATTCAACACAGTCAAAGTGTGATAAAAACATATCTTTTTGTTAACAGAATTGCCCAGCATAGACAAACAGTTCAGCATTTGAATAAACCAGATATGCCAAAATAAAAATGTGCCATAACAAAAATACCCTGCAAGGTTATTTGACTTTCACGGCAAGAAATATTTGTTTTAATTGGAGTTTAAAAACAGTTTCAGCAGTACACCATATCATATCTGAAGGTAAAATGTTCCATACAAGTTTACACACACACACACACACACACACGTAGGGTAAACATATCCTTATGGGGACCGCTCATTCATTTCAATGGGAAAAATGCTAACGCTAACTATGACAACCTTAACCCCTACCCTGCCCTAACCATAACCATAAGTAACCAAACAAAATACAAGAGTTTTTGCATTTTTGGTTTTTTCATAGTAGTCACCGATTTTTATAAAATAGAGTTTTCCCTTGTGGGGACCGGTCACGTTATGGGGACATTGTGTCCCCATAAGGATAGGAACGAACGAACGAACGAACGAACGAACGAACGAACGAACGAACGAACGAACGAACGAACGAACGAACGAACGCACGCACGCACGCACGCACGCACGCACGCACGCACGCACACACACACACACACACGGGCTGTGAATCAAGAAAAAAATAACTAATCGCACAGTTTTCTGTGATCAATTGCGATTAATCGCACCTAACTCATTTTCATATAAATATTCCATCTTCTGTCCCAGGTAGCACAAGATAGGGTTAGGAAAGTTTGGGTTTGAACTTGTTGTTTGTGGATGAAGGTTGAGGAGGCAAGGCCATATGATCTTAACCACACAAAGTTAACAAGCTAACACACATATCCTGCCCTTGCAGTTATAATGAGTCAATAGTTTTAGCTCTTCTCCTTCTTTGTTGCAATGTTTAACTTGGTCAGATTAGTTAGCATTCAGCAGGGAGACAGCACTGTGACATCACCAATAACCCCTGGACCTTCGGACAGTAATATACCAAGTCAGGGTTTCATTCTGTTATATTTCCTCCAATGGTGCGAAAGTAATGAGCTCCATCATCACCACAAATGCTACATTATAAAGGCCAGGGGCTGAATAATAAGAGCTAATTAACTGATGACAAGGTGTTGTGAAGAAAGCCCTTCAGCTACTAAGAGTGAAGGCATAGTCACCTAACAAAGGTGCACATCACTTGATATTTACTGGCATTAAAGTGTCATCCAGGTAACTAGCTATCAATAAAACATTCTGGAAAACTGTACAGTGACCTTTGTGATCAATTGAAAATAAAACACTATAAAGATCAATGGCACTTCAGCTTTTCTATTTTTCTGATTTACTCAGGTTATTCAAGAGTTATCTGACAGTGTCACAAATCAAAGCCACACTGTTAGTTTACATGTATTTACATGAACTGCCCTAAAAAGGGCAAAACGCAGTAACTACGCTCATACTGAAAATGAGAATGCAGCTGAAGAAGGTAGGTGAATTATAGCGTTTTCTTCAAAACCAAACATTGGCGAACTAAGATATTTTGTCATAAACCAAAGTCTCAGAGACCTGATTTTAGTCATAGCACAATTTTCAGAATATATATTCAGTGGGTAACATTGTAACCTCACACTTCCATAACTGTGTGTTTGACTCCCAGCCTTGGCCCTATGCGTGGGTGGAGTTTTCATTCGCTCCCCGTGTTGGTAAGGGTTCCTTTCAGGTATTCCAGTTTCCTTGTGCAGTCCTTCCTTATTGTGTTTCTAATTTGCCCACAAAGTGTGTGTGTGTGTGTCCTGTGACACACTGGCATTAATTTAAGCAGAACCTGCTGCCTGGCATGACGAGTGACTATACAGATGTTCCCCAGGTCACGATGCGGTTACGTTCCGATAAACCGGAAATATCGTAAAGAGAAAATGCATTTTAATACAGTACACCTAATTACTAGCAGCACCTGATGATGGTTTTGGGAAAGGTGTGAGAGATAACGGGTCAGAATGGAAATGAAGAGTCTGCAACAGCTTCCTAATGGCTGGTAATGCCGCTGTCATCGATCTCCGGAGCTCATTATGTCCATCCAGCTGAAGGTTTTTCCGCCAGACACAAATGCTTGATTGATTTTGTTTTCACTTTCCTGGCTTCTACACACATTTGTTTACTCAATGACACTCCCTTCTGTGCTGGTATGTGGTCAAAAAAAAAAAACGAGTCTATCCGGTCACATTGTGAGGAAGAGACCATAGTCTTTCAGCCCTTAGTTTAGCCCTTAGCCATAGTCTTATTAGCACTAATGCTACCGGGGTAATGCTAAGATTATACAATTCCTTGGTGAGACCTCACCTAGAATATTATGTGCAGGTTTGGTCACCATATCTTAAAAAGGACATTGCGGCCTTAGACAAGGTGCAGCGTAGGGCCACAAGAATGATTCCTACACTTAGAGTAATGTCATACGAGGAAAGGTTAGTTGAGCTAAATCTGTTCAGCCTCAAGCAAAGGAGACTGAGGGGGGACATGATCCAGGTCTATAAGATTCTAACAGGTTTGGATGCTGTTCAACCAAATAGTTACTTCAGCATTAGTTCAAATACAAGAACTCGTGGCCATAGGTGGAAATTAGCGGGAGAACATTTCAAACTGGATTTAAGGAAGCACTTCTTTACACAGCGTGTAGTCAGAGTATGGAATAGTCTTCCTGATAACGTAGTGCAAGCTGAATCCTTGGGTTCCTTTAAATCAGAGCTAGATAAGATTTTAACAACTCTGAGCTATTAGTTAAGTTCTCCCCAAGCGAGCTCGACGGGCCGAATGGCCTCCTCTCGTTTGTATAGTTCTTATGTTCTTACATCTCTCTGCAAAGCTCACTCATAATATTCAACTGGAAACATTATGTTGCAGAAAAGGAAAAAGTAAGAACAGTAAAATTTGTGGCCCCAGAACAGCCTCTAAAGTCCAATTACTCTGCCGCTGAGATGAAGGGTCAAATCCCTTAAACATATGGGCTGATGACGTCATTTTTTAACCGGAGAAAATGGGGTCGTTAAAATAGCCATGGGACCCATGACAAATTACCGCTTTGCTGACAATACCACTATAAAAGGCAACGAAGGCTATGCTATTAATGCAATGAAAACTTCTATTCATTCTTAGTGGTAAAAAGAATAGTTAGTGTGTGACACGATTCAATTTCAGGAATGACTTAGCATGACACTGGTGCTATATGCTAGTTCAACGGAGCTCCAATAAGGCACAATCAATGACTGGTTCTGACCATCAACCAGGCATACAATCATAAATTATGATACGCAGCATGTATGAAAGATCTGATGGCATTGTGGGTGCCTTGGTGGCTTGGTGGGTACTGGGTAGTGCTGTAGGCTCACAGCACCGGGGTTGAGGGTTGGATCCCCATCCCGGTCAATATGCATGGAGATTTATACTCTCTGGGTTTCATCCATGTACTCTGGTTTCCTCCTACAGCCTGGGGGATTGTTGACCCTGCATTTCCCACAGGGTACAACAGTGTGCATTGTGATGGATCGGCATGGGGTCCTGGGTGGTCCCTGCACTCCGGGGATAGAAACCCCAGAGGTCCTGGAAGATGGATGGATTAAGAGATGGATGAATACATTACTGCTCATACGAGACCTTTCCCACTCAGCTCTTCACAAGTCTCCAGTTGATGACACAAGGGACATCTAAAAGCAGCACTGATTCCAACAACAGAGAATCAGCAATCTTCGGAACTCACGGATAACAAAATCTGGGCAGGAGTGCATTATTTGCCTGGTTTCCTTAGTTTGAAGCTATTGTTGGTGCTGGGAGGGGGGCATGCACACTCTTCTTCATTTAAAATGTACCTGGGGATGTTGCAGGAGAAAATATACAGGTATTAAACTAAGGGGAAAGCAGGGCTTTTCAGGTCCAGTTACTGTGGGCACCGTTTTTATCACAAGCCGAAGCTCTGCTGTATTATGGAGAAACTCCAGTCCATGCAGCTGGCTCGTCAATAGATATTTTATCCAGGACAAAATGATGAGAGAAGCAGGAGGTGGGGCCTGGCTCACTGGGTTAGGCCTCTGTGCTACACTTCTCCTTTGGGGCCTTGAGTAAGGGCCCTAACCCTGTGAAAAAATGTCACAGGAGTGCTGGATAAATGCCCATCTCTGTGATCTGACCAGTATATCTGCGTCTTATAGGACAGCAGGAAGCGATGTGTGAAAACGAAATAATTTACATGTACTTGTACCAATGGTAAATAAAGTTTCATTTCACTACCAGAATGCATAGGTCATCCTCTCACTCTTATCCAATCCCAGGCAGCAAAAGACACATGGCTGGGGTTCACCATGGTCAGGAGGAGAGATGACAGCAGCAGTATATGACGGAGCTCGGACGCAGACAAACAGCCTGGTTTCCGCTTTGCACAAGGCTCTGCTGTGACGCACAACCGTGATAGACGCAGAGCCTGACGTCAAACAGCTGCTGCCAGTCTGTCCTAATCCCTGCCCTCCATGTACAAAATGCTAATACACCGGAGCTGGGCACTATACTGCCCGGGGCTGAATCATGCTGCCCAACGTCAAACAGCCGCTGCCAGTCTGTCCTAATCCCCGCCCTCCGCATGTGAAATGCTAACGCAGCCCCCGTTTCCACGCCAGTGCACAGTTTGGGGCTGAATCACGTGGCCTTCCAGTCTCTGACAGTATGAGTAAACAAGACGTCGTTTGTCACCCAGACTGTGGGTTTAGCGGTGACACGCAAGACCATTTGGTTCTGTTTGTCACGCTCGCAAACGGAGATCAATATGAGCTCAAGCAGGAATTAACAAAACATGGGAAAAATGTTACGGACAAAAGCCGCTATTTACCTCGTTCCTCTGAGGAGAAGCAGGCACTTTGTACAAATAATGGAGCACATCAGGGGTGATAGCAGGATTTGACCACTTTCAATCTGAAGAAATATACGATGCCACCCTATATTCAGATTTAATATCAAACTGGAAAATCAAGCTAGAATCAGCTCCATTCTGCATGTCTCGCCTGCAGCAGGCTCCCTGCCCTCAGCTTTCATACAGTTTATGACGAAAGATCAGAAATGATCAGAAATCATAAACTGATTTATGAAATACAAGATAAAACTTTACACCTTCACAGTTCCACACCCAGAAATTTCCATTTTGCTATGTGCTAGTTGCCAAAATATATATATATTACATATTACATATATATTACATACATATAACACACACACACACACACACACACACATATATATATATATATATATACACACACACATAAATATATATATTTATATATACACACACACATACATATACACACGACAACCACACACACACACACATATATATACAGTGTATATATATATACATACATATACATAATATAAAAATATCTAGCTACAGAATTAGCTACTTTAACCAAAAGAAAAAAAAACAAAAAAAAAAACAAGAAGCTTGCATAACATATACACTCACCTAAAGGATTATTAGGAACACCATACTAATACGGTGTTTGACCCCCTTTCGCCTTCAGAACTGCCTTAATTCTATGTGGCATTGATTCAACAAGGTGCTGAAAGCATTCTTTAGAAATGTTGGCCCATATTGATAGGATAGCATCTTGCAGTTGATGGAGATTTGTGGGATGCACATCCAGGGCATGAAGCTCCCGTTCCACCACATCCCAAAGATGCTCTATTGGGTTGAGATCTGGTGACTGTGGGGGCCATTGTAGTACAGTGAACTCACTGTCATGTTCAAGAAACCAATTTGAAATGATTCGAGCTTTGTGACATGGTGCATTATCCTGCTGGAAGTAGCCATCAGAGGATGGGTACATGGTGGTCATAAAGGGATGGACATGGTCAGAAACAATGCTCAGGTAGGCCGTGGCATTTAAACGATGCCCAATTGGCACTAAGGGGCCTAAAGTGTGCCAAGAAAACATCCCCCACACCATTACACCACCACCACCAGCCTGCACAGTGGTAACAAGGCATGATGGATCCATGTTCTCATTCTGTTTACGCCAAATTCTGACTCTACCATTTGAATGTCTCAACAGAAATCGAGACTCATCAGACCAGGCAACATTTTTCCAGTCTTCAACTGTCCAATTTTGGTGAGCTCGTGCAAATTGTAGCCTCTTTTTCCTATTTGTAGAGGAGATGAGTGGTACCCGGTGGGGTCTTCTGCTGTTGTAGCCCATCCGCCTCAAGGTTGTGCGTGTTGTGGCTTCACAAATGCTTTCCTGCATACCTCGGTTGTAACGAGTGGTTATTTCAGTCAAAGTTGCTCTTCTATCAGCTTGAATCAGTCGGCCCATTCTCCTCTGACCTCTAGCATCAACAAGGTATTTTCGCCCACAGGACTGCCGCATACTGGATGTTTTTCCCTTTGCACACCATTCTTTGTAAACCCTAGAAATGGTTGTGTGTGAAAATCCCAGTAACTCAGCAGACTGTGAAATACTCAGACCGGCCCGTCTGGCACCAACAACCATGCCACGCTCAAAATTGCTTAAATCACCTTTCTTTCCCATTCTGACATTCAGTTTGGAGTTCAGGAGATTGTCTTGACCAGGACCACACCCCTAAATGCATTGAATCAACTGCCATGTGATTGGTTGATTAGATAATTGCATTAATGAGAAATTGAACAGGTGTTCCTAATAATCCTTTAGGTGAGTGCATATTCATCTTTTAAGGAAATTGCTAAACTTCATAAGTCATTTTCACCATCGTGGGAAAAACCTGAAATTAAAATAAATTTCAATATTAAAACTAAAAACATGCTGTCAAGTTCATCAACACTCGTAAAAAAACATGCAGCACAGAACAAAAAAAATGCACAAGAGGGAAGGTTGCTTGGCAACAGCGAATGTGTGCAAACTAGATTTCATGCTGTCAGAAACAACACCCCAGACAGCCTGGTCATTTGGTCCGGCTATGTAAGTCGTACTTGTCCTACACTCACCAACTTGTACAATTTCTAGAAGTACAGGATGGATTACCTGGAAATGTATAAGTTAATAAATGTGAATGCTGTGTGTCCTTGTCATGATATGTTGGTCTGAAAATATACTTATTCATTTATTGTACATTGCACTGAGACTATATGGACAAAAGTATTGGGACACCTGGCCATTACACCTACAGGAACTTTTATGACATCCCATTCTAAATCCATAGGCATCAATATGGAGTTGGTCTCATCTTTGCAGCTATAACAGATGCCACTCTTCTGGGAAGAATTTCTACAAGTTTATGCAGTGTGTCTGTGCCCATTCAACCAGAAGAACATTTGTGAGGTCAGGCACTGATGTTGGACATGAAGACCTGGCTTGCAATCTCTGTTCTAGTTCATCCCAAAGGTGTTTGATGGGGTTGAGGTCAGGGCTCTGTGCAGGCCAGTCAAGTTCTTCCACATCAAACTCACCCAACCATGTCTTTTTGGACCTAACTTTGTGCACTGGGGCATAGTCATGCTGGAACAGAAAAGGTTCTTCCCCAAACTGTTCCCACAAAGTTGGAAGCACAGATTTGGCCAAAATGTCTTGATATGCTGAAGCATTAAGAGTTCCCTTCACTGGAACTAAGGGGCCAAGCCCAACCCCTGAAGAACAGCCCCACACCATTATCCCTCCTCCACCAAACTTCACTGTCTGCACAATGCAGTCAGACAGGTGACATTCTCCTGGCAACTGCCAAACCCATACTCATCCATCAGACTGCCAGACAGAGAAGCCTGATTCATCACTCCACAGAAGACATTTCCACTGCTCCAGAGTCCAGTGTCAGTGTGCTTTGTACCACTCCATCTGACACTTGGCATTGCACTTGGTGATCTGAGCCTTGCATGCAGCTGCTCGGCCATGGAAGCCCATTCCATGAAGCTCTCAGTACACAGTTTTTGTGTTGGGGTTAATGCCAGAGGAAGTCTGGAACTCTGCAGTCACTCAGTAAACAGAGCGTTGGCGACTTTTATGCACTATGCACCTCATCACACGGCCACCCCACTCTGTTACTTCACGTGCTCTGACACTTTGGGGCTGAGTTTCTGTTGTTCCTAAACGCTTCCATTTTGCAATAATTACAGCCGACTGTGGAATATCTAACAGGAACGGAATTTCACAAGCTGACTCATTGCAAAGGTGGCTTCCTATGACAGTACCATACTTGAATTCACTGAGCTCTTCAGAACGACCCATTCTTTCACAAATGTTTATAAACATGACTGCATAGCAACATGCTTGATTTTATGCACCTGTGGCAGTGGGTCTGAATGAAACACGTGAATTAAGTGATTAAGAGGTATGTCCCAATATTTTTATTCATATAGAGTATATGACAATTTACAGAATCTTTCCACACTAATTAGGTGGTTACTTGTATTCCTTTCTAAATGTTTTAACGTCCAGATTTGAAGATGTAATTTATATTATTTACACTTTATATATGTTTAAACATTTATATTTTATTTCTCATTTGCACTACGACCATTTTTTGTGACAAAGTAAGAACTGTAACAGATACACTAATGGTAGAGTGGATATTGGTAAACTCGGATAATTTTACACTTATAATTTTGATACTTTAAATTATACTTTCTCTCTCACTCTAAAAATCACTACAGCACTGCTTCAGTTTTGGGATGATCCATCTCAGAATTTGATCACTTCCAGTTTGTCACCCCTACAATGTGCCTGCAATGCTTGAAAAACACAACCCAATTCTTTTAGTTACTGTGTTCACAAGACCATGTATTCTATACAGTAGCTGACGTTTCATTTTTGTGACAAATTTTCTGAAAATAAAATCAGGTGTAGACCTGAAGCAGTAATAAGATCAATAAAATAGTTTTTGACTTATCACATTTTCAAGGTCAAATATTGTCTGCTTTCACCCTTCCCTTTGTTACCTCTAAATGGCATCACTTCACTTTTCGGTCAATCTGTCTCAAAAGCTAATCAGTTCCAGTTTGGCATCATACAATGCTACTGCATAGTTTAAAAAGATCCATCAAAACTTCGGGTTGTCATCGTAAGAGCATCAAGTGTCAAAACTGCTCTTTTTTGCTATCACTATGCAGTGCTGTTTCAATTTTTGGGCAATCTCAAAATTCCTTACCCATACAATGCATGTGGAAGTTTTGAAAAACAGCCATCAAATGGTTCCCGAGTTACTAGCCCGCATGCCACATGCCACAGGCCGGGAGAGTACAGCTGTTAAGTGAATGGGTGGCTTGGAGCCGCTCTTCATGCTTCTATGGTATTAGTGATGCATTTTATCATTAGTCACATCATTATCACACAATCTCGTTTGTTTTTGTGTTAATGAGTCTAATAAGTATGCAGTATTCTCCCTGTCTCACCCACCCTTTCAAAAAAATAAACAAATAAACCTAACATTTATTTTAATTCCTGGAAAAGCGTAACTACTCATCACACATGTAGATATTTCATGGTTACCTGGGGAGTTCTGATTTTTTGTATCTAAATACTCTTAATAGCAGTAAACGGGAAACTAAAATGTTGACAATTGATCACATTCATTTGTTTGGTAATCTATTTTTATCCTAAGTATTCTGTTTCATTAAGTAATCTTTGAGTTTCAAAGTAAATCAAATAAGACTCAAGATCATCGTGCTGTTGATAATTTCACCATTTGATGCTTTACACTTCATATTATCACTTAAACTATATTTTTCCTGAGGGATCTAGTGAGTCAGCTTACAGAAACAAAGTGGCTAATGTTTCAATGTATGACTAAGTATGTTTACAGCAATGTTTCCTCAGTGTTTATGACAGATATGCGGATTATGAGTGTAAGAAAAGCAAGAGAAGTTAGAAAAACAATGGGATCATGTGTGGAAAATATTCATCAGACATACATGACATGTTGGTGACTGAGAGAAGTTCACTGAGACAAGTCGTGAAAAATTTATTTCCATCTCCAAGGCATAGAAACTTTAAAACTACAGAAGTTTTTTTTATTATTATTATTGTTAGTCTACCATTACGTGACAACTGAGAATTGTGGCTTGACAATTTACAGGACCAAAGGGATCTTGCATGATTTCTGTCCTGGAGAATGACGACACGCCCGAGGGCCAGGGTCTTGTTTGTGACGTGCGTTCTGTCCGTGTATGAGATTCGGCTACGGAGCGTTCTGTCCGTGTATGAGATTCGGCTACGGAGCGTTCTGTCCGTGTATGAGATTCGGCTATGGAGCCTACCTGACGCTGGATTACAGCCAGGCTATCCCAGGCCCGGTTTAGCAGGATCTCCAGGGTCTTAGGGTCGTCCACGTTCTTGTTCTCCCTGAAGGCGTCCCTCACCCTCCGCAAGGCGTATGTTCTGAGGGCACAAAACAAAACTGTGTTCCCCTGCCATTTTGGAGAAAAGGAACTGAGCACTTTGGCGATTTTTTCATCATCCAAGTTAAATTATACGCATTTAAAACTAAGGAACAATGTTAACAAATTGGTTATAATAAACATGACATAACTGAAGATATATTTATAGTCCAGTGATTTTATAATCCAGGGGTGGGCAATTTTATCCAGGAAGGGCCATTGTGTATCTGGGTTTTTGCTGCAACTCCTAATTAGATTACTCATCTGAGGACTGATTGGCTGAAGAGTCACACCTGGGTGTGAGCACCTGACCTAAAGGTTATTCAAAAACATGTTTATACACTGGCCCAGTGACTGGGATGAGATTGCCCATCTCTGTAATAACTGCAGAACAAACTTCGCTGCCGATTAGAGAACCATCTGGCTGAAGGAGGGACCAGAGAGCACTTGTTCCCTGTCAGCACCCAGACCACTTTCAATCCCCAATACACCATTCCATAAGATGCCATTTTACGGAATGCCAAAAGTGTGAATACGATGTGTTTTTTTTTTTCACGTTAACAAGCTCAAAATTGACATGTTGACGCAAACATTTTGTTCGCATTAACGTGTGATAACGTGTTAACACATACAAAACATGCATGTGTCAATTCTGAGCTTGTTAACGTGAAAAAAGCGAACATGTTTTAACCGTTTTGATACAGGAAGTCCCATGTTTCTGTACAAAAGAGATACTGGACTTCCCAGAGGCTACATCAGACCCCACGTGATGCTTATTCACTAGTCAGTTAGTTTAGACTTTAGACTTATTTTTAGTTGGTTAGTTTAGAAAAGTGTGGTCATATTGACTTGTATGTACAAATTAATTTATAGAATATTAAGCCAGAATGTTAGTCATCAAACAAAAATGATGCAATTATACGGACCCCGTTAGACCGGAGACATACAAGGTCACGAAAGACACCTGTCCTCTTCCAACTACATCAATTTTGAAAGAATCTAGAGCCATGGGGGACATTACAGAAGGAGACTGTATTTATACTGAACTGGGTCAAAAGTGCAGAAATCAGTGTTCAGTTCAGTCAAAAGTCAGACTTAATTTACTGCATCAAACACCGTAACCACAATAATCTCAAGCAGGGAATTTTCTGCTGTTGACATGTCACAGATTAGATGTATAATATACAAGCAGTATGTCGTATGCCCACAAATGAACACATGCAGAGAGAATGAAGCTCACTTACTGACCAGCTAAGCGTAAGAATGGCTAAGATGGCTGATGTAAGTGGTTTTGATTGTGGTGCGATTCTTCGTGTCAGACACAGCGGGTCCAGCATCTCAGAAAGTGGCAGTGTTTAAAGTTTACAGAGAATGGTATGATGAAGAGAAGCATCCAGTCAAGGGCAGCTCTGTGGCTGAAAACACCTTAGTGAGGGAGTTCAGAGAATGACTGAACTTTTCAGTTTAGGCTCAGCACAGCAGGCTTCTCTCAATGCACTATTCATCTGCCCTTGAAGCATTTCTGGTGGCAAATGTGGGCCCTACCCAGCACTATGTGACACACGCCATGTGAAGGAGGTGGGGGGGGGAGCCATCTCCAGGAGGTGAAGATGACTAACGAGTATTAATCACTCACCACCCCTCAAGCTGCCGGCACTTGCTAAGTGGCACATTATAATGCGGCGCGATGGTTAATTAATCCCCGACTATTTGGAGGCAGGATAACTCTTGTACATTCTTCTGCACTTACGTTTTAACCCATTTACTAAGCACTTATCCTGGTTTGGGTCAAGGGGGAACCTGGAACCTATCCCAAGCTGCACAGAGCACAAGGCAAAGGTCCATGATGGATGGGATGCCAACCAACCACAGGGCACATGCATGGGGACGGTCACCACAGTACAATATTTCAAATTGCTATTAACTTTTGACATACAGCCCAGTCCTATCATTCTGTCCAAAGAATCTAATTGTGTATCTACACAGCTTTAAATAATCATGATGATTATTTGATATTTGCAGGATTACAGGTACTTAGGAATTCTTTGCTTTTGCCATCTTGCTCTCCGATGAGCCACACGTACAGAGGTGAGAGGGCCAGGGTGCAGGCTCAGCCATTCATCTCGGCCAATTTACATAGGCTAAGGATTGTGGCCCTTCTAGGACCACCTATTAATTATGTCATCAGTGACATAGGGCTGGGCGATGTCATATCGATATTCCATCGCGCATGTGCAATAATCACCTGGGCTTCAGATGACAGGCGCAACATTTGGCCATGCGCCAGCTTTTCGGTGCTATACGGACATTTATTTACGCCCACAATTTAAGCAGTTTAGTAGTATGGCTAAAATATTAATGAGGCTTTGTATGACGTCCAAAAGTCATTATTAGTATAAATACGGCAAATCCTTATGTTTAATAAATGTGTCAGACTTTGAACTGCAAAAAGTACCACCACAGCGCCGACGTCTTTTTACCTTGTTTATCCACAAGATCTCCTCTTTTAAAAGATGTCGTGGCTGCTCTTCTTCACTGTGACTTCAGTGCATATTGCACTGAGGTATACAAACCGTAGTATACAAACCGTAGTGTACCAAACCGTAGTATAGCAAAACAGTATTATGTGGGGTGCTCCGCTAATCGAATTTAAGAAACATAAAGTTTATACAGATCACTAACTTTTGGGTATCACAAAACGCATATCATTAATATTTAAGCCATTCTACTAATCCTCTTACCAAATTACGGACGTAAATTAATGTCTGTATTTCACCGAAAAGCTGGTGTCCGGCCAAATGCTTTGTCTGTCATCTGAAGCCCTGGTGATTATTGTGCATGCGCGATATAATATCGATATGATATCACCCAGCCCTACAGTGACATCAGCGACCAAGAACGTTCCAGCTATACTGCAGGGTCTCAATGCGGCTATAAGCAGTTAGAGAAGATAGATGACTGGACGGATGTATTAACCAGACCATGTGTTTGTGTGTGTGTATATATATATATATATATATATATATATATATTATATAGTAATTGTTTGTTGACGGCCTGTTGGGTTGTTTAAGACTCAGAGCACAGCAGATCCATTCTATAATTGGAAGCTACACAGGATGGGATGCGTTTTAACAGAGCGCCCGCCTCCATGGAAACCCGTCCTTGTTAATTCTGCTAAAACGCTGCCCTACTTTTGCCTGCCAGTCTGTTCCCATAAAGATGGTGCGTTTGTGTCAGTAGTGTATCACAAATTAATCCACCTCCCCCCAACCAATATCACTGCAAGTCCTTCCCTACAAGCCGAGTTCACCCACTGCCTCTTCACTGTTCCCCCCTCTAATAAACCCTAATATCTTCGCTTCACCCACCGGCTGCTCCTGGACATTGAGTAACGGGTGGGTGCCATTTTCCTATCATTTTCAGCAATTTTGGGTCGTGATGGAGGAAAATGATTTTAGTTTTTAGTGCATCAATAATTAAAAGGAGGCTAGGAGCGCTGGCGGAACATTCCGGAACACACTAACGTCACATGCACAAAGAGCTCTGATCGCGACCTTGGTTGACCTTGATCGAAAAAAGAAAATGCTGCAAGCCAGCAGCCAATCATCTGAGGGGTACAGAGGAAGCTCCTGACAAGGCTGCAATGACACATCTGATCAATAATTCAAAATCCGGCAGCAAAAAGACGGAATCACATTTTTTCCAGACCTGCACTGTCAGTCTATTTTAAAACAGAACTAAACATTTAATGCCCGTGACATAAAAATCACAAAGAAGCTAAATGGAGAAACAATGATGGAGGAAAACTTCAAGGATACTATTTGAACTGTGATTTACTTTGTAATTTAATTCTTACACGTTTCCTGAAATCTTTCTTATGGATCAGCAACAAATTGCCACATTATCACACCAGGCATATTATATGTAAATATATGAATAAATATCACAGCATTATGCTCTTTGCAGAGACCACAGCTGGCACTCGCACACTGGGAACATTTGGAATTGAATATTTCTGCATTATCTGCAGTTTCCCAAGTTGAAAAGTCTCTGCAGCATAAGTGATACGATACTTCATTTTACAGATCAAAGTCCCTGAACACTGCCACTAATAAAGAAGACATAAAATGCCAGGTATCAGATACAAAATTATCAAATTCCTTTTTAATACATAGATTTGGCTTATTGCTGTTGTAATGAAAGCATCAAGGCAATTAAAAGTAAAATGGAACCTTGTGGATTCCATATCCAACAAGTTGGCTTTGATAAGAAAAACAGTGTATGTACGTATGTATGCATCTATCTATCCATCCATCCATCCAATTTGGATATTGCTAAACAAATCCATCATATCAGTTCATTCATAAAACTGAATTATGACCTCAGGCCCATGGTTAAATTCACAACTATGTATTAATTAGATTTTTGTTCAAAACAATCTTTGGGACCTTTGTGAACAAACAATGGACCGATGTATAAAAAATGTCAAGAGGCATTTCTAAAACCCAGAACACCACTTTTCTGGTAGTACACGTTTCATTACGCGTTGACAAAAAATGCGACACCTTCAAATCATATGCAGCAGAAGTCTAGAGCACTGGAAACTCAAACAAGTCACATTCTCTGAGGACCAGCGCCAAGACCCTGGAGATTTATGATGGAGGCAGGGAGCGCAGATTTTCAAATGGAAAAAGCAGTTCAGCCAAAATGACATCCATCCATTCTTCAACTGCCTATACTGAGCAAAGTGATGGGAGAGCCTGGAACCTATCCCAGGCAGCATACGGGACAAGGCAGGGGTACACCCGGGACTGGATGCCAGTGCCAAAATGACTTGATTTAATAAATATGTGCAAATATTTGAAAGTAATTATAGCATTATGTTTGGTTGGGAAGAAAAAGAGACGAAGTATCATCCTGCCTCGGTATTCCGCTACCTCATGCTTTTCGCTTCCAGGATTGGCTCCAGACAATGCACTGGATAGCCAGGTCTGCAAAATGATTTTCACCGACAACAGTATGTATCACAATTACCGCACAGCTCCTGTAGCTCCAACACTAACAACAATGGTTGTGGGTTCACATCCCAGGAAGCACACATAAATTGTGGTTCATTCAGATAAATGAATAAAATGTCGAATCAACATATTAAGAAAGAACGTTTTTTGTCAATTTTATCAGGGCACATATACCACCCGCTAATTCATCATTATTCTTATCTTTAGATATTTATTTCTGTAACGCTACAGTATACTGTTTGTGTACTTGTTAAATTTGTCTGCACTATTTGTACCGTCTTTGCACTTTGTCTGTTTTGCACCATAGGTAGCTTCATCTGTGCACTACATCTACACTTGTGTATGCACCACAATTTCCCCCAGGATCAATAAAGTCCATCTTAATCTTAATATACTACTGTCACATGCTGGAAGACCATGGATACATGTTTTGTTGTTTTGGAAAATGTGAACTACACAGGATAATGTTTTTAGTGTATTGTTCCTTGATGGTGGAACAAGCTCCCCAAATGCAACTTTTCAGAATCCATATAAATCAGAATCCATATAAATCAAGAAACATTCTAAGACCCATTGCAATTTCGCAATACCTCAGCTGAACTCATCCTACCACTGACGCTCCCTGGCTCCAAGTTGTCGACTGTGCCATTGAAATGGTTGGACTTTGCACTACTGGATGCTGTGCTGGGTTTGTCTCTTGGGGTTATTTATATGTAGAACTTTTCTGATGTTAGGTTCCAAACTGCACTTGTGACTGATCCCTCACTGGAAGTGCAGTTAGACCTTGTAAGTAATTTGGCTCCTGGGCACCTGCACGCTTGTGATGCATTATCTACCTCACTCGTACACAAAGCATCTGCTAGTTAAAGATTCCATTCTCACTCATACTGTTGGTTCCAAAATAATAGTATCTACTTTTGCACAAGCAATAAGGAAGGAAATTGGTAAAGATTCAAGCAAAATTTTCTTTAACCTTCTCTTTCAACTACTAATGTCTTTAATGTTGAATATATATATATATATATATATATATTCGTGTGTGTGTGTATGTATATATATATATATATATATATATATATATATATATATATATATATATATATATATATATATATATATATATATATAAACAATGTCTCTAAAATTCAACAAATGCCCATACGGTGCATGAAACATTGTATCTATTTTTGTATTATTATTTTTTTACTGCTGAGTTATCAAGTCTCCTTCCACCAACTGCACTGAGGCACATGCAAGAAAAAACACAACCCATAATACACCACGTGAAGAAGAAATATGCTAATTATATAGCTTCCCATAATATATATTAACCCGACAGTTATCACGCTCAAAGGCATATAATGATATATGATGGTATCAATGTAGCCTGTCTAAGACATTTAATACAACACATTAGATTAACGTATTTTAGCAAGTCAGATACTGAGGAGTTACATAAGGCAGTCTGAAAACTAACAGACACCCGAAAGAGAACGCGATATCATACTTCCCCGCGTATTTTTTTCTGTTGCTTTATTTGCCCCACACATACCTGTAATTATATGAAGGAAATTGTTTGCTTTCTTTCAATAATATTTTGTACAGAGAAAGCACCTGACTCTTGCTGGAGATCGCCATCTTTCACAGAAGGACCCCGCTTCGACAGCAAGGACCTCAAAAAAGACGACTTTACAAAATGCCAGTATAAATATATACAGTTTCCCCTCTTCTTTTACTTATAAATTTTTGGAAGCATATATTTAATAAACGATTATGGTAGATGAATGAATAACAGATGGTGCAATTTGTATAGTGTACTTGAAATATCGGACACCTAGTTTACATTTCTAGGCATATGTATAGTCTTCAATAATGTGTACCTCCGGCAACTGAGGAGAAGGTAAGTAACTTGCTTAAACTTACCCAGTTGGTACCAGCTACATATTCTTACTGGGTTTTCTCGAATATTACAGTGAGAATTAATGTTTTCCTTCAAACTCCATAATTTGCTCGGTTGAAATGTACCTGCACGATTATGGCTCACGCAATATCGCTGTACATTTATATGTATCAAGTGTAGTGGCTACGTTTTTAGCAAGGTCATACAGCTTTGCATTTTAAAAACCTGCCTACATTTTTGGGACACCTTGCAGTTTAAACGTGGTTGCATGCAAATAAGTATGGCACTGAACCAAAAGACACCCGACTTTAACTAGGTGTTTTATCTTCGTACGTTGTTAAATGCAACGTGACAAACCACAAGCCGTACGTACTGTAGATATATTTCCTTAATACCCTTGCCCGTTTATGTTTATTGCACCTTTATAACTGTACATTAACTTATCAAAGTTTTACAGTAACGGCCCGCTGTGTAATGTAATGTAACCTTTGTCCGTAATATCATGGAGGTAGACCCCACTACCTTAGGCACCTGTACAGTGTTACTAACGTTTTATGTTTGGGAACCTCAACAAGTGACGGAGGGAATCGCTTCATCATAGGATGCAAGCAGTAACGTAGGAGAGAGTTTGAGATTGAGGGGACACTATATTTATTTTAAATGCAACAGTCTGTTTATGGGGGGTATGAATGAACCCAAATTAAACATTGGGCCACATGGGTATGGTATGCTCTCATTGGGCCCAAAGTCCCTAATGACACCCCTGCCTACACCCCTGGATGCAAGTGATTCTTAAGGTCTTTTCCCACAATCTAAGCTACACGCAATTTGCTCTGGTGTGCTACTTCCGTAACTGGGGGATGGTGGGAGTCATTCATGAATATCCTAGCCTGCTTGTTTGTGGTAGCGAACACATTTGTATATTACTGCTTTTGAGAAATTATTTTTGTGTTTTTTTGTTTGCATTTTGAATAATGCTGTCTTAATATTTTTGAAGATTTAAATATAAGCCCACCATTTGTGAGTAGTTTTTGATTTTTTTTTTGTTTGTTTTTTAGCTTCCCTTTGTCAGGGCTGTCAATGATTCTCATTTTCAAGCCGATAAATGTGGGTTCGCAACAACATGGTACTGCTGCACTATTTTCAGTCATTTCTGTCTTTGAATCCTACCTATACTCTGTGTGTGGAGTTTGCATGTCGCTCGTGTTCCCCCCCCAAATTTAAAGATTTGCGCTTTGGCTAATTGGTGTCTCTGCATTTCCAATAGTGTATGATTGTGTGGTATTGCGTTCAGTGTGTACCATTCCCTTGGGACCTATACCACCTGGGACAGGTTCCAGGGACCTCGTGGCCCTGTTGAGGGTAAGCGTGAGGAAGAAGGATGGATAACTATTAAACAAAGAAATGTGTCATTGTGCTATATCAGGTTACAGTGCTAAAAGCCCTTTAACGGTTTGACTGTAGAAACACCAGAAGCCCTGTCCAGGTGCACAGCTTTTATATACTTCAGAATTTGCTATTATTTTGGAATTATTTTGCTATTAATGGGAAAATGGAACTGAAACCTTAGTGCTTGTTTGCATCTATCTTGAGCTGGAATCCCGGGATTGAGGTCAAGCCTTCTGCACATAATAGTTAACTGCGCAAATACTAAATAAATTGTCACTGAATTAAAATAAATGATAGTTCATAAAAAAGCAGCTTGATATGTAATTGGTAATTGTCCATTAAAAATTATGCATTATCATATAGGCTCATATTATTGGTTATTACCATTGGCAGTATTAAGAATGCAATGACCCCAAATTTACACCATAGATTTGTTTTATACTTCGTGTGGACATGTGACAACTGTAACAGAATAAGACCAAGTTGTAATGGAGGACATATTATATATTATTAGGACAATGTGGGGTCAGTGGTATTTATATGTTTTTGTTATTACAGAATAAAGATTTTAATGACTGTGTAATTGCTTATTTACACCATAGAACAATGAATCTTTGTCTGACTATTTGTCAGATATTGAAGAACATTCTCAAATTGAAATGGGAGCCATGTTATGCCTTATTACAAGGATTTGAGTGAATACATTTGCTACCGTAATAACCTAGTATTTGTGCACTCTCAGACTGTGTGGATGGCTTGATCGTAGTTTCAAGACTCCTGCATGTCTCTGGCTTTGCGACACAAAACCAATAGTGGAGCCAGAAATCATAGCATGGACGGGCCGGCAGAATATCAGGTGGGCCGGTCCCATAATGATTCACTTGGCGACAAAAATCACACCACAGACGCAACTACATATTTTGTCGTCAATTTTTAAATGAGACGTGGCATTGCTAAGACCAAGTGAACAGTCGTTTCATTGCACTGTATCACACTTTCAGCGCTGAAAGTGTGAGCCCAAGACCTGCCGGCTCTGCCTGTACCACAGCGGGAGACCAAAACGTCTGCACAACTTAATTAATTTCAGAGCTCGAAATAGCAAATTGAGAGCACGAAAACAAGTAAATCATATGCATGTTTTAGGGATTTTGTGAACTTGATTTAGTATTTTGTGGGCACATTAAGCTAAATTGTGTGCATAATTTAGTATAGCGTGTGCACAAAAAGAAAGCTGTTTATTGCCCTGCAGGCTCTGTGCCTGCAGGCTTTTGGGGGCTGTCAGCAACATTGCACCTAGGACAGGTGCTATATCTCCAGCACTCTGACGGACCACACACCTGTGTTCACACCCAGAGCCTCCACATGGAGCACCTGTAACTGTCATCTTGGTCAAAAAACTTGTGCCTTCCGAAAGTTCTTCTCTTGTTTAATACTTACTTTGTGTACACAATATACCGTATATCAGTGCCCTTCAAACACGTATGGCAGTTTCACACAAAATTCCTGTAATGTTTATGGCATAACAAACTCATGAGTGAACAAATATGATCAAATCTTAACAGCCTTTGTGTGATTTTAATTGATCTGTAGTATATTTTTGATAAATTTCACTTTGATGTAGAGTATTTCACCTAAACATTGGCTTCATTTTCAAACAAACTTTACCGTCTTGCCAGCACTGGCTGGGAAAGAACATGCAACTGAATAAAGGTACAATACCAGTAGTTCCATCCATCCATCCATCTTCTAACAGTTTATTCTGGTCAGGGTCATGAGGGGCCAGGAGCCTCTCCCAGTCAGCACAGGCCACAGGGCTGCTGTTCACCCTGAACGAGGTGCCAGGCTAACACTGCTTTACTTTGTTTGCACATTCAGCTGGCAGTTAGGAACATGAAGCTGTACATCAGCTTCTTTCTTCTTGGATCACCTCTGCGTTCACCTGGAAGGGCTGCTCTGCTTCACTAGACGTGACCGCAGTCTACCTGCTGCCCCGACCGCTTCCTGTTCATGTTCCCTCTCCCGATTTCGTCGTTTCTACACAAATTATGCAACATCGAGGAACCACACACACACACACGGAGTTTCTCCTTCCATTTTAGGCCTCAAACCTGAGCTCAGTGGCATGCCATGTAAAAGTCCTTTGCACTACATTTACTGTTGGTGTCTAGTGCTGATGTGAAATGTTAGTATATTTGGCCTTCTGTCCTGAGTGTACGCCCGCATGTTTCCAGATGCTGCCTGAGATTGGCTCGAAGGCACGACTCTGTCCTGGATAAGCTCAAGACTGGTCAAGTCAACTTTGTCATTGTGCCGATGCACCACGAAATGATTTAGTAGGCTCAGAATCATTAGAATCATTCACACACACACACACACACACACACACACACACACAGAGTAGAGTTTGGTAAGCTCTTGAAAGATGGAGGGACGCTCATTCTATATTCTTACTAGGCGCCTTCATACCTTGCGGTGCTACATTTGCAGGATATTAAACCTGACTTGGCAGGCATCCAGTCCCCGGTCACTGCCTGATGCAGGCATCCAGTCCCCGGTCACTGCCTGATGCTGTGACAGTAAGCAGGTCCAGTCCTTCCACATTATCATCGACTCGGTTCCTGTGCTGCTCATGTTTGCACTTTCTGATATACGTGTCTATAAAATAAAGGGATAATATCCGGTGTTTATGAGTAACGCTCGGGGTGCCTGGTAGTTGTGTATCACAGCATGTTTTGCCAAGAGGTGAGAACATTTGTTGAGTCACTTTCAGCTCGTTTTAGCTCTTTACATGCTCATTTTTTGGGCCCCGGGGTGTTGCGGAAGAGTTGGGTTCACGTGTCTGTAAAAATGAATGTGAACGTACTAAAAAAACCAGTCAGGCAGCGACTGTCTGGTGCTTGCATGACAATTGCCGCATGGTGCGTGGTCACGCCTCCCTTGGGCCACTCATGCCACTAGATGCCGGCTGATGGACTCGTGGTACAACTGCGGTCGTCCGTCCAGACCTCGGCGGGAAGACGGCTTCCCATCTGGGCTCCGTGGGCAGTGCAGAGAGCAGGGCCCAGGTGGTGCCGATCGCTCCAACGGCATCCTAGTCACACTCCGTGTACCAAGCCACTGATTTGACGTGATTACCCACGATCCCTCAGCAAAACAGTAATCCGAAAGCAAATGTGGTCTATTAAGGTCTCAAACCCTCAGTCCTGTCCTTGTGATTTTAAAAGTCTGAAGAAACAGAAGGAAAAGAGCTGTGTGGGTGGCGGGAGTAATTTATTCTTCGGCGATGACTGTTATGAAGAGCAATTTGGCAGCGGGAGTGCTGATTAATTCTGCAATTGAGTTTGAGAGTGAAGATTTAGTGCATGACGAGGCATTATTGACAAAGGACAATATGAATAAAAGGCATTTGATACCTGCTTTGAAATGCACTGTCTGGGATATAATTAAGTTTTTGTTTTAATAGTGTTTTTTCTTGTTTACAAATTGTGGAATTAGGTTTTCATGTGATTTGTGAGAAGCGTAAATGGCTGTGAAGCAGCTTCGTGTGGATTTTTGCCATCTTTTCCTTTTCACCGGATATTAGTTGTCTGGAGTCCAGTTGAGCTTAGCTGCGATCCTGTGATTAGCGGTTAGCTGGGGCCCAGCTGACGTGCGGTCATCCACTGCGTGCCTGTCTCTTCATTGCGCGGCCCATGTCAGGCACGGTTCCGGGCAGGCCTGCTGTCCGCGGGGTCCACGTGTTCCTCGCTGCTGCCCGGCAACTGCACACCGCTTCCCCTGTGGATCGATGAAGATGTATTTCAGCAGGCTGAGAAAATACCTTGGCCAATTAGTGCCCTCCCCTGGCACCCTCGATTGCCAAATGAGCTCAAGTGCACATTTAGGGATCGCACCATTACAGAGGCCCTTGGGAGACCCCTTCCATATGGTTTTAACCATGGAACAGAAAACGCAAATGCAGTTACCAGCTGAAAATGGTGATTTAGGCTATGGCATATAAGAATGAACTTTTCATTGCTCATAATGATGACTAGAATCCAGTGACCACTGAGCTGTATTAGGGATCATTTACTGTAATTACATGTGCTGGTGGATGATGATGTGCTAGGCCCTTGGAAAATCGCCTCTGGGCAGACGAGTTAAGATTCCCGGCTTACAGAGACATTTTGGGCTCTCAAGGCTCTCTTATGTGCGGATAGTGTTACAGTTTGCATCTGCAATAGCTGATTGTGATTGAGAGTGGATGCAATTGGCTGCGTTTTAGCGATTCTTTTGAGTCAGGATTTCATTTTTCAGCTGACCACATCATGCAGCTTCTTTATGGCTGTCAAGTGGCCTTGAGTGCCTGTTGACGGACACGCCCCTCGTCCAATCAGCACTTAGGCCTTCTGTGTCACATCAGCTGATTTGAGACTGAAAGAGGGTGGGACTAAAAGTGGTCATTAGCCGTCCAGGAGAGGGGGGGAGACAGATTAAATGGGGGTGAAAAAAATCCAATATTAATTCAAAAAATGTATTTTAAAAGTGTTAATAGTTTTATCATACAGGGAAGACAGAAAAATTACTGAAAATTTACAGAAAATACTAGATGATAGCAAATGAAAGTGTCATGCTGAAGTACATGCCCAGCACTTCCAACACGTGGGTACAAACTCAATGGGATGGGGTCTGACCTCTAACACACCTCCATTTGGGGTCTTTATTTCATCTATAAAATCAAAACTGCCTCCGTTCATCATATTACCAGCAATTAAACATGTAAACATGTTATTTTCAGTGACAGTTCTCTTTCAGTCAGCGTAGCCTTGACAGAACTCACAGGAATCCCTGTCAAGATGCATCATGAATATTCATGACTGTTTAGTCAAATTTAGTGTGCTAATTCTTCTGAGTGAACATAACATAACTTGTACTTGAGCTGAAACCTGGTGCAAATCCCTTTTTTAATTAACTGTGTAGTGGATTTAAATTAGCATAATTTGAAAAACAGAAATTAAAAATAAATAAGCGATTAAATAAGCTATAAGAATAGACCCTCAGACTGTACTTTGTGGCCACACTTCTCTAGTGAATAATTATCTGTTGCTTATCTCACATCTTCTAAAACAAAATTTTACACGTTTGCATAAATGCATGGTTTTTTTTACGTGAAGAGGAAAATCAGGTTAAATACTTTGCTTAAAGGTCAAAGAACAGGCCCCTCCTCAGACTTGAACCAATAGTCCTTAAGTCCTTAATCTTTATTTTGACCACTGTGCTGCCAGCATTTACCTTATCGGCATCATAATACCTTATGTTTTTACAGTGAGTATTGCAGTATAGCTATGCACCGGTTGGTTTTGGGCTCTTTGTGTTGTTACCCATCCATTCGACTGTCTGTACTACCTGAGTTTCCTCCAAACATCTTCATGTCCTGGGGAGTGCTGGGTAGTGTTGGGAAGTTTATCCATGTCTTTGGTGGGGAGAAACCCACATTGTCATCATATAGGAAGAAAAACAGGGCCTTAGTGCCGAATTACACGTCCTTGGCCTGAGCTCTGCCCTTACTGCGTGTGTGACGAGGGGCTTCCCAAGCGCTTTCGCAAGGGCATAGCATCAGGCCGGGCCCCTGAGGGACCCTGGGAGGCGTCGTTAATATGCATGTGGAGGAGGTCAGCCAGCACTTTTCAGCACAAACTTAGAATAATTGAATGTATTTATTATAATGGTCACGAAAATTTATATTTGCAGGTTCATTATATGGTACAAGAAAGGAATTTCTGCTCTGATTAATGGGATTTAAGTCTAATTTTGTTATTAATACAATGGATGTACAGGGACTCTATTTTGGATATCATTTGGTGATCATTAGGGTATCAGGTTTGTGCGTGGGACAGTAGGTAGCACTGTACGGTAGTCTAACCCCTCCAGGGTTTTAGGTTCCATTCCTGCCCCTTGCTGTGGGTGTGTGGATTTTTTTGGATAGCAGAGACATGCAGTTTAGGTGAACTGGTATCCTTAAATTGTGTGAGTGTGTGTTCTGTGATGGACTGGCATCCCATACCCCCCCCTCCCCCCCATATTCCCTGTGCTGCCTGGGATAGGCTCCAGGCTCACTGTGACCCCATAGTGGGTGAGCAGGTTGTGGAAAATGCATGGAAGGACGTGAACTTGGGAGGACCACTGCTTCCGTACAGAAAAGTGGAATCCAATAAATGGCAGTTAGATAAATAACAGTGTTTCCCACAAAAACAGAAAATCATTAGGGAGTGGTTTCTTCAGCATAAACCAAGCGAGGAATGAGAAGAAAAGAGTTTTGTGCAGAATGCAGTTTTTGTAGCTTCTTGGGAAGAGTTTCGCATGGACAAATGCGTCCTCGACAAGCACTCTGAACAGAGACATCGGTGGGGTGGATTCAGTGAGCCTGGAAGAGGGAAGAGTCTATTGTAATATCATCTTGTAATGCGCCTCGTGGCTCTGCTGTTGAACTGAGAAAGTATTCATTTCCTTGCCCGCGTGGGTGGAGGTGCTCCCCTTTTCCAGGAGGAGGAATTCATCAATCTTGCTTTATGACACGGTGTGGGATGTGTTGCTGTTCAGCCCAATGTACAGCTACACCTTAGTGGCTAACATGTTTTTTTGAAGCACTAAAAAGACTCTTTCAAAAAATTTTGAGTGCTGAATTTGTAGAAAACAAATCATTCTCCTGCCTAAATTGCAGGTTAATTATCCAATTAAGCATGACGGCTTGAGCAAATGCTTGCGTGCAAGCAAAATAAATGACTGATTTTGACATGAACGGTCAGAGATAGCTATGGTATCACAGTATAACTTTGGGCTGAATCTCTAGGGTTAAACGTGAAAGGGATAGGACTTGGGAAACAAGCTTTTCTGGTACTGCGAAGCACCTTGGATATGCCTAGATAAGGATCTCATCATCAAAAAATGTGTTACAGAAAGGTTATTTGTAGTTTCAGTTTAATGGTTTTCTTAATTCAGTATTTTCAATAGGTTGCTGCCAGTTATTAGGAAACTGGAGTTCGCATGTGACCAGGTCTTCATTCCGTCCCTCTGATTCGGGGCAAGTGTCATGAAGTTCACCAGAGCGCATTTTAAACATTTAATAGGAAATGCGGCATGGATTCCCACAGATGCCTGGGTTTATTATGGGGGCAGCGCATTAAACAGCATGCTTTTTCTGGATGGTTTAGCTCCGCATTGGGGGCGGCACTGACATTTCACATGGGAGGAATGTCATTCCTGTTACTTTTTAAGTTTGAAGCTCAATGCTGTAGTATAACAGTATGCACTCAGCAGAACACCTGCTTGCTAACGCCATCAGCCTGCTTCCAGCGCACAGAGTATCATTTGGCTGCAACTGAATACATACAGCATGCATGGGATCAAGAGGTTCACTTAGTGCCCCATAACCCCCTATAATGGGCAATATGTGTGATCGAAATCAGTGTTTCCTGACCCGGTCCTTGAGGACTGCCAGACAGTCCATATATAAACATGGGGTAGCGTGGGCTAAGCCTCTGTGTGTCTGTGATCTGGGGGTCGCCGAGGACTGGGTGGGAAACACTAATCGAAATGATTTTGAATGTGGTCTGACTATTGGTGACATATGTGTCGGATCCAACATCTCCGAAACAGCGACCGGGGATTTTCACGCACTGCGCTGTCTAAAGCAGATCGTTATGTGATAAGCAGAAACGATCTCATCAGTGACACTTCTGAGGGTGAAATTAACACCTCGTTATTGAAGGAGGTCAGAGGGGAATGGCCAGACTCATTAAAGCTATCAGGAAGGTCACATGTGCAAAATGAGACCAAACACCATAAGGAAAGATTCTAGCACATTGTTAGTTCAATGCCCCAAAGACTTCATGTTGTTCCCTTGACGAAAGGGCACCCCACCCAGTCCTAGGTACTAATAAAGTAGCCACTGAGTATATACAGTGCGTATGTGATATCCGAAGTTATTCATTTTAAATGCTGTTTCTTTTTAAAAAGTGAAGGTGAAGCAGATCTGGGCTGAATGTGAAGTTTTATCTTCAGCCATATCAGATTCAGCTCACAGTAGTTCCAGGTTCAGATTCTACATCCTTGCATGCTGGAAGTCTGGACCCTAGGATGAATCAGTTTTTTGGGTCCAGGAATGTTCTGATGGACTCGGGGCCGATCCCAACAGGATACTGTCTCATGGAGAGTAAGATGGGGTAGGCAATAAGAGAATTTCCCCACGAGGCTTAATACAGCATCACTATACATTTAGCTATTTATAATCTTACTGAGGATTGACTAAAAACAGTATAATGACAATACTTCTTGTCAGGAGATACCCATTGAAAATAGCAGTATTTCATCTTCCATTCATCAATAGATGATCTTACATTCTCTTTTAAAATGCTCTGGTACAAATATCATTCACCTGCACACCATTCAATCATCCCTCTTCCTACTGCTTATCTTGGTCATAGTTCTGGGGTGTTCTGGAGCCTATTCCACCCAGTGCAGAGTTAGGGTTACGCAGTATTGGGCACAAGACTGGAGTTCATGGTGCATGGGATGCCAGTACATTGCAGTAAGATCCATAATGAAATTATGTATCTAATACTGGATTTTAAGGAGCTCAAAATTCCGATATTATCATTCATTGCTCGATATAATGCATCATAATTAAACTGACAGTAGTTTTAGTTAAACACTGCTTTACTGACTGATATGATTATGACAGTTTCTCAAGCTCAAACAGCAACCTATAAAGTCTTAATATAATATAACTTTGTTTATAAATGTGTAACCTAGGTTACTATCACACCCCCACATTAGCGTTGCCGTAACATGGGCTTTTAATATCTGGGCCAGTAACTTGCATCTAGGATAAAGCTAGGTTATAGCTAAAATTGACTTTTAAACATATAATAGCTTTTCCCTTTTTTTTCTTTTCTGGTGCATAAACCTCCCAACTCATCACCTGCAGCAGCTTCTCTAACTTTTATAACCGCGATCAAAGGGACATTGACTTAATCCAACCAATCGCAATAAAATAACTCAACCGAAGTAAAGACAGCGCCATCTATGGGACCGGAGAATCATGACACTTTCGGTTCTGCTCATTTTAAGTGGGTTACAAATGGCTGATTTTCTATGTATAACTTATTCTTAAAACAAATAAATAACATGGACTCTCTCAATGTTGAACTCTCGGACAACAGCACATTTAAAGTACATTGGTTGTCCTACATAACAAAAGCACATTACAGATGAACAGTCAAAAGTTTGGTGTGGTAAAATGCAACATTTCTATTCCCAGCGGATCAGTAACAACTCTTTGCCCAGACCTGCTAATGATCCCAGACTGAGTGGTAGGTTGTAATGCAGGAAGCAGAGCTGCTCAGCGTCATCTCCAGTGAGAGAGCTCCTTTTCCCATCATAAATTTTTAAAGAGACATTATTGCTGTTTTATCGGTGGATTTTCCACCGATGCGGTACATTTGGGGAACCTTAATACTGGCCTATTGTATCGGCAAAGTGATATTTCAGTCCTGCGCTACATCTCCGGGCATGTACGGGCACACTGCGGGCAATTTGGGCTGAGGGAGGAAACCGGAGTGGCTGGAGAAAAGCAGGGGAGGACATGCAGAGTCCACGCACACTCAGGAGGGAGCAAGATCCCTTACCTTCAATTTTCCTGCCTGTTTGGTTACAAATGAAAAAAGCATCTACAGTGTACAAATACCCTGCGAATCCTACAGTAGGATTAGACCAAATACAAATATGCAAACATTCTGAATATCATATGGAGAACAAATACAGCTCTGGAAATAATTACAAGGTCACTCTATATTTTTACACAAATCTTCATCTTTAAATCCTGATTCAATCCTGGTTTAATCCTGGTTTAATCCTGGTTTAATCCTGGTTCAATCCTGGTTCAATCCTGGTTCTGCTAGGCAAAAGGCTACACTGAGCAGCAGGATGATTTCATGTTCAAATTTTTCTAAGACATCAGCAAGAACAAAGTGAAGCAGGAGAATACTGCCAATAATCAAAACTAGTCAGGTAGAGGGCAGAAGCAGAGATGACCGTCACCTAATCGGGCAGTGCCTCATAAATCGGGGGATGACCTCAAGTGACCTTCAGAAAGAAGGGAAACATTAAGTGGTGTGAAGTGCACTGCTAGGACGGTTCGTAACGGACTCCTAAAAGCAGGACTGAAGACCCATAAAGCAAGGAAGAAGCCCTTCATCAATGAGAAGCAGGGAAGAACCAGGGTGTAGTTTGCAAAAAAAAATGTATATTTTACCCAGGCATACCCATAAAGTGTGAAATGAGTGAAAGTGAAAATTTTGCTGTGGTCTCTTAGTTTTTTCCAGAGCTGTGTATTCAAGGGTACCATAACTTTAAGAAGACTTTGATGTGAGTTTTGGAGCTCAGTGCTATGTTTAGTACTGTTGACTATCACCAAAACAGATAACATTTCTCATATTACGGAATGTGTGTAGTGCTACATTTAGGTTACTATTGACTGTCACAGCTTACTAGCCCCTTGCTAACGAGAATAGATTACTGAAGGTGCCTTCATCTGTGGTTAGTACTTGGCTGAAGCTAACTCTTGTTTTTAATCTGTAACTATTTAGCACAAACCTGCTTCCTGTAGGTGTAGCCATGGATATCTCCCTTATCCCTTTGAAATCTGGGTTTGAGCAACACCCAGGACGTCTTGGTGATGCTGCCAGATACTGGCCTCGGCCCGCTTGGGAAAGATGGGGCATAACAGGGTGGATCTCGCCATGACAGTAACTGAGATCAAAAGTCACTCAGTGGGCTCTGTTTCTCACTTGCACAAAGCGCGACGCAAAGTGGGTTTGCTAGTTTCATTCCGGCACGTTGCTCATTTTCACGGCATGCGCCGCGTGATTTCGCCTGCTCTCTGCTTGTATGAGTGGCGTTTTTCCAATGAGGCGTGGCCGGGCGCATTGTCGCCGTGTTGCTATTTTAAGACAACGCAAAATGGTTGAGTGTTTGACCAACAAAAACCATGTCAAAAGTCAATGGCGCATTACTTAGCGATATTTAAGCGGCGCGTTTTAGAAACGTGTAGGTGCGCGAGGCTCATAATTGACAAAGATATGTGCTTGAAGTGCACTGTTGGAATTGTTTTTTGATCTCATTTATATATGTTTTACTATAGAGTACTTGATGTAATCATACTGCTCAATGAAACACCAAAAGAAAAACAAAATTAAGTAAAGAGCTAACCATATCATAAAAAAATCTTTCAAGTTCATTATCAGAATTAAGCATGTATTGTAATTGAAAGGACATTTGGATTACTGAAAATGCGTTTCAGATATTTAGATAAGTCCGGGGGAACATTACAATACAGCCTTCGAAAGGTTGTGGCATTCTTTGTGACATGTTGTGCAACATTGCCATGCATGATGGACGTATGTTGGACATAAATTAGCACACATTAGAGGAATTTAGAAGGCGTGATGCTGAACAGCATATGCCGACGCCAAGAAAGGAGTGAACACCGGCAACCGCACAGGCAAGGGAAGATCAGCTGGCAGAACGGCTGAATCGTTTGTAACCGCCCTATTGCCTTTTAATGAAACATTTTAAAACCTGTAAACTTTATAAATTGTAGGTTGTGTTTTGCTTGAACAAAGATTGCACTTTTATTTATATTTTCGACATTTTGTATTCACAATGGCTTCTACACTACGGAGGTATATATTGGACTTTCTTTTTTGTACCCCACAGATGACAATCCACAAATATTTCACTATCTACAGAAATGTATTTTTTAAATTTGTGTTGTGTAAAATTATATCCACAAAAATATGGAGCTACTTCTATGCGTGAGATGTATTTTGCAAATTTGTGGATCACGTCCTCTCTATTTGTGGGTCCCGCTGCATTTGTTACTTTGCTCCTATTTATTTGTGGATTTTTGTATTTTTAGTTGTGTTATATGAAATCATATCCACAAAAATATTGAGCGATTTGTATACCTGAAATGGGTTTTGCACATTGGTCCCCTGTAGATAGTGAAATATATGTGGATCATGGTACATATTTGTGGATTGTTGTCTGTGGGCTACGAATAATAAAGTCTAATAAAAACTTCCATACTACACATTCTGTTAAGCCTCATAGAAATAAAAAATCATGGTGTTTATGTTATCAATCAACCCATCCTTCCATTCGTCTGTCTGTATATCTGTCTATCCAATTCTAGTCTCATCGTAATAGCATGATTTATCATTTCTATCATCCATCCACCCATCCATCCATCCATCCATCCACCCATACATGCATCAACATTCCTGTGACTATGCCACAGTGAGAACTGGGCGGCCTCCATGTTCGCTGCTGTGCTATGAGTGGATGGTGTTGCAGGCAGAGTTACGCAGCCCCTGTGATGGAAGCCCCTCAGGATGGAAGGGCTGATGTGGCTGGATGCTGCCATCTGCTCAGAAACATGTGTTTGGCGAGACCCAGCGCCCCCCCCATCCCCCCCCCCCCCCCCACGCTGGTGATTACAGTTCATTGATAAATAACGTAGAACGCCCACTCCGGTGCTAGCCTGTGGAGCAGAGGTCCGACCAGCGCGTCATCTGGACGCCACCTGCATCCAATTTGTGTCGTTCCCCCGGATACAGCGTCCCTAACTGTCATCGGGCCACACACTTGATAGGTGCTCTGCATCCTGATTGGCCGGAAATTCACCTTTATCTAAATTCACTGAATTTCATTGCCGCTAGTTGCAAAAGTCTTGAGCAGAAAGACCACAGAGACTTCATTTGCCAATTTATCGCTAGTTTGTTGTGTTGTGATTTATTAATTAGTTGTTCTGCTGCGGCTAGCCTGTTATACACTGCCTAACCCGGGCTCCATCCCAGGGCCCCACATCAGGATTTTTGAATAATTTCTTTTTTGGTTGTTACAGCAGGATTTTTTGCTGTAGACAGGGCCTCAACCCCCCTAAATTTTGTCCTGAATGTGATTGTAGTCTTTTAGCATTTGGATTGTCACTGTTGTCCACAGGGCTACTAATTGGCTGAGGATCATGGAGAGGAGCAGTGAGGCTGCCAAACGAACCTGAAGCCTGTTTATCAGCTAACGCGCATGCAGCCCTGCTGCGCAGCTGCCCCGTCGCAGCCCTGCTGCGCAGCTGCCCCGTCGCCCTTCGGCTTCTGTGAAGTGGCCTCTCATGGGCCCTGGCCTTCCCTTTCTCTCCTCTGTCATCCCTCACTTTCTCTGCTGACAGGAGGGAAACCTGCCAGGAGCAGGAAGTGGGACAGGGGGGTCATGAAGTCGGCCAGTAGAAGGACATCATGGAAAGGTGGGGGGTGCGGGGGGGGGGGGGATGCATGTCAGAAATCTGTGGAAATGATCAGAGCCCCACATCTCTCTCTCTAGGTTATCAAAAAGCAAAAAAAGGGCAGGACCCTCGTGTTTGAGATGAGTCCACCAATGACCTAAAGTCAGGCGTCCTCGTCATATGTCACAGTTTTGGAAATTTGCTCTTTACTCAAGATTCCTTGTGCTTTTTTCATAGAGTCCATGGAAAGTTATTGATGAAACCACATGACAAGTGTTTTTTTTTTTATCAGTTTATCTCTTTGCTTTAGGTCAGTGGTTCTCAGTCCTGTTCCTTGTGCCCCCCCCCCCCACACTGCTTTCATCCTGCCAGGAACAGGACTGAGAACCACTGCCTTATGAGAACACCTTTGGGATTCTGGTTCTGTCTGTTAGAATCTGGAAAAGACTTTTACTTTAGTGAAATAGAAACAATGAAAGGGATTGTAATGGTAGCCATTTTAGTTAGTCCTACTGAGGAAAGATGTGTATTTACCAAAATTGCTTTTTTTGGCTGCCTGCTTTCTGAAGCCCTACCCAGTGTGAGATATTAAGGTTCTGCACTGGGGATCCTAGATCCACATATGCTTTGTCACGTTGTTCAGAAGTCAGGTCAGGTACCCGGGTCCTCCTCTATCAGGTTGCTCCACAATGACACCTACTGTTGGCAGGGTGCCTGCACATCTGCATGTGGAAGGGACAGTTCTCTCCCCCTGCTGTTACGTGGAGTGAGAAGAAAGACGGCTTCCAGCGGCGGTCTTCACCACTCAGTCAGTGTGGGTCCTCTGTGTCGAGGACAGACCTTCCAATCTGCAAGTAAATGGCAGCTCTGACTGGAATCGTACATCGGTGAGTCGTCAGCAGGGGTGTAGCTAGATGTTCTGATCCCCCCTATTCCTGGGACAACCTGCCATTTTCAGTTTTTTACTTGGCTGATCTGGTGCATTTGGATCAATTCATTTGTTAGAGGGGGAGTTGTAGGTTAGATTTGTTGAACATTGGTACATCATTATGATACAGTCAGTCATTTGATATTCATACCGGTTTATAATTTTAAAGAGCCCATGTAATATGCCCAGGTTTCCATGCCCTTACTGTGCCCCCGGATCACCAGGAAACTGGTGAATTGCTGTCCTAAAAAGAAGAAAGAAACACTGAGGTGGAACCACAGAAAGGAATTCTGTCGATGTGTTAGTTTAAAGGGAATAGTGTCACTATAGTGTTACAGACTGAAAGATGCCTTCTGGGTAGCAGCGTGGCACCTCTGAGGTTTGGGGCCCCCTGTTGGCCACAAACAGTCACTATGCTAAACATAAAATAAACACGTTCCTTATAGAGGAGATGCTGAAGCAGCACGTTCTGCTAACCAACTAGATAGTGATGATCTTCTGAGTTGACTTGCTAGCTATTTACTTTGTTTTTGGGAGTTAGGTGACATTTCGAGTGGGGCTCCAGAAACGAGAGACCCACATGGGATTGGGAGTCGCAGTGAGAGAGAAATGGGGGGGAGGTTTGATGGAAGGTGAAGCACAAGGGGCAACACATTGGGCATTGTTTCCTGTGGGGGGCTATAGGTCAGTGTGGGGTCAGGGTGTCTGTGATTGGTAATGTGATGCCGGGGAAGTGAGGGCCGCCCCCTTCCCATAGATTACACAGGTGGCACAGTAGAGTTAAGCTCCTTCTCATGGAGAGACGGAGTGCAACAAGCTACAAGGCAAATTGGAAAGAGAATTCCAGTTCTTTTCCAGCCAGACTGCGAGGTTGACAGAAATGGCGATTTGATGAACATATGGAAAATGATGCTATTGGCAGTGTGTATCACAGCGGGGTAGGGATCTGTGCCCATGTCCAGAAGGTCGTGGGATTGCATCCCATAGGTGGCAGGCCAAGGCCTTAACCCAGGGAGGCTGGCTGATTCTATCCTGACTCCAGGCTTTTCTCACTTTATGGGTCACTTTGGACAAAACTTTTTGCCAATTAAACAAACGAAAGTGTCTCTACTGGTCGATTCTAAAGAACCGTTCGTGCACAAGCATGTCAGAGTCCACACTGTCACCTCTACTGCTCTGCTGCTCTGTCTCTCTTCTGTGTTTCCTGGAACACTTGTTCAGGATTTAAGAATTTTTATCCACTCAGATATTGTCTTTGCATTTTCCTTTTCGACTTCCTCTGGCGATTGTATCTTGTCAAATATTTTAAAAATCATAATAAATCTTGAATAATAGCTAAATTGACTGAACATCTGGCTCAGAACCACAAAAATCAGTTCTTTATAGGTTTTCTCGTGCAACTTTTTTTTTATACTGTTTATTATTGCAAGTCATGCAGTAGTCAGACAGATTGGGATTACTGCTGCTATGGAAGATGAATGTAAGTTTTTCCTCTTTTTTTAACCTCTGGGTCAGTGTAAGAGATTGGTTTTGTTGCTGAGTAGGCGTAAGGGATGCTCAGTGGTAGACACGATTCCGACATGCATATTGACTCAGTGCATGGGAGGAGGAATTGTTATGGGCCTGTCTGGGAATTCTTTATATCTGTGTTGAGGGTTTAGGTGTTATGTGGAGTGTCTGTATGAACGGCGAGTCCCAGCATGGGCTACACGTCGCTGAGCAGTCAGAATGATAAAATGCGCCATATATCTGAGCAGTCTTTGTAACACAGGGCAGGGTAAGTCATATGGTTGGATGCATGGGATGGATGGAAAGCTGGCTATGTGAAACTTCACATAAAAATATGTTGATTATTAAAGGGAGTTGGGGTTATCCACAGTAAACCCTTAAGTGGAACATCTTGAACATTATTTAGCAAGTCGGAAAGTATATATTTAACAGTATTAATTGGAATGACTTCGCTGGAAACTTAGTGAAAGTGTTGAGACGTATTGTCGGCTGTTTGCAGAAATATAGCTCCGCATGAGTCTGCCGGGAATCGCATTCGTCGAAATGGCGCCAAAAGACGCCGGAAGCCTTCCTCAAAGCGATAGCCAGCCATCGGCACGCTGACCCTGAGCACACGTCTGGGGAGGAATGGAGCTGCTTTCCTTCTCACTTCTTCAGTTTCAGCAATAAGGGGCTTTGACAAAATAGCCAAGAAGGGATATTAGGGCTGTTACTCACGGAAATGGGGCCTTTTCCATTCCGCCTATCCAGCCTCTCAAGTTTCCAGCCCCCCCGCCCCTTTCTTTTTAACTTCTCTCTCAGAAGGAGACTTATGTGACCAATCGAGGCATCGTAAATGGCTGTAATAAAGGAACAGTCTTGTGGAGTTGGGGAGGAACAGAATGGCGGTACAGAGCCCACATGAGGAACGTGAGTTGGGGATTGTTGACGTTGCCGCAGAGCCATGTGGTTCGTCACAGGGGAGATGTTTGTCGGGATCCCCCATCTCGCCACTCAGGAACCTGGAAGGGCGTGCCACACGTTGAAATGATCTTGCTCTCCTTTGAGACATATACACACACATACACATACCCACACACACACACGTACACACACACGCACGTGGTTGAGAGTGAGCCATTTATCCAGCATCCTTGGAGTATTTTGGGGGTCAAGGGCCCAATGGAAATGTGACTATTCTGCTGAGGCCGGGGCTCGAACCAACAACCATCTGATCACAAACCCACTTAGGTATAGAGCCACACACTGCCCTGTTGTGGTCTCATTCGGCACAGCAGTAAACAGGAAGAGCGTACGCCCCCTGCTGACTCATCAGTTCTTGATATGGATCAGGTTCGTTTTGACATCACAAACCACCACCAAGAGTGGCAGCGAAACTCAATTCCTTTTGTAACTTCTGTTATTTTTGTCAAATAAAGGAGATTAAATAGGTTTCGTGTGCAAGAAACATGAAAACACAAAAGTCACCATAAAACGAAGTGACACCTTGAAGACCTTCAGAGGAATTACAGAACCTAGACGTCTGATCTCCATGAACCAAGACCCGCTGTGTGGAAATGCTTTCTGCCAGCTGTGATTCTCTGCGAGCTTCACATACCGTCGACAGCGCTCTTCCACGTAGCTGCCTCAGACTGTCAGATTTCATTCGCCCTTGAGGATACATGCATGCCATAAGATTCACAAAACGCCTTCCACTGACTCATTCTCTTGAGAACACAGCTTCAGTTGTCTACCTTTTTCATAATTTGTTCCTTTACATCTGCAGCTCTTCTCACTGATGTTTTACTTTTATTTATTTATTTTTGCATTTGTGTTGAAGTAGAGAAATTATACAAATTTGATTGCTCAGTGCTGCTTGATACAGCAGTGGATCAATGAAAGGTAGCCCTGAAATGTGACCATTGATATTGCGCACTAGGCAGGAGTGTACTTACTGATTCTGGGTCCCCTGAGTCGTTTTGCCCCCCCCCCCCCCCCCCCGCTCTCTGTATCTGTAACGTTTGCTGCGTCCCTATCAGGTGTTTCATTTCTTGTAGCGAAGAAATTGGTCAGCTTCTAATATTCTATCGGCGTGGATCTTGAGTGTAGTTCTGTTGTGTGTTAGCCTGAGGTGCAAGACAGCATGCGGTCAAGGGTTAAAGATGCTGGTCATTCAAACTCAGTGGCCGCAGTGAAAGGAAAAAGATGAGATTTTTTTTGCCAAAACCAGGTTTAGGCAGAAGAACCAATGCAATGGAACAAGAGCACTGTTCATTGGGAGTGGCTGCTTAACAAGAGGAGAGGTGTTGGTCCAGGTGTATGAGGGAGAGTTGGAGAGAGCTGGGAGTAGCGTGTGCATACTGCTTAGATATGGATGCTTCTGTGCATGTGTGAGCATGTGATCTGTGTCTTACAGCAGCTGCTTCTGTAAGGACCCCTTCCTAGACAATCTGAATGGACTAGCAATCAAAAGAAGGACTGCTAGTGCTTAGTGTTCTTCCACTGGGTGACCAGGGTATAGAGGTGGCCAAGATCGGCTCTGCAGTCATTCGGTTCTCGGCAAAGTGTGCTGGGGGTTCTGTCCATGCCAGATTGGATTCTCAAAATAGCGCTGATGCGTAATATGGAGCAGTGTCCTTATGAATCACAGTAACTGTTGTGATTACATTGTTGCATGTGGCTTGGAAGTTGGAAGAAAATGTGGTGTGTGTCATAATCAGAAGTGTGCTGGCCTGACATTAGCGTCATGTTTGGTTTTAGAAAGAATTATGGGAATAATAATTGCCACTGATTGGCATGGCAACCCCGTGCTGGTTGGGCGCGGCTTCAGGCCCTGTGCTTCCCAGTCCAAGATAAGTGGATGTATGGATATTTACTTCCAACCCAAAGGCTGGTACATTAAGAATCAAGTACCGGTAACTTTTTTTTGTAAGATTTTTAATCCTTTTGCTTTGGCTGTTTATTAACCTGTGTGTGCAAGACTTTAATTAATTTTACAGATTTTATTTTTTCATGTATTTGATTTGACATGATTGATTTGATTAATTTATTTTAATGTCTATAGTAGGGGAACGTGCGCACAACCTAACGTATTTTGGTTTTGGCTAAATGATTTTTAAAATAATTGAGTTAATCATATTTTTATACAAGCAACATCCAGATCTGTGCTACAAGTGAACACTTAAAGTTTGGTTGTAGAACCTACCGTTCTTGTACGATTGCACTGAAAGTGGCAGAAGTGAAATGTTACATCTTATCCCATGGACGGGTTTAATTGTAACGCTGGCTAGAAAAGTCAGAATGAGATAAACACAGTTCTATTTGTATGTTATAGGTGGGTATTGATTCTGGATCTATCTAAACGCATTCACGTGCCACAAAGCATTGTTGGGGAGCCAAAATCTTACATTGTAGTAACAGTCTAGCCTGAAAAACTGAACTTTGACACCTTGGGAATATTGTTCCTGACATCTTCATGGCAATAAATCGCTTTTAATTGAACTGAAAATGGTTGTTTTTATTTCATTATATTATACTAAGGGTGGCTAAGTTGTAGCTAACGCTGTCTGAAGTTTCTCAAGCCTGGCTAACACTAGTTCTGAGTTGTTTATGCATTTAAAAAGGATGCTATGTTTTTGGCAACAAGACGGTTACTAAGGTAATATAAGATACTGTGCTTTATATCTCCACGGAAACACACTCTGTCTCTCTGAAAATTAGCAGAAGACCGTCTGCTGGCAATATGGTAAACTGACTGGAAGCACACCCTGCTCGACCTTGTGTTACTATGTAAGAGGTCAGTGTTACATTTAACCCTGCGTTAAAAGGTTCCCTGTGCACTGCTACATTCTTAGTGATTTCTTCCTATGGCTTTGTATTTTTTTTTCTCAAAAAAGTCAAAATGTAAAGTTAATGTAATGTAAATTTAATGACCAATTAATGTATATTTAATGCCAAGTCCAAAGTTAGTTGTTCATTCTGTAAATGAGTTGTCCATTGTCGTGGGATATTAGCACGAGAGGTCACCGCATGGTGGGGAGGCCCTGGGAGAGGGAACCTGCAGGGGAAACGCTAACTCGAATGAGGATGAATTTTTAGTAACAGCGTAACAGCGTAGATCGAAGGCAGATGGTCACACATCCACAGGGGCAGCAAGTATGTAAAGACGCAGACCAGAGTGAGAATGATTTTAATCAACCTGAAGCAGCAAAGGTCCTCCAATGAAGCCAGAACAGGAGGGCTATTTTCAATTCACTCAATTCATTGTGTAGAAGTAAAGAGAAAAGATTTGGATTGTAAGTTAAGTAAGTTGTGATAATAATGCAACGTTTTGGCTTTACAAGATCATGAACTAGATTTTAGAATCTTTTAAAGTGAAATGATAATATTGTGAAGATTTGTTTTGTTTTATTTAGCCTGTCTGAAGCTTGTTAGAAACGTCATAGGAATCCTTTCATGTGTAGAAGTTCCATGTTTTTGGCACATAGTTCCATGTTTTTGATGCAGAGTTGTTTTCTTTAAAGTGGATTTGACTTGGGTTTCATTGGGTTCTTGAGCAAGTGCTTTAACCGGCAATTGCTGTACGGACACCCTACTCTCTGATCCTTTGGACAAAAGTGTCTGCAAAATAACTAAGTATAATAAATGCAATAAAATTAACATGTCAGAGGGTAAGGCATTGGAGAACGTCGATGGATACACAATGTGGGGGATCTGTAATGGTGGGAGTCATTGGGACCCAGTGGTCTCTCTGTATGCTTATGTAACTGCCAAGGAATGGGAGGCCATTCTGCAGGAGCTGGTGCACCTTGTGCTGCAGACAGTGTTCCCACATGATGCTCCTGTATTCCTGCATGATGCTGCCTCCACACACACTGCGAAGCGACTTCACGGGCTGCTGCTTCGTGACCATGAAGGAGTCGCATGCCTCCCAAGGTATCTCTCATCCCCAGCTCATTGAACCTGTATAGGAGGTTCTGGACTGCGGAATATGCCACTACAGACAGGACCCATAAAAGGAACATCATGAAAGGATGAAGTTGTTCTGAAGTCTGTGGGAGGTCCATCTGCTTATTAGGTCCTTGATATTATCAAATTATTTGCCCATTGTATTACTTTATCTCCCCCTGTGTGTCTCAGTGTACATATATTTAACACACAGACATATATGTGTGTGTGTGTGTGTGTGTGTGTGTAATATATAAAATATAATATAATATAATATTTATGCATCACAACAGTGACTCCCCGTAGGGTCCAGTCCCTGCTCTCAGACTGCATTATCTTGGAACTGGGTCGCAACACAAAATTCCAGATAATAACCCGCCCGGCCGTATTGACACAGTACGTAAGGAAGCGAGAGATTTCCTAGGGGAGCTTATTGTTCAGCTGCTTATGAGGGAAAAGATGCAGCTATTGCTGCAGCAGTATTGCAGTATTGCGGTGTTGCGGTGTTGTCTGGCTGGGTTGTTGAATGTATATCATTAGCCCTGCTTTGTCACAAGCCCAAATAGCTTTCTGGGGTGGCTTGTATAAAAGAATGCACTGGAGACGTCAAACTGCATCCAGAAAAATCAAAAGAGATCGGCAGAGATTTGAATGCCACACGGAAATTGTAAATTTTAAAGGAATAATTGCAGAAATGTCAAGTCACACATTTTTTGCTAAAAAAAATACCTCTGTACGCCTGTTGACGGCAAATTATTTGGGGTCTTTATGGTAAAAATGTCTGACAAAGGACATTTAAGAACTGTGAAATTACGTGAATGACCAATGGGGCAGTGTGTGGCTCAGCAGGTTAGGATGCTGTGTCAATCGTCAGAAGATCGCTGGTTCAAATCCCAGGGCCAGCAGAGTGATTTCACCATTGGGCTCTTGAGCCAGACCCTTAACCCCCAATTGCTTCAAGAAATGTCTGACCCTACTTTATCAAATGTATTTAGTTTTGGATAAAAGAATCTACTAAGTAAAGAAAATGTAAAATTAGTGTAATAAATTGTGAGAAATAAGTATATAGAATCAATTATACAACTTGAACACTAATTTTCTTTTGAATGTTTCTCAGAGTGCTATAATCTCTCAGAAAATTCCCTGTTCATTGCATTTTATTTTCATCATGTTTCCAATCTGCTAAGAAATTTCCCACATGTGTTTTCTCGCGAGTCCTTTGTCATTTCCACCTCGGATGATTTCTCCATTCTGTGCGGAAGCCAATGTAATGTTTTAATCTGCCATTTTGGGGGAAAAAGACAGACAGTTAGCAATTTGAAGAAATCTACCATCAGCCCAGGATAATATTTCCATCCCTTCCACCCTTGTCGCTGAGCGCTCGCCTCATCCAAGTAAAAAAAAATGTGACAGAATAAATACGGAGGCTGTGTCAGCGGAGAACAAGTGGCGTGAATCCAGGTGGGGTGGGGGGCACGGGGGGGGATAAATGTCATCCGCATTTACATTCCTCTAATTGATGGCCCCCGTTATCCCGAGCGACTGACAGGGACGTTAATGCAAATGTTGTGCAGTTGGCCCTGGCGAGGAAAATCTGTTTGATTGAAGCTGGTCTGGGACGGAAGCATTTTGTTCACTGTCCCTAATTATGAATTTGAATTTGACTGTTGCGATAGGGAGCACATATTGGATGGAATTTCCTGTGTTGGTTTTACTTTGCTGCACACATACCTATTACTGCTTGGGTCTAAGTGTCTCATTTTTTATTTCTTAGAGACAGGCTCTCAGTTCAGTTAGTTTAAGAGGTTATACAAATCTTTGTAACTTTTTCCAAATGTATGCAAGGATACTAATGATTTGTGGGCTTTCTTAACACGGTTTTTCTCAACCCAGTCCTCAGGCATCCCTAGACAGTCCATATTTTAGCTCTGTCCCAGCTCCATGCACACCTGAACTAAACAATCAAGAATGAACCAAGCAATCAAAACAAACTGAACAATCAACAAAGAACAAACCAATCAAAAACAAATGAAGCAATTGAGAACAAACGAAGCAATCGTGAACAAACGAAGCAATTGTGAACACCAAATAACTGCTACAGCTGCGGTGGGAGCTTACAAGGAGCCATAATGTGGACTGTCTCAGGATCCCTGAGGACAGGGCTGAGAGACACTGACTTATTTTGGGTTATGTACAGAGGTGGACATTTCAGGTCCAGAAAGTAAAAATCCAAACCAGGATTTTATTTCAACCAACCAGTTGAGTACTATATGACTACTACTCTTTATACTTAACTGGTTGGTTGAAATAAAATCCTGGTTTGGATTTTTACTTTCTGGACCTGAAATGTCCACCTCTGGTTATGTATAACCCAATCACCTCTTTGTGATGATCTCTGGAGTCTTCCAAGCACTGTCCCATACTCTGCTTACCATGATGTTTGTCTCCCAAGGTGATGGACCATGAGGCTATGCCATAGCAACCACCCTTTGTCCCTGCGCCCTCTGCTGGACCTCCCAGGCATCCAATGGTGGCCCTTCAGTAGGCGGGGCACCGTGCCCTTACCCTCTCACAGACTCCCCCACAGACATGTGACCACTGAGAGCCCCGCCTCTCAGCCAGGTGGGCAGGGCTTGGTGGAGGTGCTCGGGCAGAGCTACCCCCGTGATGACTACACCAACGTGACGGCCAAGATCCTCTCTAAGGTTGGCCGCAACCTGCACAACCAGGCGTACCACCCGCTGTGGCTCATCAAAGAGCGCATCAAGGCGTACTTCTATGAGTCCTACACAGGTCGTTGGGGCAAGCGCCTTTTCTCCGTCTACGACAACCTGAGCCCAGTGGTGACGGTGGAGCAGAACTTCGACAGCCTCCTGACTCCCCTGGACCACGCCAGCCGCAACAAAGGGGACAACTACTACCTGAACCGTGGCGTGATGCTGCGGGCGCACACCTCCGCCCACCAGCGTGACCTGGTGCGCTGCGGCCTTGATGCCTTCCTGGTGGCCGGGGATGTGTACCGAAGGGATGAGATCGATGCCACTCACTACCCTGTCTTCCACCAGATGGAGGGCGTCCGCCTTTTCTCCGAACACGAAGTGAGGATGCCTCTGATTTTTCAAAAGCTTAATATGATTAGTTAATTGATAATTAGTTCATTGATGATTAGTTGACTGATGATTGTACCATGGCACTGTTAAATTATAAAATCTGAAGGCTGATTAACACATAGTGCTGGTCAAGCGAATCAAAGTAGTAAATAAATGTGCGATTATAATGTGTAATTCTTACTAACGTTAGTTAAGGCAAACTATAAAATCGCTATCAATCAGTGACTAAATATCAAAATGATTTACTGATGTAATGCACTTGCTGTCCAGTCATACTTTACAGTCGAATTACATCATTACTTTAGTTTGTGTGTTTAATAAATAAATAGATAAATAATCACACACTCACAGTTTTTTGCCTCCACAGCTTTGCGTTAAAAACATATAATGCATATAGAGCCTGGAGTTCATTGGCACCTGCTTTTGTGTCAGGCAGTTCATTGTTTCTGAAACTGTGCATTAACTCTTATTTACTTCACTTAGTGCATTAACCCTTAACCCTTCTGTCTGCTGTATTGTAAATGTGCAGTATATTTGCAATATGCGCAAACAATGTTTGCCCCTTCTCTGGTCTTTCACTCTTGTTGGGTTCTCTCCATGTATGAGTCCTGAAATTCATTTTACACCGTGACCCCCCCCACCCCCCATGCATTGTGTGAATTACTTTATTGGTCGTACATTGTCCTCCCAGTGTTTGTCTAATGGCTTTGTATTCTTTTATGCATTCCCTGTTTCATGTGTCATGTTAATTAATCTCAGCTCTCTACCTTCTGTCCCAGCTATTTGCGTCCGTGAAGCATGGGGAGGACCTGCGTTTGTTTGAGCTTGGCGGCCGGCGCACTGCGGAGAAGCAGGAGATGCACACGCTGGAGGCCGTCAAGCTGGTGGAGTTCAACCTGAAGCAGGCACTTACCCGCCTCATCAGGCACCTTTTTGGGGAAGGTGGGAGCTTTGGGCGGAGCTTGAGGGGGTTGGGGGCGTGGCCTGGCAGTTTGGGGGTGGGGCATTAGGTAGGGCAGGGCTGGGATCCTGCCCTGTGACATCATTACCATCGCATGGCTGGTTGGTGGAGTAGCTGCAAAATCAGAGAATAAAAACGCCGATTGGGTTTAACCATGGTTCCTGGGAATACCGTTTGACTGATAAATAGTTTTGCTTTCAGGATGTGGTCACATTCAAATCATGACGACAAGTAAGAGGAGTAGAAGTTACCCTTCTCCTTCTCCACAGTTAGCTCCTGATGACCCAGTTAACGAAGCATCACTAAAAAATGTGCATTGCCATTAGATCTCAGGATTTTTAGATATACAAGTAAAGACAATGGAATAGTCCAACATGCATTAAGGGTCAGACCTCCTGGGTTTTTCCACATACAAGAACAATTTGAACATCTACTTCCCAGTCCCACTATCTGTCTCAGACCCTCCTTTTCCCATGAAGGCATCTCACCAGCTTCTCACCAGTTTAGGATATAACACCAGCACACTCGTTCCTGGAAATATTTTCCTTGCTAATGTTATTGGTACCAAATTCCCATTATTCCTCATTATTTGTCGCCGTGATATTTATTTCTCATTCATTTATGCTATTTATGTGTAACTCTGCTGCTGCCATCATTGAGTATATTCTAAACCAGGGGTGGCCAATCTTATCCGCAAAGGGCCGGTGTGTATGCAGGTTTTTGGGATAACCTGTAGGTCAGCTGTTAAAACCCAGGTGTGAGGACTCTTCATCCAATCAGTCCTCTAATTAGTAATCTAATTAGGGAGTTGCAGCGAAAACCCGCATACACACCGGCCCTTTGCGGATAAGATTGGCCACCCCTGTTCTAAACATTCCAACGTGTTCAACGTACACATGTCCTGTCTGTCTCTGCACTTTGTGCACAGATGGAGCACCGTGGTCTGGGGAACGTTATTTAGTGCCAGTAAAAATGACTGCTGTGACAATAAGGCCCCACTTGACTTGACGTGACTTTTTGCGTTGCCAGTTAGCGTCACGGGGTTATTTGCACGGTGCGGGCTGTCCTAACGCTGCTGTGCTCTTCCCCGGCAGACTTGGAGGTCCGCTGGGTCGATTGCTCCTTCCCCTTCACTCACCCCTCATTTGAGATGGAGGTGAACTTCCAGGGCCGATGGCTAGAGGTTCTGGGCTGCGGGGTGATGGAACAACGGCTGGTCCAATCAGGTACAACCAGACGTGCTTTTGAAGAAACTATCTTTCCATTTGTGGGAGATTGAATGAATGAATGTTTATACAGCACTTTTCAAGACAACCAATGCACTTCACTGAAGCATTGGGGAGCCACTTCAACCACCAAATCTGTGTAGCACCCATCTGGATGATGTGATGGCAGCCATTCTTCACCAGTACACTCACCACACAGTGGTGAAGGGGCAAGAGAGGATTCACTAATTATATATAGGGGATGATTAGTAGGCCAGATTCGAAAGGGCCACAGTGGGCAATTTCATCCAAAGACATGGGGGTACCACCCCTACTCTTTCCATGGATGCCCAAGGATCTTTTATGACCTCAGAGAGTCAGGACCTTGGTTTTACTTCTCATGCGAAGAACGGCACCATTCTTTCAGCACAGTGCACTGCACTGGGGGATTGGGATCCACACAGACCACAGGATGGGCTCCCCTGTTGGCAAACCAACACCAGTTGGCCAAATGAAACTGGTCTCTAGCCCGTTTTAATTGGTCCAGTGATGAAATCACCACCCCCTACGGCTGGGCAGAGCCATCCAATCACAGAAATTTGTTTGATCATTGGAATTTCGAAAGAATCAATGGAATTATCTTCGAACTTTTACCCATCCTACATCTTAGAATGGGAGCCAGGCCTGCTCGCTCACGATCAGGCAAACATTTCATTCACCAAGACCCAGGTTGCCTTTGGGCTTAAGAATCACACTTCCTACCTCTGACAGTAGATGGCACTGTTGCGCAGTCCCAAGAGAGGAGCTGTGCCACTGTCGAGAGGCTGTCTCACCACAGAAGGACAGGTCGGACCTGACACTGACATCCCAGAGAATCTGAGGCCTCAAAGATACCAAAACTGCTTCGTTGTGTATCGAGGTCTCAGCCGCTGTGCATGATTTTAAACAACAATTAGCCGACATTCTATATAGCAGAGATAAACTGATGGTATATTGTGAAGTAGTAACAGGAAAGCAAAGTTGACCAAAGAAAGACAGAATCAAAACCAAAGATCAAAGGAAGACAGTTGGGGGATTATGAAGTTAGCGGAACCTGACTGTATGCCTGTCTTGTTCCCAGTCTACTCGGATCCATTTCAGGTTCCTTAACTGGGGCAGCATTGTCTTGCATCCCTGCACACAAGACCCCGTTGCAACCTTTTTGTAGGAACAACTGAAAAATATATATAAAAAACAAGTTTCAGAAGGCTAGTGAAGTTAACATTGTTTTTAATGTCATGTAGTTCTTCACTAGTAGGTTTGACTTTGTGTTGCTGTCTTGCAGTGTCTTTTTGATATTGCTTTTAGACGTCTGTTAACCTAGAGCAAGGTTTGATTTTGGGTGATGAAAAACTTATACTTGTATCCAGACAAAAACTTATATAAGTATAACTCCTGTCCAGACAGACCTTTTGAGACTTCTTAATACAGTCAGTGTCATTTAAGGTTGGTATGAGGTCAAAACAGCTGCATGAAGGGTTACCGTGACGAGGAGAAGTCGGAATTCTCGCCAGCAGCAAGAGCATTCAGTAAACATGTCTATTCAGCCAGCAGACCTGTGCAGACAATATTCCATTTCAACTTCTGTTCCTAGACACAATTAAGAATGTATCGCTTTTAGCTGAAGTGCTTATGAGGAGGATAGGATTCAGTTCGGTGGCCGGTTAGATTATCTAGCCTTTGATAAGAATTTCACCCCCCAATCCTGGTTCAGCCAAAAGCTCTGCTGTGAGAACCTCTGTGTTTTGGGACAAATCAGCACCTGGGTGCAAAGGAACCACTGGGAAGGAGCAACCTGGCCTAGTGTTGTGTTTACTAAACATTTTATTTGTTTAGGTTTAAAGCTCTTTATATTTGTTGACATAACGTGTAGGATGTGGGGGGGGGGACAGTCTGGTGATAAGCCAATTCAGCCATACCTGCCTAATTACCATCCATCCATCTTCCATCTGCATCGGGGTGGGGGCTTGGCGCTGGAGCCTATCCCAGGCAGCATAGGGCAGAAGGCAGGATGGGAGCCAACCAATCACAGGTCACAAGTGCACAGTCTTACTATGGCCAGTTTGAAGAAACCAGTCCAGCTAGCTTCATGGTTTTGGACTGCAGGGGGAAACCTGTGTACACATGGCGAGATCACAAAATCCAAGCGGGGGTAGGGGTCGCGTCCCCCAGCCCTGGAGGGGTGAGGTAGCAGTGCTCTCTCTTGACACTGTGTGTTACTCTTGCCTAATTGCCAGAGATATAAGATTTATTCTGTGCAGCACAGGGGATGTTCAGAGGGACACAAAATGATCATGGGGCCGGGGTGCGACTGAGGTCTGAGGGACAACCGGCAGAACAAGCCTTATGTCACGAAGCGACACTGTTGTTCCCTTGTCATTCCTCTCCCCTTATTTGTAAAACCTGTAGCCTCCCCAATTTGGTTTTTTAACCCTGACTGTAGCAGCTGTTACCGAATGCATTTGCGTTTCTTTATTTAACAGACACCTTTATCCAAAGCAATGCAGAATTGAGAAAGCAGGGGGAGGCAGGGGGGAGGGGTAGTGGGTTAGGGCCCTGCTCAGCGGTCCAGCAGTGACATCACTCTGCCAGCTGTGGGACCCAGGCCCCATTCGCCCACAGGCAGGATGCCCTAACCCACTGAGCCACACACATTCAAACATACAGACACTTGGATTATTTTTCCTGTCCACCCCCTCCCCCTTCCCCCCCCATGTTTCCTGTGCTTTATAATGCCAGTAGGCTAAACCACCTGAGCTGTTTACTCCCCCCGTCCATCGTCAGAAAGCCATTCTGTCTCCCCGGCGTCCGTGCCGTTGCTGATTGAAACACGTCCTCCAGTACGGCTGGAGGCTTTCAGCTGTAAGCCAGATGCTCTCACATCCAGTCACGCGTCAGGCCCCTGCAAACGCCTGCATTAGAACGACTCGCGCCTTTGACACCTCAGAAATCCTAAATAATTCAGTGTGGTTGAGTGTCACCTCCTGATCCTTCGGATGTTTAGTAGTACTGCATCCTCTATACTTTGGATGTGATCCTCCCTTGACAGGCTGCATAGGTGAGCTCAGATTTCACATGTTGTCTGAAGTATAGTTCATCTTGCTTTCTCGACCTCAGAGATGTAGGAATGATATGTATATATGTTTGTCGTTGGAGGCGTTGAATGTAACTGCAACAGAAATATAAAATGAGTTCGAAATGCATATTAAAAGAATAAAACATTAAATAAGTGCTGGATGGATTCATGGATGAAAATATTTCACTTAATCACTTGAAGTCTGCCTTCAATTGCCCATCACCTTCTGTTGATTTAATTGATGTTGTGGACAGAACATTCTCGAAACAGAAGGTAAGTTTCGATACTACTGTGATGTCAGATATGTTCTGACGTTGGTCTCCTGCTTTTAATGTCCGCTTGTCTGTGTCCTTCTGGCCAATGACAGTGGTGCTGGACTTTCATGTTTTATCTCACGGTTCTGAAGGATCGGCCTGTCTCTGTCTTCTCCTCTGTTCCTTTTTTCTTTCATCCTTTGTGTTTTTGTGTCACTCTGTCTGCAGAGGTTTGCAGTTGATCACTGGGCCGCTGTTGCCAGGGCAACCCTTTTTACACCCCACTCCCAGCTCCACTCCACTCCCCCCAAACAAAAAACACATGCAAACATACACATACCCTATTTTATTTTTTTTTGTTTTGGCAAGAAGGCCAAATTTGAAGTGAGATGTGGCTCTGTGGCTGCGGGGTGTCAGATGGGGGTGCCCGGGTGGGGGGGGGGGGATGGGGGGGAGGAGCTGATTTGTATGTCCCCAAGCGTGACTGCCCCATCTGAAGTGTGCTGAAGGCTGGGCTGGTGCGGATTAATTCGGCAGACGGTGGGGGCTTCCCATTAGCAGTGCTGGTTTGCTGTGTTATTCATTAGGACCCAATGTATTATGCCAGCCCTGATCAATTCTTCTGGGATGGGGGGGGGATGCTCAGAAACATATGGGACCCCACGTTAATGACAGCACGAGCCTCTGGAATAGGGTGTCACAGCTGGATGGACGGGATGCATCCGTGGGGGGGGGGGGGCAACGTAATTAAAGCCATGTTTGGGGACAATTACACAGCCCTTGAACTGGGAGCCTCGGGGTATGGGGTGAGTGTAGGGGGAGGGACACCATCTGTGACCGGTTCAGGTGGCACTTCTGTTCCCGGTTCTGAGTTAATCATGTTCCTGTCGAATCCTTCCTTCGTCCTAATGCATTATTCCATAATTTGGGCTTCATACGTGTGAAGCTGTCTGACGTGTGTTTCCGTCTATTCTGCAGTTTCCCATCTCAGTCATCATGGTTTTGGTTTTCATTTAAAAAAATAAAAATAAAAAATTGACAGGCCTCAAATTCCGTAATTAATGTGGTCCCCCAATTATAGCAGGGCGTGTCATGTGTGCATGTGTCTGTGACTAATCAAACTTGTTCCCCCACATGTCCTTCTAAAAAGAACCCACCCCCCCAATCCACACACACCCCTCCCCAAATTTACACTTACTGCACAAACCTTCCCCCGCTGGACCCATTGTTTGTGGTCATGATGGTCACAGTGGAGGCAATCACCAGTGGCACAATTCTACCCCCCCCTGCCCCCCCCCCCCCCACCATACACACACACACACACACATTTGTTGAACATTCACACATAGGCTGCATGCTTTATTATAAATATATCAGCCTGTAATGTCCCATAAGCAGCTATTTTCAGGTTTTCATCTAATACACATTATATGCAAAAAAGAGAGCTTGTAAACATCAGTGCAAAACAGTACTAAACCGAATATATGGTCCAATTAAAAATTAATAAAAAATTTTAGTTCAGCATTTTCAGATATTAACCAGGGTTTGAAGGGATTTGTAAATATATGCATGTTAAATGGAAGGATTTAGCCATAAAATGTGGCTGCAGGTGATGGCTAATGATTTGTCGCTGTGTGATTCCTGCCTCGTGTAGCTGTAATCGATAGAGATGTTACATTTGTCATAACATTTAAATGAGCCTAGACACTTGTGACTGATCATTTGATAGTAAATTTTGGACCACAGTCTGTCTAAGATATCAAGGTTTTTTCTTTGTTTGTTTGATCAATGTGGGATGATTAGGATTGAGCTGAGAGATCACTGACTGCTTGCTAAGACTGAGCAGATCAGTAAATCACCACTATGCCCACCCACCCCCCCCGGAAGGGACAGACTAGCCGGGGTATTGGATTTATCGCGAGGAGCAGGGAGTCTTTCTGCAAAGCTTTTGATCGTGTCGGGTTAAGGGGCTGTGAATGCTCAGCTGCACATTAGCATGTTAGCACGTTAGCGGGTAGCTCTGTGGGCTCTATTCCTGTAGGTCCTGCAAGTCATGAATTTCATGCAGCTGAAGACCAGGCTCGGCATGAACCGGTGTTCTAGGTACAAGGAAACCATATTGTGGCGAATGGTCCATTGTACAGTTCTGTTAAAGCAAGGAAGCTGATATTAACATAATGGATTGTCACACTCTTGGACTTAAGGTGTTTTGTAGCTGAAATATGAATCAGGAATATATTCTTGGGAGTATTCAGGAAATCATACAACCATACATTTTCCAACACCCATAGCCTTTTATTTACGTATAAGGCTCTTAGCAATCATAAATCCTCTTAAATTTATGGTTTTGTGACCCCATATACTGCGAACAGGAGCCTCAGGTCTTTTGATAAGGGGCTTCCTGTTATCCCTAGGTCCGAATTTAAGACCAGGTGACAGGGCTTTTGTGGTTGCTGCCCCAAGGCTGTGGAACAGTCTGCCCAGAGACAGTAGATCAGCCAACAGTGTGGACTCCCTTAATCAGCATGCCAAAGTATTTTTGTATAGACAGGCCTTATATTGATGTTTAATTGCCTTTGGATTATTATCCGTGAAGCTTTTTGTGACATTTCTTCTTGAAAGGTGCTAAATAAATAGAATGCTTAGCTCTGCAGTACACCATGGGTGGGATGTTAGATTGAATGGTGTGGAGGTAGCTCAGCAAGTTGGGGCGCTGTGCCTCTGATCGGAAGGTTGATGATTCGAATCCCAGGGACTTGAGAGTGATTTCACCATTTGGCCCTGGAGTAAGGGGTTTAATCCCTAATTGTTCCAAAAATGTGTCTTGCTTTGAACAAACACACAGGAGAAATAAATAGATGAAAGGCCATACAATTAAAATATGGGAAGTTTTGAGACATCAGTCAACAAAAAGATACGTTTTTGCGCAGTGGAAGAAAATCCATGCGAAAACAGGAAGAATATGCAAAGATCATAGAAGGCCCACGCAGGCACACGGCGGGTGGGCGGAATGGAACCCACAGCCCAGGAGGCCGCGGCCATGCCCATCGTCCCGCTGATGTACGAGCTATTTTCAGCAGGACCTGAGTGGCTCACATCACCCCATTTCATCTCCTGGCGAATCTCCACTGATTTGAATCGCTGTGAAGGAGATGAAAGTCCTGATCACTTCCTTCATTAATATCGGCCTTTCAGGGCTCCCCAGTTTCAGTTTCATCTTTGCTTCAAAATCACCTACGGCTGCCAAGATGTCACCCCCACCCCACCCCAACAGATTTGTCAGATTCTATGCTCTTATTTTCAAAAAGTAAAAGAAAAAATAATTGCCTAATTAAGAGAGAGGGATTTGATTTACTTGCAGCACTTGAATTAAAGAGACCATTTCTTTGTGTTTATGACAAGGATTCTCTACTTTAGAATCCTCGGTAAAACTCCAGTTTTTAAAGATATTCGGTTGTTTATCTAGTTTTTGGACTGACGATTGTGGTGAAGGTTTTACATCGAGTAGTTTTGCCATCCAGCAATACCGTAGCAAGGTGTCTCTGGAGAGGTTTTACAGGAGGCATCAAAAGAGGAGACAGACGCGATCCCAGTCTGGTCCTCGGGGACCTGCAGACAGTCCACGGGAGCTGGGAGGGAGCAAAAATGTGGACTGCTTTGGTTCCCCCAGGACAGGATTGGGAAACACTCTCCTAGACTGTTACAGGTGATTGAAAAGCCTCATTTGTGTCCTGGTACAGTTCTTCACAGACATCATACACCATATTTTAATCTGTCTTACAAATAACAATCTGAAAATGGAATTACCTCTGATTAAATATAAAATATGAGACCATTAATCATGTTTATTCTTAGTGTAGTCATTTTGTTAATAAAACAAAAAAATGTCTTTTCATCATGCTTTGTGCAGAAAACCACAGAAACAGCCTTTGAGCGTAATAAAGTTTGGAGCTGAGAATTTCATTACTACACATGCTATGTGACACATACCGGATGGCCTGGGGGCTGATAGGTCTGTAGCTGAATTTCTTGAGCTGGCCCCCATATTACAGAGAGCAAAGTGTTGTTATTGTGCTCTCTGGGGAGGCACCTACATGGATGCTATGCCACTGAGGCCTGAACAATGACTTTATTATTCTCATGTTACTCATACAGTCTGCTGAACACAGCCGATTTGTGGGTAGAGATTGTATTGTCTCTCAAGACCATAAACTATCTAAAAAATTAAACCAGGGAGTCATAAGAGAGCATCAGGGATACAATCGCTTTGACCGAGTGTTTCTCAGGGCCAGCCGGTCCACATTTTTGCTCCCAGCTGGGAGGGAGCAAAAATATGGGCTGTGTGTAGGTCCCCGAGGACTGTTATTTAAACATCAAAGCTAAAGGAGGATGGCTGTTGTATAGCATGTCACTGTGGGGGTGTAAAAACGGTTAACGCACTCCAGCACTGCCACAGAATTCACTGCTGGTTCTTGGTGCACAACTGGTCCAGTGAGGTATTAGTGCTGAGGAAAATCAAAGTGGAATTATGGAGGACTTACAAGGTCTTTAGGTTGCTGGGTTCAAATGCGAGAGCTGAAAAGACATGGTTTGTACCATTTTTTTGTTTAGTTTTAACATTTTTTTGAGAACCGCTTTGAAGTTGTAGTAGTAGTTACAAAGTTTCGCTCTACATTGTACTTATATATTTGGAAACATACTAAAGAATCAGGACTGGTGGTGTCAGTTTCTACAAGAAGAGCCATGACAGCAGTTAATCACTGTATAAAGCTCGATTTGTGTACCAGGCAGGGAGCTGATATTGAGTATCCAGTATTTGGAATAAAATTTGGATGACCTACGAGCTCATTTTGCCCTGTCAACATCTCAGTTACTCACGCATTAAGGTACAGGTATGCTGTGGATTTATGCAAGCCTCTGTTTTGATGATATGACCAAAGCCTTTGCCTGAGAGGGTCTCTGGTTTAAGACATAGACTGAATGAAGACTGGGCAGCCAGAGAAAGGTGCATTTGCAGTTCTCCTTTTCAGGGTTAGGTGGGGACAGGTCTGAGTCACACAGGTACTTGGTTCAGGCAAGACGAAGAAAGACAGCAGGACTGCGGTGTCCAGGCTGTTCTGGGGAAACGATATAGTCTCATGACTGGCATTTAAAGTTAAATCAAATCAAACCATAATTCATTTTTAGAGCACAACAACAGGCTGACCAAAGTGCTGCACAAAATCAAACAAATCTAGGGTGGATAGAAAAGACATGAAACATGAACAATAAAGCAACAGAAATGAAACCTAAAAAGCAATTGATTGAAGTTTGCAGGTTGAAGTAAAATAGGATGCACCAATACTTTCTGTATAATAATAATAATAATAATTAATAACAATAATTTGATTCAGATTTTGTCTGAGTTATTAATGCAGACACATTGTCTGCTTACATGTATAAAAAACACGTCTGCATTTTTATTCAGTTGATTTATTATAGAAATTTTATTATCAAGCTGGTAATAATTTACCTCCCATGGGGAGATTACATGTGAAATAAACACACCGGATTTGATGGATTTATCCTGCGATGAAGACTTGATATGAGATGAGGGAGGCAGTTAAATATTTAAGAGGAGCAGGGAAGCACCCGGCAGTCTGGCTGTCAGGACGAAATTCCTTCACAAAGTTTGAATGTTTTATCAAGGTCGATTGGATTTCCTGGGTTTCATTTCTGTACTGCAGTCAGGGGTTGGCATTCTGATTGGGGGAACTAGGAAAAAAAATTAAGGTGCTTATGCTCTACTGTGTTTGTGCAAACTTCTGTGTTTTGTTGTAGCTCATTTTAGTAGATTGAGAAGGGCAAATCAACCTGATTCAGATCTATTTCTTAAAGGTTTCTTTGAATAAATTATGCAGAGAGCCAGTTAAATAAGCCAGCAATTGTTTGTGATAGCTTGATAATAGTCATAATCTTCAGAATTTGGACATTGTATATTTTCCCTCTAAGTTAAAAAGTTTATTTATATGGAAATGTAGTATGTGAATGATTGATGTTAAAACTAAACACCAGAAGATAGATTTTATATTTGTTAGTAATATGCTAATATGTGTAGTTTTTCCTGCATCACTACAATTCAGAAAGAGCGTAATGAATGAATGACCCTGATACATTCATAGTGAGATCATAATAGCAAAGAAATAGAAATTCAAAGAGATTCAGTCACCTGCTGCACAAACATGATGGGTTTTCACAGATTGACATTACGATTCTCCTCGTAACCCTGTGCTAAGGACATGGACCTGGAAGATGGGCGGAAGGATGAATGTAACCTTCAGAAGCCAAACTAGTCTTGTCCATTTGTTTATTATTTTTTATTGAGAAGAGTTATAAGACATACTTTAACAAAACTCTGCTTAAATTGCTGTGGTGTGGTCGGGACATTAGCTTCTCTCATTCATGAAAATGGCCTTTTAATGTTTGTATTGTGTTCAAATCAGAAATTAACTACACCATTTGGATTTTCTCCCAGGTAGATTTAGTGTTTCTGAGTAATTGAAATAGGTATTCCTCTGGAAAACTTAGCATCAGGCTAAACTACGTTCAACACTCAGGGGAAGCAGTATTTAATATCTTGCATAATTTACATGTGTCGCAGAAGTTTCTTGTACCTGAGATTTGCATCTTAATTTTCTTTAAAATGGAGTCCAATCAAAGCAACAGTATAGGTTTGGTTTGTCCCAAACATCTGTACCCAAATCTACACTCCTAGGTCAAAGACTCTTTTCTTCTTTTAGTATTATATATGCAACATGTGGCCAAAAGTATTTGGACATACTTGTCCAAAATTTCACTCCAAAACCAAGTGTATTTATATGAAGCCGGTCCTCCCTTTGTTGCTAAAATAGCTTGTTATCTTCTGCAAAGGCTTTTCATTAGACGGTAAACTTGACTCTTTTCAATATCTAGAAACTGCCCTGGTCCACATGCTAATAATATATTATTACATATGTTGAGAAATCATTCAAATCAACTAATAGTTTAATTAAATTGAAATATTATTATTTACTGATGATAATTGCTACAAGTAATATGCTATAGCGGGTGGTGTTGGAATACGTTTATGATGATGATGAGTTTTCATTCTATGCTGGGTTTTGCTTTAACCAATCACCTAATGAGGTCAGATTTAATTGATAGAGAATAAACATATACATTTACTTACAGCCACAAAATCACATAATTTATGTGTCAGCATCCCAAAACTTAATAGATATTTGTTACCTTGACATAGTTCATTTGTGTACTACAAAAAAATAAAACCTGTTAAAAAGTCATAATTATTCTACATAGCATTAATCAATTAATTTAATTGTTTAAAAGTCTATAGTCTGTTAACTAATCAGAAAGAATCTTTAAACAAATATGTTCAAAGCAGAATTATAACCCTTTGGTTTACCTTCAGCTGTATGGCGTGCTGTTTGCTTGTAGGACAAGTAAAATGATATTTCCAGTTTGTGGACTAATAATAAATTTGCCCCAGTTACATTTTATATGTGTTTCCTGTCAGTTAAAATATTGAGCAAATATTATCAAAGGATCTGACCTAGTAAACCGTGGTAAAAGCAACACCTTGCAGTGTTTAATGTTCACATTTCAATTCATGCCTTTCCTTTGAATAAACTACAGGCAGTAAACAAACTGCTTGCGGATTTTTCTCAGTATATACACCCTCTGTATATGTACACCCTCAGTATATACCCCTCGGTATATACTCTTCTGTATATACACCCTCAGTATATACACCCTCTGTATATATATACCCTCAGTATATACCCCTCTGTATATACACCCTCTGTATATACACCCTCTGTATATACACCCTCAGTATATACACCCTCGTACATATACCCTCAGTATATACACCCTCAGTGTATATACCCCTCTGTATATACACCCTCAGTATATACAGCCTCTGTATATACACCCTCAGTATATACACCCTCAGTATATGCACCCTCTGTATATATATACCCTCAGTATATACCCCTCTGTATATACACCCTCTGTATATACCTTTCTGTATATACACCCTCTGTATATACCTTTCTGTATATACACCCTCAGTATATACACCCTCGTACATATACCCTCAGTATATACACCCTCAGTGTATATACCCCTCTGTATATACACCCTCAGTATATACAGCCTCTGTATATACACCCTCAGTATATACACCCTCTGTATATATATACCCTCAGTATATACCCCTCTGTATATACACCCTCTGTATATACCTTTCTGTATATACACCCTCAGTATATACACCCTCGTACATACACCCTCAGTGTATATACCCCTCTGTATATACACCCTCAGTATATACAGCCTCTATATACACCCTCAGTATATACCCCTCTGTATATACACCCTCAAGATATACACCCTCTGTATATATATACCCTCAGTATATACACCCTCTGGCAATTCTGCAGCCTTTGTCCTCCCCTGCTTCTTGGTTTTTGTTTATTAGATGGGTTTGATTGGGCTATTGTGAAATAAGGCCTAGATCAGTGGGTCTCAAACTCTTTGGACCAAGTACCACTTCAGATCAAACCATATCAACCATATAACACATGGGTGAGACGGATCATAGTGACCTAAATCACAGTAACAAATTACCATTGTCTTGTCACGTACCACCTGGGTACATTATGAATACCACTGGGTGGTACTAGCCCGGATATTCTAAGTAGTATGGCTATAAGCTACAGAACTTCAGAATATTTAAGGTATTATGGCTGTATGCTGCAGAACCTTTAAGATGCTATAGATGTAGGCTACAGAACCCCTAAAAGAGCCAAAGAGGCAAACATCTGCTGAGGGAATTTATGCCACACGATTTGGTTTATTCATCCATACCAGATCCATGTCCCCCGTCTTGTACCCTCTGACAGACTGGCATCCCATCCAGGGTGTCCCCCGCCCTGTGCCCTCTGACAGACTGGCATCTCGTCCTGGGTGTCCCCCGCCTTGTGCCCTCTGACAGACTGGCATCCCGTCCAGGGTGTCCCCCGCCTTGTGCCCTCTGACAGACTGGCATCCCGTCCAGGGTGTCCCCCGCCTTGTGCCCTCTGACAGACTGGCATCCCGTCCAGGGTGTCCCCCGCCTTGTGCCCTCTGACAGACTGGCATCCCGTTCAGGGTGTCCCCCGCCTTGTGCCCTCTGACAGACTGGCATCCCGTTCAGGGTGTCCCCCGCCTTGTGCCCTCTGACAGACTGGCATCCCGTCCAGGGTGTCCCCCGCCTTGTCCTTAAAGGGAGGGATAAAGGCATGCACCATGATACTCCATGCTGTCTAGGATGGGATCTTGGATAAACAGCTGGAAAATGGATGCATGGAATTTATTATAAAAATAAATATCTAGATTATTTATTTTATTTATAACCAACAATGAAAAGTTTTCCCCTGTTGAAGTATTTAAATGTAGCCTTCTTGCTGTATTATACATTGAAAGCCGTCATCTGTCAGTATGTCTTATACAGAACATGGTAGCTTAACCCGTCGATGAAGGAAATCCGCGGGCCCAGCTTTCCATCCCAAGGTTATGTCATTAAAGTGTTCATTGTGCACTCGCTCAGAAGTGCCTTTGTCATTCGAAAACCTCTTCACTACAAAACAATTCCAGCTTTATCTTCTCGTTTAATTACTCGGCTAACCTTTATCTGAGCTTTATTCCCTTGTTTAATTACTCAGAAGGAACATGTGTAATTCTAATTGACAAAAGCAGTGTAAGGTGAGTGACAGAGAGAAGAGCAACAACACAGTGGGTCTACATTAGTGACGGCTGTTTGTGTGAAGTAGAATTCCAAAATTCCACAGTCGGCGTCATCTACAGAATTGAAAGTAGCGGAAAGCCAGAAATGTTTTAAGCTTGGGTCACCCTTCCATCCGTGAGGAATAGTGCGACTTCAGGTGCATTCATGCATTTTCTGTGGTCTGCTGCATGTCTGACCTGTGCAGTGTGGACCCAGGGCTTCTCGCTTATTATCATATAAACCAGATTTCCTACATATTCAGCATACCTGGGAGAAATGGGCCGCCTCCACCCAGAGCTGGGTCAGGGTGCTCAAAGCAAACAGGGACCGTAATTACGCCGCAGTCGCCGATGACAGCACAGCCAGGCACCTGCCGTCTGGTTCAATTTTTCCCATTCCTCTGTCCTGTTACTCGCGGAAGAACTGGGTCTGGGTTTGTGTCTCTACCAAGCGGACGTCACCCTCGCTCCATAACATGCCTATTTTATGGTTCACTTTGTGTAACAGAGCCAATTTATGCAGACACAATGCGTCTATATGAACATGCGTTTCCTTTACAAACATATGTAGTGTTTTGACTATATGCATATTTTTAAAAGTCTTTCATTAAATTTTCTGTAACCCATTATAGGGTTGTGGTCTTAGCCTGGAGTCTACTCCAGGCTGTCAGAGGGCACAAGGCAGGGGACACCCTAAAAGGGATGCCAGGCTGTCAGAGGGCACAAGGCAGGGAACACCCTAAAAGGGATGCCAGGCTGTCAGAGGGCACAAGGCAGGGGACACCCTAAAAGGGATGCCAGGCTGTCAGAGGGCACAAGGCAGGGGACACCCTAAAAGGGATGCCAGGCTGTCAGAGGGCACAAGGCAGGGGACACCCTAAAAGGGATGCCAGGCTGTCAGAGGGCACAAGGCAGGGGACACCCTAAAAGGGATGCCAGGCTGTCAGAGGGCACAAGGCAGGGGACACCCTAAAAGGGATGCCAGGCTGTCAGAGGGCACAAGGCAGGGGACACCCTAAAAGGGATGCCAGGCTGTCAGAGGGCACAAGGCAGGGGACACCCTAAAAGGGATGCCAGGCTGTCAGAGGGCACAAGGCAGGGGACACCCTAAAAGGGATGCCAGGCTGTCAGAGGGCACAAGGCAGGGGACACCCTAAAAGGGATGCCAGGCTGTCAGAGGGCACAAGGCAGGGGACACCCTAAAAGGGATGCCAGGCTGTCAGAGGGCACAAGGCAGGGGACACCCTAAAAGGGATGCCAGGCTGTCAGAGGGCACAAGGCAGGGGACACCCTAAAAGGGATGCCAGTCTGTCAGAGGGCACAAGGCAGGGGACACCCTAAAAGGAATGCCAGGCTGTCAGAGGGCACAAGGCAGGGGACACCCTAAAAGGGATGCCAGGCTGTCAGAGGGCACAAGGCAGGGGACACCCTAAAAGGGATGCCAGGCTGTCAGAGGGCACAAGGCAGGGGACACCCTAAAAGGAATGCCAGGCTGTCAGAGGGCACAAGGCAGGGAACTGCCTAGCAATGGCCTGTAAAATTTCCCAGGTATCCAGTCAGCTAGCTCACGTCATGAGGAGACCTGTAGTGTAATTTGACAGCAGATCCTGTCCAGAAGGACTCTGGGGGGATGTCTTCTTGCAGAAGGGGGCGGGGGGCATTGTAGCCTGGTCTGGAGCAATGCTGATGTGAATCTGGAAATGGCTCAAAGGAACTGACAGACTAACACTGGGCAGCAGGTCGCGTAGGGAACCTGAAAAATAAAATACAGTCAAATTAGACGTACATTTCCATCCATCTTCCATACCTTGGGGTCACAGTGCGCCTGGAGTCTATCCCATGGGTCATTTATAGATGTGCTTTACCTATCCTGTTTTTGGATTACAAGAGGAAAGTATTGCACCTAGGAGAAAACTCACAAAGAACAGGCAAAGGGCTGATGAGGGGCAGGGGGACCATTCAAACGGCCCGGAGGTGCGAGTCGGTCTGAGCCGCTGAACCCGCCTGCTGTCAGAAGCCCAGCGAGGCTGATCCTTGCCTTTTGGTGACCTTTATGTTCTGCTGGCTGCTGCTTAAACACCGCATTTTCCTTCCCGAGCTTTTTCACATTGTTTACATGGTTAAAGTTACCTTGCGTCACGTCCTTGTCTGGCTGTTCTGGAGCGGGGCATCAGTGTGCCAGAAGTCACACCTGTCTGCCCCCCCCAGCCCCCCCCCCAATCCCCAGCAGGGTCTCCTGGTACATTTTGTCCATTGCTGCTTATTCCTCATTTATCTCCTTGAAGCCATCGTGTCTTTGAAAGCCTGGTGACTGGATGTACTTCTCCCATTGCAGCCGGCGCCGACAACAAGATAGGCTGGGCCTTTGGATTGGGCCTGGAGCGTCTGGCCATGGTCCTCTACGGGATCCCCGACATCCGCCTCTTCTGGAGCCAGGACGAGCGCTTCCTCCGCCAGTTCCGCTTACCCCACATCAACGACCCCGTCAGCTTCCAGGTACAAGCTTTCTTCCTAGCAGTCATCTTTATTTACCGTATCTGATCTATGTAATACTTCAACAGTGAATGAACAACCTTCAAGGGTGATTCTAGGATTTTTACGGTAAGGCACATGGGAGTGGCCAGATTTCATATGCAGGGGCCAATCTTATCATTAGCCAATGAAATGTTTTATATCTGTGAGTGACAGAGGAGGCGACACTGCTGTGGCCAATCAGCTTTCACTTAGGCCCAGTGCCCCTGTGGCCCCGCCTCTGTATAGGTTTCCTTCTCATTAGCACATTAACACCACCTGGCCAGGCACGGTATGTCTTTAAGACCACACTTACTGTGTCGTGTTCAAGCTGATCTCTGCTTTTTAGCAAACTAGCATCTTTTTTACGAGTCTGGTCCTTGAGCAGCACTTCCTGCTCTGGTCCTTGTTAGCAAAAGCTCACCCTGCCTCCTCATCTCCACACCCATCCCCGGCGCTGTCCTGATCTCCTCACCCTCTCAGGGATGACTGATGTGGGGTTTAACCTGCAGAGAAGTGCCCCACCTCCCTAACCCCCCCCCCCCCCACAGAACTCCCTGGCACATGCTGGCTGCTGATTTGCATTCTATCTTTTTTCTTCTTCTTTGTTCCCTTCTTTTAGCTTTCGTGTCGCCATTTTTTACTCCAAAATCCTTGTGACTGGCTGCATTAAGTGTCAGTCAGCCTATTGTGCTCCCTCCCTCTTTTATAATTGGACAGCTTTTTATGGTAATTTATGTTTGGGGTCCTCTGTCATTGTATAGGCTTCTTAAATCGGGTGAGTTTATTGGTCTTGTGTTCAGAGGAGATCCTGTCGTTAACAGGTCTTACCTCCCAAACTCATCGTTAAGATGGTTTTAGATTCAGTTTATTTACTATGTGTCCTTACAAGCATTGCCCTTTTGGGCTTCACTGTGCCTCTGTGGCTCTCACCTGAAAGTCCCTGGCTTGAAGGGTCGACTCTGTTGCCTGTGAGGGCTTTGCCTTTGGGTTTTTGTTCATAACTGAGGATTTACCAAAATATACAGATTGCACAAAATATATAAATATTCACATGGACGTTTGCACTAAATGTGTGCATACTTCACATATGCACTGTATATTTAGCATGAATAGCTAAATAATATGATTTGCAAGAGCGCGTGGGTTGCAACCGTATTGATTAATTCAAGAAATCACCCTCATTCAATACATTATAAAACAAATTGTAAGATGTCACAAATATTTCTTGAAGTGAATTACAGTCACATGCAAATTATTGGCAACCACTACTGTTGCAGATTTTGCCGAAGGATACAAATGTATTGTTGCTATTCTCTCCGCACTTTGGTATGATAATTATTCTGTTACATGCCTTAGGGCTGCACTCTTCTGGGGGATATTTAGTTTGTATTGTTATCCGGGCATAAGAATTAAATTTGGGGGAAAATCAGCAGCTGTTTTTATTGGCAACAAGGACAAATAATGATAAATAAAGTTAAATAATGAAACAAAATCTGGTGATTGTTTAGTCCAGGGTCCTTGTCAAATAATGATTTATGCTTCTTATTGTAATAGTTATAGACCTTTTTCATCCTACACCATGACTACACAGTAACCAAACCACAACTGTGCCATGATTGTACCATGACCACAACACAACCACTGTGTGACTGTCACATGACTATTCCATGTTTTCTACCATGACCACTACATGCCTATTCCATGAGTACATCATGATTACACCATGACCGAACCATGACCGCTGCATGACAGTCCCATGTTTTCATCGTAATCTCAGTTTTACTGCTTTGTCATCAAATCAGGACTGTATCATGACGCCTCCACCACTACATTATGACCGTATCATGACAGCACTGTGACGACATCATCCCCATATGATACCTTCTCCATGACCACATCATGACCGTATCATGACCCTACCATGGCCATATCATAACTTCTCCATGACCACATCATGACCGTATCATGACCCTACCATGACCACATCATGACCGTGTCATGTCAGCACCATGATCACATTATGACCGTATTCACCGTGATCGCTTCACAAAGGCGTGTTCCAGCCCCAGCCACGGTGCTCCCTCAGGGACAGACCCCGGTGGTGCCCTGAGCTGAGGGCCTTCACAGGGGACCTGCATACATACCCACCACTCTCCTCCCCTACTGTCCTCTTGCCTGCCTTGTAATGAGCTGTGTCCGGGTTCAGCAGTCTGGGACGTGTGACTGTATTTGTACCCTATAAACAGGGAGTAGGCTATCCGTAAATGCTCCCCCCACCCCCGGTATGGTCTCCCCAGGGAAAGAGCATGATGCAGGGATGTGCTTTCCTTATTTGGATGGGGACAGGGGGGCAGTGATTGGGGTGAGCAGAGAGATGTCTAGAAATCCATGGACTTTAGATATGTTTTAGGTGATGTCATTGTCAGAAATATGTGTAGCAGACGTGTCGGATGGCACACACACACATTTCTCGTATTATTAATGCTGAGATGTCTTATATAAGATTTGTGATATTTAACGAGACAGTTTTTGGATCCAAAAATGTTACTTCCTGAAGTCGAGTTCAAGCAGTCAGCCAGTTACACTTCACATTACGTAACCTGTCACCAGCCACTTTTTTTTGTTATAGTGTCAAGATTTCCAAAATAAGGGGGGGGGGGGACATATTTCCAGACTTCCTGGACAGAAAGTGGCAGAAAACTAAAGAAAAAATATATATTAACCTGTTATGAGTAACATGCATGTTCAAAACCTACACCAATCAGAATGTTCTATATAAAGCAAAAGTATCACATGAGTAGTATAGTAGTTATGGACTTGGGACTAAAGAGAGCAGAATTGATGGATTAAGAACTCATTACCTTTAAGGAACATAGATCCACAGGAGCGCAGAACCACAGGACCACCTTTATATAAAAAAAAATCTCTGCTTAAAAACAACAGCCATAAGCTAGGAAACGAAACCAGTGCAGCGATATTCATGCACATTTTCTTCACGGAGCCTGTGATGGCAGTAAAGGATTCCTGTAGGTGGTAGCGATGTGCATAAGAGCGTGGTCATAAAGGCAGGGCAAGATGGGCGACAGGCCCATTCAAGTGGCATGGCCGGGTTCTGTAATCCGAGGAGCGTGATGTCAGAAGGCACAGGAATGTAGTGGTCTTGGAGGAAAGGTACCCAGTCGAGATTTAAACTGCTTATAGTGAAGATAGAGAGAGATCAGAGATATACTTTGGGTGTGTTATTAAGATTTTAGAGGTGGGCAGGCTGCAGACAGGAAGTAAAAATTAAATATTTATACACTGAAAAACAAGATGAAAAACAAGCCATATACATCACCAGTTCACTGCTTTGATATAAATACAGCTGAATGTTTTTGTTTTACATTCATTTATTACTTAGACCAGTGGTTCCCAAACTTTCTCTGCAGGGCCCCCCTTTTCTAGATAGGAACATTATTGAAACAAATGCAATTACAAAATACAAATGGTGCATTTTCACCACTGTGGGAGAAAAAGAGCAATCAATTAAAAATAAAAGTCCATCATAAGTTTGAAATTATGCAAATGTAGATTTAACATTCCTATTGATATTCATTGGCGTACACAAATTAAAGTTTGTCTTACGATTACCGCATTTTGTTTTTAATGATAACCGCAGGTTTCAGCCTATACTATAGCACAAAACAACACTGATCGGTAAATCATACCGATTAATTGATAGTCTCCCTGCACTTCATGTAGAGAATTTGAAACCTTGTTTTTCATGATACGGTTAGATTTTTTTTACCGTATTGATTAATTCAATTCTGCAAAACGTCGTCACGGGTCACCATGTCACATGGTACAAAAACCTTGCAAGAGCAAGATGACTTAAGACAGATCGTACAGCACCTCTCAGCCGGCTGCACAAACTGGAACAGCCTCCGTGGCGACACAACTTTGCCCTTAATGGCTGAAGAATGTGACGTTTGTATCCCAGGAAGTTCCGATGCATTATCTGCTATTTCTCCCGGATATCACGTAAAGCAGTGAGAACTGGTTTTCAGTTAATTTACTTGGTAAAATAAAGTTTAAATAAATGACATAAATGCTCTAATAGTACACGTAAGTTAGTGGTTCATTTATTGTTAGTTACTGTAATGTTGCGCTGCTTTATTTGTTTAATCGTCCAGTCTGTGAAGAGATTGTTTTAGGGTGGCACATGCCCCTGCGGCTATCCCATGAAATCAGGCATTGTGTCACAAGTAAGATGTTCTGCAGCAGAAGATCCTGCCTTCCAGTTTACTTTTCGCTATCCTGCTAATAAAGGATCTGTCCGAGCAGAAATTATTAGCAATATAAAATAAGGCAACATCCCAGGACTGTGCAGTTAGGGGCTGGAGAACATGGGACATGTATATGATTGATCAGGTGTTTCAAAGTAATTCCGAGCCACCAGCCATCTATGGATTAATTTAGCAGCAGCTGTCTCCTGCTTCGGCGGCGCTCGTCGGCTTCTACGTATCCACCGCCATCCGCTTCCACTCTCTCTCAGCTTTTTCTGCTGATGAGTGTTGTTGGTGGATCCTTCTACCAACAACGATCTTTCATACAGTCTGTGGGCACAAGCTTTTCGTCAACATGGCAGCACGGCTGGCTTGAGTGTCCTGTTCATCCTTTCCAGACTGCACCGACGATTATTAACTTTGCTAACTGACCCCGTTTGAGGTACTTGGCTCTGTTAAGGCTTATTAATGTTCCTTTTCGTGCTTTATTTTTGCACTGTGGTATTTTTTTTTCTCCCTTGTACTGCACATTTTTACAAATTGTTTGCTGACACAGCATAAACATACACTATGTCCTGCCTTAAGAAACTCTTTCATATTGGAATTTTTATTCCAAATTTTTATAGAACATACAATCATGACTAGTTGAACCAAAGCGTAACAGGGAAGGGGGGGTATTGTTTTGAGGGGGGACAAAGTCAGGGCAAGCCCCTCCCCTCACTTGTAATACGTTATGTAATCATAAAGTATTGTCCGCATTGTTTGTGTTTGGTAAAAAACAAATTTACTATGGGTCAGTTTGTTTGGCTTTCATAGCCTTTGGTTTACCAAGGGTGCCGATTAAAAATCGCCCCCACTGTATCCTCCACAAACCCCCCCCCCCCCCCCCCCCCCGAATCTTTTGACTATGACACATGCATTGTACAAGTGCCACATCAATTGTTAGCTAACACCTGCCCTCCCCCACATGTTAAACACCCTGCGTCGTGCTTGCAAATCATGTTGATTAATTGCCGCGCCACGTACCATGCCTGTGGTCGCTCTCACATCCACTCCGCCCAGGATCCCTCCTGGGAGCCGGCTCCGTTTAAATGTTCATTAATCAAAACTGACGACGTGCACACATGCACTCGTGCGACACTCATATGCGCTCGCAAATCCTGCCGTGACACGTTAATAAGACAGAACTCGGAATGACGCCTCGTTTGTGCTAGCTAGCAGGAAATGAAGCTGTGTTTTGTTTTCATGCACCTTGGGAGATTTCGTCTTGTCCTGGATGTCTCAGGTTGTTCCCTAGCTTTGATTGAGACATGACTGTGTCCTGTCAGAGTATCGGAAAAAGCTACCCTGAATTTACAAACAACGGTCCTGCTTAGCTGACAGCCTGTAAGATCCATTCCTTATGGAACACAATACAATTTAGAGATTCAGTTGGTGGATTTTCGTTGACCTTTTGACCCTCTCAATTTTGTAAGGGTGCCCATGAAATGAGTATGAATTATGATGTGTTGTGATGGCATTTGAAATATGTTCTGTTTTATGAGGCTGCATCAGAGGCTATGAATAGTTTGCTTATATCTGTAACACATATACACACATAAATATTTATGAGTGCATCTGGGACAGCGACGGGAAGATCACACGCTGGAATGATGTAGCCGTATGCTAAGAGCGGCGAGGCCCCGTGTCCTGGGGGGTCGACAGGTTTTCCAAGGGCTGTTGTTGGGGCATCCAGCAAATCGACCTCTGGCAGAGCTGCTGATCCGCTTCTGAGTTTTCATTAAGGCATGGATCCTATCTGTGGTCATCTGGCATAATGGAGGAAGGTATACAAACCATATATAATGCATATACTGTAAAACATTTTTTGTGTGTGTGTGTGAGAGAGACAGAGAGAGAGAGAGTGAGCGGGTATACCTTACCTTATGGGGACACAATGTCCCCACAATGTGATGAATACCTGTTTTTTTCTCAATTTAATAAAAATCTGTGACTGCAATGAAAAAAACTAAGTTTGTCTTTGAGAAATTGAGAGACTGGAATCCCTTCATTCCATGTGACGCCTGAGGTTCACCATGTCCTTACGTTGAGGGCATGAGATGTTCTCCAGTCATTTTATACCCTGTTCACACTGATTCTTTTTGCGCTCCCATGCTCTCTGGGAGCCTTCTTGGACGGTGTATAGGTTCAGACTCTGGTGACCAGAAGGTTGCCAGGTCAAATCCCAGTGTCAGCGGAGTGATGTCACTGTTGGGCCCTTCAGCAAGGCCCTTAAACCCCAATTGCTCCATGGACTTCCTAACCTAACCCTGCTCTCTCAATTGAATGTTGCTTTAAAAAGTATCTGTTAAATGAAATAAATGTAGCATCTTACAAGGTCTTATTTTCTCTCTCCCCCCAGCCCCTTAGTAAATATCCGCCTTTGATGAACGACATTTCCTTCTGGATACCTGCTGATGGCTTCACTGCGAATGACTTCTATGACCTAGTGAGGACCATTGGCAGTGACCTGGTGGAGGAGGTCTCCCTGGTGGATCAGTTCACTCACCCCAAGTAAGATGCAGCACCTTCTGTTTACTTAAAAATCATGCTTGATCTGCAAAATTCCAGTTAAAAGCAGAATACTTTGTATCTTCTTATCGCTAGCTTGCTAAGAGGTTCTGTGTTCCTAAAAGGTAATAAGTTCATAATATATCAGCATTCCTTGTGTTTGTCATGTACTGTTGGTACACAAGATTTGACAATTTCAGTCCTCACTACATAGGAATTAAAAATACTTTATTTGTGTGTACCTAATTGTTCCTTTGTAGTAGAGACGCTTTATGCTTAAAAATGTTTTTCTTATTAAATACTGGAACAGGGATCAGATTTCAGAGAGTGGAGAATTTAATTGGAAAGTGTAATAATCTGAAAAATCCTGTCTAAATGTCGATGTCTTTTGAATTAATGGCTTTCAGAGATATACACATACAGAGCCACGCACAGGTTTGTAATTATATCTTTGTAGGGACTCTCCATTCATTTCTATGGGGAAAACCCTAATCCCAACATGACAACCTTAACCCCTACCCAGCCCTAACCTTACACATAAGTACCTAAACAAAATACGAGACTTTTGTCATTTTTAATTTTTTGATAGCATTCACGGATTTTTGTGAGGACCTGAAAAATGGTCCCCACAATGTGAAAATAACCGGTTTTTATTACATTGTGGGAAACATAATCCACACACAGACATATACACACACACACACACACACACAGCCACCCACAGGCAGACACACGAAAGAGGAGGTACCTCTTGTTCCTCAGATTAATCCCTGACCTGTACCTGACAGGAAACACGGCAGAATCGTGTCGGTAAAGCCAGACTCATTAGTGGCGACCGCCGTCAGGTCAGACAAAAGACGCGGAGACCCGAACCCCCGTTGACGGCAAAGACTAATGTTCCCTGCCAGTTAGTGGGCGAAAAGATCATTTAGAAAATGAAAGAAGCAGATTTCTAATTTCACCCGACAAAGGAGACAGCCTCATACTCAGGGTCAGGAGTGGAGACATTGTGAAATAGTTTGGTAAAGGCTTGCCCCTCTTTCCCTCCTGAAATTAGATTTTACCTACTTGTCACATAAGATGGCTTTATGTCCGTTAATTAGGCATAACATTTTTAAAATCAATATCACTTATACCCATGATATTTGCGCAGTATGGACCATTTAGCCATTACTAGTAGTGATTAAGTTATTTTTGATCCTGAACCCTTTCGTTCTCCATCTGTGCTTTTCTTCGAAATGTAATCGATAAAGACATAAGAGGACGGCTGCAGGAGAGGAAAGCTTCTCCACTTGGGTCTTATTAAGGGCAATCATTAAAAAGTCTGCAGTGAGTAAGAAACACAGGCATTAAGCTATTTTCCGTACGATCGGTCTTTTCCATCACTGAACAGCATCCACATCCTTATCGCGTCCTGTGTCTGTGCTAATGATTTTGGGTGTGACAGCTCGACCCTCGGGTGTGAGCGCTGCAGGCTTTTGAATATGGAAGATCGCAAAGCATCGCATTTGAGAGCGTTAGCTACTTATCCTGGGAAATAATCATTTTCATAAATTGTGATCGCAGCGTGAATCAGGCATGATTAACGGCGTTTGTGATAACACTGATATCGGCACAATAGCAAAACATCAGTAGCCACGTATTTGCCTTCATATTGACACCTCATTAATTATCATGGCATGTTTTTGTGGCACAAGTGAGCAGAAACACAATATTAAACACCCACCCCCAAAAAAATATAGTGGTACATTAATCCAAGGCAAAAGATTCTGAGAATATACTAGGAGCACCACTTACAGCTAGGTAACAATAATTCATATTATTTTATTTATGCAGGTTGCAGCAAATTCAGCAAGTTTTTCAATTCACAGTGACATTCACCCCATTTAATACACCAAAGTATTTTACTAGAATAGTTAAGCATCTCCTGCAATATTTTCTGCACTGATCCAGGTCTCTGACTTGGGCTTGAACCTACTACCATCTGGTTTCCAACCCTTTACGAATATATTGCATTATTATCAGCCAGTGAATGCGATGGAAAACCCTGCATAACACTGTGGTTAAAGCCAAAAAGTAGCTTTACCAGATAGTAGCACCAAAACAGTTTACATTTATAGTGTTTCAAGGGCACAGCTGGTGTAAATGGCTCTTATAAACAATAAGACTGTGTTGCTGAGCCAAACCCAAATGGTTATTCTTTTAATAAAATGGTTTGGTGTTCCTTCACGCTATATTTGCATGGTAATCAAATCGGTAGATTCCAGTTTCCCTAAATGGAGTATATTATAAAATTAGCCGTGAGACAGAAAGGATGCGTTCTCTCAGAGGATGGCAGATAAATGAGGGGAGAGCTGTGCTTCTCGGGGATATAAATAGATGCATCTGCGTGGTGTTAAAAGCCGTTACGGCCATAATAAAGTGATCTTCATTATTACCTTACAGATACTCCTTAGATTGTTATGATTGTCTTAATGGCTGTGCTTTTAGGGAAAAGCAAATCATTTCAGGATAATGTATGTGTGTGATTCTATAATTTGTATGCAATAAACACATGTTTTTTAGCTATAATGTTACATTTTTTATTGTTGCTATTTCATAGCCATTGATTGAGATTTGTTAAGAGTAACCACTGTCTTACATACATCTCAGTGTTCTGTTCTGTATTTATTGTGAGAGGCTCGACAATGATGGAGGAGGCGGGGTTATCTAGGGGGAGTGATCATGTGACCGTGGTTATTATGCTGATTGGGTCCTTGTGTTTCTGGCACTATAAATGTATTCTTTATTTCTTTCTTATTTGGCCCAGTGAACCTCCTCAGAACCCCTCACCTTTACTATTCTGGTGGCTCGCTTTGTGGAACACCTCTGTAGCCTTGAGGAATCAGTGGCCAATGAAAACGAAAGGAAATGATAATACTGTGGAAGCTTATTGAGGACTCTAGTCCATAAAGATGTTACTTTAAATTCATTCAAATTAAAATTCATTTTATAATTGTCTCCTTTTATACCCTCAGTTTAATGTATCTGAATTTGATGTATGTGATGTAGTGCATCTTTTATTATTCACGGCAAGCACTTTTTGAGCTTGAATTAATATACATCCAGCCAATTTTCATTTTTCATAGTGAGATTGGAACCAGGGCCATGCAGTTGGGCTGGGGGGTGGTCCCCTTTGACTGGGAGGGGGAGGTTCTCCTTCATAAAATCTCCCCCAAAAAGGGACACACAAAACCTCAGAAGGGAGTCATGTTGGGCAACCCCCCCCTCCCCCCAGTGACTGGACATCCCAGGGTCAAAAGGCATGAGGCAGGGGCCCCCCTGGATGGGGTCTAATCGGGCATCATTTGCAGTCATGCAATAAGGGCAAAACACATGTCTTTGGACTGTGGCAGAACCAGAATACCTGCAGGAAACCCACATAAAGAGGGGGAATTTGCGACATCTGCATAAACAGAGGTGATGACACTGGAACTGTATGGCCTCAGTGCAGTCTAGTAAACTAGGTTGTATTAATTTACATTTAAATTTAAAATCTGTAAAAGGTCTCCATATGACTTTCATCGACAGTCCAGGTTGCTGAAATATTCTGATTTGTGTGAGAGATCATTTTGTAAACTGGCATACACTGTACCATACTCTGTGCAGTAGGCGTTAGATTTTCGGCTTCTGGTTACGTTCACAGGAGTGAGGAAGTGCAGGTATTTTGCAGATAACTAAAGATAGAACTTCAGATTCTGCGCTGATTGCCACTTAAGGTGTGCAGAATTTGTCCACACATAACTGAACTCATTATACTTGACTGTGTGAAGTTCAGTAATTTTCACTTTGTGGTACAGTTACAGCGTTGCATTTTAAGCTCTCTGATGCTGGGTAAGTTTCTCTTTTCGGTGCAGTAAATAGCTAATCTCACGTTTCATAGTGAAGAGGCAGCCCTACAAATAAAATACTGCTGAGTTTGAGGGGTTTGCCCACTATCCCTGCTTCTTCCTCCCTCTTTCCGTCTCTGAGTATAAATAGGCGTGGCGAAGAAGCCTACTGTCCCCCAAAGTGTCACATTTATTCAGGGAGCTGTCATGTAAATGTGCAGTGCATGCTGGGATACCGGCTCCTTCACACAATACAGAGGCGGTGTGAAGACATCTGAAGGAAATTAATGAAGTGCGGAACGGCTCGCCTGTCGAATTTCTACAAATATCACGTCTCCGCACCTCATTTCAGAAACGGTTTTAAGACTTTTTATAGCTAGTTTATTTTTAAACTGTTCTTTGTGTGATTGTGTGTGTGTGCGTGTGTGTGCGTGTGTGTGTGTGTGTGTGTGTGTGAGAGTCGTTTTTTGGGCAGATATGAAATGTACTTTCCTGTTTCATTCGCTGAGTATGATGGCCGGGTTTCTCCTACTGTCGTCTTTTTCTTTTCCTTCACTTTTTTTTTTTTTTTGTTTCTGTCACACTGAAGTCTGTTTTCTAGCCATCATGCTTTATAGGCGCCAAAAGCATCATATTCCCACAGAATCGGTATTGATTTTTATTTATTTATTTTCCTGAAGGTGTTACGCAATAAACTGCAGAGCTGAGGAGCTTTCAGGGCCCCATTTTTCGGAGCTCAGACCTATGGGGCTCACAGCACCTCTTATATAATAGTTTGTGGACGGCGAACATTCATGGTTTCAGGTCTTTAGGTATGTTAGCATAGCAGGTATGTTGGTATGAAATCGAACGATTTATTAGAGCAGCTATTTCCTTGTAGAGAGGATCCAATTACCTGCCCCTCCGACCAAAACTAAGATTCCGAAACAATGTCTTAGAGATTTTTTTATATGTGCAAGGGCACGAGTAGACTCTGTGCCTTGTGTTTCGTCTGAGGTCTTTGGAAGTGGAAGCAGATCTTTTTAGGCGGGTTTCTACCCTGCCCTGTGCACGTCTGTAGTATCTCTCGCTCCTCCAAGGGCTCACCTAGCGGACGCCAGCCCCAGCTCTCCTGTCCTCTCATTTCCATACTTGTAAGACACATCTGTGCCTTGTGATGATCATTTAGCATTTGGGAATAAAGGCGTCATTATTCAGCGTCAACACTGCACCGACAGCAGAGTAATCGGGGTTCACTCAGCCACCTGACAATTAGCAAATAGCCCTTTCTTTATTACTTTTCATGAATATATTTGTTGGATTTTATTGCAGCTTAACATAATGAGGCCGAATAAATATATTTGTTTAAAAGGTTTTTTTTTTTTCTCAAAGCAACTTGACCAGATTAATACTTGTTCTTCACTGTCCATCCATCTTTCACCCAGTTATCCAGTGCAGGATTGCAGAGAACATCTAGCATGAAGTATGAGGAAGGGGGCAGTGAACAGGGTGTTAGGGAGATGCTCGCATACAATGGGCAATTTAGAAACACAGATTCACATAACTGTGTCTTGTTGGACCCCAGAGCATCCAGGGTAAACATCCACGCTCCACATAAAAGTTGCCGTTCGGCAAAGTTGGAGAGAGAGTACGCTTCCTTCACGCTTCCGTTTCCGTGCATGTATCTCTCATGATGTTCGATAGCATAGTCGCTGACCCGTAACTGAATGACCCACCTCTACCCCAAACTCTCTGCAACAAAACAGAATCACTCTACGCTAGAAAACTCTGCATAGCTGACCTGCTTAAACTCTCTGTCTGTAAAACCTTACAAGCCAATGAAGCAGCGGCTGTAGCCCTGTGTTTGCGCGGACGCAGGATTGACAGAAAGTTTAATGTCATCGGGGAATTGAATTTTTTTACCCCCTAATCTCGCTCTGTCGGCATGAGGAAGGAGCAGCATTTCCATTTATCATTCAGTAATTCTTTGCTCGTGTGGTTGTCTTTGCTTAAAGAATAGCACTGTATTTCATAGCTGTTATTCTTGGGATAAAAAACAGGGTTGCAGCTTAAAGCCAAGTGTCGGCAGAGTTGACTTAGCTTAGCTACTAATTCCTTGCCTCTTCTTTTGAATTTTATATGGGGTCTCTGGTGGATGCCCACCTAGGATACAGTTTAATCGCAGAGTGCTTTACAGATATGCTGGGCCTGTATTATTGAAGAGGTTTCCTTTAGGGCACTTTCAACATAATGCTACACATTTGCTTTAATTGCAAAGGCCACGGGTCTGGGAAGCTGGCGGTATTGCAGCCAGTGAGTCGTCCCCCTGCGCGTTCGCCAACTCAGGGATTGTAGCATCATTTAAGGATGTTTGGATTCAAGAGCTTTCAGCGACCATTTGTTCTTGCTTTTATTTTTTTTTTCGCTGGAAGTCTGGTTAGTCTTTGCCTGACCCGTTGAGAAAGTGTGTCAAGGAAATGGAGACTAGCAGAAAGCCGGTAAAAGCCCAGCTCACAATGAAGGAACGGGGGGCCAGTTCAGGTATCAAGGCTTTCTGGATGAAAAGAGATGTCTTAAAGGGGAACAGTCAGCTCACAAGTCACCCTAATGGATCCACAAAGGATGCGAGGCCCAATATTTTAATGGCAGGTTAGGGGCAACCTTTAAAGTTTTCAGGCCATTCAGAGAATTATATGGTGAGAAAGCAACTCGATCTTGAGGGAAGTGTTAATCCTTTATTGCGGCATGGATGGCGGAGGATGGGGGGGGTTGGTGAGCGTGTTCAGAATGAGACGGGCAGTTACAGAGCCGGCCCCGAATTGCCCTCTTTACAACACACAGGGGCAGGTTGATTAAGGACGGACAGCTGGGAGGGAATCTTACAACCCAATGTCGTTGCCTGGGAGACATCAGGGGGTCAGACATTTCAGAAATGTTCAACACATGAAGCAGTCAGTCCTGGGCCAGTTACATATTTCGGCACTGATGTGCTTGGAATGTTGCGTGTGGCCCTGTGTCTGTGATCGGAAGGTGGCTGGTTCGAATCCCGTGGTTAGCGGAGTGATGTCACCATTTCGCCCATGAGCAAGGCCCTTGAACCCAAGATATCCAAGGGACCCTAGATAAATGGCTGACCCCACACTTGGACCCTGTACATGTGTGTGTCTCACAGGAGAGAAAGATATGCAAAAACTAGAAGTCTTACCCATATTCGTACTTGTACAAATGGCAAGAATAATTCATAAAAAAAATTCATTTTGTATATAATTTTAATGATTTTCGACTTCGGTATTAGCTATAGATATTTATGCTTTGTAGATTATGTATTGATTTGAGCTATTATTTGTTTTTTTGTTTTGTTTTGTTTATTGGTTTATTTTGACAGGGACAAAGCATATTGCCAACATAACATTAAATATACCAAAATTCCCAAAAGGCAAGTTTTCATCTGTAGTTCTTGAGTTCTCCTTTTTAGAGAATAGCATACTCTCCATAAATTTTTGATTGAATTGTCCTTGGTTGTTTAGTTTTTCTTCACAGGAGTCAATATTTGGCACATAATTGTATGTTCCTCTCCCGTAACCTTAGGCTAAGCTATTTGTAAAGTTGATTGTTTCAGATGTTTAAGAGTAAATGAAATATGTGTGCTTCTTTCAAAGTAATCGTCTTAAATTCTGAGCAGAATGTCGCCCAAATGTGGTGGATACCGCAGCAACTGCAGGACGATGCCAAGCTGAGGTGACGGTCGGCTCTCCCGTCATATTAGAGTGCAGTTACATTTACTAAACTCTCAATCCGTCCTGAAAAAATATAGCCCTGCTTTGCATATATTTGCATACTCTTGTAAAACTAATCCCCCCCCTCTAGTTTAGTAGATTGCAGTAAAAGGTCCTGTGAGGAAGTGACCTTGGGAATTGACCATATTTAATCTGACTGGGTTTAATAGAACAACCAAAAGTCATGATGGTGGAGGCAATGGGGAAATCACACTACACACAAATATGAAAAAATTGGTGACATGAATGAAAGGTATGAAAATAAAGTATATATGTATATAGTCACATAATGCATATAGACAATGCTACTATAGGCTCTACTACTGTAGAGAATGAAAACCAAACACTGAGAATGACAAGCCCATAAAACCCCAGCAAAAAAGCATGGTAACAGAGTTACAGAAAGAATGGAGAGGAAAATAATGCAGCCTTCTGTTCTTTTATGCCATCTTAACAGAACCGAAGAGTAATTAATTACCTGTTATTGCCCGCTAACCAATAAGGAGGCAGCGCCGTTTTGTCATGGTAACAATCCATGCACAACACCAGATCAGCCAGGCTAATTTATTTGTACGATGGAGGGCTGGAAATGAACTTGAGTGTGAGCTCATATGTTTTTCCTTCATCGCCCAAGGCCAGGTTTGGACCAGCTGCGCTAATGGAGAGAGCATCAAGTCCATTATTTGGCCACTTGGCGTGAAGACTATATAAATCTTCACTCTTAGAGTCTGTGGTTTTTTTAAAGATACCCCTATTCAACAACCAAAAATATATTTCCTGTGCTGAGAGTTTAGCATGGGCTAAGGCCTTGTCTACTGGCTGTCCTGTTGAGGTTGAAGGCCTTGGATTGTGCTGTGAATTCGGAGAGAGATGTTTGTAAATGTTCTTTGGACAGCAGGGCACCCAAGAGGGCTAACCTAGCGGACGCCAGCCCCAGCTCTCCCATCCTCTCATTTTCATACTTGTAAGACTGATTTACATTATATACATCTGCGCCTTGTGATGATTAGGGATGGCACGGTTCATGAAAAAAAACCGAACCGTTCGGTTCGCTTGTCTCGGTTCGGAGCATGCATGCGTCGCACGGTTCGACGGTTCATGACATGCGCAATGTAGCCTCGTGCCCCGTATGTGACGTCAGTGTGTTTCCCTTTCGCGCGAAAGAATAGGCTATATGCACAGAGCGTTGTGACGTAGTTCCGGTAAAAGTTCAGCCAGCTAAGTAATTTCCGGTAGCCTTTCGTTTGCTGCGTTTAGCTCGTGTTTTCGACGTTACCACCGTCTCTGAAGAAAACGTTTAAATTTCAGCCAACCGATAGCACAACATCTGAACACTGTTGTGCACCTTTGTTGTGTGACTTTATTTAATGTGCGGTTAGGCACTTTGTTAAAGAAAATTAAGTTATCTGTGACAAAGCACTCCAGTGAGTGTCATGCCTCGATCGTCCGCTCTTTCCGTGTGCCACGCCCCCTCGTTAACCCTGTGTGGATTCCCCGTGTTTACCAGCTGTTCCTGCTTGTTGTCAAATTTGTCATTACTCCATTGTATTTAGTCCGCGTTTCCGTTTCTTTCTCCAGTCCGGTCATTATATTGCAATTCTGCTTTACCGCTCGTCTGTGTTCCTTTTGCTCATTAAACCCCGCATTCCCCCGATCCTAGGTCTCCTCGCCTCTGCTTCCCCGGTCAGCGTTGTAACAGTGAGCCTGCTTCCATGCTGCAATGTGAACATTTGCCATGTTCCTAAAAATTCTGTTTATTGCAGTGTCTGACCACACAGACCTACAGGCTATTGCCAGATGATCATACTAGACATATCAACTGGACATATTTTGAACTATTACAGATTGATGTCTTGTACATACACAGAAACTGGATTTTATCGATTACTCAAGAACATTCAATATAATTAATAACAAATTTTTTCCACGTTATATATATATATTTATATATATAACGAACCGAATCAGGCTTAATCAAGATAGGTAATCTATCATTTTAACGATCCCCAATTAAATTAACCCCGTGGACCGGACAAATACAAAACGAATGATTAAACATTATATGCGTCTCTTTTTGTATGTTTTCTAAATAAGACTGCGTGCCCATACCCAACTGTAATAGCAATTAAAGCGATCTATTCTTTTAGCATTTATGTTAAGGCAAGACTTTTATTTTATTACTGTTCTGGGATTAATAATGTTTAATAATTTTAATAATGTGCTTTAAGTCAAGTCAAATTCAGTTTATGCATGATTACATGATATAGCTTTTTTAATACTGTATCCTAAATTGTGGATAATTAAGCTATATATCATATGCTGAAGTACATTTCTGGAGTGTTAAAGATTAAAAGAAAAAATAACAAGAACCGTAAAGAACCGAAAACCGTGACACTAAAACCGTGATACAAACCGAACCGTGGGTTTTGTGAACCGTGCCACCCCTAGTGATGATCATTTAGCATTTGGGAATAAAGTCGTCATCATTCAGCGTCAACACTGCACCGACAGCAGAGTAATCGGGGTTCACTCAGCCACCTGACAATTAGCCTTTTCTTTATTACTTTTCATGAATATGTTCATTGATGTATTCATTTGATGAATATAGTATCATTCATGAATTTTTGGATGATTGCAGTTTGAAATAACGAGGCTGAACAAATATGTTTGTTTAAAAAACAGCCTGACCAGTTAAACCCTTGTTTTTCCGCTATCCATCCATCTTTTACCCACTTACACAGTGCGGGATTGCAGAGAGCCTCTTGCATAAAGCAGGAGACACTGAACAAGATGTCAGCCAATCTCAGGGGAGACACTTTCACACAATGGGCAATTTAGAAACACGGATTCACACAACTGTGTGTTTTTTGGCTGCAGGAAGACCCCAGAGCATCATGGGTAGAACATGCATGCTCCACATGCACAGAGGTGGCATTCAGACTGTAAGCCTGAAGTGGGATTTGAATCTCTAGCCCTGTGGAGTTTTACACAAAGCAGGATTTCCTCATTAGCCAGATAACTTAAGCCAAATGTAAGGATTGTCCAGCAGTAATGTCACTTACCACTCCTGCTATTGGATAGTTTTCATGTTGGGCTTATGTTACCCAGCTAACTGGGAAATCCCGCTTTGTGGAATACCCCCCTGGAGTTTGGAGTCTATGGTGCCACCCATTGAGCCACCATACTGCCAGTCTCCTCTGAACTCTTTTCACCTTTTAAAAGAATTTATACCACAACACTGTTGAAGTTTCTAATCTAATTGGTCTGTAGGGTGTTGATGAATGATCTGTAACCGCACGCATAGTGCCAGTCAGGCAAATCACAGTAGTAAATCAATGTGCAATAATAAACTTTAATTCTAACTAATGTTACTTAAATTTCCAGAATGCAACATCAATTACCGGAACACGATTTAAAATTAACGGAAAGTGTAAAAATCATTGGCGGAAGTAGTTCTACTAATAAATGAGTTTTCAGCTCATAAATGAGTTGTCATCTACTACACATTTGTACCTAACCGTAGTATAAGCGGGTTATTATTGTTATCATGCACAGCCGGCAGTTTGAGAGACAATTTGGTCAGGAGTCCTGCTTAGTTCCACATCACATGCCCTCCTGGCCTCGTCCCTCCGCCCTGATCCCTGAGCCGGAATGAAATCTGTGCCCGGCGTGGCACAGCATCTCTCCCCAGGGTGAACGCTGTTCATCACATGAGGGTAAATCGATGTAGATCCCTGGGTTAATTGCATTATGCACTAATTAGTGTCCCGAAATGGCATGGAGCACAGGTGCAGTGTGTACAATTGGGGGGATTACCGCTGTCTCAGGGGCTTATCCCAGGAAATGCTACTCCAGGAATTATCCCCCTAGAGGTTAGCCCCCCCCCCCGAAGACTGAATGCATTCTCTTTGTTTGCTCTCTTCTTGCCCTTCCCCTTTGGCTGACACTCCCCTTCTGCTGCTGTCCTGTAGGGGGTGGCGTTGAGCACGCACAGACATAAGGTTTAATTGTTTGTAAGAACGACAGGAGCCAGGGATTCTAATAATTAAAAAAGCTTGGAAACAAAGCCGATCTTCCCAGGGTTCTGGGTGGGTGCAGTTCATGGTCTGGGATGAATTTGCAAGGGTTTTGCCAGAGATTCAGTCAAGGATAAATGTTTCCTTTGCAGACATTCAGAACTAAATAAAGGTGATTTTCACTGGCTTTTCATACAGTGTTCATTTTAAAAAACAAGGCAAAACAAAAAGCAACTGTGAAAACGGCAAAAATAAAAATTCCTCATGCAGTGCTGTCATCTGTCAGTCAGGCTGGCATTTACAAACACCCAATCCGCAACGTTATTCTAAATGTCATCGTTGACCTTGTAGCCTCCGCAGACATCAGCCTTAACGAGACCTTGTGGGCCATTGTTAATGTCCCTGCTCCCAGAGTCACAAACAGCTTGACGACTTTTTTGTGGGGACAGAGGGGTTGACTACCTTTGGCTTCACCCTCATCAAAATTCTTGCCGACGGTCATAGACATTGGGGGCGGTGGGTGATTGTCTTCCTCTGGGTACAATCAATTTCAGCGGCAGTAGGCTTGGGTTAAGGCTCCGGCTACTGCTCTGCTGTAAAGGCTTTCCTGGAAACTTTTCCTGAATTTTTTTTTTAACCTACTCAAGAATTGAAATTAGTTTATAAAAGTCAAAGGTCTCTTGGAAATTTCTGTTTCATGGTTGCTTATAAATAAAACATTAGCAGGTTATGTATGTAATGTAGATCAGTCTTATATGCATGCTGATGCATCAGGAGAATTTTTCAAAGTGCATGTATTCCTTTTTTGCATGGAATCCTATGTCTTATGCAGTGCTTTGGAATACTGCAGCAAATGAGAGATGAAGTGAAGATGACACTATTTGCGGTTTGTAGGAGTTCAGGGATAGGTACACATTGGAATGTGTTTCTCGAATATCCAGTCTCACACTTATAGAGGTGAGAGTGAAGCTTGAGGTTTGAGTACAGTGTCAGCTGTCCATCCAGTGCCCGGGGCCTTTTTCAGAGTGGGGGAGGGCAGGGGGGAAGGGGGGGCATGACAGCCTTGCTTGATGTCTTCGAAAGTCTTCAAATTATGACTAGTTTTACACGCCGGACCACCTGTTTAAATACGAAAAGGTCATCTGGTCCGGAAGATGTTAAGGAAATCATTGTTTAGTGGATCAAATGAAAACAAAAATATTCCTCAGTTTCAGCAACAGATTTTATATGCGTGTGATTTTCGCGACAGGAATCCGGACTGCCACTTCGGTTTGTCAGGATGGGCCTGTTAATGCGTCATTCAAAAAAACATTGTTTAGTTAGTTGATTTTGAAGTTTTTAATTAAAAAGGTGCAAGTACATCTGCTAACATATACATAAATTATATGGTGACATGAAAGTCTTATTTAACACATAAATAATCAAATAATGCAAAGCCTTAAGTTATCTGAGAATGAGATGTAACACAATTGGTTTATATATGGAATATTGTGATAACAAATCTCCCGCATTCTTTCTGAAACTGAGAAAGATCTGTAAATCTGACAGGGATGCTGAAAAACAGAACCTTTCACTGGAGGAGATGTGTGAAAAATCACAGAACCGCTTACCGGGTTTAGGACGTTTCCTGTGTCCCAGCTTGTTTGAAAGATAGCTGGAAAAGCAGAATCAGCTCACAGTTAGTGCTGGGGAGGGATTGGTGTCATTATTTTGGGGGAAACTTGATCCTGTCTTGGGGAATCGATGGACATCACAAGTAAAGGAACATTTACTTAGCTGGTGTTTTTTTTTTGACGCACAAGTAAGGATCAGAGAACAGGGTCAGTCTGTCCCTGGAGCTATGGGAGGGAGGGGCCTCACTCAAGAGCCCAATGGTGATGTGACTCTGAACCAGCAACCTTCTGAACTCCTAACCCACAGAGCCACACACCTCCCCAAAAAGACAAAGAGAGGCTAAAGACAGGAATGCTTCTCCTTGATAGGGATGTAGGAAGAGCTGAGGTTTCCTCTCCATTTACTAGATAGAGAAGCGTTCACACAGATTTATACACATTGTAGGGAGGGGGGGACAGACGGAATTAATTAGCCAGCCAGATTCTGTTCCCCCGACACTTCAGCATCCCTTAATAATGGACAACCATGAAATGAACCATTTATACATGCGCTGTCTGCTTGATTGAGGAACATCTGAACACAAGCCCCATCTGTACCCGATACACAAAAAACAAGCAGAGTTTTTGACAAGTATAACTATGCTGTGAAACTGTTTGACTCACGTTGCTCAAAAAGTTATTGTTTTTATAAATTAAGCTATTGCTGAATACAGTGAAAGTAACCATTAACAATAGATAGAAGCTTTTCAAATGAAACTTGAAATGTTTTTGAAGTAGGGGTGCTTAGTGGTTTTCCAATAAAAGGTACAAAAAGGCATAAAAAGAATAAAATAAAAGGAAACAGTCCATTCATCCTAGTCATACCCATAGTGTCTCACATCCTGATTTACAATTAGTTTTATTTTAATAAATAGGGCATTAAACCAGTAGAAATGAGCACATTGGTGTGAAGTGTATTTGATGTCTTCAAATGAAATCAGTTCAAATGAAAAATATGCTGTTTCGAGAAACTTAAATGTTTAACAGTATAATCCGTAGTTTCAAGAGAAAATGAAGTGGGTTCCAATCACTCAGTAAATACACAAAGTATAAACCAAAGTAATAACCGGACATTACAAATTCAGAAAAATGTCACTTTTGATTAAGATGATATCCATAAATTAATTTCCGGATGTCCCTCAGCCCTGGCTATGGAAAGCTCTGGAACTTGGATTAATCTAAAGCCCTAGATATGAAGCCTGGTCTTTTGTGTGCAGTGGGGGTTCAAGAATCAGCAAAGGACTTGCCTGCATTAGGGTTTTGTTTACGTTTATAAGTAGATATACCTCAAGACAGAAATATCTTATTTCATTTTATTCTGTGTAAATCAGGGGGTTCACTTAATTCAGCGGTCCGGCTCTAGACTCCTGTGGGTGCAGCGTGTGGCTCAGTGGGTTAGGATGCTATACTTGTGATCAGAAGGTCGCTGGTTGAAATCCCATAGCCGGTAGGGTGGTTTCACCATTTCACCCATGAGCAAAACCCTTAACCACCAGTTACTACAGGAACTGGCTGAATCTGCTCTCTCTAAAATGTGTGTCGCTTTGAATAAAAGTACCTGCTAAGTCAGTAAATATATGATTTGGTTTGTGATTCCCTAGTCCTCCTCGCAATGTAGCTCTCCTGATTCATTCCCCTGTACTAAAGCCAAAACGACTCTTTCTCAGTTCTGTTTCTTGCCACTGTTTTGTTAAACCCACATCTCCTCCCACACCCAAACACGGTCCCTATTCCCTCCTCACGCCCCAGAGCTGGGTAGCTCCTTTCATCATCCTGCCTGAAGCAAGTCTTACGGTGTGACTTCGGAGATTTAAAAACCCGCCATATTACAAGCGGAAGGATTGTGTGGTGAAGCTGTAAGTGCAGCTGGCACGCCTTAAGCAGGTGACTTGGCGGTATGATGATGACAGAGAAACCAGTCTGTCCGTCAGTCCTTAACCCATCGCATTGTGAACACGGAGGTGGTTTGATCCAGTTTAAAAAAAACTGAATCATAGATGAAGAGGAATTGAAAAAACGGTTGGTGTAGAAGGGGAGGTGTAGCCTCCGCCCAATGGCGAGAGCTGCGGGAGAGGGTGAGGAAGAAGGTGAAGTGGTAGGAGATCGAAAGTGAGAATTTGAAGAGTGGGAGTGCTGGAGAACGTGAGGTGGGAATTGTGGGAATGTGGCAACGACGCCGGTGAGCTTCTCACCTGGAGAGAGACGAAGGGAAAGCAGAAGGGAGCCTCATCAGACGGCGGACCTGAGAGTGGCCGAGTCCTTCAGAGGTTCCTGAGTAATTGGCGAAGGCAGTGCGAGTCTCAGGGAATGACTCAGCAGCTGGGTGCAGAGTGGTTTTGGCAGCCATCTCCCTCACACCCCGACACTGCGGCTTCCTGTCCCAACTGCTAGAACTCAATTGAAAATAATATCACCCCGTTACGATGATATATGGAGACTAAAAAATGGGCTGAAAAAGCAATTTACAGGAAAATCAATCAGTAAACAATAGGCAGGCTTTTTAAAAATGGCTTTCTGTGGATTAGAGAATGTGGCTGTTTTCCTTGGAGTTTTCTTGAATGCAAATAAGGCTGGGAATTTGATGGAGTCTCCATTTGAAAGCGAGCGTGGGAGTTATAGTAGTTTAATGATTGTTGCCGCTGATGCTTCGCTAATTGAGTTAGACACACAAGAACGCCGTCTGCATTGCGGGAAAGGGAATGGGGAGAACTGGTAAAGTTTATATACATATAGTTATTTAATTTCAAACTTCTGATTATCCTAACGGAACACTTGAGATAAAACAATATACAAACATCTATAAATAAGATTCTTCTTATTATTATTATTCTTATTATTTAACTGCTTAAATTTTGAGACCCATCACCCAAAAATTGAACCAAGCTACATAATGATAGCAGGAAAAGGACATTTTTGACACTTGATCTCATTATGACCATAACTCAAAAAGTTTTTGACGGGTCATTTTCAAATTTTGCAGAGGCACATTGTAGGAATGGCAGACTGGAAGTGATCAAATTTAGAGACAGATTGCCCCAAAACTGAAGCAGTGCCACATAATGATAGCAAAAAAAAAAAAGAATATTTCTAGACATTTGATCTCATTAGTTCAGTAACTCAATGTATTTGGTAGATCTTTTTCAAGTGTTGCAGACATGTTGTAAATTTGAAGATCTGGACATTTTTGAATTTTTGAGATGAATCACACCAAAACTTAAGCAACACCGCATAAGGATAACTATTATTATTATTATTATTATTATATAAAAACTGATTATACCCTGACATGTATGTATAATGCACATAAAGAAGAGGTTCTGCTTTTCCTTTTGCGGTGTGCAGTTTGAATGCTATCCCCATGTTTCCACTGTGTACTCTGATTTGCTTCCTTAGTCCAAAGACATGCACTTAAGCTAATTAGCATCTCTAAATTGTCTCTAGTGTATAAGTATGTGCATGCATGTGCCCTGCATTAGACTAGCATCCCATCCAGGGTGTCCATCTACCTTGTGCTCTGCACTACCCAGAATAAGCCAATGGAAGATGGATAGGTAGATGGATGCAGTTTGACTGGTGGGATTAACGTAATAAATCCTTAGTCAGCTTCCTGGGGAATTAAGATTAAACAACAGTGACAGTTTCAATTCTGTTCTAAATTTAGCCTTCAGGTGAGCGGTTAAGGCCTAAAGTGTGTCAACAGCCGCTGGCCATTTGGATCCCTTGGCCTCCTGTTGATAGAAATGGTTTATCCTTTATTAATGTTAATGTGGCATCTCGAGAGGAAAGAGACTAACTACCAGCTGAATCCATGCGCTTCAGTTTTGGAGGCCTGTGATCTCACACGTCCTTAGCACGTTGGGTATATTCCAGAACGAGGCTGGCTCAGGCAGCGGGCGGCACTGCACGTGGGTTTAAATTCCAACCCACTGGGCTGTAAATAAGAGCGAGGACACCGACATTACACTGCTGTGACCGTCATGTCCTCTGGGGCTTCATGTGTGGTGCGTGACAGAGAAGCCAGATGAGGCCGAGGCGAGAAAACCAATAATTGCAGCTGAAACGATGCTATTGGCTGGCTCTGCAGGTGACGACGTCGTTCCACAGCACTGCCGATGTCCGTGCAGGGTGTGCATTTGCCCCCTAAATCTTTGTTGGTTTCCTGCACTTTCCTCCCACACTCCAGTGACATGCTGTTCACTCAAACTGATGACTCACATTTGTTCTCGGTTTTTGAATGACTTTGTCTAAGTGCCCTGTGGTTTGCTGACATTGCCGTGTTGCAGGAGTGATTGTAGATTTTTTTTTAAGGTGGGGGGTATAATAAGGGCCATAATTCATGTAGAGGGGTCAACTTTATAATTAGACAATGATACGTTTTGAATCGGTGAGTGGCGGGAGGGGGCATTCCAGGGGGCAATCAGCTTTGGAGGTCCCTCCCTGGTACACGCCCCTTCTGAATGGCCATGGCTCTGATTGGATGAAGTGTTTATAAATAGATGTATGGATTGGCTCTTTCCTCAATGGCTTATAATTTACATCTCTGAGTCATGAAATGTCTCAAGTGTTTGAAGAGTTAAACAATGATAGTGTTTGTGGGGCACTGATGACTGATTATGGTTATAGAATTATTCAGTATTATTACAGGACTAATTTACGACGAACTGCCTAATTCCTTCAGCTGTCATCTTTAATCACTAAATAAATTGTCAGACAGCTTCAGCCTCTCTTTGAGCACCAATTCCCGGAATGCTCTCTGCGGATCAATTTTAAAATCACTTATCACATTCTGATACTTAACAGGTATGAAATTTGTCCGGTACGGAGTATCGATTATTCCATTCTGAACAGCCTTTTCCGAAGCCTCGCCCCAGCCATCGAGTGTTTAAGGGCTTGTATAAATGATTTTTCCAGCTGGGGGAGGGTCCGACCCTGAGCCGTATGTTAGCGGTGGACTGGAAGTGCTGGGTTTTACGGTAAAGAGCCTCAGTCTCGTTTTCCATTAGGAGGTTTGTGGGTGGAGATGAGGCCTGGGTTCCTTTTAGCCTCGCAGATGACTTGCCGGACCTCAGATTAAATGTGTCACAACCAAGCTTAGTGGAACACTAAAACCTGGCGTTTCGTTCACTTATAACAAGTGGGGGCTGTGTGTTGCCCAGCAGCAGGGGCATATACTGCGGCGGGGCCATAGGGGCACTGGTCCTAACTGAAAGCTGATTGGCCCTCAGAGTACACCTGCCCCCACCCCCTCCATCACTCGCCGTTTCAAAATGTATAATTGGCTAATGATAGTGTATGAATTATGGCTCTCCTTATGCCCCCCTCACCTTTAAGCCATCCTAGAATCGCCCCTGTTCTGTGTGCTAAGATGCTGTCTCTATGACTAGAAGGTCCAAGGACAAATTTGATGTCACCACGGGACCCTGAGGAAAAAGCCCTTAGCCGTCTGACACTCATCTCTCACATATATGCTGCTTTGGATAAAAAAAGTCTGCTAAATAAACATAAAATGTTTAATACTTGTTACAGAATACATCCCAGTGTCTGTTCCATGCTCTTCATTAACTGTTCCCTCTCACTACACAAGGGAGCTGGAGCGGGGGGGGGGGGGGGGTGCTTCTGCTTTTATCTAGACCAGTCACCGAGAAAGTTAATTATTGTCCTCCAAGCCCCCCTTACCATGGAAACACTCTTCCTGTTTCATCATTTGTTAGAACAAACCAGTTTTCTGCATGTTCTGTTTGCAAGTGAGAAATAAGTGAGGTGGGAATAGAACCTTCGGCAGAGGTTCTGACGCCGCGCTGAAGCGGAGAATCCGGTTGATGGGTCCCCTCCCCATTGCAGGCTTGGTTCAGCGGCTTTAACACTGACCACAAGTTATTTATGCAAGTTTTTTTCTCACCACGACTGCAGGTCTTAGCTGTGAAACGTACGGCCTCTGCATCTTTGGGAAATGTAACTATAGACGGCCGATTTCCCATGCAGGGCGGGGGAGGGGTCGGTACATAGGGCACCCCTGTGACACCGGATCCGCAGGTGCTTACCCCCCAGCCTAGCCTCATCGATCTCTTAATAGACATTTCTATGCACCAGATGATGGAATCCTGGCGCCCATCCCCTTCCTCGGGGCTGGGGGGGTGAGGAGGGGGGGGTGGGGTGAGGGGGGGGTGAGGAGGGGGGGGTGGGGTGAGGGGGGGGGACTGGGCGCAGGGAGGCATCGTTTTGTCTGGAGCCTCCTGCAGTGCTTGGATCAGCTTATCAGCCCTGGGTTGGGTTTCCGGAAGGCTTGGGGTTCCCCACTTGGATTACGGTGTCCCTCATGCTTTTAAAAGAATATTATCTCTAATTCCTATCTTGATGTGTACAGTCCTCTTCTGTGTTTCAGTTTTCAGTCTTTATTGCAAATGTCGGCATGTAGGATTCATTTTCAGAAATAGCTGCATACTGGTGTAAAGTAAATATGGCAGAAACAAAGAGTTCTTCCTGCAATGGAGCTGTCGGAGAATCTAAAAAACGCCTATGTATCAAAAACGGCCCGGAATGTTCCGGAACGACGATAACTGTTTTCTGATGAACTGAAGGGTAAAGGATGTGTCTGTAAATACACAGGCCCTCTCAATTGCAGTGCAATTTCAAGATGATGTATTGCGTGAACGACGTGTCACTGTAGCATAATGCACTGCGCGTTGAAGCTTCTGGAAGTACTGCATGTCCCCATAAATCCCTGCTGTGGGTTTTGCAGACTTATCATGCAAAAATCAAAGACCGGTCTGCAGTCCATGAGACAATGGGCAGAAAATGTAACCTTTGCCTGACATGGAACATTTGGGAATAGCATGAAATACTCGTTTAATTATTTTTCATGTAGAATTTCTATGTCTAGCATGGCAACTAAATGGATAATTGATGTTTATATATATAAAAAGGGTTCTGTCATATTAAATAAAAAGATATCAGTTATCATATTTCAGGTTGTAATAACAGTTGCATGTGCTATTGATTTGTATGAATCATAGATATTTATGGTATGTCTTACATATAGTTGGGCAGTATGGTATCTCAGTGGGTATCTCTGTGGCCTCACACCTCCAGAGCTGTGGGTTTGATTCCAGGCCCAGCTCTGCGTGTGAGGGGTTTGCATTTTCTTCTAGTATTTGTGTGGGTTTCTTTCTATAGTCCAAAGATTTGTGGTTTCGGTAAATTGATGTCTCCTTCCTGTTGTGTCTGTACGCCCGGTGATGGGGTGGCAGCCTATTGAGGGTGTCCCTCGCTTTGTGCCCTTGGCTTACTGCAATAGTTCTCAATCCTGTTCCTGGTGCCCACTCCCCGCCAGAATGTTTTCATTCCAACCCACACTGCTTTCAACCTGCCACATTCATTATTAGCCTATTAAGGATCACATAAGCCTGATTAAGGTAGGGTTGCAATGTAAAGATTGTGGCACAGGGGGCGCCAGGAACAGGATTGAGAACCACTGGCTTACTGTGATGAGCAGGATATGCCCCTGAGATCCAAGGAAGAAAGGTTTTTAATATTTATAAAAATTTTGATTTTACAGGAAGAGGGGATCACACCCCAACAGATGTGATGTCATCTTAAAGCCCTAACTGTCCTCTTTAAGAAACAATAGGACTTAATCGAGTGGCACGTATAGTAGGAGACATATGTGTTGACTACACTTTGGGCTCTTTTGCGTCGCATCAGGTACCGTACTTTCGGTACTTTCGGTACTTCCATTAAGTACCAAAAGTATGGTACTTCTTTTGTGTTGGTTTTCCACTGGCGTAAAAACTGGTACCAATTACAAATGACATCATCAGTGATCGCCCCTGACTGACATAATCACAAAGCGCTGAATTCAAACGTGTTGTTATGATCCGTCACTTTCCTGTAGTCCTGCTTAAGTTTTTTGATTTTCAAGCGGCATTGTTCGGTGTTTCGCATGTGCTCCATTTCTTTCAACCGGCTTGCTATTACGGCAAATACTTTTTTATTCCATGTCGTGTCATCCAAATCCCTCTGGATCTGTTCATCCGACCATATGGCGATTAAAGCCTGTGTTTCCTCGTTTGTCCATCCTTCCGTTTTACTTTTTTTATATTTTTGTTTCTACTGCTTTTTATTTAGTTTCTCACTGTTTGCTGTGTGTATTTTGTGTTTCAACGGCAGGCTATTTGCATAACCAATCGACAGCAAATACGTTTGTAAGTCCCACCCCGAAGTACCAAAGAAGTACCCCAGCTGGTTTTGCACTTTTGGTACTGGAACTTTCGGTAGTGGTACTCAACCGGAAGTCAATGGAAAAGCGAAAATACCATACCGAAAGTACCGTACTTTGTGCGGTGGAAAAGCGGCCATAATGTCCATTACAGAGAGCAAAAATGACTTGCTGGATCTCAGGAGGATATAAGGGATAGACAGTTATGGAAAATGAATAAATGGCTATACAATAAATGTAGTTTTTCTTTGAATGACTTCATTGAGCCTTTAATTCAATTTCATATGCATTGAGGAAAATCTGGTTGGACTATTTATGTCACGTTTGATGAGTTTATGGGCAGGACCTTGAATTGATCAAGACTTGTCTAAGTATTGATTTGAATCTGGTGTTAAGATACTTCACATCGAGTTTAGCAGAAGGAATATCCCAGTTTGCTCTGGATTTTTGTGACTTTAATTACATTCAAACTCAACCTCTTGTTGAAATATTAATTTGAAAACCGAGGAAATGTCAGACTGTAGCTGCAGTAGAATTCCACACTGTTGGGAATCTGGAAATCAAATATGTTTAAAAAGGGCAAACAGAATTTAATGAGCAATTAATTAGAGGGTCATGGGTTCAAGAGGTCCCAGGGGCCTTCTCACCAACACAGCAGGCCTTGGTTTGTAGCATGATAGCTTTCAGCTCCTCCTTAAATCTGTGCCTACCTTTAGCACATGTGCTGGCTAATACCATTTAGAAGAATTCAGATGTTTATAAATGTTATCCCATGAGAATGGAAATTTGCATCTTTTATTGATAATTTGTTCTATTTTGTAAACAGTTTGTCAGACATTAAAATCACATATAAAATGACCTTGTATGAGGCTCTTGATGAAATATGCTTAGGTTTGTCATCTTTAAAAAAATAGCCTATTCATAATACTGCAAGATCTACAGAGGTTGGACGATGAAGCTGAAGCACCTGGTTTTAGACTGCAGTTTATTATTATGGTGTAGGGTCTCCTTTTGTGGCTGACACAACATCAGCTCATTTTGGGAATGACAGGTACAAGTCCTGCACAGAGGCCAGAGGGATTTTGAACCATTCCTATTGCAGAACAGTGGCCAGGTCACTTCATGATGCTGGTGGGGGAAAATGTTTCCTGAAAACGCTCCTCCAAAATACCCCAAAGTGGCTCCATAAAATTTAGCTCTGGTGACTATGCAGGTCGTGGGAGATGTTCATCAAACCGCTCTGTCGCCAATCTTGCTGTGTGAATAGGTACATTATCATCCTGATACACAGCACTACCTTCAGGGTACCATGTTAGAATGGTTCGGTGGTCCTTGGCAATGACTCACCCATTTAGAACAAGTAGTGGGCCTAGGGAATGCAATGATATTGCACCCCAAGCCATCACTGTTCCACCCCAGTGTTGCACTCGGTGGTACGCAGTAGACTGGGTGGTGAGCATCTCTGGAGCTTCTCCACACCATAACTCTCCTGGATGTGGGAAAAACACTGAAGGTGGACTCATCAAATACCAGTACATGTTTCACATTGTCCACAGCCCAAGATTTCTGCTGGACCATTGAAACTGATGTTTGGCATTGGTACAACTTGCCAAGGTTGCCTATAGCAGACAGACCATGAATATTGACCCTGTAGATCAGGGGTGGCAAATCTTATCCGCAAAGGGCCGGTGTGTATGCGGGTTTTCGCTACAACTCCCTAATTAGATTGATTGGCTGAAGAGTCCTCACACCTGGGTTTGAACAGCTGACGTACAGGTTATCCCAACAACCTGCATACGCACCGGTCCTTTGTGGATACGATTGGCCACCCCTGCTGTAGATCTCCCAATGAACAGTGCTGGTGGAAGCAGGACAGTCGAGGTGCACATTTGATTATGCAGCAAGTTGGACAGCTGAGGTTTTATGTTTTTTGGATACAATCCGGGTTGGATACAAGCCTGGGCCCTCAAACACTAGTGTGGCCAGTATTTCAGTTTCATTGTCCAGCCCCTGTATATCCACTGTGTTGTCAATATATGTAACAAAACACAGAGAAGCCAATTATACAGTCATACTAAGGCATATTATATAAGATTGTACTGGAGTTCAATTTAATATACTTTGAAATAATTGCACTAATTTTGTGGATGGATCCCCATACCTGTTATTAACTAAAGTCATAGATTCAAAGAACCTGATATGTGTGCTTCTGATTATTGTTTTCACCTTAGTGCTAGAACTGTAATCCTGCTTCCAGTTTTATGTTAATAATAGAAGGAGGACATTTACCTGTCATGTTCAGAGTTCGTTCTTAGTGCTGATAGTCTAATTCAGTGTTGTTTGACGACAGAATTAGCATATTTAAGGTTTCCTTTTCCTGGTTTCCTGGATAAACAGTAACTCAGGGTTGCCTCAGTATTTTGCTATGGCAGGACCTGAGTCTCAGAGGCACCGAGGATGAGAGTTCATTCAAGGGACTTTTGTCTGCTTCTATAGCTCAACAGGTAGAGCATTATGTTAATATTATGGAAATCATGGGTTCAGGTTCCAGAGACAATGCATAAACTGTATATGATCTGCTAGGCTACTACTAAGGTACACAACAGATTTTGGATTTTTCTCTCCCACCTTCAACCTACCCAAATCGCTTTGGGTAAAAGCATCAGAAAATTTAAATGAACTTTCTGAAACTTTGTGCACTTTGTCTCATTGTGAAAAGGTATAAATGAAATCTACAGATCATACTTAGCCATGGAAATATTGAACTGGCAAGGGCTCCGTTAATGCCTGATACTTCATACAACCCTGCATTTCCTACTGTTTCAAGACTGAATAAAAAAAAAACATTAAAATGCATTCTGAAATGCATTTTAAAACCTCAGATCAGTACCTCCGACTTTGCAGATAAACTCTGAACTGTTTTACTTTTCCAAATATTACCCAACACTTGATTAGTTAGTGCCACTTCAGAAAAGTGTTTTTCATTGACACAAACTCCCTGCTGATACCAGCAAAGGACAATGGGGTCACTGCTGAATATGTCATGCAAGGAAGGCATATAGATACAGCTATTAGTTCAGCTTTATACTGGCTAAGATGCGTCATCTAACCAGTTTGAATATGGTGTGATTGTTGGTACCAGGTGTGGTGGTTCCAGAAACATCCACCCTCTTGGAAATTGATTTATTTAGCAAGCATGTTCATCCGAAGTGAGCTGGGTCATTCTGTCCTTGGAGAAATTGAGGGTTAAGGGCTTTGCTCAAGGACTCAATGGCGAAATTGCTCCTCAGAGATCTGAGTCGACGACCTTCCAATCAGAGACACGGCATTCTAACCTGCTGAGCTGCACCCCATTGTGCGTTATTTAGGGCTATATTTTGTGCTTTTGCTGTTGTCTGAAGTCCAGTTAGGTCATTAGGTATGAGTAACCTATGTTGTCAGGGTAAACAACATGTTTGCCCCGAGATTTGGCAGCTACCGACCTGTTCCAACAGTTTTATATTTTGATTAATTTCATGACACTACAGGAAATCTCATACTTTTATCTAGAGTTAATGATGAATAAAATGCCTCTTTAATCCAAAGACAATTATACATAATGTACATTACACAGATGCAGTGAATCAGAACGTACTGAATAACTTCAATGAATCCAAACAAAGGATCCACACTATTTCCTGAAGTAACTCCTATGAAGTATGTGGTAATGGCAGCATGATCTGATTTAAGACTTTTATTTATGGAAGTTTATTGTTGGCCTATGCTGAAAAAAAAATCAATACTGTTTTTCCCTCCCTGGAAAAATTTGTCTGCTGCTGCAAGATATTCTAACAGATGCCATGCAGTACAATACTTGTTCTTTGGTAGATGTCCTGCGTGAGGGTAATCTTCAGCAAAGGGGGAAAAAGCAGAAATTTGCGTGAACAGTGGAGTTTCTTACACATGAGAACTGAAAAGATCAAGAAATAAGTAGGATATTGTTTCAGCCTATCTGCTATATCCAGCTTGAGAAAAAAATTACGTAAAGTTTCTGCTACTAATTTATCTAGAGGTCAGATAGCAGTTAATGTGTGTTCATGGTAGAATTGTTACACACTTTGATAGAGAACAGTATCCAGTTTATCTTAAACATCGTAAGTTATTGACCTGATTAATAACTCAATCATTTCTTAATAACCCAGTACAGGTTGAGGCAGTACTAATGAAGTTACATTCTCATAATCCTTTTAGAGTCAAGTACCTACTGCAATTAAACGCCAGTGGCTGGTACTGTATGTGTTTCTTTGCTGTGACTTGTAGATTTTGACCCAGTGATCAGAGATATGGATATTTTTCCACCATTCAGAGAAACATATGGTTTCATTCTAGTTAATTATAAAAAGCTGCACTTTTGGCCCGTTGTTGCATTGAATGTAGCTCCATGGCTTGTTTTGCCTTGTTTTGTTTCCAGTTGCACGTGCCCATGATTTCAGTAAGGATCATGTCTTGGGTTTTTCTGCCACAAGTTGTATGTAATTTTGAGCCAGGAACAGTGTTGGCAAGTCTGGCTGGCCATGACTTCCCTTCTCAGCTACACGTAACGCTTACAGATATTATAGAGACGCGGTTGTGCTCCCAAACCCCGGTGGGGACATTTATTTCAGCTGCCTCCACAGCCCCCTCAGATGTGCTTATACGACCTGAATATCCAGGATGAGCTATCTGTTCCCCTTTCTCAAAAGTGCATCCTGGATGTGCTTCAGAGATGCAGAGATTTTGACGCCTACACCGGCCTTTCTCTGAGATCATGCTGACTTATGTTTGAGACTTATTAAAAGCTCATTCCCTCGGCTTAGAAATCTCTGTCCTTGAGAAAGAAGTTTATCAACTGCAGACTCACCTTTTTTATTCCAAATTCTGAAAACCGCCTCTCCTGTGTGATGTCTGAGCTGTTACTTTGTCTGGAAAATTCTTCCTTTTCACACGTATGGCACAGTTGATGACCTGTGATCTGCTGTGGAATAAGAGCAGGTCACGGAAATAGATGTCTACTTTGAAATTGAGCTTTACTGAGGCATCGAAAGTCTCTTTTAGGCCATGCTTTCCTTCACGGGTTGGGCCAGTGTGTGGCACATTGGGTGACCACAAGCAAAAGGTCGCCAGGTCATATCTTGTGGTCAGCAGAGTGATGTCACTATTGGGTCCCTAAACCGGGCCCTTAACTCCAATGGCTCTAGAGACTGTCTCTCCCTGCTTTCCTAAGACTTTCCGCTTGCCCTTCAGTCTGTGTCATCCGGCTTAGGTCTTTGGGGATGCGCGCTCTTTCCGCTTGCCCTCCAGTCTATGTCGTCAGGGTCAGGCCTTTGGGGCTTTGAATCACTTCTGAATGGAAACTATTTCCCGCCAAGCCAATGTGAGAATATCACTGGAAAAAATGTTTTGTCGAAAGATGAAATTTTCCTTTGCCATTGCCCTGTGGTGTACACACCCATGTTTACTTCAGTGGCAATACCACTGAGCTTCAGGACTATTCAGTAAGACTAGAATGTCAGCTTTAATGAAGGGTTTGATATATTTGACCAGCAGAATAGCATTAGGCTCACTTCTACGCTGATGGTAATTTGTTACCACAGACTCTTTAGTCCTGGGCTGGGCATCAGTTCAGCAGCAAGACCTTGAATTTAGAGGGATGGCTGTATATGTTGTTCCTGGATTTTTTTGCCTGTTTCTGGGGGCACAAACATTTTATTATCTGGTTCTACGATTGATCTATGCATTTCATATAAAACATCAGGATGCAACTAGATTGGCCCCAAATTATGCCAGAAAGGCTATTCAAATGCTACTCACTTGTCTTCTATACTGACCATATTGCTTCCTGGTTCAGGAGTGCAGGTGGTGGATTTGCTCTGATGACCACGGAGAAGGAAGTTGTCAAGGTTAAGTAACCTGAATGCTTCTAATGTGCTACCTGCCACGTGCTACACCGCTTTGGATGAAAGGATCTGCTAAATAAATGTAAGGGTAAATGTCTACTTGATGACCATAAAAGGCGGAATAGAAGGTAGCTCCTGATGCCAATCCATTAGCAGCTCTGAAAGCAAGCAGAAAGGACTAGAACTCGATGTGAGCACCAATAGGTAGGTGCCATTCCATTAACAGCTCCCAAAGTAAGCGCCAAGAACTTGATGCGGACTCCCAAAGGGAACCAATAGAAAGCGACACGGAGAAGTGTGGCGTGAGGGACTCAGCTGATGCACTTTGAATCATCTGCAATGACTTCAGAAAACAAATGGCAGCCTTGGCAGTAATGACTTACAGAAGCCTAGTCTGGAGATGACAAGTGCCTGGACAAGGATTTATGCTGCATATTCTGTTAGATAATGTCTGTTCTTCCTAATGTAATAAATAATGGATGTACATGATCAGGAGATATGTATAGTGTGGCCAGCGATGGATGGCCGATCATCTGTCATTGCGCCTTGGGTCTTGGCAAACCTTGACAGAGACGACATGGATGACGCTAGCTGGACAGCATTGTGTGGAATGGTGGGTTTGGCGGGGGAAACGAGATGCTTGGTGTTCAAAGGTTTTATGACAAGCTGATGGTCTTATCATATACGTCATTTTCAACACATTGTAGAAACAGTGAAAAGTAGAAAAAAATGAAATGGTTCTGCTTACGCTGAGATCAATGGGAGGCAAATGCTGAACAAATGCAATAACAGAAATATGATCAATTTTATTAATGCTTACTGAATTTCGTTGTATACATTTTGTTGAATTGAAAATGCAATCTAAATACATGAGTCTATTTGCATTCTTTCTCTGTTTTCACCCCTGTTTCAAGTTGCAATGCTTGCATTATCTTTAAATGTGTAATATCTTATTCATTCAGTATTGTTGGATCCTTGTCGTAATGAATGATTTATGCCACCTTAGAGTATGACTTTACATGGGGAAAGGCAATGGGTAGTTAAGGAGGGTATTACTTATGGTATGGTAATTGTATAGTAATTGCCAACAGTATGGTAATTGCCATGTTTGTAGAATCCAGCCGCAAGCATTCAGATGCTTGGTCTGCTTTATACAGCAAAATCAGCAGGTTTGCAGACACTGTGTGTGCATGTGTGTGTGCTCTGCAGCAGGAAGGAAAATATTTAAAATGTGTTATATACCTTTTCTAATCTTTATTTGTTAAGGTGGTATTTTAATGTGAGTAACACAGAAAACTCGTTTTCATGTGGGTTGGTAATTAAGTGGTTTACGGTGATGGATGGATGTGGGTTGGTAATAGTTTTTGAATGTTTCAGAATGTAGACTTCTTTCTTTATTCTAATGCTGTCCAGGACAACTGTCGTGCTCCTAGGTACCCCCAAGGGACAGTCAACACTGCGCAACAGGTCAATCATAGTCGAAGTAAATGCAGTGCATCGTTCCTGTTTTGACAGTGAGGTCTAGCATCAGTGTGCTTGTGTTTCCATCCCTGTCAAAGCTGCCTGTTTGTTTTCATGTCTGTGACAGGCCTGTCTGTACTCAATCCCAGTTACTCCTGTATCCCTGTTTTCCCCATATATAAATGGAAAATGGAGAGGAAAAATGTGCCTGGAACTAATTAGCACTAAAAATTTGTTATATTTGCGTCCCTTGAGAGAGACGACTGACCGTCAGATCAGTCACTGACCCAGCATACAAGTCCATCAACTTGTTCCTCAGTGACATGGTTCAGTGACCAGACATCCTCAGGCAGAAAGGAGTTGGGATTCAAATTTGGTTCAAAAGTTTTATTGTTATTGTAATTACACATGATGAGATTATGTTGGTAACTTACAAAGCCAATGCCTGTTTGTTTTCATGTCTGTGACAGGCCTGTCTGTACTCAATCCCAGTTACTCCTGTATCCCTGTTTTCCCCATATATAAATATCATTCTTTGTTCCTGTCCCATGTCATGACTTCGGTTAGCCAGCCCAGATGCTCTCACAGGAAGAGGGTATGAATTTTTCTTCAAGATGGCATTAAGATACTCTGCAAGAAACTGGCCAGAAATCAGTCTGCTGCTGGTGGACTGAGACTTCATTCATGGTAATAATAATAATAAGTTGATTTCAAAGGAAAAGACCATTTTCACTTTAGATCGTCTTGTGTTTGGGGCAAACCATTGTGATCTTCACTATCGCGTCACTAGGTTTTGCAAGCCTGGGATTTCGTTAATTAATTGCTGTTTAATTGAGGGCAAATGTAACTGCAGTTAATGGACTGAGGAACATTTATGGGCCGAAGTCATTGGGATGCAGACTGATTTCTGAGCACTGTTTCTCCAGTGCTGTAAGACTTCTCGTTCAACTTGACTGTCTTTTCCAGTTGCCTGAGCACGTTGAGGGAGGCCCTTGATTAGGCTGCAGTGAACGAGCTGGGATTTCAGAGCCACGTTCTGTCAGAGAACAGAACTCTCACGTATATACTGTGTAATACCCAGGTTAAAAAAACACCAAGAGATTGATCAGAGATTTTAGTGTGTATGGATTGGCTGCAGTAATTTTGTGGCTCATAATTAATGAGTGATTAATGTTACATATTCTTCCATTTTCTAGAAAACCAAAGCTGTCAAGTTTGCTGTCAGCTTGGTTTCATTTCCTGAAGTCAACATTTAGAGTGGATTTCCTCTCAAGATGGGTGAAAGGTTCACTTTCTGCCATAGTTCAGCTTGCAATTCATACATCTACGAGCACAGAATTATACAAATTTTTACATTAATGACATAAATGATTCAATTAAATTAACGACGTAAAAATACTAAAACACTGTGATGGGAGTTGAGGTGTTTCCTGAACCACTGAGGTAGACCTGCCATAAAGCGCTCGATATGTTAGCTTGAGTCTTTTTCACAATGTATAAATTACTGCTGGAACAAAGTACCTGACACTGCTAATTCAAGCACTGAATCGAATTGCCTCTTCACTGCTTTGTCATCATATCCTGTCTGATGCTTACAGATCAGGGTGTCTGCAGTCCCATAATTCTCTTCTGAAAGCAACTCAGCCCCGTAAGTGATTATTATTAATGGAGAGGCAGCTGTCTCTTCTTCCGAGGGTCGTCTTGATACGAATTCCTGGCTTTCAGGCCATCGAGTCGAATCGAGTCTTTGAGTGACATGTGGCCTGAAGCTGATGCTTCCTGAGACAGATTTATCTGTGTCATATTGGGGAAACTTTTACTTCTTCTAACCTAAATATGTCCAGTAGGTCTCAGAAGTCAAAGAGCATGTGGAAAATGGAGAGGAAAAATGTGCCTGGAACTAATTAGCACTAAAAATTTGTTATATTTGCTTCCCTTGAGAGAGACGACTGACCGTCAGATCAGTCACTGACCCAGCATACAAGTCCATCAACTTGTTCCTCAGAGACATGGTTCAGTGACCAGACATCCTCAGGCAGAAAGGAGTTGGGATTCAAATTTGGTTCAAAAGTGTTATTGTTATTGTAATTACACATGATGAGATTATGTTGGTAACTTACAAAACCAATGCAATAAAAATATGAAGTACTATACTAAAGATGTAAAAAATATACAAAAGAATAACCTACATTGAAAAGGAAAACATATATTGAGGTAGTCCAGCTGAAAGAGAGAAATTGTAACAGTAATATAACAAAATGCTGAGTGACTGGTGTGTGCGTGTGCCCTGTGATGGGTTTGTCCCCATCCTGGGCTGTGCCCTGCCTTGCTCCCGTAGCCTCTGGGATAGGCTTCGGACCCCCCGCAACCCTGAAATGGACAAGCAGTCTCAAGATGGATGGATGGATGGATGGATGGATATAACAAAATGCAGGAGTGACAACCAGTATTATTCAACTTACTTGCATATTGCACAAGGACTGGACAAAAGTAGGGATTAACCTAAACTAGTACACAAATGTAAACAGAAACTGCACAGATTTCTAAATCAAAATATCATGCATCCTCTTATCTTGTCCAGTGTGTTTTTTTGTGTTCCTGGGCTTTTTCCCTAATATGCATTCTTAATGCGTTTAAGTGATGGTGATATTTTGTGTTAATATTTAACAGTATGCTTTGCATTTGGAGAAAATGCAGTTTCTAAGGCCATTTATACAGAATTTCAATAAGCGGCTAGACTGCCATAACAGCACAGAGGGAGACCACAGGACAGTGGCGAGGAGGCTGCCTTTCTAGAGGAGAAGGAAGTCCTTCAGTGCGTGTGTGCAAACTGCTACACGTGTTTTCCTTGTCTGGAGTAGACAGCGCCATGCCCTGTGCTGTTGGTAGGGTAATATCAAGGAGAAGAAGGCTGGTAGACTGAACAAACTTCTGAGGAAAGCTATGAATGTCAGAGACCCGAGTCTCCTTGGAGGTGGTGGTAGAGGGAAGAAGGGTGTTCAAACTGTACTTCATTGCAAAGAACGAGGCCCATCCTGTCAACGAAGAGCTGGTACACTAGGGGGGGCACCGTCAGTCACACCATGCTTCCAGTCTCCAGGTCCCCGTCCAAGTCAAAGGACGTCAACCCAACTCTCCTTGACCAATCACCATACTATTCCACCTGCACTAAATAACATTTTTCCAAGGCATGTTTTTACCCCATTTGTACCTATATTATATGCATCTTTGTTATTTATTCATTTATTTATTTCTTTAAGGGGATTGTGCTGAAGTTATTTTTATAATGCCGCTGGATAACAGAATTTTTGCCCCTGTGGGATGCTGGAAGTTCTTGTCTTCCCTTAAAACTACAGAATCAATTCATTAATTTGTGAAGGAGTTGACTAACTTGGTCACAGATGGCTTCATTAATCCATTAAACATAATGAATATCTTTTTCGAAGGCAGGTTTTCCATTTTGGACCAGAAAGGTCTGAATAACAGATAATATCACCGGATTTATTACATGGCTCTTTCATGCAATCCATGGGAGGGGTCACTGTGGACTCCCAGCAGTTTATTAAATGACCCAAATAAAGCTCAGTAGATGTTCCCAGAAGAAGAGAGGAACTAGCAAAGCATCTGGGATGAAGCATTAATTCTTTGCTCAGTCCTTTTCAACATGGGATCATTGTGCATCATGAGCACCTGCCGTGGTCTCAAACACAGTTTGGTTAACGTAACTATTTCCATGTCCTTGGTCGAGTGTGGTCAATTTCCTGCTATTTCTTTTTTAGGAGTATGTTTATTTTCCCCCATTTATGAATGTGTGATATTGGTTGACAATGTTATTTTTTTTTTTTTAAGTTGAGCAATGCAGAATACTAAACGCCCAGTTATTTCAGTCTGGAGAAAAATATACAAAGAAAAGCAGTTAGACTAATCCGGGAGTTACAGCTCTCAAAATATTTGCGAATATGACCATCCTTCTCCATCTGTTTCTTATACCATGAACCTAACACTACATATACTGTATTGGGGTAATTTCAAGAAGCACTCTGTATCACCTGCAGTGTACTGTGAAGTTTTTGTGTATAAATGTTTGGGTACACTATGCTCTAAGTCAGGGGTCTCCAACTCCGGTCCTGGAGAGCTACTACCCAGTCGGTTTTCAATCCTACCTGGCTTCTGATGAACCACACCTGTTCTCAGGTAAATACCAAGAGCAGGTGTGGCTCATCAGAAGCCAAGTGGGACAGAAAACCTACTGGATAGTAGCTCTCCAGGACCAGAGTGCTACTGTGCAACCAGAACTGTTCAAATGTCTGCACACATACTTCATGTCATTTCATCAAAATCAAAATATTCCTTCATGGTTGAATAACTGAACTACATTATTCGGGGTGGAAAAACATGCACAAAGTGGATTTTGTCATTTTATTAAATTTTCAGCTCTGTGAATGTTTGTGAGAACCTTCCAGAAGGCTGCCTTCACCTGCATAGGTGTCTGGTTATTTCACACTGGGGTGAGCGCAGTAACCTGCACGTTAATAACAAGAGCGGACGTAAGAACAAATGCCACTTCTGAGCTGTCTTTGATGTCTTGATTAAATTTTGCCGGAGAGCTTCTCCTGCCTACGGCAGGCAGAAAGGAGAGCTTTCATTTATGGGACGCTCAAAATGATTTTGAAAGGCTAAAAGTGCTGCTTGCACTGCGTTTGGGGTGGGGCCCACTGTGCAGCACATCCTGATTTTGCCAAGTTTGACAAGGGAGGGGCTTGTATTTTACTTCTTTAATCAGTCAGAGTCTTCATCGTATGACATCATTGCATAACCAAAACCAGTGTTTTCTGTTAAGCAGCAAGGTGCATAGATTTCTAAAGTGGGTGTTTTATTGTATATGTCTTCTCTTGAGGGACATAGATAAACAGACAGAACATAGATAAACAGACAGAACATAGGAATACGCTGACCTGCAAAGGTTCTACGGAGCAATGTAAGGGTGTATTTTAAATGATGATGATGATGATGATGATGGTGATAAGACTTGATTCAGCACCCTTGTGATCACATGCACAGAGGCTTAGCCTGCTGAGTCACAAACTGTCCTTGGCCTGATAACTGGAACCCTTGAGTTTGAAAATGAGAAAAAAAAAACCAATGTGGTAAAGTCATGCGATGAAGACTGTGATTGGTTAAAGAAGTGAAATACAAGCCCCTCCCTTGTTGAACATCGAACATCGAACTCGGAAAAATCAGGATATCTCCACTTTGCCCATTCATTGTGTATTTGTTTTGTGCGAGGAAAGGGAAAGCTATCTTCAAATGGATCCAATTAAGTGGTTTAGCTGTCAGCATGAAATGTGTCCTAGAAGGCTTCCTACCTTCGTCAGATGTTGCATTTATTATTCATAACTGCTCATGCTCTGCCCTTATATATCTATAACATTATCTGTAGCTCAGTGTTTCTCAGCTTGGCCCTCCCAGCTACCAGAAAACATAGTCTGTCTGGTAGTTCCTGAGGACTGGTTTGAGAAACATTGATGTAGCTTCTATTCATTTTAAAAACCATCCCAAAGTCACCCCAGTATTTGTAGTAACAATCTAGTACAACAGACATACTCAATCACTCAATCCAAATTACATTTTGTTTGTTATTTCAATAGTCAGGCGAACAGATCTCATACCATACTTGGTTAATCTAAAGCTGATCAAATTAGTTAATTTATTAGTTGACTGATGAAGTGACCTTAGATTTGGTTAGATTTAATGAGTACACAGAATAGCTGAGGTGCCCTCGGAAGAGGTTTGGCAACCTGTTCTTCTGACTTTCCAACCAGATATCGATAACTTTTAGGAGAACAGAATAAATCCTTGTCATTCTGTTAATTGTATTACAATTCCACCCAGCATACTGTATATACTGCCCAGATAAAAAGCTTTCTTTGACAGCCTACCCCTTCTGGGATCATTGTACATATAGATCATACATTTATGTGATATGTGAGATTATTAATCATCACTTGCATGTGTTGTGATTCCCACACAGAGGCCCAGGGAATAATTTTATAAAACTGGGAAATTAATGCATATTCCCAAGCTGCAGGGCATGTGGCTTCTGGCTAAGATTGTAAAGCCTAATTAGACCTGGAAAATCTGGAGGAAGCTAGCAGTAATGCCCGTGACAGAAAGACTGCAGGTTGACGGCCCTGAACTGCCGCTGATTACATCTCAAGCCGGGATTCAATGCAATCTGGCCTGAGTAGCGCCAGTCATGTCGGCCCCTCATTACAAGCGGAATTTACACTGTCACCCAATGAAAAAGTGGAATTTCTCCATTTGTTTGCTCAGATGTCAGGGGTAACAAAATGGCCCTTGGGGCCCTAGACCTCCACACACCCACAATGCCTCACTGCAAAGCAGCAGCCCATTATTCCACGGAGCAAGATGTAGGGAGTTTCTATATTTAGCTAATTCTTTAAATTGTGTAATCAAAATAAATGATAAAAAACTGGATAACACTTTAATTTAAGATCTGCTCTTTATTTATTAATACATTGACTAAGTTAATAAATATGAATACATTTACTAATAAATATATTAGTAAACAAAAAGATTCACTTACAATCAAATTTAGAAATGTACTACAAAGATATCTCCTGTCTCACAAGCTATTAGAGCTTGTAAATGCTCAATTATAACTCTTCTCAGTATGCTTACTAACCCATTGCTTTATATTTGCAAGTCATTTGCAGGCAAATATGATTGTAATAAACTTCTAAATTTGTTTGTGAATGAATTGGTCTATATTTTAATATATTATAGAATAATCAAGAACTATTTACTAATGGTTAAGGAGCATCATCCTGGTGGGGGAATCGTCCCCCCCTTGCCTACCCCATGTTGTTCTCCGTGAGATTCACAGACACACTTGCAGCAAATCTGAGGCCCCCAGTCCGGAGTCGGTCGCCGTCCAGCGCTTCTGTAGCTGGGGGTTAGGGTCTTGCTCAAGGGTCCTACAGCAGCATCAATCTGCCGGCCCTGGGATTTGAACCAAAAATTTTCCAATTACAGCTACATAATTGTAACTCGCGCTAGCACATGCTGCACCCCCAATTCACTAATTGGGCTTTGATGACATTAGATTACCCAGAGTTCTTCTTCCTCCTCGTCTTCATGCCTGTGAACTTCTCAGGTGTGAGAAATGTGAAGGTATGGGAGTGTGGAGCCATACCAAGCGCTATCGCTGACCGTAATGAAAGCGACCGCGCACGGTTCTGAAACCACAGGGTCTTAATTAGGACAGATAGCTTCCAATCTGGGTCCTCTCGCTTGCTCTCCCACAGACCTACACTTATTATATACAAAAAAGGCTGGGGAAGCGTGTGGCTCAGCGGGTCTTTTCCATAATGCACGGTTGCTCATTTGCACAAACCATATGTAACCCAGTAACATGCTGTAAATAATAGATTCTATCTATATGTTCCTCACAAGTATACGTTTGCATACATGATTAATATAAAATATTCTCATGTTTATTTCCTCTACTCATCATATTCTAATATTTGTCCTTTTCTTAGTTTTTAGTTTCATTGAATATATATATTTAAAGAGACTGTACTTGTCCAGTTTGTGAAATGTTACGTGTCAAAACAAATTTCTCATATGTGTAACATACTTGCCGAAATAAAGTGATTCTGATAAAAAAACATCTGTTAAATAAGTAAAATGTGATACACTGATGTGCTGTAAATAGTTCAAGAGTCTACCTTAATTAAAACAACAGACCGTGTACCTGTACTGTGAGCGGAACTCATAAATGACAACATGCGAACAGAATCAGGCTGAGGATGCAGCAGAAACCTGAATGGATATTACCTGATAGATAGGTACTGTGTTAATGCTGAGGGAAATTGCAGGTTTACAGTAGCACAATACACACATTTAGACAGTAAAAAGACATTTAGCCATTAACAGACAGAAACAATAAATGATTATAAACAGTAATGGTCATTGAAAGTATTCCACGGAATTCTGTAGTAGCGGCTCAGTTTCCAGCCAGCGGCATGCACGTTAGGTCAGTGGGTAATCACATCTGCATTTATACTTTACTCTTTCCCCTTGGCGTAACCGTTTTTCGATTTGCAGGTCTAGCGTAGCTCAGCAGCATGAATGGGAGATGTTCACTGCAATTTCTGGATTTCTCTGAGTCTCCTGTCGGATTCCACTGTACTCAGCTGGGCTTTCCTGACTATCCCCTCCCCCACCTGGCCATGCAGGACGAAGAAGGTCAGCCACTGCTACCGAATCACTTACCGCCACATGGAGAGGACCTTGACCCAGGAGGAGGTGCGGGTCGTCCACCGGGCCATCGAGGAGGCAGCGGAGCGAGAGCTGGGCATACAGGGGAGGTTCTGACCTGCTGCGCACCCCCACAGAGTTGGTACAACCTGTACAATGAAGCCTCGGGCCTCCTGTGTCATCCGTCCAACAGCGTTGGACTTTTCCTGTCCAATTAACCATCAGCCCACTCTGGTCGCAGAGGGGCTATTTAAAATAACTCAGTCATTCAGATTCTGAGCTTGAATGGAAATGTTTTTCATATCTTTTTGATGAACTCTTAGCCTCTCTATCCTGCTGCCATTTTGCCCCCAATAGAGGCTTATTCGGAAAATAATACATAGCCAGCTTAATGGTCTTGTATACATTTGCCTATTGGCTGTCTAAGGCAGCCATTTTTTGGTTGACTATGAAGCTATTTCGCTTCTAATGAATGAAATGGACAGAAATCTTGTGTAATTCTTGGCAAATGTAGAAGACTTTCTCCATAAAATTGTAGGAATTCACTGGAGATTAATTTACTTCTGTCTCCACGTCATTTTATTCACAAAAATTAAAGTTTCAGAGACTGGCTTTTCTATCTCGTCTTGTTTTTGGAGATGCTTAATTGTATGTGTTCTTGTCATTTGTGTTGTGGGAGTTATTGTTAGACTGGGATTTACTTGAATTTGAGTGTCCAAGTTTTCATTTGAAGAAAGACAGAAGAACAGATCTCATTACGGTGAAGAATTCACCAGTTTCATCCAGGCATGTATAAATTTCAAGACAAGTATTGAATTCAGTTAATGTTCCGTATTTATGGCAGTAGGATTTTTAGCTATTTCAATCCCATTTTAATCCACCCACTTGTCCAGCTTAGGGTCACAGGGGTGTCGACATAAAACTCCAGGAAAGAGAGCAATGCTGTGAGATTACGGTGCTGCCCACTAAGTCGTCTGTTTATCAGGTAATCTTTTCATTTAATTGAAATAATAAATCCAAATATAATAAAAAATATTGGTAACACTTTGCTTAAAGCCATATTTTTTATTAATTTATAAACACATTCATAATGAATTCATAAAGCATTATAAACATGGCTATAAATATTTACAAAAAGGCATAATACATTATAGTCATGTTTATAAAGCATAAAGACTGCCTTATGAAGCTCTCATCTATAATGAACTACAGATACTTTTTCAATGCCGTACAAAGCATCCTTAATGCTTATACTGACCATTATAATGCATTATAAAGGTATCTATAGTGCATTATAGATGAGATAAAGCATTCATGATGGCCTTAAATAAAGTGCTATCAAAATATTTAATTAGCAACTAATTTGCTTGGTTTGTATATCAGGCTCTGAAAAATAAATGTGATTATAGAGATTAAGCCTGTGAGCTTTGATTTAAAGAGTTTTATAAAAATCAAGATACATGCTGTTGATAGCAGCAAAGTTTCCTAAAGTCATTCTATTCCTTCCGCCCACTCCTCCCTTTTTTCAGGCAGTTTATGAAGTCCCAAAACTCAATAGCTTTGGTGTTTGCGGAAAAAAGTGCATAAACAAGCATTCTAGAAGACAGACTGCCACAGTCACATAAAGATTTTAACTTCTGCCGTGGTTCTTTAAGCACGAGGGAGAAACACAAACTCAAGGCACTGCCCCAACCCGCCGATGAGCGTGACACCGCTATCTGACCTGTCTCCTCTAAAGCGCATCGTAATAAGAAAAAGTGTCAAATAAGCAACATTTACATTTTTTTTTTTCGAAAAAATTTATAATCAACCCTTATTACATAATGAATAGTGATAAAATCGTCAATATCAACTCAAGTTTCTCAGTCAAGCCAGCATTTCCAGTCCTTTCTAGAGATATTAGGGGGTAGTATGTGGCTCAGTGAGCTAAGGCTCTGTGCCTGTGATCAGAAGGTTGCTGGTTCAAGCCCTTTGGTGTTTTAACCCCTGGGTGCCTCAAGAAGCAGCTATCTTTTGTGTCCAGCTTGATCTCATTTACTGAGCGCAATTAGGGGAGATAAAATAATTTCCCCACAGAAATCAATAAAGTATCAATTATTAACCCAGCTAAGTAACTAGCTAGTTAGCTACTTAGTTAACTAACATGTGTAATATGTTCATCAGGTTTGGAATTATGTACCAAAAAATTCAAATCAATATACGTATAATAGACGTTTCAAGTTTACAACGCTCACTCTCATAAAAACTAAGTAAGTATTTCGGCTTACGCCGTTAGCGTCCTACTTACGGACTATATGGGCGAACTAGTTTGGTTACGCAAGGTGGAAGAATAAGCAGTAACGCCATTTTGGACTGTTAAAAGCTCAAGTGCTCCGTTTGTCAAGAGGAAAGCCATCACAATGGAAGTGAAATTAGACATTGTAAAGAGATCAGGAGAAGGGTGTGTTTGGATTTACACCAAAATTCGGGTTACGTCACTGTCGTAGGAACGGAACTGTTTCATAACCCGAGGACCCCCTGTAGTTACAAATAATAGATAACAAATGTTAGGTTTTCTTTCTCTTTATTAATTCCTTCCGTTTATAAATTAATGGTTTTGTTTGCAGGTGTCCTATCCAGGGTCTCCCCTACCATCTGCCCCTGTGCATTCTGGGATATTCTCTAGCCTCACACCATCTTGTCCTGCATAAGCCATATAGAGCATGGATGAAATGTTTAATTTCTCTTCTGCTACTCTGGCTTCTCTTATAAAAAGCCCATCACGCAGATCGCACTGAGCCTTTCTGGGGAAAACAACAGCGTCTTTCTGAAACACTGGCCTCCACGCCGCTAACGAAGACCTGGGGGGGGTGTAGTGCAGCTAGCGCAAGTTGTGTCTGTCTCTGAGAAATCATTTTGTTGTTTTCCATTTCTTTTAAGTGTCGTTTGCTGTTCCTTCACACATCTCATGATGCATATCATATTATGCCAGCGCCCACTCCCAGTATTAATATTCACACTTGATTTGTGCTGGTGGTGATGAGAATAAATATTTGGATTTATATGATATATAGTGATTAAGCTTTGTAATGCACAAAGACTTCATGACAGATAGGCGCACAGACTGGCCAACAGATTTTTTCCAGGTGTTTAGGATCCTATTTGTTACAAACTGGCATTTTTTATATGCTGCTACATTGTTTGAGCGGTATATTAATAGGGTGGCAGCTCCAGTGGCTGAACATGGCTGGTCCTGTACTGAAAATTCAGTGGCTGTGGGTTCAAATTTAGAGTTTGGCGATCAGCGGTCATTGTTGGCACACCATAGCACTCAGTGCACAACAATGAAATGCATCCTCTGCATTTAACCCATATGTGACATAGCAGGGGACAGCTAATTCAGCACCCAGGTTGCTTGGGGGAGGTACCTTGCTGGTCAGGGATTCAAACCTGCAATCTTTCAATTACGAGTGCACTTCCCTAACCATTAAGCCACCACTGCCACGAATCGCAGGCAGCATGCATAAACAGTAGTAGCCCTTCCTTGCACTGTCAGTGTGGATTAATTGAGTGTTAGGTACATGATCCCTTCCAGGGATGTGGGTCTGAACAGGGATGTGGGTCTGAACCCCACCTCTACTCTGCATGTGAAGTTAGCATATTCTCTCCATGTTTGTGTGGGTTTCCTTCCACAGTCCAGAACCATGTGTTTAGGTGAATTTGCATCTCAAAATTGGCCATGGTACAGTATGTGATTATGTGTGCTAAAGCATCATTACAATACATTTTTTAAATGTAAAACTGTACCCTTAGAGTAGGTTTAGCATAACAGCCATGATGATGTCAGTGATAATTGCGATGTGTTTTTTTAGTTTGCTGTATCAACCTGTGGTTGCCTCAAAACAACTGGATCAGCATCTGCAAAATCACCTGGTTTTAAGATGCAATTCTTAAAAGTCGTTAAGATGGAATTGTATTACGGGCCCCCAGGTGTCCTTGACTCACTGGACAGTGCTGGGGGTGTTTAAGAAACTCCCATGCATTGGGAGGGAGACAAATCTGTGTAATTGCTATATTAACCTGTGTCCTGCAGCACAAGCAATAGCACATAATACAAAAATGAATGATGTTTTGAATCCCAGGCCTTTCTTTGTGCAATATTTTCTTGGCTGAAGGACCATTGTACTTGGCAAAGGCGAAAGGGATCCTCCATCTGAATTTCCCAGAGGTCCAACGCTGGAGTGATGCTAGATCTCATGTTGGATTGCAATAGCAACTGATGGTTGCCATGGAAATGCAGATCGCATCGCAGTCTTCTTTACAACAAGGTTCAGATATGATTGTGCTGTTGATAGTTAACACTTCTAGGAAGGGGAAGCCTTTTTCCCTTCGAAATGTAGAATTATTGTTTTAAATAAAATTTTATAAAAATTGGTATGCATGGTTTTATTCCATCTCCTTATCCTTTTCCCAGTCATATTAAAGAGGTTGCGTATATATTAATTACAGTTCCAGTCCTCTGCAAGGTAGAAGTCAGACAGTTGACTGACAGTAGCAGAAACAAAGGATATTAATGTCCGTAGAAGGGTCAGGAGATGCTAAAAACATTGTACACTCACCTAAAGGATTATTAGGAACACCTGTTCAATTTTCCATTAATGCAATTATCTAATCCACCAATCACATGGCAGTTGCTTCAATGCATTTAGGGGTGTGGTCCTGGTCAAGACAATCTCCTGAACTCCAAACTGAATGTCAGAATGGGAAAGAAAGGTGATTTAAGCAATTTTGAGCGTGGCATGGTTGTTGGTGCCAGACGGGCCGGTCTGAGTATTTCACAATCTGCTCAGTTACTGGGATTTTCACGCACAACCATTTCTAGGGTTTACAAAGAATGGTGTGCAAAGGGAAAAACATCCAGTATGCGGCAGTCCTGTGGGTGAAAATGCCTTGTTGATGCTAGAGGTCAGAGGAGAATGGGCCGACTGATTCAAGCTGATAGAAGAGCAACTTTGACTGAAATAACCACTCGTTACAACCGAGGTATGCAGCAAAGCATTTGTGAAGCCACAACACGCACAACCTTGAGGCGGATGGGCTACAACAGCAGAAGACCCCACCGGGTACCACTCATCTCCACTACAAATAGGAAAAAGAGGCTACAATTTGCACGAGCTCACCAAAATTGGACAGTTGAAGACTGGAAAAATGTTGCCTGGTCTGATGAGTCTCGATTTCTGTTGAGACATTCAAATGGTAGAGTCAGAATTTGGCGTAAACAGAATGAGAACATGGATCCATCATGCCTTGTTACCACTGTGCAGGCTGGTGGTGGTGGTGTAATGGTTTGGGGGATGTTTTCTTGGCACACTTTAAATGCCACGGCCTACCTGAGCATTGTTTCTGACCATGTCCATCCCATTATGACCACCATGTACCCATCCTCTGATGGCTACTTCCAGCAGGATAATGCACCATGTCACAAAGCTCGAATCATTTCAAATTGGTTTCTTGAACATGACAATGAGTTCACTGTACTAAAATGGCCCCCACAGTCACCAGATCTCAACCCAATAGAGCATCTTTGGGATGTGGTGGAACGGGAGCTTCGTGCCCTGGATGTGCATCCCACAAATCTCCATCAACTGCAAGATGCTATCCTATCAATATGGGCCAACATTTCTAAAGAATGCTTTCAGCACCTTGTTGAATCAATGCCGCCGTTGAATTAAGGCAGTTCTGAAGGCGAAAGGGGGTCAAACACCGTATTAGTATGGTGTTCCTAATAATCCTTTAGGTGAGTGTATAAAGATAAAAGTACAAACATCTAAAAAAGATAAGTGAACACTTTTATGTCAAGTAAATTGAAGAGCAGAGCTTCCTGTAAGCCTCACAGGCAATAAGACAGAGAGTTTGAAGAGAAAGTCTAGCTGTTGGGGTAAAAGTGCATCATCTTAGGGGAATAAGAAAAAAAAAGTTTATTTAATTTACAAAAGAACTTTAGTCTCACGATTGGAATTACTGTGTTTTATGGTTTGAGGAGACATGGTCAAGCTTTTTGGCACATGAACTCCACTGTTTTGTTTGTCATCAGAAGAAAGAAGCCATGAAACAATTTGTCTTTGTGTTTTTGTTGGATGTTTCTTTGGGTCTTAGCACAGAATCATGAACGCTATCAAGAAATGCCAAAACTGCCAGGAGGCTAAGGCATTCTTGTACAGAAGTCTTCCGGCAAAACCTTCATAAAAATTTTCACAGGCTACGAAATCAGCATTCTGTACTAAGCCCTCCGGGCCTAAATTCGGCACAATATTTATGGCATTACAGACAAAGGGAACACACACAGGTAGTATAGGATGTGAATGACATAGAAAACAATCAGCATGAAGGAGCACCTCTCACAAATGTCAGAAGAGTCCGGAAATACAAAACACAGACCTTTTTCCAGCTTTATTATGAAATTTTGTTTCTGAATTAGTTATACAAAAAATTCTTATTGAATGTTTATCAAAATGTAAATACAACCCATTTTCCAAAAAACACCATACAAAATGTAAATAAGCAGAATGCAATAATTTACAAATCATATAAACTCATATTTAACTGAAAATAGAACAAAGACAACATATCAAATGTTGAAGCTGAGAAAATGTATTGTTTTATGACAAATATCTGCTCAATTTGAATTTGATGGCAGCAACATTTTTCAAAAAAGTTGGGACGGGGGCATGTTTGCCACTGTGTTGCATCACCTCTCCTTGTAACAGCACGATTGATACTGAGGAGACCATTTGCTGGAGTTCTGAAAGTGAAATGTCGTCCCACACTTACTTGCCTAATACAGGATTTCAACAGCTCAGCAGTTCAGGGTCATATTTTTTGTTTCATGATGCACCAAATGTTTTCAATGGGTGAAAGGTCTGAACCTCAGGCAGCCTGTTCTAGCACCTGGACTCTTCTACTACGGAGCCATGTTACAGTAATATGCACAGAATGTGGTTTGGCATTCTGTATATGTCGAACCCGAAACCGAAGATCATAGCTATACCAATACTGGTTTTCAACCTTGTCCCTTGAATACAGAGATTTTTCCGGATTCTCTTTTAATGATATTATGTACCACAGATGATGAAATTCTCACATTCTTTGCAATATTGCATTTAGGAACATTATTCTTAAATTGTTGCACTATTTGCCCACACAGCCTGTCACAGAGCGGTGAACCTCTCCCCATCTTCACTGCACAGAGCGGTGAACCTCTCCCCATCTTCACTGCACAGAGCGGTGAACCTCTCCCCATCTTCACTGCACAGAGCGGTGAACCTCTCCCCATCTTCACTGCACAGAGCGGTGAACCTCTCCCCATCTTCACTGCACAGAGACTCTCCCCATCTTCACTGCACAGAGACTCTCCCCATCTTCACTGCACAGAGTGGTGAACCTCTCCCCATCTTCACTGCACAGAGACTCTCCCCATCTTCACTGCACAGAGACTCTCCCCATCTTCACTGCACAGAGCAGTGAACCTCTCCCCATCTTCACTGCACAGAGCAGTGAACCTCTCCCCATCTTCACTGCACAGAGTGGTGAACCTCTCCCCATCTTCACTGCACAGAGCAGTGAACCTCTCCCCATCTTCACTGCACAGAGCAGTGAACCTCTCCCCATCTTCACTGCACAGAGCGGTGAACCTCTCCCCATCTTCACTGCACAGAGTGGTGAACCTCTCCCCATCTTCACTGCACAGAGACTCTCCCCATCTTCACTGCACAGAGTGGTGAACCTCTCCCCATCTTCACTGCACAGAGTGGTGAACCTCTCCCCATCTTCACTGCACAGAGTGGTGAACCTCTCCCCATCTTCACTGCACAGAGACTCTCCCCATCTTCACTGCACAGAGACTCTCCCCATCTTCACTGCACAGAGACTCTCCCCATCTTCACTGCACAGAGACTCTCCCCATCTTCACTGCACAGAGACTCTGCCCATCCGGGAGGCTCTTTTAAAACCCAATCATTCTGCCATGTCTTTTGTTTTATCAATACAGAACTTTTCCAGTCTTTTGTTGCCCCTGTCCCAGGGTTGTAAGCAGAAGCAAACCATATCCTTGTTACCATCATCATAAACACCGAATGGGAAATTTTTCTGAGGGCAGATTTATTCTTCATATGCTATATCAAATATAAGTCCAGCATGGAATTTGATTGAAGAAGCAATCAGAAGAGTACGACACTGTCTTATAATGTAAAGCCATAGCATACAGTCCATCTTAACAAAAGGCATATTATATATTATATATTGTATTATATGAAAAATATGTCTTGGTGTTGCTTTCAGTCAGTGGTGCATGTATATATGTGAAAACAAAACATTCACTCCTTCACAGGAAGGAGTTATGAACTTGCTTTTCATTAATGCTCTAATGCAAAAATAATATTTCAACATAACATGAAAAGCAATAATAATAATAATAACACAATCATCACTTACATTTTTAAAGTACCATTATAAATGGGAAAATTCTTAGTTAGGAATAATGTCACAGGGCTGCTGAATCTACTTTCAAAATGCAAAAATAACATCATTATGTTCCAGTGTCAAACTCCATTACAATTCTTTTGATTTGCTAAAGCCTTAAATTGATTAGGGTTCCACCAAATGCAAGTCAGAGCCTTACAGTGTACAGGAATGTAAAAGACACACTCCAGAACCATAGAGAGAATGCAGGCAATAGTGGTCATTCATTTAATCACCTACCCAAAGATTGTTACTTCATCTAAATTTTTGTCGGAAATTCTAGAGTTTTTACTTCTCACAAACTCAGCTGTCGTCAGTCTTACCAAATCCCAGCTTCTGGTATTCTTCTAGGGTAGATAATTTCCTGGCTTTTTGTACTTTGAGCTCTCGATATTCGCACCTTTTGCTAAGCCATGATCTTTTCAGTTGACTTCTCTATCCGACTTGCTACCTTTCCACACGACTCTCTTTTTCCAGTCCATCACCATATTTTTGAAGCCATCATATTGCTCATCAGATCTTCCCTGCCCACCTAGTACATATTCTTTGCATGCATCTCCTGCTGAAGGAGCGATTAATACATCTTCAGTTCTCATCTTGATTCCTGCAAAACATCCCTGCAACTACCGACTCGCTGTGGAAAACTGCATTCCACAAACCCTGTCTAGCTTTATTCTTCTATGCTGGGCAGAGAGGCAGAGTGGTGGCTCTGAGGTTAGGTATCTGTGCCAGCTACCGGAAGGTTACAGGTTCAAATCTCATGAATGCCTGGAGTGATTCTACTCCATTGGGCCCTTGAGCAAGGCCCTTAACCTGCAATTGCTTCATCCTGGGTATGACATTAATCCACATCCAGCCCTATAAGGAGACCCTCCAACTTATAGGGAAATTTGAGGGTTGTTGGTAGGATTGGCACTCCAGCCACCAGAAAAGAAACTCACACTGGTCCATTTGGACTAGTGTGGTGCTGAGGTATCACCCACCGCATGGCTGCACTCAAGTTCTCATCCCTGAGGTGGTCTGTTCATGTGTTGGGTGCAACAACACACTGTAATCAGTGCATGCTCCATGCCTTTGGGTGTAATATTTGGCATCTCTGTGGTATACAGACAAAGTAATGTGTGTGAATGCAAATGTGAAAGAGTGGAATGCAAATGGTAGTTTGTCAAATTGGAGGTTCTCCGTCTTTCTGGAAGGCAAATTATTATGTAAGAATGCACTTTTCATTGCTAGGTCTACATTTCTACATGAAGAGAACAACCATATCTGTTTTTATGTTTGTGTGTGTGTGCGCGCGCGCAGTTTTGGAAATACAAATCACACAGTTTCTAATCGATAAACCCACCAGGAATATTTTTGACAGTAGACTTCTGAAAATCAGAGACGCCATGAAAAAAAGTGACACCAGACTCTAACAACAGCCGATCTGTGGCTTATCTGCTTCTGATCTTTAAGCTGTGTATCTTCATCATGTTGCATCTTTCCCAGTAGCTACATTAGGTGAGCGGGCTGTATTACAACTTACTTTTTATCTTTTAACCATGAAAGATGATGGTGGAGCTTCAGCCCACCAGTGGTGATTCCGTGACAGACATTATAAATTCATCTCTTTCATCTGGTTATTTCCTCTTAATATAGCTCTTTCCTCTCTTATTTCTCAGCAGTTTTATATATATATATATATATTTCTGCAATGCAGTGATGTCTAAGATACATATTGCTGTGTGTTCAGACATCATTGCACTGAAACTGCTTTTTTAAAAATGCTAAATGGTTTTTCAGACAGTGGTCAGATATGGAAGCTGTTCTGATTATCTTGTTCAGGGTCACGGGAATGCCTGAAATCTGTCCCATAGCACAAGGCGCAATCCTGGTGTACACCCTGAATGAGGTGTCGTGCTGTGTTTATTAGAGTGCTTCATTTTTTGGATAAAATTAGAATGCATTCTAGGAACCGCACCTATAGAGATGGTAGAATTTTGTGTCTGTCAGACCTACTTAAATATCTCTATTCCCTGACCTGTACAATGTTTCTGTCTAGGTATTCAAATGCTCCTATAATATAGAAAATGCAACCACAAGAAATCTTATTGGAAAAAAAATGTGTGAAGGTATCTGTGGAGTACTCATCTCCCTTCATTGAATTTTTGTCAAATTTCGGTTAAATTTAGAGTTGACTAGAAAAAAATGCTTCTCACCTTTGAAGCTCTAGATTTCGGCCCGCAGGGACGTGTGCTCAGCCCCTCCCTGTACTCCCTCTACACCCGCAAATGTATAGCTAAGCCAGCTTCCAGATCCATCGTGGAGCTTGCCACCACTGAGTAGGGTCAGACTGCCCGCCCGGACACTGGGGCACCTACTGCTCTCGCATAATGGCATAAGGACAACTATCTGACCACCAGTGTCAGGAAAGATGAGGAGATGATCATGGACTGCAGGAAGAAACGGGGGAGGGCAGATCCATATGAACGGAGCGGGGGTGGAGAGGGTCGGCATTTTCAGGTTCCTTGGTGTGCACATCATGGTAGCCTGAACTGGATGCGACTCACCCTGACATTGTGACAAGGGAAGGCACATCGGCACCTTTTCCTTCCTCACGAGGTTTAAGGAAATTGGTGTCGCTTTTGAGATCCTCCCTAGCTTCTACAGGCGTGCTATGCAGAGCATCTTGCCTGGTGGCATGATCTACTGGCATGGCATCTGTACCTCCCGGGAATCCAAGGGCCTACAGAAGGTGGTGAAAGTAGTTTAGACTAACAATGGGAGCAGGGCTCCTGGCTCCAGAAGACATTTAAATGAAGAGGTCTTTGTGGAAAGCCCATAGAATCATCAAAGACTCCAGTCATCTCAGTTGTGGACTATTCACCCTCCTCAAGTCTGACAGCTGATAGAACAAAGGCTGCATAGAAGCTTGTACCATCAGACTTTTAAACACCCTCAGCTCTATATGGAATCCTTCATCTACTTACACTGACCCACACTCTGCTTCCTCCCATTTGAATGACACTTAGCATTTCACATTTCCATGTTATGCTGGTACACTCTGCTGCTGAAAAACAAATCCATTCATAATCGCTCAATTGATGATATCCACTGCTGCTATTTATTCACTGTTTATTACTGATGCTTTGTTGTCTCTTTAATGCCGTTTAATTCTGTCTGTGATGCCTTGTAAGCTTGTAAAGCCCAGACTTCAATCGCTCTGACTGCAGGGCACTTGATAAGAAAACTTTTGAATTCTTGAATCCTTGACACTGATTTGCACCTTCACTACACTAATTATGTACCTCTAATTTACACCATTTACTTTGTCCGTGTGATGCTGCCTCGTACCAGCCATCTGGTACTATGATGGGCTTTGTACCAAGGTGAGCTTTACACGTTCCAAACATTCCATGCTGTCACCCCAACACTTTATTTTCGATCCTGTCTTTATTGGACCCTGTCATGATTAGGCTAGTTGTTCCATCTCTGCTCCCCCCTAGGGCTGTATATACCATATTTTCATTTTGTTTCTCAGTTCCTGGGTGTAACTCCATATTATTCCTTGACTACCTCTCCTCATATATCTACTTAGCAGTAAAACGCAGAGCCATTCTTCTCACCTATTCCTGTCCCTCAAGACCTTCCAAAACTCAAAGACCCCTGGCAAGACATTCAGTTTATAACAAAATTCAGAGGAGGTGCCCACTCACTGGTCTAATGCTGTTTAGATGCAGTCATTTGCAATATCTCTACCCAGTCTATCTGTAGCAGTGTGATCCCCTGACCATGACCCCTAAACCCAAATTTATTAATAGATCCAACCAAGACTCTCTCCTAATTGCCTATTTATGATTTTTGTCATATCTATTAATATAATTATTTGTCAGGGAGTGTTACTAAATTGGCAGCATGGTGGTGCAGTGGGTAGATCTATTGCTACAATTATGTCGCATAAAACCCCAGGGATGCGGGTCTGAATCCTGCTGTATGAGTGGGTGGAGTTTGCATGTACTCCCTGAGTTGCATAGATTTTATGCTGTAATCTAAGAACATGCAGGTAAGTAAATTCATATCACAAGGTTGCTCTTAGCATGTTTTTGGCATAGGTGACTCTGGGCTTTTCGCCCAGGGGGTGCAAGGTGAGAGGACCCAGCCAGTCATTCATCTAGATAAATCTTTTTTTTTTTCTAAAAAAAAGAAAAGAAAAATATTGAATGCATTTACAAGAGATTATTTAAAGATATGACTAACACAAGCCACATTTTCAAATGCAACTTTACAATATAATTTAATTTTATTGAATATGTTAATACCATTTATAATAATAATGATATAATAATAAAATATTATTAAACGTATAACGATAAGACTAACACAAGCCACATTTTCAAATGTAACTTTACAATGTTATAGAATTTTAATGATGTTATAAAAGCAGTTTCGTCTGACACCACCCCCTGCCCCCAATGGTAAAATCACCTTTGTGTGTAGGGTGGAGGTGTCCTGGACTGATGGGCTAGTACACTATCCCCCCCACCCCCATCCCCAGTCCCTGTGGTGCCTGAGATAGACTCTTTCCCCCAAACAACAGCCTCTACTGGTTAAGCAGTTGGAAGATGGATGGATGGATGCTGCTTGATTGTCTTCTCTGAAAGCATCAGAGAATAATTAAGTGGCCCTTTTTTGGTATATTGTCTTCTTCTTTTAGATTCTGTCCGGAAAAATCCATTGTAAAGCACTCTGTGAAAATGCATTCTATTAAAAGTAACTGCACTCTGCTCACTCATATCCCAGACCAAGGACTGCTCAGTGGAGCAGACAAAGAAAGAACTATGTTCAGTATTGTGGTTTAGTAGAGCAAAACCCTTGGATTTAAACAGATGCAGAGATAAATGGTACATGGGGGGGGCAAGATCATGTTTTCATTTTCTCTACACTATTGTAGAGGTACCCCTGGTATAAAACATATTTTGATCTATATTTCATGTTTCCAGACATTTAACGGTAATATTATATTACATCTGAACTATTCTTACGGAGCACTGTGGAGCTTAGAGAGGCATTTGTGCATCGTTCTGTGTTTTTAATGAGTCCAGTATAGACTTTTTTCAAGAAATAGTACTTCAAGAAAAAGTATTCAGATAGAGTACACATTTTCAAGCATGTTTAGAAAGTGTCAAGATCAATTTATTTGTTGTACTTCATAGACAAAGCATATTTGTATGTTACAACTGCAGTAGTAGTCAGTGTATATCATGAATCACAATACATCTTATTAAAGAATTTTGGCTTCAAAGTGGATTTCTGAAGAATCTGATAATCACTTGAATTATTTAGATTTTCAAGGTGGAAATGCCACCAGAGAGACTGGCTTGTGTCAGCTGTTTTCTGCATCCACATCTTTTGTCTTAGTTTCCTCTTTTCTACGGCCACTGCAATTCCTTTATTAAAAAGCCTAAAAAAGAGGGGAAGACTTTGCAGGGCGGGGAAACATTCCCTAAAGAAAGGTAAATCTCGTAACTTTTCATGCTTTAAGCCCAGTTACAGATTGCAGTAACATTGTTTGTTGTTTTTGGGTTTCTGACACTCTGCTATTTAATTGAGTTGAGATGAAAAGTCCAGGGAAATCACCCATGGTGAAGTATTCTGAACCACTGTGTTTGCTATTGTCATTTTAGTCCTCTGTAGAGGACATTATATTTTTGCTCCTATTTCTCATGCTGTATATGCCACTCTATTGAGTCCTGTTGATTCTTAAAGCTAAAACAGCTAAAACTTCAAGATGACATCACGTGAGTAGGGGGTGTGTGCTTTTTACCGCTAATTTATGTAAAAAATGCACAAATAAACAAAAACACTTTTGTTTCCCTTTACGTCGGAGGAACATGTGCATGAGCACAATCCCTGACGTTTCCCCTGGTGCCATTGCCCACAGGTTTACAGACTCATCAAAAAATGCTGATCTTACCCCCTTTTGGTCAAGAGCATAGGTTTAGTTTCCACATTGGTAGAGACCAAATCATTCCCCACTAAACACACACGGTACACCCACAATATTGGTAGGCACATGTCCCCAACATCCATGCACAAAATAATCAATAAATAGATTACAGGTCAATTAGATAAATGTGTGCAGAATGGCTTTGTATATTTAATTTGATTTAATTTCATGCTCTGATACATTTATAATATATAATTGCATGGGATTGCTGAAGGCTGGAGCCACGTCTGTGTTTGCTCAGGAGGGCTGGTGTCCCAGCTGAAAGGCAATCAGTCTTCATATATGTATATCACATGACTATTATTTTTCAGCTCAAAACACTGTGTTTATACATGGGGAATTAATGTGGTGTGAATTCATCTGTCCCATGTAATTACTATATTGCTGTAAAAGCATATATGAAACAATTATTCTGTTACCACCAGTTAATTAGCAAGACTCTCAAGAAGGGTAAAAAAAACCAGTTAATTATGCATGAGAATATTTCACCTGTTTTACTTCTTATTTTTTCATTTGCTTTGCTATATTCTCATGACATTTCGCAGAGTAATTAGAAAACCATCCATTAAATGAGGAATAAAAGCTGGGGTACAAACTTATGTTAATATTAAATAGCGAGGAGAGGAACGGGAACAGAGCGTCGATCAGCCAGCACAATCTCTGCTGCTAATGACACTCAGATGGATCGTGTTCACAAGACTAATGGGCAGGCTATTACAACCAGCTGGACGGAGCCGCAGGAGACGGAAACGAGGGACAGGAAGCTGTGCAAGTGTGCAATGATTTATGTTTATAGACGTGGAAGCTGGTTTTCTTTATAATCAAAATAATAAATTATTAGTCAATGACAGATTGATAGATAGATATACAAACAAACAAACAAATAAAGAAATACATTTTGTGTAGGGTCTGGTAACATTTCCCATAGACATGGGGAGGAGGGGGGGGGAGGGTTATTTTTCTACCTGGTTACTTGCCTGATCAGTAACAAAAAAATTCCAGGGGGGGGAGGTTCAAACCTATTCTTATTACTACGTGGCCAAGTGCCTATATAGTACAGTGGTACCTCGGTTCTCGAACTCACTAGAACTCGAATTTCTTGAAAGTCGAACAAACCAGTTTGACCTAGAATTCGATCTGAATATCAGAAGTCGAACCGTTAACGCTGACCTAATATAAATTGTCCGTGCCAGGAAATGAGTCATACTACAATGCAATTCTTACTTGAATGCCTTCTACACAGACTGGACGATTAAAGAAATAAAGCAGCGCAACATTACAGTAACTAACAATAAATAAACCACTAACTTACGTGTACTATTAGAACATTTATGTCATTTATTTATTTAGGAGAAACAGCAGATTACGCATCGGAACTGCCTGGGATACAAACGTCATGCGTGTAACTAAACTCTTCAGCCAATAAGGGCAAAGGTGTGTCGTCACGGAGGCGGTTCCAGTTTGTGCAGCCGGGTGAGAAGTCGCAATGCATCTAACCGTAATGCATTGCGTCAGGATCAGAATGCGTTACTTTAAGCCAGAGCTGTAAGCAAGTCCAACGCACCCAATGACCGAACTGGGGAAACAAACTGAAATGCGGACTATAATACAGAGGACTAATGACAACAACCAGAAACAGCTGATCACATGGAGATCCCACAAGAGGTTAACGAGGGGGCGTGGCACACGGAAGGAGCCGACTATCGGGGCAGGACAGGGGTAATGTTGGGATAATATCTTTATCGTTTTGGAAGCCATTAAGAAAAAAATGCTCGTCTTGTTTTATCCTGTTTATTTTGTGTTTAAATGCTAAAAAAAAAAAAAAAAAAAAAAAAACATATTTAGGTGTAATTTTGGGGAGCCGGGAACCAATTAATTGGTTTTCCATTATTTCTTATGGGAAAAATTCAATCAGAACTCGAACTTTTTAGGATTCTATCTGGAGTCCGGAACGGATTAAGTTCGAGAACCGAGGTACCACTGTATCTTACAATATAATGTAGTATAGTCTAAAATATCATGTATTATTAGTTGCTTTATATGAAAATCTGTCATTTAGATCTCCATATGAAAGCTAATTCAATTCTTAATATTTATATGACTCAGGTATGATTAAGAATGTTTCACTGGCATTGGTATCCAGGGCTTCAGTTTGCTCTTTGTAACAATATAAGGGAAATCAGTGAAGTAATATCTAAGATATTACCGAAATAATTATATACATCCCCCAAATCCAGCTCATCCATTATAGGATCACGGTGGGCCTGGAGCTTATCCCGGGAAGCACTGGGCACAAGGCACACACTCATACACAGAGCAATTGGGAGACATCAACTATAACTGCATGTTTTATGATGGTGGGAGGAAGCCCACGCAAACATGGGGCGAACATTCAAACTCCACACACAGCGCCGGGCACAGAAACTGAACTCACAGCTGTGGAGGTGTGAGGCCACCGTGCTAACCACTGAGTCACCAGAGCCACGTCAAAAAGCAATCTATTCTCACCAAATCTCTCCCGAGAATCCAGTTAAGCCAGTTAATACATCTCCTGCTCAGACCTTTCCAATTAGATATTGACCAATTACCTTATCTTTTTCTGTAAAAGTACATTAAATGGTTTACACTACATGTATAATTCACACAGACACCATTATTCTAACATTTAATTTCTAGTTTTGCTCCTCAAAAGACAAAAAACGACTTGCCCCCATTAAAAAAACACTTAATTTATTATATCCTTACAAGGCTTAAATCCCTCCAGATTTTAATAACCATATGACCATAGACTAAATATCATTTGACCTTTCCAGGATATTCTTGTTTGTATTGTTATATTGTTTTTTTTACTCCCCCTTCTCATAATAGGTAATTATTAATTCTGAACAATGCTCTAATTCCCAGGACTCATGTTGAAAATGGTTAAAAATCCACACATCTGAATGTTGTCCTTGGAAGCTAAACACAAAATTCTAGCATTTAATAAAAATAAAACATTTAAGAAAAGACAAATATGTTATGAAATGCACTCTTTCTCTCATTATTAGATATCTAAAGGCTAAAACAAGATCATTCTGTGAACATGAGCCTGAAGGTTGTAAATACTGACAAGGTTCTTTACTTTCAAATGTACAACCACAAATATCAATAAAATTAAACTTTAAAGTAAGTGGCAGTATCAAATCAGAATGAACCCACAATACACAATATTTCTTTACAAAGGCTCAAAGAATCATGAATCGCTCCCCTTATCATGGTGGAGGGGTTAGTGTGCCCCTGTGTTCCAAGGAGCTATGTTGTCGTGGGCAATTGCCCCTGGTAGGGTCTCCCAAGGCAAATTGGTCCTAGGTGATAGGCCAGACTAAGTGCGGTTCATATTGACCCCTATGATGAAGAAAATGAAGAAAAAGGATGTTACCCCATCCGGATTGGGGAGACTGGGCCCTCACCCTGGACCCAGGCCTGGGGCAGGAGATCATATGCAAGCACCTGGTGGCTGGGCTCCCACCCATGGGGCACGACCGGGCATAGCCTGAATGGGTAATATGGGTTCATCCTTCTGTTGGCCCACCCTCTACAGGGGGAGCCGTGGGGGTCGGTGCAGTGTAGATCGGGGGCCTCGATGGACCGATCGTCAGTTACCAAAACTCACTCTCGGCACATGGAACGTAACCTCTCTAGTGGGAAGTGAGCCTGAGCTGGTGTGAGAGGTAGGGAGATACCGACTAGATATAGTCGGACTCACCTTGACGCATGGATCAGGGTCTGGAACCAAATTCCATGAGAGGGGCTGGACTCTATTCTACTCTGGAGTTGCCCATGGTGAGAGGCGCTGAGCAGGTGTGGGTCTACTTATAGTCCCCCGGTTTGGTTCCAGTGCATTGGAGTTTACCCCAGTGAACAAGAGTAATGACCATAAAACCTGGAAGGGTATAATTGGGAGGAATAGCCTGCCCAATTGGAATTCTGTACTAACCACAGTTTGTCCATAACGAACACCATGTTCGAACATAAGGGTGTTCATAATTGTACTTGGCACCAGAGTACCCTAGGCCGCAGTTTGATGAAAGATTTTGTAATTCTGTCATTGATCTGCGTCCATATGTTTTGGACATTCGGGTGAAGAGAAGAGCTGAGCTGTCAGCTGATCACCACTTGGTGGTAAGTTGGATCTGATGGCAGGGGAAGATGCCGATTAGACCTAGTAGACCCAAACGTATAGTGTGTGTATGCTGGGAACGTCTGGCGGAGGACCCTGTCCGGGAGATCTTTAACTCACACCTCCGTCAGAACTTCTTTTTGCTCCCAAGGGAGTCAGGGGGCATGGAGCCTGAATGGGAGCTATGTGGGAGGAGTGGGAGCAGTTTGGTGAAGCTATGGAGAAGGACTTTTGGACAGCCTCGAAAAGGTTCTGGCAAACCCTCAGGTGACTCAGGGCGGGGAAGCAGAGCTTTACCAATGCTGTTTACAGGTGGGATGGAGAACTGTTGACCTCAACTGGGGATATAGTTATGTGGTGGAAGGAATATTTCAAGGATCTCCTGAATCCCACTGATGCGCCTTCCTTTGAAGAAGTAGAGATGGAAGACTCAGAGGGGGATTTGCCCATCTCTAGGGCTGAGGTCACTGAATTAGTCAAAAAACTCTTTGGTGGTAAGGCTCCAGGGGTGGATAAGATTTGCCCTTAGTTCTTGAAAGCTCTTGATGTTGTTGGGCTGTCTTGGCTGGCACGCCTCTTCAGGGTGGTGGTCCCAATTTTTTAGAAAGGGGACTGGAGGATGTGTCTCAACTACAGGGCAATCACACTCCTCAGCCTCACTTGTAAGGTCTATGCTGGGGTACTGGAGAGGAGGGTCCATCTGTTGGTCGAACCTCAGATCCAGGAGGAACAATTCGGATACCTTCACAAGGATACTGGAGGGTTCATAGGTGTTTGCCCAACCAGTCTACATGTTCTTTGTAGACTTGGAAAAGGCATATGATCATGTCCGTTGGGGGGTCCTGTGGGGGGTGCTTCAAGAGTATGTTGTATGGGGACTGTTGTTGTGGGCTATTATGTCGCTGTACAAATAGAACGAGAGCTTAGTTTGCATTGCCAGCAGTAAGTCAGGCTCATTCCCGGGGGGTGCTGGACTCCATCTGGGCTGCCCTTTATCATCAATTCTGTTCGGATCAGTTCCTCCAAGTCTGAGGCCATGGTTCTCAAACAGAAATGGGTGGCTTGCCTTCTGGTGGGGGATGAGCTGCTGCCCCAAGTGGAGGAGTTTAAGTATCTCAGGGTCTTGTTCACGAGTAAGGGAAGAAGGGAGTGGGAGATGATCAGTGCAGCGTTGGAAATAATGCGTAGTAATGTAAGGTGAAGCTTTCGATTTACCAGTCGATTTATGTTCCTACCCTCACTTTTGGTCATGAGCTCTGCGTAGTGACCAAAAGAAAGAGATTGCAGATACAAGTGGCAGAAATGAGTTTCCTCCATAGGGTGTCTGGGCACAACATTAGATATAGGGTGAGGAGCTCGAACATTTGGAAGGGGCTCAAAGTAGAGCTGGAGAGGAGGCCCAGGACAGGCTGGAGAGATTATAGCTCTCGACTGGCCTGGGAATGCCTTGGTATTCCCCTGGAGGAGCTGGGGAAGGTGGCTGGCGAGAGGGAGATCTGGGCATCCCTGCTTAGACTGCTGCCCCCATGACCCAACCCCGATTGAGTAGCAGAGAATGGAGTGGAAAAAAATGGAATAGCTCAGAATATTTGAAGAATGCAAACAAATACAGTGGTACCTCAGTTCTCGAACTCATTAGAACTCGAATTTCTTAAAAGTCGAACCAACCAGTTCGAAAAAAAATGACCTAGGACTCGATCTGAATCTCAGAAGTCGAACCGTGAACGCCGACCTAAGATAACTTATACGAGCGGGAAAATGAGTCACGCGGCATGTCTCTCAGCAGAAAAAAAAGGGTAACGCTTCAGTCTCAGCCTCGCATTCGCTATGATAGCATCGTTTATTGAAAATATCAAGTAATACACTGTACTTTAAATCATTTTGTTAGCCATTGCTCACCAAAAAGTTACACAATAGTTGTACAAATGTTACAACCTAAAAGTTTGCGATTTACAAAGAAATGAACGAATACAGAGTAATAATAAAAATAAACACTGGACCGCATGGCATAGTCTAGTGTTGCCGCAGTGTTGGGGCATGGCTTGGGGTTATCACGATCTGCCGAGCCAGGACCGGGGAAGCAGGGACAGGACTCAAGCAATCGGGAAACACAGGGTTTAATTGAGAACAGGCAGAACAACACAATGATGTTACAATGACCAGACTGGGGAAACACACTGAAACACGGACTAAATACAGAGGACTAATAACAACAACCAGAAACAGCTGATCACACGGGGATTCCACACGAGGTTAACGATGGGGCGTGGCACATGGAAGGAGCGGATGATCTGGGCAGGACAAGAGTAGTGTTGGGGTAAATTTTTTATTGTTTTGGAAGCCATTAAGAAAAATATGCTCTTCTTGTTTTATCCTGTTGATTTTGTGTTTAAATGCTAAAAAAAACATATTCAGGTGTAATTTTTTGGGGCCGGGAACCAATTAATTGGTTTTCCATTATTTCTTACGGGGAAAATTCGATCAGAACTCGAACTTTTTAGGATTCGAACCCGAGTTCTGAACAGATTAAGTTCTGAGGTACCACTGTATATGTATTTGTTGCAGATAAAATGCTGCTTGGAAATGGAGTTTTCTATATAACAATATTTATATACCAGTATATAAACCAATCTTATATATCAAAAAAAGTAAAGAAGCAAAACATAATTCCTACCACCTGAATGAAATCTTTGTATAAATGTTATGAAAATGTGGGTGCAAATAAAAATATTAATACAGTACTTAATCATTCCCCATTTTTTTAAAGTATATTAAGTAATTAAGTGAGAATGGTATCTGATTAGGTCACAAATAAATTCCCATGAATCTCAGTATATAAATAATACTGTTTCCAGACCACATATTAACTCCCTGACCTGTCACTCAGGGGCCCTTGGAATCGTCCTAGCTTTCCTCCCCCTTACGGCGCCCCTGACCTGTCACTCAGGGGCCCTTGGAATCGTCCTAGCTTTCCTCCCCCTTACGGCGCCCCTGCCTGTCACTGTACTAATTACACATCTTCCAGTATCTAACCACCTACTCTCTACTTATGCACTTTCTAGTTATCATTGTTATTTCCTTTTTTGGGAGGGGCTCGGCCAGGGTAATTGTTCTTCTACCTGTTTGTTTGTGTCAGGGTCTGCACTGTCCGAACCTGCCCTTCATGTCCTCTCCTCATTTGGCCAGCAGGTGTCGCTGGCTATCCTGTTCTCCACCCTATCTCTTGGCCTTCAAGTCCTTAGTGTGTTTCCCCAGCCCCCTGCCTGCCACATAGCTCTATGGGCTGTAAACCCTTTGGTCATGTGTTTGAGGCCAGCCTCCTCTGTTTATTTGTATTTATTAGATTTTTGTTCCCCAGTGTTTCTTTTCTATTAGTTTTCTTGTTCCTAGTTTGTGGTTATATATTACTTGTCTTTGTTATATTCCTAGTGTTAGATTCCGTTTCCTAATTTTCCTTTTAGTCTCTTAGTTCCATAGGAAATCCACCTGTTTCCTTGTGCCTCATGATTGTCGAATGTTCTACCTGATTGCTCATTGTCCTGTGCCCAATAGGATTGGTTAATTGTTTTATGATTTGCTCCTGCTTCTTTGTCACCCAGTTCACTTTGTGTATTTAAGTTCCTGCCTGTATCCTTTGCTTCAGTGGGTCATTTTGTTAGAATGTGTCACTCTGATCCCCATTTGTATTAACCTGTGTTTTCCTGTAGTTATTTGTTGTTTTCTGTTTTGCTTTTTTAACCACTCATGGTTATTTTATACCTTCCTGGTTTTGTTCAGTTTCTCTAATTTGGAGCCACAAAGTGAATGGTCGTCTACTTTATGCCTGCACCATGTCCCACCGCCATGACTGTTTGATTGATTTTGTATGTTTGTATATTGTAAATATAAATGATGAATTGTATATATTCCACACATATTTTTCTACTGGGAGTGTGTGTGTGTTTATACATGTAAAACATGTATATATGCATGTGTATATATATATATATTTTTGTAATTTTTCATTTATTTTAAATTGTCTGCTCATAGAGCTGCATTTCACCGTATACCCCTATGCGCATGTGACAAATAAACCTCTTGACTTCTTATTGTATCGTATCTTCATATCTTATATCTCATCATATCTTCTCTTCTGTGAGACAGAAGCACATCTTATAATCATGCATGTGAAGCTGAATTGGACAAAAGCCACATGAAAGAAGGGGAAGGACTGAAAGAAATTAGCCGTATTTATTATCGAGGCGTAAGGAAAAGGCCAGCGGATCCCCTGCTGTTCCCAGTACAAAAACTTAAAATATGGAACCAGGCTGCAGAAGCCCTGCATCCAGGACAGCTGCTTCCTGCTCATCCATCACCTCTCAGCGCTTCCAGCAGGAACACTCAGCTCGTCGGCTGTCAAAAAGGCAGCAAGGAAGACACAGGATGTTAACTCTCCATCTATATCTCTGTCACAAAAGTTATAACAGTACCTGAAGAACCTGAAGCAAAGTTTTAGAATATCATAAATAAAATATATTTAATTTTTTTGTGGAAATAAGTTCACTGCACAGATCATGTCAAGTGTGTATGCAAATAAAAAAGAACATGCTTATAATGGCTACGCATTTCTCGATTACTTTTCATGGATTTGTGATTTTGGTTTGAGTAATTTCACTCTCGATTTTAATCTCTAGTATAATCTAGATTCAATTCATTCATATAATAGAAAGCACTTTGCAGAGTTCTTGGCTCAAGGTCCCAGGAGAGCAACCCTGAGGCAACAGTGGCAAGGAAGAGCTTCCTCAGCAAAAGGAACAAACCTTGGGAGAAACCAGACTCCAGGGGGACCCACCCTTCCTCTGGCCGGCACCAAGAAGCATGCGTTCACACAAATCAGTGTAAGGTAAATTGATGGGAGAGCTCCGAGGGATGCTCTTCAGCCCAAAAAAGCCCCTCCCACCCTGGGAAGTAATAGATGCCATGGCCCTTGAGACTGAACAGAACATATGGAACAGAAACATCACACAAGTAATGTGGGACAAAGCCATTTGGAGCTTTATCGGTTAGTAAGAGTAGTTTAGAATCAATATGAAACTAACAGGAAGCCAGGATAGTAATGACAAAACTGGACTGATGTGCTCAAAGTTCCACATTACATTAAAAAAGGAAATTAAGGGAGGGATGTGTCCTGGAAAACCACTAAAGAATGAAGGCAATTTGTATCCTTTAATAGGATGTTCCTTGTTGCAATTCTATGCTTCCTGGCCATGCGGCCTTTACGTACCAAAGTCTCTTGTTAAATTGAATGCAATCCTGTAAGCCTTTCCTCTCCCTGCATACCTCTGCTGGCTGCCTTGCTGACCTCTTTTGATCCTGAATGGAACGCCAAATGGCAGTTTGGGTATCAGTAAGTAGAAGGATGAGTAACTGGTAGCACCTCTTGTGGTGCAGTAATAGGCTTGATGCACTTTGGGGTATAAAGTTTCCAGACAGCCTTCTGCTCCTCTGTCAGTGCTTATAGCACAGAGGGGAGAGATATATTCATGCTCTTAAGACCCACTCTTTGCGTATATTTCTGTTTGAAACTTCATTGCAAATTTATGGATCCAAAACATGACGCATTTTCCTTGGAAACTAAAAAGATAAAAATATTTTACCTGTAGGATGTTCAAATTTCAGTAACATGTGCATCTTATTAATTGGGTTTTAATTGGTTCATTTGCAAAAAAAATTTATGCTGCCTTTGTTCAGTTGCATTTAGCTGACAGATACTGGGATACAAATCAGGGAGTTAACAGAATATACCATATGTTACATAATTTACCATAGGTTACAGAATATACCATAAGGGATGATAATTCAAATGGTAATTCTTTTCAGGTAGTATAAGAAGATTTTTTTCCCTTTACTGTATATTTACCTTTTATTGTTTCATTTCAGCATTGGTAGGGAAGCTTCCTATTCATTCTTATGAGGCATCACAGTGTTGGATGGCTGATGGCTGATTGGCTACCAAGTTTATGGTATAAAGTGGACAAGTGGTCCTATGAGTGAGTCAGCACTTTCTGGTATCCTGATGATAGATGCTGCTTGTTTCCCCTTTTCTGTTGTTTTCATGTTTTAGTTATTTCCCTTTGTTTTGTGTCCTGTATACAGCCATGTTTGTTGCTGTCGCCATAATTTTGCTCCACACAAAGCAAGTCGTACAGAACTAGAAATCCACTGGAGTCTCCCTGCGTAGGTTTGAATCCTGCAAACTGCACGGTTGTGTGTCATAATTAGAAGTGCCAACACATTCCAAGTTCCCCTAGTGTGTTCTCCTCTGCAGCTTCCATTTCACCCATACAGTACAGCTTCATGTCAATGGTGAGGATCTCTAGGCTTCCAAGAACACGGACTCTGGTGTTACTTCCTCTCTATGACCCTCCAGTGAGAAACAACTGCAGCTCAAACTGATCCAATCAGCAGCCCCCAATAATATCACCCCTTCCAGTGCTGCATGCTCTTGAATCATTACACGTGTTATAGGTACAAACATAGCACGCAAAGGTAGACAATGCCTGTCTTGTACGACATTTAGAGAAGTTGTTAGAGGTATGAACACTGGGTAAGTAGACATGGCAGATTTTATTGCTTGTTGAAAACTGAATTTTCCTTGAGCAAAAAGTCATGAAATTTTCATTATTTACAAGGTAGAAAACAAAATTTGGAAAAGTAAAGATGTGCTTTTTCTTTTAAATTCTCATCAGAAAGAATGTTCCACTTCCTATTTCTAAACCTGTAAGATGTGACTTCTTTCACATTTCATTTCACAGATTTGTCTGTTATAGCACATGCAGAATATTCAGTTCAACGCAAAACATTATTTGAATATATTATGCATCTCCACACATTTTTCCCAAAATGGTAGACAGTGCACCATGACTTATTGTTGGACATTAATCTTTGTTATTAATCCTTACAATAGCTGTACTTAGCATGTTTGTTAAAAAGTGTCACTTTGATTGTAGATAAAAACATTTCTCACAAAGTCTTTCCTTTCTTCAACTTTGTCGTAATCTGCTGACCTATGGTCTTAGTTTAGCACCCACAAAATCTGACTTGTACTACAACCAAAACAAATATAATTCTGCTGAATATTTGTTCTCCCAACAACAAAGACCTACTGATTTGTGATATCATTCCAAAATGTTTGTATTAACCTGGGACATGGTAGCTATCCAGTGACTGTTTATTGCCAATGAGAAGATTCCCATGAGCTAAGTTTTGAAAAGCCACATTCAGCAGATGGTGGCCTAGTTCTGTTCCATACTCATCTCAGAATGAAAATTGCTCATTTATGAGTAGCTCATTGCCAAATTCAAATGTTTAGTCATTGCACTCTCTGCTATGACTTGTACTGTAGGTACTACTCATTTATTTGCATTTTAAGGATTCTGATCTTTTTCACTCCAAGCTTCATAAATTGTTTATATCTGCTTGTGATTGTTGTCTGGCTTAGCCAAATCTGAACAAGTGAAATATACATGTTTACCAGTAAGCCATATGTGTGTGTGTGTGTGTGTGTGTATAGATAGATAGATAGATAGATAGATAGATAGATAGATAGATAGATAGATAGATAGATAGAAAGATAGATAGATAGATAGATAGATAGATTACCCGTCATTAAAAATAACATCTGTAAATCAATCATTACTGAATTATTGCTTTCTACCTTTGCTGCTATTGCATACTTAGTAGCACCAATACAGACAGTGATTGCAAAAACATAAACACCATTTTTTCAGGGAGGCTAATTTATTAATCCTGAAAGTCAATTAGCATAAAGCTTTCATTAGAGCATTAATCATGCTTAAATTTATGAAGACAAATTATGTCTCCGCTCTAAATAGGCTTTTACATTTTATTCATAAATACACATTAACACTAAACTCAAGCTTTTTTCTTTTGAAAAATAAACATGGTAATATTTTATCATTGCCTTTTGATGTTTTTTGATCTACATTGGATTCTGTCATTTTTAATGCTTCTCATTATTTCCTGTGATTGTAATCCAAGTATGCATTTTTTTAAGTGACAGTCTGATACTAATAATTAGCAGGGGTACCAGGGCCAGGTCTAGCAGGGGAAGAGTTGCAGAGCTGCAATACCCCCCCCCCCCCCTACAAAAAAGGAAACCTTTCTCCTCGCATTTAAACATGGTAACACTTTGAGGGGGCACAGATACTGAGTAGTAACTCAGCTACTACTGGAGAACAAATCATTAACAAATACAGTAACTACTTGAGGAAAAGATGCATTATTCATTAATTCATTAATGATGAACCAACATGAGATCAATCTTTTGTTATTCATGACTTGTTCCTTCAGTAGTTCATTAGTAGTTCCTTTAATAGTTCAGTAAGATTTACAGAATTAAATATTGTAACTGCTTGAAATAGATGCGTCACTATGAATTAATTATTGTTGTGTTATTCATTATTTGTTTATTCAGTAGTTCCTTCAGTACATCCTTCAGTTGTTCACAAGGTTTTACAAAATTAAGATACAGTGGTACCTCAGAACTCGAACTTAATCCGTTCAGAACTCCGGATCAAATCCTAAAAAGTTCGGGTCCTGATCGAATTTTCCCCATAAGAAATAATGGAAAACCAATTAATTGGTTCCCGGCCCCAAAAACATTACACCTAAATATGTTTTTTTAGCATTTAAACACAAAACGAACCGGATAAAACAAGAAGAGCATATACTGTACTAAACACATCTAAGGACATTTATCAAAACAGTAATTTGTAAAGTAAGAAAATAAATGTATCCAAACAATGTGTAAAGTTAAAAAAAAACAATGCGTCCTGCCTAGATCGTCCGCTCCTTCCGTGCGCCACGCCCCCTCGTTAACCCCATGTGGAGTCCCCATGTGATCAGCTGTTTCTGGTTGTTGTCATTAGTCCTCTGTATTTCATCCACATTTCAGTTTGTTTCCCCAGTCCGGTCATTGTATTGTCCGTCTGCGTTTTGCCTGCCTTACCTGTAATTAAACCCCGTATTCCCGATACCCTGACGTCTGCGCCTTTGTCTCTGTTCCACCCCGCTCTGCACGACAATATTATTATAATTAAATGTATTAATGGTTTATTATTAATATTAAAATAATTAATAAGAAATCTTTATTTTTAAATGTATTTTATTATATAATTATAATTACTGTTACTGTCTATCATTATCTAAATGTATTTTTACTGTCTAAATATATGTATTCAGCTTGTGTAAACATGCACGATGCTATCACAGCTAATGCAAGGCTGAGACTGAAGCGTTACCCTTTGTTTCCGCTGAGAGATGTGCCGCGTGACGCATACAAGTTATTTTAGGTCGGCGTTCACGGTTTTACTTCTGAGATTCAGATCGAGTTCTAGGTAAATTGTTTTTCAAACTGGTTGGTTCGACTTTTAAGAAATTCGAGTTCTAATGAGTTCGAGAACTGAGGTACCACTGTACAGTAACAAATATGTTAATTGTTTGAGATAAAACTGTTCATTATTGAGATAAAACTTCATTAATGATTAACAAATAGGTATCAGCATGTAACTTTGTGGTTAATTAATACATAAGTAATAACATAAATATTCTCATGTAGCACATATAATATCAGTACATCTGGAAAATTTCTTTAAAGCAAACAAAATAGTTACATTATGTGAACTATTTTGATTCATCTAGATACCACCCATTCATCTGTCCATCTTCCAACCACTTCTCTTGGTCAAGCTCACAGTCTACATATACTTCCAATATTGTGGCTTTGTTTGCAAACATGACAATATAGCTGATAATCCCTTGGGACGATGGCTACTTCTGTCCAGGCATCTATCCACAAAAGCAGGAATAGATAGCTGGGTTGAAAACAAAAGCTTGACGAACCACAGTTGCTAAATTCTGCAAAACTTTCCCAACAAAGAATTTTTTTAAGTGCCTATACCAGGGGTGGCCAATCTTATCCGCAAAGGGCCGCTGTGTGTGCGGGTTTTCACTGCAGCTCCCTAATTATATTACTAATTAGAGGAATGATTGGGTGAAGAGTCCTCACACCTGGGTTTGAACAGCTGACCTACAGGTTATCCCAAAAACCTGCATACACACCGGCCCTTTGCGGATAAGGTTGGCCACCGCTGGCCTAAACTATGAGGATAAAATATAAAGAATTTGATGTTATGTTATAGTTGAAGACAAATATAAATAAATGCAGTCAGAAAAGTATCATTATATTACTGCACGACCCTCAGATGGTTATAAAACTTGAAGCTGAACATCCTTATCCTATATGAATAGATTGTCTGTTATATTCATTCTGTTTTCTTGGACTTTCTTCTGATTGTATTGAGATGGTAGTGCCAGTAATGGCTGAAGTGCAGATCCTAGTCCACTGGGCCGGCACCTGTACCTAATGAAGAATGGGATATGCCGTTCAGCCACGCACATTGCAAAGCATAAAGCTGAAGATGACTTTCAAAAACAGCTGCCTCAAAAAAAAAAGACCCCCGAGGACCAAGACAAAGACTGGACCCAAGGTCAGTGGACAAATGTGTCCCTTTCGAAAGTAGGCAAGACGGTGACTCCAAACAGCTTGGCCATGGACCTCTGTGTCTAAGCTAATGCTAAGCTAACTGCAGCCTATCACATGTTAGGCAAATGCGCGCCAAGCTGGTGGGCAAACACACGATAAGATGTGGACCTAAAAGTGAGAAGAACTGGGGAATCAGCGTGGGCTACACAACACAGTTTTTTGAGCTGAGTTGTCAGTATCAGAAAGAATAGCAAGAATTAAAATAGCTACTATAATCTTCGGGCGCTTGGAGGCAACCTCTGGTGGGCGGACATGTGGATTGGAGAGAGAATCGCAGTTTATTAGGGTACATGACAGGACGGGGTGGGTTCAATGGCACACAAACGCAAACAAAAAAATGAAAAGAGTCGTTTCAGCTGACAAGAAACCGAATGAAAGGCAGAGATCTAGACTGGGAAGTCAGAAACCAAAAAATGTGACTAAGTGTCAGGAGAGCAAGTATGTGAAATCTACACGGGAACAGTGGGCGTCAAGGAAAAACACAAAACACCAATTAATATTATTTTCAGGAAAGAGATGTAACAAACACAAAAAATGAAAACTGTGGTTTAAAGAAATAGGTCACACTTTCTCTCAGTTTTAATTGTGCTTTTATTCACACCATTAATTGCGGCTTGTTTCCGTTGTGTTGTGTTTTGTTTGTAAAGGATCCTGTCCAGCGTGGCTCTGAGCATCCTGGGATAGGGTCCAGGCCCACCACTATCCTGTACTGGATAAGCAGCTATGGAAGATTAACTGACCTAATGGCTACTCGATAAAACTGGCTTCCCATTTGTATTCCTCAGAAGAACGGAAAATGCTGAAAAATTTACATCTTTGAGCATCTGGTTTGGGGCCCCATGAGGTCATATCTGGTTTGGGGGCCCATGAGGTCATATCTGGTTTGGGGCTGCATGTGGTCATATCTCATTTGGGGCCCCATGAGGTCATATCTAGTTTGGAGCCCCATGAAGTTATATCTGGCAGGACTGGTGAACCGAAACATTCGGCATGGAGATTTGGTTATGAACTCATGCTTTACTTGGGGTGTCTTAGGGATAGACATAATCAGGACAGTGTCAGGGCCATGAACAACTGGTATAGTTCCTTCAGTTGACATAAAAGATGTGCCTTGGTCTGTCAGAATCTCTTTTGGGATGCAGACGCGACAGAAATGTGCAATTGCACTGCAACCATATTTTTAGCTGCAGTATCGCATAGAAGCACTTCTGGCTATCATGATGTGTTGCTTATAATAAGTAATTTAATGCAATGCTTACAGGGACAGGTTTGTAATGTACGGGGTTACTCAGTATGAAGCCCAGGGGCCTCTGGTCAAAAGGGGCCTCAACTAACAACCTTGTTTAATACATTTCTAACTGCTCTCCCCACCAAAAACTTTTATCGCCACCATTTACTTTTGTAGTGTTTAGCTGCCTTAAATGTCCAGTCAACAGAATAAGTTGAGTTGCCTGCAATGTAGCATTCCGGACTGAAGCTAACTGTAAATAGTGTAAGTAGCTGTGTATAGTTAGCATGTATTGTGCTAATGTAGCCTAGCATGTGCCATCTTAGTAGTCAGGGAGGCTAACACAGTGGGCAGTGTGTGTGAGTTGTGAGTGTGACCGTAAACGCCGTTTTTGTGCTTCCCGACACTCCGTGTCCTGCTCGTTATTTTCCCAAACGCAATGTCTGGTACCCGGACCACAATATTCCTGTAAATTGAATGTAACGTACATAGAGTACCAGTAAGCCATAGGCCTAAGCTTGCATGAAATATGGTTGCATTCGGTTATTTTCGCGCTCTGCTCATGTTATCCTTAAAGTTTGACAGGCGCTGCATTTCCAAAAATGTGTTTCCCGAAACACTAGGTGTGGTACCGCATGAATACAATCTTTACCATTTCTTTTGAGGTACTGTAGAAGTAACGTACAAGAAATTGTAGCCTATTTAAATTATATTACATGCAGTTACATATACAATATGTTGCAAATCTCTTTTAGCCTATTTTAAGAGGCTCAGAAGAAGCTCCTCTAGGCTTCAAAATGAAAATTATATTGTCGGCATGTTAACCCATCACATAGCAATTAATTTCATGAAAGATATACTGTAGAACCCTGAACATACCTTCAATACATGCTGAAACCTTATCACAATAAAACTATGAACAGCAGCTTACCCATAAAAACAGTAAACTGAAAGTTGGTATGTAATATCAGGTCTTATTGATTGATTGTTTATCAGTAATCTATTCAGTTATCTTTATCGTGGTATTCATTACATGGAATGTTGTTTACTTTGCAGTTTGACTTTAAACTTTAATGTGAGGATCATATAAAGGAAGGTTGATTTTAAAAAGCTACATACTACATTAATTCGATTCCCATGGGGAAAAAAAAACACATTTCCTTCCACCTAAGCATTTCAGCTTACAGAAAATATCCACTTGTGAAATATATTCTTCAGAAATTTTGATAGATAAGTCCCGAGTACAGGTACCTATGTCCAGCGGCTTTGCTAAAGATTTTGGGGCCCCCAGTCCAGACCAATCCAGTTATTTTCCAATATTTTTTTAAGACCCCTGTCACTCCAGGACCATTGGAATTATCCCCCTTCCCTTAAGGCACCCCTGCCTGTAGCTATATACAGAACCAACACGTCGAGTACAAATTACTCGTAAGTCATAACATAAAAGTGACAAATGTCGGTATAATGGAGAAAAAAATGATGATGACTGTTCGCATTAATCTGGGAACGTTTCATTATAAGACAACCGCGTCTGCGCATGTCTGGGAAGAACAAAAAAACTCTCCTTGTCGGTACAAGAGGTTGTATATGTTCCTCGGTGGTGTAAAACATTTTCAGCAAAAAGCAGTAGTAATGTAATGCTGTGTGTTAGCATCCTACTGGCAAAGGCGTCTTCCGAAATGAGAAAACAGCAATACACGGAGTATATGCTGAAGTGGGGCGTATCTGAAAATTCTGCTCCTCCGGTCGGGTGTCCAAACACCTCCCATGCTACCGATGCTGACTTTCAATTATAGCAATCAGATTCAGAACTTCAGCACACGCCCCGGTCTACTTAATCTCCAGCTCCCATAATGCATTCGCTGGACTAACTGTCCCCATTGACGGAAATGACCGCATTAATCATTCATGAGAGAATTTGTTGGCTAAATAGTGCATCTTTTTCATCTAGTCGTGACTTTACACGGTACAGTACCAAGGACATAGGATGGGTTTCAGCATTGGTATAGGGACCAAACCAGCCTCGAAGCCCTCCATCTCCCCAAAACACACACGTACACCCACAATATTGGTAGGAGCCGTCCACACCCAAATATATGCCCTTGTACAGTACATACATGTACGAAGAATACACTTAACTAAGTATACAAATCCATAGGGTTCTTTAATTGTTTCTAAATTGCCACTCCTTCAAATGTTTTAATTGAGTATTGGGTATTCTGACAGCTGTGTTTATGTTTGATTTTGCTTTACATGTTTAAAATTGAAGTTAAAGATTACGTTATCATTTGAAGATATCTAAACTCTGACAAGTGCCCTTGTGAACAGAAAAGCGTTAAACATACATTTATATAGGTAAGTTCGATTTAAGCTATCAGTAATGACATTTTAAAATCAAGCTATAAAATTATTAAATGCCACGAAACATCTTTTGTATTACACTTGTGACATAAGACAAGTCCTTTTATCCTTTTTGCTGTAAGCATGCAAGCTAAAATAATGCTACATCAATCAATGTGCATCTTACATGAGTCTTTTAACTGAGTTTGTTTAGCCAGTTTTGTCTTTTGATACATTGTAACAAGATTGTGCAGAACCAGACCTTCAGTTTTGGTATTTGAGACTTAAATCCCCCTCAGATACCGACTCCAACTGCTCCTCCCTTGCTTATTGCCTACTATCCGTTTCATCATCTGGCTGCAATGTTGCTATGATTTATTAATACAATGTTACATTTACATAGTCATGTGTCTTTCTTGCCTTCGTCACATACACACGCAAGTCCCACTACAAGCTCCATACCCGCAGTAAAACATAGATCTTTATCATACACTCTGGTGAATCAGTAAATGATTTATTATATATATATATTCATCCTTTTTAAAAATCTGAAATGAAATATGACTATACAATAAATAATCTGTTATACGTATGGGATTTCAATTACTTGTTTTTTCTTTTGGTATTCAGCCTTAATTTTTCTTAATACTTTTGGATTGCGACACCCCCAGAACTACAATAAACAAACAGTATATTTTGTAGGCGGTGAATCGTGAGATTTCACAACATTAAATATATATATATATATTATTTTTTTTTTGCCATGATGCAATATGAAATGATTTTGCTCATCATTTTAAATAAAGACTCTTTCTAACATAAAGACAGAAACACACTATGAGACATAGCAGCAATAATTAATCTTGTTTTCCTCCAGGGTGTTTAGGAGTGGCTGCGGTTTTCATGGGATCCATTCGTTGTTCTGTGTAGAGATTTCTTTATTTCTTTGTCATCCGCATATTTCACTTTAACGTCTATCCACGGCAAACTCGTGCTGGGCCTAAATGGTGCAAGTCGGCTTGTTGCTGGGTCGTTTTCTTCCTCGCTTTGTCAGCGAGTATCGTATAAAAGTAGAGACGTCAGTTGATTCCTTCTCAGCCACTCATCTTCACTTGACATTTCACATTTGTAAAACAAAAAGGAGCAATAAGATTAACTTAAAGGGAAGCAGACCAAACACGATTCAAAGATCTGTCTTCTGTAATATTTCTCTATTACTTGTTTTCGTCCAGTTATATTTTAGTTGCATGGATTTGTAGTTCAGTGTAGTCGCAGATATGCATCTGTGAATCCATTCAGTAAGCCAATCCAAGTATTCATACGAACAATTATAGGAAAATCGCTCTTGTAATGTTTAGTCGTTATTACTCTGTAGTATGCGTATGCAACAACTCATCGAGCAAACCACCGTACAGTCACAGTCCAAGTCTACCGTACATATGAACTATAACTGACTGCAAGTTTAACAGGTATGCAGTGGCGGTTATCAGATCTGTTAGGTCTCATCCGCCGGTATTGGTTCACTTCAGATGTAGAAATCCAGCTCCCTAAAAGGTAAGCCATGTCACTAGTGCAGAGACTGCAGTCAGGAGTATTATAATGCCCAGGGGGGCTGTCGGTGTTGGTGCTCCGCTGCCTCCGCCGCACAGTTCAAACAAGCTACCCCGGAATTCCAGTTTTCTGGAGTCCTTTTTAAGCTTTTCCCATAGATCCGTAGCTCCTTCCTGACAGTCCGCTAGCGCAGTTGAGGCGCAGGCATGGAACTCGTCCCAGTATCTGCGGACGAAATACAAAAAGATTAATGCTAAAATCACGTGTTTAGACTGGGGTCTTTAAAGCAGAATGAGTAGCCTATTAATTAGTTGTGTTATACAGTCACTTATGTATGCTATTAATAATGTTTCGATACTGTGGTGTGCATTCGATTGATTATTTTTACAACAATTAGGATTTTAAATTAATAATTATAAGCATATATAGGCCTATTCAGCCATGTGAAATCCGAGTGTACTCTTTGACATAGCCTACGGATAAAACATATTTAATAGCCTAGCTAGGCTATATAAATCTGTGGTGACACAGGAATGTGATCGTTCCTACACCAGTCCTTGCTTAATCCAGCTGCTATGAATTATTTAACTGGTTTCCAAAACTTCGATTAAAGAGTCACAGTCAATAAGCAATGCTGGGATTCCAGACATAAATGTGTTGGATTTTTGCCAGTAATATTCTTTTGTGAGAAAAAGCACCCCTTAGTTTACACTAAGTAAGTACAAATGATAACCTTGGCGACAGATCTATTTTATTTATTATAATTAGAGGATAATATATTGCTTTAGAATTATTCGATAATATTTTCTATGGAATTTAGAAAACACGACGAGAGTAACATGTCGTTTGATGCGTTCTTTAAAATTTCTTCCATAGACACGTCATAAAGTCAGATGCCTTCAGATTTAATTTATTAATTTCACTGTTAACTCTGCATACGAATGTGTTCTGGATAAGAGTACGTGGGGCGTTTTACACCGCCTGCCTTCCCCAAAGTGACAAAAAATGAAGACGTGATGCACCAGATCTCGCCTAATGCCGTCTATATCTCCGTACTTGCAAAAATACGGCGACACTATTTCATTCCTCACTAGTCGCTGATTATAAATAGATTCAATAGTTAGGTACGCGCAACCAACTTTAATAACGTGCAACAGAGCATCGGCTTTCCCAGATGAATTGATAATTGTGACGACATTAAACCCCGGCCCTTAAGACAGAAAAACAGACGGAAACATCTAACCGAAAAAACATACTGGTGTTCATCTAATGCCATTTGGTCTGTTTCGTCGTAATTAATTTATAAGGTTGACGCTGTTCTCCTACCGAAGCTTATTTCCGTAGCTGAGCTTCTGAATCAAAAGTAAGATGTAGCCCCATGTCGTGCTTTTCCGTCTGAGTTACCCGGGAGCACGTTGCGCTACCTAAACTATTTTTTTCCCATTGTTTAACATACATACGAACTTACGAGCAGATGGTTTGTAGGTTTTCCGTCTCGTCCATGTCCTTTGGGTAGGTGACCATTTTTTCCCCCAGTTTGAGCAAGCAGTCTGAGAAACCCTTAAACACTGCATCACACTGGCCCGCTCCTCTTACCGCCTGTAGCAGATAGGCTGAAATTAAAGAATGGGTGCGGATTACATAAAGCATCATGTATAATCATATTTAAAGGAATGAAAAACAGTCAGGATCAGTCTATTATTTCCACGAAAGTGGGAATTACGTTCAAACAATTTAGCCGTCATGTACTTATTATTTATTATTATAAAAAACTGTTCATATCAGCATTTTTGGACACGGTGATATATTTGACGTTATGCTGGTTCATATCGGGACTTAATAAGTGCAACGGGGACTAAGGAAGATTAACGCATACGTGCCTGGGATATTATTCAGAAGTAGCCTATATATGTTTGCGAGAGTGTGAGAGAGAAAAGGGGAGCGAGAGGGAGACAGAGAGGCTGAGCTATTTAACATACGGGAGAACCAGTTTCCACTTAAGTATTTGTGGAGGAGGATATTAGTGCGTGATGGTCAGCGCAAGTATAGGTTATTGTTTTCGAGTCGTATCGCTCGCAGTATAACATAATCCGGTAGAAGTTTTTTCACATTTCTCTTCCTTGAACAAATTGTTCACTCAGATGATACTGTTATAACGATTAAAGGAGCTTTCAAAGTTTAGGTGCCAGAACAAAGCAATCTATATATGTGTCTTGCCACGATTTCAGGTAAACGCGATGGGAAGCAGAGAAATGCGTTAATCGTGTATCTCAATCACAGTATTTTCTACAATAACAAGAAATATCACGCAATGCAATGCGAATAATGAATCAGTTCTGAAGAAAACGAAAACATTTACCACTGTATAAAAATCCGACATGTTATTACCGTTATCTAAGTAAAAAAAAAAGTCAAATGTCCTTTACGTATAGCCTAAATGTATTCCTTTCCCCAAAATACTAAGGCGTTACATTAGCGTCTCTCCATACCATCACTATGTTGACTTAAAAATTCGAGGCTCTGAAGAACATATTTCTGTACAATTCCAACGCCGTCATTTCATCTCCACAGACAAGAAGCGCGAAAACACGAAACACCGATCTGAAGGTTTAATTGTTGTGATATTAGTAAAGAACAACACATCAGCATTTCCCAAAATTATGATTTCTTAATTTAAATTCACCTGTAATAATTACTGATTGGACATAAATTTTGTCTGCCTAATATGTAATTACCACTCGGGGACAAAAATACTGGCCTGCAATATGATATATTGACATTAAGGTCAGTTTGGTTTATTATACATCCACTTTTATGAATGTGGGTCTGCACGGTGGCTCGTGTCCATATCACGTGTTATCTGCAGCCCCCCCCCCCCTCCCCCCACGCAAACACACACACACACACACACACACACACACACACACACTGTCACCTCCAATTTGCTACAAGCCTACATTGTAATACGCAAGTATTATAATATAAACTGTGCAGAACTCAATTTCGTTTTATAACTAAAATCACATATGCACTTGTGGTTGAGGGCAGTAAGCCTTGGGAGTTAAACTTGGAAAAGCAGAGAAGTGATCAGTAGCCCCGGTGAATAAGCGAAAATATGGTTAAAGCATCTATTCATTGTGAACTGAAAGACTGGGTTTCTTCTTTAAAAATGCAGAGTCGAATACAATTCCCGGTCGCGTACTGTATTGGTGAATATGCCCACTATACAAACAAAAATTGCGAAAGCATTTTGCCACTCTGGCATATTGCATTTTGATCTGTCACTGACTTAAGATTTGAAACATTTAATGAGTCTATAGCAACTTTTAGGCTATAAAATTCGTGCATTTTATTTGCTACAACGCCTTTCATTCCTAGTAAAACCCAAAGATTAATACAGATTAAAACAAAATTAACCATGGGTATATGTAGGACTAATTGAAGTTCTTAGTCATAGTAAGTCATGAACTCGTAGTTCAAACTAGTTAAACTAGAATTAGTTAATCAACCAGATAAAATAATTCAGATTTTTCAAAAAACTTTTTCACATGACTTGTATTCCGGCAAATTTCAATTTACATAGCTTTTAATTACAGAAAAATACACAAAACTGAGATTACAAGGCTGGCATAAAAGTACCGGTTTTACCCTCGTAAATATAGCCTGATACCAAACTTTCCGTATGATTATCGTATCTATAACTTCACAAATGTAGCCGATATTTTTACACATTAGGCAATATTTTTCTAGGTCTTGAATACGCCTGATAATATAAATGTGATGGGCATTTGCACCGTTCCACCAAACAATTTCTTAAACTAGGATTACAGAAAATGGGCCTATCACTTTTAAACAACTGCATGTTATTGTTGATTATACCATCTGTAATGTCGTTTTGAATAACTTCAGTGACTATTTTTTTTTACACCACAGTTAAATTTTTGGACATTCGGAAGTTTGAAAATCTTCTTCCAATCAATATCAGTATAACTGCATGCATACTGGGCACTAGATCTACGAGGCTTAGTGGGTCCACTGTTACGGTGTAAATAATTTATGTCTGCAGTGCCTGCCGCTACAATCTAAAACATAACCTTTAGAAAACGGTTCCCCAAATCTTATGCTGTGGCATTTATATCAAACAGATTTTTAAAATCGAAAAGTATCCAAATTCCCAAACAAAAGTGGCAGTATGCACATACTCACATACTAGCTTGTTTTGTTTATTACAGCAAAATAATTTTACTTAAAACGTACCGCAAAAATATGCTGTTATAGAACTCTGTTATCGGATAGCGTGACGTAAATTTACATTGAAACAACTGACCAAACGTTTCTTATACTAATGTCCCATTGTTCAGTGACTATTTCCCCCCAGTTTTATAGTTAATACCTAGCAATACAAGACAAACTAACACTGCAGCATGCGATACTTAAAAAAATGCTGGATCGTGCAAAACTCACCTAACTGAACAGCAAGAAACAGTGAGATATAGCTGCCGTTCAAAGTTAATCCCATCCTACGTTTAGAAAAAACATTTGAGTAAGCAGATCTTAAATACTGTGCAGCAAAAAAGACACTCGAGTCTGTTCTTCTAACATTGTTATCAACTTCCAGCGGCTGTTACCGATTCTTCCAGTCACCCTTTGCCTTTTTTTAACGCGGACGGAGTAATCAGACGCTCCCGGGCAAAGGAGGGCGCTGACGGGGTTTTGTGCGGCTCCTTCACGCCCACACGGCGCAGTTGACGTAAAGGTGTCGGCTCCTCCCTTTTCAGCCTTTTTTCTCATTTGCTACATAAGGGAAGCCCTCGTCTTTCTTACACATCATGTATGAACTGCTGTGGTGACCCACCTTGATTGATGGAAACGCTTGTCATCCGATGGCCAAAACGTCACAGCGGTGGAATAAGGGCTGCAGTGATTACTGTTAAACCTGTGTTGTATTAATTGTTCAGCGATTTAATGTTATAGCCCGAATTATGCATTACAATAACAATATAAATCATGTATACATTTCCCTATGACATGAGCTAGTTTGTAGAGCTCTACTTTTCCACCCGTTCCATTCACAAACGCGTGTACACGATTGGTTAAAAAAAAAAATCAACCCCTAGGAATAGGTCTCTTGTGTTGTAGATACTTTTAAAACTACGGTATAGTAAAATATGAATTGAATGACACAGCCTAACTGGCATTTAAATCAGACACGACGTAAATTCTCGAAGGAATATTCTGTGCAGCTAAGGAAAGGTGTTTTTTGGCATTGTCGTGACGGGACATCTGCCATTCGATAGAGCGTCTATGAATACTCACTTCTTATAGAAAATAAGGATATGTAAATTATGTGGTGATGAAAATTGAGACATATATTAGACTTTGTGTAAGCGAAATGGTGTTTGGGAAAATATGTCTACAGAAAAATAATTTCTGTTAAAAAAAAAATCCGCCTCCAAAATTAAATGTTAATGTGACAAGCAAAAAAATACATAATTCACATTTGTCTTGCAGGGAAACTATTGATTTTAAAGAATGAAGACGATTAAATAAAGTGAGCTTGACGTTGTGTCCATACAGCAGCTCCACGTCTTGCAATCCTAAAATATTCAAGCATTGCAACCGATGCTGTCATATCAAACTGGCTCGCCGATGGAAATCAGCGCCTTCTGCCCTAATGCGCATGCGTAACGTATTAAATCAGGGTGTTAACACTCGAAAGAAAAAACGATTTTACATTCTTACTTTTGCTGCCTTTTTAAAATGACGACCCCAGCCCTAACTACATAGGTCCTCACTTCTATTGATGCTGAGCAAGGCAAATCGGAGAGAGTGAACATCCATCTGTTGGTCTTTGTCTAGTCATATGAGGCGTAACCATCTGCTGTTTGTCAATGGAAATCTTTGTTCATATCATTCATTTCTGTTTTTGCGACATTTATTCAAACTTTTCATTACGTTTTTTAATGATACAGGTATTCAAACTAATTAGATCTAATTTTATACAGCTCTAACGTCATTACAATGCAATGCAAATGCTTTTTATTCCGTCAAAGAAGTAATTTTTTGCAACACTGTGGAAACTAACCCTTATAAACAACGTTACCTATAGGCCTATCGTTTTGCACAACTAACTCACTTAGTTCTGAACGCCAAGTCGTGAAAGATGACGTTTTATTTATTTTGTTTTATTTATGTAAGATAAACGTCTTAGATTCCTGTTAAAATGACCAAATTACATTACGACGTTTAACGGGCTGCACGGCACTTCGGCTATTTAATTAAGACAGGAGGCGCGGATTTCCATTGAAGCCCGGATTTTTACGGTAGTACTGGGACCCCTGAATGGAGCACATTGATGGAGCATTTTAAAATCCCATTTACAAAAGCTTGTGCCTCCGCCCCACTAAATAATAACCCACCCCCCGCTTTTACTAAATTTCACACGTAACGCCTATTCGTCACATCTTTTTGGCATCGTCCTGGGTGGCACGCTGTCGTAACCATGATGCACTCCGGTGAAGGTTTAGTTTAAAATACGTTAATGGATGGCAAACTTTGATTTGTCTTAGCCTGAGAATTTGTTCCATCTGCATAACGATAATAGGATACCTAGACAAATAAATACATACGATTTATACCACTAATTCTTTACGACTCATTCATCCATAAATCTAGCTGCTTTCCATTAATAGGGCAAAGGCTGCATCATTTAGTCATTTATCTACTAATGCGACTACCAAGAAACTTTAAAATCTATCTTTGGAAAACTATGTTGACTGCATAAATATATTTTCAAAACAGCCGTATTAGTGCTCATTATAATGATAACATGCTTAAAATGAAATTTTACATATCTAGGCATGTTTCCTTGCCTGGATAAATAAACACGTGTAGTTTTCATAGACAGCAAGACTACACTACACTTACTGTACGTGTACACGGTCTCAAATATAAATTACTTATTATTTTTGCCCTCTAGTGTCGGATGGTTGTAATACAGTCAAAATCTTTTTTGCTAAAAGCAATTTTAAGGATGTCACTAAGTTCAGAAACGTCTGTTTGTTTTATAATATGTAAACTTTTTAGTTTAAAGGATATCAGATCTTAAAACAATTCTCTTTGTGTCTTTTATTATACTGTGTGTTTGTTTTCGCAGAGTTGGGTTTCCGTGGGCTCTGGTCGTCATGGACTCTCTGTGATTCATGATCAGACCCAGAAGTGCAGCTTCTTGGCTCTCTTGGCTATATAGTTTGGCTCCTCTGGCCAAAGAACTTAGGCCATAGTCATGTTGCTCCTTAGTGTTAAGTCCCAGTGTGTCATATCTCGGTCTCCAGCTTTTGTCTCTCTCCTCAGTTTTAGACCATGTTGCCATTTTGGAACTGTTGAATATTGAGTTAGTGCTTGAGAAGTACAAATTCCAACTGCTCCAGGGGCAATGGATGTTCTCTGTCATATAGCTTTTCTAATTTGTACTTTCCTTTGGACAAAAGCATTGGTAACACTTCACTTGAGGGGACACAAATACTTAGTAGTAACTAAGTCACTATTGAAGTGTAAATCATGAACCAGTCATGAACAAATATGGTCACGACCTAAGATGAAAAATGTGTCATGATTCACTAATGAACAAACTTGCCATCAGTATTTCACCTGTTATTCATTACTTGTTCCTTCAGTAGTTCACCTGTTATTCATTACTTGTTCCTTCAGTAGTTCACTAAGATTTATAGAATTACCAGATATAGTAAATACAATAACTGAGATAAATGATGCATCACAATTAATTAACGATGAACAAACATGGGATTGGTATTTTACATGTTATTCATTATTTGTTGATACAGTACTTCCTTAAGTGGTTACTTCAGTAGTTCATAAAGGTTTACATAATTAACAGATATAGTTATGCTTGAGAAAAGAGGTTAAATTCATCAATGATGAATTCATTAATATCACATGAATTCATGTGATAAAAATCTACTCCAGAAGGTTGTAGGTTCCAGGAACCTGCTGTTGCATTATGGTTAATGTTGAATGTTGGATACAAAGACAACGCAGGATTTTTTCATTAGCCAGATACCTTAAGCCAAATGTAAGGACTGTCGAATATAGGAATGTCAGTTACCTCTCTTCCTATTGGACAGTTTCCACGTTTGGCTTAAGTCATCCAGGTAACTGGGAAATCTTGCTTTGTGGAATACCCCCTTATGCAATAGCATGATAATCAGGGCTATGTTGCAATGGATTGCTTAACTTCATTTTCACTGCAATGTTGAGTAAGTCTTTTGCAAAGGTTCTTATATTCCCCAGTGGAAATATCCTTATGACTGTTTCCTGCTCAGATTTTTTTTGTTCACCAAAAGTCAAATTTATTAGAATCCATCCCCACAAAAATGGTTCTTACTGTATCAGACACTTGCAGTCCACAGATAGCAAAAGTCACACTCACAGGGGGAATCAGTCTGATAATGAGTTTGAATGTCATGTATAGAGTAAATCCATACTTGTCGACACTGTTGGTTTCCATGGGAATGGCTAGATAGAAAGGAGGGGGAAGGGGTTATGACCCTGATATGCAACACCCTCCCCCCCAGCTTACAAGTAAATCTGCGGAATGCAATGGGGGAAAGGGATTTTAGATCTTTGGTGAAAAAGAATAAACTCATCTTCAAAGTCTGTGTGTAGAGTCAGAAAAACAGACAATCTTCCTTTCATTCACGTGTGTCCTACGACAGACTGGTATCCCGTCTAAGGTTTCCCTTGCCACATGTTCTGTGATTCCCAGCATAGGTAACTCTAGGCTTCTCTCCCATGGGGTGCAAAGTGAGGGAACCCAACCAGTCACCTAGATTACTGTGGCTTGCAGAGACAGGGGCAGGTTCTTGAATGTTGTGGGGGCATTAGTAAATTTAGCGTGATCGTTAATGATTAAAAAGCACCTTCAATCATTTTGGCCTGTTCCTGATAAATAAATTTGTCAAAAAACAATAAAAGATAAACAGTGAATACACTGACAATAAATTATTACATGTTAATATTACTGCAACAAGCCACATTTTCAATATCAATTTGGAATACAGATGCTCCTCTATTTACAAACTTTCAACTTACGAACTTTCAGACATACGAACGAAGAGGACCGTAAGTCCAAATTGTGTTCATTGGGCTCCCGTTTCCTGTCCACTACGAATTTTTTTTTTCTGCTCGCCAATTCCGCCTAGTACGACTGGCCACTACTCCCACCGCTCAGCAGCGTAGCGTGCGGACTCCCAGCATCCTAGTTCTTTGTACTTGCATATACCCTTAAGTCATGTTGAATAGTGACTTACTGACATTTCAAGTTATGAATGGCCGTTCGGAACGTATCTCGTTCCTAAATAGAGGAGCGTCTGTATAATTGAATCTTATTCAATTTTAATTTTATTGAACTTCACATATTCAAATAGCATTTTTCGGAGATAAGATCCATGTTTCTCGCAACCTTTACTGGATACGAGGCTATGGGTGAATGGATGGATGTTTTGAAAACTTCTGAATATCATCGATATAAGCAATTTAACTGTATTATGATTGTGAGATTGCTTTGATTTCACCTTATTGTAGTAAAACACTTCTTGAAAGTACAGCCCAGTCTTCTAGTATAAAGCCAACACATCTTCTGGAATAATGTCACTGCAATATACCTGACAGTGTACCGTGACATTCCAGCATCAAAAAAGATCCCATGGTAGAACGGACAAATGGTACACCAGCTGAGGATTGAACTGGGAGGTCAATTTGAGTCCACGTAGTGATTTAGAGCCTGGGGTTTGCTTATGCTTTCTGGGGCAAACATGTTGCCCGTGCCAGTGAGGCAATGCTCCTCTGCACTGGTGACATTTCCAGAAGGTCACCCCAAGCTTCATCTATTTTAAAAGGCCGCCTTTTCAAATCGCAATGGTAACAATATTTGTTTGTGACTTTGGCTCTCTTAAATACCAACCTTTGATGTGTGTTTGCCTGCAATTAAAAAATAAATAAATGTGAAATGTGATAGGACTAATGCACCAGCAGATATCCAAATCGTTCACTGCCAGCTAAATGTTTCTTTCGTCAAAATTTATTTCACAGTTGGCACACAGTGTTCTTATGGTGGCATTAACCTTTGAACAAAAGCAATGTCTTACTTATATGTACTATTTTTAATGTGCCACTTTCGTGATGTCACACTACTAGTCCATTACTTCAATACATTAATGTAACATAAGGCTATGGCTCTGTTTACTTCCATTACATGATATCATAGGAAGTCACTCCTCACTCTACCTTCATTACATGATATCGCAGGAGGCTACTCCTCAACTGATATCACAGGAAGCCACTCCTCACTCTACCTTCAGTACATGATATGACAGGAAGCTACTCCTCAATTATGATATCACAGGAAGTCACTCCTCACTCTACCTTCATTACATGATATCGCAGGAGGCTACTCCTCAACTGATATCACAGGAAGCCACTCCTCACTCTACCTTCAGTACATGATATGACAGGAAGCTACTCCTCAATTATGATATCACAGGAAGCCACTCCTCACTCTACCTTCATTGCATGATATCACAAGAGGCCACTCCTCCGTTACTCTATCTTCATTATATGATATTGCAGGTGGCTACTCCTCAATTATATCACAGGAGGCCACTCCTCATTTACTCAACCTTCGTTATATAATATTGCAGGAGGCTACTCCTCTGTTTGTCTTCCTTTATTATATGATATCACAAGATGTTACATCCTTAGTTACTGTACCTTCTTTATATAATATCACAGGATGTTACATCCTTAGTTACTATACCTTCTGTACATAATACCACAGGATGTTACATCCTTAGTTACTGTACCTTCTTTATATAATATCACAGGATGTTACATCCTTAGTTACTGTACCTTCTTTATATATCACAGGATGTTACATCCTTAGTTACTATACCTTCATCACATATCATAGGATGTTATGCCTCAGATACTGTACCTTTAATATCAAATCCTCTTACTTTACTGGATAATAAAACATAAGGCTATTGATTATACCCTCATTGGATATCACATGAAGCCACTCCTCCGTTACTGTACCTCGATTACAGTCATAATAAACATGCACTGTCTTTCCTGGAAATGCTCCTCTATAGATTGTGACATTCGCTGCAGGTCTGTATACAAACCCTCATTTAAGTGTCCCCCCCCAAGCCACCCTGCACATTCTCACACTGCACAGAGGCTTAAATTGACTCCATAAAGTTCAGCAGCCTAATTTATTGTTGTGGCATTCAGCTTTCCTTTATCACCCGGTGAAGCTGAATTGACTTTTCCCCTTGCATCTCGGGGTATTCAATTATTCATTTAGCACTTACCTCATCTATACATTTTTAATAAGATGTTAGCTTTTTATTTTTTTTAAAAGAACAACACTATTACAATGGTACATTTTTAACGACTGCTGTGATATCTTTCTCAGTTCTCTTCATACCTAAATAGTATATATCTAGAGCAGCTAAAGTGGTCAGGCGTTGCACGAATACCTTGATATTGTTGTATATATACATATTATTGATCTGAAAAAGCATCAATGCTATTTTAAAAGAAATGTGATATAAGAGTACCTGTGTGTTCTCTGGAACTATGCACGTTGCTGTATGTGTGCACGTGATGCTTTAGATGCTAATAAACTGTGAAACCTGCACAGTCAGGGAAATGAATGTTAAAAGGCATCCTATAAGCCTTTTGTTTAAAAATCATTTAGTAGCAGTAACAATCAGACTGAAATATTCACAAAGTTTTGCTTCAAATATGATTTTTTATTGTTGGTTATCAATCAAAAGCAAAGCGGGCAGAGGTTTTAACCGGCTAACAGAAATGTAAATCAGGAGGCTTAACCATTATACTGGACAATCTTGTCAGAATCATATCAAGGAAAACACTTGGCAGCTGTGGTAGATTTGTGACTGCTTATTCTGATATGGCTTGCTTTCATGAAACACTGGTGTCTTGACCAGTACAACGAAGAGTTTTTACTAGCTATGAAGAGATTATTCAAAACTGTAGATGTAAATATTTAATACTGATTTACCATGGAATAAAAATCTGTAACAGTCTGGGTTTTGTAAGAATTGCACCCATTTGCAGGTTGCATATGGGCCCCAGATTCAGTCTCAGATTCACAATTAATTGGAGTATTGAAGATTATATAATGATGAAAGACAAAACTGAGGCTAAAAGAATGGCAAAACAAAGAAGCACTGCTGATACGGCAAGTTTTGGATGGTGGTCTTAAGGTTTGATGGTAAAATCCACATGGCCAAACACCTGTCGGAGCAAGGCACAGTTCAGACAGGCGATCAGAGTTTTCTGACCCTCCTGATCTGGGGTGAAGGACTCGGTCCAGGAGATGGAGGAACCTCTGGCAATGAGTCTGCAACCAAACACATGTGACAGTGGTCACCATGACGATTCAGCCGATTTTGGTGAACGGTAATTACAGATACAGTTATTGGGTTTAGTGTTTTGTGGAAGACTGACGTAAGCAGCATGAGTAGCACTACGAATACAGTTAGCCCTCCATATCAGCTGAAGAGTAAAACAACTGACTATACAAAACAGTTGAAGAAATTAACATACATCTTATTATACTAATTGTCCATTGTGGACCACTTGCAGTAAAGTTGAATGATTTAAATTTTTTTTATCTAGTTTTGTGTCATCCATCCATTTTCCAAACCGCTTATCCTACTGGGTTGCGGGGGGTCCAGAGCCTATCCTGGAAGCTACAGGCATGAGGTGGGGAACAACCCAGGATGGGGGGCCAGCCCATCACAGGGCACACTCACACATGTACATCTACGGGCAATTTAGTAACTCCAATTAGCCTCAGCATGTGTTTGGACTGTGGGGGGAAACTGGAGTACAAGGAGGAAACCCCACGATGACACGGGGAGAACATGCAAACTCCACACACATGTGACCCAGGCGGAGACTCAAATCCGGATCCCAGAGGCGTGAGGCAACAGTGCTAACCACTGCACCACCATGCCACCCCTAGTTTTGTGTCATTTGATCTTAAAACTGCAAAGGTGCCTATTTGGGGAAACTCACTGAGGGATCATTAAGTCTCCTGTTCATGAGAATGAGCAAATATAAGCGTACCAGGCTCCCATCATGCTTTTCTTTTCAAAATAAAACGGTTTCTGTCTGTGGATTTCAGTTTGGCTCACTGTGTAAGTGAAGTACACACCGTGTTCCACATTTCACTTGATATCAAAGTCATTGAGGGCACAACCCATCCTCGCCTTCCTTTTGGGGTGAAGAACCCGCGTTGCTCAAAAGAGCGTAACTTTTTAAACGCTTACCTGTTTGGTGGTAGAACAGACTAGAATTTACTACATAGTGTTTATATAATAATATTAAATACACTATTGCTATTCAAGTAGAGTTGAATGATGTGTCTTTTTTTCTTACCTGTACGTTTTAGTTTTCGTCCGAAAAACCCCCGGTCCTTCCATCTTAACAGTGATGTTCTCCAGATCAAATTTCAGAGAGTTGGTAAATTTCATGGTGACTGTCATCTCCTCTTTCAGCTTGTGGCTGCCAGACATCTGCAGGGAGAATGCTGGATATATTTAGGCCTATCGATAACCACATATAAGATTGTTCAGGTTTGGACTTATCATTAGGGTAAATAAAAAGACAACTTAAATTGCTGTGGGAAATTGTTATGTTTTCATGAAAAACCATCCAGAAGAAGGAGATGTGAGAAAATGTGCGCATGTTATTAACGTGAAATAATACATAAACACATGCAGGAAATGGCATAAAAAAATGACAGCAGAAATAATGACTGAGGGGCTTTTTCTCCCATCAAGCACATAAGTCAAAAAAAGCACTTAAAAGTTACTGATCTTTGCGTTATGGGTTTTCTCCCCATCAGCACGGTCACACCCACTGTGCATAACCTGACCTATGGGAGAATAGACCCCAAAGTGCATATCAAGTCTAAGAGCAAGTAAACCGCAGATTTAAGTCGATGGCAGAATATGTTTAAATGAAAAAAGCACACAGCTACACGCCTTTTTGACTTAAGAGCATGGAAGAATCAACCCCTGAGAGAATAAAGACTTATTTCTAAAATCTATTATATCTGTGCTCCTAAATCAGTTTTTGCCATTTTTTTTAGTTCCAGTTATCAAAATTTGTGCTTTTTTAACATATTGCTTAAAATAAAATTTAATTGATTGGTCTTTTTGTTACATTTACTGATTATTTTACATTTTCAGTTTGTTCAATAGAGAATGCATACTCTCCTTGTTCGTAACTGTTGCTTGTATTCTACTGGTAATTTCTAACTGTGCTGTTGAACATCCATGCAAGGACAGTATACATAACAAAACAGCTATTAGTCTGACCTTAAGCTCAAGTTTCGGGGCCTGCAGGGTCATGTACTGCAGGGTGGTGACAACCTGTCCTGTTTCTTTGATTTCTGCCATGACCAAGAAACTCAGGGAGCACTGATCCAGCAGCTTGCTCATGTATTCTTCAGCCTTCACAGCCACATGTTCAGTTACCGCTGGAATAATGAGAGAGGGAAATGTTTGAAGAGTTAGCATATTGTATAATGGGTAAATGCTATGTAAATTTCATGAAAAGATATGCAGCTGTTCTCATTACGATGTATTCATCTACATTGCATAATAATGTAGATGCTTTTATTCTCCAAAAGTCTGTGGTTGCATGTGTGTAGTCATGTACGTATTACATTGTGGGCACCAAATGTACCCACAATGTGATAAAAGCCTATTATTTTGACATTGTGGAGATGATTTTTTTCAGTCCCCACCAGGGGAAAACTCCATGTTATAAAGTCTGTGAATGCAATTCAAAAAACCTAAATATGCCAAAAGTCTTGAATTTGTTTGGGTTACTTATGGTAAAGATTAGGGCTAGGTAGGGGTTAAGGTCGTCATTGCTGGGATTAGCATTATGCCCATGGAAATGGACGGTCCCCACAAAGATATGAATACAAATATATGTGTGTGTGTATTTGAACCGTAGGGCTGGCATTCTGTTTGGAAAATACCCTGTCTTTCTGGGATTTCTGGATCACTGTGTACATATTACAAATGACAAGTCCAGAGATACGTAAATGTCAACAGTAATTATATAGTAAAACCCGGCTTACTTTTAGAAGGATCCACCTTCACCGGGAAATTCTTGAACTTGAACTGAGGACCCAAGACACCCGTGTAGTATATGACGTTGCCAGAGACGGAAACATCGATGTTGTACAGGGATTCCCCCAAGTTCTTCAACTCAACGCTCAGCTTGAAGTCCTTGCCGATCTCCACATCCGGTAGCGTGGCCTTTATCTTCACATCCGCCTTCGATAAATCCCCCTGATCCCGAGAACATCCGTAACTCTCCGCGATCCGCAAGGCCTCCTGCTTATCTGAGCTTTCTGTGATGGTACAGGGGCAAATATATCTATAATCTATATAATCCATAATGCAAATTTTCATCTGTGCTTTACTTGATTATTTTAGGCTGCTGGAACTTTTACTTTCACTCGGCAAAACTTTCGAGCCCAATAATGACTTCTCAGTCCTATTCTGCATGACATTCGTTTAGACAATAGAAGGTAATTTATACAACGGATAGACAACGCAGGATCAGACATGATTCACGCAAGACACAGACAAGGGCAAACACTACAACTACTAGCAATAACATACTGCAAGGGGGTATTTACAAATGTCCAGCATGCTGCTGAGCTGTTACTGGGACGTTTGAAATGTCTTAAGTTAAGGTGAGTGGGGCTGAGCAATTACAAACTCCATCCATCCATCCATCCATCCATCCATTTTCTGTAATCGCTTGTCGCCTGGGGCCCGGAGCCTATCCAAGAGCCCCAAAACCTTAATTGGAGCACACAAGTTACTAACTCGAGCTCACGAATTACTATGAGATAATATTTTCCTCCACCGTGACAAGGGGCTCCGTAGCAATATTTCGCTTTCCACAGAACAAGAAAATTAATTTTGTTAATCTGTGTCAGCAAGCTTGTGAGGTTTCAACGCTTTTTCTGAATAAAAAGAAAATATCCACCTATCTTCATGCGACTCAGTTTTCCTTACTGCGATGCGCTCTAACCTGAAATGCTGTATTCAAATCTGCCTTGTTAAAAGTTAAAAGATTAGGTTGCTTTTGAATGTATAATACTTTTTTACCTTCATACTTAAAGCGCTTTTAAAACCAGATATTTTTTACTTTAACTTAAGTAGTACTTAGCTGGGTGACTTCGACATTCACTCATTTCGAGTCGTTTTTGGGGCGGTATCTTAAGTATGAAAGTTACTTCCCCACCACTGCATACTTTATAACTGCTGTATGTCAGCTGCTTTTGGATCATGGAGACTCGATTCACCAAGATCATTTTGACATGATTTACACTGAGAGCAAATATGGTCACATTGTTGCATTAAAACAACATACCCGCTGATTAAAGCAACAGATGAACAAAATAGAAACTGAAAATCAGAACTGCAATTATACTCACTTGCATTAAATGCTAAAGCTATTTTCATTGGAATGAAGTTTGTCACTGTGATCAGTTGGTAGTGGAACAGATTTTAATCCCAAATAGATACCTGAGCAATAGGTTCGTAACACAGTATGAGGAATACTGAAGCTATTGTAGTGTGATGCTGTATGTAGCTTTAAGTCATAGTTAATGAAATTGTTATTGGATAGTCTGCCTACTCATCATAGCTACTTTTTGCTGGTACTTCACCACACATCTGTACAAATGAAAATGTATCTCACAAGCTTTCTAAGATTGCTCCTGAAATCTGAGCCATTCCTTTTCTTTCAGAAACATGTCCTGTTCCACTCCACACTTTCTGATAAAGAAATAGAAGCACTGATAAAGTTTGTAACAGAATGGCAGCAGAAAAGGCTTCATCAGAATCTGGGATATAGTCCATCAAATTTATGAGGTTTTGCACTATTGCATTATTCTGTTGTGGAGTATATTGGGTGTATAACCCTTTTCAGCTTACCTGCAGGATATTTGTACTGGTTAGTGATGTCACACCAGATGTCCTGGCCAATCTGCTTGGTCAGAACCTTCTCTCCCACAAAATCATGGTCAACAAACAGTTTTGTCAGCTTGTTGTCTTGCTCTCGTTGGTAAACTATGACATCGCTGTTCACCTAAAGACAATGGGTATACTCAATGTGTACAAACATCAGCAATAAAATGTACATGACCTTTTTTTGAAGAAGGAAAAAAAAATTCAATTTCCTCAAAACAAAAAACCACTGTGCCACTTCTGGCAGCAGATTTGAATACATATAGAAACCACAATATTAAATGTAGGGGACTTATATTTTACATATAGCTTCACATATATAAGATGCAATATATTGTCTAAAATAGTCCAAGTCAGATGAATGGTTTCATCCAGCTTCAGTGCGATGTTCCTCAGGTATGATGCCATATACCAAATCCAAATTGGAAAGAGCAAGTTTCTGTTAATATTGTATCCTAAATTTGTGATGGTTTTCTCATCATTTTCCCAAAATGAATTTTTGAAATACTCCTATATTTCTATATAGAATATAGCAGATTCTATATTTCATCCTGGGTATGATGTTAATCTACATCCAGCCCTATAAGAAGGTCCTCCTACTTACAGGGAAAAACTTGAGGGTTGCTGGCAGGATTGACACTCCAGCCACAGGAAAAAACCTCACACTGGTCCATTCGGACTAGTGTGGTGCTGAGGTATCACCCACCACATGGCTGCACTCAGGTTCTCATCCCTGAGGTGGTCTGTCGTGTGGTGGGTGCAGCAATGCACTGTAATCAGTGTGTGCTCCTTACATCTACCTCTACCTATATTTGTGTATGGCAGCCTCCAGGTGTATATTCTAAGACTTATTCTAAGTTTTATTCTAAAACCTTTTGGTAAATTTCCCGCAGTGCTTCTCATATACTAGATAAAATAAAATGTAAAAGGAAGCCCCAATCATATGGTTAGTTAGATTCAAATCACAACTAAACCTTTAGGGCTGTGAACATTTTTGAAAGACATATTTGTCAGACTGTGAGAGTATTGATGTGTGCTAATGTTATTAGAAGAAAAATGCTGAAAGAAATAAGTAATAAGAATGGATGTGGACATTAAGCTGTTTACCTCTGAAAACATGTATGGCGCATCAAATGGATAGCAGATCATGCCTTGCTTTATGGCATAGACAGGTGCAGGACCACATCTGCGGAAGCCTGATTGGCAGAGAAGACAGAAGTTGAAATGTTATTTAGCTGCAGTGTCCTCAACTCCAAAATTATCCTTCTGTGTCAATAATACGTTGATGTTACTCAGTAACAAGATGCTAAACTTAGGAGTTAATCATCTTCTATATTTGTTAGAAAAAAAAGATGTTTCTAAGAAAACCAAACAAAGAAACCATGCAATCATGTGTTTAGCAGCCTGAAGTAATGGAAATTGTGATGTATTTTCTATTCTACTCATATTACACTGGGTTGATGATCCATTATCTCCTGAGATATTGAAAACAATCTACGATCACAAGCACAAACTTTTCTATCTATGTCTGTTCTGCCTCAACCTTCATGGAAAGGCCTGGAGCAAACCCAAAGGGACTTGAGAGCAGCTTATGGCAAATCTTTTACCAACATAAAAATATAAAGCTGCATATATATATCTGCACACAATGTAAGCTGTCAAATAAAAGCACTACCTAAGGGGTGCAATGAAGAGCTAGACCTACATTTGGGTGGTAGACAGAGAGCCTTCAATGACTACTGAGGTAACGGTGAGTATGTATTGGTATCAGAGAGTGTGGGTTATCTAATCTCTCACCATCAGTGTTGTCTTGGGGGGTTGAGTCAACCACCTGCCAGCCGCCAAAACCCACAGGGAGGTCCGGTCTGGCCATGTAGACCTCATTCCAGCAGTGGTAGCTCCTACAGAATGGGATCCACTGACTTAAAATGGGTTAGGGTTAGGTTTAAGGTTAGTAACTTGGTTGTGCACAAAGACGCAACAGAAGCATTTTCAGTAGAAGCTTCAATTGATTGAATTGTTTTTTAAAATTTGGAAATGGAATTCTCATCTCCACTCCTGGTTCCATTAAAAAAATTGTAAATCATAAACAATATTCCATCTACCACCAGCAAATCATTGTCTGTTACTTCAAAGTGACACCATGTGTGTTATTTACTGTATTAGTCTTTCAAAATGGGCACATTACAAAATGTAATGAACCCAATAAATTTTCAAATTTCTTTTATTTGTCAGTGCCTAGTTGTCTAGTTACCAAATTACTTGCTTATCTGTGCTTGAATACATTCTTATTTTTTTTCCATATGTGATGACAACCTTTGCAGCTACTGCACTTGTTGCTATTATGTTTTGTTAATGTTACAGTAAGAAAATGACAGGACAAGCAGTTTTCCATTCCAATTCTCAGTTCAATAAAATAAATTACCAGATGGAATCCGTAGTGCAATCCATATTCAATCTCCCACTCTGGTCAACAATGATGTTTGTCTTTAAGTTGCCGTTATTGTCATGAGCAGACTTGTAGCCGGTTACAGTCCGTGATGGAATTCCCAGGCACCGGAGAACTATTGTCAAAATAAGGAAGACAACAATACACGGTTTTCACAGTATGCGCATGTACAATGGGTTACCACTATCAAGGTGTATGGACCATTTGTTATGTAGTTAATCATGTATTTCTGGCTAGAAATGTGCAGACATTACAGGGACCTATTTGCAATTTATAAACTGTCTTATATATCCTTGGAAATTTAGCAAAAGGATATGAATATAAAGATGTAAAATTTTATATCAAAACATTCATTTTCCATTTAAATCTTTCAAAGTTTTGAGGCTTTCCATATCAAGTCAGATTTTCAAAGCTGTTTCAGAAACCTGTTTGTCAATGTTAGATGATTAATTTTTAACAGAGCAGCTACAGTGGCTTGCAAAAGTATTCAACCCCCTTGAAAGTCATGACGATTGTTTAGAGTATAATATATACACAATTTTCTCAAACAACATTTATGTTGAAAACACTTTTGCTCCATTTTACCTTCAAACGCCAAAAGAAGTCAGTTGTCTACAACATACTAACATTAAAAAGATTAAAAAAAAAAACCTGATGTGTGCCGTTTGCATAAGTATTCAATCCCCTGTGCTTTAGAAGCTCCAGGATTACACAAATGACAATCAAAAAGGACACAAATGTAACAGTTATTTCACCATAATTTAACAGAATTGGGTACATGTGAGTCCTGATGTAGCTTCTCTCAATATAAAAAGCACTCTTTGGAAGGGCCATTGTCTTTGCTGGACAATCACTGCAAAAGCTAAGACAATTAAAGATGTGAGAAACTGTCCTGCCCCGATCGTCTGCTCCTTCTGTGTGCCACGCCCCCTCACCAACCCCGTATGGATTCCCCATGTTTACCAGCTGTTTCTTGTTGCTGTCATTAGTCCTATGTATTTAAGTCTGCGTTAAGTATGTTCTCCCCAGTCCGGTCACTGACGTCCGTGCAGTTTATGTTGTGTCGTGTTCCTTGTTTTATGATTAAAATCCCTAGTTCGCCCGAGTTTACCAGCTCTGTCTGCTGCTTCCCCGCTCCATGCCTGCGCTAGTTGCGACAGAAACACAGTCATTGAAATGCAGAAAATAGCTTGAATGTCCTGTTAAGCACTGGAGTGTTCATCATCAGAAAATGAACACCCAGACCCTTACTAAAACAGACTGTCCCTCAAAACTAAGCATCAGAGCAAGACACCCATTGCTGAGAGAGGCTGCTAAAAATCCAAGCATCACTGCTCTGAAACTGGAGTGAAGGTACATGGGTCCACAATTTCAGGAGCTCTCCATAAAACAGGTCTCTACGAGAGGGTAGTAAGTAGCCGTTCCTGAAGAATATCCACATAAAAGCATGAATGGCATTTGCTATAAAGCATGGGAAAGACCCAGTTAAGATGAGGGAATATGTTTTATGGTCAGATGAGACTAACACTGCCCATGCCTCAAGAAACAGCACACCTACGGTGACGGCGGTGGCAGCATCATGCTATGGGGGTGCTTTTCATGTGCTGGGACTGGGAATCTTGTTGAAGAGACAATGGATGGACACAAATACACTGTAAATAGTGTTAAATGTTGCATTTACTGGTGTTGAAGACTCCAGCAAACACCCAGCACTGTGCAAAACACACAGGAATCCCACTGCTGGCATAAGAGAGCAGGATCTCCACGCTGCCTGTCCAGGATGTGGGTGCAGTGCCAAAAGTGTAGTCATCACTCCAGTTCCCCACCAGGACACCGTCATCATCCTGTGAGTTCAGCTGGATGCACAAACACAGATGGGAACTATAAGCACTTCTCTATCACAACAGACATCAAGGTGTCAATGAGACTATAACAATAAAGGGTGTTTGACTATTGCCTTTTGACTACTGACACCAACAAGAATGGCTTCAATGGCTGGCAAAGTATCACATTTCAGAAGTATATTGGAAAATCTTGGAAAGCATTTGAAATGCTAATCGCTAACTGCAGATTAAAATCACCTTGGCAGATATCCGTCGCATAATTTTGATTGGATCTCCTCTGTAAATCAGCGGAATGATGGCCTCATCCATGATAAAGACACAAGCATCCAGAATCCCCATCTCAAACTATAACAAAGAAGTATACATTTAGTAATTAATAACAAGGAAGAGACGATGCATGGGAATGTGTTCTGATGTGTTCATATATTTATATTGCTAATTGGTGGGGTAAAGAAGAAAATCAAATGACATTGAAGTTTTTGAAGCTTAAACCAGAGATTTATTTCAAAGATATGTTCTCAGGGTTGTGCTTGGTCATACTGTATGTTTTTTTTCAGTCCAGCAAAGTACAAAAACTTTTTATGTGTTCTGATTTGATTTGTGTAAAGCGGGGCCTATACATCACCTGCCCATAATTCCAGGGTCTGCTCAACACATTTTGACTGTCCCCACAATATAGCATGCCCACTTGGTTCAGGACATACTCTTCTCGCTCATGGTCATCGGGCATGAACACAGTGTCATCTGGAAGACAAAAGGCCAGCAAGAATCAATGAGTAGGATTAGACTAGACAGGAAGCAATTAGGGGCTAGAAGTACATTGTTGTTGTATGTAAAAATACATTATACAGCAAATGTAAAAAAAAAACAATTTTGTTTCAAAATTTGTGCTAATGCTTATAATTCCTGTGATGTGATATGATTGTATAGTAGGGTAAGGGGCATCATTATTGATTTTTTGCTCCTTTCTCATTGAAATTTTGCTATACATGCATATAAAACATAAGGATGAAAAGTGTCCTCTTTTGCTGGATTTCCCCCATTTCCTTCTCTGCCAGGCCATTTATGACATCAGTGTAAATTTGAGGTAAAAACGCTGGGGTTTGACAGAAACGTATTTCCTTGTTTAAGCATAAATAAATGACTGAAATGCATGGCCATGTCGTTGCCTGAAATCAGTGCTGTCTGAATGTTTTGTTACTGAGGTGGGCTCTCAGTGTCTGCCAGCATTCGCTGGGACACTTTAGTGTCGTAAAGCTTTCTCGTTATGTGAAATTGGTATTAAAAGCCCCCCACCCCCCATGCCACAAATTGTAAAGGAGGCCACTTAAGAACTCCAGAAATTTAGACGGATGCCACCTTACAGCACCCGCCCACCCCTGCTCAAAAGAAAAATGCTGGTACCAGTTTTCAGCTGTTAATATTGGGACACTTTCATCCCTGAACACAGGGATAACATCTAACAAATCAAAATGTAAAGCTACACTGCCTTGATGCATATATCAGGATAACTTTTTAGGATTAAGTTAGGATCAGCCATATGGATATTTTCTAAATATTCCAAGCAATACTCACGTGGAGCCCAAGGGTTAAACAAAATGTAAACTTCTTGAGAATGGTCCTTGTCCCTGAAGCGGCCTGCAGATGTGATGACCACCACATACATGGAATATTTTCCCACAATGCAAGAGGCAGATGGAGTGATGCCCATCAGGACAGTACTGCCAGTGTTTTTCAGCAAATGACTCTGCCACAGCTTTCTCTTTCTTGGGAAGGAAGAAACTACGGCAATCGTTTTTTCACTCAGATTTGGGCTGGAACCTTCAAAACAAGAAAAACGGGAGAGAGCGTTTGTGTGCGTGTGTGAGAGAGACAGAGAGAGAGAGAGAGACAGACAGACAGACAGACAGACATACTGCAAGGTGGGGAATTATATTACAAGTACATATTTATATTTCGTAGAAGTTTATATTATATTCAGTAACTATGTTATGTGTCATTTATTGTGTCATACACCTATAACAACATATTTACAGCACAGGGTGCGAAATATATATCAGATGTTGAGGGAAAATTTTAGGAATATTTACTGCTAAAAATGGGCTAGAACAGTGGAAAACAATGACGAAAGATTCACACAATGCATACTGCTTTGACTGTTGAAGCCCTTTTGAAGGTTAAATACTTCTATCCATCATTCAAACCCTGTATGTAGTATTGGATTGGGGTCAGTCTGGAGTCTGTCCCAGGAATAACAGGGCAGGGGATTTGCAAGGTACACAGTCATGCACTATGGACACTTTGTGGAGATACCAGTTCACCAATTACCTGTTTTTGGACTGTGGGAGGAAAGCCAGCCAAGCACTGGTATGACAAATTCCCAATAAAAAAAAAAATCATGACTAGCTAATGCAGTAAATAAATTGATTAGCTACCAATCTTACCAATGCGAAATTCCAGTTCGAACTTGTCCTTGTCAGGATCGTAGGCTCGATTAAATGTAATTTTCACCTGGAATTCCTGGCCCCTACGTATGATGAGATGCGGCCCAGAAAACACTTGGGTGTGGTGATCAGCCATGTTCTTTTCCCAGAGCATGTCAACCTGGGTCACCTGTAAGAATTCTAGGCAGGAGAGACATGAGAATTAAGCTGAAAAGTGTATGTAAAGCACAACAATAAACTAGTAACAATAAGCCTTTGCCCTTATCAATCATAAAGCTAACGAATAGCTACATCCATTCATCTTCCTGGTCACCGACTGCCTGGAGTCTATTTCAGAAAGCACAGGGCAGGATGCACACTGGATGGGATGCCACTCGATTACAGACACATGCTGTCAGCCATAGAGACACTCATATTATCCTAACGCAGGTTTTTAAACATGCAGAAACAGACCCAGGGGTGGCTCTCAAACCCATAACCCTGGAGATAGGAGCCTACAATTTTATCCACAAAGCCACAGGTTTGCCCTCACATATGTGGCATACAGTGGATATATAAAATGTACACACCCCTGTTAAAATGCCAGGTTTTTGTGATGTAAAAAAATAAGACCTTGATAAATCATTTAAAAACTTTTCCCACCTTTAATGTGACCTATAACCTGTACAATTCAATTGAAAAAGAAACAAATTTGTTAGGGGAAAAAATAAAAAAAATAAAAAACTTACAATAAGCTGGTTGCATAAGTGTGCACACCCTTAAACTAATACTTTGTTGAAGCACCTTTTGATTTAATTACAGCCTTTAGTCTTTTTGGGTACACTCCTGCCATCAATTAAAGTGAGTCCGATTAAATAAAGTTCCCCAAATAAAGTTCAGCTGTCCTGGGCGGATTTTCCTGACATTTACTCAGTTGCATCCTACAGCTAAAGACATGGTTGGCAGAGAGCTTACAAAGCATCAAAGGGATCTCATTGTTGAAAGGTATCAGTCAGGAGGAGGGTACAAAAAAATTCCACGGCATTATATATGCCATGGAACACAGTGGAGACAGTTATCAAGAAGTGGAGAAAATATGGGGCAACAGTGACATTACTGAGAACTGCACGTCCCTGCAAAACTGAAAAGACAAGACAAAAACTGGTCAGGGAGGCTGCAAAGAGGCCTGCAGCAACACTGAAGGAGCTGCAGGAATTTCTGGAAAGTGCTGGAAGTGAAATACATGTGACAACAATCTTCTGTATTCTCTGCATGTATGGACTATGCAGTAGGGTCACAAAATGGAAGCCTTTTCTTACAAATAAACTTGCAGTCTTCCCCATAATGTAACATACATCTCACACACACACACATACTGTACACCATTCACACCTGTGGACAATTTGGCAATTTGGCCGCAATGGCATTGAAACGATTACTCAATAAGTTCTTACCTTGTCGAGGAGGAGCAGGACCCCGTGGCACCATTTCAAAAGGTATGAACTCATGGAGGTCGTTTTCCTTGGCGTTGGAATAAGCTCGGGGGACGTTTCTGCGCCCTTCGTCGTACAGATTAGGCTCAGTGTTCTGGGTGTCAGGCATGGTGCTGAAACGTTCCTTCACCGAGTGACCAGAGAATGTCTGAATACAGGAAGAGATTAGCAGAAAATCAATAAAAATATCAAGTATGAACAAATTGTGTTAGTAAAGAGGAGTAGCCAAAGATGGACACTTAACAGGATTGTTGCTAAACATTACAGAATAGCAGCCTCAAAAATTTGCAGCATCAACAAAACCTGTGTGGTATGAGCTTCACAAAACTCGCTTTTGTGGCAGGTCTGTCACTTGGAAACCACTTACTGCCGACACCAAAGCACAAAGACACACAATCTGGTGTAACAAGCACAAAACCTGGATCCCAGCACAATGGAAAAAGTAACATGGTCTGATGACTCATGTATCACCCTTTTCCCTACCTGTAGATGGATGCCTTTAGCAGAGTTGTTCATGAGTCACAAAATGCAAGTCTGAGTCAAGACTGAAGTCTCTGGGGGACTAGTCTGAGTAAAGTCTTTGAATCAGAGTCCAAGCCAAGTTTCCAGTCTCTGATACAAACTTAATATTTATCCCAAGAGCTTTTTATTCTTTTTAATTGTATTCAGTGTGATAACTAATAAGTGTTAACAGTGTAAGACCCACAATTAGCATACCATTTAAGCAAAGTGCACAAATTCAAAATAAAGGAGCAAAAAATCACTATGTTTACAAAAACTATATTTTTTCACTTAAACAGACATTGATATTAGAAATGCACCAATTGCAATTTTCTTGGCCAATTCAGATTTACGATTTTTATGCAAGTGGGATCTGCCAATACCGATTTTTGCTGATTCCGGTTTTCTTTCTAAGAACTATAATTGACTGCATATACAAACAAAAATCACTTTTCCTCAATGCAATTTTTTAATAATAAATTGTTAAACTTTAAAATTTTCCCCAAAGTACACTAAGTTATACTATCTTTTACTTAAACAAGTCTCAAAATAAAGTGCTCTGTGACTGGAAAAAGGTACAAATTACAATTAACTGAAAGCGAGTTGCTGTACACCCAATTTAATCTCAGATATTTTACTTTACCAAACAAGAGCAGGTGCAACAGGTTTAAATAACAAAACAAATGTCAGTTACTTATATTACGTTATGTTTAAATTCACCAGATAACACGAGAAAGCCATAGGTTACAAAGCTGAAGTGTATCGTACTCTTCCAAAAAATAATAGGTATAGCGTAATCTTATTAACACCATCATCGCATGTTATGCACATACAATTCTTAGACCTTTAGTCAGCTAGATTAAGATCAGGCTTTTTCATACCTTCATATTGTACGGACGGGTTAAAGCTTCGCTAAAACGTTTTTACTTTGTCATAGGAAAAAAAACCTTAGCTAGCTTTGCAATTTTAATGATTATTTCTTTTCAAGATATCTAATATATGTTTAATAATCAGTTTAAATAGCTAATTACCACGTTTTCGTGGTGGTTCACCCATGGTTTACTTTGGCTTTACATGTAGAGTGGAAACCGCTTATATTAATTATAGTGAGCAACCGCTTATATGGATCAAAAAGCCTGGGACAGAATCAATTCTGTACAGATGTACACAGTTCGATCAGTAATTTACAATACTGTAATTTGAAAAGCGTTTGAAACAGCTGTACTGTATTTAAAAAAAAAAAAAAGTCAATATAATTCAGCAAACAGCGATGTTGTCCGTTTTATTACCTTACATGCATGCAATAAATATACAAATGTTGCATTAAGCTGACGTCATTGTCCAAAGTACGTATAAATGAAAACGAGGCGACGGCCATTTTACCGGGGAACAAACGGTAAGAAAAACTCAAAGCTAACTTTCTTTTGTATACCTTCGGTTAGAAAAAATCAAGGCAAGAAATGGAAGAATCACCGGAATTGCGACAGAAAGCTTGGCTAACAGCCATAAATCCAAAGAACGACGGTTGTGTGTTCTGAGCATTTCCTTACGGGCAGGGATGGGCAGTATTTCAATTAAATGTATTTAAAATACGTATTTATTTCCTTTTGAGCATTTTGTAATTTGTGTTTGCTGGACGGAAAAAAAATCAGGTGTAATTTGTTATAAAATACTTTGAGACATTGTATTCATGTATTTTAAATATTTAAAATAATAATACCATTTTAAATAAGTTCATCACCAGGCTTACATAATTTTAAATATAGCCTATCGCCATCCTTGGCAGTAGGCTATTCCAAGGAAAGAAGCTCCTTAATTGGAGATCGGTACAAATCGTCTTAATGTATGCAGTAAAATAAGAATATATTGCCAACTGAATGTCAATATAGAACAGAAGAATACAGCGATTAGCAAACAGCGGTGCCGTGCTCGAGATTTTGTGAATTAACTTGCTAACTTCTAAATACGGTGGTTAACTGGTGAAATATGGTTAACTGTGGCTAAATATGGTTAAAGCTTGAAGCTATAATAACAAATCATAAAACACAGTGAAGGCATTGAGTGAGTGCTGCAAGTACACCATTATAAAAATGGGTACCTCCCTGGTACAGCATTGTTCCCCAATGTACAAACAACATTTATGTACCCCAATGTACCCCTCACGGTCCATTTCTGTACCTTGAAAGGTACATTTTCCTGCAGCTGAGGTACAACTGGCAGACCGTTTAGAGTACAGTGTCAGTGATAAGTAATTGTCTAAAATTCTAATATTGGTCTAGTTTCAGCTTCCGTTTGGTGGATTTTAAGTAGACCTTGGGCTGGACAGTTTTGCTGGACGTAGCAACACTGATTAGATCATATGTAAATTAACAGTAACACAATAAAAACTAATTAGATTTTCTTCTGTTCTACAAAAAGTTACTGATATATTGTTTGATGGCTAGATGAACATCGATCAGGTCCCGATCAGGTCCCATTCAGGTCCCAAACGTCTCCTCGGTAAATTTCGCCAACAGCTCAATTCATTAATTGATGTAATTAGGTAAATAACTCAGTGAGGTACTGATTAGCCAAACATGGTATGCTAGTAGTCAAAAAATACATGGGTGTATTGTATGTTTGCCGCAAATACTGGAGTGACTATAGGAGTGGTTTTGAAGCGATTAAGCTAATATACTTTGACAGATATAATGTTTTGCACTAAAATCAGTATTATTTAAACTTTTCTCTTGACTAAAACTTTTGCACAGTACCGTACATATATGCACATATATAACAGTATTATTGGAAATATCAGGGAGACAAAGAGAACTATCAATGAGATTATTAACAAATCACAAATGATTAGCTTCCATGTTTATGGAACAAGCCTTGTCAGGCTTGTTGTAATTATGCTGACCATACTAAAACAACCTTTCACATTTAAATATTAAGAACATAAAATATTATTGCTTCCTAAATATCCATTTATCCATTCCTCCATTCTTATGCAGTAAAGTACACGGTTGTGATGAGATCCAAATTACGTATCACCAAATCAATAATTTATCTTAAACATGAACATTCTAGATATATTCAGCAAGATGTAGTTTGATAGTTTTCTGTAATCCAAGACTGACTCTTTAGCTACAATTCAGGTAAAATTGAAAGTAAATTGAAAAGAGCATAAAAGTAATATATATTTATTTTGAGTTTAATTTTTTATTCTACAACAAAGAAATTGACAATTGCCCCTCACAGCTTTAGGAACTGCTGTGAGTAGAAGTATTGTAAGTACCTTTGAGTACTTACTCAAAATATATAGCAGAAGGGTCCTCAATGACTCAAACTGCACATCATTTTTGTGTCGGTAAAATTAGAAATAATCAGATCCATTTGTGGCAAAGAGAAAACACATCTATGAAAGGATGTGAGGTCACCGTGAAAAACAGTAGCAACTGTACATTAAATTGTATTAAGATGAAATGTGAGGATCCTTCCCTCTTACCTCTGAGGAAATCCACTGACCTTGCTGGAGAATAGCACTTGGGTGTTGTTGTCTTACCAACTCTTGCCTGCTTGAGTCCAGCTTGACTTATATTGAGATGATCTCTGGTTTCACTTCCCATATTTGTAGCTCCATCTGCGTGACATGATTGGAAGTGTTACAGCTTTTCTCAATTACTTTGGCATATTTCATGAAACATTTAATATTTTGACAACTACAAGAGCGTTGCTCAAAACAATTCATGGACATAGCACAGCAGTATGGTTACATGGAAAAAGGCTTTAACTCACCCCGAACAACTAAACAATTAACCATAACAGTCAAAATGCTTAGATATATTGGTAAAATAATATCAGCGTAAACATGCTCTTCAGCTCCAAAATTCTGAATGATAGTCGGTTCACACTTTGTAATTCTCACTGGCTGATAATTTGTCTTTAGCAAGCTGATACTTATTCATGTCAAAGACACCAGTTTCAACATTGCAAGGTTCTACGTTACAGTATGTAAAGTTCACTGCCAAGAGAAAGCACTGGCATGCACCTGTAACTTATTCAGATCTCAAGACACAATATAATAGCAAGTAAAGAAAGTCACACAGTACAATATAACACAAAAACAGCAAAATAATAACAAAATCATATACTATGGGAACCAAGATCACTTGTGTATATAGTTCCGGGTGTAAAATTATTACAGTGGGAATCTACATTATCTGTTTTGACCAAAAAGACTAAAGGCAACTGAAAGTTATGCCAAATAATTACAACTGTAAAAGACTATTTGCATACTTATACTAAAACACTTGGAAATTCTGGTGAAACAATGAGAAATGATGTTCTGCTGTGCACAAGTAACATTGTGGTGTGGGTATTACACTTGTTTTGCAAATGTTAATTGCCATTTGAGAAATGCAGCAAAGCAATTAAGAAAAAAATGTAACATGAGGCATATGGTGAAACAAACACACATCCTGATACAAAATAATAAAGAAAAACAGAGAAATACTTGTACTCTCTGATAAAATATAAATTAAACTTTATAATTAAAACTGTACTTTGTCCACAAAAGTCTGCATTAACAAGTATGGTAATATTTCTTATGATTATGGATATAATAGCCTCTTTACAGGTTCTCCCAATTGCTCTGGTACACTTCATGAAACACACTTAATTTCTTACATCTATAAGAACATTTCTCAAAACAATTCATGTGTATAGCACTCAGGGGTGTAACAATACATCGATTTGTATCGATATATCGATTCAACGGCCAACGATCCGATGCATCGATGTGACCGAATAAATATCGATACATGCGTTTTTATTTTCTGGCCTGTTCCAGTATTGTTTTCATGATCCACTCCGACGTATACATGGTCTACACCAGGGGTGCCCAATACGTCGATCGCGATCTACTGGTCGATCGCAAAGGTAGTGTGGGTAGATCGTATGACATAAAAAATAGAGGATGGATGACGTGTTCAACCGCGCCAGCTGCTGCAAGCTACCGAGTGGCCTAGTTAGCCTCCAATTTATTTCTACTAAACTTAAGAAAGGGTATAAAAATGAATGGGGGAACTGGAGCAAGTAAGAAGCCTCTAGCACACGAGAGGGTCATACGAGCAGGTCATGACAGTTATAGACATACTTTTTGTTACACATTTGTATTTGTCTGGAGAAGACTTGATTCAAAATAAAAATTATTCACCATGTTAATCTACATCCATCCAAAGTTTTTATTTGTACCTTATTGATTTTACCTTAAAATGCTAATTATATTTGCCTTTTTTAATCCATTGAAATGTAAAAGATTGTGTGAAATTTCATCATTTCGACTACTATCCCCAGTATCGAACTGAATTGAATCGTATCGCATCGCATCGCATCGTAGTGTGGGAATTTCTGAGGTATCAAAAAAAATCGAACCGTTGGCTTAAGGAATCGATACTGTATCGTACCGCGAGGAAAGCTGTGATTTAGACCCCTAATAGCACTACAATATGGTTAAGCACAGACATAAACTTCTCCCAGTTCATTACTTGGGTATGCCTTTAATTGCACGCTTTTTGTTTTCAGAGATGTATGTATTATGTTGTTTATCTTTTCAAGTATGTACATACTGCTTTCAGGTGTGTTTTACTCCGCATTTCCTGTTGATATATGCTACTGATATTTTCGTATGGTGTTTTACGTTATTATGCTCGGAGTGTTTTAAAAGACTCTCCACTAGGGGGTGAGAGAGCCGGCTTTTTCCACCCTGTGGGGAAGTGTCTGACTGTAGAGCAGCAATTTCACAACAGCGGTTTCAGCCCATTGGCATTGGACGGATTCAGGAAGGAGTATCGTTCCCAATATATGAGCGATGTTGCACATATAATATTCAAACTGATCATGATATGAATGTTCATAGTCACAATACGATATTTTACCTAAACCTGTACTTATTTAGTATTTCTCTCACACATCAGTAAAGTCAACCAACTTTACAAACTAATAAGTAAAAAAAATACACATTATCAATAAATATTGCACAAGACTTTACTTGAGGGAGCACAAATTATGTAGTTGTAGTACAGTCTTACTTAATGTAGTAACCATTAAGTAATTGTTAGTTATGTACTGATCCCAAGTTGGTTCAACATTAATGAATCATGACAGTTCATGTATGTCATGCAGGAACTATATTAGTTTATGATTTGTTCTTGAGTAGTAAATGAGTTACTAAATTATGTGTGCCCCCTAAAGTAAAGTGATACCAAATAGATAGATGTCAAACATGATACAAATACATAATGATTCAGAAAACCAATTTTTCTATACCTACTTTCATGTTGCAGCAAACTAAAAAGCTATGGCAATATCACCAGGCCACTGGATCCAGTTGCAAATATATACTAAAACATCTGGAAATTTGTGTGAAGCAATGAGAAATGTGACATTATAGTGTGGTAATTACACTTCTTGTTTTTTAAATGTTGTCATTTGAGAAATGCTTAGAAAAACTGTAAGCCAAATTTAAATCCAAACATGTTCTGCTCCAAACATGTGCCATTTCTCAAAACAATTTATGCATATAGTAGAACACTATGGTGCTCCTGAGCTCCACAATTCTGAGAGATAGTCGGTTCCTGCTTTCGCATTGTCACTGACTGATCATTTTGCTTCCCTGTGTTGGTTTTCCCTACTTGTTTCAGGTTTAATTCTGTTCTGAAAACTGTGTACGTATGTGATCATTGTTGGCCACCACATGCGAAAGTTAGCCAAGCTTTCAAAATGATTTTAAAATATATTCCATAAATTTCAGCGATACGATATTGTGCTTTTGCTTCCCACTGTTTTACCTCACAGTATGAATTTTGTATCTTTGTTTTACCATTTTGCTGTTTTTGTGTTATACAGAGCTGTGTGACTTTTTTTATTTGCTATTGTATAGTGACATTTGAGTACTTTCAGCAGTGAACATATTCAGTACATATGGAGCTTAACAATTGTGACACTGGTATGTATGATATGAATAAGTATCGGTTTGCTAATGAAAAATTATTAGTCAGTGACAATGAGAAAGTGGAAACTGACTATCATTCAAAATTGTGGAGCTCAGGAGCATTACTTACACTGACATATTAACAATATATCTAAGCATTTTGACTTTATTGACCTTATGGTTAAAATGATGCTAATTGTATTTTTCATTTGGGTGGTACTGACTAATTCATTGGTGGAATTATTTGCTTTTGAGCCACAAATTAATTGTTTCGGGCAAGTTACAGGCTTTTGTAGCTAAACCATAGTGTTATATGCATTTTGAGAAATGCTCTTATAATTTTGAGAATGCTAAGCATCTTTCATGAAATGTGTCAAAGCAATCAAGCAAAACTGTAATCAGATAGATAAAAACTTTGTTGGTCCCAAAGGAAACTGAAATGTATCGATTCATCTATTTTTATTTGTCTAGCGGACGTTGTTGTCCACAATTTAAAGGCGAGGCTGATTTGTTGCTGATGCCACATTCAGATACTTTCCCTGACATTGGTTATGACAGATAAAACAAAGGCAAGACCAGGGAGGTCAGTTCTGCTTTTTTGTAGTTTTGTTCTGTTTGTGATCCAGATATAGCTAAATCCGGTGGGTCACTCTGAATTCTCCACTGGGTCATTTTCTGGAAAAAAAAAACAAGACGCGACCTTCCTGACCCCTAATCCCACCAGAGCTGTTGCAGTATACTGTATGTATGTCCAAAAATCTAAAAAAAGAATGTCAAATATTTAACATCAAAATTGGTTATGAAATCCTTTTTTCTTAATAGTTTAGGGGGGGGGGGGGGGGGGTCAGTTAGGAGACAGACGTATGAATCTTTCATTTCTTTTATTTATTTTTTTTCAGTTGTTGTGTCTTTTCTAAATGAAATATATGTGTTTTGGGAGGTCTGCATAACACATCATTTTTTATATATTTTAATTTATTAATCTTGTTTTTTTATTAGTGTGCTGGACTTCGTTGTCAGGTCAGTTTGCTAGGAAAATGTCACTTGTTCTTTCACATCTCCGTCAAGCTTCCGGAGAAGTATAGTATGTCAGAGTGGATTTGACTGATAACTGTTGCAACTTTCCTTTTGTTTTGTCTTTTACATCGATTGTACCGATGTGCTTTTCATTTCTTTTTCAGTAACTGAGGATGGTTGCATATTTTCATATTACTAGCAAAGACTACTAACCACTAATCTGCATGTACATTATGTGGCCAAAAGTATGTCGACACCAGCTTGTCCATCATCTTGCGCCAAAACCACCGGTTCGATATGAAGTTGATTGGACTTTATTGCTGCAGCATTTTCTATTTTTACTTTCCATTATGTGTTGGAACAATGCTTGTGGGATTTGCTGCCACTCTAGTTGGGTGATCGGGTCCTCTGAGGGTTTGTTCTGGCCTACCACTTTGCAGCTGAACTTGTTCCTAGATATTTCTACTTCACAGTCATTTTACTTGTTGTTCACCAGGTCAGGTCAAGAGTGCCCTTGTCCAGTGAGTATGCTGTTCTCCAAATGGAGGTGTTGGTTTGAATCCCACTTCTAACCCTGAAAAGTTCTTCCTGCTTTTTTTTAAAAAAAGTGAAGGATAGATTGAATCTGTCTTTATCAAAGTTCATAAACTGATCTGCCAACCCTCACCAGCCCTGATATACAAGCTATTTAACTGGGCTAAGTTTGTGTCTCTGGACATTGCTGCATTTATTCAAAAGCTCCATTAAATGTACTTCTATGCTATTCACATGGTTTTACTGTATAGAAGTCTGGAAATTATTATTTTAAATAAGTGGTAATTGCATTTTGTATGTGGGGTTTCTTTTTAATATGGTTTTAATTAAAAACTTTAACAAGGTCCTATTTTGAGTGGTTTGTACTTTTGGCCTTCAAAAATCACTACTCTATTTTTATATCTGAAACTTAAGGGTGAAATTGCATAAAGGCATAATTTTAGGTGACTGTGACATGTCATGACAAAGATGTTCTTCCTCATTTGAGATATTTTAAGCGTTCTTTTGTAACAAAGTAACAAACTGGATTGCGTGTATAATACATTGACACCCTTTAAGCTAGTCTTTTTATTTAATAAATTCTAATTTTTATTGTGATGAATATGGCCAGTCATTTTTATATCAGATTGATGTTATTTGTTGAATGGTTTCTACACTCATATAGAGACACAAACATGTTCATATGTATATACAGTATACACTGTACGGACAAAAGTATTGGGATGCACCTCTTAATCACTGAATTCAGATGTTTTATTTAGATCCATTGCCCCAAGTGTATAAAATCAAGCACCTAGCCATGCAGTCAGGTTTACAAACATTTGTGAAAGGATGGGCCATTCTTCCCTGCTAGATATTCCACAGTCAACTGTAAGTGGTATTATTGCAAAGTGGAAGCATTTAGGAACAACAGAAATTCAGTCACGAAGTGGCAGACCACTTAAAGTAAGAATGGGGTCGCCAAGTGCTAAGGTACATACTGCATGCATAAATGTGGCCAATGCTCTGTTGACTCAATAACTGCAGAGTTCCAAACTTCCTCTGGCATTAACCCCAACACAAAAACTGTGCGCTGGGAGCTTCATGGAATGGGCTTCCATGGCTGAGCAGCTGCATGCAAGCCTCACATCACCAAACACAATGCCAAGTGTCGGATGGAGTGGTACAAAGCACACTGACACTGGACTCTGGAGCATTGGAAATGTCTTCTGTGGAGTGATGAATCAGGCTTCTCTGTCTGGCAGTCTGATGGGTGAGTCTGGGTTTGGTGGATGCCAGGAGAACGCTACCTGTCTGACTGGGCACAGACACACTTCAAAATCTTGTAGAGAGCCTTCCCAGTAGAGTGGCAGCTGTTACAGCTGCAAAGGGGGGACCAGCTCCATATTGATGCCTATGGATTTAGAATGGGAAGTCATCAAAGTTCCTGAAGGCATGATGGCCAGGTGTCCCAGTACGTTTGTGCCTATAGTGCATATCTATGCATAGCAGGTAGCACAGTGGTACTGTGGTTAACACAGTGGCTTCACGCCACTGGGTCTACTATGGCTCCATGTGTTCTCCCTGTGATATCATGGGGTTTCCTCTGGGTTTTCCTGTTTCCCCCCACAGTCCAAAGACATACTAAGGTGAATAGAATGTTGCCAAATTCCTTGTGCATGCATGCATGCACCCTGTGATGAGTTGATGCCCCATCTTGGGTTATTCCCTGCCTTGCACCTATTGTTTCCAGGATAGGCTCCGGGACCCTGGGCTATACAACCAAAAAACTCTTGACATTCACCTGGCCAGTTTTACAAGGCTTGCAACATTTGGGTGATTTTGTTTCCAGAATGTATTTGCAAGAGAAAGTTTTGAAAAAGGCTGATCTCCTGAGACGGACTAATATAAGAGACCCACAGCTGATGTACTGTAACAGATGTATCCTATTGGTTCAGCACTCCGGGGACAGTCAGCAGACGTTGGTGCTGGACCAGTTGGTTTCCTTTTTGATAGTTTTATTGACCATTAATTGACCAGCGTCGTCTATTAGACTTTAAATGTATTATACTCAGACTTAGACCTGGAGATTTGCTATGTTTGCTTGTGTATGCTATGTTTTTAAATCTCATTTTGTTTAAATAAATTGAGACTTAAGCACTGGACTCATTGATTTTTTAATGAAATTTGACAGATTATGACAAGAGTAACGCGTCTATTAGCATTTTGTTCTTTGTTTTTTTGATTGTGTTTAAATGAGTAGAGACTTAAACCATTAATCTAGAGTAGGGTTGGAAACCTGACATCTATAACTTTAAGCATGGTTTTTTATCAGGCAACCATTAATTTAAATTTTTATATACAGTTGAAACCAGATATTTCCGTACACTTCAGAAAAAAACACAAAAACTTTTTTTTCTTTACTGTCAAATATTAAATCAGAGTAAACTTTTTCTGTTTTAGATCAATAAATAACATTTTTTGCATTTATTAAATGTCAGAATAGAGAGAGAATTTTTATGTATTTTTTTTTATCACTTTCATCAAAGTCAGAAGTATACATATACTAAGTTTATTGTATCTTTAAACAAAACGAAAACTCCAGATGATTCCATTTGGAGCTTAAAAAGCTTCTGATAGGTTAATTGATTCCATTTGAGCTAATTGGTGGCACACCTGTGGATGCATATAAAGGCACACCTCAAAAACAGAGCCTCTTTCTTTGACATCATGGGAAAATCAAGAGAAATCAATTCAATTTTCAATTCAATTTTATTTATATAGCGCATTATCACAACATTACATTGTCTCAATGCGCTTTACATTTCTGCCTCGTAAGGACCCCCCATTGAGTAAGCCAAAGGCAACGGTGGCAAGGAAAAACTCCCTAAGAGGAAGAAACCTTGGGAGGAACCAGACCCAAAGGGGGAGCCCATCCTCCAGGGGCCGGCAGATGAGTCAAACAAACAAGATGATATGACTAAGCTAATACAGACAAGATGAAATGACTAAGCTAATACAGGGGTTGAAATATATGTCTCAATGCAGCGGCCGACCGGTGCAGGCACGTGGTGCTTGATGCACGATGGCAGGATTAATAGACACACAGCAGCAGGATGGATGGCGAGGCATCGTGTTGAGCCAAGGGCAGGCAGGTTGGAGGGTAGTTGCCGGAGGTGGAGGTAGTTGTCTTGCAGGCCGCAGAGGCATAAACTCTTCAACGAAAAATCAACCAAGAAATCAACCAAGAAACCAGGAAAAGAATTGTGGACCTCATCCTTAGGTGCAATTTCCAGATGCCTGAAGGTCCCACGTTCATCCATTAAGACAATAACACGCAAGTATAAAAAACATGGGAATGTACAACCGTCATACTGCTCAGTCCCAGAGAGGAATGTTTTTTTGGTGCGAAATGTGCGAATCAACCCCAGGACAACAGCAAAAGACCTTGTGAAGATGCTGGCTGAAGCTGGTAAGACAGTGTCATTGTCCACAGTACCGACATGAGCTGAATGGTTACTCTGGGAGGAGAAAGCCATTACTTCAAAACCACCATAAAAAAAGCCAGACTACAGTTTGCAACTATACATGGGGACAAAACTCTTAAATTCTGGAGACATGTCCTGTGGTCTGATGAAACAAAAATTCAACTGTTCGGCTATAATGATAAATGGTATATTTGGAAAAAGGGGGAAGCTTCGAACACCATCCCACCTGTGAGGTATGGGGGTGGTAGTATAATGTTGTGGGGCTGCTTTGCTGCAGAGGGGACTGGTGCACTTCACGAAATAGATGGCATCATGAGAAAAGAAAATTATGTGGATATATTGAAGCAACATCTGAAGACATCAGCCAGGAAGTTGAAGCTTAGGTGCAAATGGGTCTAACAAATGGACAATGACCCCAAGCACACCTCCAAATTAGTGACAAAGTGGCTTAAGGACAACAAAGTCAAGGTACTGGAGTGGCCATCACAAAGTCCTCATCTCAATCCCATAGAAAATTTGTGGGCGGCACTGAGAAGGCGAGTGTGAGCAAGAAGGCCTACAAACCTGACCCAGTTACACCAGTTCTGTCAAGAGGAGTGGGCCAAAATTCCAGCAAACTATTGTAGAAAGCTTGTGGAAGGATACCCAAAATGTTTGGGCCAAGTGAAACAGTTTCAGGGCAATTCTACCAAATACTAAGGAAGTGTATGTAATAAATGTCTGACTGATGAAAGTAAAAAAAAAAAAAAAAATCCATAAAATTCTCTCTTTATTCTGACATTTAACAAATGCAAAAAATATGTTAATATTTATTGATCTAAAACAGAAAAAGTTTACTCTGATCTAATGTTTGACAGTAAAGAAAAAAAAAAAAATTTTGTTTATTTTTTTCCTGAATTGTATGTAAATATGTGGTTTCAACTGTATATAATATTATTCATTAAGAGATGTGTGCAGTGTAACACTGCCATCTAGTGTGGATTTCCCTATTTTTATTTGTGGGGTTTTTCAGTTCTTGAACTGGTAGGCAGTGGCGGATCCTGGCAAGGACAAGATGGGCAATTGCCCATGGAAGCATCTTTTGAGGAGGCACTGAATTGCTGGCGGCAAGGCAGCTGACTCACAATTTGCCCAGGGCACCAAGCATGCCAGCGCCAGTACTGCTGCCAGGAGGGATTGCTTTACCTGCCTAATACTTACCCGAGGCCTGAATTGTTTCATGAATAATATCAGTGTGTATTATGAGATACGTCATTGCTTTGTAAATGTGTATCAGCTAGACATTTTTACATGACACACATTACCAAACGCGCCAAAACATATGTGTTTTTCATCCGCAGCAGAGCATGTATCTGGAATATGGACACATAATTTTATTTTTTGTTTGATGTCACAGTCATTGGTTTACTTTGAAAACACAGGTGTAACGGGTTTTTGATTAGCTGGAAAAGACGTGCTTTGAATTTTTCCATCTGAGTGAAATGTGGTTTAGTGCACCCTATATTTTATACACATAAACAAAGACATTTGAAACTTTTCTTTAAAAGGTTTGTGCCTCTATAAACTATTTTGAATAATTTCTGCTGTATCTCCGAAAATATAGAAGATTTTGTTCACTTCTCCCCAGTGCCCAGTGCCCAGTGCCCAGTGCGCAGTGCCCTGCCAGTGATGGCTCTTTTGTGCCTATAAAAGTTATACTGTACCCCAAATCACTGATGTGCAAACAAAACAATAACAGTTGTCATTGTACCCTGTGATCCTGCATTGGGTAAGTGCCTATGAATGATGGATGGATTTATGGAGGGAGTGATGGATTATTACATCATCAACAGCCTCATTTGGAGCCCCCCCCCCTCCCCCTTGGTTGAGAAGGACCTATCAGAAGGGTTGCATTCTGCTTAGATATTTACACATTAGGGAGGACATGTGGTGGCGCAGTGGCTCAGAAGGTAACCCTGTGACCTCACACCACTGGGCTCACAGTTTGGATTAGTTGACCTACCCACAGTGTGTGTGTGTGTGTGTGTGTGTGTGTGTGTGTGTGTGTGTGGCCATGTATATATTACATTGTGGGGATCTAATGTTCCCACCATGTCATAAAAAACAACTATTTTGACCTTGTGGGGAGAATTTTTTGGTCCCCGCAAGGGAAAGCTCAACTTTATAAAATTATGTAAATGCAACTAAAAAACTAAAAATGCCAAGTCTTGTATTTGGTTTGGTTACTTATGGTAAGATTATCATCGTTACCCTGGACTTGAGAAATGCTTCCTGGAAGACTGCTGGACTGGCCGTCTGGCATACTGGGAATTTCCTCCTGGGCTGATGGATATGGGGGCTAGCAAAATATATTTTTATGCCCCTCACCACCAAGCCCCCATCCCCCACCCAAACTTTCAGTATGAGACCCTAAAGTTCTGATTTTTAACCCAAGTTCAGCCCTGGTATTGGGTAAAAGGTTATACAAGATGCATGTGTGGTATAACTGTGCATTTAAAATGTTATCAAAGAAACAGTCAGTAATAATACCTTGTGATATTCCTGTTTCATAGAAAGTACATTACAAAACGTAGTGTTACTGCTTCAGATGTAAATTTTATTGTTAGTTAAAATTAATCAATTGCAGTCAAGCCATTATGCATGTTATTGCAAATCAAGTTTCCAGTATATTTGAAAGACAAAATGAATCCCAAGAAAGTCATTATTAGAAAATCCTCCTGTTAATATTATCGGTTATTTTCAACTAATCAGTCATGCGGTTCCCTGAAACATAACAAGGCCTTTTAGCCAGAATTCAACATTCTTATAAAGGTATGTTTCAACAATAGGAACCTGGTCATTTAATGGAAATTGAAGTGATACATCATTAGTCAGCCTTGTCATAAATTGATATGTGCCGCTTGTTTCCAAAAACTCGTTACATTTCCATTATGTTTTCCACTGAATATCCTTCAAGAAAATTACAATTTTGTTCTACCTTTTTCCTTTAGTGAGGTTTCTCCATTCTCTTTTCCGTCCTACTCTAGGCAACAGGGGATAGAAGGGGAGAAGCCAGTCATAAACAGAAATTTAATAGTTACAAGAATAAGCAGTAAGCTAAAGGAATAAACACAGCTGACAGCACACAATTTTGGTCGTTGTTCCGTGGAAGGAGACTCCTTTCTTAAGGTTTGATGGTAAAATCCACCCAGCCATGCACCTGCCTCAGCAAGGCACAATCCAGACAGGCAATCAATTTGTTCTGACCCTCCTTAGTTGGGGTGAAGGACTCAGTCCAGGTGAAGGAGGACATTGAGGCAAGGTGGCTGCAACCAAACACATGTGACAATGGTCACCCTGATGATTCAGGCCAGTGAACATTAAAGAATTAATCATGAACAATTGTCGCTGTCCAATGAAGTGAAGGGAAAGTGATTAGTTGTCAAAATGTGTCCTCTGTATTTAACCCATATGTGACGTAGCAAGAGGTCATATTTTAGTGCAGTCTGTTGTTTGAAAAATATTTAAGTTAAGTTAAAATGTGACTGACTCTTAAGGGGTTTATGGCTACGTCGGTTTAGCTGTATTACTTGGGGTTTGACACCGAATTTTCAGTACGGTCAATCCCTGGGGTTAAGAACATGTGACATAAAAACTACTTGCTATAGAGCCTATTATATTGTAGCACCAGTGAGATTTGCATATCCCAGCATGCTTGCGGGCCGTGTGTATACCCCCTGTGTATGTGTTCTTGTAAGCAGCTGTATGCATTTGTTAGTGTAAATAAACAGGAGAATGGGTGTATTCTACCCACAGGAAAAAGACATAACCGTCAAAAATGTACATCACGGTTTTCCTGCAGAGTTTTTATAGCAACCGTATATAATACTACTACTACTACTACTAATAATAATAATAATAATAATACATTTTATTTATGTAGTGCTGTTACCAGATTTCAAAGATGTTTACATAGTATAAAGTGAACAAATAAAACAAAATTAGAGGTGAGGTTGGTGTAGCCTAATCTAAGGGTAATTGGGCTAATTTTGTTGAGTGTGGATTTTGTCCCAAAGATATATATTCTTTGAGTTAGGTAAATGAATAGTTCTACTTGTATAACAGGATGAAATTTTTCAAGGATTAAACATGATTGTTCCTAATGAAAAAACTTCACAGTATGAATTCCCCAATTAACTGATTGCAGAAAATATATTCAGTTCCGACAGATAGCAAAAGAAGGAATTAGGTTCTGATGTGTTTTTTTACCTGTATGTTTTTGTTTTGGATGCAAAGATAACTGCGCCTTCCATTGTCACAGTGATGTTTGTCAGGTGATAATTCAGAGTGTTGGTGAACTTCACTGTAAAATACATCTTCTGTTTGACTTTCAGGTTGCCACTTACCTGAAAAAGGAATAGAGGGTATTTTTATCATCATAAATTAATCACTGGAAATTTATAATCCCTGTGTTTCATAATTTTTGTTATCATGAATGACCATGGTCATTTAGGGCAACAGGCAACACTAACTAAACTAACTAACAACTGAAACTAAAGAAGGAAAAAATTCTCTCATTTGTAGTTTACAGAGGTACAGGAAGTTAATTGCATTACGGAATTTGTAATGTATTGTGATTTCATGACAAACAGACACATCATCAATTCCCAGAGGAAAGTATAAAGTAGTCAGTGGTATACTTAAACAAATTAGAAAACAAAAAATAGAAATGTAGCCTTATTGTATACAAGGAATAAATACAAATTTGCAAAAAGCTGTAATGTGCCAATTGTACTGTGGAGTAAGGAGTATCTACAAATTCATAATGGATATGTACAGACCTTAACAGTGCCATATATTTTACTTAATTGTTTGGTAACGCTTTACATTAACTGCACCTTCGTAATGCTTTTATATTGCATTCATAAAACGTTCAGTGCATCTTCATAATGTATTCATTAAGTATTCATAAAACATTCATAAACATCATGTATGTATACCTTTACATCCTAACATCCCATAACAGCTGTAATATACATTAATAACAAACATTACATAATAATAACAAACATTATAGTCATGTATATTAAAGCTGTTAAGGGATGTTAGGATGTTAAGGTGTACCTGCATGCTGCATATGAATGTTCTATGAATGCATTATGAAGGTTCACGAAATGATCTATAAATGTATAATGAATGCATTATGAAGGTGCACTTAATGTAAAGTGTGACCAATTGTTTTTTATTCATTTGCATGTTTTTTTTAATTAGAAGTAATGGTAACGTAACTTACAGCTGTCATCTATAATGCACTATAGATGCCTTCAAAAGACATTTTAATGGTTGGTATAAGAATTAATAAAACATTACAGAATCATCTATTGACAGTAACAAGGCATTAGAGTGTTTATTATAATATATGAAGCTCTCATCTATAATGCACTATGGATATCTTGGAATAAGAACTGAGGATGCTTTGTACTGTATTTTGAACGTATCTATAGTGCATTGTAGATGAGAGCGTCATAATGCATAATAAACATGGCTATAATGAGCTATGCTCATTTATAAATATTAATAGCCACGCTTTTAATGCTTTATTATAATGTATTATGAATGTGTTAATAGATTCTTGAAATATTACCAACGTTACAAGCAAAGTCTCCCTGTAAATTATTTTCTAGCATAGAAGCAGCATATGGCAGTAAGAGACACAGGTTTCTAATCCAAGCCACTGGAAGGACTCGCATATTGGACCCTTGGGGGCAGTGCTGATTTAGTAGAATAAAATATAAAACTTATACTTAGCTCTGTGATTTCTAATTCCATTTTTAAAATATTGTTTAATATCCATGCATTGACACAGTAGAAAAGAAACATGCGTGTTTTGTCTGACCTCAATCGTGAGTTTGGGGCCTTGCAGGGTCACCACACTTTGGGCGCTGATGGCCTGTCGCGTTTCTTTGATTTTCGCCATGACTAAGAAACTCAGGTTGCCCTGATCCAGAAGCTTGCTCATGTACTCTTTGGCCTTGACTTCCACATATTGTACTACAGCTGAAAGACAGAGGGTGCAGATGAAAGTTTAGGGAATATTGTTTTGTGTCTATTTGTGATGTTGGGGTAGTAAATACGGTACTATTCCAATGTCTGGACACACCTGCTTTTAATGCATTTGTTAATATTTTAGCTGTTATTTGCCTTATAGTAAAAGGCCTCCAGGCCATGAAGTAATATATATCAAATTTTATATCGAACAAGCAAAGTGTTCAACATCTCAGACTTTAGACTCTTCAAAATAGCCCCCTTTTCCTTCAATGACATCGTTGCAAACTCGTGGCATTCTTTCAACTAGCTTTCGGATGTAGCCACCTGGAATGCCTCTCCAACAGTAAAATAATTTTATTTTAAAATTGAATAAATTCCTTTTTGTGCTAAAAGTGAGACTTATGAAAGTAAAAATGATCGAATTGATGAGATAATTATATAGGAAACACAACTTACTTTTTAAAGGCTCCAACTTCACACTGAAAGCACTGGCATTTATTTTGGGCCCCAGGACGCCAGTGTAGTAAATGACGTTGCCAGAGACGACAGAATCAATGTTGTACAGGGATCGACCCAAGTTCCTGAGCTGAATGTTCAGTTTGAAATCCTTGCCGATCACTGCATTCTCTGCGAGGACCTTTATCTCCACATCCTCCTTGGGTAAAGCTGATCGGTCCCTGGCAGAGCCGTAATTCTCTGCAGTAGCGACAGCCGTCTGCTCTTCTGTGCTTCCTGTGTTGCAGAAGGAATAGACTTATGTCTAATAACGACTAGACAGTACAACTTTTGGACAGTCTCTATCAACACCTTATATGTATGTACATGTAATTGGTGAAAAGCTATTGCTGTACTTGCTCAGGAAAGCAGTAGAGAAGTCTACACTTCTAGTAATCCAGGAAATTTTATTAAGAACAAATATAGTCTTCTTTTGAAGGAATTAATTTAGCACTTATTGTCAGTTGTCTGGAAAATTTTACATCACATTTACGTCTGGAAAATACAAATCCAGACCACAGTTTTGTTTCAACCTGCCAGTTGAGTACTCTGTGAGTGTGACTCTTTATACTCAATTAGTCGGTAGACACAAAACCTTGGATTTGTACTTTCTGGACCTAAACTTTCCACCTCTGCTGACTGTTTAGACTCATAAATTAATAGACAACTTTGGCCGTCTTGGAACAATCATCAACCACAAAGGAATGTTTGAAGTTGTTGACTACTGAAGTTACTGAAGAATACTGTGCATCACAAGAGAAACAACCAAAAAAGCCTGAACTTTCACTTGAAGCACAAATAAGTGGACTACAGCTATCTTCTTTTGGTCATTGGGGGTACATGTCCCCCCACCCCCTTGGTTACTATGCCCCTGGCTCAAACTGAAACCCACCACCCCTAAACCTTCAGCTTCACCTGAAGGATATTTGTACGTGTCGGTAATATCCATCCAGGTATCCTGGCCAATCCCTTTGGTCAGAATGAGTATTCCAACATAGGTTTGATCCACGTTCACTACTTCGTCATCTCCATTGGGCTCCTCCTCAGTAACTATGACTTCACTGTCCACCTAAATGCAATGTGAAAATGGTCAAGCAAACACAATGGATTTCCCTGCGAATCAAATGGAAGTGCATGAAGGCCGTCTAAAAGGGGAAAATACCAAATTAAACATTTAAATTAAAGTTGAAAGTTTTGAGATTGAAATCAAAGGTTTTAAGATTAAAGTCGAAATAAAATTTCAAGATAAAAGAAAATGTATAGATTAAAGTCAAAAACTTTTTGATGAAATACGAAATAAACTTTTGAGGAAAAAAAGTAAAACATTTTCATATTATATAGAAAGTTTTGAGGTTAAAGTTGAATTATACAATAATACATTTCAATCTCAAGACTTTTCATGTTTTTTCCTTTTAATTGGCTCTAATACACTCCAGTAGAAGATAAGGAGTTAGTAAAAATAACAACCTCTCCTACTGCATGATTCCATCATTTCCATGCTGCATTTTCTGAAACTGCAAAATGTTTGACACATTTCTTCTTAATGTTTTATATAAACATAATGCTCAAGCAAAGCATTTATGCCTGCATTGATTACTAAAAAGTGACACATTTACTGTAACTTGTGACAAAACTGAAAGAATACATGTATGAAGATACACAAATGCCTGGATACTAGCAACTGAAAACTAACACTGACAACACCATAAAATGATAAAATGATTTGGACACAGGTTAAATTCAGCTCTTTACCTCAGAATACACAAATGGTGTATCATATGAATAATAGATCATGCCTTGCTTGATGGCATAGATAGAGGCAGGACCACATCTGTACATGCCTGAAAGGTGGAAGAAACCGGATTTGAAATGTTGTTCAGCTTGCAAGTCAAGATTGATCAAATTATTCCTAGTGCAGTGTCCTCAATGGAAAACCAAAATCAAGTGATCTTGTAAAACTTCTTTCTATATCAATAATGTTACAAAACTCTGCAATACATATGGGTTACAATCTTAATTTATATAGTTGAGTTGTTTTTTATGTGTGACAGAAAATAGATACATATTTTAATGTGTTACAGAACTAAAACAATGAAACCAGCATGAAACAGGAATTTGTTATTATCGTTTATTTATTGTAATACTCATGTCATCAGGGTTTTTTTGACTTTGGAGTGTTTTATCTTGGTCTATCTGGGCCCCGAACCATAATGACATGTTAAACTAAACGCAGAAAGTCGAAAAGCTACTCGTTTATCTCAATAAAGGACGGCCGATGACGTACCTTTGAAGCATTGTAAATTGTGTATGTTATAGGTAATAAAAAGACTCCCTAACTGTTATAATGAAGAGCTACATTTGAGTGACAGAATCTTCAGTGAGGTAATGGTGAGTATGTATTGGTATCAGAGAGTGAGGGTTATCTAATCTCTCACCATCACTGGTCTCTTGGGGGGTGGAGTCAACCGCCTGCCAGCCGCCTAAACCCACAGGGAGGTCCGGTCTGGCCATGTAGGCTTCATTCCAGCAGTGGTAGTTCCTGCAGACATGATCCACAACCTCCAACATTAACAAATTTAAGATACGGTACTGCGCAAAAGTCTTTCAGTTTGGTGTAAAACTAAGATATGTCTATGTGTGTTAGCTTAGCCATTTTGAAACTTTTCCTAACGTCACCCCAGTATTTGTAGCATCTACCCAACATAATCATGTATTTGTTGACCTGACCACTAGCATAACATGTTTGACTACTCAGTGCCTCATTGAATTATTTAACTAATTGAGGTAATTAGTTAAAAGAGATGCCGGTGAAATTTAACGCATGAAGCAGTGTTTTTTGTTATGGTCATGTGCTTGTAGTATAATATGATTTTACTTTTTTTGCACTGCCCAAATAAATAGAAAGAGACTTTTTCATAAATACTGTAACTGATGTGAAACTGCAGCTCATCTTCTGTTTAAAAGATAATTTCTTCACATTTTAGGCTGAGCAATGTGAGCTATGTGTTTCAAATGTTAAGCTATTATAAATGTAGTTAGTAATTATATACCAGTTAGCCAGTCCAGAGGATGAAACTGGAGAAGGATAAATGAAAATGTAAGAAATTCTGATTTTTACATTATCAGCTAAATATTTAGCATGAAAAAGCTTTTATACTGACAAGCCTTTGACATGTTTTTACCAGACTTACCAAATGGTGTCTATAGTACGGATTTCATCAGTGTCCCCGTTCTTGTGAACATATATATGCGAAGTTATGCTTCCACCGTGGTCGTGGGCAGAATTGAAGTTAGTGATGACCCGTGATGGAATTCCTACACACCGGAGAACTGTGACCAATTGTAAGGAGACAGAAAAAGAATTATTTCCAATATTTTTACTTGTATAAAATGAGTAATTAAAAATAAATATTTTATGCTGTTTATACTAACCAGAGCCAGACACCTACCCCATGAATGACAGTAGCATTGATTTTTTTGTTTTACCTTAGAAATATCTCCACAAATTAAAAAAAAATAATTAGAAAAAAAAAGATTTGGAATGAATAAAAAATCTTAAAATGAGAGAATTGTCACGTAGAATTTTATTCTACGTGGATATTATTGACAGTGTTGGGAACCTTTTTGTCCATTTTTTAATAACAGAGCTTTTACGAAGTGTCAAAAGTTGTATTTACAGGTGTTGAAGATTCCGGCAAACACCCAGCACTGCCCGTAACGCACAGGTTGCCTCTTTTCGGCGAAGCTTCTCAGGATTTCGACGCTGCCCGTCCATGAGGTGGGGGCGCGACCATCAGAGAAATCGTTGCTCCAGTTTCCCACCAGGACCCCATGCACTCTGTCAGGGGAATTCAACTAGGCGCATAGAAATACAATAAATCATTTTCAATGCTTCTCTAAACAGAGAACCAACCCAAGGCAAAAGCCAGCTAAGCTGCTCCTTAGGGACCGGCAGCCACCAGGGGGCCCCCTACCATGACCAGCCTGTCAGAATTGTAAGGAACATGACAAATGATACCTAGGTTAATCGAATTTTGCATTTTGGCCCTGAAAATGACTTGGCCCAGTCCTATCTAAATTTACAAATAAAACAAATAGCATTTCAGTTCATTGTCTAGAACAGGATGATAATTGTACATGGAGGGCCAAATCCAAGTTTCGCTAAATCTACAGGGATCATTTCTGCCAGTTAATTTTTAAGTCCTGTGAAATCTACAGTAATAGATGCATTAAATTTGACTTTTCTGTTTTTTGATAATACATGCAGAAATTGAGAGTGCATTTTATTCATTATTAACTCAAAGAATAATGAACAAAAATCTGCTCATATTCAGAAACTTGAACATGAAACTGAACCATATTTAAAATTTATTTTAATGATCGCAGGGGCAAGATAGCTTTGGCAGGCTAGCAGGTCTGGTCTAAAGGAACAGAGCATATTTAACTATTGGCTTTTAAATCATAAACATGGGCGGGTAGCAGTGAATGACATAGTGTCACATTTCAGGTGGAGCTTGGCTGTTTTGATTATACTGGGGAAGAGTATTTATCAAGACCGAAGATTGAAAGATCGAAGAAGGAAATTACCCTGGCAGATGCCTGTCGGGAAACGATGACTGGATCGCCTCTGTTACTCAGGGGAAGTGTGGCATCATCCATGACCAGGAGACAAGCATCCAGAATGCCACTCTCAAACTATAGCACAGAGAGCAGGAAAACAACAGCTTTGCACATCAGAAAATACTATTCACGAAAAATGCATTAAAATCTGAAGAGAAATCTGAAATCTGTATACAATTCAAAATATAAGATAGATGGATGGAGTATACATGAAAATGAAAAGCTGCTTTTGTCAAATACAAGAATTAAAAATGATTTATGAGAAATAGTAATGAATGAGTAAGTCTCTGATTACTAGACTTAGAAATTAGGGCAGATAAGATACTTAAAAGTGGTTATGGTTTTTTAATAGTCTTTAATAGTAGTTTTTTACCTGGCCAAAATTCCATGGTCTGGGGATTGGGGTGTTACTATCTCCATTGTATATGATCCCTGTTTGATTCAGAATGTACTCGCCTAGCTCATTCTGATTGGGCATGAACACAGAGTCGGCTGGAAGGGAACAGGTCAGTAAGGATCTGGGGCAGCATTGAATACAAGCCTGAGTGTCCTTGTAATGGAGAACTTAATTTCCAGGAAATGGTTACTTACTGTGCCTAACAATGCACCACCTTTTTATTCATTTCAAACTGGGAGCAACATTATCATGTGTGCATGACATATTTATAAAATTAATTATTAATTACCGTATAAATAAATGTAAATTAAGTTCAACTATGGGGAAATGTTTCAGTACAGTATGAAGAATAATCATGTTGCTTTGATTTCCAATTAAATTCATTCAATTGTGTCAATTTACTACCTATGTCTATATGAGGAAAATGTGGATAGTTTGATAGTATTAAGTTCAACTTTGTCATAATGCTATTACATCATTGTCACAACCATATTATAACATGTTATAAGAGGTCATGTCAGTTTCTGACAATTATCCAAGTATGGCATAATAAAAATTTTTGGGGGAGAGCAAGAATTAATTTCACATTTTTGAATTGTGGGGACCAAATTTGGCCAAAATGTGATAAAAACCTGTAAATTTTTACCTTGTGGGTAGAATTTTTTTGGTCGACACTGGGATAAACTCAATTTTATATAAAAAAAAAAATCTGTGAGTACAATCAAAAAACTAAAACATCCAAAAGTCTTGTATTTATTTTGGATACTTATGGTTAAGGTTAGGGTTAAGTTGGGGTTAAGGTTTTCATAGTTGGAATTAGGGTTATGCCCACATAAATGAATGGACTGACACCACAAAGATATGAATAGAAACATGTGTGTGCATGTGTGTGTAATTATGTAATTCACATTGCATGCAATATATTACAGCTGTATCCAACAACACAGGAAAGAACAAATTAAATGAAACATTCCTAACAGTGCCGGTCAAAGCCCATGACATTGACCAACAATATACAGTACTGTGCAAAAGGCAGCCAAAGAAAATGTTTCTAGCTATTTATCTGGGTAGTAGGCCTATATTTGCTGAGACAAAAACATAATTTAACAAATGTAAATTAACAATAGCACAATAATTACTAACAACAGCTTCTTCTGTTGTCCAAAAAGATACTTTATGAATGGCTAGAAGAACACCGTTTCAGGTACCACACCTCTCCTCAGGGGAACCTCAGCCGTTCTGTGTATTCATTCAATTTCAACACCAGCTCTATTAATTAGTTAATTAAATCAGTGAGGTATTGATTATCCAAACATAATATGCTAGTGGCTGAGTCAAAAACAAAGTCTTGGGCTACTGAATGGTTGTTACAAATCCTGGGGTGACTTTAGGAGAGATTTTGAAATTGCTAAGATAACAGTTTGATAGATGTAATATCATTGTATTACATCAACATGACAATCATTTGAACATCATTTTCTTTGTCTGCCTAAGACTTTTGCACAGTACTGTAAATATTAATATGGTGGCTATTAGGTGCATAGGACATTCCTCATCATTTGAAACATCGTTTTTCAAATAAGTCATTCTCACCGGCAGCCCAGGGATTGAACAAAACGTAAAGCTCTTGGGATGTGGCCTTGTCCCTCACAAGGCCTGCAGGAGTGATGACCACCACATACATGCGGTATTTTCCCACAATGCATGTTTCTGCTGGGGTGATGCCCATCAAGATAGACCTGCTGGGATTTTGCAACAGCCTACCCTGCCACGATGTATTCTCATTCGGGTTGGGGGACACAATGATTGCTGTATTTTGGTCAATTTGAGGACTACCACCTTTAAAAAAAATAGATTACAACTGTATTTCAATCATACTTCTGAAATTTTAGTGCAAGAAATTCAGTTCAGATTTAAAATATGACTCCTCCATTATTCTAAAGTCAAGAAAGAGAATTAAACAAAAATTCATATTCTGATATATGTTTAAAAATGCCTAATATGGCAGTGGGAAAACAGAAAAAAGATATACAATGTTCTACAAATGAATAGCCTTTCATACAGAAATTGGTATGAATAAGATTATCTTACAGTAAAAATATAAATACAAAAATTACATAATGGATCATTTCAAAAAATATTTTCACCTTCTGCTTAAAAATAAACATATGCTTGTAAATATGTAGAAGCATGTTACAATTCCCCAGTAATGCAGAAAGATTCAAACTGTCCCTGAAGAGAGCTGTGCAAAACCACTACTCAAGGGAATATATCTGAAACTTTACATCTTTGTTGAAGCTGATCCCAGCCACCATCCTATAACCCATCTTCATCATTGTCTTTATGATGTAATGGTATGATCTGAAATCTACACCCTGCAACAATGTACAGGACCAAACCCTCCAGACAATCAGCTTCAGTATTTTTAACTGCAGGCCCTCTGGCCTACATGAGGTTTTATAACAGTCAATATGATTTATTGAAGATTTGCCAAGACCCGTCCTAAAACCAATATAAAACTACAGTACTTAACATGTGAACATGTACAGTCTTGCTACAATGTGTGATATCACACTGCAAATCTGTTCTAAAGCGATTGATATATTAGTACTATACATTTACTTATATGTCATGTACTAATAGTACTATAGTGGTACTATTAGTCCTATACAACATGGAATACAACATTTGATTTTGTCGGAGAGAAAATGGATTGTGCAATCTACAATTCGATATGGTCTTAGTGAGAAACACTACTTGCACACAAAAACAGCTATCCAAGTGAACAATAGTAATGTCCAATTTTTAACAAATGGTTCTTTTGAATCAGTTCTTTTCAAGAAGAATCCGTGAAAAAGGTTTTCGAATCTAAAATAATCTAATTTTTTGACCTATTGCATAGGTCAAAGTCTTATATTTAAGAAAAATTTTAATATTTGACAAATTAATATATAAAAACACAGCAACCTATTTTAATTCACTTACATCACAGGACCACAGACTAGACTTAGCAGGGACATACAATATAACGCTTACCAATGCGAAATTCCAGCTGGAATCTGTCTGATCCAGGATTGTAGGCTCGATTAAATGAAATTTGTACAGAGAACTCCTGGCCCCTGCGCACGATGAGAAGTGGGTTGGAATATAGATCGGTGTTGTGTGCAGCCCTGTTATTTGCCATCAGCATGTCAATCTGCGTCACCTGTAAATATCCTAATCAGAACCAAAGGGAGCAGATTGACACTTAGTGAAAGGAAAGCAAAGAAAAAACGTCGAAATAAAAGGTGCTAATGATGAGCTGATCATGCTATAACAGCAGAACACAAACAATCATTAGCCGCAAATACTGAGATGCTCAAGAATTCTTCCTTACCATCTACAGGAGCAGGGCCACGGGGATTCCCAGAAGGCTGGAATGAAGAGACGTCGTCCACCTCAGCGTTGGAACAGGCTTTGCGATGGTTTCTGCGCCCTCTTGTGTGCATACTGGACTGAACACGGTCCATGATACTAAAAAGTTCAGCTTTGTTCAGCAGTCTGCTGGGAAAAACCTGGACATAGAGAACCAAAGGAAATAATACCTCTGTGACATAAAAATGACTGACTGATTTGTCCATACTGCTCACTGTCCCCTAGTCACACAAGAATATCCAGGTTAACTGAATACTGGAAATTTACAGACTTATTTGTAAAAGCTATCTCCGGTCAGTTGTATGTTGAGTATGATGTCCGCTCTTTGAGATTAAATACGAAAGAAAGAAATATGACAATTTACTTAATATCTAATCATTTCTATTACAGGAATATGCAGCATCAAATCAAGGCAAAATAAAGTAAGCTTATGCTAAGACAACAGTGTAGTCTAGTCAATAGTCTCATTAATAAATATACGTAAATTATATTGAAAACGAAATGTGAAGATCTCTCCCTCTCCTTCTTGCCTCTGATTGGCTTCTCTCAAGAAGAGCTCTTGGGGTCGATGTCTACCAACTGTTGGCTGGTTGAGTCTAGCTTGACTTATATTGATACGTGAGAAGACGTTTTGGGTTTTACTTCCCATATTTTTGGCTCCACCCCTATGATGTGTTTTGAAGATCAAACAGATATTAAAAAATATAAAATCAAAAGTAATTAAATCATTCACTTAGTATGGCAAACATTATGAATGAAAAACAATATTGTGATAATATAAGAATGCCAAGCAATTATGCAAATTTTAATACATGTTACAAAGTTAATATCATTGAACATTAAATTTGTTTTGCAGTACATGTTAAGTTAGAAGACTGTCTACCTTTGATGTGCTTAAAGTTTTTCACAATTGCTTTGGCACATTTCATGAAACATACTTAACATTGTCAAGACTATAAGAGCATTTCTCAAAACAGTGTTTAATTCATGGATATAGCACAACACAATGGTTTAGCTGCAAAAGCCTGTAACTTACTCAACAATTAACTCATGTCTCAAAAGCAAGTAATTCCACAAATTAATTAGTCAGTGCCACCAAAATGAAAAGTACAATCAGCATCATTTCGACCATAAGAGTCAAAATGCTTAAATATATTGTTAGTATGTCAGAGTAAGTATGCACCGGAGCTCCACGATTCTGAATGATAGTCGCTTCCCACTTTCTCTTCGTCACTGACTGATCATTTTTCATTAGCAAACTGGTACTTATTTATGTCAAAGACACCAGCAGTTTCGCCATTGCAGGGTTCTACGTTACAGTATGTGAAGTTCACTGCCAAGAGAAAGCACTGGCATGCACCTGTAACTTATTCAGATCTCAAGACACAGTACTATAGCAAACAAAAAAGTCACACAGCACTGTATAACACAAAAACAGCAAAATGGCAGTACAAGAACAACAAAATCATACTGAATACATACAATGCATTATCACTGCAGTTTATGGAATATATTTTTTAATCATTTTGAAAGCTTGGCTAGCTGTTTCGCATATGGTGGCCAACACGATGACATGATATATAATTTTGGGTGTAAAATTATTACAATGGAAAACAATATAATCTTCTTTGACCAACAAGACTAAAGTAACTGAAAATAATGCCAAATGATGTCAATTGTACAAAACCATTTGCATGTATGTACTAAAACATTTGGCAAATTGTGTGAAGCAATATGAAATGATGTTCTACTGTGCAGAAGTGACATTATAGTGTGGTTTTGCTAATGTTAATTGTCATTTGAGAAATGCTCCATAGCAATTGAAAAAAACTGTAACATAAGAAAGGGGAATTCCACTTAAGTCTGAAAAAGCTGTTATGAACATTTGATAATTAGGTGCTACTGCAGTCAAAAATTGAGACGGCCTTTTAAGAATATGATGGGACTTCCATACAAGGACATGGTGGCCCACTGGGTGGCACTGTCACCTCACATCTTTGAGTCTTGTCCCTGCTCTGTGTGCCGAGGAATGGAACAGTGACTACGACTGAAAGCTCACCAACAGGGATGGACACTTAACAGGGTCAACACCACAAATGTACCATAGAACTGAGTCAACACATCTGTGAACCAGCATCAACAGAAACTTTGTGTCATGAACATGGAGACTTTATGGACACCAGAACTGAGTCTAAATCAGGGGTCTCAAACTCCTGTCCTGGGGGGCCGGAGCCCTACACAGTTTTTGGTTCACCTTCATTTAACACACCTGATTCAACTACTTGTGCTAATTACCAGACAGCTCTTGAGCGGAATCATTTGTGCTGGAAGGGGGAAAGAACTAAGCTACACAGGGCTCCGGCCCCCCAGGACTGGAGTGTGAGACCCCTGGTCTAAATCCTTTCATCCTCCCCAATAACCATCTTTGAAACGTTATGGTAGGTCCTAGAGCAGAGAGTGTGAAATCCATTGTTACTCCCACCATCCCTGAAAAAAACAGAGATTTTATTCTGAAAGAATAAATGTCACATTGCACACAGTTCAGAACTTGTATGACTGCATTTCTAGAAAGACTGAAGGCAAACAGTGGCCCTACTCATTATGAGCTCAGTGAAATTAGTATGATTAGATGATTCCACCATTTTTCTAACCTCATAGATATTCTTCATCCAGTATTGAAGTCAGTACAATTTCCACCATTCAAAAAGTGTAAAGTCTCACACTGATCAATGTGGTTTACCTAAGTGAGTTAAACACATAACCTCTGTTTTATATGAAAAATAACATTTAATTGACATCAAACAATTATGTTTTTGCATGGCACATTCTTGAGAAAAAACAGTAAACTATAATATTTAGTCACATTTCAGAGTAGCTGCCAGATTGAGACTGTATTTGTTCATTTGAATTGAGACCCCAATCAGGAAAAGCATTAAGAAGATTTGTGGATGTGCATAAAAGCAGCGTTGTTTGGCTTGTCCCAAATTTTGTGTCACAGTGTCACAGGATACAAAATATACCAGATGTCAGACAATAATATCAAGAAAGACTAACTTCTGTTTTTTGACTTCCATGTCCTGGGATGCCCGTGACCCGGATGATTCCGCAAAGTCACAATGAAACTTTCAGCTAATTTTGTAAAATTTGGGCCAGTAATTGGATAGATTGATAGTTTTTGGATAGTGAACCACTACAAAATTTACCTGATGACACTGCAGCTTTTCTCAATTACTTTCACGCATTTCTCAAGACAAGGGTAACACAAGATGTCACTTCTGCACAGCACAATGTCATTTCTCATTGTTTCACTCAAATTTCCAAATCTGTTGCTACTTGAATGCAAATGGGTCCCATACCATTATCATCATTTGGCATAATTTTCAGTTGCTTTAGTTTTTTTGGTCAAAATGGGTTATGTAATTTCCCACTGTAAAAATTTTTCATCCAAAACTATATGTAAGTGATCGTTGTATAAGTCACCATATGTAGAGCAGTTCACCAAACTTTGAATGATTCAAAAGCATATTCCAAACATGATACTGCATTGTTGTATTTTTGGTTCCCACAATACATAATTTTGTTGCCATTTTGCTGTTTTTCTGAACTTTACATACTATAATGTAGATTGTGCAATTTTGAAACTGATTTTTGAAGTATCACCACGCTAAAGAAGAACAATCAGTGACAGTGAAAAACTAGTAAATGACTATCCTTCAGAATTGTGGAGCTCCAGAGCATACTCACGCTAACATTATAAACAATATATCTAAGCATTTTGACTCTCATGATTAAAACTAAAGGTACTTTTCATTTTTATTGGCTGTTAAAATGGCCAGCTCTTACAGTTTTTTTTTTCTTTGATTCTTTATGTCTGCATGCCGACACCTTGTAATGTGATGGTGTAGCATAAGTGCATCTGTATGCTGGACTGCAAAACCACGTGTCAGGATGATTGCACCCTTATCAATTATTTCAGTTAGTTTGCGTTGGTGTTTGAGTGGTGTTTGGGCTTTAATTTGTGTTGCTGCACTTGAACAATAAACTGCTATTTAATTTAAATCAGCATCTCAAGTATCCAAAATCTTCTAGCCTTTTACAATTGCACTTACTAATTCAGTGATAAAATTATTTGCTTTTGAGGCATGTTTTAGGTGAGTTATGGCCTTTTGTTTATCCTTGCTGTCATGCTGTATGCATGAATTGTTTTCAGAAATGCTTTATAGTTGTGGAAATGCTAAGTATGTTTCACCACCAAAATGAAAAGTATAATCAGCATCGGTTTAAGCATGAGAATCAAAATGCTTAGATATTTTGTCAGTATGTCAGTGTCAGTATGCTCCTGGGCTCCACAATTCTGAATGATGATCTTTTCCCACTTTCTCTCTGTCATTGAGTGATCATTATTATTTAACAAACTGATAGTTATTTATGTCAAAGACACCAGCAGTTTCGCCACTGCAAGGCTCTATATTACAGTATGTAAAGTTCACTGGCAAGACAATAGCAAACAAAAGTCATACAGCACTGTATAACACAAAACCAGTAAAACGGCAATGCGTGAACCTAAAACACAACAATTCTGTGTCACTGCAGTTTGACAAATCACTTGCATTCTTGAATCATTTTGAAAGTTTGGTGAACTGCATTTGATGGGTGCATAAGTATTATAATGGGAATGTACATGATCCATTTTGACCAACAAGACTAAAGCCACAGAAAATTGTGCCCAATGATGACAATGGTGTCAATAAATGAGACATTTATGTTTCTTTGTATACTATTTATTAATTGTGTATTTCTGTTACAGTTCCTAGTTACTCCCTGTTTGTAGTAATGTTTAGTTGCCCTTGTACTCTAGTCTCCCTTGTTGTTTGATGTTACTTGCCAGCTGTGCTAATGTTCATATTGCTTGTTACTGCTCACAACTGTCTCTTGTTAATCCTCATTATGTATGTGTTTAGTTGCTTGCCTTTGTTTTAAACTTCAGTTGGTCACTGTACGTGCTGTTCTGTGTTTGTGCTGCTGCCCTCCACCTAACCCTCCCCACTACAACTGCAATCATTCCAATGTTTGCCCCTGGGTTTCTCTCTGCCTTTTATCTTAAATGTGGGGGGGTCCAAACGAATAATTATGAAATGTGAGGGGGACACGTCTCCCTCAGATTTAATGGCGGTGACGCCCATGGATAGATAGATAGATGATAGATAGATAGATAGATAGATAGATAGATAGATAGATAGATAGACATGAAGATGACCTGTTTGAGATATTTTCGTCTATTAAAAGTGGACTCTTGATTTATTATATATAAATATATTTATAAATATATATAATTTTACATATACATTATATATGAAGTATGCACTTTTGAAGGAAAAAGTAAACACATCCCACATGGGCCATTTGTGCTCTAGGTTACTGACAGGGAAGCACTTTGAGTTTTTCATGAACTCAAAGGATCCCCCCCCCCCTCGCCACCGTGTCTGTGAACTGCATTGAAGCAGGATGTCAGGTCACCCTGACATTCTTTTCTGACTCAGAATTTCTCCTGTCAACCAGTACTTGTTGCAAAAGAATGTGATGAAAATGGATTATTTTGTAATGACATCACATGATCCTATTTTGAATTCTGGGTATGTAAGCAGTAACTGACTAACAATGGAGGTCAAGCAAAAAATGACAGGTCAAGAAAAGTGTTTGTTACATGTGCATGAAGTGGACTTGAAAAATGAAGCTGAAAAGTTTGCAAACTTTATGCATGTCTTTATGTATGTTTAATGGTTATGTGAGCTTATATGCTACAATGCTTCAGATGGAGTAGGCCTAGCATACGGTATATTGATTGAGACGTCATGGATAGAGCATTTAATACAGTGGCCTTACAGTGTTTTCTCTAAACAATAAGACAATTAGCTGTTTATAAAAATCTTTAAAAAAATTATGCTACCACCAAGTTTGACAGTAACACAGCGTTCAGTTCTGAGACTTGGGGTAATTTATACATGTTTGTTTATACAGATGTTAATGTTGTTTATTAGTCAAAATGATTACCTGTCAAGACTTCCTTTATATTAATCTTGCTTTGACTATATTTTCTTTGTAGCGTTATCCGTAGGAGTAACAGCTAGAGTAGTATGGATACCTAATGCCATTGTATATTGTTTACTTACAAGGTTGTCTGAATGTAGCAGTGTGAGTCACATATGATGTTTGCTCAGCTCTATCCATGTAAACACACTTTCCAACTAACCAATAATCAGAGAATATGTGAAACAGAGCAACATCAAATAAATATCAGCAAACAAGTGTGGTTATTTCAAATTTAACACTATAATTCTGCACAGGAATGAAGTATACCTGCCCTCAGGATCCACAGGGAATGCCATCCGTAATACAAAGCCTAGTAGTACTGAAACATTTAATTGATTCAGTGTTTTGCTTATTATGTAACTTATTTTGCAAACTCCAACAAACAATTAGCTTGGTTTGTTGCATAGCACTGCCATCTGGTGTTGATTTTCATGCCAAATTTTGCGTTACTTTTTTCCCTCCTCTGGATGGCACTAATTATGTTTTGAAGAGTGCTATTGAAGCAGGATTTTTTTTGCAAGTGCTTGAGGGATCTGAAAATTTGGTAGGCCTGAAGACCCAGATCAGGAAACAGGGCCACCTATATGGCTAGGAGTTGACATCAACTGATAACAGAACGACCTACAGAAGACTAATAAACTCTGCATAATAGGCATAATAATACCAAACCTGTTAGACATAAGTAACCTACTATGTACTATCTTCTGAATGACAATGTAACTTTGCCATTTAACTTTTACTGGTTTTTCTCAAACATGTGCATCGTTATAAATATTTTTACATCAAAGAAACATATCACTCCTTGAAACTAATTTAAAAAAAACCCTGGGCTCACACCAGAGCAACAAAGGCCATGAAGGCATCTGGAAGCTAATACTCTGTGCCTGTGGAGAAAACAGGTTTGGTAAGCTGGGGAAGACAGAGCCTGAGGAACTTCTGCATATCGACATTAAGGTGATTTCTGAAACCCCTCAGAACATTTTTAACAGGAACAAAGAGAGAGAGAGAGAGAGAGAGAAACAGCTTTGAAATGTAGTTGGTCACTCCCCTTTGGTAACTGCTAGTGAAGTGATGTATACACTCCATACCTGCTTTTGCATCAGGGATGTTCAGTGGCAGCAGCAGGCCTGTAATGAACGTGGTGTTCAGTGGCAGCAGCAGGCCTGTAATGAACGTGGTGTTCAGTGGCAGCAGCAGGCCTGTAATGAACGTGGTGTTCAGTGGCAGCAGCAGGCCTGTAATGAACATGGTGTTCAGTGGCAGCAGCAGGCCTGTAATGAATGTGGTGTTCAGTGGCAGCAGCAGGCCTGTAATGAACGTAGTGTTCAGTGGCAGCAGCAGGCCTGTAGTGAATGTGGAGCCTAAACTAGGAAGCAGAGGAATCAAGGCAGGCCGACGTCGTGGAGAGGATGCCCGTCCATCAATGGGGTTACATTTTCACCAGCAGTGTGCAATGAGGATGAGGATATGGCATGTAACTTTGTGGGGTATTACTCTGTATCTGTGATCAGAAGGTTGTGGGTTCAGGTCTTGTGGCTGGCAGTGTGATGACACCACTGGGCTCGTGAGCAAGACCCCGCCCCCCCAAATTGTTCCAGGGACTGGCGGACCCTGCTCCCTCAGCTGTCCGTCGCTTTAGATAAAAACATCTGCAAAATAAATGTAAACGGGGCAAGACTGTGGCTTTTTCCAGGACTTTGAGAAATGGCTTGTTTAATTCAGGGTGCGAGCAATTAAATATAACTGAGCGTCTACCGTTCCCTGCAACACGATCTGCACCTGCACATGAATGATGCCGCGTGCATCTCACCGCAAAAGGCTGCCGTGCTTTTTCGTTCATCTCATTCCAGAGACACCTCCATGTCATTCCTGGCACAGTATGTGCTTCCATTATAAGTCCACATTTTTATGAATGAAAGAACTTCCACACTATCATCGGAAGCCTCCACATGTTTTGCGCACATTCCGACACATTGCGGTAAAAAAAACTAATGAAAAAAAACAGAACAGGGGAACAGGCAATAAAAATTTAAGATATTTGTATATCCTGTGCGGCAATATATGACACAGCAGGGCTTGGCCACAGAGTCTCATGGTCCATGTGATTCTCCATCTTTATTTATGTAATTAATGCCTTTTTATTATTGGATGACTAAAGGATCATTTGCGCAACTGAATGGCTTAACATGAGACAGAGCAGCTGTAAACAGTGACGTCCTCCAGGGCTAGTGGAGCAGCGCCCTAAGGCAGTGATATAATTGAGAATTCATTGCGAGACAAAGCTGACATCCCTCAGACAGCTGAATGAGCTCCCGGTGTTAATGGGGCGGGAAGCCAAGCGATTGTTTTTCAGGTCTCTGCATTTGCAATTTTCTTGTTCTATGCAATAATAGATATGGGTTGGCTTTTTATTTGTCATAAGAGGGTAAAAGGCCTTTCATTTGTTTAGTTTCCCTGTCAAAAGCCTGAAGACATTTTTGCAATTGGCGGAATGTTGTCGCGATATTATAAATCTGCATATGAGAAGTGCGTTTGTTCTTCATCAGGGGGCTCTGATCCAATAGAGCACTAATTTTTGGAGGAAGAAACAGGGAAATTTATTGGGCACCCTAAAGAATAAAGGTAAATAAACTAGTCGAAATACAAACTGCTCTCTAATTTATACAAACTCCCTGAGAGCCAGGACATTGCATGCAATCTCTCCTGCACACACAAAATAATTACCTAAACCCATTAACTATTAATCAATTACAGGTGAGTGTAGGAGCTTCTTTCCAACTTTGCCCCTCCCATGAAAATTCAACACCATCCCGCAGTTCATGCAGGCCATATGCAAAATGGAAGAATTCTTTGTTCATCACTGTCATTGTGTCCTTTACAAAACAATATGATTATAATACACTTGTTTTTGTTAGGTTCTGCATTAGTTAGGTTTTATATTTTGATTTATGTCTCAGCTGCCCTTCATAATGAAGGATTAGATTGTAATTTTTGTTTGAAAATACAAGGTAGGCGAAAATAAGCTTGGGCTTCGGCTTACATCTTTCTTGTCCTCAGCTATTACCAAGTTTATTTGTATGAGGTTGGATTTGTAATATGTGGAAAATCTTATTATGATTTTCAAGTTACTGTAAAAGAACCAGAATAAAAATTCATTCATTCATTCATAAATCACAATGTGAACAGTTCATGTTAATCACATAAATCATTGCTCAAGGGACATTATTTTTCTGCATGTAAAAGAGCAGAAAACATCAAAAGTTCAATATTGATTTTGATTTTCCATTACCGATCACCAAAGCGCAGAATCAGCAGTTCATCGGTTTTTCTAGGTACGAAGTTCCATAAGAAATCTACAGGTGTACTCCTATAGCAAATAATAACAAAGGCAGATAATGAAATGCTGAAGGAAGTATCGCTCCACAAAGAGTTTTGGGTCGGACAGTGGCTCGAGAACAGGAACGTGACAAACCGATGACAGCTTGGCAGGCAAGAGACACACTGACGTGACCTGCCAACGACCAGACACGGGAAGAAGAGGCAGAACATTCTTCTGAATCTGGTTATCAGCTGAGCGGAGGGTAAAATCTTGATCATTAGAATCACCTGTTGTGCAATTCATCAGAATGGGAGGAATAAAAGAAGAAAGTATGCTGTGAAAGGAATATCTGCTACAAAGACTAAATATTATAAACAGCTTTCTAACATATTGTCTGTGTGAGACCATCAACATTCTCAAACATGAGGTTTAAAAATTCCATCCATCTCAAAAACAGCAAACATTAATTAAAGAACCTCTTAGCTTCGTGCTGATACAATGCTCTGAGGTTCCTTACTACTTTGTTAGTAAATAACAGCAGAACTGAACAATTGTACACATACCATGTTAAGCATGTTCAGTGCTCTGAAAGATAAACATATTCTAAGCGACTTGAGTTTTATCTCTGGAGTATTACAGTATTTAAATTCCTTCCCCCAGTGTGTTTTAAAGACTGACTTGCAGTGTCTATCTTAGCTATAATCTTCATCTTGTTGGGTTGACCTCAGTCAGCTTCCAATCATTCCAGGGACACCTGGGCCAACCAGATGCCACAGAATCCTGCACATAGAGCCACCGCTTGCACAAACATGAGCTACTCAATGAACTTCTGGCAGAGGTGGTGTCCATCCCAACTTCTTCTAAAATTGCTTGATTCCAGTGGGGAGCAGTGGTTTTGTTGTACAGTCTAGCAGAGCATACGAGATTTCCACAGCACCAGAATCATCTCCATTCAGCACTCATTAACATGGTACTTCTAGAATAACATACAAAATGTTAATATGCATATGGTCTTTAATATCCATTGCAATTTTGGGACACATATAGGTTTTATAACTTAAGGTTTTTAGAAAGGTATTGTCTCATGAAAAATGTTTTCCGCAAGACATGCACTTCATAAGCAGTTGGAAGATTGATGGATTAATGGGTGTAAATCTATCTTTCTGTCCATTTTCTATACCCACTTGTCCTATGCAGTGGCAGAGGTGTGGAGCCTATCCCAGAAGCTACCGGCTCAAGACAGGGAATAATCCAGGATGGATCCCAACCCAAGATGGATAGATATAACAAATGAAGTGTAGATAGACATGTCTGAGGATATGTTTGACATCAGAGGTATATATTCTCACATCTGGCCAGCTCACAACTTGCAAGAAACAATAAAAAGAACAAAAAGCTATATATACTAAATGTCATTATCATCTCTACTTGTTATTGGGGTTTATTTAAATTTAGCTGGATCATTAAACAGCAGAGGGCACAGATAGTGGGACAATCTAATAGCTAACTAGTCACACCAACAGCTGAATCCATTCTTTAGGCAGACAGGTGAGGCACAATTATATCATTACTCCTCCTAAAAAGATTTTTCATGAATTTTGTTAGAGGGAATTAATGTACAGCCATATGTAAGTGTGACATCAGCAGGTGTAACAATATACAGATTTCAATATTGATTGAATATTCAGCCAGTAAATTTGATTCATTGACCATTTCTGGCTGCCCACAACAGGCCCAGATGAATTTTACAGGGTAATAAGCTGCACATAAACTTAATTTCTAAGACATTTTGACAGAGGAAATTTGGTTAACCCATTAAATGTCAACACCAGAAAATAAAACAAGACAAAAAAGTCCCCGAGAGGATAACTGCAGATTTGCCTTTATGCTAAACATGTGTGGAAGAAATCAAAGCTTTGTAAACTACACCACCACACATTTTATGTCTGACAACCGCGAGTTCGCCATGTCAGGTTGACCTGTGCCCTGTATCTAGGAGCGCTGCTATCTTTGAAGTCATCTCTCCCGATTAGGATGAAATGTCACTTTATGGGATGACAGAGATTTGCATGTTTGGTGTGGCAAGAAAAGCAGTAAACGACATTAATTAATATATTAATCAATACACACCTGACACGTGCAGTTAGCTATGCAGAACGTATTTACTTGGCATAAGGTGTCCTGGGTGGGGGGGGGGGGGGGATGATTCCAAGGGCCCCTGTCATTCATTTCAACATAAATGGATCAGTCTGGGTTGGGGGGCCCAATATGATATGCTTTCATGGGGCCCAAAATTTTTAATGGTACGCCTGCTTGGCATGCCCGAACTCTCAGGACTCTTTGTAATGAGTGGAAAAGAGGGGGTGGGGGGGTGGCAGAATCTTATCATCCACAGACGGTCCCTGCAGAAGTCAGCCATCTTCTCCAGGCCTCCAGCTACAGCCTTGCTTTGAAGCTCTAGAGTCAGGCATTATCTTGTCAGGGCCATCGACCACAGAGAAAACCTGTTCCTGACATGTACAATAAGGGATCGACTGGACTGCAAGGAGTCCTGCGTGCTGCATGTGAGTGTTTACTGCGGTTATGCGGAGTAGCGGGTGGATATTAAATAGCTGCTTTTATGGAGGCTGAAGGGTTCTCAGAATGGATCTCTGCTATTGTACCATAGGACCAGGGGCCTCACATATAAAATGTTGCGTACATCTGTTTCTGATGTAAAAACGAAACTTGGCGTACCGCTACGCACATTCTCATGCCAGCTCCAGACACGGCGTCCGCACGTTTCTGCTCGGTTTTGTAAACGGACGGCACCCAGTGGCAAGTCATTGCTACTGTGGTTTCCCTTTTTAAACTCACAATCATGACACTGACTTTATCCAGTACACCGACATTAAATGTATGTTGTTTACAAATGTACGGTACTTGATTTTTAATCAATTTGTAACAATAAAACGGTGCAGAAAATGACCGAACTATTACAACTACCATGGCAGCTCTTGGAAGACATAGCTTATGACTGGCTTCTAAGTCGATTCAGATCTCCCAGAGCAATCCTTTTGGAGCTGTGTGCTGAACTGGGGCCAGCTTTACAAAGGCAGACGATGAGGAATTGCGCTATACCTGTTCCTTTACAAGTTCTGTCCACTCTCGGGTTCTTAGCCACAGGTGACTTTTCTCAGTCAACACTAAGTTGCGCCATGCCAGCTGTATGGGACGGCATAATCCGCTTGTCACCCAGATCTATAAAATTTCCTTACACTGTGGTTGAACAGGCAAACATTAAAGCGCAATTTGCAGCGATGTCTGGTTTTCCCAATGTAATCGGAGCCATCAACTGCACACACATTGCTATAAAGACACCTTCAGAGAATGAATTTGCAATTTTACTCTATTAATGTACAAATTATGTGTGAATCGAACATGCGTCTCATTAATGTTGTGGCTAGATAGCCTGGCTCAATCCATGATTTGTTCATTTTCAGAAACAGTAGTGTTGGAAACAAACTTGAAAATGGGGTGGTACGTGATGGCTGGCTGCTCTGTAAGAAGATTTTTCCCATTTTATAATTTGGGCCAATATTGTAAATATTGTAAGCTTTGTTTGATTTAACCATTTGACAACTGCTTAGGGGACAGTGGGTACCCACTGAAGTCGCGGCTTCTCACGCCGCTCGCAAACCCACAGAATGAACAAGAGCGGTGTTATAATGACGCCCATTCTCGGGCTCGGGCGGTGGTGGAGCACACTGTAGGGCAGCTTAAAGGCCGTTGGTGCTGCCTGGACCAGACCGGTGGAGTGCTGCTATACAGTCCGCAGAAAGTGTGTCGCATTGTACACGCATGTAGCGTGTTGCATAATCTGGCACAAAATCGTGGCTGAAGAGCTTAGGCAAGATGAACCTGACCCTGAGCCACCAAATATTCCGCCAAATGGAATAGCGTTACAACTTCGTTTGAATGTAATAGCAAGAATGTAAAACAGGTAACCAAACACCGCATTCATTTTTGAACTAATTCTTTTAATGTGTTGTTAATCACACAGCGTATCATTTAGATGTTTTAGTTCATTGGCAACATCTCTTACAGCATTCACGATTTCTTTTTGTGACTGCAGCACAGCTTCAGTCAGCACACGGCCGGATGGTCGCCCCCCGGTTTCTGAGGCACGGGAATGTGTGCAGCCAGCGCCCAAAGATGTGCTCGGCACAGCAGCACCATCACCGCCTGTGTCGTCCTCGGCGCTGGGGACACCTCTTGTACTATTGTCTGTAAGAATAAACAAACAGAATAAACAAAAGTAACACCGCATTTGCAAGTAATGTACGAAAAAAACTCACCCGCACTGACATCGGCGTCCCCCGATAAAAGTGTGTCCCCAGTCATTGCAGCAACTCGTGGCTCAAAGGGTGTGAGACCGGGAATTCCGCTACCTGTGCTGTTAAGACTCATTGAGCGGCTCATTTTTTCACGTCGACTTTAATGTCCGACCACTTTTTAATTTCGGCCACCATGCGAATTTCGGAACCAACACTTTTAACTGACTCCGCCACGCTGTGTCACTCCGTCAACTTTCCTTTATTGCTGATGCCACTTATACCACCAAATAATATCACTTTTCTTTTCTCGATTTCTGTTAACTTGACCTCCACTTCGCACTTGCTGAAATATTTCTTTTTCCTATGTGCTTTATCTATTGTTGTTTAAGAAAAACACAGAACAAAGTGGGTATTTATACAGGTTTACATATGCAAATAAACATAATTATGGGCAGGTCAGGGGGGTAGCGTCAGGGGGGGTAGCGTAAAATTTCACGCTAATTGGGATTTATAAAGGAAATGTGCGTAGTTTCGTGTATTTGGATTTTTTCTTGTGTACGCACATTCCTAGTTTTGTCCGTATGCCATGTTTTAGTGGGAATTCTACGCATGTCATTATACATGAGGCCCCAGATGGTCACACGTATGTGTATATATAATTTTTTTAATTCGGTGGGTCATTTTTGACATATTTATTTACTGAATTTACTAATGTGAGGTATAAGTCCTATATCAACAATGACTGTTATTTACAATTGAATGAACTGATAACTGAGAAAATCGACCTCACTCTTAAGCAGAACCACCTGTTGGAATTAGGTGGAGGTTCCTGGGATCTTACCAAATGTACACGCTTCATTTCCTGTAGAACTTGCCAAGTTGTGCTATGCCTCTTGACTGCTCACGAATCCTATGCTTACGGCCAGGGGCATTGCTAGAGATTTTGAGCCCTATGAAGGCATATCATATTGGGCTCCCCATTCCAGATTAATCCAGTTATTTCCCAAATTTTTTAGGCCACCTGTCATTCAGGGGCCATTGGACTCGCCCCCCCCCCACTTATGGCACCCCTGCTCACAATTGAGAACTGAGCATTGGAAGATATTCCAGAAGGTTCCATGGCCATGTGAAATCTCCATCTAAACCCCTTGCATTCTGCACCCTTCTCCAAGTCTCTGCCTCTCCACCTCCAGGTCTGGACCAAAGCATCATGTCATCTGGACCTCCTCTCACTGCTAGGCTTCCATCCTTCCTATTCAGCCTGAAGGAAAGCATCCAAACTCAAGACAGCCAATTCTGACAGGACAATTGCTGTCAAGTGCCTACCATATGTGCACCCACAATTACACACAAGTCTGAATCTATTACAGCTCCCTTTGTTAGCAGGCTTACTCATAATATAGGACCCAAGGTACCAAGGTACTTTGACATTGCATGTCAATAGCATATTTTACACATTAAACTTGCTTTCATTGAATTAATTGTAACCTTGTATTCAAGGACCCTTAAATCTGCCAAAGCATCCATGCCCCTACTGCACCCTTGAGTACAGCTGTAAAAAGTGATTGTGTTTAATATCTAAATAACGCTGACAACCTTTACCAAGGTGGTACAACTGGGGGTGCCTATCTGGAGAAACCGGTAGTAATCTACCTCCAGCAGTACAAAGGCCCGTGTTTGTCGAGCACCAATCACATAGCTAACACAATCTATTAATTGATGCAGCAAACGGACTATTGTTGATTAAGGGAGGTTGCTATGTGAACTTCAGCTTGTGTGACTCAGACACCGTCTTTGCGTTGCGACCAGCCATGTCTCAGGAAATGCAGGGATTGAGTCTGGGATTGATTGGGAGTTGATATCTAAAAACAATAGTGAGGAAATAGCTTTTGTCTTCGAAGATGGTCTCGTGCATCTGAGGTTCCGTTGAGAGAATCGTGCCCCGCATTCTGCATTGAAAATTAATATGGGATTCAGAAGACATTTTCAAATGTATTCGATGATTTCAATACAGTTAGACAAATTAAGCAATTTGTAATTACTGCTAACATTATTATTATTATCATTTGTTTTATCCTGATATTAATCTCTAATTGACTCACTCCTTTGTTTTAAGGCTTATGGAGTATTCAAAGGTGTCATATTGGCAGGTGAATAGTCCTTTATCATATTCATATTTAATCATGTAGACCTTTTTGCTTTTCTGTTGTTCAGTTGATGACTCTTGACGGAAATGAGCGATTGAACATGATTTAACTCTAGCACGCAGAAATTACTACATCAGACTTTGCTGTTTGGCATTTCCTTGTCTCCACATCCAAATTACCTGACATTACGGAAGATGAATGTGAATGACATGGGATGGGTCATTTGATGCTGTTGCCTCACACCTCCAGCTCTGTGTATGTTTCTCCTGCAGGCATTTTCTACCACACCGTGGACACATGCCAACTGGAAGTGTGTATGGTAGTGTGATCACATGTGACATTGTTTCATCCGCTCCTGTCCTGCCTCACACTCCACAATTACTGGGACAGGCTAAAAGTCACCAAATTTAGCCAGCAAGTTATTCAAAAGGAGCATGACATGAGATGAATTCGACAAATAAACACCAAAGCCAGAATTTCTTTAACGACCTGCAGAACAAAGGCAAGAAAAATACTATAATATAGCAACTGTACACAATACAAGGCCGACCTTTATTCCGTGACCATTGTGTACATATAAGTAACTTGACGCTATTAATCTCACCACTGAAAACAACAATAGTCTCAATACTCTACTGCAAGAAGGGCCATTCTGTGTGAAGCTACTGGGTTACAAGGCAAACAACTGTTACCTATAAGTCAGCCGTTGCTATTGGAAACCGTTTTTCTTTACCACTCCCTGCGTTTATCTGTGACTTTCTTTCCCTTTGTTGGTCATACTCTGAGCACGCAAGAAAAACATAGTTCCGCGCTAAGCTCCCAAATGCGATTCGGCCAGTGTTTACAGGCTGATCATTAATGTAAGGCTGGGATGCAGGCAAATCGAGCTTTTATGAGGTGGAAAAAACAATCTGGGAATAGAGCTAACTTGCTAGACCGGCCGGTCTTCCCTGGTTTCGGGTGCTGGGGGCGAGATTGTGCGCACTGTTATGGTCCCTTCCCGAGTCGGAGGCGGGCGGTTCTCGGGTATTTGTACTGGATAATTATAACAAATAATTAACCTGGAAAACAATCTCGTTGCAGTGTCGCGTGTCCTTATGCTTAAAATAAATAAATTTCTTCGCATCTCAGCATGAATGTGTCGAAAAACCCGTTTGAACAGATTACAGGACAGGCAGGTATACATTCATCTCCCAAGTGAAACAAAGTCCAATACTAGCGGATGTTTCTGTAGCTGATGGCCATCGTGTCTTTATTCTGTAATGATTTAAGAAATAAGCTTGGAAAAATACCAGGCATGTAGACGTCGGGCATTTGCAACGAGGCTTATCTTCGGGTGAGACTAACAACAGGTGTTCCCCCGGAGTGATTCAGGGCGGTGCCAGATGGGAGGGAAGCCAACAACGACCTCAAGATGCCATCATCTACTTAACAGCCCGCGATTCCAGTCGGGAAACTTTTTTTATTTAACTGCTTTATTATAATTTACTAATAGAAAACTTTGCTAGCTAACAACTGCGGATTTTGATGACTGGAAATGTTTGGGGGAAATGGTTATATGCGTCGCGCACATTATTGTGGGCAGGAGTGAATTACATCTATATGGTCAAAACGAACAATTAGCGGGACAGCGGACTGTTGTCAGTGCAGCGGCCAGACGGGGCAGCGCTCAGCCCCGCCGAGGATGAGAACGACCTTTGTTGCTGTTCAACAGGCGAAAGTTGTTCCTTAGCAACGGGCCGAGCCTGGATGCCATAGTTACGGTCAATAAATAACATCACTCTCAAAATTCTGTAGTTCTCAATCCTGATCTTTATCCCATTTCGCCCAAGTAGACACAGTACAACTCATCAAGCATAAAAATGATATTTATCCGCATTTCATCCGTTTTACTTAACGATTTTTTATGGAAGCGACTGAAAGTAGGTTAATTAAGACCGGTACATCATTTGGTGTGTAATCTACATCAATGAAACATATAAAAATGTGAAAAAGCAGCTATGATCCCCAAAATATAATATGATAAATATAACAAATATCGAAGTGTGTGTATCACTTGCCTGCCCTTCTATCACTCAGTTATCCCCTCAAAGCACTGACTTTGTGATGCAAGGTTCATCTTTGCGATATGTCTTCTTGTTATGCGTCGTTTTGTGTTGGCAATATGACGGTTTGTAGTTCACAAAAACGACGGGGGTCGGAATACTTCGCCTGACCTGGATATGCTGGTTGTAATTTAAAAGCAAACAGGTACCCGCTAAGGGCACTGAACGTTTCTTCAAAGAACCATGTAAACACTTATTAATCGGCATCACTAAGGGCTCAATGTTAAGGAGAAATTTACAGAGATAGAGAAAACAAACTTAATCCTTTGGAAGCGTGTCCTTACCGAATACTTATAACTGTTTGTAACTTCATGATGGATTATTAAATCAACACCAGTTTACATGAGACATTACTATGTTTTTTTACGCTGCTAAACTTTGTCTTAGAGGCGGAATGTTGGAAAGCCGCATACAACTTGACGAAGCCTGAACACAGACTGAACATCCTTCTAACAACATAGAATTAAAACAAATACGCAGACAGCACGACGCACGTTTTACACTTAAGCACTTTTTAATTCTTGCACTTCCTTGGCTACCCGTGGCGAGGTCTTGCGGAGAGGCATTAAAAGCAACAGGGGACGAGCAAAGGCACTGATTAAATAGACAGCGAGGTAAAGTTCAGTGGAGAGAGAGACAGAGGGCGATTGCACTTCCCTTCCCATCCCGGCATTTGGCTGGGAATATGCCACCAGGCAGCTGGGGAAACTTAGCTACACCTTTTTTTTTCCTCCCCCCTAATGCTGGATATGGACACCGCCTGTGGATGCTGACTGGTTGGAGTCGGGTGGACAGCAGCCTCACGTCCCCTTGGAGACTAGCTGGAGCAAACACGTGATCCGTCTACTTATCAAAGGGTTAGAGAGAGGAGAGGAAGAGCGCAGGAGACGGAGTTAAGAGGGGAGCTGAGCCGCGCGCCTCGATTCTCCTCCCGTCTTTCATTCCATGCCCCCTTTCCTTTCGTGTAAAAAAAAAGTTAAAAAGCGGACAAACGAGGGGGGCAAAAAGCACCAAGTTTGACGAACTTTGCACATCCCCAGAAAACGCCATCTTGATTCCTCTCCGGAACAACTTTGCAGCTTTTTTTTCCTTCTCAGTCCATCATCACCATTTACCATCATCACTAGCTATGTCTCGGCGTAAGCAGCCCAACCCCAACAAAGTCAAACGTAAGTAACTACTCGGATTACTCTTTAAACCAATACTATATTTTTATGTCTCCCGTTGATGTTTCTTTTTTATTTTTAACGTTGCGGCGTACTTGGAAAAAAAAAGTCACAAAAATTTTGTAACAAAGTTAAGTAAAGTTAAGAAAGACTGAGGGGGAGGATGTTCTCGGCTCTCGCAACTGCGCTTCCTAGTTTCGTTTGGACCCTGATGCTCATCCATGATTAAAACGCCTGAGCTGCGGAATTTGACTGGGTCTCTTATGCATGTACATTTATTTTTAACTACCTGGGCATGTGGAAGGTTATGAGTGGCCGGAAAAACCTTAGCGATCGCCTGGCATTTCCAGTCGCCCCCAGCGGAGTTTAGTTTTGGATGGATCGCAGCTTTTCTAACTAGAGGTACAAAGTTTAGCAGCTACGCCGCCCGTGTCGCGCGGAGCATCCATATCTTGCTGTACTTTGATCTGAGCTTATGGCTTACTGACCATGCGTCCATTTACTTTAGCTAGGTTTTGACCTTGCCGAGACATTTTGCTACTTGTTTGCTAATGGTTAAAAAAACATAAAAGTCCCGAGTTTTTCTTCTAGCGAACATTTATAAAGGTGGTTGTAGCTACCTAGCAACCCAGTTGTGATCTTAAAATACCCCTCATCATATGACGGTTGGTCAGTCCGACATGTTTTTTAAGAGAGCAAGCTAGCTAGGCTGACTTATTTAGGGAAGCATCGGCGAGTACGGCGGATAACCCCCCCCCCCCCGGTACGATCGTTTTGAAATGCGAAATACTCACGATAATGTGAGGCTTAACTGCGAATCGCACCAGGGCTGTGCCTCGTTATTTGCGAAAGGATGCAACAATGTATACACATTTAGTAAATAAAGATAAAACTGGCATTCCCGTTGGGGGAGGGGCGGGCATCAAGTGTTTTTTATTATTATTATTATCTTTATTTTGTACTTAAGTGAAACTTGGGTTTTGTGTTTTCCGGTGCTGTGATGGCACGGGTAGCTTATACTGGGCCGCCGGAAAAGTTTCCTGGCTGAGCGGAGGAATTGATGAGTCGCGCGCGGTCTCTTAGGAGATGGTAACCCGGCCAGCAAGGTGACCGCGCGCTAGTTAGTTGCTAAGCAAGTTTCTGTCTCGTGCTTAATTGTTCCTTCTTTCGGTTTGCCACTAAGTTTGTGAGCGCTTGCAACAAAAGGGAGATAATAAGCAGAGCGCATCATCTCTGGTGGGTGAGATTGAAGGTGATAATGCGTTTTGGTGATCCGACCTGGTGATATGGTTGTAGGTAAAGGTTAGAGCCGGTATACTGGGGGTCGGTGCTGGGAGCGGATGGGGGGGGATGGGGGGGGGGGGGGGGGGGAGGGCTGCGCAGATCTGCACAGATCTGCACGGCCAGTTCGCGTTCCTGTACGAAATTCTACACTGCCGTCCAGACGGGCCACGCTGCAGTGTGCCTGAGAAGCTGCGCGGTTTGCGAGCTCCAACTCCTACATCCACTTTAGTTAAAGTTCGTTTTCCGCCCCCGCCCCCATCTTATCAAGGTGTATGCAGGATGGGTAACGCAGGAGCTTGTTGCCAGCCAACATCTATCGTTCCATTGCTGGAATCTATGCAAAACCAACGGTTTATCCTTTCTTTACAAAAAAGAAAGAAAAAAAGAAACGTGTGTGTGTGTGTGTGTGTGGGGGGGGGGGGGGCGGGATGATTTAAGACGGTCATGGTGACAGTAATGTAGAAGGGCTGGGATGACGGGGGGGGGGGTTGCTCCTGAATGAACTACAGGCTTGTGCAGTGGCCTGTAGTTGTAATCAAGTTAAGACACGCTGTACTGTTTCAGCGATGACCAAATACTAACAGGGCATGCCTTCCGTGGCTGCCTGGTCCTGTGACTCGCCTTACTGAGGTGACAGCTCCTCTGCCAGCTGTTCAGCTTCACATGTTTGAATAATTAACTGGGGAAACTCGCAGTTCTCTATGGGATTTGTGTGTGTGTGTGTTGTGTATGTAGATTACATTGTGGGGACCAAATATCCCCACAATGTCATAAAAAGCTGTTATTTTCATATTGTGTGGACCATTTTTTCAGTCACCAAAAGGAGAAACTCAGTTTTATAAAAATCGGTCACTTCAATCAAAAAACGAACAATGCCAAAAGTCTTGTATTTTATTTGGTTACTTATGGTTCAGGTTAGGGCTGGGTAGGGATTAAGGGTGTTATTACTGGGATTAGGATTTTTGTTATGGAAATGAATGGACGGTCCCCACAAAGATGTGAATTCAAATGTGTGGGTGTGTGGGACTGAGGTGTGTATTCCCTGCTCCAGCAGGAAAAAGGCTGTCGAGGTGTTTTGCGGTTCATTTCATAGTTCCTCTCTTGAAATCAGCATTGTTTTCGATGTTTAAATTTGACCAGAGAACCAGAAACTGTTAACTCTATTTTGTGTGTGCTCAAATTGTGTATATTGGCTTATATCTAATTATATGTGCAAGATAAACTGAGGTTTACTTGGATTGATTCATATAATGGAATTAGGGCCTGAATTCACTAACCAGTCAATGATGAGCTGGACCCTAACAATGTCCTTATGGTGCTTTGCATTATGATCAATGTTGGGGAAGTTACTGAGAAAAGTAATGCATTACAGAGGTGGAAGGTTCAGGTCCAGAAAGTACAAATCCAGACCAAGGTTTTGTTTCAGCCACCCAGCTGAGTTCTCTGTGACTGTGACTCTTTATACTCAACTGGTTGGTTGAAACAAAAAACCTTGGTCTGGATTTCTACTTTCTGGACCTGAACTTTCCACCTCTGTCTGTAATGTATTACTTTTCTCAGTAACTTCCCCAACACTGATTATAGTTCATATGAATTAACATAAAATCACCTCTTAACCTGTGGGTCCCTGTTATATAGCTCTCTGTGATGGTTCTTGAGGTAATACTTTACTGTTTTTGTTCTTTGTTTATATATATATATATATATATATATATATATATATATATATATATATATATATATATATATATATATATATATAATGTAGTTTTTGGTTCCCAGCTAGAGGCTAATTTAGTTTGTCATTAGATTTAGTTTAGTTTATTAGACACTTCACACATTTCTAACGATGAATATGCTTCAGTGGTTAAATTCATTGTTGGTGCTGGCAGAGAGAAGCCGATGGATGGATGGTTAATGGTTAAATTCATTCTAAGAAGATAGTTTCAGGGTGTCACTGAAGGATGATGAAACTCCCAGTTTGACTTGAATCCATTCTTTGGGTTAGTCACTACTCTTACCAGTTAATTTTCCTGTGCTCCATATGGTTTCTTTTCCCCCTGAAATACAGCGATGTGTGAACACAAAACAGCAAAACTGCCATCATCGGACATCCTTAATTTTTAAAGAAATATACAGTCAGTGTGACGGGATTACGTTACTGAAGCAGGATCTTGGAGTGGTGGACATGCAGACACGAGTCCGAAACTCGTCCGTCACGGATCGCCTGTGCTGCAAGGCTTTTTAATGTTACATGGAAACACAGGAAGACAGTGGATTTAACTGTCAGCTGTAGTTATCTATAATCTTTTCTTGCATTGTTGATGTTTATTGTGTCTTATGTCCGTTTACATATGCTGTACATACTGTATGACTGTGTGTGACAAAAAATACTTTGATTTTCATTTGATTTGCTGTTTTCATGGGCAGGGGAGTTCAACATAAGTGCATTCCAACGCTGGCAGATAAAGGTTTGAGATGAAAGCGTTCCATTGGCTGAAACAGAAGTTGTCCATATGAAGCGTTCCGATTTGACTATACCGAGATGTGTTGGCATTGGATGCACGTGTGTGATGCGATTTGCAGCCCTGCAGAAATACGTGACGGTTTTTACTGCTGGTCATTTACTGCGACTGGTAAACCATAGCTAAGAGGATGACTCGACTCCGATTTCCATGTAAAATATTGACGGGAGGGAGAAAATGCTTATCTGTCATATGATATGCTGGCTTATGTAGGTATTTATGTATTCAAATGTTGTGTTGGGTAACTATATACTATACTTATGAATGATCATATCTTGGTATAAGCTTATTTAGTGGCTGGTGGTTTCCCTTCTAAATGTGCCTTTATTTGGGGTAATATCAGGACAATCTGTGTATTTGTTGTCTGTGTGGGGTTTTGACAAATTGCCCTACTGCAGCCTTGTAGAAGAAACGGCATGAATTTGTATTTCATTGAAAGCATTGTAACTTATCACCGCTCAGCTTTAAGGTGAAGTGATTTCTGCAAAGCACTGATTTAGATTTGATTAATAGGTTTGGCTACAACTGATTAACCTACTTAGTTTATGGTTTAAGCCTGTCACAGCAATCGTAGCTGTGCCTCTTCATCTTTATAATTAAATCTCTGCCAGAGATTTAGCTGATACAGGCCCGTTTCACGTTCTGAAAAATTCTCCCAGATTAAAACAAAGTTTGATAATTGCTGCAAACTTTTTCCCCCCAAGTGGAGGCTGTGAATATGAATAGGCCTCATTAGCCAGCAATGCAAAGCTGTGTGCTTTATTCAAGTTTTCTCATGTGAATGAGAATGGGAAGCTGGTCTGCACTGTACTTGTACTGCTATCTTTGGTTTGCGAGGTCATCGGCTTGTCAGGAACTACTCTGCGTTCTCCCCTCTGATTGGCTCATTTTCATTCTTAATGAGTGGAGTTTTAGGTGTTAAGGTTTATTTATGTTTTTGATCAGGGAGTCAATAAGGTTAGAAAGCCCTTTATTATCCGTAAAATCTTTTGAGAAGTACATCTCTAAACAGGTTTAGGGCTTGACATAATTGATTCAGGTCTTTTGATGTTTATCTTTAGTTTCTTTATTTGGAAAATGCATCCTTTGGCTTGCTAGAGCAGCTGAACACTTTTATGTCGGGTAAAATTCTGTTGTGTTTTTTTTCCTGTGGAAAAGATATGGAGATGAGGTGGAATTTTGGGTAACATTTTGATTTAAGAGGAGCAATGATGTTAATGTTTACAAAACATATAAGGACGTTAATTGTTCATGGGATGCAGTAAGGATTGTGTGTCTTTGGCAGCGGGTGGGAATGTAGATGAATAACAGCTTGCCGCAGCATGCACGTACAAGTACACAGTTCAGGATTGTATTCCTGCATGTCATTCAACAGGTGTTTTTTTTTTCTTGCATTGAAAACTATGCTTGATTCATTTGTATTGTATTGTATATTCACTAGTGTTTCCCAACCTGGTTCTTGGGGACTCTCTGGCAGGAAGCTGGGAGGGTGCAAAAACGTGAACTGTCTGGCAGGAAGCTGGGAGGGTGTAAAAATGTGAACTGTCTGGCAGGAAGCTGGGAGGGAGCAAAAACATGGACTGTCTGGCAGGAAGCTGGGAGGGAGCAAAAACATGGACTGTCTGGCAGGAAGCTGGGAGGGAGCAAAAACATGGACTGTCTGGCAGGAAGCTGGGAGGGAGCAAAAACATGGACTGTCTGGCAGGAAGCTGGGAGGGAGCAAAAACATGGACTGTCTGGTAGGAAGCTGGGAGGGTGCAAAAGCGTGGACTGTCTGGCAGGAAGCTGGGAGGGTGCAAAAACGTGGACTGTCTGGCAGGAAGCTGGGAGGGAGCAAAAACATGGACTGTCTGGCAGGAAGCTGGGAGGGTGCAAAAACGTGGACTGTCTGGCAGGAAGCTGGGAGGGTGCAAAAACGTGGACTGTCTGGCAGGAAGCTGGGAGGGTGCAAAAAACGTGGACTGTCTGGCAGGAAGCTGGGAGGGAGCAAAAACGTGGACTGTCTGGCAGGAAGCTGGGAGGGAGCAAAAACATGGACTGTCTGGTAGGAAGCTGGGAGGGTGCAAAAGCGTGGACTGTCTGGCAGGAAGCTGGGAGGGTGCAAAAACGTGGACTGTCTGGCAGGAAGCTGGGAGGGTGCAAAAACGTGGACTGTCTGCAGATCCCCGAGGGCACATGCTGAACTAGAGAACCTTTTGAATGTGTTCGAGTATAAACGTTACTTTTATTAAGGGATTAATATGTGGACTAAAATAAACTTTTCATCCGAAGAGTGATGTCACCCACATTCAGCTGATGAAGCCTTGAATATGATGTATGTCTGTCTTGTAGTGGAGGGGAGTCTCATGAGAGCCTTTCGGATAACAGGGTCTTACTTTGCCCAGGGGTACAAGGGGCTGCCCTGCTGCCTCCCAGGCTATTTTTAACCTGCCTATTTTGGATAAGATTATGTTCCATCTCGACCTAGGCGTAGATGGGAGGTCTCAGCATGTTGGCGAGTGGGGGGGTGGGGGCAGGTGCCTTGCAGGGGTCAGTTGAGATCTCACCCGACTCGGAGGTCCCCAAAGCCTCACTATGTGTAGCTGCACAGGCTTCCTAACTGGGGGGGGGGGGTTCTCCTGCCTTGGGTTGCCCCAATACCTTGTCGAAGTTCTGTTAGCCCTTTATCTGTATTTTCACGGGGTGATTTTTGGTTTTTATCAAGCACATAAATTTGGGGGGGCTTTCTGGGAAGTGAAACAAGCCCCATGCTATATAATGCTCCCTCATAGGAGAGCTACAGGCAGCTCTGGGGTGTGAAGTGCACCGATGAATCTGCTGGTCACTGCTGTTGACTTGCGTGTCTTTCGATGCACTTTGGAAACTCACGGCACTCGTTGGTAGCTTTGCTTTCCAGAAGCACCTGTATTGTTGGCTTAAGGTTTTACATCTGTTTTCATTTAAATGTTCAGAATTTTTTTAGTTTTGTTTTTACTACTACTGAAATACATGCAGTATGTAGCACTTGACATGCTAATTAGAGTATGAATTAGAGTATGAAACAGCAGTACAGAGTTGTGACAGCAGTACTTTTGCAGAGGGTAGTGTTTTTACGTCTCACTTCTGGGATGATGGGCTCCAACCCAACTCCAGCAGCGTCTCAACATGGAGGTTGTGTGGTCTCCCCCCGTGAGGGTTCTCTACAGAAACTTGGCCCCTGTCTGCAGCGGATATGGCCGGATTGTGCCGCTAATCGCGTTAGCGTCTGGCCCAGGACAGGCCGACATGTGCGCATCTGTCTTGCAGTGGACTGTCAAGGACGCATGCAGACTTGTGACCAGGTGTTTCTCGATTTAGCTTCCGTGTCAACGTGACCCTTAAATCCGACAGGTGCTGTTATTTCGAGAGGGCGGGGCTATTCCTTTAATAAAGTAAGCTGAATAGTAGGCTGAGAGTATACAGTGAAAATTATTATTTCTGAATGTTTACGTGTGTTCGCCGAACTACTGTTCATAGTTGTTTTGAGAGAAAAAAGGATGAAAATGCCATTTTATTTGGCTTCTGTTTAAGTTTAAATTGAAGTAACATTTCTTAACACAGTAGTAATTATAGTTAATTTAATTAGGTTTGCAAGTCCAATTTATTGTAAGTTAAGGGATACTGACCTACACTGGGCCAGTGGCATCGCCAATCCTAGCACGAGGGGCAAATGGAACGGGTATTTACCACAGGTTAAAATAAAGCTAAATCTCATTCGAGTTTCACTAAACTGTTATTTCAAATATATGTATTTGATTTTGTAAACAAAGACAATGTGTTGCACTGTACACAAGACTAAAGCAATTTAAGTTGGTGTATACCAGTGTTTCCTAATCTGGTCCTAGGGGACCAGCAGATGGGTCCACATTTTTGCTCCCTCCCAGTTCCCTGTCAGACAGTCCACGTTTTTGCTCCCTCCCAGTTCCCTGTCAGACAGTCCACATTTTTGCTCCCTCCCAGTTCCCTGTCAGGCAGTTCACATTTAGCAAAAACATGGACTATCTTGAGGTCCCTGAGGACCAGCTTGGAAAACAGAATTTTATTCTTCAACTTATTTGCGTACTGACCAATATTATTGGTATATCAGAGTATATTTGCTTTGATGTAATACCGCAGCATGACGAACCTTGATGCAGATTTTTAGCAAAATGCAGTGTTTACCACAGAATGCTATTTGAAAACAGAGCCTAGAAAGGTGTTTTTTTTTTCCCCTGAACATTTTGTCACAAACACAGAAAAGTCTTGCCATGGACACATTCTTTCATGTATGGACAGGCTGGTGACCCTAGCCAGCTATTATCTTTACTATCTTTACCCCAGTTTACTATGTTAATCTAGATTTGTTTCATTGCTCCATTGACAAAAGGGAACTAATCCAGTATAATTATTGGCCCCATATGGCGTTTGTGTGTCTTTATATAAATTAACACCAAAGAATTTATGGAGCACTGATTAAATGGATTACAGTGATTTATATTCCTATTAAATTTAAAAGATTTTGGCTGAATTTGAAGTGGAATGTTTCTTCAAGGTGTTCTTCGTTTTTGCATGTGCTTTATAAAATTTATGCATGACACGTTAGCAGGGTGGCTGCAGAATGCCACATGCCCGTGACTGTGGGATCGTGACGTCGCCTGCTCAGCTAGACGGGCGTTTTTATTTTTTGGCACGTGCGTTAAACACTCATAGGTATCGGTGACGTGTAATGGCCAGGGGGCAGGCGGGTGAATGGGGGCGCACTCGTCCGCCTGCTGCTGTCATGATGCGGAGACGACGGGACATTGCGTCACCGCTTACCCGTCATGTGACATGGGGGAGCGGTATCCAATCGAGAGCACTGTCTTACTTGTCTGGTGTGCACTGTTCAGTCTGCACCACCATGACAGGTCGACTGTAACCCAAGCTAGATTTTGGGACTGTTCAAAGCAAAAGAAGGGCCTATTGGCTTTGTAAGTATCCCCCAAAGGATGCTGGGTATTAATATTAATAATAATAATAATAATAATAATAATATATATATTTTTCAGGGATACTAACATACACTTTGTCTCATGGCACTGTGCGGCACTGGGCCAGTGGCGTGACCAGTCCTGGCATGAGGGGCAAATGGGACGGGTATTTACCGCGGGTTCAAAGTACGGTTGCTGCCGGTGACATGAAAGAATGCGCTGAGGTAGGAAGAGAGCAAGGAAAGGGGGGGCATCTCCGACAGATATGGAATGGGAGACTTGCACTGGGGGGCAAGGACTGTGCTGGCCAGAAGTGAGGTGGCCTTTGCACCTGGGGGGATTGTGGCAGGGGCATTAAAGCAGTGGATCAAAGCAAAGGCTCCAAATCTTTTTTTCTTGGCTGGGGGGGGGGGTACTTTGAGCAGCAGCATGAAGATGAAAGCAGAGGGTCTGACAGGGAAGGGTTAATTCTGGGGGATGGGGGTGTGCTCTGGTGCATGGAACATGGTACCTGCCCCCCCCCCCCCCCACGCCCCCCAACCCGCCTGCCCCTAAAAAGAGCAGGGCAATGCTGCTTGGGACTGGGGGAGGGAAGGGTTAACAGGCCCCAGGGATGGTGATGGGGTGGAGCGGCACGGAGCCTGCGTGGTGGGAGCGCTTGGCCCTGCCCCCCCCCCCCTCGCTCTCCATGGGCTTTCCTGCTGACTAAACGCTTTTCGTCAGCTGCCAGTTGCTGGTCTGCTGAGGATTTGTGATAGCTTCAGGAGGTTAGAGAGCGCAGGCTGGGGGGGGGGGGGTGAATTCGCCAGCAGCACTTGTTGCTGAGTGGAGCTGGATGAACGCAAGAGAGAGAGAGAGAGAGAGAGAGAGAGAGAGATGTTTGTGTGGAGGAAGTAAGAAGTGGTCTGACACGGCACCGGCCTGTCCGAGGGCCCCTGCAGTGTCCGAGGGCCCACCGGCCTGTCCGAGGGCCCCTGCAGTGTCCGAGGGCCCACCGGCCTGTCCGAGGGCCCCTGCAGTGTCCGAGGGCCCCGCTGTGATCCTGACTCTTCTACTATCCTGCAGAACGTCCCCAAGCCTTAGCTGTAGTCAGCTCTCTACAAAATCCAGCTGTCACAGCTGAATCTAAAGGAAAACTCTGGTATAGGCTTGTACAGGCAGACCGAGTGTTTGAGTGTGTTTTAAGGCAGACGGGGTGGGCGGGGGTTTTGCCCCCTGGGTCCTCATAGGAGTAATGAACAAAAACAGTTGCATTGTTTGCTTCACGGTTCCTGGGCGGAGACACTCTCCCAGATCCCAGAATTCACAGCTTCCTCCGAGGAGGATGTTTTGCTCTCTGCGTCAGCCAGAACGTGCCAGAATGGCTGCTGAATGAGGCCTTGGCTACATGTCACTGATCGCCTCCCCCCCGAGGGACTCGCAGGGTCTGTGTGCCCGTCCCGGGAAGGTCGGAAAGCATGGTGGGATGTTCTGCCCCATTGACGCCCTAGCTGTGCGGTGCATTCTGGGAAAAAGAAATCTGACAGAGAGATACCAGGTGGACATCGGGTGGTGAATTCAGTGCTACTTTTTCAGAGAAAGTTGTAGTTTTTCTGTTAAAATTTCAAGTTTCTCTTATGTACGCATTCTCGCGTTTGGCCTTGATATGAGAGATGCTATTTGCGAATTAATCTATTTGAGTGTTTTGTTTATGTACCAGAAACTCTTCACGGTTTACTGCAGTGATGGGTTGAATAGCTTAGCTGAATGGTCCGGCTTGGGACCCGCTGTATTCCTCAGATTCCCCAGTACAGTGAAACTGACACCCAGAGCTGCTTATTTTTGAATCTCCTTTCTTATATCGCCTAAGGTGAAGCTGTACCATCATGTTCAGCATGGAGAAGAGGGTCGTTTCGGTTTTCAGAGACATCGTCTGGCCAAGCAGGCTTGTACCTGTGATCTGGCTTTGAGGGGCTGCTGGGAAGGAGAGCCAGCATGGTGGTGTTAGGGGGAGGGGCTGAGATGGGGGATGGCGGGGGGGGGGGGGGGGCTGTCCTCCTAAGGTGTGGGGATGGGGGAGGGGGAACTGTCCTGCCAAGGCAGAGCAGAGAGCCTCGGTAAGATGGATCAATGGGAGGTGGAAGGACTGATTCATCCGGCCTAATGAATGGCAAGGGGGCCGTGCTTGGTGTTTTCAACAGCTGAATAACATGGAGATAATGGCAAAGCATAACAAATAGGCAGAGTGTGTTTTCTCACCATGTGACTGGCATGCAACATCCTTGCTGTGCACCAGTGCCTGCTTTGCGTCTGGCTCTCGCTTCCTTCTTTGGCTGTTTTTATTTGCCCCTCAAATCTGAGCTGGATACAGTGCTAACTTACGGTTGAGTTAGGTGTTAAAGCTGTATGTATGCATTAACCCTTGTTGTTGTTCTACTTCTTCTTCTGATCTGTTGTCTCTGGCGGTTTCTTGTGTTTGTCAGATGTGTTTGTTACTCCGTGTTAGATCAGTGGCAGGTGATGACCAGACATGTTCCCTGTCTGTGGTTTCATTTGCCATCATGGTGCGATGACACTGGGTGACGGGTGTGACACTCTTCACGTCCTGTATCCCTTCTCTGAGGTGTACAGATGAAACGTGGACTAACTAAACTTTTACATTATCCTTTTTAAATGTTTAGCCTTGTGATACTTGTAAAATGAGTATTGGGGCTGTCAAAGTTAATGTTATCATTAATCTTAGTCATAACTTATCTCTTTGATCGTATTAACTTAATTGCAGTAATGTTGATACCCTGTTGGGAGAAAAGTATGAGTGGGCACGTACACACACACACACAGACACACACAGACACACACAGACACACTCACACACACACGCAGACACACACACACACAGACACACGCAGACACACACACAGACACACAGACACACACACAAAATATATATATATCAAATTATTGGTGCCACTTTACAATAAGGCTACCAATATAAAGAGCTTATGAATGGTTTACAATCTGGTTATTAATTAGGGTATAACACTTTGTAAATTGTTAATAGGCAATTTTAAACAAGTTATAAGTCAGTTTTCTTTTTATTAATGAGTTACTACCATTTACAAGTGGCAAAGGGGAGCCTTATTGTAAAGTGGTACCTAATTATTTATTTTTTATTATTATTATTATTATTATTATTATTATTCCTTTAACGCTAAAGCTTCAGCTGGTGCTGTCTCCAGCGTTTGTAAAGGAGATGCTCTGGGGCGAGAGGGTGAAAGTGGCAGCGGCATCACTTGACGGATTGGAGCAGGTGAGCGGGACGGTGACAGGAACAGGCCGAGGGGGGCCGTCCCGCTCCTGTGGGGTGCGGTGGGAAAGCCGGCACAATGGCAGCTAGAGCATCCCTTTCTCTGAAGTGTAACCCTGCCCCTCCTCAGGGCACGGGCCCCGGGGGTGGAGACTGGCAGCTCGGAGGAGAGCCCACCTTTCACTGGGCATTTCAGAAGGCATCCGCACAACTGGCGACCCGGGGGCTGGGCGTCGGGGCCGGAGCGCCGGCGGTATTCCGGAAACGGCGTCCCTGTGCCTGTGATTCCAGAGCTCTGATATATATTGACGGTCCTGCACCCGGAGCCATTTCCGCTGAACCGCAGCTGCCTTGGCGGGATGGTCTCAGGGCTTTAGCTGTAGGAGGATAGGAGGTTGGTGTCAACATGTGGAAACTCTGTGCCATGTGATCAGAGCAACTGAAACCTCTAGCTTTCTGTTTATGGAAATAGAGGCGTAAATATTTATCAGGATTTTCTCTTTCTGCTTTGTGTGCTGGATGGTTAAATATGACTGAAGGTGCCTGTAGGAGTGACTGTTTTTTTTTTTTGATTTATTGGTTTCTGAGGCTAATTTCTTTCATCCCCTTTTTTTAATTTTTTGGAAATGATGGCAAGGTGAGCGATCTGTCCTCCATCTGGGTCTGTGGTCACACGCAGTGAATTTCTGCTGACTGGTGCGGCTGCTTGCTCAGCCATGACAGTTATGTTTTCCATTGTCCACCATAAATATTCACCAATTCCTCTGCGGCTGACACTCTGCTTAATTGGTAATCTGGTCTCTGGTCGATTCATTATCCTTGTCGCTGGTCGTGAAATGATACTAGGGGCCCCGTACACAAGCAGGCCCCAGAGAGATCTGTCGGGTTAATTTTGTTTAAGTACATTCTTCATGAGCTCAGCAGGGGGTTTGGACCTTAAATGACAACGAGGTATGTTGAGGAACGTTTCTGTGATGTCATGCTGTGTAGCAGGACTGTGCGTCATTTTAATCTCATGTCAAATTCAGTGGGAATCCCGTGAGGTGCGTAGCAGAGACGTATATATGACCATGTATAAATATTCATTTTTAAAGTATGGTAGGTTAGTCATCCCCGGAAGTTTGTTCTGTAATCTCCTGGTTAGGAATCCTGTTTCACCGGAGTCGGTCCAGCGGGAAAACAGCCCTTTGAATGCGGGAGAAGTTCGTCCCAAGGTCACGGTAACCATTAACTTAACGCCCGTCAGGGTGGTGGCCGGCGCGATCTTCGAAAGCTGCTGTAGAAAGGAGGCGATAGAGAGCTGGCAGTCCCTCTTAAAGACAAACTGCCTCTGTGGACGCCAGGAGATGGGCGCGTTTGCCAGCGTTTGTTTTCCTTTTTTGTTTTCTATCTTCGGAGCCGCACAGCTGTAATTATAATTCTCCCTTTGTCCCCGCCCTCTCTCTCCCCTCGGGGGTCTGGGATGGCCCCTCCCTGGACTGCTGGGGGCCGTCTTGAGCCGCACTGGCGTACCGTAGACCCCTGGTCTCCTAAGGACCCCAGCAGTGACGAGAAAAACATGGAGAGCAGCCATAGACATGCAAATGAGCCCTTTGTATAGTGAGTTAAAACCCAAAGCAGAGTCTTCAAAGGCAGTGGAAAGTGACAGAGCATAACTCTCTCGTAATGCTGAGCGTGGGGATGTGCTGGCAGTGACCTCCTGAGTCGCATGGTGAATGTATCTGGTTTTATGTTACCTTTTGACGCACACAAATTAGAAAAGAACACTGTCTAGTATGGAGGAAGACGTCCACAACTCTGTCGCCCTTAGTAGAGCACTTTATTTTATTTATATACATAACTTTTAGAGATGAACAATATATAGAGATGAACAATATAGCTGTTAGTCATTAAAAATCAAGATATCGCTGTCGGTCCATCTTGGCCAATTTATTGCTGATTGATATTTAGATTTCAGTCAATATTGAAAGTTAGCAGCACCAGAGCTAAAGGCAAATAGTATGATAATGGAGATGATTGCATTGGATGATGAGACATTTTCCTTGTTGGAGGATGAGGGATTTTCTTGGCTCATTCACCATTAGATAATGTCTCAAAGTATTGGCCTGTGACATGTTTATAATTCATTATTCATCGATGCAGCACTAATTTTAATTGTCTTAATTATCCTTGATTGTTTTGCATGACACTCCTAAGTGAATTCCTTGTATTTAAAAAGTATTTGGAAATAGATAAGCAATTCTGATTCGGATGATCTTGAGTCCTTGTGGCTGAGGGGTCAGGGGTGACCCTTGTGAGGAGATTGGTCTCGGGTTGGAGGGGTGTAAATACATTTTCTTGTGTGTGTGTGCTTTGCTTTCGGAGAAGAGGAGCGTGTGTAGGTGCGCAGTGAGTGAAGTTACCAGACTTGCGGGACGCCCAATCGGAATGCGAGATTCCAGAGGTCCTCCTGACTGAGGGCAGAGGCGGTCCTCATGCAGAGATGCCGCACTGGGCTGGATGAATCGCGCCCTTGTGGGGGAGTCGCGACCTCAGGCAGCATGGGGGGTGGGTCCTCCTAGGGATGCTGGAGCCACGGACGACACCGACAACGAGAAAAACACAATGTGACTCTTATTTCAGGGAAGCGGGGGAGGGGGTCTTCAGGCGGCACGATGGGTGATGCCGTGTTGGGGATCTCAGATGGCTGAGTGCCCTGTGCACTCCTCAGTAATGGATGATACCCTGTCCCCCCCCCCCCCCATCATGGAAAACTGCCTCTGGTGTATGACAACGGCTATAGCTGTTTTGTGATTGGCTGAGCTTCCTCCAGGCCCCCCCCCCCCCCCGGTGGGCAGATTGGAGCTGTTTTCGGGGTGGAGAGGAGTGGGGGGGGCACTCGTTACAGCCCTGTACTTTGGCCCGCATCCTTGTTTTGGAGTTTCAGTTGTGTGGTATGAGAGTGGGGGCTGTAATGAGGAGTTGGGCGCCAGGGTGTGTGTGGGGGGGGATTTTAGGAGGGGGGGGGTGTATCTCTAGCACTTTGGTTGACTGAGTTGCTCTGATGCTGACGCCCAACTTGTTTGTTAGATGTGGTCCTAGGAAATGAATTGTGTGTGTGTGTGTGTGTAGGGGGGGTGTTGTATGTATTTGCACACCGCAGTGTCATCGTATTATTAGAAACAATTCCCCGTGGGGGTAATTTTTCCCTATTCCTATTGAGAGACATCGACCTCGTTGTCCTGCAGAGTGGAATGTGAATCTACCTTTTACATAGTGATGTCCTTCTGATGCCAGCTGTTCTGCAGATTCTTAGCGTTTGGGCTGTTCACACGCTGATATATATGTTTATGTGTGTGAAAAGTTTGGTGCATTGCTGTGGAGCATTTTTAGCTGTATCGAGCACTGACTCTGAGCCGACATGTGTGAACGTGTTTGTGGTTCTTTAACACGCATGTGGGACGTGCCAGTCTCTGTCTCTCTCTCTCCTACCCGTAGCTTAGCAACCAAAAAAAAAAAAAAAAAAGGCTTAGCCAGTGCCATCTGAAAGATAGCCTTCCACTCCCCGAAAACCAGCCACGCTGGCAGGGTCGTCCCGGAGCTGGGGGCCTGAAGTTAATTTTAAGCCAGATGTCTTGTTTTGACTGAAGTCCCCGGGTCTGCCCGGAGGAGTGCGGCGCGGCCCCCAGCCCATGAGAGGATGGGAAACGCTGAGTCAACTTCCTGCTCACATCCCAGGCCGAGCCCCTGCATTGTTCCAGGAGAGTTTTTGTACCTGAGTTGCACATTGTGGGTGCAGTTTGAGGTACAACCCAAAGCATTCACCCAGGATTGCTTACCACTAATCCTATTCTTAGCCTCTGGGTTTTACACATCTTGGCCAGTCCTGGTACCCACCCTCCACCCAAGAACTCACCCCCCCCCCTGCCTTTCTAGAGGTCTCTTTGGGGAGGGAAGGCATAACTATGATCTACAGCCTATATCACCTGAAAACAGCTTCTAGGGAACTGTCTGTGATAGAAATGGCCATCATTGTTGGAAGGGGGGGGGGGATCCTTTTCAGTGGCTTCTCAAATGAGGGTGGGGCTACCCTGGGGCTGGTGGGGGTGGGTGGGTCACAGCACCCATGTTGGCTGCCCTAGAATTTATGGAGTGGATCCAGTGGCGGCGACCCTGAATGAATGTACCATTTGTTGCAGACGGACAACTGGTGGTAAAGATCTGTGTCTACAGCCCCGTAGAAACTGGGGGATGAACCAAACTTCAGAGGTCGTCTCCTTATCGCCAAAGCAAAGTTCAAAACACAGCCCCCTTTCCTCCTCGTTTTTTTGAGGTCTTTAACTCATTAACCACAAGATTATGGATGGATCTGCTATGTTCAGACTGAACCCGGGTGGAAAACTTGGCAGTTGGGGTCTTCGCAGCCGCAATCAAGTTTCTGCTCTTACCAAGTGGCACGTTGTCGAGATGATCCATCAGAGATTAAAAGAGCTGGGATGAAGTCTTGCTCTGAGAGGGCCTGCAAGCTCAAACGTGATGAAACGAGGACTTAAATGTGCCGTATTGTGATCTCGGCGAGAGTGAAAAAGCTGGACCAAAGTTCAGCGTTTGCCTGTAGAAAATAGCAACTGTCCTGGCAAGTTTTATTTAGGTAAATAAACAGTTCGAGAGATTTTCTGTCTCCTCCCCTCCAGGACGCAGATTCACTCCTTGAAGTAGAAACAAACCATTGCTGGACAGAGCCACTCTGTCTGAATGTTTACCACTCCCTCTGCCTCCACACTGTTTCTCTTCACATTAGACGAGATGAAATTCATGGATTCACGTGTAGATTTTGGGTGTACTTAACATCTAGTTGTTTCCAAAGTGCAGCGTGGTGTGTGTGTGTGTGTGTGTGCGCGTGTATGTATTAGGTTAATGTTACAAAGTGAGGACCTAATGTCCCCCATGATGTAATAAAAACCTGATTTTTCAGGTCCCCACAAAGATCTGTGAATGCAATCAAAAAAGTAAAAATGCCAGAAGTCTCATATTTAGTTTGGTTATGGTTAAGGTTATAGCTGGGTGGGGGTTAAGGTCGCCATGTTGGGATTAGAGATTTCCTCATAGAAATGAATGGAGAGTCCCCACAAAGATATAATTACAAACCTGTGTATTTGTGTGTGTTCAGTTGGACCGCTGGTGTCATTGTGACATGGCAGTCTGTGTAGTTTGTGTCTTCCTCTCTGGTCCGTCGCCCACACAGATCCTCCTCTCTGTGTGTCTCGCTGCACGTTCATGTACTCCCTGCGATGACTATCTGTGTTTAACAGACTCCATCAGGTTCCATCATCTGAATCATCCTGTATAGCCGGTTTTAAACTTTGACCCTTTTTGCTGAAGGAATCCAGGTGAAGCGTTTTGCTGTGTGGGAGCCAGAACTGCCAGTCTCTCTGGCCGTGTGTCTCTCTGGTTGCGAGTCAAACGCATTTCTGCTTTGGAAAAGTAAACTTTTAAACCTGAAAGCTGTACCCCTGTTATTTTGACCGAGTGTCTCTTTGACTATAGGTCTGTTTAACTGCAGATCAAACGCATTAATGCTTTAGGATAGCCGAACTACGGTCCCATCCGCAGCTGTTCAGTTCTGCTTCTCAGGCTTATGAGTGCTGAATAAACGATATTTTAGTTTTTTTTATTAGTTCTTCTTTCCAGACTCTCAACATCACTGAATAATATGTGAAAGTAACAAGCATGTGAAATTTAGTCTCCAGGAAGGAAGGGGAGGACTTCTGGGTCCTCCTGCCCCCAGAGGTCAGTTGAGAGCATGACACGGTTGACCTCCACCGTGTTCTTGTGTCCGTCTCACTGCTGGATGGTCCATCTCTCTGCAGCGGTCGGGGGGGGCCTGGTAATGCTCAACGTGCTTGAAACAAAGGCCTTCCATTTAATGTGGGGGGGGGGGCATCCTGTCAGAAGCACCTGTGCTGAAGAACAGCTGAGGGCTGAATTGCCAAAGACCACTTTCTTCAGCTGCCTGGTTCTCGATTAACCCTTTAAGGATCCAGGAAAGTCTTCACTGTCTTTGGTTACATCATTAGCTGTTTTAACACTCAACATATGGCTGGCGTGTGAAGCTGAGCTGAAACCAGAGTGTTTTATTTGCTTAGGATCAGGTTTTTTAAATGTGAAAACCTTTTAGGTCTTCATGACCTGCGTACAAGCAGATGTATGATGGATCCTGGTTCTGCTGGTCTGCTTTTTCCGGTAGCGAGTGGCTGTACTTTGCACTCCATTTTGGGAGTGGGCTGGTGTACACCTGCCGTATCATGGCGATCACCTTCTCCTAGAGTGCTCTGTAGGTGTTTGACATGGGATAAGGAGCTGTGATGGTTCTTTTGAAGTCCCGGTTGATCCCAGATTGTATGTGCATCGTGTGAATCACATGCCGCCGTCCAAACACTAGCAGCGAAAGGTAGAATTATGGAAGAAGCTTTGGTTTGAGATTCACGGAAGCCTGCATCAAGGGTGACCTCCTCTGTTCAACCACTTGATCCATGATTTTATTTTCTTCCCTGTGCTGGATATGGAGGATAAAGGGCCGACTGTGCTTACCAGCACTTCAGTGCGATGCTGTAGGGGCCTTATGTTGAAGAGAATATCAGTGGTTGGGAATAAGTTAATAGAAATGTGCAGACCTGCTGAATTTGTACACTTAGTCATTCTTATAACAGGACCCATCTCATCCCCTTCACCAATTTTCTTTAAGTATTACCATGTGGATGATGTTCCTCGGGCCTAGAAGATTACATATAAAAAATAAATGATTCCCTCAGCCATTAGCATCTTAAATGCTTCAAAATAAATATTCTTATCGACTTTGTGATTTTATTTTATGTATTTAATGGTTGTTATGGGTTATTACTCATTGTGCTGTTTGTGTTAGGTATGAGCCGTGTCAAAGAGAAATTTTTGCTACTTTGTAGCAGACAGTTTTCTTGAATCTGGAAGTATATGACATTTGCTCAGTAATGATTAGGACCTGTTTATGAAACTGATCACTTAGTTGTCTTCCCGTAATATCAAAGACCTTTAACTTGCCTTCTTAGTTTTGGAAGTATTTTTTAATTTGCAAGTGTACAATTATAGAAAAGACTCATTTAGAAACTGGATGTATGGAATTTAATTAGATAAAATGGGTTATATTTTTTTAACCTAGTCACCATTGCCCTCATTTAGCAGGGACACGTTTGCATAATTTTTCACCGAAAACCACAGACCTTTTGCACAGTACTGATTTGTTTGGCATTCAGGATGACAGCCTTAGCAGCTGTTATCAAGACATTTTTGTGTGCTATAGACGGAAATAAAACTTTTAATTTGTGTATGCTTTTTTTATCTTGTATAAAATTATTTTCACGCAGCATTAAGAATTATTTTCAAATTATCATTGTTAAATTGTTTGTGTAAAATTTTACACATTTATTTATAATGTTAAAGCTATTGCCTGTTGGTTTGTTAATCTTGTGCTGGTCTTGTGGTGATGGTCTGTCTGTGTGTACGAGACTAGATGCAACTAGGAAACTAGTCTTGCTGGAGAACAATCGCTCACTGCTTGTATACCTGTCTGCCGAAAGAATGCAGTTTGGAGACAGCTGACTAAAACGGCCGTACATTTCAAGAGAAAGAAGCAGCATCTCCGCACATCCTGCCCCCTCAGATGACATGCCTTTGTGTGACCTGCTTCTAAAATATAAAAAAATGATGCTTTAAAACCCAGCAAAGTGATGACTCATTAGGGCTGTTTCTTATGACCCACCCTCTACAGAGGATGTCTTCTGCAGTGCTGATGGAGTAGATATCACACATACCATGCATAAACACAGTAAATGCACATTACCACTAGGGTGAGGCAATTCAAGACGGACAGTGATCCTAGTCATCTTCAAAACTTGGGCTTCTCTGAAGTTCATTTTTGGTATTTAGACTTTAATTACCATGTACAGCCTGAGTACAAGGAATTTGTTTTGGTGTAATTGGTCACACTAGAGTAAAAAAAATTGCATTTCTAAAATAACACATATACAGTGTTACAGTTTTAATATAGAGAGACCTAACCAGGAACATACAACATGCATAAGTAATAATAGTATACTAATCGGCTCTTTCAGAATGAAAGCTGGGGGTTTCATGGAATCTTCTGTGGAGTATTAGTAAACTTGTCGATAATGGAAATGTGGAAGATTTAAGGCTGCAGCTGAGAGAGCTTTGCTAAACTCATTAACATTGAGGCCCCTAGATGAACGTTATTACGTAAACATGAAGTTTATCCAAAGGAATGACTACGAATCCATAACACATAAAAATGAAAAATAGCGGTTGTCTGTTAGTGGCCTACAAACCTTCTCCTGTTTCCCACTCGGGAGCTGATGTATGACGTAAACAGCATCCTGTGCTCTGATTGGTTGTTGGGTTTGTTAGCTCTGTTGCGCCTTAGAATGTAACAAACGTTTTAGGAGATCAAAAATACTGTGGTGTGGTTGGAGCCTGGGTTAACCCCACTGTTAGGATCCATTTCTGCTGCCGGTGTTTGCATTTGGTGGTTTTGGGGGAGGGGGGGGGAGGGGAGGGGAGGGGCGGCACATATCAGCGGCATGAGCCACTGTTTGTCCTCCACATCTGCAGCTGAATGTTGATTCTGTTTCGGCTGGTGATGGAGATGTCATGATGGTCACTTTGGGGTGCGGGTGTGGGAGGTGTATAAAGGCCTCTGCTCCTAGGCTACGTGCTAGAGATCAGTAACGTGGAGGTTAACTATATGGCAGGTAGCCTTCCGGAAAGCTCTGACGGCGCCGGCTTGCCTAGCAGGTCCTTCTAGATTTTCCCGCCTCTCAGTGAACACCAACCCCCACCCTGTTGGCCTGGTTCATTGCTCCATCACTCCATCCCCCAGCCACCACCCCCCCCCCCAATTTTTATCTCACCCCCCCTCTTTTTTTCCTGTTTAAACTGATATGGCCAGAGGGTGGGGATGTGCTGTAGAAAGTGAGTTGGGGGGGGGGGGGGGAGGTGGTGGTGTTGGTGATATCGTTCGGTGCCAACTGCTCACAAAGCCGCGCTTTCGCACTTGTCTGTGCCTGTCAACGGGCCCAGGAGCGACACGAGGCAGGCACAAACGCGGGGGGGGGGGGGGCAAAGGGGTGGGGATGGACCATCACTGCTACTGTAATGGGAGTAGCACTCTATTAATGTACAGTAACTCTGAAGACCTCCCCCGCTGCGGGGGGCGCACTTTGACCTTCATATGAAACAGCCAACAGCTAGAACATAAAGCGGACGAGTACGGCGCCCTCCTGCTCTCTCTCGGCATTCGTCCTCGCCTCTGTGTTACGAGCGTGGCGTGTTTGCCTAAGGAACCCTGTTTGCCATGTGCACATTGGCTGTAAAGGGAGTGGTTAATCCTCACAAGGTTCGACATTTAGTTTCCATTAACAAGAAAAAAAAAAAAGTTTTGGTGCTGAGATGGTTTGAGTCATTTTCATTGGCCGGTGGCTCTGGGGGGGAGGGGCTTGCTATCTTCTAACCCCGGAGATATGCTCGAGAGGAAGACCGCTGTGGATAACAGCGTCTGGATCTAAAATATCTCCTCATCCCAGCTGGTTATAACTACTACACCTTCCTGCTACTTAATTGGGCAGTTTTACAAGCTCCTAATCTGATAATCTATGTCCTGTCTGCCCCTATGCTCTCTCTCTCTCTCGCTTTCTCACTCTGTCTCTCCCGTATTTAGTGTTTTGCCGTGTTCATAGCATAAAAGACCTACTGTTTATTTTATCTAAATCGATCGGCTAAAACTTGAACACATTTGCCTTATTTAATGGACTGGTCAGATATCTCTGTATACTTTTTTTTCTCCTGTGTTCCCCCCCCCCCCTCTCTGTCTCTCTCTCTCTCTCTCTCTCTATCTCTCTCCTTCCCTTCCCTTAACTTTTTTTTGTCTTGCATTTTGAGCCTCCTGGGATATTTTTTCGTACCAATCCCAGCCTTGATTTCAGTGCGAATGTTCATTTTCAGATCAGCTCTGGAGTGGCCTCGTTTGCCCCATCGTCTGATGTCATTGTCCCTCTCTCTCCATCCCGGTTCCTTTCCTTTCCTTGACTCTCTCTTCCTGTTTTTTCATACAAGAAAGCTTGCTGTCGTGGTCCAGGCATCCTGAACCCTCTCTCTCTCTTCCTTGATGCCGAGAAGGAAACCGTAACAGCGCTTTGAACTTATTGTTCCCGCAAAATAGAAAGATGGTCTTATTTTATTGTCCTTTTCCCATCTCTTGACACCTGTACCCCACCTGTATGTTTCTGGAGCTTAAGGAAGGGGGTTAATTTCAAGTAGAAAAGTGGCTAATTTTCCATTTCTGCTGATGTCATAGTGTCACTGATGCAGCGGAGCAGGTCCTTCTGCTTGTTACCTCCTCTTCTTTTTTCGTTCCCTTGTTCATTGCATACCTTCAGTCAAAGCAGGTGTGATTCTAGAATTTTTAAAAAAAATTTTAAGGGGGGACATAATTCATACAGAGGGTCCCAACCTTATTAGCCAGTGATATGCTTTGAATCGGGGAATGACAGGGGAGTAGGTGTTCTGGGGGGGGGGGGGGGCAGTCAGCTTTCAGCTGGGGCCAGTGGTCCCACCCCTGAGTTAAAGGCATCTCTCTGCACAGCCAGCCGAAGGTCCTATACCACCTCACCTGCCCCCACCCCTAACGGTCCAGTGGATATTGCTCTGTCCCAGAGTCCTCCCCCACCCCCCCTTAAAGACCCACCCATGTAATAATCCCAAACCGCACCCTCCTATTCCATTACGTCTCCCCTTACCTGGATTCTGCCTACCTCCATGATGTGCTGCATGCGCTCGGGATTTCATTCCATCTGCTCCTCGCCGCTTTCTTAATCTCCCCCAGTGTGTTGCCTTTTAAGCTGGTTAGCGGTTTACTGTGACTTAGACTGGGCCGCCATGAGCATAGACGCTTGTGAGAGTGTGTCCCTTTCGCTGAGAGAAAGACGGTGCCCTTTTTCCAGAGGAGGTCCTTTGTAAGCCTTCGTCACCGTTACTCCTCTTTCTGGAGGGAGCGCCTTCAGCAGCGCTAGATGTTTTATTTGAGAAGTGAATCTTCCATCGGTTGAGCTCCCGTCTCTCATATGTCACAGAGGAAGTCGAGGTGCCCCGTGACCCCGAGCAGGATAGACGGGTTATGTGTTTAAAATCTGCTGGCTACATGGTATTTTAGCTGTTTTTCTCCTTTAAGTGATTCATGTGCATGCATGCGCGCACGCACACTTATGTATACGTGTGTGTGTATGTCAGTATATACATACGTGTGTGTGTGTGTGTGTGTGTGTGTGTGTGTATAATCTAATTATATATATATATATATATATATATATATATATATATATATATATATATATATATATATACACACACACACACACACACACACACACACACACACACACACACACTTATGTACGTGTGCACCCATATATTCGCGTGAAGTTTCGAGCTGCCCTAACTGTAACCAGATCACCGGAGGTTTGCTTGAAAAGAGGAAGAGAAAAGGGACATGTATACCCAGAGGAGCAGAGCGTGGCCCTGTCAGAGCCTCCCAAACGAGCTGTAGGTGGCGGCCTGTTGCACAACGCCTGGGTGTTACACAACGAGGCTGTGGAAAGCGGGCTGCTGGCAGCACCGGCCGGCCCAGTGCGTTTCCCGTGGAGATGGATGTGACAGGGTGGGGGGTTGGGGCCACCTCTATCCTGGCGTGGCTCTGGTGATTTCCCTGCCCCCCCCTTCCATGGGAATGGAATACTCCTCCTCCTGGAGATTTTCAGAGGGGGGAGGGGCTGTGTGTGTGTGTGTGTGTGTGTGTGTGTGTGTGTGTGTGTGTGTGTGTGTGTGTGTGTCTTTTGGGGTGTGGGCTACAAGTTTGGGCAGGAGAGTTAAAGTAGAAACACTCCCAGTATGGGATGGTTAGGTGTGTGATTTTTTTTTCCCTTTCTCCCTCCCTGTCTATCTCTGAACCTCTCTGACTTTCTCTGTCCGAGTGTGTAAGGGGGGGGGGGGGATAAGACACAGAACAGCTGTTTCAGGCAGCTGTGTGCCACTCAGTCAGTGTTCTGGGCCACTATCCCTCCTGTGATTGACAGGCATTAACTGCAAATACACACACACACGTACACACACACACACACACACACACACACACACGGAAAGCCGGGGACCCCTCTTATTTTACAAGTTCCTTTTTCCCTCCGGGATTGCGGTAAAGGCAGCTCCTCGCCCATCAGCCCGAATTATGTTGAATTTTATCGTCTATTTTATCGTGCGATCTCTGAGAATCCAGCCAGAGGGAACAAGCCGCATCCTCAGAGACGTGATGCGGTGGTGGTGGGTTCCGACCCCTTCTTACGCAGCACTGTATGCTGTGTCTGGGGAGTGTGCTAGCACACTGGTGGTGTGTACTCTCACGGCGTGTGCTTGCGGCTCGACTTACTGAACGCATTCGTCCGCAGGTACGTGCCGGAGTGTGCAAATATAGGTCTGTTTGCTTAATTTTTTTCCAGCAAAGAACCACAAAACTGGCAGAAATGACAAATTTAACTTGCTTTAAGCTATTTATAACTGGTAAATTTAGAATATGCAGCTGGCATAGAATAGAAAAATTATTATTATTAATAATTATTATTTTTTTCAGTTTCCCTTTTCAGTCTGCACTGTGCAGTCTTGACCTGACGACCTTCAGGCACTGACGGCGATGTTAAAGTATACTGCTGTTCTCCGCAATCTTCCATGCTCTCTGATGCTGCATATCCAGTCAGGGCTGTGGGAAGGGTGGGGGGGGGTGGAGTCAATAAATAGCCTCCATGTGGTTGCCGGCACCCCTCCCCAAGCTTTTTCCTGGCCATACTCAGAGACAGTGTAGCTTTTAAAGTAGCCCCCCAACTCCACTATGTCTTCCCAGTCGGGCACCGCTCAACTGAAGGCATGTGGGTAGCTGGCAGGCTCCGCCCATGCTGGTGGCACCTGGGTGAACTTTGACCTGAGTGATGAGAGGATCCGTAGGTATAAATACAAACCAACACAGCGGGGTCAGTTCAGGATGCCCAGGGTCAGACGGAGGTTCCGGTTAGTGTTCAGTCAGATCAAATTTAAAATTGCCCAGTTTTTTTTTTCTCATAACCAAATAAAGACACAAATTTCAAATTATCTTTCGCTGGTCTTGAGATCTGGCTATTAGGGTATCCCCTGACTTGATGAGTGGGGACCTCCGCTTCATTTAGACTTTGCTTTTGAAGCTTTATATTGATACATTGTTTAATGGGATTTTTATAGCCTTCTTTGGGAAAAATGAGGCAATATCTTTCACCAAACCATTGAAATCTTGACTTTATTTTCAGTGCAGTTTTTGAAAGAGATAATGACAAGGCATAGATTGGCAAAAATAGCAAGAAACATCCTTTATGTTCATGGAAAAATCTATTTAAATGTGATATTTCTGGACAAGTTTGTTTCATATGGCTTTGTGTAACTTAAATTTGATATCAGTTTAGTTTATTATAATAACAGCCCAGAAAACAAACGTTGTCAATGAGGGTAGTTAAATGTTTAAACACAAAATACCCAACCACATACCTTATTTTTAATCTTAACCTTTTTCTTTTCCAAAGTCAACATGAGAGTTGTTGAACAACTAGCTAAATATGCATCCATTACTTAATTGGGGAGAAAACATTTCCCACAACGATTTCAATTACAAAAGCGGGTTCTGTAAAGGAGACGAAAGGTGTCATCTTTCAAGCCAAGCAAGATTTTAGCATGTTTTCACTGAAACCGAAAAGCGAAGGCTGCTTCCGAGCTCTCACCGTGGAGGGGTGGGATCGCTCGTCAGGGCAGCGCCGGAGAACAGCCCCGTTGTTCAGCTGCCCCATTCTCGGTCTCTGGAGTCCCTCCATTTACTGAAGAAATAATAATAATTAAAAACCCCAACAGACTGAGTAAATGTACCTCTGGTGGAGAGCACCGCTGTGTCTCAAGCCAGTTTTGAGCAAGACCGCCCCCCTTCACCAAGGCTTGTATGTTGCTTTTACTTTCCCCTCAAGGGGGTGGGGGGGGGGGTGGGTGTGGCTTTAAAGAAAAGGGCAAAGCCACTCTCATACTCGCGCTCTGTCTCCCTCTCCCAGCAGACTGAGCAGACCGCAGTTGGGACCAGGAAGCCCTACAGCCTCCTCCATGCAGTTTGTGGCACTTAGGTCAATACAGGCAAGGATTGCAAATTTCAGATGCCGGACATTCGGAGAGGCTTACTAAGCTGCCTTAGGAGTTCCTCTTTGTAGTAGCTAAATGACGGGAGTGGTGACGGGTGTGGGAAGGAGAACTAGGTAAAGGAAGAGGGTTGGCGGACTAAGTCGGAGGAGGTGGAGCTGGAGCTGGGGAGGTTTTGGGGGGGTCTGATAATTAAGAGGCTGTGGCCGCCTGATGGAGGAACACATGTGATTCCTGTTTGTTAATCTGGAACGACCAAGAGAGACGGGGGGGGGGGGTCTCTACAGTCCCCTGTGGTTTCTGCTGATCTCACTCCCTCATTCGCTGAGGATTTTTACAGCTGGGAGGGGGGTGCAGAGAGGTCGGTCTGTGACTTGCAAGAGCAGACACGACCTCGTTTTTCCCTCTGCATGCCTTAGATCCCGGTGCGACCAGGAAACCCCCCCCCCCCCCCTCCCCAAACAGTGTAGTGTTAAGCAGCCTTGTGGCCCCCCACCCCACCCTTTTGTTCAGTCTTCCTCCTCAGTGTAGCGGGGCCTTCCGCCTGCTGGACAGACGGGGAGGAGAAACACTGTCCCAGCATCTGATTGGCCAGTTAGGGTGGCGATGCGGGGCTAATGAAGGAGACCAAATCTGCTGTTAATCTTCAAATCCTTGATGCATCTTCTTCTCCCTGCTGCAGCATTTGAGGTTTTTCCTCCTCTTAAATTTACTCCGGCGGTTCCGCGGGAAGGACTATTTTTGGCTAGTGTTACCCACCGTGGTTATCAATCAGTGTCCTCTTAGGTCTCCCCATATCCACCAAGAGTACTGGAAGTGTCACATTGAGTAGGATGTCAATTGTACTGTATCGCGTAGTCTGATTGGCTCCGGACCCCCCGCAACATTGAATAGTACAAGCGGCTACAGGAAATGGATGGGTAGATGGATTTCTATTGTATTTGTTTAGTTTTGCTGGCACTCTGCACGACCCTCTTGTTGCGGGACTGTCCCCGCAGCTCTGACAGTGTGTCCCTGTAGGAGCAGAGCCTTTGGAATAGCAATGCTGAGGGTCTTTTCCTGTCTTTCCCTTCAGGAACTTTGCTCTCGCCGTAGGCTTGCTGTATGATTTTGCGCAAGTCCATTTTGTCGCCAGCCTTGGAGAGACTTCCATAACCCCCCTGCCCCAAAAGCTCCCCCGCATTCCCCTCATAGCTTCGGTGCAGTGTACTTTTGGTTCCTCTGTGATGGGCACTTTCAAATTGGCTGCAGTTTTTGCAAGAAGCAGCTTACTGGTGCATGTCTGAGGGATGGCCGTGGTCACACCCACCCCCCCCCCCCCCATACCAAAAAGGAAGTGGACTGCATTGCTGAGGACTTCCTGTGGAAACTACGATTGGCTTGAGAAGCTTTGAATGTTTCTCTTTTTTTCTTGCCTTGCCGAAAAGGAACTAAGCATCATTATGGTTCCCAACTGACCCATGTGAGAAGTGGACGGGAGACCTCGTTTGAGAGTGTACCTCTTCATTAGATGGGTCAGAGCACAGCAGGGGAGCTCTTTCAAGTGCCAGGAGAGGGGCCAGCCACATAGCAGGAACTGTTATGAATGGGAGAGAGCTAGGGATTGCCAGGCTAATGTAGCTGCTCTAGTGAGATCAGTGCAAGACGGCACCATCTTCAATGGTCGCTCGAGGTGGCTTTGTTTCTCCCAGAGAGCTCTCAGCTCCACATCCTGCTTCGTCCTAGCTCTATGTGGTCATCCCAGCCTAGCCCCTTCCTGGTCGAATCATCTGCCACACTCACTCATGAGGAGGACTTGGGGCTATGGGGAGTGGAGATGTTTAACTGGGAAGAATGGGTGTAGTATGGGGGGTTAACTTGTATCTGAGGTCATATTTACAGCCAACATGACTCACAATGGCAAAAATATAAGTCTTGGCATTGGTGGTGCAGCATCGTAGTAATGAGACCTGTTATTAAGTGTAAAAACACTAAATTGCTATCTGAGTTTTGGGAGTCGAGGCGTATTATGATAAAGCTGTGGTTCAGCACTTCACTGCTGCCTTGGTCATGCCTTGGCTTTCTGTAGGTCGAGATGCTTCCCAAGCCACACTCAGGTCTAATGTGGCCTTTGGAACGTAGCTACCCCATATATCTGTTATCAGGGCTTGGCCATGAGCATGAATCCTTATTGGAGCTTGGTTGTGATGGTAGTGGCAACAGCAGTGCCATGGTAACAGCTTGTTGGAGGGGGGCAGTTTGTCAGTATAGTGGCCGTCTGTTTTCCCCTCGAAGTTATGTAAGGACGTTTTGAGGGCCCGGGCCTGTGGTGAGGGTGTGGTGTTCATGCCTGGGGGGGGGGGGTGTCACATGATGACTGACGTGCAGCAACAGACTAGGCTGCCCTCCCTCTGTCCTGCGAGACAGGTGCTGGTGCCATAAAACACCACGGGGCCAAGTTTTTGTCAGCAGCCTGTGAGCTAGAGTTGGCTGAGCAATGCTCAGCTTCTGGAGACGCAGTGTTGGAGCTACATCCTGAGCACTCCCAGCATGACGCGTTCCCCGCGCACCATGGAGAAAGCTTTTCTGCCCCTTTTGCTTCTACCTACCAAGGGCACTTGCACGCCTGTTTGGGAATTTGCATCCGTACATGTGCTGGTCCCTAACGAGAGCTTTGCTCGCTTTGTGAGTGTTTCTCACAGACGCTGAACTCCAGCTTTAGTAAAATGTCTCCGCTGTGAAGCACGTGCAGGGAAGTCCTATAGGGGTGCACAAAAGTGGAAATTGTGACAGATACTAATTAATTTTTTAAAATGTAATATAACCATCTGACTTCTGAGCTGTTAGAATTAGACTGGGATCTCAGATGATGTTTGAGGAATTCTTCATACTGCTTGATATGATGGTTGGGGAAGCTGTACGTGTCTTTTTGATCGCATTTTTGTTCTTATTGATACTTGTTTAGTGTATTACATTTAGGCATAGGATTGTAAAAATCTATTCAAAACTGCATGTTGGTACCTAAATGACACCATATGGATATGGACTGCTATCTGTTCTGGTTTGGTTTCCCGGAAAAAAATCATGTATGTCTGACCATATCACAAAATGTTCCTTCCTGTCTGTACAAAAGAAAACTAGCAGTCAGTGTTTGTCAGGAAGCTGCTTCGCTGCATTTATGGAATTTCTTCGATCGGCTTGTTTTGACGTGCCGCCTCTGCGACTGTACTTTCCGTCCAGCAGAAATGGAGAACGCCGCCGAAGACAAGAGACTGGAAACGGGAATCGCAGACGCGGGACTGTCGGAGGACAAGGACGGCTCTGCCTCCGCATCAGCTGAGAGCGGCCATGCAGGTAGGGGGCGCTGTGGAAACGCACCGCATCGGCAAAACCCTGCTGGTATCTTGTAGATGTGGAATCGATTATTGTGGTACACAGCTTATCAGATGCTAGTGTTTCAGACAATTGCTGTCCCTTGCTCTGAATTAAAACCAAAGACTCTATTCATATACGTGTGACCTCCACCAATAGCAATATTGAAATATTTAGCCTAAAGCAGTGTTTCCCAGTCTGATCCTCAGGGCCCACAGACAGTCCAGGTTTTTGCTCCCTCCCAGCTCTCGGGGCGCAACGATGTGGGCTGTCTGGCAAGTACTAAAAACATGGACCAACTGTGGTTCCCAAGGATCTGATTGGCCTACCGGATTCTTAATAGGCAGGGTTTGGTTGATATCCTGGTTTATCATATACTCCTATGCGAGTTCTTGAGTCTCCTGGAGCTTCCAGAGTAGTCCGACTGGTCCACTTGATGGCTCATTCCTCAGCTGTCCCAAAACAGAGATGCCATTGTCCCCTCTCCACCCCCAGCCAGTATCCTGCTGTGTAAAATTCCCTTCACCACATCCCACAAGGAGTCCCAAGACCGTACCGTGACAGTGGTGGCCTTTGTGTGTGTGTGCGTGTTCGTGTGCGTGGCGTGTGGGTGGGAAGCTCCTCTGCTGTGGAGTTGTGGTTGGGGTTGGAGGACAGTCTCCCCAGGGCCTCATTAGTGAAGCAGCTGATCGTGCCCATCCTGGGACCCACATGACCTCTGACCTCACATCTGTCCGCCAGTGCTCAAAATGTGTAAATTTGCTGATGCAAGTGATTCCGAGTAATGTTTCTGTAATTGTGATTTACTCATCCTGCAATAACAGACTTGTTTCACATGTAAAGCACATTTCAGTGTTGATGTACAGGTTTGTGTAATACAGGCAGCTCTTGACTTGTATAAAATTAAGTAAATCTGGACTTGGCCTTGAAATTGCACATAGTGTTTCTGGAAGTGCTAATGCAAAAACTGACATACATCTGTAAGTAAATGTACTCCTTTTCACTCTTCATTTGTTTTAATATGTGTTCTGGTACATATTGCTGGTATATTTTTGGCTTGTGATTTTTTTTTTGGCTGTAAGGTGTCTTAAATGGAATGGGGGGGGAAATCTGACCTGCACAAAATTTGACTTGCGTAAGGGTTGCATACATCAGTCGAGAACTGCCTGTAGCACAGCATGTTACAACTGAAATATCTGAGCTACCGAGGACCAGCTTGTAACTGAATCCATGACATCCTTTTCCCCAGATTTTTATTAATGAAATTGTTTGGATTTGTCAGGAAAAAACGGCGAGGTGAAGGAGGCCAGTACGGACGTAGGGGGGGATGCAGAGAGATCGGACAGAGCCGAGCTCTCCGCCGTAGATCCCGTGATGTCCGACGTACTGACAGTGGGACCGCTCGGTGGCACTGGGGACTGTGCTGCCGCCTCCAGTGCCGCCCCCCCCACCTCTAAGACACAGGCCAGGACGTCCGGAGCAAAGTCTAGTGGGAGGAGGAGTCAGGTAATTTCATTACTGAACACAAAGACCCGACTTTACCTTAATGACTTCAGTTTCATGAACATATCTACTTAATCCACTCACCACCTGGTTCAGTTTAAGTCATACAAAGGCACCGAGTTACCAGAAAGTAAATTCCTGGTGTAATCTGTGGTTAAGTTTGTTCATGTGACTAAAACAGCATGAAGCTGCTTACTGGTATTCCACTAGCCTGAAGATATGCTGTCTTGTCCAACTATTGATTATTCATTTAAAATATATGCGTCAATGCGGACCTTTTTTCCAGATTATCACTGATCACTAATGTTGCGGTCACACTGGCGTGAAAAAATATCCAGTGTCTTCAGTTGAGTGAGAATGGGCGTGACTGGATAATAGAGTAGTTTGGGTATACTGTGGTATTTTCATTCAGCTGATAAATAATGTTGCTTGCTAGTTGGCTATGTGTTATAATCAGGGATTGACATAACTGGTTTGCAAGTACACATTAGCGGTATAAAGAGTTAAATGTGCCAGTAATTTTTTGTTGTAACAGCACAAATGCATTCTTCTCCCACAGTTTTTTATTATTATAAAATTTTCTTGTCATAACAATGAAAATGTGCATAAAATAAATATCCTCCTACATTGTACTGTTGTGAAACTGAGGGGTCAACGCTGGCCATGGCACTCTGGATTGGTCCAGCAACATAAATTTGTGGTCAGAGTTTATTTAAACGCTGTGCATTCGCTGTGCTTCCGGAAATTAATTCTCGGCTTTGAGTGGCTAGAGTGGTCATGAATGAGAGGCAAATATTGTTTTTTATTTCCTTTATTCATTAAGTAATAAAATGTCTTTGAAAAGGTATAGAAATGCAGAAGTCAATAACCTTTATATTTAATTTTTTGCATGAATTATAAGCAAAGTTTTTTAAATAGTGAAATTTAATAGTCAAAAATTCGTCAGCGAAAGAAATTATTGGGGTATACCCAGCCCTGGAGAGTGTCTAGCTGAAAGCTGAGAAAAAATGATGATGTTGATAGTACAAATACTGAGTTAATTAGTGAATGAATGAGTTATAAACGAAGCTGACAAAGTTAAATTGTGAATAGGGTGTTTCTGTTAATGGATGTCATTCAATTAATATTTTCCATTTACCATACTGGAAGATCCGATATGGAGTGGACTTCCGTGAGTTAGTAGCTCAAGAACAGAGTTCGTATTAGGCCAGTATATGAGGGCGATGGCGTTCTATCATGGTGAGGTCATTGCCTCAGTGCCCTGAATGTGATTGGGAGCACTGGCCTGGTTCTGAGATACTCCGTTTCCTCCAATGTGGTGCTGGAGCCGGTACCGAGCTTCCCAATCTGGAACTGGTTCCACACATTTCCACTGCAAAAACCTAGCCCTAGGCCAGAAAAAAACAGCTCGAGCATGGCACCGCAGAAAAGCTGGTCTCAGAATTTGGAACCATAACGTCAGCAAGTGTCGGGCTATTGAGTCCAAATGTTTTGCAAACCTAAAAAATTCAATCCATAACCAATATCCCTGATGTAAAATCCCGGGTGCAGGCGGTGGTAAGTGCTTATTAGTGGAATAACCTTACACTGTTTTTTTATACTGTGGAAAATGAAAGATTGATCTGCTGGCCAGATGTAATAATAAATTATAAACGTGTCACAGGTTGAATAAATAAAATATTGTGGCGCTCAAGTGCTAAAGAGATCATGAGGTGAACAGCAATTCTCAATTTTTTAGCAGACTTTTATTGAGCGATCCTTTAAAAGGACAGCGGATAAACAGCAAGCGAGAAGAAACTCACTTACATGCACAGTCTGAGGAAAAATATACCCTTTAAGGAGACAAAAGTGGATACAGGCAATAGAGACAGAGTGCAATGAGTCTGTCTCTGAAAACTGAGACTTTTTTCAGTTCAGCAGGTTATAAAAACTTAAAATCCAAAATAAATCCAAACAAAATGGAATTCTTATGGACCTGTACTTTTTCTCTCACTTCCGCCTACGTAATGTTTCCGTTCTGTTCTTTTTTTAAAACCGGTGGAAATGTGGGCAGGTTCCCAAAAGGCACCCTGAGAGAACCAGCCCAACACCAGCACTGTCTCCTTTCTTTTTTGAAACCAGTGGAAACGCGAGCAGGTTCTCAAAAGGCACCAAGCGAGAACCAGCCCAGCCCCAGCCCCAACCCAGCTCCGTGATTGTGGAAATGAGGTCAGAGAGGTGGAAGAGCCTGATCTCCACCCACTGACACTCGCATATCTACAGCTTGGTCTGTAAGCCTGCCTCTCCCCTGGGCCCTGCTGCTCTCCCAGGCCACAGACATGAGCTTCCAGACCAATGCTAACAAAGGGTCCCCAGGCTCCCTCAATTCCCCTTTTGTCTGCAGTGATTCCCGCTGTACGTGATGAATTAACACGCAGGGTATGGGCTGGGACTTTTGTATGTTAAGCATCTTAGAGACAAAACATATAGTCACTCTGGATCATGTTTGTTTGAGGAACATGTACTTCAGTGGATTTACTGCTAAAATAAAGTGGTGTTCTACCTCTAGCCTCAGAAGCATCTGTTCATGTCCTGGTCATTCAGCCCATCAGGGGGGCACTGTGACTTTTCAAAAGTATCTATAGAGAGGTGTAGAGAGGTAGTAATTTTGGGGGTCCCTGGCATGGGGTGCCAATAGATGTTTAGAAGCTCTTCTGCTGGTTATCATCACTCATCGCGAGTGAGGGAGTGGGACAACTAAAGTAGAATAAGCTGCGTGAAACAGTTGAGAGTAAAGTGCACTCTCCTGTGTGTGTGGCTGTAAGACTTTGTGGGACAGGTTAGGGTTATTGTTCTTGAGTGTGAAAAGCGGCTTTATCTTGAGTGATGTGGGTGTTGCATGTGTGAAGCATGATGCTGTGCCCGCTGAGGGTTCGCCAGTCGTGTCAGACCAATACCTTTAGCGATATCAATATTGGCATCTGTGTGGGGATGTGTGAGTGAGCGAGAGGCTGGTTCAGAGGGGGACTGGGTGGGCAGCGCTCCACATAGGTGTGAGACTGTCTCGTGTTTGAGTTAATGATCAGCCTCAGTGTCAACAGGAATGAGAGGAGGAGCTTTGGCTCCGGGGTCACATTTCTGCACTCCTCTAGGTGAAACGTTATCCGTCCCGAGTCGGGACACTCCACAGCCCACCAGAGTGTGGGGGCGGGAGGGTGGCTGAATGGGGTGTTATGAATGGGACCAGCCACAGACCCAACCGGCTTTTCCAGCTCTGAAAAGGCAATCACCAGTAAGAGGGAAGGGTTCCCTATTATATAGCGCCTTCACAGAGAGCCATGTCCTATTCACAAAACTGTGTTTGTCTACTCCATCTTTGGGGGGGGTCACGTCACCTGAGGGGGGAGTCTGAGGATCTTTAGTTCCTGCCCATGCCAGTCTGATCACGGTTTAGTCTCTGAACTGCTTTGCAGTCAACTTTTGTTTTGGGGGGGTGGGTGAAGAACATACACATTGCCTTTTACCCCTCCCTCCCTCCCTCCCTCCCTCCCTGGTAAGGAGGCTTTGGTCTGTAGTGTGGCTGTGTGTTGACATGGAATCCATACGTTTTCAGAGGACTGTTTTCCAGCACAGGATATGATGCAGTCTGACCACTTCATTCTGCAAATATTGATATATAAATATCCATCCACATTCAGTGCCAGTTATCCAGTTCAGGAATGTGGTATATATATAAAAATCCTTCTCTCCATCCATCTTTTTAACCACTTATCCTGGGTAGGGTCACCTGGAGTATATCCCAGACAGCCCAAGGCACAGGGCAGGGGTTAGCCTGGCTAGGATGCCAGTCCATCGCAGGGCACGGGGCAGCAGTACACCCTGGCCAGGATGCCAGTCCATCGCAGGGCACGGGGCAGCAGTACACCCTGGCCAGGATGCCAGTCCATCGCAGGGCACGGGGCAGGAGTACACCCTGGCCAGGATGCCAGTCCATCGCAGGGCACGGGGCAGCAGTACACCCTGGCTAGGATGCCAGTCCATCGCAGGGCACGGGGCAGGAGTACACCCTGGCCAGGATGCCAGTCCATCGCAGGGCACGGGGCAGGAGTACACCCTGGCTAGGATGCCAGTCCATCGCAGGGCACGGGGCAGGAGTACACCCTGGCCAGGATGCCAGTCCATCGCAGGGCACGGGGCAGCAGTACACCCTGGCCAGGATGCCAGTCCATCGCAGGGCACGGGGCAGCAGTACACCCTGGCCAGGATGCCAGTCCATCGCAGGGCACGGGGCAGCAGTACACCCTGGCCAGGATGCCAGTCCATCACAGGGCACAGGGCAGGAGTACACCCTGGCCAGGATGCCAGTCCATCGCAGGGCACGGGGCAGCAGTACACCCTGGCCAGGATGCCAGTCCATCACAGGGCACAGGGCAGGAGTACACCCTGGCCAGGATGCCAGTCCATCGCAGGGCACGGGGCAGCAGTACACCCTGGCCAGGATGCCAGTCCATCGCAGGGCACGGGGCAGGAGTACACCCTGGCCAGGATGCCAGTCCATCGCAGGGCACGGGGCAGGAGTACACCCTGGCCAGGATGCCAGTCCATCGCAGGGCACGGGGCAGGAGTACACCCTGGCCAGGATGCCAGTCCATCGCAGGGCACGGGGCAGGAGTACACCCTGGCCAGGATGCCAGTCCATCACAGGGCACAGGGCAGGAGTACACCCTGGCCAGGATGCCTCTCCATCTTGGAGCACACTATGGACAATTTACAGTTGCCACTTCTTATAACTGCACATAATCACAACAGTGGGAGAACCCTAACTCCAACGCCACCTAGTGGAGGTGCAAGACAGTAGTTCTATCCCCCCCTCCCCCCAAGAAATATTAAGATAATCCAAAAAAACTTTCTATTCAATTTTTACTTGTCATCACAATCACCATTTTGTTATGACTAATTACTGTCCCAGAGTCACAACTGATAATTTTAAATGTATAGTGATTGGATTAATTTTAATATGTGTATATATATATATATGTGTGTGTGTGTGTGTGTGTGTGTGTGTGTGTGTGTGTATACACTCACCTAAAGGATTATTAGGAACACCATACTAATACGGTGTTTGACCCCCTTTCGCCTTCAAAACTGCCTTAATTCTACGTGGCATTGATTCAACAAGGTGCTGAAAGCATTCTTTAGACATGTTGGCCCATATTGATAGGATAGCATCTTGCAGATGATGGAGATTTGTGGGATGCACATCCAGGGCACGAAGCTCCTGTTCCACCACATCCCAAAGATGCTCTATTGGGTTGAGATCTGGTGACTGTGGGGGCCATTTTAGTACAGTAAACTCATTGTCATGTTCAAGAAACCAATTTGAAATGATTCGAGCTTTGTTACATGGTGCATTATCCTGCTGGAAGTAGCCATCAGAGGATGGGTACATGGTGGTCATAAAGGGATGGACATGGTCAGAAACAATGCTCAGGTACGCCGTGGCATTTAAACGATGCCCAATTGGCACTAAGGGGCCTAAAGTGTGCCAAGAAAACATCCCCCACACCATTACACCACCACCACCAGCCTGCACAGTGGTAACAAGGCATGATGGATCCATGTTCTCATTCTGTTTACGCCAAATTCTGACTCTACCATTTGAATGTCTCAACAGAAATCGAGACTCATCAGACCAGGCAACATTTTTCCAGTCTTCAACTGTCCAATTTTGGTGAGCTCGTGCAAATTTTAGCCTCTTTTTCCTATTTGTAGTGGAGATGAGTGGTACCCGGTGGGGTCTTCTGCTGTTGTAGCCCATCCGCCTCAAGGTTGTGCGTGTTGTGGCTTCACAAATGCTTTGCTGCATACCTCGGTTGTAACGAGTGGTTATTTCAGTCAAAGTTGCTCTTCTATCAGCTTGAATCAGTCGGCCCATTCTCCTCTGACCTCTAGCATCAACAAGGCATTTTCGCCCACAGGACTGCCGCATACTGGATGTTTTTCCCTTTGCACACCATTCTTTGTAAACCCTAGAAATGGTTGTGCGTGAAAATCCCAGTAACTGAGCAGATTGTGAAATACTCAGACCGGCCCGTCTGGCACCAACAACCATGCCACGCTCAAAATGGCTTAAATCACCTTTCTTTCCCATTCTGACATTCAGTTTGGAGTTCAGGAGATTGTCTTGACCAGGACCACACCCCTAAATGCATTGAAGCAACTGCCATGTGATTGGTTGATTAGATAATTGCATTAATGAGAAATTGAACAGGTGTTCCTAATAATCCTTTAGGTGAGTGTATATATACGTGTGTATATATATATGTATATATATGTGTGTGTGTGTGTGTGTGTGTGTGTGTGTGTTTCTCAAAGGAGGCCATTGTGATATATGTGAAAAGAAGCACACCAAAAAAAAAGCATAATTTCATTTTCATTTTTACCTATTTCATAATTTCATTTAGTTTCTATTGTCCTGATGTCTCACCCAACCCCCCCCCATTTGTCCCCAGCAGGACACCAGAGATGAGCAGTCGGACTTCATCTGCCCCCTTTGTGAGAAGAACTGCCTGACCCAGCACCAGCTGACTATGCACATACGGCAGGTAGATGCCCCCCCCGGATGCTCCAGGCCTGGCCTCTCACACTGACACGCGCCCGAGTCGGGGCCTTACTCAGGATTGGTAGATGCCACCCGGGACGCTCCAGGCCTGGCCTCTCACACTGACACGCGCCCGAGTCGGGGCCTTACTCAGGATTGGTAGATGCCCCCCCGGATGCTCCAGGCCTGGCCTCTCACACTGACACGGGCCCGAGACGGGGCTTTACTCAGGATTGGTAGATGCCCCCCCCGGACGCTCCAGGCCTGGCCTCTCACACTGACACGCGCCCGAGTCGGGGCCTTACTCAGGATTGGTAGATGCCCCCCCGGATGCTCCAGGCCTGGCCTCTCACACTGACACGGGCCCGAGACGGGGCTTTACTCAGGATTGGTAGATGCCCCCCCGGATGCTCCAGGCCTGGCCTCTCACACTGACACGGGCCCGAGACGGGGCCTTACTCAGGATTGGTAGATGCCCCCCCGGATGCTCCAGGCCTGGCCTCTCACACTGACACGCGCCCGAGTCGGGGCCTTACTCAGGATTGGTAGATGCCCCCCCGGATGCTCCAGGCCTGGCCTCTCACACTGACACGGGCCCGAGTCGGGGCCTTACTCAGGATTGGTAGATGCCCCCCCGGACGCTCCAGGCCTGGCCTCTCACACTGACACGGGCCCGAGTCGGGGCCTTACTCAGGATTGGTAGATGCCCCCCCGGACGCTCCAGGCCTGGCCTCTCACACTGACACGGGCCCGAGTCGGGGCCTTACTCAGGATTGGTAGATGCCCCCCCCGGACGCTCCAGGCCTGGCCTCTCACACTGACACGGGCCCGAGTCGGGGCCTTACTCAGGATTGGTAGATGCCCCCCCGGATGCTCCAGGCCTGGCCTCTCACACTGACACGGGCCCGAGTCGGGGCCTTACTCAGGATTGGTAGATGCCCCCCCGGACGCTCCAGGCCTGGCCTCTCACACTGACACGCGCCCGAGTCGGGGCCTTACTCAGGATTGGTAGATGCCCCCCCGGATGCTCCAGGCCTGGCCTCTCACACTGACACGGGCCCGAGTCGGGGCCTTACTCAGGATTGGTAGATGCCCCCCCGGACGCTCCAGGCCTGGCCTCTCACACTGACACGGGCCCGAGTCGGGGCCTTACTCAGGATTGGTAGATGCCCCCCCGGACGCTCCAGGCCTGGCCTCTCACACTGACACGGGCCCGAGTCGGGGCCTTACTCAGGATTGGTAGATGCCCCCCCGGACGCTCCAGGCCTGGCCTCTCACACTGACACGGGCCCGAGTCGGGGCCTTACTCAGGATTGGTAGATGCCCCCCCGGATGCTCCAGGCCTGGCCTCTCACACTGACACGGGCCCGAGTCGGGGCCTTACTCAGGATTGGTAGATGCCCCCCCGGACGCTCCAGGCCTGGCCTCTCACACTGACACGCGCCCGAGTCGGGGCCTTACTCAGGATTGGTAGATGCCCCCCCGGATGCTCCAGGCCTGGCCTCTCACACTGACACGGGCCCGAGTCGGGGCCTTACTCAGGATTGGTAGATGCCCCCCCGGACGCTCCAGGCCTGGCCTCTCACACTGACACGGGCCCGAGTCGGGGCCTTACTCAGGATTGGTAGATGCCCCCCCGGACGCTCCAGGCCTGGCCTCTCACACTGACACGGGCCCGAGTCGGGGCCTTACTCAGGATTGGTAGATGCCCCCCCGGACGCTCCAGGCCTGGCCTCTCACACTGACACGGGCCCGAGTCGGGGCCTTACTCAGGATTGGTAGATGCCCCCCCGGACGCTCCAGGCCTGGCCTCTCACACTGACACGGGCCCGAGTCGGGGCCTTACTCAGGATTGGTAGATGCCCCCCCGGACGCTCCAGGCCTGGCCTCTCACACTGACACGGGCCCGAGTCGGGGCCTTACTCAGGATTGGTAGATGCCCCCCCGGATGCTCCAGGCCTGGCCTCTCACACTGACACGGGCCCGAGTCGGGGCCTTACTCAGGATTGGTAGATGCCCCCCCGGACGCTCCAGGCCTGGCCTCTCACACTGACACGGGCCCGAGTCGGGGCCTTACTCAGGATTGGTAGATGCATGCTGACACTCCTTCGCGTACAGAGAACAAGCAGTTAAAGGACACTGTCTGTGTTTGGGATTCCCAGCCTTCTGATGGTCACAGACCAGCATGTGTCATTCCAAAATCAGACCTGGGGGAGGCTGCTGGAGTTCAGGGGCATAACTTGGCGATTTAATACGTTCAGCCGCTTCCTTTTTTTTTTTGCCAGATGTGATCAAAACACGCAAGCATCATTTTTAAAATGGTGTGGCTTGGAAATATATAGTTTATTTTTGGAATTTAATACGGAGTGGGGGGGGGGGGGCTTAGGAATACTAGCGGTATGCTACACCTAACCTGTTACCCAATATCTTACAGTTTGGCTGAATTGAGCCTCTGCAAATTCCTTAAGGACGTGAAATTCATTATTGGATTAAGTAAAGAAACCATGTCTTAATGTTTTGTGTCAATGTTCTGGAGATTTTTATTTGTATCTGTGTTACTGATGAGTATAGTCATTCGGTTTGATGACTGAGAAACGCTGTACACCAGTGTTTCTCAAACCCAGTCCTCAGGACCCCTCATCCAGTCCACATTATTGCCCTGGGAGCTGGGAGAGAGAAAAGATGTGAACTGTCTGGGGTCCCCGAGGACTGGCTTGAGAACCGGCTGTAAGGGTTCTATGTTGCGTCCCATATTGCACGGGTTGCAGAGTTGATATCCCTCACTCAGCTCCTGATGAAGCCATAATGTGATCTCACCCCCCCCCCCAGCACAACTCGGACAGTGGGACCTCGGACCACTCATGCAGCATCTGCGGAAAGTCGCTGAGCTCGGCCAGCTCTCTGGACCGGCACATGCTGGTGCACAGCGGCGAGAGGCCCTACAAGTGCTCCGTGTGCGGACAGACCTTCACCACCAACGGCAACATGCACCGGTCAGTTGCATCCTCTGCCAGCCCGCCCTCCTGTCCCCTTTGATACGCTTCACAAAGCATTTTATGTCCATTTCTGCTTTATCCCAAACATTGATACTTTATTACCAACATTGATGTCCAGCGTGACCTCTTTGCGTGGCTGAAGGGTAAATATACCATTTAACTTTCTGATCAGTAAAGTTTATCTGTCTGTCAATCTACCTGCCAATCTATCTAATTTATCATCATCATCTCATCCGAATTATTATATATCTTTTTTATCAACATGTAGCTGCATGTAGTCGTATTTTGCAGATTTAATTAATATTTTTCAGATTCAGACTTAGCCATTCATGCCTCCAGCTGCTTGTCTTCTGTAGTGTGTTTGAACCCCGTTCTTCGCCAAGTAACCCTGGGTTTTTGGTGAATACCCTGTGTCAGATTCATTCCGTGGAACGTCCGCGATTTTGGCAGTCTTATGAATTGGGGAGTTACCGCAGGATTCGTTCTAGCCCTGGTTTCATAAAGGAGCAGGGTGCGTTCGTGACACTCAGCATGCTGACAACTACATATCTGGCACATATTTTAAGCCTTTCTCCACAAAGAGGGAGTGAATCACCTCAGGCGTGTCTGTTACTGAGCCAGCCACTGTCAGTGATGTCACAATAGCACAGGTGTGACTTCATTTTACTTAATTTTCTGTTGGTTTTGCTAATGCTAGTGCTATGGTATACAGAGGCAAGGTTTCAGTAGGTAAAGGTGTTCAGATGTGCTGTTTTCTGGCTTGTGATTGGCCAGCTTGTACATGTCTTGCAGCTTCCAATGCAGCCTGCAGTATTTCCAGGCTTTAGTACATTGTTAAATGTCTCAAAAATGACATCAGACGAACAAATAAAGAACTCGCTACTTGTTTCATGGTTGCAGAATATCATCTATTTCAAGACCTAATGCACTTCCTTCCTCTGGTTTGTTTCACTCAGACAGCTCACCCCCCCCCCCATCCTTCCATCCATCAATCCATCCATCCCTCCATCTTCCACCTGCTTGTCCTGATCAGGGTCATTGGGTACATACTATGATGATTTTGGAATGTTAAATGTCGATTTGAAGAATATATTTAGTATTGGACAACCTAAAACCATGTTAAAGAATGAACATCTTTGTCCTTTTTTGACTACAAATACCAAGGTGCAAATACCAGTGGGAGACCTACCTTTAAAAGTCTTGGTTCCAAAAGGAATTCAGGCTAAATATTTGTATACTAATGGGCGAGCAGTGGAAAAAAAGCTAGTCTAGATGTAAACCAGTATGATGATTACCAGTCTCAGGGGCTGTAGTTTCACACCCAAATTTTTGAGACAACACGTAAAACAAAAACCCAATCTTTTATTAATTTTCATTGGTTTTGTTTTAAGCCTGTGGTTAATTGTGAACGTCACATGGACGTTTCGGGCAAGATGGAAGTCTTGTGGTCAAGGAAAGAACAGGAAGTTGGAAGATGCTCCGAGCAGCCTCTGCTGATGGATCAGATAAACAGGCGTTTCCTGCCTTTCAGTGCCGTGCCTGGTGTTTAAAGTAGCGTATCGTGTACGTCCATGCGTGCGTGTAGTTTTTATTGCTTGTCAGACGCATTTCCTATTTGGACATTATGACTTGTTCAGTATTGAAACTAACATTATGTTGTTGAAGGATCACTTTTTAAAGGAGGATGTGGAACAGTGAGGAAGCTGTAAATGACATTCTGAAATCTGCTTGGGGTTGGACTCTTCATCACACATTTACAGAGATCTAAGTAAGATAGATGCACAGACCGCTTAGCGGTGTGACAATGACCATATCCAGTCAACTTCATTTTCCATTTCATTCTTCATCAGAACACTTAAGGCCTGCTACCCTTTGGCAGTAACATGGAAAATGACAACGGCTAGGGCTCTTAATGTGACAGGACAAAACATGGCTGCTTTTGCACCCCCTGTCTGTACACAAGGGTATTGCACTGGAACGCCATGTTGGGGCTGTAAACACATCAGTTGTTTCCATAACACAATCTATATTTAGAGAGGAACTTATACAAACAAAAGGAATGCACACAATTTATGTAGATTATTGGCTGTCTACCATATTCACAGTTTTCCGGGGTTGGCAAATTCTGTTGTTTCTGGAGTCAATCTGTTCTGGACGCATTTTATTGGCATTTTTGCATGCAGATTCAAGATGGCCTCTATTAGGTCTTCATTGTTGCAAAAACTGGAGTATTTGTGCAGTTAAATACTTCCATGCACAAATCTAAAGTTAGTTCTTAAATGTCTTTTATTAGCGCTGGTCATTAATAGTCATTAGAAACAGGAGCAATTTGAGCTTGAATTTGTTTCATATTGTCTGAAATTGTCAGCTTGGCTGGGACTGTCAGCACCACGCAAATAGACATAAAACAAACGGGTTAGGCCTTTGTGTCTGTGATTGAAAGGTTGAAGGTTCGAGTCTTATCCTCGGCAGAATATTCACATGTCGACTGGGCCATTGAGCCAAGGCCCTTAACCCCCCTCAGTGATCCAGGGGAGCTGCATAAACGAACTGAATCTGCACTCAGACCAGGCTTTACTCTCAACTGTCTATGTGTATCTGACTGAGGAGAGCATGATGGGATATGCAGAAAAAACATTACAATTTTTGTGTGTAAATAGTAAAGTGTTATTTCATATCAAGCTGGCAAAAACACCTTTACGGGTATTTTCAAAACAACTCACTGATTTGACAACGACTCAAAAGCAGCATGAGTCTTATACCTAACAAATATCACAGATATTTATCACCATTTATTTGCTGTGCTAATTGAAAATAAAGCATTGTTTAATGTAAGATTAGCATTCAGAAGGATTCGCCTGTATAAGTATGGGGGGGTGGGAGAGCCAGCAGTGGGTTACGATTCTGAGTCTCCTGCTGGACGTGTCCAGTTGCAGCTGCTCTGAGTTATGGGGGTGACGGGGGCAGCACACAACAGCGCATGATACACAAGCACATGGCAGAAATGCCAGTGATGTGCAAGGTCCAATGCTTGTAATGGACACTGAGCACTGGGGCACTGTTTCAGGTGTTTGTATATCTTCCTGAGATCCAGTTTTTCAATTTTGATTTTATATATATGTGTGTGTGTGTGTGTGTGTGTGTGTGTGTGCAACTGTCTTCTTTAAGGAACAACGGGACATACTGTAATAAAATGGCATGTACAGTATGATTGAGATGAGCAAAAATATGATGTCTTCTACAGAGGGCAAAAATGAATTGCTGGATCTGGAGAATGTAGTCCTCATTGAGGCATTGGATTATTTTCCAATAACAGAATTGAAAGCAACCTGATTTAAAAAAAAATAAATGTTCTTAAACCTGTTTGGAAAGTTATTTGATTTCTGTATGTGACCGGTTGTGAAATAATATGTTAAACTATTTGCCTGGAAGTCTTTAGTCTTTTCCCTTTTTGGTGTGAAATCAATATTTCATAAAACTATCAAATTTTCATTCATTAAATTCTCATTATGAACAGTTTTTAGTGATGCAGTTGTGTCTTAATTGGCAAAATGTTGCTAACAGGGGACACCTACTGTTTGAGTTGCAGAATTGACTAGAAGCCATTTTCTCCATCTCTTGAGAGCATTATTAATAATTGCTATCTCTCATCATTGTGGAATAAAAAGACAAGTTTTGTCTTGATCGTGAGATAGAGCAGCAACTAATTATGTTTATGCATTGCAGTATATTGGTATACACACATTACATATCTGAAAAATTTGTTTCTACAGTTAAAAAGACACTGATTAGAAGATACTGGTATACCTTTTTAAAGCCACCTCAAATTGAAAATTGAATTAAATGACAAAGCATTTTGGTGAAACTTGGAAAAACTTATATAAAATCAATTAACATCTATAAACAAAACAGTCAGTAGAACACTATTCCCCCCTCATCGTTCTGCCTGGTTTTGCTGTCATCATTTAGCTGACGTGCTTCTGTTCCCATGAGCCGGAACAAATGAACAAAAGTGTCAGAAGCATAACAATCGGGAACCTTGAATAAGTATGAATTATAGATATGTCAGTGTGTCTATACCCAAAAATGGCTTATCGTCTTCGTCTCGTGTACCACGTGGAAATGTGCTGACATAACGGCGGCGATCTAGCAGGACAGAGCAGGAATGTGGCTCATTTGCCAAAGGCAGGCTGGGAGAATAGGCCTTCGGGTCCTCGTACAGTCGCCCAGTCCGATGCCTGCTATTAATAGTTGGCTGACTGGAGGTTGAAAGCTGAGAACTGGAGCGCTGAGCTGGCTGACGTTTTTCTCCGTGCCGTTTTCCACACACGCGTGCGAGGACTGGCATCCTGCAAGGCATCCCAAAAGCCCTTCGTCTCAGGTTAGCTCTTCTATAACCTTAGAGTAAGTTATGGGGCAGCGGGAGGCTTGGGGTGGTTCGGACGCTGTGCTTGCAATCGGAAGGTTGCCAGTTTAAATTCCAGGGTCAGTAGAGTAAGTTCCCATTAGGCCTCTGAACAAGGCCCTTAACCCCTAGTTGTTCCAAGGGTCGTTTGACCCAGCTTTCAGTTGTACATCACTTTGGATAAAAGTCCCTGCTAAATAAATGTCTTTTAATAATGTAATGGTGTCAGAGCTTAGTGTGGTGTGTCGTCTTAATGGATTATTGCCATCATTGTAATGCTCGGCATATAGACTGATCCCATTCTGAACTACCAGAGACCCATCTGTTATTGGAATCTAACCCTGGAAAGAGTGATTTTGATCAAAGGAGAAATGCAAATCTGGGCGTTGTGGGTCCTATGATTTGTATATTTCCAGGCATACCTGACCCACCTACATTCTGCTTTTCTCTTTAACATCCTTGTTAAAGGATGGCTTCTCATTCTATCTCCCATTCAAGCTGAGGATAGCTACTGGATAGCTAAGCCCAAATCAAACATCTGAACAGTGTCTGAGCTGCTGTTTACGCTTTCTGCTTCTAAAGAAGGTGGACTGAGAGAAGAGATGGTGTTTAAATACCCCCACAATGTGATTAAAAGCCTGATATTTTGATGACGTGAGGATATTTTCTTCTGCCCCCATAAGAAGAAATTCAGTTTTATAAAAAAGCCGTGACTGCAAGCAAATCTTGTATTTTGTTTGGTTATGGTTAAGGTTTGACCTGGGTAGTGGTTAAGGTTGTTATTTTTGGGATTAGGGTTTTCCCCATGCAAATGAATAGATGATCCCCGCAAAGATATAATTACGAACCTGTGTGTGCGTGTGTGTGGTCCAGGTATACTGTAACTTACCTTGTGGGGACCAAATGTCCCCACAACATGATGAATACCCGTTTTGTTTTTTTTTAACCTTATGGGGACCAGTTTCCTGATCCCCATATGGGAAAACTCTATTTTATAAAAATCTGTGACTGCAATGAAAAAACTAAAAATGCAACATTTTTATTTTATATTTTGTTTGGTTACTTATGGTTATGGTTAGGGCTGGGTAGGGGTTAACGTTGTCATAGTTAGCATTAGCATTTTTCCCGTAAAAATGAATGAGCGGTCCCCAAAAAGATATGATTACACGACTGTGTGTGTAGCCCTCTGACAAGCTTTGAGGATTGGTGTCTGACACCAAATACCGTCTGTGACTCATTTTTCGACATGGTCTTCACCTTTACCCCATCCTACAAATTAAAAACATAATGGCATCATTACTGTAATATGTCACCTTTTTGCGGCCTCGTCTTTTAGGCCCCTCTAATGGGCATGCTCAGACAGCCCAATAATTACAGCAGCTGCAGATATATTCACCTGCTAATTCCCTACTGTTTTCTTCTGGATTCCTATTGGTCGGTAAACACAGGGATTCCTCTTAGGGATCACTAGCGGCCGAGCGAGGCTCCCCTTTGTGTCAGTCCTCCCGACAGCTTAAACTTCACAGCTACCAGCAATTACTTTGAATGAAGTCATTCCTCTGTGAGCAGAAGCAGCAGGCATTTGGGTACATCATGGGCTGGATGTCATGCTATAGTTATGATTCTGCTTCGAGAAGAAGCCCGTCATCATATCTGACATCATTCTATCATGGCTGTAACCAGAGGCGTATTGTTTGACAGTGTCACTGTTGTATTTGTTTGCTCTAAAATGGTCACTATTATACCTCTGTCAGTTAGCATCAAAAGAAGTCTAGAGCTGGAAGTGAATTTAATTCAAGTATTTGCACTAGGTACCTGCAGGTAAAAATTGAAAATTGGCCAAGGTAAGATTTTAATAAGTCAAAATATTTTACTTTGATACCAAATAGATATTTTCAATTCATTATCTTCAGTGGTGTTTGATATATCGGGGTTCCTCCTGACCTGATGAATGAGGATCTTACTTTTATTTCCATGGCAGGTGTAATTGATCTGTAGTTTTGGTCGAATCATTGCAAAATCCTTGACATTCAATGGGTAACTTAAGTGCAGTTTTTTTAAAGAAACGACAGTAAGGCATGTGTTGCCAAAAAGAGTAAGAAATATTTTAATGAAAACATATTTAAACACGACATTTCAGGACAGAAAAATCTTTGAATCTTAGGCGTTATTGGCCAGTTTTACATTTTCCTCCAGTCAGTGTGCTTACCTGCTCGTGCCTATTTGTGATCTTTCTTCAGGCATATGAAAATCCACGACAAGGACCCCAGTGGAGCGGCTCCATCCAGCCCACCCTCACCCCCCAAACGCAGGCGTCTGCCCACCAAAAGGAAGTCCAGCCTGGAGGCCGACGGGGACCGGAGTGAGGAGCCAGTCAACAAGAAGGTGTCCCACTCGTCCCATATGCGTTCAGCCCCGTTACTCCTTTGCGCTAAATCCAGGGGTTCCTGGAGGCGCCATGATGGATTGTGAACCCCCCCATGCCCCCAGGTTCTGGAGGAGGTTCTGTTGGACAAGCAGGACCCAATCAGGGCTGATGATGAGCTCCTTCCCTGCCCCATCTGTTTCAAGACCTTCAACTGCAAGTACAACCTGGAGGCCCACATGGAGCTGCACCCAGACACCACGCTCAGGTAGCCCGCATGTGCCAGCATTGTATAGAGCGCACTGACGAAAACGCACTGACGAAAACGCACTGACGAAAACGCACTGACGAAAACGCACTGACTAGGGATGTGCTTTATTAATTGAAGAACAAATATTTCATAGAGGCATTGCGTATGAAACTTTGCATGTTTAGATTCAAGATTCTTTATTCGTCACATACATAGTTATATCAAGTACAACATGTAGTGAAATGAACCCTGACCGATCCAAGGACTGTGCGAAAAAGATAAAGAGAAAAACAACAGAGTAAAAAAGTGCAGACAATGTAAAAATAAAAGTGCAGACAAAATATACAACATATACAAAAACAAAAAGTGGCAAGTGGTCACGCATGAGATGTTTGTCGTGCAAAGCGCAGTGTGCATTGAGCATTGAAGTTTGTAGATTGATGTTTGTTTAATGATGCTAATTATTAGAAGATCTTAAAACTGAACCATAAAATATCACATTACAGATTCTGAAGTAGTTGGGTAAGGTGTGAGTTACATGGTGCAATCCTCTCTGTCGCCTTTCTCTCTTGTCCAACATGCCCAAGCTGCTCCTCCCTCTTTCCACCAAACAAATCCATTTGCAGTGAAGGCTCCCTAAGCATTTAATCAGTTGTGGGTAATGCTTAATTAATTCAGTTCCCACAATTTCCGGCCCAGTATTGCAATCATGCTATGACAGGCTTTTTCAGGCAGATCGCTCTTGTCTTCTGGTTTGTACTATTAGCTGTTTGTGTTGTTAGCCTCCTCGGCTGCGTACTGTTAGCTGTTTGTGTTGTTTGCCTCCTCGGCTGCGTACTGTTAGCTGTTTGTGTTGTTAGCCTCCTCGGCTGCGTACTGTTAGCTGTTTGTGTTGTTAGCCTCCTCGGCTGCGTACTGTTAGCTGTTTGTGTTGTTAGCCTCCTCGGCTGCGTACTGTTAGCTGTTTGTGTTGTTAGCCTCCTCGGCTGCGTACTGTTAGCTGTTTGTGTTGTTAGCCTCCTCGGCTGCGTACTGTTAGCTGTTTGTGTTGTTAGCCTCCTCGGCTGCGTACTGTTAGCTGTTTGTGTTGTTAGCCTCCTCGGCTGCGTACTGTTAGCTGTTTGTGTTGTTCGCCTCCTCGGCTGCGTACTGTTAGCTGTTTGTGTTGTTCGCCTCCTCGGCTGCGTACTGTTAGCTGTTTGTGTTGTTCGCCTCCTCGGCTGCGTACTGTTAGCTGTTTGTGTTGTTCGCCTCCTCGGCTGCGTACTGTTAGCTGTTTGTGTTGTTCGCCTCCTCGGCTGCGTACTGTTAGCTGTTTGTGTTGTTCGCCTCCTCGGCTGCGTACTGTTAGCTGTTTGTGTTGTTCGCCTCCTCGGCTGCGTACTGTTAGCTGTTTGTGTTGTTCGCCTCCTCGGCTGCGTACTGTTAGCTGTTTGTGTTGTTAGCCTCCTCGGCTGCGTACTGTTAGCTGTTTGTGTTGTTAGCCTCCTCGGCTGCGTACTGTTAGCTGTTTGTGTTGTTAGCCTCCTCGGCTGCGTACTGTTAGCTGTTTGTGTTGTTAGCCTCCTCGGCTGCGTACTGTTAGCTGTTTGTGTTGTTAGCCTCCTCGGCTGCGTACTGTTAGCTGTTTGTGTTGTTAGCCTCCTCGACTGCGTACTGTTAGCTGTTTGTGTTGTTAGCCTCCTCGACTGTGTACTGTTAGCTGTTTGTGTTGTTAGCAGATACTGCTCCTTGAAAAAAATGTAGTATTTGGAAAGCTTGATTCGCTGTGTGACATGTGTCAATAGCCACCTACTTACATCGGGCTTGGATCAGCGAACACTGGTGCAGGGCTTAGTAGGTATGGGGGAGGGGTACAGAGATGGCTGGGTTATAACAAAATGCCAGAGAGACGTGTCTGACAGAGTTTGGCTGCCGGATTTCTGGATGGGAGCCCTCAGCCAAAGAGGCCCTTCTGTAGACAAATCAAGGTCTCAAACACTGAGTTAATTGCTGCATACTTTGACCATTGAAAGCCTGATAGCAAAAAGTATTCAAGTGAAAAACACTGACAGGGCCTATGCCATATTTTAAGTCTTATTTAGGAAGGGCTTTTAAATTAGTGATGTCCATTTAGTGGGTATTACTTGAAGGACTGAAACCAGCCACATTTGTAAGATTGCCAGTCCCATTCCAGTGGAGGAGGGTAATCTAGGGCTGAAGTACTCTGAATAGGATTAAGCTTGCCTGTTTTAATCCTGGGGGGTTGGGGTGGACCAGAGGGATAGGGAGCCAGAGTCACAAGCAAAACCTTCCAATCTGGCCGAGTGTTGTGGGGTCGCGTGTTGTGGATCCTTTGGTCCCCTGCATTATCGCTGTCCTGTGATACTTCATTAGTCATGAAATGTATGTAGGCAAATGCACATCAGTCCATGAACATTTACCTTCCGGATGTGTTATGGTGAGTGGGGGCAGAGAGTGGCTTAGTGGGCTAAGTGCCCATGATGAGACGATCACTGGTTTGAGCCCCGGCCTCAGCAAAATAGTCACATGTGCATGGGCCCTTGAGATGGGGTAGGCAAACAGAAGCTTTCCCGTGTGCCTGTACTTGTACTTGTGCAAATAGTAAATAAAGGATTTATGATATGAACACACACCTAAATGCCCACCTGTCTGATCCCCAGAACAGTTCTTTCATGCCAGATTTGTGCTCTCTGGAAATGGTGCTTGTTCTGTGACCCGTGTTCTGATGTTGAATCAGTGTCTATGAGTGGTCTAGGGGGGCCTCCTCAAACCAGTTTTACCCCCCAACCCCAGCAGGTCAACACCTTGGACTGTCTGGCTTCCTTAGACTCTGTTATATTGAAGAGTGCCCTTACACATCTTCCCCACCTTCCAAGTGCCATGTGGGATGGTAAAACGAATGCAGGGTATCATCACCGGCAATAAGCAGCTGTCACACTCAGCCCTCAAGAAGCACCTGGAGATTGCTAGAAGTAGCTAATCTTAGCTCCATGTGCTGAGCTCAAAACATTCACAGTTCAGGATTATGGATAGATCTGCATGTTTTTCTGTACTATTTTATTCATGGGGATCTGTTTTTAGTAAATGTATTTAAGCTTCAAATCTTGTGTATTACATTTAGATATCTATAACATTTAGACAACAATCTGTCGATCGATACATCCATCCATCCATTTCCCATCCATTTACCCAATACAGTCAAAGTTAGCCTGTAGCTTTTCCCAGGCGGCACAGAACACATGGCAGGAGAACATCCTGGGTATGATACCAGTCCATCACAAGTCCTTTCACACCTGATGGGCAGTTCAAAGATGCTGGAGTGCCTGGAAGAAACCCATCTTTGGTAACTTATCATGGCACTAATGCTGCTCTCCCCCCCCTCCCCCCAGGTGTGATGTCTGCTGCATTTCTTTCCGTACACATCGTGGTCTGCTACGCCATAATGCTGGCATCCACAAGCTGCTGCCCAAAGATCCTGCCGGTCGCCCTTTCATACAGAACAACCCCTCCATCCCGTTGGGTTTCAATGATCTGGCCTTCATTGACTTCTCCTGCCACAAGTTCCCTCAAATTGCGCAGGTGAGCATTCCCATTCTACAGAGATTGAAGCCTGGACCTTCAGTCTGCAGCAGAACACTGCAGACTGATACCTTTTCCTAGTCTTGATATTCTGTCCTCTCACTGTTGTTTCTCATGTAGGTTTGGTGTGAAACTAACCTTCGTCGGACCTCCAGCAAATTTCACCGGTTCGTATGCGAGAACTGCAACAAGGCCTTCCCCCTGCAGTTGGCTCTCAACCTCCACGTGGCCACGCACAGCCCTGAGGTGGAGGCTGAGGAATTGCGCCCGGCCAGCCAGGACATCCCTGCAGAAAGCCAGAAGGCCAGTTTCATGGAGTCACTGGGCTTGCAGCACATTTCTCAGGTGAAGCCTGTTCCCTCTGAGGAAGAGGCCAGGCAGGCAGAACTGGACAGTATCAGAGTCATCCATGTGGAGCCAACAAACTCCAACCTACCTCAGGAAGCCGGTTGCCTTGGCGGTCTAAGCCTGCCTCCACTGGACCCCACCTCAGTGCAGAATTTGACTCCGAGTGCTACCTTTAGTATTTTATCTTTACAGCCTTTCCAGAAGGGTTTCATTCTCCAACCTGACAGTGGCTTTGTGGTCAACCCCGTCTGTGGCGAGAGTGGAATGGAGCTGGCAGACATCCAGCAGATCCTCAAGATTGCATCCTCTGCATCCACCCAGATTACCTTGCCGCCTCTCTCAAAGGCTCCCTGTAATGCTGCAAGCTCTGGCTACAGACAGATGCCTCAGCTCAAGCCAAAGCCCCTGGTGATTCCCCGTTCCAATATGGCAGCCTCCACCCCGCCCCCCCTTATGGGTACCCAGCAGGGTTTGCCGGGCTCCATCAGTCCCAGCTTACCGCCACCAACCAGTCAGTTACTCAAGACTCCAGAGGAGTCGTCATCTTCATCTACGTCTGCTTCTGACAGTCAGATTTCCTTGGAGAAACTGCAGATGGAAGCTGAGTGCATGGGCAATGCCCTGACGCCTATGGATGCCGATAAGCGCCAGATCAAGCAGGAGGAAGATGAGGACAGGGAAATGGGTAGTGCCAACATGAAAAAGGCAACAGGGCACAAAGCTTCATATCCTTGTCGTTATTGCAACCAGGTCTTTGCCTTTCCCGGAGTCTTGCAGGCGCACATGCGCTGCCACCTTGGCATCTCACCCTATCAGTGCAACATCTGTGACTATGTGGCCCCGGACAAAGCCACATTGATACGGCACCTGCGCACGCACAGTGGTGAGCGGCCGTATGTCTGCCGCATCTGCCACTACCCATTCACCGTCAAAGCCAACTGTGAGCGGCATCTGCGCAAGAAGCACTTGAAGAACACACGCAAGGACATTGAGAAGAACATTGAGTATGTGTCGACCAGTGCAGGCAGTGTGCTTAACCCACTGGACTCTGCCGGGTCTAATGGAACCATCTGCCGATTCTGCGGGGAGGACTTGAGGAGCTACCGTGCCCTGCAGATCCATCTGCGCACTCACAACGGCTGCCAACGCAAACTCTTTGAGTGTCAGAAGTGTGGAGCAGCCTTCCTTGCTATGAGAAACTGCATACACCACTTGCTAAAGCAGCACCCTGAGGTGCAGGAGCGGGAGATAGAGGAGCACATAACTACTTTGCTGCCAGCTGTTGCCTCACGGCCTAATGCAGTCCCCCAAAATGGGCTTCTTCCAAGCAGTTCTCCCCACCCTGTCAAGGTGGAGGAACTTTACACAAGTGACCCAGAAGAACCACTTGACTTTTCCAGTAAAGGCTGTGGAGTTGTTGGATCTGTAAGCATCCATTCCATTCCTGGAATTAAGCCAGAGGTCCTTCATACCACCGAGATGTCCTCCTATGACAACTTTATGCAACCCATTGACTTATCTATTCCCAAAAACTCAGATAGGAATCTGAATCAAGAAGATACCTGTACTATGTCTTGCAGCCCAGCCACAAAAGAGATTAAAAGAGAAACCACAACTTCTGGTGGCTCAGACGTCCCTGACCCCACGATCCTTCAGACTAAGGATGATACAGACATGCCTGTTGAGGAGAAGCCTTGTCAATCAAATCCTTGTCAGCTCACACCCTCTGTCAATGGCACCCAAGCAAATGTTGCCCGGTCTTCAAGGCTAAAGCCCCTACTGCCTAAGCCAACTTCGGCTCCCCTCAAGGAGCTGCCCCCACTGGCCTCCATAGCTCAGATTATCTCCTCTGTTTCTGCTGCATCCGACTTGCTGAAGAGAGACAGTACTTCAACTCCTAGCAGTTTCAACAAGACCACTAACCCCACAGGTCCCCAGTCAAGCACAGATCAAACTGAGGAACAACCACAAGCAGGTGCAGACAACCCCAATAAAGTAGAGTCTCACCTTGACCCATCAAGTAAGAAAGCCAAGAACAGACGCAGCCGAAGCAAAGAGACGCCCAGAAATAACTTTGCTAATCCTTGTACAGGCAGTGGGATTGACTTGGAGTCTAGTGGGGAATTTGCTAGCGTGGAGAAGATCCTGGCCACTACTGATGCTAACAAGTTCAGTCCGTACTTGCAGTCGAGCTCGGGTTTGCTGGCAAAAGAGGAGGTAGAGCATCCTGCTAACAGTGAAGATGAGAAAGAGGGGCAAGACACGAAACAGCAGCACCCGCAGCAGTCCAAAGGGAAGAAAAATGCATATTCCAACTCCGTGCAGAAGATGACCTGTCCTTTCTGCCCTCGAGTCTTCCCCTGGGCCAGTTCTTTACAAAGACACATGCTTACACATACAGGTAAAGCACCTACCCTGTACAGCTATATGCAACTTGATAAGCACAGTACAAAAATGCTTTTTACATAGTGCTTGAGTCTTTCCATACCCCTGTCAACATGCAATGCTCAATGGCCATGACATTCTCATTGCTAAGGCATTATAGATACTGGCATTGCTAAGACTGTCAGAGCTCACGAAGTACCTAAGCAGAGAGCTGCCCGAAAATAATCACCTCTTAACTGGCTAGCCCTGCAAAGTGAAGCAGAGAGAGTTCATTTCTTTTGTGGTTTAGTCTAGTACACTTTGATTTATGATGTCAGTTTTTATTGCCATGAATTATTTTATTGTTTATTATTTTAGAAATTATTGTGGACCTGTGGCTAGTGCCGAAATCCTAGGTCAACCATATGTAGAAATGTGCCTTTCTGCCATAGCATACTTGTAAACAGAAGGTGTTTTACTTGTACAACTTTGTGTTGGGTTAGAAATTTATCCTGTACTGGGGTTGGGAAGAAAGTGGTGAATTGAGTGAATGGGCTCATCACCCCATAACATCCACATGCCTCCGCTTGTACAGTTACTTAGTAAGACATGCCACTTCTTCTGGGTTATAGGTCAGAAGCCGTATCCTTGCCCAAAATGTGATGCCTTCTTTTCCACCAAGTCCAACTGTGAGAGACACCTCCTGCGCAAGCACGGTGTGGCTAGTCGTGCCCTACGACGCAATGGTGCCATGCCCAAGGCCAAAGACATGGACGAGGGCTCTCATGAGAGCGCAGGTAATCCATAGTGGCAATGCACACTTGTCTGTGGCACTGTGGCTTGTTGTGTAATAACCAGAAGTAGAGATATCAGGTCCAGAGAGTACAAATCCAGACCAAGATTTTGTTTCAACCAACCAGTTGAGTACTCTGTGACTGTGACCCTTTATACTCAACTGGTTGGTTGAAACAAAATCTTGGTCTGGATTTGTACTCTCTGGACCTCAAATCTCCACCTCTGGTAATAACTGATGAGTGATGTGCTTCCTGGTAAGCCTTGTTGTGATCCAGCAGCAAGCCAGGTTCATTTTATTGATGCATCAGTATGTACAGTTGTCTGAATTGTACCTTTGGGCTTGCAGAAGACGGTGACTGTGGCTTTTTTGAGTTTTTCTGGTTTAGAAATTAGGAAGTTAGAAAAATATCAACACCTGAGCATGTTTAACATGAAGCGTAGTATAAGAATGAAGTAGTGTTAGAGGATTTTATTTTATATTTTAGGAGACTCAATCCGTGTCTGCCTTTCAGAAAGCATGTCAGAGTCAGATCTTCTGCCCGGGGACACTCTGGACCTTAGCACCACTGAGGCTGTGAAGGATGAAGCTGAACCGCAGTCTGTACCTGAAGAGCTGGAGCCATCTACTGAAATTCCACAGATGAACCAGAAGAGGGAGTCAGATAGCCCAGGAGGGGAGGAGCTTGTGGAAAGCAAACACATCCATGATGATGACTCACAAAGCAACAAAAGCCTGGATTTGAACTTTGCCAGTAAGCTCATTGACTTCAAGTTCTCAGAGAGTGACCAGCAGGAGTTGCCCGCAGAGGAGACCTTGGGGCCAGAGAGCAGGGCCGCGACGGAGGAGCCCATGCACACTTGCAAGAGCTGCAGGAAGAGCTTCCGCTACGCTGCCACCTTGGCCCGTCATGAGAAGGCGCACCTACATGAAGGTTGCCAGGGGGAAGGGGGAAGGGAAGTGGGACGGCGCGCCATCGAGGCTGCTGCCTGTCCCCTCACGTCCATGGAGGTGAAGCAGACCGATGAGGAGGAGGACCAGGGAGACAAGAGGCCCACGACAGAGAGCGAGGGCGTCGGCAGCGGGGAGGACAGCAGCTCTGAGGAAGAAGAGAAGGAGAAGGAGCCCAAGAGTGACGAGGATGGCGGAGCGGCAGAACCGAAAAACAGCGACGGGGAGCAGGGGACAGGAACAGTGGGCAAAACTGACAAAAGGAAGAAGATCTGCATCGTGTGCCACAAGCGTTTCTGGTCCCTGCAGGATTTAACACGCCACATGCGTTCTCACACAGGTAAGCAGTCAGTCAGAGGGAGAAAATCATTAGCACAGAATGTTTCTGCACATGATGACCACCTGTGGCCCCTGCAAAATTAATCAACCAAAAATGCTAAAAAACAATTAGTCTATTGGCCCTGGCCCCATGTGAAAATCAGATTTGTAGTGATGCCGACACTGAATCCCACAATGCACCAGCACATGGTGCATATTGTAGTTAGCATTCATGTCAATGGTTTATCTGGCTGCTCTGTGATGCGTTTGTTTACCTGGACAGGTGAAAGACCCTACAAGTGCCAGACGTGTGAGCGCACGTTTACACTCAAGCACAGCCTGGTGCGGCACCAGCGCATCCACCAGAAGCCACGGGACGCCGAGGATGAGCATGTGGAGGCCCATCAGCCACACGAAGGCACTACCGCAGACAAAGAGGCTTCCGGCAGTCACTCGGGCAGTGAGAGCGAGTCGCCGGCCTGCAGTGCCAGTCCTGCCTCCGAGAACGAGGGCGAGACCTCAAGCAAGGCGAAGGAGGAACTGTACACTGCGGGCCCTCCCGGCACAGAGCCGTCCGCCAATCCGTCACCGAGGCCCCCTCCCGAGTCAGGCAGCATGGAGGACGCCTCGGATGGCTACATCAAGGGCTTACTGGGGATCCACACAAAGCCGTCACTGGAGCTCATCCTGTCTGCCAGCGAGCTCCCCCTAGTGGGCGTGGAGTAACACGTGGTTCCCGTAAAAGGAGCCAACTCAATCTTTGCACAGGAATTCTGTCGCAGTGATCAGCAATGCCATATGACAAATATCACTCTAATGCAACTGTAAAGAAGAGAGAGCAAGCAGCATCTTGTTTCTGAGTGCCTTACTACTTTTTTTTTGCTAAATCTTTGTATCACAATTATATTTAGTGGATAATATAATTTTTTTAAATAGTATTTTAAGATGAATATTTTTGATCTATATAGAATTACAAAGCATTCAATAAATGATTTACTGTACTTGTCTGTTTTGATTAACTGAGATGTATATTTAAACCACAGCTGTACTTAAGTATTGTATCAGCTGTTTTAAAAAAAAAAAAACAAATTTAGACAGGGTGGCTTGTCAGATGCCTGGGAGAGTGAAGTCACACACACACAACTGGAAAGCAACACTTTGCTGAAGGGTTTGGGTTTTTGTTCTTTTGCGTTCCTATTCCATCATGGACATTCTGTAGGAGGAACGAGGATAAAGATAAACATCAGCTGAGCCTGACATTTTAAATATTTTTTTTCCTTTTTATTTTTTTTTTTGGGAATTCATCTGTGTCTCATCTGACTACTCACATGCTGGAGACATCTAGGCAATATTTGCCTCACTTTAATTTACACGTGTCCGTCACCATACTTAATGATCTTCCCTCTGCATTCAGTCGCAGATCTGATGACAAAGGCCCCCTGGATGGCCGGCCCACATGCTTCGTTGTCCACCTCGGCCTGTCAGGGTTAGGAAACCGTTGACACCTTGAGTGAGCCGTTGCCACTCGGTGCCCTATGCCATCTTCAAGAACCCCTTCCCTGTATCTCCTTGCTTGAAGACGTCTTCCAAATATTTTACGTCAAAGTAAAGCCTTACCTCTGACTTTCTGCAGCAGGAGGTTCCCAGCACGTTTTGGTTTCTGGTGGAACACTAATGGGTTTTTCTTCTTTTGTACTTGAACAGTTTATCCCGTGGGCTGCCGAAGCAGTAGTGATACCATGGAGCCTCATTGCCTTAGAAATAAAAAATGCCATGGGGGTGACTTTGGATATATTTTTCAACAGTTTGGTATACTTACCCTCATTAAAAGGAACCTCAGAAACATATGAGACAAACCTCAAGGAGCACAAAAAAAACCAGTGTAGCGGCAAAGAATGATGGGACATTTTGTGGTGTCATTTTTGAGTTCATTTCAGCAATATCTCTGATTAGACTATTGCAGACCTGGCTTTAACCAAAAACAAATCATTACTACCACAGAAACGGGGGGGGGGGGGGAACAATCGTATAACTGTAAAAAGCAAGCGATGCAAGTGAAATGTGTGCAAGTTTATAGCGTTTAGAACACCGCTGAGAAAATGAGTTAGAGAGGTGTTGGTTTTAGAGGTGGTGGGAAAGCTGGTTCTTGAATGGCTGAGTGTCCACGTCATCTACCAATGAAAAGTCTGTAGTCTAATGGGCGGGGCTTTTTATATTAAAGAAATAAGGGCTTGCTAAAAATATATGCAGCTAAATGGGACGAAATGATGTGAACTGGCTTTCCCATTGCATTTTCCTTTTCCTGTTTGTTTGCGTGTGTGCCCGTGTGTATGTCAGGCATGGATTTCCATAAAAAATATACACTGACTGTTTTTAATGTATTTATTGAGAACCCAGACTGTGGAGGAGAGGTTCTCTAAGGAGAAGCCATGTATTACCACATTTATGCTGCAGAGAGGAAAATAAAAATCAAATGTATCAGATGTTCTCCCAGGTCAGTTTCTGGGACTGCTACTAGTAATGATTATTTGATTCTAAAGCTTTATGTAGACATTTATGTAGGCCAATGTCTCTAGATGGTTGGTTTTTTTGTAATTAGTTTGAGAAATAAATGTTTTCACCAATTTATTAATACATGTAAGACTGTGAAATTGATTGTTTTCATCTGTTGGTGAGTCGTAGACTAGTGGTGCATGTTAATCTGGTTTGTTCAGTGATTCATATATATATATAAATATATATATATATATATATATATATATATATATTATTTTATTTCCGTGCTCTCAGGGCTTTTACAGAATGCATATATATATATATATATATATATATTTTTTTTTTTTTTTGCTTCCTGAGTTGCTTCCAGTACCCCTCCCCCAGCCCCAAAAGTAATAAAACATAAATCGCTACATTTAGCACTTGGCTGTAAGTTCATGTGTGAAACAGGAAAACAGGACAAAATCGATGTTGAAGACGACAGTCTGGTGCTTGGCAGGTGGCATCTTGCATGTGCTTTTCATCAGGAATGGTCAGTCTTTCTCCTCCGTCCACCAGCCTCGACCCCCACGGAGTCGCCTTCGGCTGTGTTGGGGCTGCTTGTCTCACTGCTGAAGTTCTGTCTAACTGCTAAAGGGAATATAGTTCCTGCTGCCGCACCCCCACCAGGCAGGTAGTACGGGGCCAGGACTACCTGAATGTTTGGTACTCTGCTCCTCCTCCATATTGCTGAGCTTTGAAACGGCTGTTTTAAAACCGTAATAAAATACAAACCATGAAAGGGTGTGAATCCAAATTGTTTGGGCTTTTTTTTTAGTTTATTTATCATTACTGCTGGACCGGCAGCACAGATGCAGGTACTCATCGTAATGATTGGATGATTACCCACAAAGCTTTGACACCAGTAATTTGTCAGTTGCACACTAGCAAGCAGGTACAGGTCTAACTTTCCATTGGTCGCTTAATATCCAATCAGGTTATATATGACTGTGACTGGCAGTCCTGCATAATTCCACCGACCACAACCTGAATTAATTCTTTAATTTTCTCTCCCCCCAAGAAGAGCTACAGTTATTCCTTCGCATTATTCCAAATTTTGCAGTTTACCAGTGCAGGGTTTACATTTGTTTCCCCCATCCTGAAATCAAAACAAACGTTTCTTTAACCCTTGTGTACGTACCTTGACTCGGCATACACGTTTAAAAATCAAGCCACAAGTAACTAACTATGGAAACTTTGGTCAAATACCTCATTCCAGAAGACTAAGGACAGTTTCTAAACAAACTGAACTTTTTTCGTCTTATGGTTGCAATGGGCATATGATTCGGTGTGGAGGCAGTTCCCAGATGATGCCACGTGCTTTTTATCCGCAACAATTTACTATAAACTTAAGGCAAAATAGCTTACAATTGTTTTATGGTCATTTATTTGCCGGAACAGTGCCGGGTCGCTGGTAGTGCCCGAACATGGTAGTGTAGTTTTATTTTTACGTCTGCATTTTTAAAATGCTGCATTTGCAAACGGCGCGCGACCGCTTTTTTACCCTTAGTAAAGTAGCAGTGTTTCCTTTAAGTCCCTTGTACACAGGGGTTAAATTAGCAGAGAACTATCAAACATACAATTATCACAACAGCTTTGAAGACCGTATGCAACTTTAAAAGGATGCAGCCCCTGAATTCGAGCACAGCCCACGACCGACATTGCACCAGGACGTTAGAAAGTAGTGACCCCTATACCATAAGAGGATGATACAAGTAAAATATTTTTCCAAGTCGCAGCGAAAAAGCATAAATTAACTAGATCGATCTTGGGATTTTGTAAATCGGTATTGAATCTTCAAAAACAGGATTGTGATTAATCATAAAATAACATTTTTCCCACTCCTACCCCTGATACAACTGAACTATTGACCATCACTATGGACCGGAACACACACATACACAAAAATGCAGCTAACCCTAAACAAATGGATGCCATCGGCATGACATATTAATACCACGCAACAGAGGCTGAGCAAGTCCTTGGTTAACATCAGGCGTAGGATGGCCTACCAAGCTACCGTAAAATTAGGAATTTACAAAAAATCTGATTGACAATGGGTCGTATTAAGTTGACGTCATTGTCCAAGGTACGCATAAATGAAAACGAGGTGGCAGCCATTTTACCGGAATGCGAGTGACAACAGCAGCAAGAAAACGTTCAGCAGCGTTCACGGTTTGACTTCTGAGATTCAGATTGAGTTCTAGGTAATTTTTTTTCGAACTGGTTGGTTCGACTTTGAAGAAATTCGAGTTCTAATGAGAGTGAGAACTGAGGTACCACTGTACAGCTTTTCATAGTCCTGAGCACTCGCTATACATTTAGTTTATATGAAACCTTCTTTAACGTTGAAAAGAAATACAGAACCTTACGCATCTGTGCGACGGACGTCTCCGACATTCCCTGGTCAAATGGCCGCTACGCACAAATACGCATATAACTTAATACAACCCATTTCTTCTAAGCATGGCCATGTCAGCGGGAATACAGATCGGATATGGCTCACATAATTTACAGTGGAAAACCGTCAGTTCGTGGTACGGTTCGGTTCTTGGTGACAGTGTCGTTATGTAATTTAGCCAAATTCAGTTTACTTGCAATGCAAAAAAAAATAAAAATGCCCCACAACGAAGAATATACAGTACATGCTGATTAAGAAAGTACATGTTTTAAAATGGCACATTTCAACAAGAAAACAATTTTCAAGTTTTTGTTCTCACACAGTAAGACAGTAAAATTATTATGTCACAGTTGCAGGATAGGTGACAGGCGCGTGGGGGGACAAAAGGACAAACAGAAGTGCAAAAAAGACAACAGTGCAAACAAAAGGCAATATAATAAACTACAAAAAAACATATAACAAAAAGGTGGTGCATTGGGGAAAGATGTGCAAATAGCATACTCGATATATAAAATCATGCTTAACATGTTGTAGCGTGGAGGTACCGGCGGCCAGCGCGGCAGATTGGACTGATGACAGCCCTGTAAATAGTTCTCCGTAGTCGCTTATATTGTAGGTAAATGTGCTGTGTCTTATGTCACATATAGTGTGGAATGTTTATTGATGTATTGCATAGGTGTGTGTGTGTGTGCGCGCGCGCGCTCCTACTCCTAATAGGCATGGTGGGCAGTCTGAGTGCATTGTCAGTACAAGTGGTACAAGAGCAATAAACGACTCTTAGTGGTCAAACCCAGAACCGTCTCTGCCTGATCCTTGTACGCAACATGGCTCGGCGACCCACTTTTACAATATAAAAACGCATTCTCCAGTCCAAACAAATGACTCCCATTCAAGCTGTACCGTGAAAGAGTAGACATTCTCTAACCCAAACAGACTAAGAGCTCCCGTTCCACCACATCCCAAAGATGCTCTATTGGGTTGAGATCTGGTGACTGTGGGGGCCATTTTAGTACAGTAAACTCATTGTCATGTTCAAGAAACCAATTTGAAATGATTCGAGCTTTGTGACATGGTGCATTATCCTGCTGGAAGTAGCCATCAGAGGATGGGTACATGGTGGTCATAAAGGGATGGACATGATCAGAAACAATGCTCAGGTAGGCTGTGGCATTTAAACGATGCCCAATTGGCACTAAGGGGCCTAAAGTGTGCCAAGAAAACATCCCCCACACCATTACACCACCACCACCAGCCTGCACAGTGGTAACAAGGCATGATGGATCCATGTTCTCAGTCTATTTACGCCAAATTCTGACTCCACCATTTGAATGTCTCAACAGAAATCGAGACTCATCAGACCAGGCAACATTTTTCCAGTCTTCAACTGTCCAATTTTGGTGAGCTCGTGCAAATTATAGCCTCTTTTTCCTATTTGTAGTGGAGATGAGTGGTACCCGGTGGGGTCTTCTGCTGTTGTAGCCCATCCGCCTCAAGGTTGTGCGTGTTGTGGCTTCACAAATGCTTTGCTGCATACCTCGGTTGTAACGAGTGGTTATTTCAGTCAAAGTTGCTCTTCTATCAGCTTGAATCAGTCGGCCCATTCTCCTATGACCTCTAGCATCAACAAGGCATTTTCGCCCACAGGACTGCCGCATACTGGATGTTTTTCCCTTTGCACACAATTCTTTGTAAACCCTAGAAATGGTTGTGCGTTAAAATCCCAGTAACTGAGCAGATTGTGAAATACTCAGACCGGCCCGTCTGGCACCAACAACCATGCCACGCTCAAAATTGCTTAAATCACCTTTCTTTCCCATTCTGACATTCAGTTTGGAGTTCAGGAGATTGTCTTGACCAGGACCACACCCCTAAATGCATTGAAGCAACTGCCATGTGATTGGTGATTAGATAATTGCATTAATGAGAAATTGAACAGGTGTTCCTAATAATCCTTTAGGTGAGTGTATATCTTCACAGTAACGAGAAAACGAGAGTCTTTGTCGCCATCTACAGACTCAATCTCAGTCAGGTCTCGGGCTATACTGAGATTAACACATTTATGTTTTATGTATTAAAAGGAATGAAAAGATCAAAGAAGTACAAACTAGTAAAAAAAAAATTAAAAATACCATATATTATAGAAATAACAGTAAAGGTAAGCTAAAAAGAAAAAAATAACAATGGAAGAAAAAAAACAAAACGGAACTGATACAGCAATGATACATGAGAACACGAAAATAAAGTAAAATATAGTAAAATAATATGAGCAAATTAAAAAGTCAATCTAAATAGAATTCTTTCAAGTATGTTAAGTCACTCCGCTTCTTTGATGTCTTCTGGCAGTGTGTTCCTCGGTTTTGGAGCAGAATAGCTAAAAACTGGCAACTAGCAATAAAAGCATGCATCAATTTTTCAGCCGTATTACATGACAAAAAGAGATCTGATTTTTATCATACCTCTGTGTGAGTATTTTGGAGAGTAATAAGAATTAGGAACTTGAAAGAGTGTCTCTTATAGACTGTGTTCTTACTGAGAGACTTCAGTGGGAAGTGATAAAGATACCTTAGGCGTTATTACGTCACAGGCAGGCATAGGCAGACAAGGGGAAAACAAAAAGGGACTTTATTAAACAAAACAACAAGCAAGGCAAAAGGAAATAGGACCACAAGGGATCCAAATAGGGAAGAGAGAATCAGGCAAGAACAAAGGACACAGGGCAGACGGGGGAGCACATGCAGGCAGCAACATCAATGACTGGACTGGGGAGCTCAAGACAGGGAGGCACATTATAACACCACTGATGAGGGAGCAGACGAGAGGCACCTGCCAGTTCCCCATGCTCTCCCTGCCGCGTGCCAATTTGAAATCATGACGTCACATGGCAGTTGGGACCCCGTGATATTCTGTGTTGCCTTGATAGTAGAACAGTAGAAGGAGACAAACAGATCTTTGCCGAGGTTAACTTCTGCCGACCAGGTGTAGGGGCAGTGAGAAGTGGCCTCTTTTTCGTCCTCTGCGGGTTGTGTTTATGGTTTCATTCAACAATCTGACAGTCCTCACATGTGGATTAACTTATCTGGGGACACTAGGCTCACATCAGTATGGACAGTCAGATATTACCAATTAATAATTAAATTTTTAGTGGGGCGGGGCCTTTATGTTTGCTGTGACCCTAGGCTAGTCCTGCTAATTACAAAAACAATTTATAAAATATAAACAATGATTTATCCAGCTGCATTGAGTGGTTTGAATAATATCTGCTGTTTTGTTGTAAGCAGTTATTATGGTTTTTCTTTATGCATTTTTTTACTTTTTTTTTTATTTATTAAGGATTGATCTGTTTATTCATGCATAATCAAGCCCAGCCTTCAAGTGTAACTTGTCATTTATTGCTTAGCAGACAATTTAAACTTAAAGTTATTTACTTTGCCCATATATATAGCTGGATATGTCTATTACTCGGGATTGAACAAGCAAAATTAGATTCCCAAATCCCTAGCATTATTTCTCACACTGCCAGCTTTAATTACAGTTATATTAATTACAAATCTTCAAACACATTCTCTAATGTATAGTAACTTTTGATGAACAGAAATACACTACATTTAAAAAAATGTACATTTGCTAGCTGTTTCAGTTAAAGGTGTTTCTGAGCTGCTGCAATTGTTCTGCATTTCATATAGTTTGAGACATGTCTAAAAAAGAAGGAGAAAACCAAAGACAGCCCTGGTGTTCTCTTGTATCTCTCATCCCTCATCCTGCACTTCTCCCCTCCAGTTCTCCATCTCCAGCTGCTCTACCACAGCTAATGTTGCTCTGGTGCCCCATCCAATCATTGAAGATGCCTGCCTTCTCTTTGTTTGCAGGGCTTTGGAGATGGAAGGAGAAAAGCAGCCAAACCCCCAATTTCAATAATTATCCATCCATCATTCTGCTCCTTCCACTACTGATGGTCAAAACGACGATTCGTGAACCATTTGCTGTATTTTCTATCCCCACTAGATGGTGCTGTTGGTTTACTTTGGGGCAGGTTTGAGTCCTTTTTTGAACAGATGGCACCATCTAGTGGGGCCAGAAAATACATCAAATAGTTCATGAAGCATCATATTGGCCATCATTACCTTGAGTACAGCATCTCAGGCAGGCTTGGAGCCTATCGCAGGCAGCACAGGGTACAAGGCAGTGGTGCATGCTGGATGAGATGCCAGTTCATCTGGGAACACACATGGTCACACAATATGGGAATTTTAGGGACTCTGGGAGGAAATCTGCAAAACGTGATGAACATGGAGTTCCCTGTGCTTCCTGTCCTAGACACACAACCCAGTATTAGATGAATGGTTATGGAACATGGATAGATTACAGAAAATGGTACTAGTTAAAATTCATACGCATCCCTGTCAAATAGAATTTTATCAAAGGCAGCATATCAAATAAAGAGGTAAAACTCAACAAAATTACAATGGGCTCCCCTGTAAAGAAGTGAATATAATATATCAACTCATCACTCAAAAAAGACTCTATGGCCGACAAAGCTCTTTATTTTCCCACGTGACACACAGGAGGTAATGATACATATTTTGTGTTTCTTCTGTAAATCTCAACAAAAGGTGTAAAACCTGAAAAACAAACTGTGAAAATAAAGCATTTAAAGACTAAAGGTATTAAAAGACTAAAGAAGACTCAAGACAAAAAAGATTTTAGGATTGTCTTATAATAAAATACTAAAAATATTACTTCTCTTAAATGAATAAGTAATTTCTAGAAAATAATAAGGTTATTGTGGTAGAACAGTAACAACGTTGGGCAGGAACCCAAACAGTGATTATAATAGCTCCTATAGATATACAGTATATATTAAGTTTTTTACACAGTATCTGTATAAGCAATGAGAGCACATGGCTGAAATACATCCACACTCAAAGTCCCTCAGGATGAAATTTGTGTTACATCATGCAAGTTTATATGCAAAGCACCTGGCCAATGGCCAGGCTTTTCTGTCCAGTATTACAGATGGACGTTGGTGTTCTATTGCATCAAATGCAAGCATATTTTTATTTCATAAATGATTAAATCACTGTTTAAGGCAAATTTCCCAAGCTGATTGTCCTATTTGTAAATATCCTGCCAGACCACTCAAAATAAGGCTGATATGATGCAATGATGTGAATATCCATGGTAACTGATATGAAAAGACACATGAACTCCCAAGTGCTGTCCTTTGTCTGAAAATAAAAAAATTAGAATATGCTCCAAGCAAGAGGAAGTTGTGGTAACACGTCTACATTTAGTGTGAAAGATGAGGTCTGCTAAGCCATTGTGTACTAAGTACAAATTAATTGCTATTAATTACAAATTAAAGAGACCAAAATCATGGTAGAAACTGGACCTAAACAGGACAGAATTTAAGCATTGCTACTTTCGCTCCCTTTTCAGGGTTTTTTTTTTTTTGTTCTTTTCTGTAATGAACAACAGATAATCTCTGCCACAGGTGTCCTTAGTGCAGGTGCCATTTGATTTCATTAACTCTGAGAACATTAGAACTTTAGCGATTCAATGATATACACTGTGGTGTGAGTAGCCAAACCTGTTACTGAAGGGAACCAATTGTTTTAAAGAGACCAGGTGAATCTTCTGGATAATTAATTGTCTTAATTCTCCATATGGACACTCCTCTGCAGATTTAACCAATCCCCAGAAACAAGCCTGGCTACATACGAATTGAGTTATTTCTGTGACTGAGATTCTGTGTTCCCTCATTGTGGAGAGGTTTTGGTTTTGCAAAGGCCTGCACCCCGATTTTGAGAATCAGGGCTGGCTAAAGCTGGGGCCACCCGCCTCTAGTTGAAACACTCAACGTAGTTTGCTGGAAGCATCCCAGATTTTCCTGTCCTCTGCACCGTCCCATACATCCAACCCTCGTCAATGGATTGGGCGTTGATGATGATGTCACCATCGCGGAAGGATACCTCATCGTGGTCCTGTGCCGCATAATCATAGAGCGCCCTGTAGACTCTCTGCTTGAGATACAGACACAGTGTTTGGCAGGGAGGTTATTGTCCTTATTGTCCTTATGACCTATAACTCGATTAACAGGGTCTGTATGAGGGACTTACCATTGTTGCAGAGTGTGGGGTTGACTGTATGGACCTGGCGGAGAATGTGCTGGTTTGGTGCATGTACCCATACCCCTTCTGATGTCCACTGTCATGGTACGCTCCAGGCTGCACGGGTGCTGGGGGAAAACAAAGGGTAGAATCCACAGGACAAACGTCACGTGAATGATTTAATAGCTGTTCTATTATGGTGCCTGGGGTTGGAGCACAAAGGCAACAATGGCTGACTTGATGTCACAGCACTCAAATCCAGAAAACTCTTATAACAGCCTATGGAAAACACAGAAACATGTTGATTGTCGGATAATCGATTTGGACTGAAAGACAAATTGTGGGCTGTCTCTGCTGAGGAAACATCACTGTTAGAAACTGATCACACCCAAACCTGGCTCTTTACAGTCGTTATGACACAGCAGCTGTGAGAGACGGACAGTGAGCACTAGTTAAAAGAGGCTAGTTACATGTGACAAGCATTTCTGGGTACCATACGTGGTTATTATTACATCTCAAGCACACAGAACACAAATGATAACTGGCTGGAAAAGACCGGGATTTTTATTTGTTTTATTATAACCTATACTATACTATACTATACTATACTATACTATACTATCATAACCTTATTGTAATTAATTATGTATATAAGATTTTCTAGCACAGAAAATAAGTAAAAATGATAAAAACCCCTTTCTTCCCTGCCAGTATAAAACAAGAATACTTTTCATTACATGCATCAAAATTTATTTATAAAGTATTTATAACTGAAGTATTTATAAATTGAAGTATTTATTTGATTTATAAAATCCGCAATCCAGGGCATAATTTCTGGAATGGTGTTGCTGAGTGTCAGAAGCACCATGCGGCTGGTTTCTTCCTGTTGGTTGCATCTCATTTCCCACTATTGCCTGGTATCCCAGTAGGTAGCTGCAGCAGTGGTGCTTACGTCCGAGCTTTTGGGGCCTCCTGTTGGCCAAAAACAGTCACTACACAAGGGGGAACTCAAAGGGGCTTTTTGAGAGTGGCTCCAGAAACAACAAACCGGCCACTGGGTGGAACAAACAGGGTGGCCAAGCGGTGATTTTTAACAAAGGCGTGCATGAGACCATGCAGTGGTTTTGCAGTGCAACCCTCTGTGTGAACTACCTCTGTCCTGGGGGAGCAAAGCAGAGCCACTGCTGCAGACAGACAGACTCTTATCCCCCAGCTCCGAGCCCAGCGAACTCGCTGGCCGGGACTGGGAGTGCTGGGACTGCTGGCGGCCGTAGTGGACAGCGCGTTCTGCCAAGTGGCCACAAGAAGCCGAGAGCGAAGGAGAAGAGCGGCGATGAAAGAAGAGGGGGAAAGTGTCACAGGCTTAGAGAACAGAAGGAAAGCAAAGGTAGGAAGAGGCAAACATAAAGCAAAATAAAATGAAAAAAAAAATCAAGCAAGGTAAAGCAGTACCCGTGAGCTTCTGCAGACTTTTAGACTGAATGTTATCCTCCACGGGATCAAAGTCAAAGATGGATCCTGGATCTGTCCGCCACACTTTTAGGTCTTTCACCAAACCGAGACAAAGTCAGAATCAGTCAGAAAGGGAGGCAGCGAGAATCAAGCCACCTGTGACCACTTAGGTGGTGCTTACCTTCCCGCAAAAAGACAAGTCACTTACAGAGCACCTGTATTGTTATTATCTGCTTAGCACGCAATAAAGGTCCTGTACCTGAGACACCACTGGAAATAAAATGTGGAATCAAGGACATCGCAATAACCTGAAAATTCCATAAAATACTTATATCCCACCACTGCCGAATTCTCAGATCTGATTGGTCAGAAGGGTGTTTGTTGATTGATTCTCTATAACCAATATAGCCAGGCATGCAGTCCGCTGTGCAGTGGCTGGTTCTCTGCCAGACAGGCAGATCACAGTAGTAAATCAATGAACTTTTACAATCTGTAATTCTAACTAATGTTACTTAAAATTCCAGACATAGAACACAATTTAATTATTGAAAACTGAGCAAAATGTCTAATCATTGGCAGTAGAAATAAATGCATTTTCAGCTCACAAAAGTGTGTTTAAAAATGCATGATGTGTGGCTTGTCATGTATGAACCCTTATTCAGACGAGGCTTTGGAGGACCGGAAAGGGGGGGTCACTCACCGACAACGATGCCGGGTCGCCGGTCCATCTCCACCACATGTGGGTGAATCCCCTTGTACGCTGCGTCACGCATCACTCGCCCATCCCGCCGACTCGGCTCGGTCGTTGCCGAACACATCCCCCGGCCCTTTGTCTTCTCAAAATCCTCATGGTACTTTGCCTACAGGACGAATCATTCTCAGTGCCCATATTTTAAAGTGTCTAATGGATTAATATTTTCCCCCTTTTCATCCATTACGGCTGTCCTCCTACACACTCTCGCCCACTTGTGTCCATGTGGCAGAACACGCTGATCAAAAGTAATTTGTGCTTAACGTTCAGATACATGCCCCCAGTCAGTCCAATCACACACACTCGGGTTAAAGGTGCATTTAGTCAGAGAGGTAATTAAATCCACACATGAGACCAGTGGTAAGAAAATGTTTTATTGCATAAATGTTTGCAGAGCAATCCTATAAATTCTCCAGTTTTCTGGATATGAAGGATATGCGTTTTACCCTCTGAAGTTGGGGTGGGGGGGAGTGGGGAAAGTGAGGGGGAGCAATCCCAACCAGAGTGGTCTGTGAGTCACGTTACTCCACACTGGTCAGCCACCACCGGTGCTACACCGGCTCTGCATGCTACCATGGAGACGCTGCTCTGTGATTCCCTGACACGCCTCAGCTCGGGGGTATCCACGGCAACGCAGCCCCGCCCCTTCATTTCCTGCAGCCCCTGCTGGTACTTCACCTACAAGGCAACAAGAGTAAATGGTCACAGGACTCGGCACATGGCTCAGGTCGGAGGTTCAACTGGGACCCACAAAGCACAGAGGACCAACACCGAAAGCCATAAGACGTTGGTGAGAATGAGGCTTCAAGGAAGGCTGGTCTCAGTAATAGTGGGAATAATATGAGTTCTGCTGAACCACAGAGAGCACAAACGCCGTGTTCCGGTTGGTCAGCAAGGGCAGACTTGCCGTGCTGAGGTTTTCCTGGTTTTGTCGGACTCTTTCCATCTCCAGGGTCACGCCAACTGCTGTGGGATGTCCCACCTGCTTTTTGTACTTCACCTGTAGGATAACATGGGCATTTGTAACCCAGAAGATAAGCTTGGAGCATCACAGGGCACGCACACACACGCACACACGTTGGCATACCTATCTAAATAGGGACCTTCCATTCATTTCTATGGAAGAAACCCTAATCCCAATCATGAAAACCTTAATACCTACCCAGCCCTAACCTTAACCATAAGTAACCAAACAAAATACAAGATTTTTGGCATTTTTACTTTTTGATTGCATTCACAATTTTTTGCAAAATAGAGGTTATCCAAATGGGGGCCTAAAAAATGTCCCCACAAGTAAGGAAGTTTCCGGTTTTAACAAACTTTGGGGACATTTTGGTCCCACACACACACACACACACTCTAGGCAATTCAAAGACACCAGTTCACCAAAGTGCAAGTCTTTTGGTACCAGGAGGAAACCAGAGTACTTGAAGGAATGCCACACAACAGAGGGTGAACATGCAAACCCCAAGCACAGAGGGACACAGGAATGGGATCTGAACCCCTAAACATGAGGTATTGATTTTTTTCAAGGAGCTACGTACAGGGCTCAGTGCTAGTCATTATATTTTATTATATTTTAAATAATTTCATTAAAATATCATCTTCAACGTTCATTCTGCCAGTAGGACAGGCATGTCTGGACCCTGGTCAGTTTTCAAGGTGGTATCTCACGGAGCTGATGTTCTGCTGGTTCTTCCGGACCCTCTCCATTTCCGGGGTGTCCTTCACTGCGATCCCCTTTCCTATCTCCTTCTTGTACTGGACCTGGATATTGACAGAAAAGAGACACCACAACACAGCATCAGATATAGCCTGTAGCTTTTATAACAGGCTAAAATGTCGCCTTCATCAAACAGCATGTTTAATTTTAAGTGAAATCCAGGTCATTAAAATGGTAGTTTACAAATTCTGACCTAGTTCAAAATGTATGTAGAGAGATTAATCTCAGTATTACTGACAAATGCATGTAGCGCGATCCGTGTGTAACGCACTTCACAAATGTGTTTTACTATCCACACACCAATATCTCTCAACTCATGTCTTATAAACTGTAATTTGAAAAATGCGGAATAATTTATACTAATACATGAACAATTGCCTGGACAAACTTTCTATTTGTACAGATACTTCATGACTTGCATGTGTGTATTTTTGCCACCAGCTTTGTTTCAAATGTATAACCGGTTTGTTAAAGCTTAAAAGCGCATGCGTGGATCATGTGGCATGCATGAATTCGGTGATGCATTTTTGAGATTTCAAAGCTGCTGATCTACATGTAGCTCTGTCCTGCATGGTACTGCTAGGGGGCGCTAATGTGTCTATAACCCAGACACATGAATCATCTGGTCACGTTAAAGGTGGAACACAACAGTCCCTGGATTCAATCGAATGCATTTCATCCAAAACGTCTGTTTCACCAGAATCCTTTGACTGCATATGTCAACATCTTGAACCTAAAATCCTGAGAGCAAGAACCAGTTTTTGATTGTGTATACCTGTAAGGAAACGTGTTGCAATCACACTTTGGCAACTGTTTACCAGCAAAGAATACAGAACAGTGGGGCACTTTTAAACTTTGCCTTTCTATGCAGTTTTGTGTTATTATAGTTTTGTTGGTGTTTTTTAGTGTTTCTACTTTAACAATTTGCTCTGTACTGCAAATGCAGCCTACTTTCTCCAGCTCTGTTTTCATTTCTGCATGCTTTAACAAACACTAAAATCAAACATAACAAACACCACAACAAATACAGCTCTCCTGAAGTTTATAGCACATTGTAGCCCCTCCGCTCAGCCAAAGTCACTGGTTCGCAGTTTCTGACCAGAAATTCTCTGGTGCTGTGCTGAAGCCAGTTTTTCAGGCATGGGACCACTTGATAGGCAGTGGAAAAGTGTGGAACCAGTTCCAAATTAGGTCCTGGTTCAGCACCAGCACCAGTACCACGTTGGTGGAAAAGCTTACTTGAGAATAGCTGATTTAAAATGTAGTGATGGCCAAATGAAGCTTCAGGAACCATTTGCTGTATTTTCTGACCCAATTAGATGGTGCTCTCTTCAAAAAAGGGCTCAAAGCATAAACTCAAAGCACCATCTATAATGAAATATAGTGTCTTTTCCTTCACTTGGTACTCTACTGCAGCTTGCAACACTGCATATGGTTTGCAGCACTAAACCCAGACAAACCAGTGATTTTTGAAAAATCACCCAGACACCCGGACATGGACCCAAAAACACGATGTGTCTGGAAAAACCCAGACATACAGTATGGTGACCCTATGTGGCATGAATGTAAATCTGAAACAGCAGGATGTGTCTTTCAATCAAGGAAACAAACCAGTCGAAGCACAAGAAGAACTGAACTATTTAGCCAAGCACAGGAGCCTTTCAGTTTTAAGGTACAGACGCTCCTCTACTTGCGAACGAGATACGTTCCGAACAGCCGTTCGTAACTTGAAATGTTCATAAGTCGTTATTCAACATCATTTTAAGGGTATACGCAAGTACAAAGAACTAGGATACAGGAGCATCTGTAGTTTGTAAAACTAGAAGAGGCTCAAAGTGTCCTCCCTGACATGGATTATCTGGTCACCCTACCCACTGATGGCTTGTTCGTGGATATTCCCAAACAAAGGGTGATGCCCGTCTTCTGTACAACTACAAAATCTACACAGCAAAAACACAATAAATAATTGGTTATAAATATTAATTAATAATGCTTTGTAATGTAGCTAGCTAATGTTTCGTAAAAAAATAACGTTTTGGCTAATGCTAACTTAAAAATCAGCACTTATGTTAGAATTAGCCTAAACAGGCTCCATCAAAAAACATTTAACAAACTCAAAAATGTTACATGGCTGTTGTTGAGCCCACTTCCAGTTTAGCCAGTGGAAATGCAGGGCCAGTTTTCAGGTGGTTCTACTTTGGCACAACCTGAGAACCATCTCCCTATAAGCATTGGTTTGACACTAGTGGAAGAGAGGAAAAACCAGTGGTGGTATACAAAAAGACTGCAGTAATTTCTTACGGTGATTCAGGTTACTCCCATTTTTTTCACCTTATGTAGTACTTGTCTGCTTTGGCAGGATTTGAAAGGGTACTTGGTCCAAAAGGTTTGAGACCCCCTGGTTTAAAACATCAGAGACCAAACTGCTGTCTTACTGTGCTGATGTTTTCCTGGTTCTTCCGGACCCTCTCCATCTCAGGAGTGTCGGTCACCGCGGTTCCCCTCCCAACCTCCTCCTTGTACTGGACCTGGACATTTCCAGCAGGTTTATAGCAACACAGTATAAAACTACAATGTTCAACTGAACACCGAATATTGTATTTCTAAAACCATGATTAATATAGGCCACTTACAGGTCGATACACAAGATGATTGTTAGAATATCATGCTGGGTAATTTATCTTTATGGAAACAAGGTTTATGAGGGTGATCATCACTTCAGGAACAAACCGCCACATGCTGACAGTGCTGCTTACATGGCTGATTTTCTTTGCGTTTTCCCTAGCGAGGATGATTTCTGGGGTCTCTGTGACAGATGATGTTAGACCTCTGAGTAACTTGGAGTCCCATGTATATCGTATCTGAGAACAGAAATACGAATGAGTGTTATTAATATAAATAATAACAATGGGGAGTTTCTTTGTCATAGTTACTGAAAAAGAATTCCCAAGTTCTGAGAAAATTATCCATTAAGCACAAAACCTCAGACACTGGCTACAAAGCTAATGAAAACGCAGCATCATGTTCTGTGGGTCACAAACGCTGAGAAAAGTTCTGTTTCACACCCACGGTCAGAAGAACTCCTCAGTTATTGTCAGACATAGCAGGGATCACAGGTTCTTTCAACTCAAAGATCTCTTGAAGTTAAAAACCTTTGTTTGAAACTTGCAGGCTCCTTATGAGCCAGGGCTGAATGCACATTCTGGGATATAATTCCAAAGATGCTTTCTAAGTATCTGGGATTTTTGAAAATCTGTTTACTTTAAGTACTAAGTACTGGGAAACGTAGCTCCTTGAAAAAAATCAATGTCTGGTGTTTCACTCACCAAGTTGGTGCTAACTTCTATACAATATTCTATACAATAACAAGAAGACCCTGAACAGAAGTTCTGAGTGAGAAGCCAAAACAGAGAAATATGTGTTCTATGGTGGGTCTCTATTAAAAAAGGTACCTGAGCAAAATGCAGAGTCACAATGCAGAACAAACATAGCTATGTTCACTGTGTAATAAAGTGGTGAGTGACGCACTGAGCTGATGTTCCTCTGGTTGTTCCTCACTCGCTCCATCTCGGGCGTATCTGACACCATTGCATACGCACCCTTCAGCTTCTCTGCCTCATCTTTGTACTTTTTCTAGTGCAGAGAAAAAGATGTTTAATCAAAACCAGGTAATCAATAACCCAAGAAATAATCATTTGTAACCCGGCTTTTCATGTCACATACATGTTAAAAAACATAGATGTATGACAGATTAAAATGCGTCTCGCTTTGATCTTACGTATTCCTCTAAACTTAAAACCAGTCATGTCTAATGTAGGGAAAATGTGATCACATCCTCTGATTGTATGTGTGCATTGGTGTGGACACTCTACCTGGCTGTACACATCCTTAAGGTAGGAGGCATGCAAGAGCTCGGGAGTATCCGTAACTGTGCCGTAGGCGCTTTCCCTCAAATCGGACGTCTGCTTATATGTTGCCTGTATTTTCAAATTAAAAGTCAAAAGGATTTCAAACATTTCATATTAAAAGTCAAGGTCAAATGAAAATCTTAAAGTCGAACATCAAATGGATGTTTTTCTTCATGGTTACTGTGCTAGATATACACACAAAATCATCTCTCACGTTGTTTTTTTTAGTATGTAATTACAATGGTTTATGTTTTCCAGGATGTACATCACAGACAGGTGAGAAGGGTAATTCTTAGTGGTTCTTTGTGATATCAGTGCTCTTTCACCTAAACATTTGTAGAAATAAAATAGGAAATCTCTAAATATCAGAACAAATGAATGATATGATCTGGATTTTAAATGTTAGTGGCACTATTTAGATGAGAAAAATCTAGACGATTCTCTTCTCCTTTGACCAACAATACGATCAGGGAAAACACACATCCTGTTTACATACAGGGTGACATTTTTCTGGGTAAAAATAGACAGTTACTGTGACTCATTTGATTCAAAGCATGTCATCTGCTGTTAATGTTTTTGGTGAAGATCCCCTCACCTAAAAAAAATGCCAACCCTATCTTAAATCACCTACTGTTGTGTTAGTCTTAAAAACTAATTGCATCGATTGTTTTTCCTCTGAACATCAAATTAATACCTCAGGGAGATAACAGAAATGCATATGGGGACATGCCCCATTAAAAAGGGGAGTATACAGTACATGAACTGAATCTGAATAAAGTTATCCCAATATCCTGTACAGTGAAAAGAAATTTTTAAATCATAAATTTTTATCTGGGTAGTTAAGTGTATATTTGCTCAAAAAAACACAATCAACATTACAACACATGCAAATGAACAGTAACAAAATAAAAAATAAAAATTTCTTCTGTTCTCGAAAAAGTTACTGATATCTTGCTGGATGGCTGGATGAACACCGCTTCAGTTCCCACACCTCTCTTCAGGGGGCCCCCAGCCATTCCATGTATTCATTCATCTGCATCACTAGCTCACTTAATTAACTTACTTAGGTAAATAACTTACGTGGTACTGATTAGTCAAACTAGGTGTGGGCGAGTCAAAAAACACATGGGTATATTGGATGATTGTTGTGAATACTGGGGTGACTTTAGGAGAGATTCTGAAATGGCTAAGCTTACACCCTTTGACACACTTCACCAACATGAATACTATCTACGCATTATTGTCTTTGACTGTCTGAGACTTTTTCACAGTACTGTACGCATCACAGACTGAGAACAGAATGATGTTACTTTGACTGCTGTTGCATACATGCACTGTCTCCTCATCCTCCCTCTCCACTTTTCCAGACCCCACCCCCACCTGACTGGCTATCTCCAAGGCTTTCTTTGCCCTCTGTATCTCCAGCACATCTGTGCTGACCACCATGCCCTTCCCCACAATCTCAGTCTCCAGGTCTTTACGCAGCAAGAACCATTGTAGTTTCACGACCTTGAATATACAATCTAATTGTGATTGTGGCTTGTGCTGGATAAGTAGTATGGATAGAGGAATGTATGATATCCAGATGTATGATATCCAGACCCCTAAAACACCTTCAGCAGTTGAGCAGGAACCCAAATCTGAGTTAGTACATTTTGAAATATCTTAATGCTTCCTAGGATTTTCACGTAATTATGTACCATCTCATATTTTCAGCTTTGCCACTGACGCAATTATACTCATCAGTACTATGTGCAGTGAAATGCATTGCTGCCTAGGCGACAGTATGAAGTATTAACAGACATTAGTATAAAGAGACAAGACATAGAACATTAAACAATTATCATAAATATCCATAATGTGCAATTGCCAGCAAAGTGGCAGGTAGTGCAAGACTTTAAGAATAAATAAGTATTTACATATATAGAATGTACATGTGTGAGTTGAGTAGGATGGATCTTTGAAAGGTGCAATAGTAACCTCCCAAAACTTGACAGACCAATAAAATTAAAGCTCGGAATACTTTTTTTTTTTTTGCTACATCTGCTAATAGTTTGCATGGTGCAATAACAGACCATGTAGCCCCAGGAAATCATTGTTTTGTCTTGCTTGAGGTAATTTGATGAATTCATGTGGAGCATTTTTATAACAGGCCAGCCTTGCAATGCACTTTGTAGTGTTGTGCTATGCTGTCTGTAGAGTTGTTAGACACCTGGTCTTCCGACTTACCTGGCTGGCCAGCTGCGAGGCTTTTCTGGCCCTCTGGATTTCCGGCAGCTCGGTGCTGATTTCCATCCCCTTGCCTCGGATCTCCGTCTCCAGGTCCTTCCTGTACTCCTTCTGCAAGGCATAAGGTGGCTTATGTAAATGTTCTTCACATCTATGAGGTAGATAAGCACTTTTCATCTATGATAAAGTCAAGCTAGTGAATGCAAGTTGAGCTTCGGGTATGAACAGCACCTCACTGAGAATCTGGCTGGCATTCTTGACTCTGAGAAGATCTGGTGTTTCCTCCAGCCCCAAGCCTGAAAGCCCCTTCCCTTTAACCCCCATCTCCAAGTCCTTCCTGTACTCTTTCTGCAAAGTGTACATGTGGGTGGTCGTCAACAGTAGGGTCATTATCACTTGAGATTTAATTTTTTTTTTTAATTCTTAAAATGAAATGACACTTTTTGTTTTTTGGGTAGAGCAATTGACTTCACCTTAACTTTTTAGATATATTTAAATTATGTCAAATTTATTGATTGATCTTTTAACCATTTCCCCAAAACAAGGACTCCAAAAAATAACATTACTGACGTTTATAAGTCTTTCAACTCCTTTAATAATGATGACACTTCATTGATCCCTTGTGGGGAAATTCTCTTTTTTTGCCCGTCTTGCTCTCCATGACACACGTGTAGGTGATAGTGAGCTTGGCGGTGAAGAGGAGCCACCTGCAGCCCCATGGAGCTGGGGGGCAGGAGCCTGTGTCACTATTCTGCCAACACTGGGTTTGAACAGGTGACCTTGAAATCACAAGTACTGAGGTGTGACCTGCTGATCCACACGCTGCCCCCATTAGTGCACGTAAACCACATTAAACAATTTGCAAGAAAAAGTTAATTTTGTAAATATATTGCTCAGTTTTTTATTTTGTCATTTTTTAATCATCTCAGTAACTTGCCCTGCATTCGATGAAATACTTTTGTTTCTTGCAGAGATTAATTGTAATAATAGCAAATATTAATAAAATTGATTATTTACCCAAGAGGTAAAATGTACAGTTTAGACAATGAAGCTGTATACTGTCTGTCTTTATAAAAAAAAATATATAAATTGATATGTTATGGCAATTCATTTGTGACAATGACCCAGTAATGTTTTATGTCCTTGTTTATTGTTTATCTATTGTCTATTTTGATAGTCTTGTCTTCAAGCTTTCAAGTTTAAGGAACACAGTGAAATGCTTATGCCACAGTTTCAGGGTCCAGGGTTCCCTGGATTGGCAGTACCTCGCTGAGGATCTGGCTGGCGTTCTTCACCCTGAGCAGGTCTGGCGTCTCCTCCAGGCCCAGGCCCGAGAGTCCTTTTCCCTTCACTCCCATCTCCAGATCCTTCCTGTACTCACGCTACAAACGACACAAGAACAAGAGGAGGGCATCCATGACTCCGACTCAGCGGTGTGCTCTGAGGAGAAGAGCTGAGGAAGTCAGGAAGCCTTTGAGGTTCGCTGTACAAAACAGCATTAAGGAAATACAAACAACGTAAAGGGAAAACGAGGAAATGTCTGCTGTTGTTGTTGTGAATGGACTGGAAGTATAAATCAGCAGAGACCAGAAACCCAGACTAACTTATGATCTCGGCTGAATTAAACAAAAATTCAAATGCATCATTACTACAATGCAGCACTGATACATCCAAAATCAGAAACAATGTATTGCCAGGATTGTATGTGTACATGTGTTTAAAATAGAACAGAAATAAATAAAATAAAAGTTTTGAATTTAAAATACATTTTTCTTTCTTTCCAGACAGATGGGCTCCCCCTTTGAGTTTGGTCCCTCCCAAGGTTTCTTCCTTCTAGGGAGATTTTCCTTGCCACTGTCGCCTATGGCTAACTCACTGGGGGCTTTGGGTGGGGATGCTGTAAAGCGCTTTGAGACGATGTAATGTTGTGATAATGCGCTATACAAAAATAAATTTGTTGTTGTTGTTGTTGTTGATGTAGTGGTTTGCTGAATTTTGTTTTTTTATTGTTTTTTTTATATTTAGCTGAATACCGATCTTTTCTTAATTTGACTATTATTTCCACTGATATACACGAAAATGCTATTTAATATGTAATCAAATTATGAAGATAAATTCAATCTTCTGTTGTGATATTTGTCCTCTAAAACAATCTTAATTACTCTATAAGAACCCAGTTCTTATTTAAACAAGAAATTACTGAAATAACTCAAAAACTCTGTACTACTAATTTGTTTAAAAATATCAACTTCTCAGTTTTTCTGTCTGCTACACCATGATGTTTTCATTTTTTGTCTTTATCATTTTACACATGGAGAACTGGCTCGTTTTGTTCATCGCAGCCAGTGTAAAGTGCATCATGAGATCAGTACCATAATCCTATGTAGGTCTCAGTCCGAAGATGGCTCCCGATGAAGGAGCGTACTGAGATGTTGGATGCATGGTTAGGAAGGAGCTGCACTGACCTCATTCAGGAGGCCTCCAGCGTATCTGGCATGCAGGTAGCTGGGCGTCATGTCCACCTCCACCAGCGCCCTGCCTCGGATGCCCTCATCGTACTGCTTCCTGTACTCCTTCTGATGACAGTTAATATGAGATAACGCCATTCTTCCACCATCACAATGAAGGCTTTCTGCTGTACAGCGGTATATATTTTCATGGTGTCATGTGGGAGTCATGTTTAGTGGGTAATAATGTAAGGTACAGATATCCTACCTCACTTTGGAGTTTCTGAGCTTCCTTGCAGACTTGGTAGGACTCTGTGTCCACAAACTCCAGCTGTGACCTTCCCTTGTTCTTCTCATACTGCTCTTTATACTTCACCTGCAAGCAACATTCATTCTGCATTGGCTCTATTGACAGACTCATAGAACAGGAAGCCTCTGAACAATGTGGTGTTTTTCTTTTCTTTTCATTACTTCAATATCCGTCTTTGTCTTTTGGGTTTAGATACTTCAAAGTTTGCACACAGCCGGTATTTACGCTTAAGCCGATGTCTGGGTTACACAGGGTTACCAGGCTATTTACAATGGGGGAAATTCTCTGAATTACAGTCATGGTAAAATTGTCCAGCAGGATAGCAATGAGTCATACAAAGGAATAAAAAAGCTAAGATTTAAAATTATTTAGGATCTATAGGACTCATCCTGACCTTGGCCTCAGACGGGCAGTGGGAATACTGGGAGACATGGCGGATAAACAAGCCAGTGATATCATTACTCTGCTGGCTATGGGATTTGAACCTGTGACCTTCATGACGCAGCCTTCTAACCTACAGAATTACACACCACTGAGAGGAAATGTGGTGTGTGGCTTTGTACTGTAGGTTAGGAGTCTGTGTCCAGAAAGTCATAGGTTCAAATCCCATAGCCAGCAGAGTAACAATATCACTGTTGGGCCTTTAACTCCACCCCCCCCCTCAAAAAAAAAAGCACTGCTGCTCCAGTGACAATGGATAAATAGCTGATTCTGACATCTGAGCACGATGGGATATGTGACAAGTAATAAAATCCTATATACAGTACCTATACTAATATCAAATGAAGTGTCATTAATAATAAAAAGAGTAAGGAACTGAAGACAGGCTGACTGGCTCATTGGCGATGTTGACCAGCACTGCAGGGGGGGAACTGAGAAACAGCTGACCTGGCTGTGCAGTACCACATTCCCCCTGTGGTGGAGCTGTTCCATTGTGTCTGGAGCACAGTGATATTTTCCTTTGGATTCTTCATACTTCTTCTTGTACTCCACCTGGAGAGAGATGGGGCAGAGCAGGCCAGGAGTCTAAGGAGTCTGCGCCAATGCCAGAATGTCATCATAACTGCAACATTGCATTTTTATAGTCCTTAGTGATTTTAATATTTAACCTTCTTTCTAGCAGTAACTGCAGATGTATGACAGGTGGTATCCAGATGTTTTTCTATATTAATTGCCAGATGATATTGATATTTTATTAATTTTCCAGATATGCTGTCACTCATGCCTGATGTTTATTAAAAATGTTTTTGCATGGCTTTATTAATCTTTGATTATATTGCTGATACAATGAAACATTTTTATGTATAAACAACTTAAAACTTTTGTCTGAAAATAAATTTAAACACTAGAAATTATAAATCGCAAATACACGTACAGCACAGAGTATCAAATACAAGAAATATCCCAGTATGGCAATAAATAATTGTAGCTTTTGTCTGCTATTGCAGCTGGTACTTTGTCGTAATGTCAGTAATGATTAGCTATGTCTTAGCTTTATTTTATTTATTATCTTTTTTTAAAGGTAGTGGTGTCTTCTGCCTGCTTTTTTTAATGTAGTTTTAACATGGGGTTTCCTCATTCGGGTGTTTGTTTTAGCATGTCGCTGTCGATTCGGGATGCAGTACATTGCTCTGTAGCTTGCTGGCCTGCAGCACGTGAGCCAGTTGCACCAGGTTGGGCAGATCTGATGACGGCTCATGCATCTGCTGAAGATTCTTTTTGTACTTCACCTGATTGGCCACAAAATGAATGGAAACACAAACGAGAATTAAGGGTTAAAAATGATTAAGGGTTGAAATCCCTATTGAAAGACTAAACAAACTACATAGTAGCCAACATTGTCTGGCTTATGGTTACTTAAATGTATCCATGTAAATATAGATATGGGGCAGAAGGATGTTTCACATAATTGCAATTCATTTTCCAAAAAAAGCAGTGAGTGAAGTTAATTTCTGTGGCTTTCAAACTAACAATACCATCTCTAAATGGAATCAATAGGCACCATTTCCTCTTCTACCCAAAACTAGCAATTTGTCTTTAAAAGGTTCCCATGGAAACTGCTGCCCGGTGACATGGAAGCGCTTTGAAATGTAGTAAAATTTTAAAAGGTTGAAGTCACAGAAAAAGGCTTATTGAAACTGTATGGCATTCACACTAAAAGGCACTATTGTCGTCTCAATGCATTGTTTTCCCGGTGACAAGCTGAAAAACACACACACACCCACACACACACACCGTGAAATGGTATAATTTAGATCTCTTATCTTCCAGTGGGTCGAAAAAGTGAAAATCTATCTTTTGGTAAGTTTTTGAATACCCCAAATCTTTCTTTCTGGATTCACAAACACTTCCTGGAAGGGGAAATTTATACTGATCTATTGAAATAAGATGCATCAAGCCATAATACAAGCTGGAAGAATTTGAAATGTAACTGTTTTCAGTGGTTTCATTGATTTGTATGGGTTAATTACATTGAACTCAATATAATCGTCAGTGGATTTTAGCATCTGTGGCTGAAGCAAAATCAGCCTCTGCAGGTTTACCTGACTGGCCAGGGCAGAGGCGTTCTGGATATGTCTGAAGGACACACAGTCTCCTGGATTGTACTGAGGTTTTTGCCCTTTCTGTTCCTGCTCAAACCTCTCCTTGTATTTCACCTGGGAGACAACGAGAGGCCACAAGGTCAGAGCTTAACTGGAGCATCGATCCAAACTCTTCCCGTCTCAGCACCCAGCAGACGTCTATGTTTATCTACTCTATAGGCAGGAGCACCGGGTAAATTTATTATCCTAATTCCGGGCAGTCTGCAGCCATGAAAAATGGAGTGAATCTAGACTCGTCGTGTTTAAAAACTAGATCATTATCTATTTGAAACATCTACTGATGTGTCCTTAGACTAGATTATTAGGTATAGAAATGCCCTGAGACCTAGAATGCTCAGTAATATAGACAGGGAGGGAGGGAGGGAGGGAAGACGGACAGACAAACTTTATTAAGTTTAATGCTTTATTAATCCCCAGAGGGAAATTCCCTCTTGTCTTGTCGCAGAGCACATACTGCACATGCAACAAATATGGACATTACAGATTAATGACACATCACTGGGTAATTAGTTACTCATTAGGAATGATTCTACGTGCATTCCATGCAACTCGCCGCAGCACATTTCCTGCATCCACTGCAGCATCATACCTGACTTGCAAGCTTGGAGGCCTCCTTTGCATGCTCGATGTCTGGCCTCCCCAGGACGGAGCGCTCCCAGTGCATGTCCAGGTTGGCTTTGTTTTTATATGCAACCTGTGCCGGGAATCATCACGCGCACATGCAGGGACACACAAACACGGCACTATGTTCAGTGCGGCTCCCACTCAGCCCTCGGTCTGGCGCGTCGGACTTTTCAGCTAAATTGCCCGATTGAACTTTCTAAATGTTCTTAATCTAAACTAACCAGTTTCATGGTCTATGAATTTGGTCTATAAATTGTAATGAAGTTGTTCCTATGTTACAAAGAGGTCGCAAATCGACAATTTAAAAACCAATTACACTGTATATACCCTCAACTGGATAAATGAATAGGGATACTGGATGCATGCATTAATGAATCATAAATTTATATAGATGCAATTAATATTCCAACCTTCCTTTGTTGACTGATTTATTATTTCTGTTGTAAGAATGAGAACAGGATTTGTGATTTTGATTTCTGTTGGTGTGAAATACTAAAAATGACCAAGTAAATACACAGGACATTTTCTCATGCAACTCCCTGTAACTAAACTGAAAAACTCCTGCTTACACTGCTGACTAGTCTGCCCGCCTGCGTAGCGCTGACGATGTCCAGGCGATCCACCACCTCCGTGAACTTGTGCAGGCTCTCCTTCCCCTTCCTGTATGCCACCTGCAAAATAGTAATATCAGGCAGGCTTGATCAATGGTGACGGACAGCGAGCGAAAGGACACTTGGATGTGAAGAGAAAGGACAAGATATGGGCAGCTTAAGTTCAGCCCTACATGAAGTCCTCTGTAGTTTACCAATAAGATAGAAAAGCACTATTTATAGTAATGGAGGTATAATTTTCACAAGTGAAAACTCAAATGTTTGGAAACTCTCAGTGTCCAATGAAAAACATGTAGAAAAAAACATTATTTCAGGAGCATTAAAAAAGAAACTACTTTACAAAATAAACCTAAAACAATGCAATGAGACACCTTCAGCACCTCAAATGCTAACCAGTATAAACACGAATACTAATTAAACAAATGACTACATAAACCATCTTTTCATTAGTCAATTAGATGTCAAATGCTATCATTAGACAGAAGAGAACTGGTGTGTTCCGTCTATTGTATGAAGTCACAACTGTCAAAAAGTGGATATATCCTCCTGAGACCCAAGGAAAAAAGTGTCCTTCAATTATAGGATATTTGTCTTTGGAAGAAATAAGACATCTTACAATTGAGATTTTTTCTAATTTATTTTTATTTTTAATTTGACAGCATGTCCTCTTTAGTGTACGACAGGAATAAATATGTTTCCTTACATCAGTGAAAAGATAGATGCAAAACTAAAATGTCCACTACAATGGACATAAATGAATGGGTGGCGTTTCAGGAGGATATGCAGATTTCATTAGATAACGACAATATTTAGGCCCTCAAACTACTCTTATAAACCTTTACAGTCACATGAAGCCATGCAGTAAAAACTCAACTTTTTTTTTTTTTGAGGTTTGTATCCACACCAGTAAGGACACCAGTCCAGCTCCTGATGTCGCTATGAGCAGCATATTCAGAAGAATGCCCTGGGAAATGTCACACGCAATGAGAGATAATCGGGAGGGGTAATTACATCACTCTGATGCTTGTTGACCTCCAAAGCGTGGGTGACCTCTGGTGGTATCTTCATCAGTGTGTAGGAAGACTTCCCCTTTTCTGCATTGTACTTCTCCTTGTACAATTTCTTAAGGAAAAAAAAAGAATAAAAGATTATGGAAATTATGTTTTTTTTCCTTTGTTGTTCTTTTTTCCCTAATGCTGCAAATACCTTTTCCTTCTCCTTGCTAACCACCAGGTGGCGCTGATAAGCTCAGATACATTTCAGAGTTCACGATCCCTGCTTTGTGCCCTGTTTCTTGGGATGGGCTCCAGACCCTCCTGATGACCCTGTACTAGATGGCAGGTTGGAAGATGAATAGATGGCTGGATTGTCTGTTTCTAAAGGCTAGTTTGTATAGCCAATCAGCTGAAACACAGCAGTGCCCTTACTTAGGACAGCAAAGCCTTTACTATGGGAGATGTTTACAAATGTGTAGTGCGGGAAAAACTTGCAAAACATGACATATTTATAGAATAAACAAAAACAGGATACTTCACTAATGTGTGGTGGTGCAGGACACCTCGCCCAGGAGGACAGTCAGGTGACCACGCAGGTTTGGGTGAATTTCCACCCACCTGTTCCCTGTTTCTCCCAGTTTATATGTAAGTGTTTGTTTCTTTTCTGTGCCCATTAAGCCCAACCCCCCAGGCAGCTGGGCGTTCCTCCCACTCACACGGCCCCTTAGTTCCTGTTTTCCGCTGAAATGTCCTTTTCTGTTTGTTCACGTGGCTGTTTTTTTTTTCTTTTTTTTTTTCAGTTTTTCTGTATTCCGGAAACGTGATTCCAACATCCAATCAACCCAGGTCACTTAAGTTGCTAATCTTTAATTTATCAAGCTTTTCAGGCTTTCCTCTATCGACTCCTAGTGTCCTTTTCCAACCTCCAACTTACTCTCAGCATATGAATCATCCCAGTTCATTTATGTGTTCCACTCTACATTTCATAGCTGAGCAGGGAGTCTTTCCTAGGACTACAGAAAAACAGCCCCCTGTTTTTAACTGCCCCCTGATTCAGTTTTAGGTCATTTGATTGTGGTAAAGGATAAATTTAAAACTTTAAAGTGTTAAACTACGAGTAAATTAATTCCAGTTGACTTACAAATTGGCACCAGGTTTTAACTGCCTTCCAGCCCTAATTCCAATTACCTGCTAATTAATATGCAGCAGAAAAATGCCATCTAATTACTGACACTACTTGTCCTATTCAGGGTTGTAGGGGGTCCAGAGCCTGTGCTAGAGGCTACAGGCACAAGGCAGGGAGAAACCCGGGAGGGGGTGCACTGCACACTGACAGGCAGCTTAGTAACTGCAATCCACCTTCACATGGTTTTGAAGCGGGGGGGGGGGGCAGTGGAACCCCACAACGACATGTGGAGAACATGCATACTCTACACACATGGAACCATGATGAAGACCTGAACACTGGTTTCAGAGGCATGAAGCGACAGTGCTAACCACTACACCAACATACCACCTGGAGAAGAACATCTCCTTTTTCAGCTACAATAAAAACACAAACATTTAACATACAACATTTAACATACAAGATGCCAGGTGTACTGCTTATGAATAATAATGCTGGTAATTGATGTTTGCATGATATTATATAGCACTGAAGGCTTATGACATCTGTAATACAAGTTGATAAATAGTAAATTCTATCCAGTAAATGGTATCTCCTAGCCTGCAGATTAAATCATTGTGTACTATGAGGAAATGAAGCAGGGAAGCACTTGTCTTTTGAATGAGCGAGGTTTAAAAAAAATCAACTATGCTTTTCTTTAAATTCATTTAGAGAGCTCTGCAAGTCAATATCTGATCTAGACACTTGTCATGTAAGTTAGATGAAAACATTTCCCACCGATGCTGCTCCTACTCTCCAACCAAAGACTTCCTTGAGTACTGGACTCCTAGTCTATCACAGGTGGTAAATGGACATCCCCCAAAATATTTAGCAAAAGGACTGATATTATTATGCTCTCCACCCCACCTAGAGAACGGCACTGCAAATACGGAGGAGGTGTAGGGGGCACTGCCTTAGTGACTCAGCGACCATAATAACCTCTGCGGGCGGCTAGAGCAGCATGTCTGTGAAGGAGACGCGACTCTCGCTAGGCTGTAACAAGTAACCACACCTGAGTAACCAAGCAGGTAGATGACTGAGTTATGCTCAGTCAAACTTCATTCATCAAACTTGTCTGTTATGGTGTTTGGAGCCCATCTGAGTAAGCACAAGATGGTGGGCAATGTATCACACAATGACTTACTAAGAGCAATATAAAAAAACACTACCAAATTAATTGGCTGCGTTGGAGTAGAACCAGGAAGTGGAGTTCCTGTATAAAACCCACAAACTTCATTTTTACAAAGCCATGGGTCATTGGACCTAGAACCCTGGTTTTCTATGTGAGTCACTGTGCTTCCCTCAAATTCATGCAAGTTGTTCATACAATGTTAAAAAACAAGGCAAAACTACAAAGCTAAAAATACCCTCAGTACATGACTCAACCTATTCATCTTTGAAATACTGATGCAATGTGTGAAGTCATTTATCTCAGATGTTTAATGCTTCTGCTAACATGTAGCTGAGGCCCAGTGCTAAAGAGCGAATGGCGGAGAGAATCACCATCAACAACATCCACCCTCCCCCCCCCCCCTACACATTAAACAACACCCAGGCAAAGCGCAAAGGATACCAATCTCAACATGCCAGATGGCAAGCTGTACTCCATACTGTACTGCTGACTGTGTGGCTAAAAGTGCTGTGTGGATGAGTAGTTGATTCCACAGTGTGAATGAAACTGAGCCCAGGGTGATGGTTGGAGGGGGGGGGGGGGGTGTCCCACAGCTGACACATTAGCTCAGAAGTGGGTGTCCAAGCACGCCTAATCTGCTTGAGCCCTCCAGCCCGTTACTGTTTCAGGAGATGACACGGCTGCTGGGAGGTCTGATTACACAGCATCTCAGCTGGAGGAGGGTCTCACACACACCCACATGCAATCCACCACACCATAACCCATAGACCTTCTGACATTCTTCACGATATAATCATCTGTGATGTACATTATTCTGCTGCTGCTAATTTCACTGCTAAATCCAACATCAAGGCATCTAGTTACTACAATTTTTATAGCATGGCTAATTTTATAGCAAGCCCAGAGAAATGCTGACATCCGGTCAAGAGTGTCCCCTGTTCTATGCCCTGTACCTCTGGGAAGAGGTTCCAGGCTCTGACCTGTCCTGGATAAATGGTTATAAAAGATGAATGTTTGATAATTATAGTACCAAATTTATTGTGCTTGAGCTGGAATTCTAGAACTTCACGTTTACATAAACTGTTCAGGGCTACTTACATCGCTCTGGTGCTTTGACACCTCTTTAGCGAAGACAGTTTCAATTGTTTGTGGCATCTGGGTGTAAAGGCATGTGGTGATGCCCTTTCTGCCCTCCTCTTTGTAAGTTTTCTGCCCAACAAAACAAATGCAAGTAGTTATGCGTCACATGAAATGAGGCAAAAGCTTTGTGTGCAAATAAGGGAGCTCTAGGTTTGGTCACAAAGTACATCAAATGTCATCGAAACTGGCAGCTTGTGCAATATGCATGACAACATATAGGTCTCTTTGACTTTCACTATTTCTATTTCCACTTTGAACATGTTACAAATGTATGGTTTTACATGCTGATTTTAAAAAGTAAGGCTGGAGACAAATTTACTAATAAACAAAGTAAAATGTTAGTTATTGCAGTTTTTCTATTAGTAATTATTATAACTATAAATTATATTTACTTTTTGAAAATGATTCTGTATTCCACATTAAAATGATTTATTTAACAAACTAATTGAACAAACTTTTTGTCTGTAATTCACACTGGGTGTCAAGTGTTTAGTTGTGTGCAGCCAAACCAGGAATGACAGACGTTCAAACGACCACATTAAATATAAACAGGCCATTACTAATTCATGACTCATCACTAAGCAGGATGAACGCTGGACGCGGCACCTTGCTGTAGAGCTTAGACAGTTCCTTAGCGTGCTGCGTCTCCTTCGTCTGCGCCATCTGGGCATACAGGCAGTTGACAAAGTCCTTCTTCCCCACCTGCTTGTACTTACTCTGAAAAGCAGACAGGAGGCACTTTTTGCAAAAGCAAAAAATTTACAATTCATCAAAGGCTTGTCAGCCTGTCACTACTGTTAGGAATGCCTGAATGAGAAACGATCAGGTTCCAAGCAAACTGGAAGGAGCAGGCAGATCATGCAAATGAATTAGAACATTTTTTGAAGAAAAATGTTACAATGAAATACATTGTTTTCTTTTGTTTGTACAGAAGCTGACATCACCTTAACTTTTTACGTATATTAAAATAGTTGCTCTGATTTGATCATTTTTTAACCATTTTCCTGTCGTCAAAAGTCTTATTACTGTAGCAACTTTAAGATGAAATAACATAAAATTAGATAAAATGTTTTTAAATCTTTCAACATTATTGCATGAAACCCAAAATACACAATCAATTTGTATGATAAGATGCGTATTTCAGGTTCAAGTCATTTGTTGCTTTTGTCATTTTTTCTCTTCTCCTTAACTCTTGAATTTGATGAAATACTGTTCTCATTACAAAACTAAATGGTAATAAAATAAAACTAATTCATTATCCTAGAGGCAAAATTGAAAGTTTCATTTGAGTCTAGCTTCAAATTAATTTTAAAAATAAGTAAAAATATGGTCATTTAGTATTTAAGAATGACCCACTGTGTTAAGCAGGGAAAAGCATCGGGCACAGCGAGGAAGGATACTAGCTAAGGATGCTGCTTGCGGGAGCCAGTGAAGCGGTAGGGAGGCCAGCTAAATGTCACGTGGTCAAACAGTCGACCTTTGACCCCACCTCACTCAGAGACTGGGACAGTTCTTTAACAAACTGCATCTCGTTCGTTTGGGGCATCTGTGCGTACAGACACTTTGGCAGTTGCTGATGGGTGTCTCTTCTGTACTTTTGCTGAAAAGTAGAAAGAAGAAATCCCATGAAGGTGCGAAAACACAGGGTTTAAAACATTGCTTTTATAAAATAAGAGCAATACCCAGTCACAGTTCTGAACTGTGAGGTTTGTATCACCATATGATATTTAATACTGTCTTTGTGGAGAGCAGCAATGAGGAACTGCTTCCTCTTGCAATGGACATCCTAGATTGTGTCCCATACAGGGAACAAATGCCTGTTCCCTAGTGACCTCAGCCAGAGTAAGTAAAGTGATCACACACACACACACACACACACAAGTTGGTCTTCCTATCTAAATGGGGACCGTCCATTCATTTCTATGGGAAAAACCCTAATCCCAATCATGACACCCTTAACTCCTACCCATCCCTAACCTTAACCATAAGTAACCAACCCAAATACAAGACTTTTGGCATTTTTACTTTTTTGATTGCATTCACAGATTTTTGTAAAACTGAGGTTATCCAAATGGAAATGGAAAGATGTCCCCAAAAGTAGGGAAATTTCAGGTTTTACAACACTTTGGGGACAATTTGGTCCTCAAATGTGATCTATGCAAACCCCCCCCCCCCCCCCCCCCCACACACACACACACAGAGCTTCAGTCCTCCATGTGAACCTTTACCTCACTCAGTATCTCAGAAATCTGCTTAGCGAACTGTATCTCTGACGTTTCTGGGAGCTGAGAGAACAGACAGCTAGAGAAGTCCTGTTTCCCATTCTGTTTGTACTTATTCTATAAGACAAAAACAGACATAAACACACCTCAGTGGACACAGGAAGCCCTGAACTATAATGGAGATTTAGAGTAATAAAAAATCACATTAATGCATCAATATGTCGCAAAGTGACTTGAAGCAGTGAGGATGAGAATTTAAAAGCTACAGTGGGAGGAACAGTCACACAATGCCAATCACTGCCTATCTTACTACCTCACTCTGCAGTTCTGATATCGCTTTGGCAAACTGAATCTCTGTCGTCTCGGGGAGGTGAGAATACAAGCATGTAGAGATGTCCTTTCGCCCATCCGCTTTGTACTTTGTCTGAAAAGGGTTGAAAACCATCAGGGCTACATTCAATCACCTTTTTGCCAGTTTTGTCATCTGAAAAGCAACTGAAGGGAACTCCACACCTCGCTCTGGATCTGAGAGGCCTCCTTAGCGTGCTGCGTCTCCATCGTCTCCGGCAGCAGGGAGTACAGTGAGCGGGAGGCCTGCTTCTTTCCCTCCTCCCTGTACTTAACCTAAAATATCAGGTGTGTTTGGATCTGTTTGGTATTTATCGCACTCAATCAGATAAAATCAGTAAGAAGGAATCAGAAATTCATTAAAACCAGGGATACTTTTTAAAGCAGCTATGTAAAGTACTGCCTTAGAGAAAACCTGAATGATTTAGGAAAAGCTATTTTTGGACGAGTTCTTATTTTATCAAAGTTCAGTCAGTGGTTTTCTAAATAAAAAAAATACCTCGGCAGGTTAATAAATTATGAATCGCTAAAGGGAACTGTGATGTTTTTCCATTCAGAAAGGCTGCAATTACCCTGCACGATTAAAACTGCGCCAAAAAGGGGCAGGTTAAAATAATAAGTTGTATTTCAGAAAGACAAAGTCTGAAAAATATAGAAAACTCACAGTAAGGATCACACATACCTGACTCTGTAATTTGGACACTGCTCTGGCGAACAGGACCTCTGTGGTGACAGGAAGCTGGGAGTAAATGCTCGAGGACATGTCCCTTTTCCCACATTCTCTGTATCTTTTCTGGGGAACATAAGGTGAGCAGTTATTGCGTCATCGCTGTGGGAATGCTATGGGCCCAATGTTATTTAACGATGTAGACACTAACTATTAAATAAACAAGTTCCTTATGTAGGAGATGCTGAAGCTGCATGTTCTGCCAACCAGTAAGCGAGCTATGATCTTCTGATTCAAATCAATAGCTATATATTTAGTTTTTGAAAAATCTGAGGGGCCCTGAAGTGACTTTTTGATACAAGATACAAGAGACACAAGATACTTTATTCATCACATACATGGTTATACAAGTACAGCATGTAGTGAAATGTACCCTGAACGACCCTTAGACTGTGACTTTATTGTAAAAGTCTTACAATAAACTAAAAAGTTACAATAACTAAAAAAGTATAGATAATATAGTGAGTGGGGTTCCAAAAACAAAAAGCCCACCCCTGTCTGCAAATGGCAGTTTTAAGGAGTGATGAGGAAGGGTCCTGGTGAAGGCATACCTGGCTCTGAATGACAGACTGCTCAGCGCCTAGCCGGGTCTCCGCGGTCTGCTGGAGCTGAGAGTACAGGCTGTGAGGGAGGGCTTGCTTCCCGCTCTCCTTGTACATGTTCTGGGAATGGAGAGGATGGTTACAGAATGAGCCATGGGCCAGCGTGATGCTTCCGGACCACATGCGTCTGGCGTTTCAGCGTCGCGTTCGGAGAGCGTGACAGGTCACCTCACTCTGGAGCTGGTAGGCCTCCTTGGCGTGCTGGGTCTCCATGGTCTCTGCTAGCTGCGAGTACAGCGACGTGGACGCCTGCTTCTTCCCAGCCTCTTTGTACCGCATCTGAAAAGCCACGCTCCTAAATCAGAAGGCTTCCAGATGCATAAGACATGACCACCAGACATGTAGCCACATAGTAAAATTAGGGTTTGAACCCACCGTGAAATTTCCCCGACGCTCATTGAAATTAATTTCTGGCTATGGGTCTGATGACCACAAACCATCATAAATTTCCAAGAAATAAACATACAGCTGCACAACAATTGAAATATGAAATATAAACCCTTCAAAAATACCAGCAATCAGTAGCTTAAGCAGGGGGCGGAGCCACAGGGTCACTGGCCCCAGCTGAAAGCTGATTGGCTCCCAGACTGCCTCATCCCCTGTTACTCGCTGATTCAAAACACATTATGAATTATGGCTCCTTTTACGCCCCTCACCTATAAAAATCATAGAATTGTCCCTGACAACATTTTATTTAATATAGTTTTATTATCATAAGAACATAAGAAGTTTACAAACAAGAGGAGGTCATTCATAAGAACATAAGAACATAAGAAATTTACAAACGAGAGGAGGCCATTCGGCCCATCAAGCTCATTTGGGGAGAACTTAGCTAATAGCTCAGAGTTGTTAAAATCTTATCTAGCTCTGATTTAAAGGAACCCATGGTTTTAGCTTCCACTACAATAGCAGGAAGACTATTCCATACTCTGACTACACGCTGTGTAAAGAAGTGCTTCCTCAAATTTGTTTTAAAATGTTCTCCCGCTAATTTCCACTTATGGCCACGAGTTCTAGTATTTAGACTAATATTGAAATAGTCATTTGGCTGAACGGCATCCAGACCCGTTAGAATCTTATAGACCTGAATCATATCCCCCCTTAGTCTCCTTTGCTCAAGGCTGAACAGATTCAGTTCCGCTAACCTCTCCTCATAAGACATTCCTCTAAGACCAGGAATCATTCTCGTAGCTCTTCGTTGCACCTTTTCTAAGGCAGCAATGTCCTTCTTGAGGTATGGTGACCAAACCTGCACACAGTATTCTAGGTGGGGTCTTACCAAGGAATTATATAAGTGTAACATCACCTCCCTTGACTTAAACTCCACACATCTAGAGATATAACCCAACATTCTGTTCGCCTTTTTTATTGCTTCCCCACATTGGCGAGAGTGGGACATGGAAGCATCAACATACATACCGAGATCTTTCTCGTAATCAGCTACCTTTATTTCAGTGGAACCCATAAAATATCTGTACTGTATATTTCTGCTCCCTGCATGGATTACCTTACATTTATCTGTGTTAAATTTCATCTGCCAAGTATCAGCCCATTCGCTAATTAAATCCAGATCCCGTTGGAGCCTCTCTGCTGCTAGATTAGTATCTGCTACCCCGCCCACCTTAGTGTCGTCTGCAAATTTAACCAGTTTACTGTATGTATTCGTGTCAATATCATTAATGTAAATTAGGAACAATAGTGGTCCTAAAATTGAACCCTGCGGTACCCCACTATAAACGGAGGCCCACTGTGACATAGTGCCTCTAATAACTACTCGCTGCTTCCTATCAGTTAGCCAGTTTTTGATCCAAGCTGCCACAGTTCCTAAAATTCCTGCAGCTTTAAGCTTTAACAAGAGCCGTTTGTGGGGGACAACATCAAAGGCTTTCTGGAAATCTAAGTAAATCACATCATAGGCCTTTTTGTGATCAATTTCACTTGTAGCTTCCTCAAAGAACTCAAGCAGATTCGTTAAGCAGGATCTACCTCTCCTAAATCCATGTTGGCTATCCTTTATAATGTTATTTGCATCTAGGTAATCTACCATTTTCACTTGAATTATAGCTTCCATTATTTTTCCAGTAATGCTAGTTAAACTGATTGGCCTATAGTTTGCCGGATTACTTCTATCCCCTTTTTTGAATATGGGTGTTATATTAGCATGCTTCCAATCTGATGGTACCACACCCGCAGCGGTCCATCAAGCTCGTTTGGGGAGAACTTAACTAATAGCTCAGAGTTGCTAAAATCTTATCTAGCTCTGATTTAAAGGGACCAAGTAGCAGGAAGACTATTCCATACACTACACGCTGTGTAAAGAAGTGCTTCCTCAAATTCATTTTAAAATGATCTCCCGCTAATTTCCACATTATGGCCACGAGTTCTAGTATTTAAACTAATATTGAAATAGCCATTAGGCTGAACAGCATCCAGACCCATTAGAATCTTATATACCTGGATCATGTCCCCCCTTAGTCTCCTTTGCTCGAGGTAGTGACAAAACAAAAGCCAAAATGAAAAAATACATATTGTACTCTACTGCTGTTAATGATGAAGTTAAACATTTCCAAATCAAATTTAAGGCGTGTCATTGGCCATCTCACTGTCCTTTGACACACAGCACTAATCCCTGGTTGGCGTAAGCTCGAGCTCCTGTCAAGCCACTGAATGTTTCGCCCGAATTAACAGATAAGATATCACTGGCATCCAGGATGGCTCTAGTCTAGGACTCCTGGTGATGTGTGAGAGAAGCCAGCCGTCACAGGGTGTGAGATTGACCTTTGACCCCACCTCACTCAGAGACTCTGACATCTCTTTTGCAAATTGTGTCTCGCTGGTTTGGGGCATCTGTGCATACAGGCAGTTAGGCAGCTCCTGATGGGTGGCTTGTTTGTACTTTATCTGGAAAGTATCACAATAGCATACATTTATCCAATAAAATATTACTTTGAAAACAGCTAAATAATCACAAAATGGATGTACATTGACTCATTTAACTTATGACTATAAAATGATAATACTGAATGTCTACAAAAAATGTTGTTATAAAACAAGAGCAATCAAATTTTTATTCTGAGATCACTGACTAAGAAAACCGGTGTCCTTTTTCTCAGCAAGACAAAAACATTACAGTATCTCATGGAGGTATAGATCAGTTATAGATCTGCTGACAAGGGCAGATATAGAAAAACATATTCAGAGATGAACTGGGCTATTTATTTCTTGTGAATCTTACCTGGCTCTGGATTTCCGATGCCCGTCTGGCAAACTGAGTCTCCCTGGTCTCTGGAAGCCTGGAATAAAGGCTTGTAACAGTATCCTTTTTGCCTCCTTCTTTATATTTTACCTAAAAGACACAAAGCACTGATTTATGCTCTCCGTAATACTTCTGCCATTAAGACAAATGCAACATTGTCACACCATAATAAAAATGTCAATAAAACACATGTAGTCCTTTTAAAATCACTTTAATAATTTAATATCCTATTTCCTGATAATACAGTTGTTGGATATAACTGTTGTCCCCCACCCTTCTAAGGATAGGGGTACGAGAGAAGAAGACATCAGCAATAAAAGTGATTTATGGTGGACAGAGCCTTTGCATTCTAGTCATGATAATTAACATTTCTCAGCCTTCTGTTTTCTTCCACACCACCAAATCATGCGTTACCTCACTCTGGATGCCTGATATCTCCTTGGCAAACCGGATCTCGGAAGTTTCCAGAAGCTGGGAATAGAGAGGTCTGGAATTGTCCCTTTTCCCGATTTCTTTGTATTTTATCTGAAACATTACAGTAATAAATATTAGAGTAATAAACATCAGAGTAATATTTATTACGCTATTATCTATCCTTCCATCTTCAAATCAAATTAATCAAATTAGCTGTCGCTTAAGGAAGCAAGACATTATATTCATGTTTATGAGCAAAAAACATTTTTATCAGTAGAACTACATTCTTCCATCAATGATGAGACATTTCGCTTAGTTTCCAATTTTAAATTGCGTTCTACATCTAGAATTTTAAGTAACAATTAGAATTAAAGATCATAATAGTGCATTGATATAGTACTGTTGTTCACCTGGCTTGCACTGTGTGTGCAGTCATAGAAAATTAGTGAACATTCTTCCGACCAGTCAGATTCGAGTATTCAGCAGTGCTGTGGCATAAGCCACTCTTATGCCCTGTGTAGCTATGATCTTAAGAAACATGCTAACAGCCTATGCTTGACTGGGAAGTTGATGCACCTGGCTCTGTAACAGCGTTGCGTCCCTGACATGCTGCGTCTCCTTTGTCTCCGGCAGCCGACAGTACTGGGAAACAGCCTTCACCTGCCTCCCCGCCTCCTTGTATTTAACCTGAAATACAGGAGTCGAAGCTTTAACTTTAAGTGTCACTTTCTTTTTTAACTAGCAGCAATTAGATTCGTTGTAAAAGAAAAAAAAAACAATGTATCCAGAAATGACTGATTAGCATGGACAAGCTAACAAACTGTTTTAGTTTGAGAAGCTGGATTTTGATTAAAGAAAAAAAATAACAAATCCATTATTCCCGGTGAATATTCCTTTGAGTGTCTCTAAAATGTACCTGGCTCTGGAGTTTCGACAGAGCTTTAGCAAACTGGATCTCTGTGGTTTCCGGAAGCTGGGAATAGATGCTCGCACAAATGCTCTTCTTGCCCTTTTCTTTGTACTTGTACTGCAGGTAAAACAGCTGGAGCATTATTCTACATATTTTACTATACTTACTTAATCCAACTAACTATACAGTACAGCAGGCAGTATGCAGCAAAGATCTCCATAATTACTTCTATGCTATTGATGCTGGACGCACAACTATGGAAATTAAGAGACCACTCCATATTTTTTAAGAATCTGCATTGTTAAATCCAGGTTTAATCCAGGGTATGCTGGCAGAGGGCTACGCTGAGCAACACGTTGCTTCCAGGCACAAAATTTCCAACAGAGCAGTACACAAGAAGAAGGTGAAGTAGGAGACACTGGGAGTGACCAGAAACCAGCCAGGTAAAGGGCAGGAGGGACTTTCTAATGCCAGAGATGACTTATCTGACAGTGTCTCATGAATGAGAGGATGACTTCAAAAGGAATGGGAAACATTAAGTGCAGGTGTGAAGTGCACTGCTAGGACAGGATCGTATCAGGCTCCTAGAAGCAGGACTGAAGTCCCTTAAAGCAAGGAAGAGGCCCTTCATTAATGAGAAACAGAGAACAATCGAAATGTATATTTTACACAGGTGCACACCCATACATTGAGAAATGCATGAAACTAAACATGTTGCTGTGGTCTCTTAATTTCCGGAGCTGATCATGCAGAACATATATTATTCATCACACCACAGAAGAGAAGATAATATAGTCAAATATCAACACTTCTCTCCTTTCATCCCAAAAAAAATAGGTTCTGCATCAAACTTTACCTCACTCTGTATTTCGGTAAGCTCTCTAGCTAGCTGGATCTCAGCCGTGTCGGGCATTTGAGAGTACAGAGAGGCTGAAATGCTCCCCTTCCCACTTTCTTTATATTTGATCTAAAACATAAAAGGAATGATATTTTAACATGATTCACCATAATATGAGACAGAATCAGAATAAGAATCTGAATCCTTCAATTCACCAAGTGCAGAATATAAGAGGAATTTGTTTTGGTGCAGGAGGGGACATGAAGTATACAATCAAACATGCAATCTAGAGAAAAGTACAAAAAAAAGACTATAAATAGAATAAAAATAAAATATATAGAGAAACAAAAATTAAGAAATAATAATAATAAACAAACACGCAGACATATAAGTAAAGGTGCGACATATATTTCAGATGTTAATAAACTCTTTGGTTTTTTGTAAATTATGACAAAAAATAAAGATTGCAGTAACGATTACTCATAGCTAAATGGTGGATGAGTCATTCTGCAAAGATAAATGGAAGCACTTACCTCGCTCTGTAGCTGGTAGGCGTCTTTCGCATGCTGGGTGTCCTTGGTCTCTGCTAGCTGGGAGTACAGAGACATAGATCCGTGCTTCTTTCCAGCCTCTTTGTATTTAGCCTGAGATACACCATGGGTCAGTTTTAGCATCAGGGGCAGCTTTCATAACTGCTGTGGAGTTGCACTCAAAGTCAGCTCCCAAAGCATCCTGAGATAAGCTGTTCTAAGCACTCTGCTTTCTGACTGGCGAGTCCATCAAATAATCTTATCTTTAAGATTCCAGCTTCCAATCTTCTGCTTATAAAGCCCAGGCACTTGTGATAAAATACCAAAACAATAACTGAACATATGCATGCTTAGAGTCAAAATTCCAGTGCAATTAATGAACGAGACAGCAATTATACTGTGAATTAATAACTAAAGCCGCCATCTGCTCTGCACGTTTGTGGACTTTGCACGTTCTCTCCATGTCATGTGGGTATTCTGGTTTCCTCCCGCAGTCCAAAGACACACAGGAAGGCTAATTCACATCTCTAAATTTCCTGTAGAGTATGATGGTGTGTGGACTGCATTGGACTGGCTTTTCATCCATGGTGTACCCCAGCCTTGTGTCCCCCCCCCCCCCCCCCCACTATATCTCCTGTTGGGTTCACTTTTCCCTCCTTTAGCTTTCACTATAGCCAGCCTTCTAGCGCTCACCATGTCAGAGCGCCACCTGCAGTCTGACTTTAATAACCTGCACCTCTCATTTAACACTTGCTTTTGCATCTAATCCAGGGCTCTCATCTACCAAACTTTGAGCAAAGTTCATCATTAAGAAAACACACAGTTGCCACCCACAAATAACCATAAAACCAAAAAGGCTTGATTTGCATGTAAACCCCTGGTATTTTGCCTAAAAAGTTGTGCAGACTCATTTCAGGCATCTTTGCATATACAACTTTGATAAATGAGGCCCAAGTTTCCAAAAGCCAACGCCACCACAGAAGCCATGAATCAGATTTACTTAGGGTGACCAGATAATCCATGTCAGGGAGGACACTTTGAGCTACTTCGGGTTTTACAAACTACTTTCAAATTGAAAGGTTCCTGTACTCGCCCAAATAGTTCAGCTTTGCTTGTGCTTTGACTGGTTTGTTTCCTTGACTGAAAGGCTCATCCAGCTGTTTCACATTAGCATTAGTGACATATGCATGATTATAGGAGACTGACCAATCAGCACACAGCAAGAACTCAGTGCTCAAGTGAAATCCAGGTCTGTTTAATTGAAATGGTAATTTACAATTCCTGTCCTAGCTCAGAGTGTCCTCCCTGACATGGATTATCTGGTCACCCTAGACTTAATCACGTTATCTTTCAAATTGTTATATTTATTCAAAGAAGAAATATTTTAAAGGCCCCTAAATATTAAGGAGGATAATATATGAGGCAATGTGTTGCCATTTTACACATATTAGGGAAAATTTTATTTTGCACATCAAACAATTGTTAACATGGGGTTGTTATGTCATGAGTGAGTAGTTAGACTTCTCCATTTCTTCAGTTACGGTGGATCCCTTAGACCAGTGTTTCTCAACCCAGACATTCCACATTTTCGCTCCCTCCCAACTCTCAACACACCTGTACCTGTTCCTGATTGCTTGATCATTTGGTTCACGCATGCTGAGAGTTGGGAGGGAGCTAAAATGTGCACTGCCTTGGAGTCCGTGAGGACTGAGTTGCAAAACCTTTCCTTAGCCAGATTTTGTTAGGTTTAAGTGAAGCAACTTGTTTGACATTTGTCAACGCAAACCCCACCTTGAACTGGGACAGTTCTTTAACAAACTGAGTCTCGTTGGTTTGGGGCATCTGTGTGTACAGACAATCTGACAGTTCCTTCTGGGCATCTCTTTTGTACTTTATCTGAAAAGTAAAACAAATACCACCAAAAGTAATGAAGAGATTATTTTTGGCATTGGGAAGAAACTGTTACCTTGCAGTACACACACCTAGACAGAGACACGCTGAACACATTTCAACAGGGTAAAATATGCAGAATCCATCACAATATTCCCTTTGTTTTGTATTCACTCAATTTCTGTGTTTATGTCATGGTGGCCTGTTAATACATCACTGAACAGATACCTCGCTCTGCATTTCTGACATCTGTTTGGCAAACTGAGTCTCTGCTGTCTCTGGCAAGGTGAAGTACAGACTTGTGGATATCTCCTTCTTCCCATCTTCTTTGTATTTGACCTTCAACAGGAAAGAATTTTGTGATTTTCAATGTGTGTGCCAGGCATGTGGGTGGGGGGGGGAGCAGGTCTGTCCCATAACCCTTTACTGCATAACTGGTTGAAGAATGGATGGACGGATGTTTGCAAAATCAGATTAGGCATCAAATATGGCCTTCATAAAACGTTACCTCACTGTGTCTCTCCGAGAGCTCTTTGGCAAACTGAGTTTCAGGTGTCTCCCTGAGCTGGGAATAAAGTGAACCGGAGGTCCCATCTTTCCCACTCTTTTTGTATTTTACCTGGGAAATAAACCCCAAACATTTCCATTAATTAGTCATACTTAACTGACTTTAATGCATAGAAGATCAGGAGATGTTTTAAACCTCTGTGGTACCGTGCTGTCCTACGGCAACAAATTTCACTTCAATTACTCGTTATTCAGCAAAAAACTACAACATATTGAATTGTTGGAATTTAAAGGAAATGCCTTAAGATAGCTAATTATCTGGTGTTTTTAAGTCACATGACATTTATACTTCCCTCAGTGACACTCTTTGTCAAGGTCACCCTCAGATAGAAGAAACATGTCAGTGTGCCCCACAAATTGTGTCACTAAACAAATTTTTTGCTGCGTATTTGATAAGTGAAACAGATGTCATCGTTCACAAATCAACTTCATGTAACATAGTTTTATAGTAAATTGAGAAAATACAAATGTTGCCATATGGCGACTCTGTACCACAATGGAAAAATTATTCTTTGCACATGGCAGCTCTATACTATGATACAATTGCAGTAATGTGCTTCCTCATTGGGACATTTTACAGAAAGTGGCATCCATTATTTGACTGCAGCTTGTTTATTTGGAAAAATTAACAGTAATATAATCGTATTTTTGCAAAAATGGCAGAAATATGATTCATAGTCAGAAGTCAAAGTCAAAACACACACACGTATATATATATATATATATATATATATATATGTGTGTGTGTGTATGCGTGTATGCATGTATGCATGTATGTATATACTGTATATACTGTAGATACTCACACTACCAGTCAAAGGTTTTTGCACACACTTCCACACTGCGATTTTCTACATTTGCATGTTGCTCATTTAATATTTGCGAAAAATATACTCAATATTCTTTCTTAACAAATAACAAATATGTTCACCATTTTATTAGCAAGAAAATGTCATATCTTTGATTCATCAAATTAACCTAATTTGAGTATTCTTTCCACAAGAGACATCAAATACTGCTCTGTTTCATGGGATGAAACAGGTAACGAGTGCAGTTAAAGTTAAAGGACAGCCTAGAATTTGACTATGCCATCACCTCACAGCCAGTTAATAGGATGCCAGACACGCATGGTTACTCTTTCCATGTTATAAAGGAAACTTGTTTTATTTCACTTATATTTTCATTTACAGTTGTTCACTCAACTTTCCAGTGCTTAACAAGAATAAAATATATGCAGTTTTTAAATTGAAAAGTAATAAAAACTTTTGACTGGTATTGCGTGTGTGTGTATGTGCGTGTGTGTGCGCATGTCTACCTCCTGTAATACATATTAAATATACAGAGCACATACCTCACTCTGGATCTGAGAGGCCTCCTTAGCGTGCTGCGTCTCCATCGTCTCCGGCAGCTGCGAGTACAGTGAGCGGGAGGCCTGCTTCTTTCCCTCCTCCTTGTATTTAATCTACAAACCAAACGGATGCTTCCATTCCTCATTAAGGGGCTCCTCAGTCAAATAAAGCCCTGTGGCGCTAATGCTAACTCGTCCGGATGCTTGTATTAGCAGTATGTGCCATGGTTTGCCTTCTGACCAGAAAACAACACCAAAGGATTCTGAGATATTAAGAGGTGAGGGCCAGGTTCTATGTAACATTTACTCCACATGGTGCAGGGCCCTGGTCCTCAGGATTACTAGCAACTCCACCCACTCCACATATAAACTGTTCAGGCCGCTGAGGTCAGGAAAACGCCTCTGCAGCCTCAAGGTCCAGACTGAACACTTCAGGAGAAGCTTCTATCCACAAGTGATAAGCCTTCTCAATAACAGCACGTAAAAGACAATCTGCAACTGCACCCAGACTCACACTAACGTTCTCTCCTCTAATGTCTTTCACTCCCTTTTCATCTTCTGATCACATTTTGCACACTTACCTACCTACCTTGTACATTTGCACACACTAAATGTGATAATTGGTTTTTGTCTTTGCTTTTTTGATACTTTTATATTTTTATATTTGTCTTTGCTTTTTTGATACTTTTATATTTGGTATATTTACTGTATTCTGTATAGATTAGATAATAATTTCTCTAATTTTATGTTGCACAGTCAGTGATCCTGCCAGGACGAGCATTTCACTGCAAGTTGTACAAATAGCGGCCTTCTGTTCAGCTACAGTTTAAAAAGTAAAAGGTGGTATAAATGACGTGAATCAACAGTAGATAATGATAATTATTCAGCTAAAAACTTTACGTTCATCACAACTGGGGTACGAGTTGGGTTAATAGAGATTAGACTTGTGAAATAAGGCTGTACCTGGCTTTGGAGTTCTGACACTGCTTTGGCAAACTCAATGTCTGTGGTATCTGGAAGCTGAGAATATACACTAGAGGACATGCTCCTTTTCCCCTTTTCTTTGTACTTGTTCTGGGTAAAAAGCAAAAACAGGCAAAAAACAGATATTTCACATGACTGAGACGATGATAAAACAGCAGCAGGCTTTTGGATACAGGCCAAAATCAGGAATATTTCTAACCTTCCCAAGTTAATATTACTGAACTGATTTCAGATTACACACTATTTTGAAGCATTTCATTTCTTTAAGCATTTCATGGCTGAAGAGAAACATCCAGACATACATCGGAAACATACAAATCAAAAGTCCGCATCAGCCTTGTACTACCTCACTCTGCATTTCTGTAAGCTCTCTTGACAACTGGATTTCATTTGTGTCTGGAAGGTGAGAGTAGAGTGACCTGGAACACTCCTTTTTGCCAGCTTCCCTGTATTTTACCTGCAAAAAACAAAAATTGTTCGAAAATTCCCGTTACTGACTCCATAGTCCGTGTCCCATAATGCAGTGCTACTATTCTTGTACAATTCTGGAATAGAGACCCCTGTAGGCAACAGGTATATAAACAAAGACTGGGAGATGGATTTTTTGCATTTTTGGAGCCAGATGATATAAATGTAAAAAATAATGAGTGTCATTCATACATCTATAATTCAAATGGTAAATTATTAAACAATATCAAACTCATGTCAAAACAGCATGTTTACAAGACATACAAGAGTTGGCTTTTACGAGAATTATTTTAAAACTGATTTAATCGGATATTCTATAAATGAAGCAGTCAAACAAATTATCTGACCAAAAATAGCGGCATATTTGGGGACTGAGAAAAAAGGGAACTGGACGTTCCCCTTGTGCTGGTTAGAAAAATTATCCATCCCAAAATAAGGATGTCTCAAAAATAACATTTCATTTTCTGCAGCTGTGCCCATAAAAACCTACTGAAATGCGTTAAACTGAAACTATAATTATGAATCTACTTCGGCTGCTTAGACTCTGTTCTCTGGAGCAGCGAGCTAATGGTACCGCAGCCAGATGTTGCAGATCAGATGCGGGCCGACTGACCTCACTCTGGATCTGAGAGGCCTCCTTGGAGCGCTGGGTCTCCATCGTCTCCGCTAGGAGGGAGTAATGCGTACTGGGCACCTGCTTTTTTCCAGCCTCCCTGTATTTAGTCTGAGATGAAACAGCATTCATTACCGTCCACTCAGGCAGGGCTGGCTCAACCTTTTCAGGGGGCCTAGGCAACTGGCAGGTCACCTTCAGCTGCTCTCAGAGCCAAGATGAAAGGAAGGTCAAGAGTGTATTTCCTTTTCAGAATAGGGCTGTCCCGATATCAGACTTTTACTACACGATTATCCTGCGCAAAAGAATTCACAATTACGATATCATGCAATATACATGGGAAATTTGAACAAAATAATTATAATAATACTACCAGTCAGATTCATCTTTAAATTTGTTTATTGTATTTTGTCTCTTTTTTAGCCAAACATGAGTAAGCAGTAAGGCGGAGAGTATAGTGTAACTATAGCTGCATAAAAGCAAACAAAAAGAACAATTTACTGCATAGACAGACAACCAGGGCTAAGGCGTCCTTTCGCGCTGACTGCTGATTGGCCCTTCATGAAGACTGGGGTGTCTAACACTCCATCTCTTTCACAAAATCCTGTAATAACACCACTGATATTTCTTTTAATTACATCATTTAATACCTCACTCTGCAGATCCATCATCTGTTTCGCAAACTGAGTCTCTGCTGTGTCTGGCATCAAGGAATACAGGTTTGTAGACATCTCCTTCTTCCCATCCTCCTTGTACTTGATCTAAGGAAGTAATTCAGTTTATATTTTAGCAAAATGCATGCACATTTTCTGGTAGACTTCACGATCACAGAAAATTATGATTTCTCTACAATAATTTAAAGTTCTGTGTACAAAACAGAACCCTGATGAAACAGTGCAGGAACCAGCCAACGGGATCCTATAATCCTCACCTCACTCTGCATCTCAGAGATCTCTTTGGCAAACCGTGTTTCTGTCGTCTCTGTAAGCGAAGAGAAGAGGCTGCTGGAAATACCCTTTTTGCCATCTTCCTTGTACCATTTCTATAAATAGATGGGGTCCAAAATTCAGCATGTGAAATATAGTTGTGCCATTTTTTCTAAAACAGCAACAATATTTATCTGCATAACATAACCATTCATTCATTCATTTTCACACTTTTAGTAATGCGCATGCTTAAGCAAAACATTGCCCTTGATTACATTTTAGCGCATTTCAGATTTCCTCTCCACCTTCAAGAAAGTCTTCATGACTCATCTATTCCAGGAATACCTCCACCAGCCTACACCTCTCTAAGTTGCCTGAAAGATCTAAGTGTTGCACTTTCTGCTGACTTGAACAGTAGTTTTGTTAGGTTCTTGCTTTGTTAGACATTGTTGAGTAGCTCTTGCTCCTATCCTGCTTACGCGTGTAGCTGGGCATTCAGTGGAGGCTCAACCTAGCTACACTTCTGCCCTAGTCAACTGCTTGACAGCACTTATGTTTGCAGTGTAATATTACTCTCATTCATACATTGCTTATGATAAAAGCCCCTGCTAAATAGCACAGATGTAAATGTAAACAGCTGGCCCTCAGCTTAAGATGCGCTCAGCATCAGTAACACAGTATGTACCGTGCTCTGAAGCTGGGAGGCCTCTTTGGCATGCTGTGTTTCCATGGTTTCTGGGAGCTTGGAGTAGAGGGATGCAGACACCTGCTTCTTCCCTGCCGCCTTGTACTTCGTCTGAGGTGAAAACGGCAGAGCAGAGACTTCGAGTGACCCATGCATCTCCTTTCTACTCATTCTGAGCCCTAGATCACAACTGGACACGTGATTATTCCAATAATTATCACTGCAAACCCCTCATACCGACACACTGCCCTACAAAGGCAAAACACTGTAACTACTGCATGCTGACATTGAGAAGAGAAGGTTTCTAAGTTAAGATATTTTATCATGATTACATTTCGGTCACAACTCCAATCATATTCTGATTTGGACTTTTGATTTGTATGTTTCCAATCAATTTTTTAGAAAATAAAGACAGTGTTTTGCTCTTGTATGGCAGTATAATGTTCTTTAACGACTAAGGGACTCTTATCAATCTCAGTAGCAAAGTTGCTTTCCTCTGTTAATATGCTATACCTCACTCTGTAGGTCTGACACGGCCTTGGCAAACTGCATCTCTGTTGTCTCTGGTAGCTGAGAGTAAATGGATGTTGATGCCGCCTTTTTTCCACTCGTGTACTTGTTCTGTAGGGGCAAGATTTCCAGATTTAGCCATCTGTCCATCCAAGCCTGGCCTATGCAGGGTCGCGGTTCCTATCCCGGAAGCTATGGGTGCAAGGCAGGGAATAACGCCCCCCCCAGACACACACACACACACACACACACACACAGACACACATAAAGCATGTTTTTGGACTGTGGGGGGAACTGGAGATCGCAGAGGGAACCACACAATTACATGGAGAGAACACGCAAACTCCTCACATGTGGAGCCATGGGAGAGTCTCGAACCCAGGTCCCAGAAGAGTGAGGCAAAAGTGCTAACCACATCACCATTGTGCTGCCCCCTTCAGTTTTCTTATGGTGATAATTTCCTATTTACAGATTCCAAAGGATCCCATACAGCCCGAATATTTTAAGGCGACCCCTCACTGTTTCAGCAGCTATTTTTGGAAAAATTGTTTTTGCAATACCAATCTAAACCTTATAAAGAAATAATTTTATTTGACAAGAACATATAAGAAGTTAGGGGCAGCATGGTGGCACTGCTGCCTCACAGCAAGAAGGTCCTGGGTTCAGTCCCCGGGTCGGACGTAGAACCTTTCTGTGTGGAGTTCGCACACCCTCCCTGTGTTCTTGTGGGTTTCCGCCGGGGGCTCCAGTTTCCTCCCCCACTCCAAAATTGTGCAGATTAGGTTAATTGGTGACTCTAAGTTGGCCCTGTGAGTGTGTGTGCCCTGTGGTGTGTTGGCGCCTGCCCAGGGTTGGTTCCTGTCTGCGCCCGTTGTTCCTGGGATAGGCTCCAGTCCCCCCCACAACCCCAGTTGGGATTAAGCGGTTACAGTAATGGATGGATGGATATAAGAAGCTAACCATGTCACTGTTAAAAAGCAATCACATAACAATCTATGTATTAAACAGAAAACATTCCACTAAACAAAAATGTTATTTGGTGGGGTGGGGGGGGTAAAAAGTTCAATATTACAAACTCCACAGTCCTAGAGGGAGGGCACAGGATGTTTTTGATCATTTTCAAAAAAGGAATAATGAGTTAGTTATTAAGAATTAGGGGGTAGATTACAAGACAAAGGAAAATCTACTCTGGGCCTCAAAACCGTGTAAAAGCTATTCAGCGCCTACCTGTGTAAAGCTAGCTGTGCAACTAAACGTCATTAAATGTGTGTGACGGCAATGAATGCTGCTCTCAAAGGTTATACACATGCATCCTGTGTTATTTTCAGCCTAGGAGCATAAACCCCAAGCCGTGATTCCCATGAGGACACCAACCAAATTAACCATTAAAGAACAATCTTACTGAGTGGGACTTCAGCTCCTGGCTAATCATATCAATTTCAATGACTGGAAATTTCCATATAAATTTCCATATAAATATGTATTTATATGGAAGATGGCAGAGGATTTCTGAGCGCACCTCACTCTGCATCTCAGCGACCTCTTTGGCAAACTGAATCTCTGTCGTCTCCGGCAGCCGTGAGTAGAGGGAGGTGGAGAGACCCTTAATACCGCCTTCTTTGTATCTCAACTGAAAATTAAGAAAAAGAGCACATTTTAAACATCTCAATATGATTCGTACGGGAACATATTTTCTGAAGTATGTTTTATTTAAATTTCAGTTTTATTGAAACTGTCAATAGAAATTACTAATTTATTATGAACAAATAATGTGGAATGGGATTAAAATGTAATAAATATATGACCAGTATGTCTTCAAAATGTCTTCAAATTCTTTTTTTCTGCTTGTCAAATGTAATATTGATATTACATGAGATGTATTGCTCACATTTCTTTGATTTTCCTGAAGGGAAGGATCTAATATATCATAGAAGGCTTTGTTGAACCTAAATCACTTATCTCAGCTGGAAGTCTATTTTAATCTTCATTCCATGCATCTCTTTGGGTTTGATGAAATGAGGTTAATATAAAATAACTATTACTTTTCCTGATCTCCATTAATCATACATTTTAGACTGTTTAGGAAAAAAATCTCTCATTTCTCATGTGATTCACTGCAATCTCATTCATTATTTTCTGTTCCAGTAATAATCTCAGGAGAAATATATTATGCACCACATACTTTTAGAAGTAAAAAGCGATAAATACAGTCTAACTACCAAGAAATAAGCACTAAGCAGTCAAATTCCTGCATGGCAGTACTCTCTAAAGTCATATATAACATATAATGGATATAATGCAAAATTAACCCTTTAAATATCTCTAATTATTTTCAACTCTTTATTTGTAGTTTACACAAATAATAAAGCATTTCAGCATCCTTCTAACAGTACAGCTATGGAGTCATTCAAAGATCACACTAGCTGTAGTTGTTATAATATTCTCAGCATGATTTAGCTACAGGCACAATGTAATTAAAAACCCTTTTGAAGATTCATCTACCGTCTAACCCCTTAACCTCGTCAGGGTCGCGGGGGGAACACGAACTCTGGTGTTTGTGTATCAGGCAGGAAGCAAATGCAGCTCCTCTGTGTAGCAGTTAAGGACTTTAAAGACTCGTGGTGACCACACAAGATCACAGTGTATGTAGACCGGACAATGCTACCCACCGCACTCTGTATCTGATAAGCCTCCTTAGCGTGCTGGATCGCCATGGTTTCAGGGAGTTGGGAGTACAGGCAGTTGGACACCTCCCTCCTCCCCGCCTCCTTGTATTTGGTCTGAAACACAAAGCAGCAAAATGTTCAGATTAACAGACAGCATCGGAGGACCAGAAAAATTTAATTTTGACTGCAGAAAAATCTGAATGGAAAGAAAGAAAGAAAGAAAGAAAGAAAGAAAGAAAGAAAGAAAGAAAGAAAGAAAGAAAGAAAAAGGAAAGACACGTCATTTGCTATTTGCACAAGTATGAGTGCAGGTTAATTGGAATCACATTTTGATATATTTGCACCATTCAGTCTTTGGCTATTGGCAAGTCAAACTGTGGTATGCTGAGCGACTCCTACCCAAAAAAGACTGAATGCTGTAATTAAAACAAAAAGTGCTTCAATAAAGTATTAGTTTAAGGGTGTGCACACTTATGCAACCAGCTTATTGTACATGTTTTTATACTTTTCCCCCTAACAAATTTGTTTGTTTTTCAATTGAATTGTACAGATTATAGGTCACATTAAAGGTGGGAAGAGTTCTGAAATAATTCATTGTGGTCTCATTTTTTCATCACAAAACCTGGCATTTTAACAGAGGTGTGTACACTTTTTATATCCACTGTACAGCTGTCTAACACACTGAGCTATACACTGCTTTGGGGTGCTAATTTGAGATTGGCTACTTTTCCTGGTTGGGGTACTGGTTTGCAAATCCAAGCCAGACCATCTCACCCAGAACGTGACTGCTAACGTGGCCCTCGGATATCATATGCATCCTACTACTCTACACTTTACTCCAAAGGCCTTAAAATCTGCTTCTGATATACCAGTCAAAACATGGCTTAGGTCCCCCTTGGGAACATCCCTTGAACCCTTAAACTCCAACCACACCACATCTCTCTTTCTGGACTTCCTGCTTTTCTCCTCAGCCCATTCCCAACCCTCTGGAACATTCTCCTGTTCTCATGCCAGCTTCTTTGGTGAGATGCACTGCCAATCTGAATGTTTTCTGCTATAGGATTAAGGATCAAATCTTTATACAACACTCATATCCCTAGAACTAAATTATACTTTTCAACAACATTATTAACATTACTGCTCTCTGTGCTTTTCAATCTACTCTTACCTGGAGCCATAACAGCCCCAAATCTGAGTTTGAGTCAGCGACCAATTTAATTCCAAAGCCACTTTTCCATTAGTTTCTTAGCAAATGTCTAATTGTTTTACAGGTGGTTGCCTTTTAAATTATATTGTGTTCTGCATAAATCACAAAATATTATTTGTACATTTTTAAAGATGCATTTATTAAAATACATGATGGTTATTATTGCACTGTTGTCATTTATTCAAATTAATCCTTGTTCTGTACACTGTTCTGTGTAATTTCTTTTGACAGGGATGGCTGAGTTGAGTTAAGTCTTCAGTATACACTTTACCTCGCTCTGAATTTCAGATAGCTGTTTCGCCAGCTGGGTTTCTGCCGTTTCTGGAAGATGAGAATAAATGCTCTTGGAAATATGATTCTTTCCAGCTTCCTTGTACTTAACCTAGGAAAAGAAAAACCAAGATTTCAGATTTTTACTGGTATGTTGTCAAGGGTGTCCCCTGCCCTGTGTCCTGTGCCTTCTAGGATAGGCTTCAGGTATCCAATGAAATGGAAGAAATGGATGGATGGATGGATGGATAGATGGATAGATAATTTATTTTATTAAACTTTATTTCATTAAAAGGCTCATATTCACAGGCACTCCAGCTCCCGCACCTCACTCTGCATATCTGAGATCTCCTTTGCCAGCTGCATTTCTGTCGTCTCTGGAAGCAGGGAGTACAGGCTGGTGGAAATCTCCTTTTTCCCATCTTCTTTGTACTTGATCTACATGTTAAATGATTGAAGGTTAACAAGCTCTTCAAACACTACATAAAGCCAGTGGCAGGTTGTATCTCAAGCTAATCTGTGTGTCCTTGAGGATAAGATGTCTAGAGCAGTGTTTCTCCTCCCAACCCTTGGGGACCCCTGTACAGTCCACATTTTCCCTCCCTTTCAGCTCCCAGCAAAAACACGGATCGTCTGGGGGATCCCGAGCACTGGGTTCAGAAGCAGTGGGCTAGAATAACATTATCCAGGTAATTAAGTCAGTCGGAAGGTCATGCAAGGTCATGGCATCGGCGGACTGGCAGGGGCGTGCACCTCACTTTGGAGCTGGGAGGCCTCTCGAGCGTGCAGGATCTCCGGGGTCTCTGGGAGCAGGGAGTACAAGGAGGTGCAGATCTCCTTCCTTCCTGCCTCCTTGTATTTTTTCTTTAACATAGAAAAGGCCAGGGTGGGGCCACACTTCATTGAAATTCCCAAAGAGTAGGGTGACCACTTAATCCATGCCAGGGGGGGGGGGGGGGGGGGTCACTACGAGCTACTTCAGGTTTTGCAAACTACTTTAAAACTGAAAGACTCCTGTGTTTGGCTAAATGGTTGAATTATTCTTGTGCTTTGACTTGTTTGTTTCCTTGATTGAAAGACTCATCCAGCTATTTCATATTAACATAGGTAACAGATGCATGATTATACAATACTGACCAATCAGCACACAGCAAGAACGCAGTGCTAAAGTGAAACCCAGGTCCTTTTAATTGAAATGGTTGACATGGTAGTTTATGAACCCTGTCCTAGCTCATACTGTGCCTTATATGCATTATTGTCATTTATAAGTTTCAGGGCAGTTATTCACAGACTCCTTTCCTAGGGGGGCGGAGCTTAGTTCTTTCCCTGTTCCACCACAATTGATTCAGCTCAAGAGCTGTGTGGTAATTAGCATAAGGAGGTGCAAGGAGCTGAATCAGGTATGTTAAATGAGGCAGAGGTAAGGAGCACACCCTGATTACAGTGCGATGCTGCATCCACCACGTGACAAACCACCTCAGGGATGAGAACCTGAGTGCAGCCATGTGGTGGGTGATTCCTCAGCACCACACTAGTCCGAACGGACCAGTGTGAGGTTTTTTCCCGTGGCTGGAGTGCCAATCCTGCCAGCAACCCCCAAATTTCCCTGTAAGTTGGAGGACCTCCTTATAGAGCTGGATGTGGATTAACGCCATACCCAGGATGAAGCAATTGCAGGATAAGGGCCTTGCTCAAGGGCCCAGTGGAGTAGGATCACTTGTGGCATTCACGGGATTTGAACCAGCAACCTTGACTCAGAGCCACCAATCCGCCCATGAGGGAAATGAGGGAAAACCCAAAAATGTGTAGGGCCCTCCAGGACTGGTTTGACAGCCCTGCTTTAAGCCTTCTGGTTTATGCATAGCCAGCCACTCTGAGAGGTGTCAGGTATCAATGACACATAGGATGTCCCACCTACCTCACTCCGGAGCTCTGATGCCGCCTTGGCAAACTGGATTTCTTTGGTCTCTGGCAGCTGAGAGTAAACGGAGCAGGAAACAGTCCTTTTTCCACTCTCCTTGTACTTGTTCTGTGGAAGAACACAGGAATAAGCCACCAAAAACATATGGAATGTACAGTGGTGGCTTCAAGCGTGCATGGAAATTGACCGCAGCACCTCGCTCTGAATTTCAGTCGTCTCCCTTGCGAACTGAATCTCTGTCGTGTCCAGGAGACGGGAATAAAGAGAGCTAGCAGTGTCCTTTTTTCTGCCTTCTATGTATTTGATCTGAATGCATTAGAAAAGGGAGAAAAATATGATACAATTTTCTGCGGGGAAGTTGTGGGAAAATTCTCAAGGAGAAGCATAAGTTACTATTAGAGTATAAAATCTATTTAAATTCTGGCAGGTTGTTCTCCACCCAGGGCAGATGCCTTGTCAGTTAATAAAAGAGCATCATGTAAGCTGATCAGATGTGGAAATCAGGAACTCTGCACCTCGCTCTGGATCTGAGAGGCCTCCTTAGCGTGCTGCGTCTCCATCGTCTCCGGCAGCAGGGAGTACAGTGAGCGGGAGGCCTGCGTCTTTCCTTCCTCCCTGTATTTAACCTGAAATGGAGGTACACAGGAAATCTGTTTTTAAAAGCACCAGTTCTGGTTGATGCCTCCATTTCAGGGAAAGTGGTTTGGATGCCCCATAAATAAGGTTAGATGAACTTAATTGATCAAAGGGGGAAATTCTGGTGTGCACAGCAACAAGGTATGTAAAGTGCAGACAAACATGTAGTGCATAAGCAAGACAAAGAGCAAAAGCAGCCCACAAAGTGTATAAAAACAAAGAAAAACAACAACATGATACATAAAGTGCAGACAAAACAAAGAAAAACAACAGCAAGGTATGTAAAGTGCAGATGAACGAACATATAATGCAAAAGCAAGACAAAATACAAAGGCAGTACAAATAGTGCAGAAAAACAAAGTAAAACAATAGCATGATACATAAAGTGCAGACAAACAAACATATGGCGCAAAAGCAAGAGAAAATTTGTACTTTGTCTTTGTAGAGAGTACCCAAATTACAGACAAAACCAAAGAAAGCAAACAAAGACACAGGAGCTGTTGTATCAGGCAGCCACTAAGGGCCGCGCCGGAAGTATTAGTAAGAGGGAACTGGAAAACCAAACTTAAAATCCTCGTTGGCCGTCAATAGTACCGGCCTGGATCCAAATCCCTGACAGAAGTGCCAGTAATTATGAAGGAGCAAACCTGAAGATCTGCCCAGTCTACACAGAGCCCCGGGACCCAATGAAGAGAGATGTTCCCTCAGCATGAGAGAACTCTGAGCCAACTCAGCATAACATTATTGTGGGGAGCTCATATAGCACTGGCCCACAGACCTTCCAGGCACCGAGCTGACAGCAAACAGTCCCCATGCTCAACATCCATCCATTTTTCAATGGCTTATCATGGTCAGGGGTCGGAGGGGGACTAAAGTCTGTCCCAGGCAGCTCTAGGTAAAAGGATTACAGGGCATGGACACGCCACACTGACACTCTATGGCAGGGTTCTTCAAATCTGGACCTCGATTCCAAATCCAGGCCTTGTTTTCAGTTCTCCCAGGTAGTTAGTTTAATAATTACTGATTCTGACTGGTCAGAGGCTTCACACCTGACTGATAGGTAAAGGAAGGCTAGAAAACCAGCGGTGCTCCGACTTCGAGGACCGTGATTTGAATAACCCTGATCTATGGGCTGTTTAGAAGCACTAATTAGCCTATCTGCGTTCTCTGGAAAGCAGGAGGAAACCCACACCATGTAGAGAACCATGCTAATCAGGAGCACTGTAAAGGGAGTGAAAGTTTGGAACACAACTGAATTGGTCTGGGGAGGGGACTAAATGTGATATGCTTTCAGGGGGCCCAAAATCTCGAGCAGCACCCCTGGACCATACACATATAAGGTGAAGGCCAGACCCGAACCCAAAAATCCCAAAGGTCTGAAACCATCCACACAGCTACCATGTGGCACAAAATAACACGTTATCATTACATTTTCATGAGTATGTATTTATATACTGCAGAAGACTGAACTTTGATTGAAATTCAAATACACTGTAAAAGATCGCTAATGAGTAACGTCTTACTCAAAAATCCTTAGGTGTTAGTCCCGAAGTTCTGAAAGCAACCCACGTCAATAATATACTCAGTTAATATTTTTTTTAATTATTCAACAATGAATTGATTAAATGATTCTGTTAAATGATTCCATACAAAGCTTAACATGCAAAAGACATATAAAGTGACACATAATACCTTTCCTTTTCTATTTTTTACTTTAATAGCTTGATTTTTGTTAACATTTTGAATGAAATTTGGTTAGATTGATTTGGTTGGTTAATATTTTGAATGAAATTTGGTTAGATTGATTTGGTTGGTTAATATTTTTAATGAAAGATCAAGAGGATAAACAATAAAGACTTCCTTTCACAGCACAATTCACCTTTATTTACCAAGGGTGCCAGTAAATCTGCTGGGCACCTTAAGGACCGAAAAGCCCAATTCCAACCGGCTATGCTAATTTGGATCCCACCTGCCAGTGAGCTTCACCTAATGCCGACTTCACAGAGCCTGAAGACTGACCACACAATACTGGGATGTTTAGTCGACCCCAACGACCTTTGTGTAAGAAATTCTTCCTTTGTTTCTATGTTTGTTCTACTTTGATGGTCCTGATAGCACATAGTGCACCCTCAGCATGACTCTGTGGCTCTTATAACATGCATGCATCCATGGATTTTCTTAGTTTATTAAATCATTCTGTGGTCATACTGAAACATTTTCTCAAAGGAAGCTACTTTTATCTTACTGTTTTTGATGATCCCTTTCATCTGGACCATATGTAAAGTCTTTACATACTTATTTGGTATATTGCTATTTTTATGTACTTACTCTATACCTTATAAAGTATATTTTGGTTGAAACAAAACCTTGGTCTGGATTTGTACTTTCTGGAACTGAACGTTCCACCTCTGATATTCTGTTATTGTATAATGCACATAGACTTAGTTCTTACTAGATTCACTCTTGGTAATATTTTTTGTCTGGCTTTTCTTATGTTAGGTTGTAATGGTATTAGAGTGGCTCTTGTTCTTTTGTTACTGGTTCCTTTGGAGGAATCGTGTGTAAAAGTTTCAGCAGAAGGCTGCTGCCCTCCAGCTCATATCACTCCGCAGATCGGACACTTCTCTCGCGAACTTGGTCTCAGTCATATCTTTGAGCTGCGAGTACAGGCAGGAAATCTCCTTCCTGCCTTGTTTGTATTTGTTCTGAAAAGATAGTACACAGTTAGACGTGTATCCATCCATCCATCCATCCATCCATTAAACTGCCATATTGTTTTTTTGAAGTCATGGGCAGCCTGTCCCACTATAGTAATCTCATCAAATAAAGGAAGCCATCCATCCATCCATCCATCCATCCATCATTCAACCACATATCCAGTACAGGGTAACAAGGGTCCATCCCAGGAGACACACACACACACACACACACACACTTGAATTCATATCTTTGTGGGGACTCTACATTCATTTCTGTGGGAAAAACTTGAATCCTAGCAATGACGACCTTAACCCCTACCCAGCCAAAAGCTTAACCATAAGTAACCAAACAAAATACAAGACTTTAGGCATTTTTAGTGTTTTGATTGCAGTCACAGATTTTTATGAAATTGAGTGTCCCCTTGTGGGGAACAAAAGGTGGTCCATAGAACGTTAACACAATTGGTCTCCACAATGTAATGTATACATAACCCACACACACAGAAATACAGACAGACACACACACACATGCACATACAAATACACTTAAACAGAGACACACACACACACCATTCATACCTACGGACAATTTGGCAACTCCAATTCATGATAGCATGTTTTTGGACAGTGAGAAAACCAAAGTATCTGCAGGAAAGTCATGCAAACAGAGCAGTTCCTGTAGCTCAACAAGTAGCATGTTGCTCTAGCAATGCAAATATTGTGAGTTCAAATCCCAGGGAACATAAATACTCTGTTATGTTTCCCTCGACTCTAAGTCACTTTGGTGAGACCATACAAGCTGTAGTCATAGTATTAGACCTTAACTACATGTTGTTCCCTTTGTTTTCGGGCTGATCTGTAATGTCACGTTAAGATGAGGATAATTCTTTCATACTTCGCTCTGCATTTCTGAAAGCTCCTTCACAAACTGGGTCTCGGTTGTTTGCGGGAGCTGTGAGTAAGTCGAACTAGAAACCTTCATGTTTTCCTTGTACGGTGTGCAGCTTACTCACCTGCAATATGCCACGGCAGCATTGCCAGTGATGTGTTATTATTCAAACTGGGATGTTCAGCAGATCAGTATTAGATTCAGATGTGAACAGTTGCTTTTAAGTAACTAGTAAGTTGAAACACATCACCAGTCAAAACTATGGAAGCAACAGCTTAAAATTCTTTTTTTATATAATTTAGCTATGTTATTCACCTTATAGTAAAAGGCCTTGAGTCCTACATATTAAATACTGCAATGACCAAGAGAAGTGTTCAGCATCTCAAAATTTTCTCAGGTTTTAAGCTCTTCAAAATAGCCCCCTTTTGCTTGGATGACAGCACTGCAGACTATATTGCAGACTATACTGCAGACTATATTGCAGACTATACTCATTCTTGCAACCAGCTTCCAGCTGTAGCCATCTGGGATGCTTCTCCATCAGTCCCGAAGGAGTTTCCACAAGTTCTGGGCAGAGGTTGGCTACTTTGCTCTTACTCTTTAAGCCAAATCATCCCAAACCAGCTCAATAGGGTTTTGGTCGGGGGATTGCAGGGGCCAGGCCATTTGTCAAAACAATACTCTGACCTTGTTAACAAAATAATTCTTACTACATAAACTAAGTTGTGTGTAGAGTTGTTATCTTAATGGAAAAGAAAGGGTTTTCCTTAGGTGTGTCCAAACTTTTGACTGGTACTCAAAAAAAGTAGACTGGGATACTCTGTTCATGAAGAGATACATCACAGACTTCTGATGGGTGTAACTGTAAGTATTTGCCACACCACTGCTGAGGTGCTACGTATCAACCACATGCCTCTGTTTCACCACACCAATGCAGTGCTTAAATTCAGTACTTAATCGTTCTCATTGTACACGTCAGCAAAATGAGACTGAGTTAGCAACTCATTCAGCAGTGCAAACAAAAACGCAAGATAAGATATTTAAACGCTAATATACTGGTTTTCTAATCGGTCCATGTTTTTGGGAGGTGGGACTTATGAAAATGTGTTAAGTCTTTTGTTTCAGGAGTGAGTTACTAAGTCTGTAACAGTGCCAAATACAAGGTTGACCCATGCTTTTTCAGTGACCCTCAAACCCACAACCCTTTCCGTTTGAGGCCCATAAGTACATACATCACTCTGCAGCTTGGAGAGCTCCCTGGCGGGCAGAGTCTCCTTTGTCTCTGGCAGCAGCGAGTACAAGGAGCTCGAAACCTCCTTGGCGTCCTCCTTGTACTTAACCTGCAACATACCAGCAACGACATGCATGCAACACTCTCAGTAAGGAAGGAAACATTTATCCTGCATGGAGCAGGTCTTAGTGTCCTCCCACAACATCGATGGTGTTTCATAAACAATAATAATAATGCATTTTATTTATATAGCGTTTTTCAAGATCTCAAAGATGCTTACATAGAATAAAGTAAACAGATAAGAAAGCGACAAAACATATTATGGATAAGGAAGGTTATATACTTCGGCAAACAAAAAGGATTTTAGCTTGATTTTGAAATCTGAGACTGAGGTCGACTGAGGAATAGCAGTAGGGAGGGAGTTCCAAAGGAGGGGAGCTAAACGGGAAAATGCGTGGTCACCATAGCCGTGGAGTTCGGAAGGGGGAATCGAAGACTGCAGGGAGGCTGGTAGGGGAGAAGCAAATCGGACTGGTGTGATGTGTGCCCAGTCCCACAGCCAGAGACGTGTTAACAGGGGTGGGATGATGCAGTTCTGGACCTGGAGTTCTGGCGAGCGCGTCTGGTTTTTCTTCACTACCTTTAATTTCTACTTGATTAACAATGTATATATTAATGATTTATTGGCCAGACATTGTCAAAACTGAGTTGCAGCTTCATATATAAACTTTTACTGAAGCAGTTGAGATAACACTGTGAGCAGTGGTACCCCTGAGTACATACAGTACAGTGTCTCCAACCAGCAATTCAGCGTTTTGACTGGTCCTGAAAAGACTCAGACGTTTCGCTGGTCAGAGAAACTTCCAGTAGGCAGTCTTCCAGAAAAAAAATACCTGATTTTAGGGTTAAGATATTAGGGCTTAGAATAATCTCCCTTTACAAAGACATCCGTCCATCAATCTTCTAACCGAATATCGAGGACTCGGCTACAGTGAGTCTCAGTTAGTACAGATCAAAAGATGGGCCACACCATGGATGGGATCCCAATGCATGACACCATGCTGAAACAGTCTATGAAAATCTCCTCTAAGCAATGGCCTTCTTTTTTCATTATCAATAGCTAAGTACGTTCAGTGAAGCCCCCTCTTACACTCTTCAGTGCAGCTGAAAAAACAGGAATAAATTAGGTCATAACTAACTGAACAATAATAGCAACATCGTGATAAAGAATTAAGCTGTATAAACATGTCTACTGACTCATCTGCCATTTTATTCCTGGAGGCGAAGCAATTACTGAAAACATGCAAAGAGCAAATATACAGGAGATTCATACAATGGCAGAAAAGAACAACAGAATAGAGGATGGTTCTCTCTAGCCTGGAAAAGTTTTTGCAGAAATTCTGTCAAATAGCTGAGACTTAGATCAGAATCTTACTCTGCTACAGAAGGCAAACACATTCTGAAAACTCCAGATCCCCAGGATCATTTTTGTCTCGGTGGTACAGCCTACTATTCTGCAATCAATCGTACATCCCATAATCTCTCAGGGTTCTTCAAAAAATTAATACATAAAAAGCCCTGGCAACAGTACAGTGGTTGCCAGGTACATCAGGGACAGCACATGCCTGACAGGAGCCCCTGATTGGCTCTTTCTAGTCCTGGCAACCCACCGGGCATATTAACTGAACGTTAAGAAGCACACAAAGGTGTTGATTTATATTGCCTTTCTTCCCGACGGTGAACCGTTTGACTGCAGGCACCTTTGCCCAAAGAGACAATGATGGTCTGGTAGGGGACCCTTTTCCAAGGTGGGCTATGCAGGTTTTTGGGCGACCTCTCTGCTAGCCATTAAGCTACAACTGGAGCAATAGGGGAGCGTAGATCTGCTCATAATACTATACTTGTTTCCCTGAAGCAATGAGATACAAGTAAAAGTCAGCTATCATACAATCCACTGCCGGAGCAGGTCCATTTGGGGGCCCAACCCCCCTTAGATATTTCAAAAACTAAACAAACAGCTAATGAGTAGAGTCAAAAGACCATAGCTAGCTATTTCACAGAACATGCTTCCTCACCAATACCTAAATAAGGAATGCACTAATTTATTATTTAGTGTAGTGACTGTTTGTGGCCAACAGAGGGACCCCAATCCTCGGGGGCCCCACCCACATGCATAATTTGAGAGGTGGGAAACACTGCCACTGACCTTCTATGGACCAGGACTCTCCACTGTTGGTTTTATTCTGCTGGATATTAGCCGCCCAGTACCTGGACACCAGATATCACGCTACCCCCTGCTCTGGTTTCTCTTTTTTGATACTTGCACCGCTTCCTGTGCCTTATTGACTGCACTGCTGATGCTGGAGAGGAACACGACCCTGTAATATGCTGCAACCTGAGCTCATTCAGGACCAACAGGTGCTGCTGCCTAGACCCGCTTACTATTCACCTGACGTTGGACAGATGGTGTGTGGGAAGCAGGTCACACCTCTGTAAGTCCACTCTCTACAGTTAGTAGAACCAAGGATAATCCCAAATGCAGCACAAATAAGCCTATCCATAGCAAGCGATAAAACCAGGATATTATAAAATGCATTGCCATTGAGTAAATTCCCAAAATGCATTGCTCTGAGCCCATTTTCCTCATTATTCATGCATTTTTACTAAGACTGCATGTCCTCTATACACTATTTAAGAAGAAATTAAATAATCTAAAACACAACGTCAAATCCATGGAGGTGAGATATAGTGCCAAAATCTGAAAATGCAAATGTAAAATCTATAATGTATAATGTATGCAAAAGATCTGAGGATCTAATACTTCCAGTAAAATATCCCAGACCACCAAAGTTAAACTTCAGAACAAGAGCAGTAATTAGTGCACAATTTCAGACATGCCTGGAGTAGGCAAAAACACAAGCAGATTGTAATTAAAGTAGCTCTGGTTTACACTAATTGTTTAATTATGAGCAGTAGGAATAAAAATAGGCACTCTTCCAGATCCAGCCTTTCTTTGTGCCAAGCAGAGCCGTAACTAACACGATCTGTTCCGCCTGAGCTTCCCTCAAGAGCCAGGAGCCCGCAACAGTGAGAGAAAAAGAGAGAACTATTCCTCCGGTTTTACCTGAAATATAAGTCCTGCAGAATCGCAGATATATCGACAGGCGAGCTATAAATTCTTAGTTGAAATTCAATTAACATGCAGCTTCTGTGGCCTGAGCTGCATTTGACCTTTGCTCTCTATTCCTGAAAGTCGGGACGTCGACTCGGGGGCCAGAATTGCAGCATCTATACTTAGCGTGCGTGTGCGTCAATAAGGAACAAAGGAAGGTCACCTTATTCTCCAGCCTCTTATCGCAGAGCAGACCCTTTGAAGAACGTGAACGCCTTCTGCTCTCAGGAAATTAAGCCACGTTACATATAAAGGTGAAGATGTACTCTGCTGATTGCAGCTTCTTAGAAAATCTTTCGAGAAAAAATAGATTGGAAATCAAGATCACACGTGCTATGAGCAGACAGATCTTTAATAATTATTAATTATATAATACATTATTATTGGTATTATTATTATATAATTTGGTTATTTAGGGTATAATTCACTTTTGTTTCACCCTTTTGCACACCTTATCTGACCTCCAGCTAGCTACTGCTTTGTCCTTATATTGGACAAACAAGCTGACCTGTCACTTCTTCCTGGAAGATGCCAGAAGTGAATCCTCTACTGCCTACAAACCATATTAATAGCAAAGGGTCAAGCAATTAATCAGACATTTTCTACCACTTAAATCAGGTGGGGATGTTTTTTGGTCCACATCTGTTACAGGTGACACCTATTAGCACCCAAACGGTAAGCAGTCGGTCTTCTTTCATAGACAGTCGACCTCCCACTGGCTGCTGTCTCCTTGAAAGGGAGGAAAGGCCAAACATCTATACTTACATCGCTTAGGATCAGGCTGCACCTTCTGGCGAATTCCACCTTGGCATCCGGCACGACAACCTTACCAAGGCTCTGTGAAGCACACAGGAACCTTGAGCTTTCAGGTCACTATAAGTCAAGGTCATCTGAAAGTCGCCGGATGATTAGATGACATCCTTACCTCAGTGTCATTCCTCCTCAGGTGTCCATCCACCTCTTGAGAATCACCCTTAGTTTCCATTTAAGGAAAATCCAGCTGAGGAAAAATAAAATAGAAACTGGACTAAGTCTGGTTCGGGAGTTCAGTCGTTCCCGGACACTTCCCAGTCCGTCGAGGCGCCCCCCCAGGACACAATGCCGGACCTAATCCTCAGGGACGTGTCACTGCTATCGACTCTGTCTTCCCAATTTAGGTCCCACTTGGCATTTTATCTGAGCAATTTTTTTATGGATGAATGTGAAGGGCAATGTCAGGGTGGGGGTATGGGGGCGGGGGGGGCGGTGAAGCATTCAAAGGCAATGTAGCATAGAGGAAGGAATGTGTCCAACATGTCTAATGACTTATTCTATTGGCATGCAGAATGAGATTGTATATTACACAACAGATACCCTGCATGTACAGCAATTCCTAATTTTCTGAAGTTTTAGTTACAAAGATAAAACTGAGACTTTGAATTTAAAAACAACACTCATTCTGACATTTTAAAGATGATTACACGAATCAAATATTATTTACTTGTAAAAAAAGGTCCAATAAAACATATAATTATGTCTTAATGTTTCTCAAAATACTTATGCTTCACCAAGTTGCTAAAGGTTATGAAAAGATCACAGGATATTACAAACAATGTCTATTCAATGGGGAACAACAAAATGGACACCAAGTGCTGTTAACTGGTCTGAGAACTGGTGACCCCAGAAATGCTAACTCATATCTCCTTCCTGTCAAGGTCTTTAACAATAAATAAGAACTTTTCACTATGAAAGTCTTGGTTTTTTTCCAAGACTCCCACATCCTTTCACGTAAAACACACACATACAGTCCTTGTCATGAGATTACTGATAATTCTGACATACAGATTTCCAACATGGAGAAGATTAAGGGAATACTGACCACTTCCATTCATTTCTTTATTATGACATCATAGTCACAATCATGATGTCACAATTAAAAAGATATAGCCCTTTCAGTAGCCCCACCCCCATCACAATAAACAATATCACAAGCTTCTTACATACTGTGAGTCAGTAGCAGCAGCAGCTGGGGGGCAGGAGCTGGAGGGGGGGTGGGTGACTAACTTAATCTAATAAGGGTAACGAGGGTAATGGGGGGGGGGGATATTTGGCTTGCCTCCCCCCATGGTGGACTACGCCATGGGAGAGACACTAGAGATACGCTTTGGGAAGGCGCTCCTGGGTCTTAGTGCTGTCAGTGTCAAACTCAAGGGGATAAACCAAGCTGAATTCCAGCATCTGGTTTAAGAGCATATGAGAAAGCAAAAAAGAGAAGAAGCCACCCATTCTATTCCTTTGGATTGTTGAAGCTTAAGTGCTGGTGAAGTATCATCCACATTTAATTACTTAGCAGAAGCTTTTGTCCAAAATGATTAGTGAGCAAAGCTTAGGGTCAGACACCTGAATCCACAAGTGACACATGCATAGATCTCTTAGTGACACACCTCGCTCACCAGTGAAAGGCTTTACTTCACCACTAGAAAGTTAATCACATAAGTCATCAGCCTTTGTGGAAAGACACTCTTACATTTTTAGTCCTTTTTCAAGTTTCCATTTGAAAACTGAAATGTGAGATGTAAAATACATATATTCTATTAATGTTCCATTAATGTACTTTGCTATCCTCCTCAAGAACTTGACCCTGTAAAAATATCACAATACTGTCAGACTTCCTCTGCAAGGTGAAGCAGGGATGCCCTGATCCTTCAACTTATCTGCTAATTAAATTCGACATATGCAGCCCTCTAGAGGCGGCCTGGCTACCGCTGGACCCATGGGCACAGTGATCATCAGCACCACGTTCCTCTGAATTACTCTAATTTAGTTAATTAGCAGCCAATTTAACGGTGTTAAGAGAAGAGGGATCTGTGACGGCTTCTGGAGAATTCCGGAGACCTTCAAATGCATCATGCAGCATTAATATACAAACAGGATTCTGCTGTTGCAAAATGTTTCATAATACTGTAGTGCCTGCGGTTCACGAAAGCTGTGGTCTACGAACAATTTGGTTTGCGACCAAAAATTTTGTGGAAAAAATGCATTGCTTCGCGCACAATTTTTTTTTATTCATATTAAAGTTGGGACAAGTTTTTAAATGATTTTTCATGCCATACAAACCAGGGGAAGGATTCAAACCTCCAGCCCTGGGGGTGACAGACAAGCGGTGCCACCCCCCCAATCCACAGCATCGCGTTCATTTCTACATTTACACTGCAAGATGCCACAAAATGGCCAAGAGCTAAGAAGCTTCCGGTGCTGCAGAGGAGAAGCACAAACACACAGTCTGGCCCCTCGCATCAAGATTAACATAAGCACTGAGTAATTGAAGGGTTCAGGACCTACGATGAAACGTGAGCCACTCCCATCAATAAATGAGGCTCAGCAAATTAAAAGCCGCTCTGTACTTAATTAACACAGAGCTATTCCATTAACCTGCATCTGGACAGGAACTGACTCATGATGGAATTTGGCTTTGACCATGATCACAGTTTTACACCTTACTTTTATTACCCAGGCCTGCCCACCTCCCCATCCATCCATCATTTATCCATCCATCATTTATCCATCCATACATCCACATATCCATCCATCTGCCAAATAAACCTGATTCTGATGCTTAAATTATTGAATCATACAACTAAAAGCTAAACACGTACCTTAAGATGAAAACATTGCCTGGGTTATTTTAGGAAAATACATATGATTATCCGAATAAGGGTGATGCTGACATCACTCCTGTGAGCAGGCTTCCGCAGGGAGTCACAGGGGGTCGTGTTTCACACTATGGAGCCGATCCATGGTGCAGTGGGACATGTGGCATACCTGCACACCGGGAACAGCGTCACCCTCCCCCACTTCAGTAAAGCTACAGGCTTTGTGGGTCCTGAATGCCAAAGCAGGCTTCATTTATTCTCCTGTCAGCCCAGCCCCTCATCAGACTTCTGTTTTGTCGGTTATTTATTTTTACATAACCTTTTTTTCACAAGACAGTAGCATTTTAATTGGGTGTGTTTTCAACATGCGGTACAAAGTGAAAACTAAATTAAAACAGTAAAACCAGGAAACACTGAACCGCAACCTAGACTTTTTCGAAACAACTGAAACCCAGGAGATTTCGATGAAGAAAACCCAAAACAATTTGTGGAATACGGCTCCTAATAACATCCTTCCTTACATCCTGCTAAATATCCATAAATAGTCACGCTGAGAAGTACAGTTACAGGATCTGCTGGTCCCACCTTTCAAGACGTCTGCTGGAATGTTGTGTGATTCTGTGCAAGACTAAAAGAGTGCCTCCATAATGCATAATAAATCAAGAGGGAGAGCGTATCTTTAAGGGACTGAAGCTCTCCAAGAAGCGTGAAGTGAAGTGATGAGCACCTTCCTAAGCTTGAGCCTGAGTTGTCTTTTCTTTGACCATGAAAATAGGCACAGACCCCAAAGTCTTACACTGCAGTTGGACCCATTCAATAAAAAGCAAGCAGACAGTCGCTGGAGCAACTGGAGGGTTAAGGGCCTTGCTCAGGGGCCCACTGGTGAGATCATTCCACCCACGGTAGGATTTGAAACAGCGACCTTCTGGTCACTGGCGCAGCACCCTAACTTGCCCCTCCACACTTGCTTCTGCACCCTACTGTCCATTTCGCTGTTTTAGTTTTTTTTTTTGTGCTTTTTTTGGTTTGGTTTAACTAATTCCTCTTATTGTGAGCAGATATGGGCCTTAACTCCCATCCCACAGTCACATGGTTCAGGTCACTGCCGTTGTCCTACATGTCTTACAGTACAATATGAGTTCACAACATAACCCCAGGCAATTGGGACCTTCAAAAAAAAAGACGAAACCTGCACGCTTCAGTCCTGCTCACGATTAAATTCAGTACTAGTAAGTGTGTTACAGAAAACTAATCACGTTTGATATATATATATATATATATATATATATACTGTATATATTAATTGATTTAGTACTCTGTTTTATATTTATTGGGTATTAATCATTATACCAGGGACATTTCGATAAGATCCCCTCCTAATTGAGCATTTTAATAAGTCATTTCCATAAAGTCCTTTAAAGGCTCCTAATTTCTCATACACCGTAAGATTGATCCTGATTTTCAGATCCTACATTTAAGCTCCCTAATAGACTTTTTCTGGTCTTTAAATCACCTCTGATAGAGCTAGCTTTGGGAGCACTATTGGGCCGCAGGAGAAGGTGATCTTGCCCGTATTACCCGTAGAGTGATGTACGTGCCAAAGGATCTGTATTAGGTCTTAGTGGGGTATCAGATGCTGGCTAAACAGGCCAGCCATCTGTCCACTTTGCTCGCTCAACCGCTTAATTGAGAAGAAGACAGAAGAGTAGATCGTATCCAACGCTGCAGAAATACGGATAAAAGAACAGGCTGTGAGAAAGTGCCCTTTCCAAATAAACAAGGCTAATCGGACAGGGACAGTAACGCTTTCTAAATTACACTCTGCTGAGTCAGGTACAGGGATACCATTTCTGATACTGCATATGTATTGTAGACACTACTTAGGCTTTGCACGTTCTTTATTTCAGGTTTACAGGTAGCCCCCAAGTTCCCTGAGTCTTCCCAAGTCAAATTTATAGGTAAATTGGAAAAATAATAATACAGTACATTATAATAACAATAAATGTACAGTACGATAATAATAAAAGTAACTACATATGGCACTGTGCTGCACCTCGAGCTGACAAACTGTTGAAGCTGGACAATGTTTCCGTGAGTGTCACAAAGTAGTGTGTGCATTTGTTATTACGAACTATTGTATTTAACTCAAATTTTTAATAGAACAGGTCTTATGGCAGTGCATTCATTCAGGGATTCCCCAAATATAATGCTAAGGAAATTCTTGTTTCTGACAGGGTTGAGATATAATGCAAAATACCATACAGCTGTATATAATAATACATAAAACAAGCTGTTCCAGAAAACCTTCAACCTTATGGTAAAGTCAGTCTCTTTTTCTGATTTAGTCTTTATCGTTGAGATATTTCTATAGCTATATGTGAATTAGGCGGTTTGTCGCACGCTTCTGTTACGTCTTAACTGCATAATTTACATCTTTCTCAAAGTCATTTGCTAAAACGAGATTACATCTCTGGTTAAATGGTATGCTTTCCAGTGTTTTCTTAAGCACCTGAGATGGGATGTACACTTCAACGTTTATTGGGATTCCTAATTCTTTCATATACTTTTTATAGTAAATCGTCACCACACCTTCTCAGGTCTTCGTAAAAATGATTATATTTTCTCCATTTTACATATAGCCAGCTGAGTTCGGAGTGGTGAGGACATTTTGCACAGCTGGGTCAGCACAGTTACAGTACTGAAGTGAAGAATGAAGGGCAGACAACTGCAGAGCCAAAAGAAAGGAGGGATGAGGGTGAAGACTATCGCTACAGAACTAATCAGTGTTGTACTGTTAGTCACCGCTGTTATGCGCCCGAGTGATTTAAACCTGAGATGCCCCCCCCAAAATAGTTTTTCTATTATAGTTTATGTAAGTACTTCAACTTTTATTTTGTGTTATATGCATATATACTGTACACATATCACATTAAAAATTCGTATCTCAATCCTCTTTCTTTACCCATTGGGGCTCTTTGTAAATCTTGGGTCAGACATTTAGGAGAAAATGGCTCTTTGCTTTAAAAAGGTTGCCGACCTCTGACCTAGGGTGACCAAAAAATGTGTTGCCAGGTAATCTTTGTGATGAGGACGCGCAAAGGAATGCAACAACTTTGCAATTTAAAAATTCCATCCATGCATCTTCTGGCAGTGTTTCCAGTAGAGTTTGTATATCTTGGTATTTATATATTATTTATTACTTCTCATTTGTACTCTGACCATCAAGAACAATATTTCATTTCAGTGTATGATTCCACAATCAAATATCTGAAACCGAATATAAAAGATACTTTGACTTTTGACTTTCAGTGGGTTATTAAAAAAAATTGTTGATAAACCAATATTTCTAATAATACTATAATAATATAACAAACAATATATCTGATATTTGAAATCAGAGATACAAGGATAGAAACTATAAATAATGTTAATGCGGGTACAAAATGCCATTTATCCTATGCTATTTATACACAATACAACAAATTAATTTTATAAAAGTGACTGCCTTATAACAATGACTATTTCTTAATGACTATTTCTTCTCCTTCCCCACCCTAGTTACCAGAAGTAGTAGTGCAGTATAAACACAGATGTAAAATGGACAACACTGGCAGTAGCATACAGCAAACTCGATAACAGCCGTTCCAGGACGCCATACTTGTTTTCCCCAATTAGAGACTGGAGATAAGGGGCCCAAGGAAGAAACGGCCACATACATTTTAAATGTGATGTTGCTTAAAATAGGGGCTTTTTGGCCTTTAGTGCTGGTGGGTGAACATTGTACATAAACCCGCCCGTGTTTTTCCCATGATGTCGCACACGCCCTGAGATGGACGAGTGGGAGATTACAGGGTGCAGTCAGACCAGATTGACACATGGAGTGAATTAAACGAGAAGCTTTGCGTTGTGGCTGATTGGCTAAGGCGGAGGATCCCTCCCAGCTAATCAGCATGAGCACCCAAGTGGAGCAGTAGGGATTCTGGGAAACACTTTAAGCACCGAAAACTAACACTTTGGGTAAATATCATGGATTTTTAAGCACATAAATCAACCTTGTTGTTTTATCCTCAGTCGTACTTACATTATATTTTCCTTCCTATTCTACAAAACATTACTTATATGGAACCCTACAGTTATAAATCACCATGCATCATGCTACGTCACCCCTTTGATTGGTTGGGAAATACTGTTGAAGCAACTGAGAAAAGCTATTATAATTATCCATCCATCCATCCATCCATCCTAGCAGTAAATATATTCTATTGTTATTAGTTTTTCTCGATTGCTTGGCGCATTCCTCAAATGACAATTTACATTTGCAAAACCACAAGTGTAATCTCCACACCATAATGTCACTTCTGCACAGCAGAACATAATTTCTCAATGCTTCACACAAATTTCCGAATGGTTTAGTACATATGTCCAAGTGTGTTTTGTCATCTGCCACAATTTTCAGTTGCTGTAGTCTTGTTGTTCAAAATAGATTACCGGTATGTAGTTTCCCATTGTAATAATTTTACACCTTAAACTATAGTATAGATATATATGACCATCATTTCAGCAACCACATGCTCATCAGTTAACCAACCTTTCAAAATGACATAAAACATATGTTATAAATTGCAGTGATATGCCATTGTTCTGTTTTTGGTTCCCACATGATTTCGTTGCCCTTTTGTTGTTCTTGCACTGCCATTTTGCTGCTTGTGTTATACAGTGCTGTGTGACATTTTTGTTTGCTATTATATTGTGTCTTGAGATCTGAATAAGGTTGCATGCGAGTGCTTCCTCTTGACAGTGAACTTTACATACTGTAATGTAAAGCTTTACAATTCAGAATTTTGGAGATCAGGAGGATACACTGACATCTTGACTCTCACGTTTAAAATGATACTGATTTTCATTTTAGTGGCACTGGCTAATTCATCGGTAGACTTATTTGCATTTGAGACATGATTTCATTGTAAGTTACAGGCTTTTGCAGCTAAACCACAGTGTTAGCTACAAGCATGAATTGTTTTGAAAATGTCTTGAGAATGTTAAGTATGCTTCATGAAACGTGCAAAAGCAATCAATAAAAACTGTAAATACTACATAAAATCTAAAAATATAAAATTTATCACATTTAGAATACCACTGAATCATTTGTCCTAAATGTATACATTTTGGTTGGTACTGGTTTCCAGGCTAAAATACAAACTGACAGCACTAGATTTGTTAACATGTTGACCAATTAATTACTAATTAATTAATTATTAAGTGCGGTAACTAAATCCAGTATTACCCACGTGCCCAGATACCTGCAGTCAGCGACTCCGACATGACTGACCAAGTCCCGCTTTCATCATTTGGTGAATGGGAAGGAAAATCGATTCTTCCAAGTCACCTAATAATCTCTGAGTTAATTACCATCCCGTGGGCCCGGTCAGGTGGGGCTTCAGCTAATAAAGCTGACTGCCGTTCATGATGGCCGTGCCCCCATCTGACCTCCTGGGGTATTCACCATTGTATCAGGGTGCAGCTGGTGCCACCCCCCACTCGCCTTTTTACCCACCTGGGATGGCTGCCGGAGTAACGATGCACAGTTACACTCCGTGACCGGAAATCCGAGGCTGCAGCCTGACTCAGGAGAAGCTCTGGAGGAGCTCTCACCGTGATGGGGCTCCTGCTTCCAGTCCCATATCTCTGAGGAGACACTTCTTTCTGACTTAATTAGTCGCATTTATGACTGAGAGACACAGAGCACCTGCCACAGCTGGAGCATCAGGGAAAAGCAGAAAGTAAACAGGCAGGGAGAGATGTGGAGGGTCTGCTGAACTGAGGTCCATGGGGAGAGTAAAAGACAGACAGACAGACAGACAGATAGATAGATAGATAGATGTGACCATTACAATAAAGACATAAATAGGAAAGTAGAAACACTGCACCCCTGGGGGCACATGGGCAGGTATCACTCAGCATTTTTTGTGTGTGTCTCCCTCATTGACAAAATGCACCTTTCCCCACACGCACACACGCATGCACACGCTCATGGGGCCGAGCACAGTTCCCAGCATCCCGTCCTCCCGCTTCTCCGCCACCCCAGCATACGTTACTGATCTGCATACGTTACTGATCTGCATACGTTACTGATCAGCATACGTTACTGATCTGCATATGTTACTGATCTGCATACGTTACTGATCTGCTCCTGGCTCTTCCTCAGTCTCTGCAGCTCCGGTGTGTCGCAGACGGTGCTGAAGCCCCTGCCTTTGCTCTCCTCAAAGTCCTTCTTGTATTTCACCTAAAAAGGGACATGAAAATAAGATAAGACAGCAACAAACATGCCACAGAACATTTCAATCTGGAACAAAGCAAACGGTGGTGCCGAACTGGGACACTCCCTCAACCGCTACTGCAGACTGTAAAGTATTATATACTCTGCTATATTCTCTCCTCAACAAATCAGACCTATTCTTACTGGTCATTCGATAGTCCCAAAAGATCATCTATAGTCAGTTTAACCGTTGACTGTTCTTCAAACCCTAGTCTGCATTGATTCAAACTTCAAAATGGTCACATTGATACATTCTTTCATCAAGAAAACTGAATAGTATATATCTCATCCTTGATAAGTCCTATAAAAGGATCCCAAGAAGTTGAACAGTTCTGGGTAAAGTTTGGTAGGTTTTTTAATGCTATTTGCTTAAAAAGAGAGACATGAAAAGCTCCTAAAGATGGTTGGTTTGACGAAGTGCCCGCGACCTGCAGAATGGGGCCACCAGCTGACAAGGCAGTTAGAAAACTCACACTACAGCACACTAGGCCTGCCCAATTCTGTCAGTTACCATAGAAACATTTAAAATGAGCTTTAAGTAATTCCTATTCTCCGCTTTCTTTTAATTGCATGTTCAACGTGCCATCAGTAATTATGGCAGGAATGAGCAACTTCCTGCCATAAAGGCCTTTAATCAGAGTCATTACTAGGATGGCAGGATATTCAATTTACTATTCCAGGTGTATAACCAATGTTACACTATAATTATAGTTTTCAGTGTTTTGTTCTTGAACTTATGGGAAATCGATTCATACACGGAGATGGACAATAACTGTCAGTTCCTTTTTGACCAGCAGGGGTCGATATACATTATCTTCATGGTTTATTGAATGGTCTGAAACAATCCTTTAGTCACATGGATTACAAATTACAATTGTTTTATATGGGGGACTTCTGGCATGAAAATGTAAATAAACTCACATCTTCAATCAGAAAAGTTTAACTAAGACACCTGAAAAAGTGGGTAATACATCCAGTATATACAGCCATACAGTAAATTGTCATCTCAATTCATTGAATTAAAGGATTCATGCACTCTCGATACAGAGTACAAGCGTGCAGTAAGAAGATAAAATGAGTATTGAATCAGCACTTCCCTAAATACTGCTGCACAATCAGGCAAACTATTATTGCTATATACTTACACCTAGGGGTGTAGATGTCTGGCAAGGCATGATATGTGTCATGGTTGAGTCAATAGTAAATACCCTACCCTCCCAAGGAAAGGCTTACAAAACATGATGAAAATGTCCAACAGGTAGAAAAAAACAGACAATGGACAAAGCAGTCAGCCTTGGCTTCAATGAAGCTAAATAGCAACCATTTTCCACAAACATTTCTAGATCATCTCCAATGTTGGAAATTTGTTCAGATTCCTCCAGGGGAAAATACTCCAAATTCTTCTGATATTATTTCTGATAGATTTGAAAGTTTGGAGACCAAACAGATAAGTCAACAATGAATTAAATAAATAAACCATTTGAAATATTTTATTTCTACAAGTTAACAGTGTTCTCTTCCATTACAGAGTAGAAATGGCAACATTAAGAAGCTGTTAGTTTGCCTTGTAATTGCATGTGAAATGTGAGACAACATAAATTCTCATTACTCCTGGTTCCAGTCCATTGCGCTAATGGAAGTATAGCATTCACAGCAAATTGCATCTTCTCAACTATGACCTGATTCATAATAAGATGATGATTTCCTACATCACTACTTATCTAAGGCGCCCCTAAAAGTTGCCCCAAAGGACTAAGGACTTTGCCTTTTTAATAATCACATCTTATATATGATTTTTAGCATCAGGCTCAGTCAATCAATGAAATATACAAACAAAACTGCTAGACGGTAAACTTCTCCAAGTGGACACAGAGATAACTGAGGAGAAGTAGCCTACTAGGCAACATGATACCTTTGTACAATATGGAGTCCTATCACATCGCTAACGTTAGCAAGATTGTTAAGAACACAGACTGTTAGCCAGGGGCTTGTATCATATAGCTGGATTTCTTGCTTAGCCGTATCACTTATGATGATTAAGGTATCCCAGTTTAAATGGGCTTTATCTTCATTCACTTACATTTAGCCCAGATTACCTTAAATCCGACAAGCTATCTGGCTAAGCGAGAAATCCAGCTTCATGGTAAAGGTTATGATTTATTCCTCCCATCATACTCCCCATGAAGCAGGTAAGAGCAGGTTTGGAGAAGTGAAGGATCAGCCAGTGTCCAGCCCGCCTGCAATTAGGAGAATAAGGGCCTTGATCCAGCAGTGGTGTCAGTGTGCTGCCCCTGGGCTTTGAACCCACAGCCATCTGATCACAGAGTCTTAACCTGCTAAGCCATATCAGTGCCCCCACCCCCGGGCTTGCTGTTGTCCTACTAATCGATATAAACTGCTAGTCACTTTGGATGAAATCGTCAGCTGAGCTTGCAAACATCTGACTTTTGCGCAGGAGACAATCTGGCAAACGGCCGGCAGAGGGATCCTTCAGCTTGGCGGCAACGTGGACATGGGGGAGGATGTCTGGGTTCCTAATGGTAGCATTTGTCTGAATGCCAGAGCTCTGACAGGACCGCCTGGTGATGCATCACCCAGAAGGACCTCTGCAGAGTTCTGTCAGCTCTGTTGGATTAGCCACTCCGAGCCTAAATGACAGCATCAGTGCAGGGCTGCGGCCCTCAGTGTATCCTGCATGGACCTGACCTTAACCCTGAGATGGTTAGTTCCTCTGAAACCCAAAAGACTGGATCCAACATCCCAGTCCATTTACAGGAAGAAACTTAAGTTCGGAGTGTGGCTCAGTGGGTGAGGATCAGGGGCGGACTAACATATCTGGGGGCCCTGGCTTTCCTTATTTAATTTCTTTCCTTCCTTGTTCCCGTTCTGTATCTCTCTCTAATGATGTTTAATGCATCGCAACACACCCATGTAAAGTGCTCTGGGACGACTCTACTGAGAAAGGCGCTATATAAAATCATATTGAACTGGACTGAATATTAGTCCTTATTAATAAATAAAAATGATTGCCCACAAATGACTAAAGATGGGCCGTACATCTGGAATACATCCAGGAGCTTGTGGTCAGCAGGCACCTGTTATATTTTGATGAGGGAGGAAACTCGCCATATTCCTCCTCCTTGGGTTACTCAGATACCTCTGAACACCTACACAGCACCAATAAGCCCTGTGTTAATAGAACAGAGGCACTTTATTTACCCCTGTGGGGAAATTGGATGGTTTTCACATATACCATCTTGCGCTCCAAGAGACACACTGAAACGAGTGTTTATACAGATGAGCACTCATGTCAGGGTCATAGTCCGACACCCCTAGAGCATTTTGGGTATTTTGGGTGATATGATTACTCTGACAACCTCAGGACTTGAACCCACGGCCTTCGAGGGTAAGGTGAAGATTTATTAGCTAAAAAGCCACACCCCACCCTTAATCTGCAACCTTGGTGTTATTACTGCAACCCTGAGCTAACGGAGTGAACCTTTCAATGTAAAATTAACGAGGCACTAAAAAGCATTGGCAGAGGTGGGGCATCTTTCTTTCTGCCAACAAGGTTTGTGAATTGACCGTATAGCCCCACTGCTCATGCCCTTCCTGCGATCTCCCTGCCCATAAGGTGCTCGGGGTGGGGGTGGGGGTGGTACTGACAGATGGAGTAATGGTGTGGAGCAACAAAATGTTGTCCGCTGCCAGCAGGATCCCAGACAAAGGCACAAGGTCCAGGACCCAGACCTACAGGAGGAAAGTGCCGAAGATGTCTACTCTTCCACAACAGTAATTATTTCACAGATTTTAATTGTTGTTATTTTTTAAATTACTTGAATGTACCACCTTTCTTGACCTTAGTCGGTCAAGAAAAATCTAAACACAACTCAACCGAAAACTCGGAGCACGACAAAACAAAGCAGACCCGCTAAAGCTTGTACGGATCGCGATGCATCTCGCCTTCCAAACAATAACCCCTCCGTCTGTCCTCCTCTCCACCTGCCACTTCCAGTTTGCCATCAGCTCACCTCAGTACAGGTAAAGTGCTCGTAAATGGTCATTTATTTCATGTTTATTGCTTTTGTATGTGTGCTTTTTCAGGTATGTATTAGTTTCATATTGATTGTTAATGTTAATTTTTATCATTAGTTAGGTAGGTAGATAGGTTTAAATAGGCAATCACTTGGGGGTCTGGAACGGATTAAATTCATTTACGTTATTTATTATAGGGATATTCAATTTGGACCTCGACCAAATCACAACTCAGCCAGCCTTCTGGAACAAATTGAGTTCGTGTTCCAAGGTACTACTGTATATTACAGACATGAAAATATATATAAATATAATTTTAAGCATTTTTCCAATTGTATGTTATTGATGGAGAAACTGGAGGCTACATTTGTACTATGCAGTCAGAGAAAAAAATCCATTGTAGGCTATAATTATGTTATTATGGCATACAGATCAGGGAGCAATGTTTAATCAGTCACAAGGTGGTGTTTATTGCATCCATACCATTTACTCCAACAACACACACACACAAGTTGGTCTTCCTATCTAAATGGGGACCGTCCATTTATTTCTATGGGAAAAACCCTAATCTCAATCACGACACCCTTAGCCTCTACCCAGCCCTAACCTTAACCATAAGTAACCAACCCAAATACAAGACTTTTGGCATTTTTGGCATCATCATCATCATCATCATAATTTTTACTTTTTTGATTGCATTCACAGATTTTTATAAAACTGGTTATCCAAATGGGGACCTCAAAAGATATCCCGAAAAGCAGGGAAATTTCAGGTTTTGCTACACTTTGGGGACAATTTGGTCCTCAAATGTGATCCATGGAAACACATACACACAACGCCCATCATATGGGTCACCCCCTACTACCCATACCATGTATGGTTGGCCCACGCACAATTCATGACAATTACACAAACATTTCAAAACACAATTCATGACAATTACACCAAACTATTTACATTATTTACATCTGCTGATACCCCTCCAACTCTCCGCCCTGCCGCATGGGTAACCCCAGCGCTACACTATGCTGATAAGTTAACTGATCTTTAGGTGAAGGTGCAGTAGCTCTCAGCTACGCTCTCTTTCTGTTATGGTTGCCACCTAATCCATGTCAGAAAGGACACTTTGAGCTAGAACAGCATTTGTAAACTACCATTCTAATTAAAAGGACCTGGATTTCACTTGAGCACTGAGTTCTTGCTGTGTGCTGATTGAGCAGTCTTTCATAATCATGCATCTGTCACCTATGTTAATGCGAGACAGCTGGATGAGTCTTTCAATCAAGGAAACAAACCAGTCAAAGCACAAGAAGAACACAACTGTATAGCCAAACACGGAAGCCATTTGGGTTTTAAAGCAGTAAAGAAGTAGCTCAAAATGTCCTCCCTGACATGGATTAGGTAGTAACCCTACTTTCTGTCTCTCTATGTCTCTGTCTCTCTCTCTCTCTCTCTGAACGAGGGTAAACAAAAATGTATAAACAAAAAATATACAGGGATTGCTGTATATCATATATTTGCTTGTTTGTTGTTTTTTTTTGCTGTTATTATCACTACAGTTGAACATATGCGGCTCAACCTTTGTCTAAACTAAATATAAACAAGACGTATAATGAATTGAAATCAAACATTCTATTATCGACAGCCATTATCATAGATAAACTCAGTGTAGAAAGTTAGGGCTTGCAGTAGCAGCGTGGCAGCAGCAGTGCGGGCAGTGTGGACAAATATGCAGATGGGCACTGCAGCAGCAACACTGTCCCACAGCACAGTCGTGACGTGCAGGGCCACGCAGCCGGTGTGTTCTGGGCCTGTGGAAACCCACCTGACTCTGGAGTTCCCTCTGCTGCTTCAGACGCCGATTTTCTGGTGTGTCGGTCACAATGGTGAAGGACTGCTTCGGGTAGTGCCTGCATAGGAAAGGACAAACAGCGGTTATGCAGACCTCTGGGCACCAAGCAGCAGCTAATGAGGGGGGTGGACAAAACTGTATCGCTTTAACACGGTAGAACATACCAAATGTAGAACCACTGCAAATGTAGCTTGCCAAACTTCTAGAATTCCCCACCTGAGATCATGTAAATCTACCTGTTCATAGTAGCCTAGCAGTTGACTAGAAAACATGATGCATTTTGTATGACAACAACCTCCATGACACCAGTAAAGACAATAAAATCACAGACTATATACAGAATCACACTGGCATCTATGGGACCTTCCCACTGTACTTTTTACTCCTAGTGAATTATTTGCACATCCCCCAAACTATTTGTGCCCCACATCTTCTTGTCTCACATTTATTCATATGTGAACATGTTTGTTTGTTTTTATTATTAATAGCACGTTTCTTCTCCCTACACATTGTTGTCTTGTTGTCATTTATTTATGTGTCAACATGTTTAACAACTTGTTTATTGCACATGTTTTATTGTCATGCTCTCTCTTTTTATCTTTATTGTATTTATTGTTCAGTGTATGTTAATCTTGACAGTATGTTCAAATTGTATTCTCATGCTCACTCCTGCACCAAATCAAATTCCTTGTCCTTTTTGTACCCGGAGAATAACAGTATTCGGATTCCAATATGCAGCATGTAAATCATATCAGAGTTTGACAAAAATCCGGAACTTGCCAAGATCATTTCAAACTTTCTCATTCATTGATATTTCTCATATGACATTACTTTCCACCATTTTTAGTGCCATCAATATTTATGAAGAAATGGAAAAAGGGATAGGAAAGATACGTAAACTATGAAACCCAATGTCAACGCTGACTGAGCCATCATTACGCACCTTCATGCATCTCTTCTCCAGAGAGCCTTAGTCTTCCAGAAAAGGGGCCATTGACTATCAGGAGCCCGGACACAAGTGAGAACCCTCTCAGAACCTATGAGAGCCTCCAAGGCAACGGCATTCTGAACAAGAGCGTAGGAGTTTTTATATTGGGGGGACAAAACTTAATAATTTAAATATAAAGGTATGTCTATTTTTGGAGGGATCAAATGATGCCGAATGAAATTTTGGGGGAGTACACGCCCCCCCAAACCCCACCGGTTCCTATGCCTCTGCTTCCGAATTTCAACCACCTCTCGGTCACACAAAGCACAATGCTCTACCTTCTCAGATGACTCATACCATTGGTTCATTGACAATGCAATACAATTAAAATTACAAAGAATTGGATGCAACACCCAAGGTGGATCTATAATATAATCAAAAGAGCACAAGCCATCACAAACTGATCTTTGTTATTTAAATAAATCACTCAGAAATTATTTCTGCTGACATGTCAACTGATGATACCTAGAGCTTATGAAAACCTAGTAGAAATGGGATACATTTTTTAAGACTCACTGGGTGTTTACTTTTCGTGTCCCTGCTACATTGCCTCGCCATCACTAGCCCATGAAAGCACAGCTCAGGGTGTTAATATTGATGTACGACTCACAAAACTCATCCATCTTGAGACTGACTTGGCCAGAGGATCTCTCTATCTCTTACCTTTCTGCCCCGTCCTTGAAACCCTAGAAAAAAAAAACAATGACAGGGGACAATGATAGATTGCAGGAGCACACTGCCTTTTCCAACTGCTGCCCCCCTAAAGGCCAAATCTTAAAGCTTGGCATAGCATAGCTAAAGCATTCTGGAAAATTTGATCGGAGCGCAAATCCTCAAGGATTTGCATACTTACACCCGTAAATTCCTTCTAGGCCCAAACCCAGAGCCGTCTATAAGCTCTCCACCTGTGAAATACGCTGGTGACTTAGTAACAAATATCAATCTAATGCTTTATCTTAGATATCTGGAAAATAGCACTACTTCCTTCAAATTTGCTACTGAGAGTCAGAAGTTAACAAAAACTGGCACCAGAAAATCAACTACTATTAACATTTATTCAAAGGTAATTGTGACTACAACCTATTAAGAGCCCAGGAATGCAATGGGATTTTAAACTACCTGATATCATGCTTCAGACTATAGATGCTCATAATTTTACATCAATGTGAAACATAAATTATCTACAACTCAAATTCAGTCGACAATGCAAACTTGTGAACAAATTCATTTTAGCGAGGCTTACCACTTATAATGACTGATCAAAAGCTGTCAGCTTCCTAGGGGGGTTAGTTTGGAGGAATTGACTTGTGCAGGCAGTCTATCTTGGACAAGCTATGTTGTATTTTGATAGTATAGATCAGGGGTGTCAAAGTCCTGTCCTGGAGGGCCGGAGCCCTGTGTAGCTTAGCTCTTTCCCTGTTCCACCACAAATGATTCAGCTCAATAGCTGTGCTGTAATTAGCACAAGGAGTTGAGTCAGCTGTGTTAAATGAGGGGAAACCAAAAACTGTGCAGGGCTCCGGCCCCCCAGGACTGGAGTTTGAGACCCCTGGTATAGATGATTTTCTCAATGGCAGGAATCCTCTTTTGAGCTGTTCCCCTTGGTTTTAACACCGTTATTGTTGATATGTTGTAAATTAGGACTGAGAATACTCCACCATTGTACTAGACACCATTTCTCTGTACCCAACCAACAGTCCCCTCCCTGAATTTATCCAGTGATCTCCACTGAGATCTGTCAGTTGCTTATGCACACCCATGAGACTGTCACATTACTCTACCTGGATATGTCACTTATGATACCTATTCCAGGCTCATACTTATCTGAAAACGTGTCCAAGGATCTTTGGGGGGATGGGAGAAAGTATATCTTTGGTCTGTGTAGTACTGTGTGGTATAAACGGTATAAACGGTATACGATATAAATTTGGCCAACGGGAGAGATTTTGATTATGCCGCCCTACCGCAGAAATTTCTGCTCCTCGCCCACAAAAATGACATAATGAAGTCGCGTCAAATCATAAATAACTTATTATTTATATGATTCATATGAAAATTGTTTATACAGTATGATTATTGCTGTACCCGTCATACTTAAACCCGTACCCCGAACCATTATCCGACAGAAATAAAATAAAATTCCGCACCCCATCCGCTATAAATAAATACCGACACCCGACCCACACCCGAATGAAAATCGGTCAGATAGCCAAAATTAGACAAAAGTTTATTAGGCCTACCACAACAAACGACCAGTGACATGTGCAACATCACTTGAAAAGGCATAGCCAAATGTAAATGTTGCTTAATAACAGCCTAATAATAAGCAGAACAAATGGTAGTAGCCTATCACCAAACTCAAATAATGTTTGATATTGCCATGCCCACACATAGTCTTACCAGCTTACAATTAAATGTGTTAATAAAACTAATTTTATATAAAATGTACATTAGGCTACCCTGCACAGTATTGGGTTTTATAGGCTACCTACATTTTCCTTTGATTACCCGATTGGAATTCCTACGCGAAGGTGAAGACTAGCGTTTGGTGTGGTGCTTTATATTGCTGTGTAAAAAAAGGATATCGTCCACAGTTGATGGCCTCAGCTGACTATTTCAGCATCCATTTCGAACAACTGGAGGAGATCACATGCATTTTTTGAAAATGAAAGTGGGAGAGATTTCCGGGAATGCGCGTGCAGGCATAAGCTGATATGGATTTTACGTTTTATCATGTTTAATGCAGGGATTTTGTCACAAAAATATAGCCCTAGGGTTTTTTTTGTTGGCACATGATGTTTTGAAAACCGCAATTTAGCTCTCCTGCGTCCGACCCAACCTGAACCCGTATCCGACACAGTAGAATATTTTTCACCCGTTTCATCAAAATTTGCGGGTCACCCGTCGGGTACCCGAACCCATGCAGGACCTTTATGGGAGAGATGGTCATTCTAATATAGATGGAGTTATGACACTAGTCTAGTTCTGTGTCTTGTTTTCTGCTTACCTATACAGTTTACAAAACCAACCTGTGTTTTTAATATAAGATAAAACCAGGGAAGTTACTTGAAATGTTTTCATATTTTTTCTATAATTGCAGATTTGCACAATAAATATTCTACGTTCATGACTACTTTGAAACCCTTTCAAAAACAGTTACATTGAAATTTACAGATCAAATCATATACCGCAATATATACCGTCTACCGTCTATGGTTCAAATTATACCGCAATGTGAATTTTATGCAATATCGCTCAGCCCTAGATCTGTGTTGCAAATTACTCTCACAAAGAGTTGCTCAAAGTAATGAGGTCAGTCCAGGGGTGATTCTAAGTTGTTTTTTTAATATGGGAGGCATAACAGGGGCCTTAACCCATTCACAGGGCCAACCTTATCATTAGCCAATGACATGTGTTGAATCAGTGAGGAGGGGGCACCCCGGGGGCCAATCACCTGTGGCCCCACCCCTGTACACAACCCTGGTTAACTCAGTTACTTTAAACAAATGATATGAACCTGAAAGGAATTACCCGAAGAAAAGGATCAAGGATAGACTATACCAAAAGGCACAGGCTGAATGCTTATGATACCCAGCAAAGGTCTATTGTCCTACTTGATTCACGGCAACAAAATCAATGGTTGTGTCACAAGCAACAGGAGCTGTGAAAGCTAAAAGCAATCTCTAGAGGCTGAACAATAACTAAAAGTGACAGCGTGATGCTCACTAGCTACACAATTACATTCGATAAATAAGCGGCGGGCAGCAGGGAGATAATTTAATACTTTCACCATGTCTGCACAGGGACAGTAGGCCGCTCTGTCTCTGTCATGTGTCAGAGCAGGAGTCGACTCCGAAGCGGAGGGGCAACCTGCGCAGGTGACGGCGGAGCTGAATGAAGCCCATTCTGTCTCCAGGAGGCTGCCAGCCAAGCGAGCGTGACCCAGGGAGCACGACAGACTCAGGACGGACATTCCCCAGAGGCAGTGTCGACAATGCCCCTCTGTTTACTGTCGAGACAAGAGACAGTCGACCGGACTCTGCTGACGGTGCAGGCTAGGAGCTCCAGTTTCAGGGGGGTAGCAGTGATTCCTGGCCAGAAAGCCCCCCCCCCACCACCATCACCATTTCAACAGGAGGAGGGAAGCTGGTGAAACTCATGAACTTTCTTTGACTGGTGACATCCATCAATACGCTTAATTAATGTATGATGAAGGACTGAATCATTTTTCAGATGTATTATGTGTACATGTATATGTATTTACATTTTAATTCTACCTGTTTAGTATGACGAATGCCAGATTTTCAGACTTTCCTCATAAATATGTTCTTGGATAATATCAGAACCACTTAAAATAAGATATAAGGTAACATAGCCACAATATGAATAATTGACTAGAAAAAAATCTCTGCACTATTTAGGCAGATAGAAAACAATCCACTCTACTTCCATATTCATCCCAAATGAGAAATTTGAAATCCTTCCTTTCTAAATACTGAACACAAACAGTTAATATAACAAAAATGCCAAACAGAAACTATGTTTTGATAGATAAGGAAATAAAATCGGTAGCCAGAGTGAAACATATAGCTTTATATCAGGGAGATTATTAATAGCTTTTTCTTTCACAATGCCTGTTTTCACTAAGCATTCTTTCCATTGTTCAGAATAATGAGCAGCAGAAAGATCATTTATCTTATAACAGTCATTTTTAAAGATGATTTAGAAAAACAATGCTCACTTCTCAACAACTTTATAATAATCCTAGGATCGTCCCATGTTCTGTTTAGCTACCGTGGAGATCACTATAATTAACTGGATAACACTTTAAATTGCACGTGTTACTTGACACTTTTAGAAGATGTGGTGCTATTAGACTTCATTGTATCATTAAAGTAGTTACATTGATTTGGTAAAAATAAGTATTGAACTAGGAAGAGACTAACCTCTTGAACAAGGGTTGTCTCTTTGATGTGATTATTTAAAGGTTATAATTGACGACTTCCGGATGATGGTGGTGAGTGCCCACGCGTGACTTTGGCAGGTGATGGGTGCAGCTGAAAGATGTTAAACGGTGAACACCTGCTGCTTCCTGACAGACGTTACCTCAGGAATATACTCTGACAAAGGTGTTAAACTAAATCCTAGGCTGGCACACCAGCAATAAGGCTGTAGGTGTGCTCTAGGCTTCTCTGTGAATTAAAATAAGAGGCATTTTCTTAGAAGCCTACTTTGTATTTACAGTAAGCATTGATCAGAACACCAAACACACTGTATCCACTAGCAATTCTGGACACTTTTTCCTAGTCCCTGCAACTTAATCCTACAAAACCATGGGCCGCCCCGTAGGATATCTTGCACCGATCTCATCAGCCAAGGTACCTCTTCCTTGTCCAAAATATGGTGGACAATTAAGCATTTTGTATGTGGACACACACAAAGGCTCCTTTTTGGGGAAAGAAAATGCACACACATATAAAGCCTCAAGCTCAGTCCTCGCTTCCTCTCTGTGTAACATCTTCTCTGTTTTGCCGCTGCAGAATACTTCAGTTCTGCAAAACAGTGTCAACAAATGGGATAGTGGAAAGTGGAAGTGGAAAGCAGCTGAAAATAACCTTTCATAAATCAGAAATAGCTGAGTAAACATGGAGACTTTTTCTGTATGATTACAATAATGCAGGTGAGACGTCATTGAGTAGCTATATCAGAAATGAGTCCAAATGCGTACTCAATGATTTACATAAATTGCAAGTTCAAACGCAAAAATAATCCATAGTTAGTCATACTGGACTCGCTATAAGTTGTCCTGGAAGTGTGGCCTGGTGGATTCATTAGAAAGTATTGTGCAGCATATCGCTACATTGGGGACAGATCAAAATTCAAAGTTAACTACTGAATGCACTCATTGTACAGTAGAAATATCACAAAGCAAGGAGCGGCTATGTGTGCGTGTACGTCATACATATACATGCACACATACAGAAATTTGACGGGATTGAATCAGTGGATTTAAGCTTACTCTGACATATGCTTAAATCTCACACTTTGAAATTAATCCACCCAGAAACTGCCAGTATAACCATATCCTACACAAAACACTTAATATGCATCAGCCTGAAACCCAAATCTGAAAGTGAAACCCATAGCAAGTCCTGTTTGTGTATAAAATCTCTGAACGTTAGAAATTAGGAGACCATTTTCAATGTCATTCACAGTCTGAACCACAGCTCTGTTTGGCTACCTATTTTATTCTGCCATTGTAGTAAATGTGAGTAAACTGTCCGGAAAACTGCTGGTTCCCATGGCAATGGCCCACTTGCAACATTTTCCCGCTTCTGAGAATGCAGCAACAGGGAATCACCTCTGAAAGGAAATGTTTGGGAGGTAAGATTTCCTGGAGCAAAGGGGAAAAGGGCAGCTTTGAATTGCGAGTCAGGGCTTAATTTCCAAATATGAATGCATACAAACTGAATGACTGTGGAGGACTGCTGATCAGCCTGCCCTAAATCCTTTCAGTCTCAATGCCGTAAACATGATTATATCAGGACCAGTTCCTACAGCATTCCGCTAATAGCATCTTAAATTTCCAAACTACAGTATTTTGGCAAAAAAAGCCTATAATAGCCTTTCAAATGAAAGCTCGATATAAATAAAATAAAGTCACCAATAGGACTAACACTCACATTTTATATATTTAACAGACACCTTAATCCAACATGACGCATGCCTTTCAGAGAAAGCAGTCTCAAACAATCCCTGGAACAATTGGGAGGCAGGGCCTTAGGGCCACGCTCAAGGGCCCGAAGGTGACATCACTCTGCCAATGCAGGGATTCGAATCAGCGACCTTCTGATCACAGGGACAGCAGCTTAACCTACTGAGCCGCACACCACTATCACCTAAATAAAAGTAACATGAAGCACATTTTGGTCTTAGCAAAGATGTCTGTCTTGAAACTACGTTAAAACAAGTATTAAGAACATGTAGTTTAGTCATTTTGTATGAAGGTTCCTTTGTTAGGTTCTGTGCACCTGAAAATTGTGTTCTGGATCTGAGTGGTCGGCTTATCAAGTGATTAGCTTTGAGGTAATCATTAGTCCTGGGGTAGCAAGCAGCACAATCTGCAGCCGGACGTGCAGCAACCCTGAACATGCCACCTGAACTGCGTAAATAATGTGTCCACCTGTTCAAATGGGTATAATGGCAGGATGCTTTGTGTACAACCTGCAAATATCTAATAAAGATGTTTATGATGGCCCATAGGGGTAGCACTGACGTACTGACCTCATCTGTGCCAAATTCATAATCCTGTACTAAAGAGCTTCCCCAGAGGGAGAAAGAAATCACCCTGAAGGAGTCAATCAAAGAGGGCATTTAAGAGGAATCACATGACAGGGCTTTAGACGTGCATCACATGTGCGTATGTAAAACAAACACGCCTACCGCTTTCAGTCTCCCAAAAAGAGTAACTAATGAGGGGATTTTTATATTCACAGCTTTCAATGATGGCTAGAAAAAGCAGAACAAAAGAAATAGGATGATGACACCTACAACACACATTTAAACCACAATTTGTATCTCAAAAATGATCCGTACATCCATCTTAGCCATAACTGTTTATCCAGGCGAACCTGGAACCTATCCCAGAATGCACAGACACAAAAACAATGGCTCAGACATTGTAGATTCATAATTTTAGTTACATGTAGAATTTGAGGGGGGGGGGGACTTGAATTGAGTTCATATATATGATTAAAATCTCTCCTTCTTTTGGCTACTTCTCTGGGTCAGGCCTTTTCCAGCCGATAGAGGTACCCCCTGGAAAGGATGCCGGTTCATCCTACGGCACATGCACACTCACACCCACTGGGTAATTTAGAAATGTCAGTTAACCTAACTGCATGTCTTTGGACAGTGGGACAAAACCAAATTACCTAGAGAAAATCCACACTACACAGAAAGAACACACCAACATCACACCTGTACAGGGAAGGAGGGATTCAAGCCCCCAGCCTAGAAGGTGTGAAGCAACAGTGCTATCCATGCCTCCCCATGGGAACCTGCATAAGAAAACATCTCCCAAAAAGCCAAAAGACATCAAATAGAGCTACAGACACCTGGGTTTAACGTTTAACAAATCTCAGATATACTAACGAAGATGAGATGTCGGGGTCAGTTAGGACCCCTGGAGCGCCTAGGGTTAAGGGCCTTGCTCAAGGGCCCAGCAGTAACATTGTTACTCTGCCAGCCAAAGGATTTGAACTCACAACCTTCTAGAGGCCGACGCAAATCCCTAACCTGCTGTGGTACACACAGCCTTCTAGAGGCAGACACAAATCCCTAACCTGCTGTGGTACACACAGCCTTCTAGAGGCAGACACAAATCCCTAACCTGCTGTGGTACACACAGCCTTGATCTCCTATGGGGCCGCCAGGGACGCGGGATTTTAGTAACTCTAACAGACAGCTGTTGTTGATGTTTCTCTTTATTGGCCTGTCAGGCCCAGACCCAGGTGGATCATGACAGCCTCTTTTCACACGTTTGAAATTCTCTGCCCTCCTATTTCCCTCCATCTGTTCACGTCCAGTAACAGTATCTAAGTAAAACACACTTTTTCTATCTCTTTTTCTGTAAGTTATATACATGAACAGCTGGCATTGTCTCCAGGGTGGATGGATGGATGGATGGATGGACGGACAGACATTGACAGGTACAACTTAGACACAGATGCTAATTAAAGAAACAAAATTTTATCCAGTTTATCAAATTAGTTTTTTAATATTGAAAATCTTCAGAACATTATAGAACATATATAACATTTTTGCTATATTCTCAGAAATGCAGCTAAAGAGGTGACTTAATTCTGCAAAATGAAGGGTAATGTAATGGCAATTATTGCACGGTGAGTAGTCCCTTCAGAAAGTAATCTTCCAGCCAGAGAATGAGCTAATTACGCATTCAGTTCATTACAAAGCACCGGGAAGCCTTACTCCCATCATGCATGGATGTTATTTCCAGTGCATGCTTTGCCTAAATATAAGCACATCTTTTCAAACAGAGTAGAAATATGAACCATATTCTATTTACACTACAATTTACTTATCGCTGTGTAAATGGCACGGCCTCATAAGGTAACACAATTGCATATGTTACCAGCGTCACAGCATTGTTCCAGTGTTAGTGACATGAGAGAGAGGTCTGATTAGAGTTGTTCCGGTCTTATTCAGTTTCCTGATAGGATGTCGAGTCTGACGGCCAACTTCCGCTCTGTCTACCTTCTGGGGGCGGGGGGAGGGGGCGTCGTCTAGACACCAAGCTTCATCCTTCCTGCGATCCAGCAATCTGCAGCCTTCATTTACAGGCGTGCTTTTCTTCATTTTTATGAACGTCGTTTTGGCTGTGTTATCGGGGCTCAAATCAAATTTTACAACAATCATTTTGCAAAAACATTGACAGTAATTAAACAGGTAGCTTTGCGGGTCTGAGAGTAGCAGCAGGGTCTTACGTCCTCAGGGTTGTGTGTTCCTAGCCCCAGCTTTGCGGGTCTGAGAGTAGCAGCAGGGTCTTACGTCCTCAGGGTTGTGTGTTCCTAGCCCCAGCTTTGCGGGTCTGAGAGTACCAGCAGGGTCTTAGTCCCTCAGGGTTGTGTGTTCCTAGCCCCAGCTTTGCGGGTCTGAGAGTAACAGCAGGGTCTTACGTCCTCAGGGTTGTGTGTTCCTAGCCCCAGCTTTGCGGGTCTGAGAGTAGCAGCAGGGTCTTACTCCCTCAGGGTTGTGTGTTCCTAGCCCCAGCTTTGCGGGTCTGAGAGTAGCAGCAGGGTCTTACTCCCTCAGGGTTGTGTGTTCCTAGCCCCAGCTTTGCGGGTCTGAGAGTAGCAGCAGGGTCTTACATCCTCAGGGTTGTGTGTTCCTAGCCCCAGCTTAGCGGATCTGAGAGTAGCAGCAGGGTCTTACGTCCTCAGGGTTGTGTGTTCCTAGCCCCAGCTTTGCGGGTCTGAGAGTAGCAGCAGGGTCTTACTCCCTCAGGGTTGTGTGTTCCTAGCCCCAGCTTAGCGGGTCTGAGAGTAGCAGCAGGGTCTTACTCCCACAGGGTTGTGTGTTCCTAGCCCCAGCTTTGCGGGTCTGAGAGTAGCAGCAGGGTCTTACTCCCTCAGGGTTGTGTGTTCCTAGCCCCAGCTTAGCGGGTCTGAGAGTAGCAGCAGGGTCTTACTCCCTCAGGGTTGTGTGTTCCTAGCCCCAGCTTTGCGGGTCTGAGAGTAGCAGCAGGGTCTTACGTCCTCAGGGTTGTGTGTTCCTAGCCCCAGCTTTGCGGGTCTGAGAGTAGCAGCAGGGTCTTACTCCCACAGGGTTGTGTGTTCCTAGCCCCAGCTTTGCGGGTCTGAGAGTAGCAGCAGGGTCTTACGTCCTCAGGGTTGTGTGTTCCTAGCCCCAGCTTTGCGGGTCTGAGAGTAGCAGCAGGGTCTTACTCCCACAGGGTTGTGTGTTCCTAGCCCCAGCTTTGCGGGTCTGAGAGTAGCAGCAGGGTGTTACTCCCACAGGGTTGTGTGTTCCTAGCCCCAGCTTTGCGGGTCTGAGAGTAGCAGCAGGGTCTTACTCCCACAGGGTTGTGTGTTCCTAGCCCCAGCTTTGCGGGTCTGAGAGTAGCAGCAGGGTCTTACTCCCTCAGGGTTGTGTGTTCCTAGCCCCAGCTTAGCGGGTCTGAGAGTAGCAGCAGGGTCTTACTCCCTCAGGGTTGTGTGTTCCTAGCCCCAGCTTTGCGGGTCTGAGAGTAGCAGCAGGGTCTTACGTCCTCAGGGTTGTGTGTTCCTAGCCCCAGCTTTGCGGGTCTGAGAGTAGCAGCAGGGTCTTACTCCCACAGGGTTGTGTGTTCCTAGCCCCAGCTTTGCGGGTCTGAGAGTAGCAGCAGGGTCTTACGTCCTCAGGGTTGTGTGTTCCTAGCCCCAGCTTTGCGGGTCTGAGAGTAGCAGCAGGGTCTTACTCCCTCAGGGTTGTGTGTTCCTAGCCCCAGCTTTGCGGGTCTGAGAGTAGCAGCAGGGTCTTACATCCTCAGGGTTGTGTGTTCCTAGCCCCAGCTTAGCGGATCTGAGAGTAGCAGCAGGGTCTTACGTCCTCAGGGTTGTGTGTTCCTAGCCCCAGCTTTGCGGGTCTGAGAGTAGCAGCAGGGTCTTACTCCCTCAGGGTTGTGTGTTCCTAGCCCCAGCTTAGCGGGTCTGAGAGTAGCAGCAGGGTCTTACTCCCACAGGGTTGTGTGTTCCTAGCCCCAGCTTTGCGGGTCTGAGAGTAGCAGCAGGGTCTTACTCCCTCAGGGTTGTGTGTTCCTAGCCCCAGCTTAGCGGGTCTGAGAGTAGCAGCAGGGTCTTACTCCCTCAGGGTTGTGTGTTCCTAGCCCCAGCTTTGCGGGTCTGAGAGTAGCAGCAGGGTCTTACGTCCTCAGGGTTGTGTGTTCCTAGCCCCAGCTTTGCGGGTCTGAGAGTAGCAGCAGGGTCTTACTCCCACAGGGTTGTGTGTTCCTAGCCCCAGCTTTGCGGGTCTGAGAGTAGCAGCAGGGTCTTACGTCCTCAGGGTTGTGTGTTCCTAGCCCCAGCTTTGCGGGTCTGAGAGTAGCAGCAGGGTCTTACTCCCACAGGGTTGTGTGTTCCTAGCCCCAGCTTTGCGGGTCTGAGAGTAGCAGCAGGGTGTTACTCCCACAGGGTTGTGTGTTCCTAGCCCCAGCTTTGCGGGTCTGAGAGTAGCAGCAGGGTCTTACTCCCACAGGGTTGTGTGTTCCTAGCCCCAGCTTTGCGGGTCTGAGAGTAGCAGCAGGGTCTTACTCCCTCAGGGTTGTGTGTTCCTAGCCCCAGCTTAGCGGGTCTGAGAGTAGCAGCAGGGTCTTACTCCCTCAGGGTTGTGTGTTCCTAGCCCCAGCTTTGCGGGTCTGAGAGTAGCAGCAGGGTCTTACGTCCTCAGGGTTGTGTGTTCCTAGCCCCAGCTTTGCGGGTCTGAGAGTAGCAGCAGGGTCTTACTCCCACAGGGTTGTGTGTTCCTAGCCCCAGCTTTGCGGGTCTGAGAGTAGCAGCAGGGTCTTACGTCCTCAGGGTTGTGTGTTCCTAGCCCCAGCTTTGCGGGTCTGAGAGTAGCAGCAGGGTCTTACGTCCTCAGGGTTGTGTGTTCCTAGCCCCAGCTTTGCGGGTCTGAGAGTAGCAGCAGGGTCTTACTCCCTCAGGGTTGTGTGTTCCTAGCCCCAGCTTAGCGGGTCTGAGAGTAGCAGCAGGGTCTTACGTCCTCAGGGTTGTGTGTTCCTAGCCCCAGCTTTGCGGGTCTGAGAGTAGCAGCAGGGTCTTACTCCCACAGGGTTGTGTGTTCCTAGCCCCAGCTTTGCGGGTCTGAGAGTAGCAGCAGGGTCTTAGTCCCTCAGGGTTGTGTGTTCCTAGCCCCAGCTTTGCGGGTCTGAGAGTAGCAGCAGGGTCTTACCCCCTCAGGGTTGTGTGTTCCTAGCCCCAGCTTTGTGGGAAGATGGTGCTTTTTATTTGCCATTTGCACCAGTATGAGAGTCACTTGTCCCACCTTGCTCTTCTTTGACATAGACACACATACAGTGAGAATGAGGTTTGGGGTCTGAGCACAGAGTCAGTCCGCTCATCTGGCACACCTAGAGCAATCGGGGGTCAACAGCCTTACTCAGGGGCCCAATGGCAGCATCAGTCTGCTGGCCCCTGGATTCAAACAACAACCTTCCGATCACAGGCACAGAGACCAGATCCACCAAGCCATACATCCTGCGTCTGTGTGGGTTTTATCCAGAAACTCATCTTTGGCAGCCCAAGGGCGTGTGGTTAAGCACAGGGGGTGCTGTAAAGGGTGTGTGTGTGGGGGGGGGGGGGGGGGTTGGTTAATTCCAAGGGCCCCTGAATGACAAGAGTCCTAAAAAATTTGGAACATAATTGGATTGGTCTGGGCTGAGGGCCTGACATGATGGGGCCCAAAATCTTGGTCTGGTTAGGTGATCTGGATAATCTACTTTGCTTATAGTTTTTGAACAAGCATCCTGTGATGGAGTGACATCTATCCAGGGTGTCCGCTGTCCTGAGCTTCCAGGCTGCATGCACAGGGTAAGCAGTATGGGAGAAGCATTTCATTCTGCCCTGTGTGTTGTTTTTCCATATATAACCACACCCCAGCTGCACCGACAATTCACACCCTCTGTCAGCTCCCAGGTAAATCATGTAAGCCCTGCCGCGTGAATGGCCCAGTGTCATAATGACTGACAGGACTAATACACAACAAAAGACCTGATAAATAATATATATTTCTCAGACTGAATTAAAACCAGAAAGGCCAATCGCTGGGAAAAACCGAAACATTGTTTTATTATTCCAGGGAAAAGGGTTCATGAAAAATGCAAAAGGAAACCGGGAGTCGATTTGAAGAGTTTGATCATCACTTATGCGACAGTCCCTGGCCGACTGCTCTGAACATGGCAGGTTGGTGAGCAATTAAATGTTTAAAAGTATTTGATATCTTCTGGTTTCTGCAGAAATCACACATCCATCAGAGTTTAACACTATAATGCACTGTGTGTAATTACTGAATAACTACTGTGTCCATTTTCTCATTGTGCTTAGCAAATTCATGCTATATAAACACTTCCTTTTTTTGGGTTTCTCTTTGGACTTTAGCATTTACTATGTGCATATGACAAAAGACACTGAGACTGGATTAAACTCTTCTTTTACAATAACTGCTGACTCATTTCAAGCTATATGCAGTGTGTCCAAACCATATAACCCGAATAACTTACACATATTACAGAAAAAAACAATAAGAAAATAAATACATGCACTTTTGTCTTGAATGTATTATTCCCCAAGGTTATGGAATTTCTCTATAAAATTTTATTCCAATTCATCTTATTTGTCTTTGTTATGTTCCTCCTTCTATTTATCGTGATTATTCTTTAGAATGCAGTAGTAAGTAGGACTAAACACTGTTTTCCATCCATAAATCTATTCTGTTAACTTATATACTTCATGGTTACAAAAAGATCTTAATTCCAAGATGTGGGACTCATCCCAAAGTACCTTAAAGTCTATGTTTAATGAATACTGGGACACTACAGTAAAATATTGCAATATTTATATATCATTTAGTGTGTTTATAAATTACCTAACATTTTCATCAAGGGTGTCCCTGACCAGGATAAGCAGTTGGAGGATGGATGGATGAATGGATGGATGGACAAAATCATATTTAATAAAAAAAAAAAAACGTTTGACGTTAATCAGGCTACAAATGAAGGGATCTTTGTTTCCAGTATTTAACAGTAATAAAAGAAATACTACACCTTGTTTTTGTGACCATTTTGTGGAATGTTCTATGAATCATTATTGATGTTGTCCATAAATAATGACCATGCAATTTAGAATACCCCCTTCCCAATTTCTACCAAATTTCCCCCTGGGATCAATAAAGCATATCTTTTTTTTCTTATCTTACATGACATAAACTTCCACAATGATGGTATGCACCAGTGTGTTTAAAATCACTATAACCTTTTCATATACGTTCATTTCACAAGCGAATAACAGTTCTTTATAACATTACAGAGTGAGCTCAAGAAATAAATCAACAAGCAAGCAAACAATTCACTAAGAGCACCACACACGCACACAAACACACACACACACAGACAGACCACTCATCTAGACACTGCTGAGAACATTATAGGTTGTAAACAAATGGGTCCCTAGTTACCAGAACCTCCATGTTAGACGAGCCATCCAATAGACAATGGGGATGCCGGTGACTACTGAGAAAATATCACTCTCATGAGGGCCACTTCTGACTCTGATTAGTTCATTATCTGCAAACACTCCCTGTAGCATAACATATCGATCGTCAACAACAGCTTGGACTTGCACATTTAGGGTACGTTCATTTAGCAGATACTTTTATCTAAACAAATGCACATTTTGCAGAGAAAGCAGGGTCAGACAACCCCTGCAGCAACTGGGGCTTAATGGCCTTGATCAAGGGTTCAAAAGAAAAAAATAGCCTGTTGAGCCTAGGATTTAAACTGACGACCTTCTGAACACAGGGACGGTATCCTAATCTACTCAGCCACACACAATCCCCTCTGAAACTGACAAAAGATGAACATAATAATGAATCGTGTAGATCTGCACTGTCCTTCATATCCTTAAATTATTTTCAGTACTTTGTGAACATTTTCAACATTTTCACAACTAACAATGGAAGGAATCCATTACAAGCAGCTGGTTGGAGGTTCCAGAACAGAACCAAACATTGTGGTCAAAATCCTCTCACCTTAATCACTACATTATCTGCAGAGTTTAATAACACACGCAGCTGCGTAGCTAAATAAAAACTCATCGCATTATAACACACTCATCCTATTTCCTACTGCACCAAAAGCTATGTTTACCAGTTAATAACATTCTTCTGAAGTGCTGATATATTCCCATTGTCTACAGGAAGTATTAAACCACCCCCAAACTTTCCATATTTTATTGTGTTGTGACCTGATATCTTTCAACTTGACGTTTAATGCATGTAAATTAGATTATTCTTTTTCCATCCCCACGTGCATAATACTTTCATTGTGGGTTTTTCATTGGAGGGAAATTTTAAAAAAAACAAAATCTCAAAGGTTTTCTTAGAGAATTATTCACACAGTTTGTGATTATGCTGTTACATAATCTCAGCCTCAGCCATTGACGGATTCAAGCTTTGAATTCAAGCATCATAAGATGACCGGAGAATAAGCAACAGATCATATGATTTCAAAATTATTGCCCATCTCTGTAATGCTCCACAACAGAGGGTTACAGAGAAGAGATGACCACAAAAACCAGAAAGCTTTTAGAACAACAGCAACAGCTCTGGAAGGATGCAGACCAATGAGCAGATAACTACAAAGGTAAACAGTATACAGCAGCATTGAGAATCGTCAAAAAATCAAGATTATAGGCCGAAAATTACATAGGTAAGAAAATTATTGATCAGAGAAGACACCAGGGATAACAATGAAAGACCTACAGACAAATGTGTCAATAACACATCTGGCTTGTGTATGGAGGAGGAAGCAATTTCTGGAATTTTCCATGTAAAAATCCTTAGTAATATTTGCAAAAAAACTCTTTTCTGCCATTCAGTTAAACAAAAATGGGAATATTTAGCCTCACTGGACAGTGTGATATCTGGTGCAATCCCAGGAAATAACCCAGCTATATCCATCCTTACTGTGAAGTCTGATGGTGGCAGTACCACGTTGTGGAGGTGCTCTTCAACACCAGGATCTGGGAAGCTTGTAAGGTGAGAAGCCAGAAGGTAACAGAGAAAATAGAAATCCCTTTAGGATAACCAGCTTCCAGACTCCTACAAATGGTAATTCAACTTGTCCAGCAAGACTACTGCAAACTCCTTAAACTTACTCTGTAGTTTAATGGTTTAAACATTTCTTCTCTAATTTAAGGTGCCTTTTTCCATCAAACCAGCCTTGAAAAATGGCCCTGCCATGGGATTTTCATGCCCAAATGAATATTAATAAATACGAGTAGACTGAGCACATCATCAAAATGACACTGGATGAGGTGTAAAGTGTCAGTGTCCTAGAGTGAGGAAGGCAAATCCTGCTATCCCAAGTGGAGTATGATGATTACTGATTGAGTATCCCTAGTGGAGTATGATGATTACTGATTGAGTATCCCTAGTGGAGTATGATGATTACTGATTGAGTATCCCTAGTGGAGTATGATGATTACAGTTCAATCCAGTTTGACAGAACGTGAGTTGTAGTGCCAAGAGAAAAGGGTGAATATTGTGTGATCTAGATATCGAAGCTGATAAAGTACCCCTAAAAGGCTCGTAGCCATAATTACTGCCAAAAGATCTTATGCCAAGTCTTTGGTAAGGGCAGTGAATATTTATGTGACAAAGCTATTTAAGCTTGTTTTACGAAATTAGCTAAACTTACGCAATTCATTTCATAGTGTAACAACATGTAAATTCAGAAAAAGGCTGGAATTTCCTGAGGAAGGATTTTCTAAGAAACCCGGGGTGCAGATAGATTTGGCCTCCAGGGGGCGTGGTGAAGGTGTGAGGAGCAGGATGCAGGGTGGATAGCACAGTAATCATGCCAAATGTCATAAAAGCACAGCAATTTGACGTTTAATCTTAAGTTCCCCAAAACACAGGGGCCATTTCATCCAAGAGCTTTTACTAAAGGTCTCAAGGGAATAGAATTTACTTTTAAGGATATTAGATCTATTTAATGATAAATGCCTAATGTGTCTACAGCTGAACCTTTTCCAAGGCAATTCAAGGTAGCATTAACAATATCCATCAATGCAACACGTTGTTTTCAGTATGAATGGGCCTTAAGTTGAGTAACTGTAAACCAGCAGACCTGATTAAGCCAAAGACCCCAGTATCACATTACCCTAGATTACTTTAACGGTAGTGTGGCTGGTATTAGGACAGGCAGGTTCCGGGGGCCCAGCACTTTACAGGAGCCACAGTACAGGCATGGATACCCTGGCAGGTTCCGGGGGCCCAGCACTTTACAGGGGCCACAGTACGGGCATGGATACTCTGGCAGGTCCTGGGACCCAGCACTTTACAGGGGCCACAGTACAGGAATGGATACCCTGGCAGATTCTGGGGGCCTAGCACTTTACAGGGGCCCTTGAATACACAAAAGCAGTAGTTGCCCAAACCAAATGTATCAGGATCGTCCCATTCTGCATGGGATGAGATTTGTCCCCTATTTTTGTAGTTTTACCCAAAGTGACAACCCTAATGGGGGTGGGGGTGCATCCTTAGTGACGTTTGGCTTAGCGACGCCCCCCACAACCAGGTGAATTAGCATTTCTAAGTTGCCCAAAATGTGTGTGTACCACCCACCCCCCCCCCACCCCCGAGATGGAGTGGCATCGCATTCCGAGTGACCCCCCCCGCTTCCTGGAACAAGGCTCCAACCTCAGCCTGACTCCCATATTGGATAAGCGGTTTTAGAGAGGATGAATGCAGCCGGTCTTGTGTTCTATTCTTTCTTCCATATGGGCATGAGCTCACAGCAGCTCCCAAAGCTCCTTCCCCAGCGTCTGCTACCATGCCGCCTCCTCATTGCTGCTACTAGCCCTTTGTCACAGCACAGCCTGGCAGTTCTGCTTCAGCCATATTGACAAAGCGCATCTGTGAATCTTTCCATTTACAGCACACCTCCCATTCGGTCTGCTTCCCCCATTCCTGATAAGTATATGCCATTCCACAGTGTCTTTCCTGGGACAACTCAACTGACATGCATTAGAAAGAATGACCTCCAGAATGACCTCCATGTTTACATTACCATTACAGTACCTGGAGATATTAGGGGTTAACACATTTGTTTACTGCGTCAAGTCTGAGGTTTGAACCAGCAACCTTCCAACTACAGGCACAGTGTCCTAAACTGCCGACACAGATATACAAGCTGCAACGCTGATATCATGAACAAAGTCAGTTATCCTGTCTCAAACTGGCAGACACATCTTCTCTACATTTTTCAGTTTTACTTGAAATAAAATTCCCCTATGGACCAGTCCTTGCAAAATTTCACAGCACAAACTAAAGGGTCAAAACAGTTATTCCATCCATTTACTTCCTCTCAGAACAGTTATTTATTACATTAATTTATTTAAGACTTTTATGAAAATGTATTTTTCCATGATTACTGTGATAAGATTCCTCAACACACAATACTTATTTTTTTCTTCTTTAGTAATAAGATGATCATTTTCATGTTTTGTTTTCTGCTATGTGGATCACAGCCTGTTTCACACAGTGAATCACCCTCACAGTTATATCACGCTGATGTTATTTGAACAAGATAAGCATCTTTCAGTAGATAAAGATTCCAAATATGAACATTATTTGTTGGTACCAAGATGAAAGAGATACTGGTGGCTTGCATAGTCCATAAATCATGTTCACCATAGAGGCTCAAGTCAACAAGCAGAAGAAGCATCTACTCAAGTTAAGGATGACTTCTCATAAAAGAAAGAACCAAGTTCACTCCTGCTGATGTCAGAATTAAGATAGACTTTATTGATTCCTTTATTGATTTATTTTTCATAATACAGTTGCTGTGATAGAGCAAATCTCAGTCATTTAAGATGGGAATTCTGTGTAAGAATTCTGAACAGGAAAATGAACACGTATCGAATGTACTTTCAAGTTTTGAGCTGCAACATAGTACTATGTTGTCATAGATACGAGCACTTTTCATAGTTTGCACTTCAATGACTTAATCATGATTGTGAAACACAAAATTAGCACAGACACAAGGAATGACCACTAAAAGTGCCCAATCCGAAAGCTTAGCTCTTTATCAAGTTCCAAAAAGGCTATTTAATCTTCATAAACAGATCACAGACCGCAGATCAGTCACCAGTTTAATATAACAGCATATTTTATATCTACAGGATAACTTTTCAAAGAGGATGTATTCATTTATATGCAGTCATTCCATTTCAGCTGTGAACTCCCCCCCCACACACACACACACACACCTGAGCCAAATCCAGCATGGCAGACAGCAGTTCTCCTCTAGTGATGACTATGAAACAGCTTCTCTTTTCGGGAATTAGTGTGAATGACACATTGTAGCCAGTATAAATAGAACTTGGCCTTTTAACTATATGACATACCCAACTATCCTATAACCACTGCGGGTGGCCAGGGTGACAGGGGGCCACACACACACACACACACACACACACACACACACACACACACACACACACACACTATGGCCAATTTAAAGGTGCCATTCAGTCTATGTGCCTGCCTTTGGACTGCAGGAGTAAATCCACACGCCACATGCAAACACCACAAACACAGCAAAGGTGGGATTCAACCCCACAGTAATATAATGAAATAAGTAAGAAAAGTTCTGTGTAGTTACAATAATACACAAAAAAATACATTATCTGATTAATGACTTGTTTTTGCAAGTGTGTGTGTGTGTGTGTGTGTGTGCGGATGTCTGTGTGTATATATAAATATGCATGCATCTGCTTATTTTAGGTTATGCAGAACCTTTATATGCAAATGTTATTTAGTAGAAAACTGTGAATAGAGGTTATTTATAATTTTTATGACCAAGCAGCTTTTTCAATGGCCACCCATTTTTGTGTCTCTGTGTGCATTTGTGTGTGCGTGTGTGTGTGTATGTGTGTGTGTGTATGTGTGTGTGTGCGTCAGTGTGTATGAGTGCAAACACGTCTTCTGTCAGCAGCGTAACAGCACAGGCAGGAGAGCACGTTCCGGAAGAGTGGCCATGTCTTAAATTCTCTGGGAAACCAGAATATTCTTACCCGTGACCCAGTAAGGGATAGAGTCGGATCTCAGCCTGGCCTTTGGGTATATCATTACATTCATCTCTTCACTGAGCAACAAGTGCAATTAAGGTCCAGGCCCTGGCATTTTCAGCTGGGGGTGTAAAACTAGTTATTTTCTCTGTCTTTTCCTTCTGTCAGATGTAACAAGGTCACTCTATCACAGCGGAGAAAGTATTCTGTCTGACAGCTGAGTGCTGGGTTATGTACCTGCAGGGGGCGCAGTAGGGCCATAGATACCATGGCAGATTCTATCTACGCCCCTGTCTACCTCCATCCATGGCATTATTATCACTTTTAAATAAATATAATTTAAATGACAGAAAAGAAGGAGGGCGTTAATCAACTCCAACAAAGTCCAGAAGTGAAGGAAACAAAATAAGGTACAGAACTAAAAAAAACCCAGCTTCACCCCTTTTTTTCACATCATTAGTAATTTCACTGTTGGGCCCTTTGGAAAGGCCCTTATCGTCCTGTCCCCCCCCCTAAAATGTAAACAATGATATCAGTCTGAAGTTCAAAAAAAAACTCAAGGGACGAAATACATATCTGGTTAATAAAAGCAAGACTGGTTAACAAGTGGCTAAAAAAAAATCAGGTCCTTTTCTTGTTTATTTAAATTTCACACTTCCAGATAAATCATAGGAAGTCCACATATTGAACGTTTCAGCTCATTGGCCATTGTCCAGCAAAGGCTCACCCTATCAAGAGCTATTTTGTTCCGCATCAGCACCTGTATCAGTTAACCCAGTCAAATAAATAAAATCCCAGCTCTCCTCAAGTCATTATCGGGGGAAAAGTTCACACTGTCACTCTGGCTCCAGAAAGCATACCATGGAGAAAAAAGCATTTAGACCAGAAACAGCGTTTTTGTTGGCCAAGTCTCTAGTATCGCTCAAAAGCTTTCATTAAAATGTAATCTGAGGTACACCTATGGCTTCCATTGCTTCAGGCTATGAGAGGAAACTTTGTTTTACAGTAAGCTTTCTGACAGATTCTGGAAAAATCCCCAAGATGGCACTTAAAAGTGCTGGAACCCTAACCATCCCTATTTCGATTTCAGTTCGGATCCAATTCCAAAACTGCCCATACAGATTCCGATACAAGAGCTCTTTTTAGTTTAATATTTCAATAAAATAAATGTACAAACCCCATTTCCAGAAAATTTGGGATATTTTCTAAAATGCAATAAAAACAGAAAAGTTGGGACAAAGGCATCTCTACCATTGTCTTTCCTTTTAATAGAAATAATAAAATTATGAAAATGCATAAAACCACATGCGAAAAAGTAAAAAAACGCAATACAGCATGGTACACTTTTCATTGTGTTTTTTGGCTTCCCTAGTGTGAATATATCCTTATACCCAATCACTATACCTCACCTGCTAACAATTAGCCTGCTTAATGTAACTGGTGCTACTGGAATATTCTGTGTCTTATTTTATCTCTGTCCCAACTTTTGTTGAGTGTATTGCACCCATCAATGTTGTGTATATTTCCAAAATACAATTAAGTTGGTCAGTCCAGCTGTTGGGTATCTTTTCTTTGCACTTTTGTCAGTAAAGGTTCACATGAATTAACATATTGCAGATTTTCATTTTTATTACATTTTAGAAAATATTCATTTTTTTTGGAAATAGGTTTTGTACATATAATATATAAAGATTTACACTTTTATATTATTAATATTTTTTGAACTAGTAAATACAAATTTAAAAATCTATGGCAAAAAAAAATTTAATTGCGCTACTGGTAACATACAAAACGTACTGTTCCAAATTGTCTGTACATTTTGTTTTAAGCGTTTTTGAGGCATTTGTAGTTCAATGAGAGGACATGCACGTGCCGAATGCTTAAAATGCCTCACAAATTTTCTCCCACTGGCAACAGCATCACTCACTCACGATAGCAGCCTGTCATATACAGTATGACAAGCTGTAGTGAGTCCGCAAAACAGCTCAAGCTAGTAACTCCCAAATAATTGCCTTATTCATAGTACTTACATTGTCTCATACAATTGGATGCGCTTTGTTTATTGGCTAAAGGCTACTTCCACCTATCAAAACTTTGTTTTTACAAAGATTGTAAATCCCTACGCTACTAGTTGTCAAAAACGTGACCAGATCGTCCAGACCGTCACCCTCTTATCTGATGTTCTAACTCTCCTTCTACTGTAAATAGTATGCATATGACGTCACAGTATGCGGAAGTCGCTGCACTCACACAGTCCGAGTGGCAGCGTTAGCATTCAGCTTGAATGCTGCTAAAAAACGTATCTAAAATGGGAAAGAGCTGTGATTGATTGTACAAATCGATTTAACAAGAAATAGGAGCCATCTTTTCACAGGCTGCCGAAACTAAATAAGTAAGTATCGGACGTGGCTCGGTCACATATGGCCGATGCCCGATTCGTCTCATAGGTCTGGATCGGTGCCGATACCTCTACTGTACACTACGCAAGAAGAACTTCTTGGTTCTTCTTTTTGATGACATACTGTTAGAAAATGTGTATATATAGACATGAATTAAATAGAGTGCCTATATTAAACATAAATGAGGGTTCTTTGGCTCAACAGGTAAAGTTTTCAGATGAGCCTTAAGCGTCAGCGGGCCAAGCTGACTAAGCATAGCAGGACACGTGCAGACATCAGAAAGAAGGCTCACTCACGCGCTACAATAGGGCTTCTTCTCATAGCCTTTGTAGTTCTTCATGTTCAGGGTCATCTTGCACACCTCGCAGTGGAAGCATCCTTTGTGCCAGTTCTAGAGGAGAGAAAGCACACGAGGAATCAACTCAACAACTAGTATGAGGTTTGTAAAGCTTAATAATCCCAGCTTCCTTCTGTCAAATCTTACTTGCTGCAAATCTCGTCAATGTATTCTGCCCTACAAAGGCAAAGCACTGTAACTATGCTGACAGTGAAACTGAGAAAAGGGGTCTCAGTGTTTTTTGATTGTGTACTAAGTAAGCGGTAGCATTATTTTTTCAAAACCAAGCATAGCTACACTAAGATTATTTTGTCACGAGATAAAACAGGGCCTGAGAGACCTGATTTTGGTCATAACTCAATTTTAATAAGCTATGCAATTATAGTGTTTTGTCTTTGCAAGGCAGTATAAAATACATCTTTTGTAAGCATGCCAATCAAGAAAAGAGGTATATTCATTTAGTCATCTGCAAAGATCTTAGTGTGCAAACACGACCTGAGTGTGTGTGTGTTTTAACTAACACTGTTCCTTTGGCTGACACTTGACTTAGTGGTGACATTTTTTTTAGTCCTCACAAGGAAAATCTCAATTTTCTAAAAATGTGAATGCAATCAAAACACCAAAATAGCCAAAAATCTTGTATTTCATTTGATTGATTTGATGCTTATGGTTCAGGTTAGGGTTGGGTAGGGGTTAAGGTTGTCATCGTTGGGATTAGGGTTTTGCCCATAAAGATTAATGGACAGTTCCCACAGAGGTAAATACAGATGTGTGTGTGTGTGTGTGTGTGTGTGTGTGCGTCTTTGCGGGATGTTTGCTGCTGATCAGACATCAGGGAATCAAAATAAGGTACAGAACTAAAAAAAAATATCTTGCGGGAAATTTAGTAGCTTCTACCAACCACTGCCCAATAAACAGAACCTAAAATTCATTATAGCAATTATTCAGATTTATTCAAATTGGCACACTTTTTCAAGCACGTCAATAAGCAGACTTTTAGAAACCCAATAAACACCTCCACTACTGTCAATATCAATTGATTAAAGCATACAGGTGACCCACTATGGCACTGTAATGTCTACTTTTGTCTTGTTATTAGTACATTTCTTTGAAAGTCTTCTTTTATTTTTTTTATTACTGCTGTATGTCAAACAATGATCCTTTTGTTTACAACTGAGTCACGGATGCATAATTATTAGTGGAAGTCAATCTAGTTTTCAGAAAACACACGATTTGCAACTTGATGTCATTTCGATGTAACATCATTATCAAATGACAGCATATGTTTGAGATTGCACACAATCATTTTCAGTTTCAAAGTGGTAACAAATCCAATACAACAGTATAATAGGCACAACATCTCAACTGTTTGGTAAAATTAACATAAGAATCCTACCTGCAACATAAGCATTCGCATCATATAGAAAATCATTATAAAATGCGGACATGGTAGCTAAATGGGATTATTGTCACCTCTGTATTTTCATGTTCAGACCAAAATACAGTTTAATCGCCAACCAGACCCCCTTCCCCAATGGTCATAGAAAAATAGTAAGAGGCCATCTGACGACTCATATAGCCCAGGGACTGTGTGCCCTGAGACAGACAAGCATCTCTTTCAGATGTCCCCAGGCCCGCGGTATCTGCTAGCTGGGGCAGGCTTCCGACTCCCTGGGACCCTGTGCTGGGTAAGTGCCTGTGGAAAATGGATGGATGTTTATCAAATGTGCTAATTGCTAACATTTGTGTCACCACTTTTATGTTCCTTCCAAGTACAGGGTCTCTAGGGTATTAATGTGTTATGGGTTGCTACGGCAAGACCCCTAATGATGAGTATAAACATTGATCCACGATTTCCCTTGCTCGGACGCGGGTCACCGGGTCCCCCCCTGGAGCCAGGCCTGGGGGTGGGGCTCGATGGTGAGCGCCTGGTGGCCAGGCCTACACCCATGGGGCCTGGTCAGGCATAGCCTGAACAAGGCACATGGGTCCCCCCTCCAATGGGCTCACCACCTGTAGGAGGGGCCATAGGGGTCGGGTGCAGTGTGAGTTGGGCGGTGGCCGAAGGCGGGGACCTTGGCGGTCCAATCCTCGGCTGCAGAAGCTAGCTCTAGGGACATGGAATGTGACCTCTCTGGTGGGGAAGGAGCCTGAGCTGGTGTGCGAGGCTGTGAGGTTCCGACTAGATATAGTTGGGCTCGCCTCGACGCACGGCTTGGGCTGGAACCAGTCTCCTCGAAGGGGGTTGGACCCTCTTGTTCTGCTGGGGGACTTCAATGCTCACGTGGGCAATGACAGTGAGACCTGGAGTGACGTGATTGGGAGGAACGCCCCCCCCCCGTTTTGAACCCGAGTGGTGTTCTGCTGTTGGACTTCTGTGCTCGTCACGGATTGTCCATAATGAACACCATGTTCAGACATAAGGGTGTTCATATGTGCACTTGGCACCCAGACACCCTAGGCCGCAGTTCGATGATCGACTTTGTAGTCGTGTCATCGGACTTGCGGCCGCATGTCTTGGACACTCGGGTGAAGAGAGGGGCGGAGCTGTCAACTGATCACTACCTGGTGGTGGGTCGGCTCCGCTGGTGGGGGAGGAAGCGGCCAGGCCTGACAGGCCCAAGCGTATAGTGAGGGTCTGCTGGGAACGTGTGGCGGAATCCCCTGTCAGGAGGAGTTTCAACTCCTACCTCCGGCAGAACTTCTCCCATGTCCCGGGGGAGGCGGGGGATATTGAGTCCGAATGGGCCATGTTCCGTGTCTCCATTGTGGAGGCGGCTGACCGGAGCTGTGGCCATAAGGTGGTCGGTGCTTGTCGCGGCGGCAATCCCCGAACCCGCTGGTGGACACCGGTGGTGAGGGATGCCGTCAAGCTGAAGAAGGAGTCCTATTGGGCCTTTTTGGCCTGTGGGACTCCGGAAGCAGCTGATGAGTACCGGCAGGCTAAGCGGAACACGGCTTCGGCGGTCGCTGAGGCAAAAACTCGGGTATGGGAGGTGGTTAAAAAGCTCCTCGGTGGCCGGGCCCCGGGGGTGGATGAGATCCGCCCGGAGTTCCTCAAGGCTCTAGATGTTGCGGGGCTGTCTTGGTTGACACGCATCTGCGGCATTGCGTGGACATCGGGGGCGGTGCCTCTGGATTGGCAGACCGGGGTGGTGGTCCCCATCTTCAAGAAGGGAGACCGGAGGGTGTGTTCCAACTATAGGGGGGTCACACTCCTCAGCCTCCCTGGTAAGGTCTATTTGGGGGTGCTGGAGAAGAGGGTCCGTCAGATAGTCGAACCTCGGATTCAGGAGGAGCAGTGTGGTTTTCGCCCTGGCCGTGGAACAGTGGACCAGCTCTATACTCTCGGCAGGGTCCTGGAGGGTGCGTGGGAGTTTGCCCAACCAGTCTACATGTGCTTTGTGGACTTGGAGAAGGCATTCGACCGCGTCCCTCGGAGAGTCCTGTGGGGAGTGCTCCGGGAGTACGGGGTGCCGGACTGCCTTATAAGGGCTGTTTGGTCCCTGTACAACCAGTGTCAGAGCTTGGTCCGCATTGCCGGCAGTAAGTCGGACTCGTTCCCTGTGAGCGTTGGACTCCGCCAGGGCTGCCCTTTATCACCGATTCTGTTCATAACCTTTATGGACAGAATTTCTAGGTGCAGCCAGGGCATTGAGGGTGTCCGGTTTGGTGACCTCAGGATTAGGTCTCTGATTTTTGCAGATGATGTGGTTCTGTTGGCCTCATCAGACCGTGACCTTCGGCTCTCACTGGAACAGTTCGCAGCCGAGTATGAAGCGGCTGGAATGAAAATCAGCACCTCCAAATCCGAGACCATGGTCCTCAGCCGGAAAAGGGTGGAGTGCTCTCTCCAGGTCGGGGAGGAGGTCCTTCCCCAAGTGGAGGAGTTTAAGTATCTAGGGGTCTTGTTCACGAGTGAGGGAAGGATGGAGCGGGAGATCGACAGGCGGATCGGTGCGGCGTCAGCAGTGATGCGGGCGCTGCATCGGTCTGTCGTGGTGAAGAAAGAGCTGAGCCAAAAGGCAAAGCTCTCAATTTACCAGTTGATCTACGTTCCTACCCTCACCTATGGTCACGAGCTGTGGGTAGTGACCGAAAGAACAAGATCGCGAGTGCAAGCGGCCGAAATGAGTTTTCTCCGCAGGGTGGCTGGGCTCTCCCTTAGAGATAGGGTGAAGAGCTCGGTCATTCGGGAGGGACTCAGTAGAGCTGCTGCTCCTCCGCATTGAGAGGAGCCAGATGAGGTGGCTCGGGCATCTGCTTAGGATGCCTCCTGGACGCCTCCCTGGTGAGGTGTCCCGGGCATGTCCCACTGGGAGGAGGCCCTGGGGAAGACCCAGGACACGCTGGAGGGACTATGTCTCTCGGCTGGCCTGGGAACGCCTCGGGATTCCCCCAGAGGAGCTGGAGGAAGTGGCCGGGGAGAGGGAAGTCTGGGTTTCCCTGCTGAGACTGCTGCCCCCGCGACCCGACCTCGGATAAGCGGAAGTAAATGGATGGATGGATGGATGGATGAATGGGTTGCTACGGCAGCTCATTAAGGTTCCTACGTACACACAGAATCATATCTCCATGTGCACATGTATACTGCGTAGTATGTGTACTTGGTCATTTATTCTACTTTTACTCTGCATATTACATTGATATCACTATTTTACATATGATAGAAGAGATGCCATTTAGCTGGATGATTTGGCTGTAGATCAGGCAGACACTTTAAAGATCCTTACAAATGGCTGGACTTGGATTCTTGACGTGCCTTTGCTTGTATTGAAAAACGTTATTTTTGTACTTATTGTTAGTCTTGCTGCATAAGCCAGCTGTGATTCATTGTGAAAAAGCTTATCTAAATATTATCTAGACCATAGAGCCAGTAGTGCCCTATTATTCAGAGATATTCCCAGCATTCTCTGCAGGAAGTCACAGAAAAGGCTGCCCATTGTGATATGTGGTACCAGGAGCACATGCCATTGTCTTATATGTAATAGTAAAGCAATGGTCTGTATCCTGTATCGATTTTTAAAGACGTATCTTCACTTTAATGTAAGCAACACAGTAAGAATGTTTTTAAGTTAAAAATTACAGGAATCCTGCATTCACTATATAGACAGAAGTATTAGGACACACCTCTTAATCCCTGAACTCAAGTGTTTCAGACCCGTTGCAACGGGTGTATTAAATCAAGTGCCTAGACATGCAGTCAAGTTTACAAACATTTGTGAAAGAATGGGTCGTTCTGAAGAGTTCAGTGAATTCAGGCGTGGTACTGTCATAGGATGCCACCTTTGCAGTATATCAGTTTGTGGAATTTCTTCCCTGCTAGATATTCCACAGTGAACTGTAAGTGGTATTATTGCAAAGTGGAAGCATTTAGGAACAACAGAAATTCAGCCATGAAGTAGAAGTCTGCATAAAGTAACAGAACGGGGTCGCTGAGGTGCATAGTGTGTAAAAGTCACCAATGACTGCAGAGTTCCAAACTTCCTCTGGCATTAACCCCAACACAAAAACTGTGTACTGAGAGCTTCATGAAATGGGCTTCCATGGCTGAGCAGCTGCATGAAGGCTCACATCACCAAGCACAATGCCAAGTGTCAGATGGAGTGGTGTAAAGCACGCCGGCACTGGACTCTGGAGCATTGGAAACGTGTTTTGTGAAGTAATGAATCAGGCTTCTCTGTCTGGCAGTCTGATGGATGAGTCTGGGTTTGGCGGATGCCAGGAGAATGTTACCTGTCTGACTGCATTGTACCAGCTGTAAAGTTTGGTGGAGGAGGGATAATGGTGTGGGGCTGTTTTTCAGGGGTTGGTCTTGGCCCCTGAGGTCCAGTGAAGGGAACTCTTAATGCTTCAGCATACCAAGGCGTTTTGGACAATTCTATGCTTCAGACTTTGTGTTTGTGGTGCGGTGAGTTTTTGTGGAAGAACTTGACTGGCCTACACAGAGCCCTGACCTCAACCCCATCAAGCACCTTTGGGATGAACTAGTATGGAGATTGTGAGCCAGGCCTTCATGGTCAACATCAGTGCCTGACCTCACAAATGCCCTTTTGGCTAGGGCTGCTGGATTTGGGGAAAATATTGAATCGCGATTTTTCTGACAGAAATTGCGATTACGATTTGATTTGCGATTTAATTTTTTTATGTCAAGCTTCAGTTCTATATTCAGTGTGTAGTAATTTTAAAACATATGACACAGCATGAGATACCATCAGTATTAACTGATCTATATTCTAATGCAAGGATGAGAATTTAAAGATATGATGTGTCAAGTTAAATAAAGTAATAATGAAAACAATTGCAGCAAAAAGAAAAATAGCGATCTTGCAGGTAACGCTTATTACCCTCCTAATAACACTACAGCCGCCATTTCCCACGCCAATGAACAAGCAAGAAACTTCGGTGTATGCAGCCCTTTTGTTTGCGCTATTGTGTTGTTAGCTGCTGTTATTAACAATAATAACACTCAAAAAACAGTAATGTTCATAACAGAGTGGCTGTTCTGTCCTGAAACCGTAAAGCTGCACATTTTTAAACGTAGTATGCATTTTATAAAATGTTGAATAAATGGAAGTCGTTTATTGGTGATTTCATGTTGGTCGAAGTTTCCGCTTTTTGACAACTGTATACGGTTATTTTCTATACAAATCAATTCAGGTGAAACAAAAAATGTAGGCCTACGTGTTTATGGTTGCAAACTTTCAGACTATCACGCAAGAAATCTTACGGCAAATCTATATTCCATTCTGAACTTAAAATTAGCTGCATCAAAAACGTTACGACAGTTTGCAAACCCTACAGACTATTTACAAGGTAATAAAACTTACATACATGTAAATGTTTGTGCAGTACAGACAACAATAATGAGAGGTAAAATGCAGTTTTCGATTGAAGCAGATTATCATTCCTTTGCTTTGTTACTCGGACAAATACAAAACGAATGATTAAACATTATATGCGTCTCTTTTTGTATGCTTTCTAAGTAAGACTGCGTGCCCATACCCAACTGTAATAGCGATTAAAGCGATCTATTCTTTTAGTATTTATGTTAAAGCAAGACTTTTATTTTATTACTGTTGTGGGATTAGTCTTTGGAAACACTTAAATTTAATAAGCACAAAAACATATGACATAAACACGACAGTATTGTGGGTTTTACGGCTATTTTGGAGGTCACCGACTCCGCTGCTGTGAGAATTACTGACTGTCTCGTTGTTTTGATGGGTTAGCGGTATACTAATGCTATTGCCTATTATCAAAAACCAAAGGTATGATACGCTGAAGTATATTGCAGCTGGTGTTTAAAAGGAGCTCGCCGGTTCTCTTGATGATAGGACCTTTCTGAAACAATCTCGGACCATGAAATAGGAAGGCAATTCACTTACAGCTCAGTAGCGGAATCAATATTTTTTCCGCACCGCTAATGCAACATTTCCTTCGGGTTTCACGTGTTTGCTGTTTGTGGGCGTGTATTCCGTCGCCTCGGGCCTCTTCTGATTGGTGAGCACGGCGCTTGTGATTGGTGAGAACGACTGTCACATAGAGAGTACGGTACGAGTTTGGAAAACTATTCTTACAACAGTTTCAAACCCTGGGTCCGACGTGCTGTATAATGTATGTCCTAAATCGCAGCCTCAAATCGCGATTTTGATTTGAAATCGACAAATCGTTCAGCCCTACTTCTGGCTGAATGGGCAAAAAATCCCACAGACACACTCAAAAATCTTGCGGAAAGCCTTCCTAGAAGAGTGGCGGCTGTTTTAGGGGCAAAGTGATTAGTTGTCATTGTTGATACACAACAGAAACAAAATGTGTCCTCTGCATTTGTGACATAGCAGGGGGTAGCTAATTCAGGCGCCCAGGGAGCAGGGCTTGGAGGCGGTACCTTGCTCAGGGTACCTCGCTGGTCGGGGATTCAAACCATCAGCCTTTTAATTACAAGTATGATTCCTTAACCATTAGGCAATCAACTCAATACTAATGCCTGTGGATTTAGAATGGGATTTCACCAAAGTTCCTGTAGGTGTAATGGCCAGGTGTCCCTATACTTTTGTCCATGTAGTGTGTGTGTGTGTGTGTACTTACATACATACATGCACAAACACACACAGCTTTATAATTATATCTTTGTGGGGACTCTCCATTAATATATATGAGGAAAACTCTAATCCCAACATGACCTTAACCCCTACCTTAATCATAAGTAACCAAACGAAATATGAGGTTTCTAGCACTTTTAGATTTTTAATTGCATTCACAGATCTTTGTGGGGAACTGAAAAATGGTCCCCACAACGTCAAAATAACATGTTTTTATCCCCAGAATGTAACAACTATTCTGCTACTATACACACACTATATACACACACACTGCTTTAGTTTCCTTCTGTACTGTGCATAATACTTACAAGCAATTTCGTTTTGAATGACTATTTTCCTTATGATAAAATACCACGTTATGTTTGTTTATGATGATGATTATCTTAAATATATTAATATATTTAATTCTGTTTACCGCCTTATTAACCTCGCATTAATCCCCTTCTCTCTTTTTCACTTGGTTCTCCTCTTATCATTGAGCTGCTATAACTTCTGGCTTTAAATTTTTAAAGTCCTACAGGAAATTAAGACTTCTTCCGCTTTAATTTCCCTATTTTTAAGTGCATTTAATCATTCTTCCCTTGTAGATAATTACTGCGCATACTACGCTGACGGCGCAAAGTTGATTCTCGAAATGAATTAGAAACCTCTTAATTTTCACGTTAATGATAATATCAGATACTGACGCTACGGTAGGGTTTTAGTCAGTTTCGGGAGTTACAAAACACTTAGTCCGCCCAAAAATTTTAAGCAGTAGGCCTACATCCCCATATCATATAGTCACAACAACAGCAATATATACATACAGGCCCATGCCTCAGCAATAAAAATGATCTTCTAGTATACATTTTTTCGCTCTTTAATAACGGATGAGTCTACGATCCTGTCTCAATGTCTGTCACTCTCCACTGTTTGAAATTATTATGAATGTGAATCACGCATAAAACATACAAACCTTAGTGAAACAGATCATGAATTAAACTATCATAACCATAAACCCTATTCTATGTCTCATGTCACTTAATAACGGTCTTTGCTGTCCGTGCTGCTCATTTTTAATCCGATTAAAATAAGTTATACAATGCCATTCCCTATTTGACCACATGACCAACTACCGTTCGGTGTTTACAAACAGGATGAAACGTCAATAAGAAAAAATAAGTAACGCGCTATTTCGTCAAGTTTTGAAAACAATAAGCAATCATCACAATGCCGTGCTTCTCAAAAGGTAGATATCAATCAATAAATATGTATATTAGTTTTATAAAATGCCATACCTTATCCAAGCAGTTCACTTTTTCAGTCGGGTACACTATCTTTCCACATCGTGCGCACAGTGGGTTCATTTTTAACAATATATTTTCCCGTATTAACTATCAAGGCTTGAGGACTGAAATTAAGGCTTGGAATCGCCGTCACATAGATATGTTACTCCACATCCCGATGGGAAACGGAACAGCAAAGCAAAGGCCAACAAATGAAACAAGCGGCAAAGCACGTTTTCCAGCAATTGAAGGCTGAATAGATGCGGTGGTAATAAAGTGCTGGAGCTGGCCGGGCTGTGGGCGTGTAGCGCGGCACCTCGAAACTAATGAGCTGCAGGACAGTGGGGCAGGATGCTGAAGAAGGAAGGAGGGATGTGTGTGTGAGAGAGAGAGAGCGAGAGAGAGAGAGATGGAGTGCAGGAGACGAAAGAGAAGAGGATGCATCTAATTTAGCAGCTTCGGGAATATACAGGCTTGTACTTTGACGTTAGATTGATTTAATAGGTGAATAACTATAGATATTTACTTAATAGTCATAAATAGTATCAAATCAGTTTTAATAATTAAGTTTCAAGTACCTTAGTACCAGCGTAGAGTACTTGCTGATGACCACACTAATGACGTTTTATAACTGGAGATGTGTGCAGGATTATGCAGAGGGTGATCGCGGGCAACCTGGAGCAAAAGGCCAATTAGAGACGTATGTAATGCAAACTAATTACGAGAACGAGGAAACATCCATTTTTTTCTTACGCACTACCTACCAAGATGCAAGAATGCTACATTTTGTTTCCAAAGACGTCATTACAGAAGCAAATACTCAGAGCTACCCTCACACACTCCAAGGTTTCGGGTCCGATTCCGCCCCCCTCGAGCCCCTCCTCGCATGCTGAGAACTGTGATGTCAAGGAGTACGTAATGTTAATGATTTAAGTAGTCAATGGCCAACCGAGGAAGGAGGGAGCACTGCAAAATTTACCAGCGGGACCCTGCTCCCCGCTGGCAGGCAAATTTTACCGAGTTCTGACCGAGTGCATGGTCAGCAGGTTGCTGCTTTAAATCCCGCGCTGTCACTGTCGAGCCCTTAAGCAAATCCCAAAACTCCTAATTGCTCCAGAGATCATATGACCCTTATATGTATATGTTCCTATTTCATTCACCTGATATTGTAATGATATTTGATAACAATCACGCAAAATTCGTAACGATTTATGTCTGTTCTGCGCAGGTGACATCGCATCGTGCCCTTGTGTTGTTCAGTACTGCCTGAAGAACACGGACTGACGATCTAACCCAGCAAGCGAAAAAACAGCCCTTTTAAAGAAAATGCTTTTTCAATTACGATAAAATATTCTTGTGGGTATTGCTGTCTTAGAGGATCCTCACATGAATATCATTATAGGGCGAAATTAAGAGATTTCTCTGTCACCGCTAATCCGTTACACCTGTTTCCATCCTCGGAACTAATACCTTATCTATATAGGCTTATCTATATATTTTTTCGGATATATGCCCTAAAGAGGATTGAATTCTTCCTGCCAGTTGAAATTTTCTGAAGGATGTCTACCTTCAGAACATTTTCAGGTCTATCGACGCTATGAAATGACGCTCTTTAATTGATATCAAATTAAGCAATATGCAAGATGAAAAACACCAAAGTTTGTATTATTATAAATGAAAATAAAAAGTAATTCTTATAATTTAGAATGTTTTTGATCATAGAATTAGTTATTAGTTATTGTATTATTTTTTTTAGCGTAATTCCAATTAGTGTGAAAATGTCTCCATCTGTTGGTGTATTTTAATTCTGCAGCTAAATCAACGCCGTGGCCCACAAACGTAAAACGATTTTTTTTTTTGCTTACACTTTTATCCATCCATCCATTTTCTGTAACCGTTTTGTTCTATTCAGGGTCGTAGGGGGTCCAGATCCTGTGGGTGCGAGAAAGGGACCACCCAGGAAGGAGCACCAACCCATCACAGGGCATGCAAACACACTATTCACCCGCACATGCAAACCAATGGGCAATTTGGTAACTCCAATTAACCTGAACATGTTTGTGGAGTGTGTGTGTGGGGGAGGGGGGGTTGGAGAACCCAGAGAAAACCCTATGACAACATGGGGAGAACATGCAAACTCATGGAACTCTGGCAGAGTACATTTGAGAGATGAGGGTCAGACATTTTTCAGTAGATACCAGGATTAAGGGCCTTGCTCAAAGTCCCAACGGTAAAATTATTTTTCCTTTCACCGGTACTTGAACCGGTCACCTTCCAACCACGAGCAGCTAAGCCACAGGGCCACTCACACATTATTACTACAGCACAATTTACAGCACAGATGATTATTGAAATTCTCATTATGGAAGCTCCAAATAACAATGCAGTATTACAAAATAATAACAATACAATATGAATTATATAAAACAGTAATGAGTGTAGTTATTCTGTAGTGCAACATGCCTTGTGTTTATAGTTGTGTAAATGGAAGTGAGAATAACGCAGTGACTGCCTGATACAGGCCAGTAGCCTGTCATTACGGGGCCGATACTGCGCTCACATCTGCTAGATGGCAGCAGTGGGAAGAGCCCTTTCTCTGGTGGGCCGGGTCCATGATGACCCCGCTTTAGATATTACCCATTGAAAATGTGCTGGCGGGGGGGAGTTCACCCCCAATGAATCCTCTGCAAAGAGCAGCGCAGTTCCTGTTACAGTGTGTGCCCCCCCCCCCCCCCCCCCCCCACCTCCTGGGAAATGCCCAGAAATCCTTATGCTGCAATAATCAATGACATTGGATACTAATGGAATGTGTCCTGTGATGGACTGGCATCCCATCCAGTGTGTCCCCTGCCTTGTAGTCTGTGCTTCCTGGGACAGATTCCGGGCTCACCATAATGCTTTACTGAATAAGTGGGCATGGATGGATGGATGGATGATGGATGGATGGATGGATGGATGGATGCATGGATACTGATGAGTCTCTGTAAGATTTCAATGTGTTGAGTGTGCTTTGCAATTCTGGAAATGTATTGTATGTATGTGTACTTAGTGTAATATACTAAAATTACATACCAACAGATGCTCACATGCTGTTTGTCCTCCAATCAGCAATATTATGGCACATTTTACACTTTTCCCCAATTAAGGGGTGTCAGTATTTTGCAAAGGTTGAGAGAGTCCATCGGCAGACCTTCTGTGGATCTGAAGGTGCAGCCTGGCATTTGAGAATTCGATGACTTAATCACTAAAACTGCGTCTGTCTACAGACCTCGTCACAGGCTGCCGGAGCCCTTTGCCTCTGGACTGAGTCCAGACCTTAATTTAGCTCCCCCTAAGTCCCTGATAATTGATCACGTGAGCTGGCCTCTCACCGTGTGACAGGGTGATAGATGGGCTGAAAAGTAGGGACACAATGGGAGGGGTCAAGGAGCCAGAGAGAGTGCTAGAGTGGAGGGTTACTAACCTGGAAAAGGGACATTTTGTTTTCCTGCAGTAATGCAATTGAACGTGTCTTGTGGTTTTTGAGAATGAGGATTTCAACCACAAAGAGGTGCCCTTCAAAAATCCTCCTTTCCCAGTTTCTGACCTTTAGGTCCATTAGACTGCAATGCTAGTTATCTAGCAAGGGGTGGGGGAGGGTAGGCAGGGCAGTTAATACAACTGGCCTTCATAGATACCTTTAAAATATAAAGAGATATCTTTTCAAAATTGTGGATTAATTATTATGTAAATGTCCTCCAAACTCATAAATGTTTTCGAACTACAAGGTGTGGAGCGAATTCCTCACAGCAGTTACTCAGCATCTCTGACGTTGCCGTCGCACAATTTGGCTGTAGTTCTTGTTCGGCTCCAGTAATCAGTGAACATGCACCCTGTTGGCAGTTTTCTGAGTGCCAGATGGTAATCTTTTTGGGAGCTGCGGAGAGCAAATCCCAGATCAGATTTTCTTTTGGGTTAGTGGGCTAAACCACTGCAAGGAATGCCTTCCGCTGGAAGAAACCTTACAGTTTGGCCTGGGATTTTCTAAAAGCTGCCAAAAGCCAGATTTTTTCCCCCAGTTTTCTAATTGACTATTAGAACAAAGTACAACGGTGGCCCATGTTATAATAGCCTTTTAAAACATGATATTATGCAACAATATGTAAAATATTTGTAAAAAAAAATTGTTTAATTTGAATCTATGTTATTTAATTTATTTTGGTTTTTTTAAATTTCAAACTCTTTTAATACCAAAGACCACTGAAAACTGAATAACCACTATTACCAGTTTATTATTTTCATATCAATAACTGACGATTTGATTAAAGGATGTCACTTTATTTATTTCTTGCATCAGAAAGCTGGTGAAAACAATATTGGGAAAATTTTAACGTAAGACCAACACAATGTTGTCACAATGCGATGAAGATTTCATCACAAGCAGAGGGCTGCAAATATTTAGCTTGTTTGATCATCTCAGCACACCTTAAATTTAATACCATCTATTGACATCGGATTTCAATCATCAAGTTATATTCAAATCATTCGCATTATCTCTGGTCTCTCTTTGATGCACAGCACACGTTCCCAGAAGTGCTTCTTTCCAGCAGCAATAAGGACGTTCCGGATGTAGAGAAGAACCCCCACTCCCAACTTAACGTCATAGTTTCAGTGCTAGGAAACTTATCTGGAGAACATATGAGACTCCAGATACAAGCCTTGTGTTTAGTAACATGGAGACAAATAGTACCTGCCTGTTCTCTAGCAAAGTTCCTTTTTTAGAAAAAGGCAGCTCTAATTAAAGCTGACCCAGCATGTCGCGGTAGCTTTGCAGCGAGCCGTCCTTTGATTACGCCCTCGTCTGAAGTGACCCCTTAACCATGCCCATTCCTGGGACCTTAAGGGTCTCTCCGCTGGGAGGCTCCATCAGAATTAAATTACAACTAATTACGTAAAACAACGTTCGTCATTGTTTGGCCTATTATAGCGGGCCAGCCTGGCATGCAGATCTCATCTCTGATCACATGTTCTTGATAATCTAATCTTGTGTCACTTTCCCACATCCTTAAGCTGGCTATCTACAATAGTACTTTGTATTGCCTCAGCGGTGGATCTAGGATATCTGGCTTTTCTCATTAAACCTCATGTTTCGGCCTCAAAAATCGAGGTCAAAGCTGCAAAGCAGTTTCACGGGAATCTGTCGTTTTATGGCCATTCTACAAGAAGGCTGAGATGTCCCAACTCCTAAGTCTGATTAAACTACATGTGCTAAAAACACACCGACACAAATATCGACTGTGGCTAGGTTTTCATAGAAACTGGAGCCAAATTGTTGCATATCGTTGCTTCTTTTCATAAAGAAATGTTTGTATTTTTAAAACTGTATTTCTAATTCAGCTCCCTTTACTTCACAACTACTCAAAATGTCGTTAAAGTAATTGGGTTTTCCAGAATAGCAGAGAAAGCCACGTGGCAATATCTGAAACATATAAACGGTGGTTTAGTCTGTAGCCCAGATCTTCCTAACTAATAAGACCTTTTGCAAAGGTAGAGAACGTACACCTTTAGTACAGCTTAAAGGCCTATGCAATTTTGCAGGGTACAACCGCTGCTAAGAACATGATATAAAATAATTTAACGCGATCAGGGATGAACAACCTGTCTGTACAAGGGTAGCAGTGTCCGCAGCAGAGCATGTAAGCTACGTTTATACCATGTCAATGGTAAAAATTGTATGTTCCGTTGGAATTTCGTGGTGTGGATCCCAGAGCGCGGTGGTAAGGGGAAATGCTGGTTACGCGTAACGTATGTCTTATGAATCTTTTTAAAGAGCCTTTAAAGGTTTGTAGGAATGTTCAATAGTTGCCTGAGGGTATCTGAAGAATAATGACCCAGATGAACATCACGGGAAAAGGTTCAAATGTGTTCTTGCAAAGTGTGATTTCCTTCTTTTTGTCGTTTCCCGATAACCTGAACGATGTTGGAGACGATGGAGAGCACGCTGCAAAAAAGCATGGACCAGAATCATACACAATTAATAGCTCGACGAACCGTTGTATTTGTAACCAATTCCTATGTTTTTTTTTTAATCAATTCTGCTTGTTTGTGCGGTTTTAAATGATGTATTCGCTAGCAGACTCGCTTATGACTGAATGCAATGACAATGCGTGCAATTTAATGTAACACTGTGCACATTGTCACATGAAGAAGTATTTTAAACGAAATTATTTTAACCATCATATTTTAATGATTTTATATTCCGATGACGTGATGAGCTGAATAATTATTTGTGCTCAAAGACTGCTTGACACGAATGACGACGTTTCATCTAACGGAGCTATAGATGACATATTCGGCGAATACTCAGCAGATATTAAAATAATAAGATCAAAAAGTAATATCGTGTTCGAAGGAGGCGCTGTTGCACATTAAACGGATGCCAGGGCAACTTGCAGAAAATTTATAAACGAAAATATTCCGTAGTCCGTTTCATTTCGAATCAGATTATACAAATTCGTTAAAATTGTTAAAATAAATTAAATGCACGACTCACTGAAAATATTTCAGTAGAAACGGTCCTGAAATGCGGAAGAATGTGTCTGAAATGAGAGCTACAAATACACGTGAAGATTAATAAAACATAATATCTGTGTTTAACCGAACGTGTCCGAATTCTTGACTGAAATAATCAAAACATTCGTTTTACTTTAAATTAGATACGCCGCATTCAGCCGTGAAGGGAAAAATGTTAATTCAATAATTTTATTCGCAGGCATTTAAGATCGCTGTGTTGCTAGCTTCATACTGGACCACCAGCAGGTAAGAGTATTGCAAAACTACATATTATTATTTTACTAGGGCCTTTTAGTTTAGAATTAACGTGTTTTCAATGCAAAATAGGCCTACTGCAGTTTACAGTAGGCCTATTAAGTATCGGCAAAGAATTACTTGTTTTCCCATCAATTTTGAATATTAAGAGTTATATTCCAAAACAAAACAAACACCTAACACAATATATTGCATATATTACGCTTTATTAAACTACATTTCGAAATGGTTCAAGTAGAGCTAGGCCTACTGTTTTAGCTCATTTTGAAACAGCGATTTCCGAAAATGATGCACACTCAACGTTAACCCAAAATGACCCACACTCAACGTTATGTTTTATAAGAAAATACATTCGCGTATTTTATTTTTCTTATGAAAATAAGCAAACTACAATAATACGTCTACTGGTATATATTTATTTAATATTCATTAAAAATAAACAGTTGTTATTGATGTAGGCATTCTGTTAATCACATCTACGGAAAACCTAAACGTTATGTTCTTAAAGTAGCCTTTTGCGTAGCAGAGTGCACATTTCATAATTGAAACGAATGCAATAATTCCACCCGTTCCACCTTAAATTTTGTTTCCGCATTCGAAATCTTCCCCTTTAAGACATTGTGTTATATTAATAATGGCCAAATGAGGGCGCTAATAGATTACATTTTATTACTGTATTTCAAATAAAGCCTGCGATACCATTTTTATGAATTCACCGTTTTCGCGAGCAATTATCCTGCTCCTGGTCTTATTATTTTAATATTAATTCGTATTTCGAGGTTAATATAAACAATAAATTGTTTAATTTGGATCTATATAATAAGACTGCAGTGGTAGCATACTTTTACAGCTATTACTTTTTACAGATATTACATTACTGTCAAATCTTTTTAGTCGAAGCGTGAAAAATCCCAACATTTTCCACACAATCTAATTACCACGCGCAATTACACACATCGTATCTGACACCTTGCCAAGATTACGCGGTGAATTTTGTATCGGTAATGACCCAAAACATCAAGGAACTCCACATTCTGCGTGAACGCTAAGTAGAAAACGCAAATCGAAGCTATTAAATGTTTTTTCTTTTATTATTTCTCTATGCATATATTAATTATTCGGCGACCACCTCAACACCATAAATACACTATAATGATAATTTCTTTCTTTTATTTATGATGTACTGGAGTAATTAAAATACAAGTTAAAAGGTCTACATGATGTGCACGTTTGACTGAATACCCATGTCCTGTATTATAAAGACAAGTATTACTTTTGATATGAGAATAAGCATTATAACCATATTGAGGCTGATCGATCGGCTTGGCCTATTACTAAAAGAAGTAGGCCTATCTTAAATGCAAGCTTACTGAACCAGTAAAATATCCCAATATTTACACATAATATAAATTTTAAAAACTTTGCTTAGAATTGGGCTTTTGGAACACTAAAATTGTTTCCTGATGTACTCTGATTTTACAACTTAAATGATCCATCAGTTTGGCCTGTCTTCCAGCGTGCTACTGTAGCCTTTATTCATTAGTGATTATTCAGTTAATTTTATACAGAGCAGCTTAAAGGTTTCTTTTCAAATTCTTTGTGAAAAGGTGCTCTCCAAAGACAAACAAATGAATACATTTTGAATATTTTACATTTACATTTTTTAAACATGTTGACAGATACGCTTCAGCTAAAATAATCTTTGTATACCTGACTTTAATAATGCACTACATATTATATCCATACAGAAACTCGTAATATTATTTCATTTTAACGGCTATATTTTGCTTTCTACCAAACGTATAAATATACCAAATAAGCAAAATTCAAACACATTGATCAAGAAATACCTTTCACCTTAATTGTTTATTTTTCCACCATTTGCAAAAACAAAAAACTGGTATCCTCTGTTCAGACAAAATCAGTAATAAATAAAAGCTGAAAAGCTCAGTTTTTGTGACCAAACAGCAACTTCGGAAGAATGAAATAAACTTTAAGTCACCTTTTGACTCTAATTTATTTAAGTAGAATAAATATTTTTGCTCTAAAATAATTTTGGTCTTGTGTATTTAACTTGTAGGTTTCCATTTGTTTATGTTATATGACCGCATTTTTTATTTTTAATAGTTATTATTCCTGTTTTCAGAAGTTGTAACGCAACACTGAGACCTCTGATTGTGTTGGTACAGAAGATAATTACCCTCTTATAAAATGCATAGTGATAAACAAAACAAACATCTAACAAATGGAACGTAGTGCATACAATTGAAATGACTAGCGTTCTTTACATTTAAAGGACATTATTAATTTTTATTAACAAAGGGCAGGATAAACTATAACCTATAAAATAAAAGTATGCATTGATTCTGCTTCTCTTGATATCGATATGGTAATTAACTCGTAATGTATAAAAATAAATGGAAAAGTAAATAAAACATGCAAAATTACCAAATATTTTATAATTGATAATACAGATTAAAATATAGTCATGTGCAAAATACAGCCTATAAAACACAAATAAAATGTTTTTTTCTGTCAGAATAAAATGTCAGAATTCTAAATTTTTTGCTATAAGTTTTTCCTTCTGCCTGGTCCTTCCAATTGGCAGTTCATCTGTTTATTAAATATTTCTATACATCAAAGGTTTGGGTAAGAATGTTGTGAATCTTAAACGTTTTGAAATGAAGTTTCAAGGAGCGTGGTCAGGCGACTGAGAAAAAAATGTAACCTTGAAAGGATACGTTTATTTAAGTACTTTGATGAAGACGTTATGCAACCTGGAAAAGCAACAGAGGCGAATCTAACACCAAGCATGTGATACGTGACTGGAAAATCTCCAACATACTTAACCATTAATGGCTGGTATGTTATAATTTATTTTCTTTAGAGCTATTGTGCTCAAGCATGTTGTCGCCTCAGTTATGTTAGTTACCAACCCGATGCTTATTTGAAAGCAGTTAATTTCAATCAAACTGCGCACGAATTAATGATTAAATACTCAATATCTGAGTGCCTAGTTAAACGTATAATATAAAAAGACACAACTGATGCAGCTAGGTACCGCTATTAGATTTCCATAATTCACATTTCTCAGGAGGAAAGCGCAACTTGTATTCCGTTTGAAAACCCATTTAAAATACCAATTAAGGGGTTTAAGATTTTAATGGATAATTCAGTTATGGTGATGAGAGATCAATTCAAAATACAATTCTTCGAAAACATTCTGACAAAATATCTGTGCACATTGACGACTAAGTTACCTGCGGGGTAGAATTTACTGAATTAATTAATTGAAAGGAGTTGCGCATGCATTACTGCGTGCGATCTGCATTTCTAAAGCCTTAATATTGTGAAAGACAACGCTACTTAAGAGATTAATGTATGCATTTTACTGCTGACAACAAGGGCTTTGTCATGTGGACCTCCTAGTAAGCAAGATGTTGGTATGTTTTTGTTCCATTTGTTTTTGTATAGCTTAAAAAGGTATTTAAACCGGATAGCCCATTCAAGAACTTAGCATGGCGACTTAAAAAAACACTGAAAAACAACTACAATTATCTACAATGAACATAGTTTTATACGTTTTAAAAATCAGTTTTGCGATGGAAGATGTCAATTTCTGTAACATTATGATGGGGTTTGAATGAGTTGCTGCAAGAAGAGTGTCATCCTATCAAATAAATTACCTAACAAACAATGCAAACTCATTCAAAATTTCCAACTGTTAAGTGAATATTTCCTCACTGGAAACGTTTACTTCGTACAGAATCACTGATCAACCAAAATGCATTAAGTTGTATGGTATAGGCCTACGCCTGATTCTTTCTTTCTTTCTTTAACCTGTATTGTTTATTTAATAATTTAGTCCATTTTCGGTCATTCCTTGATATAAAGGCTGGTCTTGAAAACTAACAGGCCTGAAAAAGCTGGCCGGTGGATTCCCGCCGAATGCCAGGACCTCGGATCAGTCGTTTGATATGGGTAATTTTCTACACCATGTTATTGGAAAACCATTAAATGTAAAAAGCAGCAACTTCTCAAAATATCACTAATTGTATTATGGCCTTCAATTAAGTTTGAAAACTGTTAATATGTGAAATTGCGTAGCGTAAAACTTGCAATCATTCAGCGCAGATAGCTTGTTTATGGTTTTACTTATTTGACTTAAGAGAGATTATAAGTAAAATATGTATCCCGCATGTAAGATAAGTTATTTCCCCCTCATACCCACCCAGTGAGTATTGATTTATTACTTTTAACATTAATAAATATACTTAGCTTAATTATTACTTATTAAAATATGCCTACGTAAACTTTGGCATTTAAAGTCTCTTATATAGGCCCACGTCCATCGGAGAAACGTTGCAAAATAATGCATTAATGATTAGGGTTCTCGGTCTAAGGACTGCAGTCTCCATGCTGTTCTTTTGCACTGATGAAATCCCCACCCTTAATCAGCACTGGAGTGCCGTGGCCTTTCGCAAATAACAACCCCACCGCTGCACTTAACATCATTTGATGTTGGAACTTACAAATTGTTAAGTAAGGACGCCGCTGATGTTTCAACGTTATCAAGCCTTAATAGGCCTAGTCCAGCAACACAGCCCTCCAAACACAGCGTGTACGGTCATTGTCTTCAGACGTTAGCTTTCTAAAGTATCGCGTTTCCATACCTATGGAGAGTTGCAGTTTGTCGGATCTTGTTGTATCTAATTGCGTTGTTGTTTCACAGTATTTTTAACATGGACGCATTGCGGAGATCTTCATGTAGGCCTATATAAGTAATGAAACATAACTTTAGCTACAGCTTTGTTTTGACTCATTTTCCAGTTAAAACAATTGGAAATTTATATGACGACAGTAAATCCCCTGTTCCCCGTGTCGTTATTGATGCAACACGTCTATATTAAAGCGTGTTCGTGGTACTTTTTTGCGGGAAGTAGAAACATGTGCAAAACACCCTTTCTTTACTGTGCAGTTAGACATGATTTATTGTAATCTATTTTAAAGTAATGTAAGTCGGATCGCCTTCTCAAACCAATAGTATCATGAGGGAACGTAAAACATGTTTGGAACACCAACAAATAAAAGCACAAGTTACTGAATGTGCAAGGCGGCATTAAATATAATTTGTAAATAGATGAAACAATGTAAATGACATTCTCGGACAAACTGTTCTAGTTGTCATTTCAGAAATACAATAACATCATTTAATTTCAATTCATTGGTGTGTCTCTAAGAAAGCATGCCACAGTGAAACTGAAAGCAGTCAAAACATCGAAGTTAGGCTTTTGAAATCGTACAGTCTCGTTTCTGTTATCTCTTTGTGGGTTTCCTACCAGAGGCAACACCTGCGCAAAAAAACAAAAAAATCGTCTTTAGTTGATATAAATACCCTGAAATATGGGCCTAGCAGAACGAGTTGCATAAACACTTGCCACTTCTAATTTAAATATTAACAGTTTTAAAAGATGCAATGGACATCACGCAGTTCGTACAAGATAGTTGTACCGATGCCAAATTGCTTTCAATGTGTCCCTTTAATACACAGTTTCAAGGTTATTTCAGAATGAAAAATCACCCTATAATTACAGACTTCTATTTTTTGCCTTCAAATAAGTTTAATTACAGTGGCCTGACGATACAATACAATTTAATAAAAATATAAAAAACAATCATACAAAATGAATATACCAATGTAATAATTATAACTTATTCAAAGAATATAGTATACCTTGTAGTCCTACTGATACACTTTATATTACATTTACATATTATTTGGACAACGTCATAACTGAGCAGCAAGTTTATAGCCTAGATGGTTAGGTAGTATTGTGTTGCTTAATTAGCCCAGTAAAGCGATAATCTGATGATTCAGTAAGTGAAGATAAATAAACCCCTAATTTGGTATGTGTGTGTGTTTGTGTGTGCGCGTCTCTTGCGTTTTTGCGGTTTTTGAAGTAACTGCAACAATAAAGAACAGTGGTTGTTATATTGACTGAACAATGAAAATCTGGATTATCATATTTACCTGTTTGTTATATTTATATGGCAAAGACGAAATTGGGTTGTGACCAACATTAACATTTTAAGAAAACTAAGTTGTATTGTATTTCACAGTATCCACATGCTTATGAATGACCTACTTTAAATGCCTTAAATTCCATTAAGACCACGTATTTTATATACAACCCAATCCTTTGAAATTATAGACCTCCACATGAACATATTTTTCTTTTACATTTGATTTATGGTTAATTAATCGGTTTATTTAACCAATTAACTAAGTAACCAACTAACTACCGATTTCCCTTAAAATACGGTATTCACTTATCTCCAAATCATTCTTCTTACGGCATCTGCCAAGACGTTCAGAGAGATCAGCTCAAGTCCTAAAAGGTTTTCTTTCCAATGTCGTCCTGTGGTATATGTAATATTTCAACAGTGCGGGTTGAAATATTCCCTCGGGACTCTTACAACATCCTAATAACTTTTAGGACACAAAATGTTATCAATCTGGGCGTAATGTTGAGTGAAGTGCATACTGTGAAAAAACGTGATCAAATATAAGAGTGATAATTACATATAAAGACAATTTTATCAAAGCTACAACTGATTATATTTTATATGAATTATTCACTATTTACAACTCCTATACATTCACTACTATCAGAATGTTACAATTTGCATTTCAATTAAGGCAACAAAATAACGCCAGGCAACAAAGTAGCGCATAGCAACGATGAAATCTTTTATTTTTGTTTCTTGATGTTCAACCATCTGAAATATTTTCGTTGTTTTTGTTGTTTTAGTTCAACAATAGAAGCCCGATTCAGTCTGTTTTGTGTTCCTTGTCACATCTTCTGAATAGATTAGCACATGTCGATATTAACTATAAACATGTCCTGTCGTGAAGATAACGAGAAAAGTGTGTCTGTATCTAGGGTTTTGTTGTCATTACCGGTTTGTTCGTGAAGGGGAGTTGTCGTTACCGTATTTGTCCGCTCACCGGAGCTGTATACGACTTACATTCGTCTTGTTGGTTAAATTTACATTGCATATGGGAAATACTTTACATTGTATTTAAACCATAGTTTGCCAGTAAGACCATTTCGAAAATAGCGATGCTCCAATTACCAGAAACAATGCAAGAGAATAGTCAAAAAGAAAGCCATTTACTAGGAACTAGTTGCAAATGTAAGGCCTACAAAAAACTGGAAGAGAATTGCATTTTACAAAGTTGGAAAGACCACATTATGCTTCGTGAATTAACGTGTATCTTTCTGAACAATGAAAACGTTTGCGTGTACTTCTTCTCACAAATGGAGAGTTATAGTATATAAAATATTCCAATTGTGGTAAGCTTAACATTTAATTTTAAAAAGCCAAATTTGACATTTCCAGTGCTTGCCTAAAAGTTTTCGATCGCTTTCTGAGAGACAAACCAAATTAAAATTTTAATTGGACTTTATGTATATGTTGGCCATTTTACACTGTTTGGTTTTTTTTTGTACCCGCAGCTCTCAAACGTCTTCTAAATCGTAGCTCTCTACTAATAAAAAGGATTTGATTTAACCTACAGTCCATACGTGCCACTCCAAATACAATGTTGAGCTGTGTGTACGACTCGGTACAGAGCAGGCATGCCTTTGAACATTTTTAATTTGCATTCAAGATATGCACATATGTGAACTGCACAAAACAATGGACAGCAAACAAATAGACTGTAAGTTTATCTACTGTGATGCACTTCGCTCCTTTTCTGTTCTGTGCCGTATACATTTTTCTGCGAAAACAGAGGTTCCGCCATTAATTTAGACTGCGTAGTGTGTTTTTGCATGTTTGACTGTGTTTAACAGGACAGTCCAGTAAACACACAAGCACAGGAAACACTTTTCACTTGCCGATTCACGATATCCTGATATGAGTTGCTTTGGGTATGCCTTGAAATAAATATTGCTGATTGGACAACATAAGCTCAGTTCTAATAGAACAAAAACAAGAACCCACTCGTCATTTACACTGAAAATGAATTTAATGGAGAAATGCATTGTTTAACAAGTGAAGAAAGTGCTTCATATTTCACTGTTCAAGTTTTAATTTCGAGTGCATTTATCCAACACAGTAAAGATGTAAAAACGTATAAATTGGAAAAATAAATATTTAATTTTATATATACAACCAGTGACCGACCTCAAGTATTTCGATTAATAAAAAGCACCGATATAATAACTTCAGGGCTTGAAAGCAGCTGCACGTTGGATGTCCGCTGAAGCTCAGCTGTTCAACCGATCTCCATTTCAACGGCAGACTTCAGGATGTGAAAGTAGTTATCGGAATCCGTAAGTTTGTCGCCGGTGAGCGTGCTCTGCCACCATGTTTTTACCAGGTCCAACTCAGCAAAGCTCTGCCTTTACAATCAAGTAGCGGTCTTTTCCATGACAAGGGGTAGGTCTAGGCTACACGAGAGAAGACCGGTCACACATGTGAAAACGGGCCTATAGGGTCAGAGTGGTTCCTGCCATTTTCGGGACAAGATGAAAGTATTTTATTCTCCAGAAAATTAATATTGGCGAGTCCAACAGTTTGGTCGAGACCAACGCGAAGTGAGACCTTACAAAAGTGTCGTTTTGTTTTTCACCCGGGCAAGACGCGGTCTCTTAACACAATTCGGGAAACATTGTGTGACGTAGTAAAGTTGGCAATATTCTGAATACACATGGTATAAATTGGTGATTCATAAGCCATAAATCTGGGTGTAGACGCGTTACGTGCATTTATTCATCGACATATATGAGTAGAAAAGTTACGATTTATTGTCTGATTAACGTTGTTTTTTCCGCCAGTATATCCATTACGTCTCATCTACTAAAAATAAATAACATTAAAAGTAAAATCGATTTTATTAAATGTCCATTAAATATGACACATAACAGACACTGGACATGAGACTTATAAATACCCACAGTCGTATCGAGGCATGTACATCGCCTAGGTTACAGCCAAGGGCTACCGATATTCAGCATGGATAATCACAGTACTTAGTTTAGTCCAGTGTATACGCCTAATAGTAGGACTGGAAATTCAGTTTTTGCAGAAATCCTATAGTCCGGGTCATATTGCGAAGCATGAAACTGCAAATCAATGGTTCCCTGCAATGAAAACTGGGTTGTTGTCAGTACACACTACTCAAAAAGATTATTTAATTACGTTTGAGGCAGACTGTCACAAAAGTAACGTGGCCTACAAAGGGATAGTCACAATGTTTTTTTGGGGGGGAGAAAAGAACAGCAAATAAATTGGCAATGGATTGAAACGCATAACAAACATCTAAAAGTGTACCCAGGTACAACAAATCTGATGGCATAAAATAGCGAGTTTCATGAAAATTAATACTTTTCCGTCAAGTTATAAAGCTTTTAAGCCGGCAGATCCAATACAGTGACAACTATGCTAATATACTGATATCAGTTGTAATAAGTGTAAGGGCAAAACCAGTTGTACAATATTTATAAGTTATTGTAGCCTATTTGGGTTATGAGAGGAAAATACATCAACTAACACCATGACTAAGGTGAAGATCTGGTTTGAAGCAGTTCACGTTATCGACCATTATCTCACTTAAATACCATCTAAAATGTATAGTGCCCCTTAATGTATTACTCTTGCACATTGTAATTTTGTTGTAAGTCCGACTAGTGAATTTTTTTATGACGTGTAAAACATTGTACGTAAGGTAATACTTAAAATCAACCGTAATGCTCAGATGTTAAATTACTGCCAAAGATGAGGTTCGCAGTTGTTAGGATTGTTTGAGAAGTTTGTGAAAATAGTGGAAAGAGCGCTGTGTTTACCAGCGAAGCCGTCGGATAGGCCTGCTTTATGACTTAAGACGCACGCGGCCCATATGTTGAAACAGGCCTCATGATCATTTCAAAGTGCAACATATCCTAAGCTTGTGCTTTTATTCAGTGCCCTGCATTACCTTCAGAAATGTACCAGCACAAAACGGATTATTTTTAGTCTTGCTTTTTTTTGTGCAAATATAAAAAGTTTATCCTGATTGTCAGTACTAATGGGCGGCTGTGGGGAGGCTTATACGAGTTTTGCGCAGCCTGTTTTCTTTGTGAGCTCAACAAAACAAGAGCATAACCGTCAACGATAAAAAAAAAATAATCATAAAAAATAAAATAAATTCACAACACAAACATCATTTCATAAAAGCATAGGAACATAATTAAAACATTCTACGACTGAAGGCAACGGCGTACGTGTTCGCAGAGAATAAAAAAACACAGTTAAGTAATGCCCCAAACATGAAAAACGAACTCCCTAGTGGTTCTGAACACAAAGAAAAGATAGGCCTATATAAAAATAAAAATATAAAAAACATGAACGCAGATGAGTCGTTCAGTCTCGCTACATTCAATACACATATGAAGGATACAATTTTGCAGTGGACTATAGTCATTAGTCTATGCGAGAACAACAGCGGTTGCTTTTAACACTTTTGCAAATTGTTCTGCATAAACGGCACCTGGATTTAAGTGGATTTTGTGTTTGTTTGTGTACATCCTTGAGATAGGTATAAAAAGGGCACGATAAAAATGAAACTGTTCCAGAAAAGGCTGAGATTTTTTTTTTCATTTAAGTCCAGTAACTACGTGGAAATGCTGCCCAGCAAATTAAACGTATGCAAATAAAACAATCACTCATTGGTTTTCGATCGGTTTAAAAGACGTCAGAAGCACACTGTCAAACCATTCCCCAGACTAAAATTTCCTGAATTTGTGACTGGGCGGAAGAGGTAGAGCGGGGCCTCCGAGCTGCCATTTCCACACGGGATGCGACCTATGAGGCGTTTGGTTATTCTTCGTTGAGCTTAAAGAATAAGCGGGACTCAGATCCCCATCGCTGCCAATAATCAGCGATGGCGGCGGTGGAAAATTCGCTATGAAGTTAAAGGTTTTTTTCATAACCGACAGGTTGCTGGAGGCGCGTCTGCGTTTACTCGAAGTTATACAATCCTCAGATCCTTCACAATATTCGGATTTACCTGTACTTGGCGTCCTGTTAACTTTGGCACCGAATTTAGCATGCGTCCTCGGATTCCCATATTGTTTTCCCAGTACCAAAGTCCTGTAGTTTTTCCTAACCCTCGCACCATTTTTATAATCTCCCTCATCCGGATAAGTAGTATTTAAAGTGCTTATAATTCCCGACCTCCTTGCTGGAGACTTCTGGTATACAGTGTTGTTCGCCCTGTTGGATCTATACGAATTTTTGGAATCCGTAAAGTCGCCACCATCAACAAGGTAGTGAACAATTCCTGGTTCTGTTGGGTTCAATCCGTATTGTGATCCAACTGCAGTATCTTGACAGGAGTACTCGCGTTCGTCAGAGCTGTTTTCTTCTTTGATTTTCACATTGGGTAATAAACTTGGCTGCGTTTCTGCTTCCGCGTTATTCTCGTCGTTATAATTCGAGAATGCGCATAGATCCTCCACGTCCTCCTTGATGTTCCTGATAGGTTGAGCAGGTTTCGTGCCTTGGCTAATTTTTGCTTCTTTCCTGAAACTTGCGGTTAACGAAGGATTGCTGTCGCTGTACTTAGAAACTATTGTTTCTTTATATTGAGCACAGTGTGATATCCAGGCTTGGTGGGATTCTTTTGCTTCTCCCGGTACTCTTTGTAGAGGAAAGTCTTTGTTTTTCTTTGAGAAAGGCAAAGGGCTTATTTCTTTAGCGCTGTCAGTTTTGGGGTCAGTTCGTGCTGGACGATCTGGAATTTCAAAGAATGACCCAGAAAGTCGCTCCCTCTCCCTTCCCGGGTCAAGCGGGCAATGTTTGCACTGCTTGGGTGAACTGACGCCGTCCTGCTTATCACCACCGGGAGTACAGTCAGATTTCTTAGGGTATAGTTTTGAAAGACCATAATCAAACAAAGTTGTTCCGCCCTGATCTGTCTTGTATTGGTTATTATAGTGAACAGCAGGCTGTGGCGCCAAATGCGTTTTATTGTTGAGAGCTGACAAGCTCGTTTGCCTGAACCGAATACTCTGTAAAGAGACCCGGCTCGATACGGAGCTAGAATCGGATTGGGAAGAACTTTCGTCCGTGACATCGGACGATTCTGACAGGGAATCATCTTCGTCGTCGTCTGAGGTTCCGGAGTTGGTGCTGGTAGACAGACATGACCCAAAATCAGAGTCATAATTAGCTCTTTCAGAGTTAGAAGTGGACTCCGTGTCGCTGCTGCAGCTCTCTTGGAAACTTTCAGCTTGCTGGTGGTCGTGGAATAGCTCCGGCTCAAGGTGAAATTTGTTTAAAGTACCGTTGGATACTTTTGGCTTGCAGCACTTTGGGAAAAGAAAAACCTGGCGACGGTGCCTGCTCGAGTTGCACAATTCCCTCCCTGAGCCCTCCTGCTCTCTTTTCCTTTTATAAATTAGGCCGGCTGTGCTTGAGAGGCTGGACTGCGCCGCAATGGCGGAATGGTAGCGCACTGGCTGTCGACTGCAAACCACATTGCGAAAAAACGAATGACTCGCATTAAACGTTACGCGGCTGCCAGGTATTTCAGCTGTTTCATAGTTTTTGGAGGCTCTACAAGCCGTCCTGTTGACTGCTTCGCAGCTATGGCTGATGAATTTGCTATAAATCTGAGGTAGATTGCAAGCCGGGGACGAGGCGACCTCCTGTCGTCCAGCTGTGTGCTTAAAGGAGAAGGGCTGAGAGGCATCATGCAAGCGAAACCAAACGTGTTTCTTCCAAAAATTATAGCGGGGTTCAGAGCGAATCTGGCCATCGTAGAGGTCTGGTGGACGCGAATTTGATTTTCGCTTTTTGGATTTTGGTAAGCGATCCGCTTTACAGGAAACGTACAGAGCCTCCACATCTTCCCTGGAAATCAGCGTGCATTTCGCCGCGTGGAAGGCTATAGAGTTTATTGCTTTAAGTTTTCGCAATTCCTCCAAATCACAGTGGTGTTTCTTTACTTTTAAGTGGTCCATACGTTTGTGCACAGTTGTCCTCGGAATGTTTTTCAAGAGGTCCGTGAAGACTTGTGAAAGGGCAAACATTTGCTTGCCCTCAATAACCAAGTAACCAAGCTTCACCCCCTCCATCTCTTCAAAACCAGACTCCAAGTCTCCCATTTTTCTCTATTGTATCAGTTCCCACATCTGGTGCGATGAGTATCCAAGGCAAACTGTTCCTTCTTTATCTGAAGGCATTGTGTCGTCAGACCTGCTGATAACAGTGCGCCCGCACTGCCTTTATAACTAAACGTCGCAAAAAGAATCACCAAAAAAATGAAGCACATAAAGCAATTAATCCATTACTAGGGGCCCGACATGGCGGATGAAACGTGTGGAATGCGGCGGACAGGCAGGCTGCTGTCTTCCCGGATTCTTATACCTGCGGTCTTTCGCTGCTCTCTCCAATTGCTAAATGGAGAAGAGGAAGGTAAACTGCTCCACCAGAGTGAGAGGGATTCAGAGAGAGGAGAGAGGGAAAAGGGAGAGCTGATGAGAGAGAGAGAGAAAATAAGACCGTAAATGCAGCTGCAATTCCCGTTGCTGCTTAAGCTATATGAAATGTGGAATAGGGCAAGTGCACAGACACCTTCATCAATTATTGCCTCTCGAAACGGGCGCTGATTGGACGCTACTGACAAGGTGATGCAATAAAAATTTATATTCCACCCCGTTACCACCCCTTCCACTACCCACAGAAACCAGTTTTCTTTACTCATCCAAAAATATTTTAAACTATCCAAAGCGACATTAGTACCTCCACGCTTAATACTGATATTCCAGAAGTACGTATGTAAACGAGCAGTAATAGAATCTTTAAAGAATGTTTTCGGCCATTGTCCTTGTTTTCTTGGGTTACTAATATTTTGTTAATGTGTTATATTGTAATATTTTTGTTGGTTATTATTTAGGGTTTGGATATGCATTATTTATTGCATAAAATATTTATGAAAAAGGTTATGCATTGGGCAGGGTTATTATATTATTGTTATGGATTGTTTTCACTGCTATTGTTTTATCCTTTTTCTTAATTATTTGCAAATAAATAATATAATCAAACAAGATTTTCAGTGCATACGGAAAATCAGCATACGCCAAAAATCCAAAAAACTACAAAAATAATAATATTGATAAAAACTTCCCTACTGCACGATAACGATATTACGAAAGAATAAAAACAAAGATGAAAATGACAATATATTAGTGTCGATTTTAACGGCAACTTAATTTTAAATAAAGACGGTTTTCAAGGTTTTTGGTCGTCGAAAATTGTTTTACTTAAGACAAAGTGCATCTGAATGGAGACAAGCCGATGAAAGCGATCAATAAAAATATAAAAGAGGACAATGCACCACAAGGTTGTAAGAGATTAGTAATTACACTGTAAGTTACGTTCTGGGCATGAGCCAATGTCTAACTAGATTTTCAGAAACGGGACAAAACACCTGGATTAGCAGTCTAACTGTTTGCCTATTGAATTGCAGATTTCACGTTTTACTCAACAGCCTAATGTATATTTCTATAGAACGACATGGGACCATTCGTGAGACCATTCATACCGGTATTGCCGGGCTAAGGTGCTGTGAATGTGCCTCATATGCAAATGGTGGTAGTGTCGTAACCTTAATTGCAAGAATTATATTACAAGAATTGCAAGAATTATGTATTTAATCTGCAATACTACTCGCTCTTGGGACGATGTAAATTGTGTCTGTCTCTGATACTGTTATTCTTGGACGTGAATTTCATTTATTGCCTATTATTGTTGGTGCTGCCAAGTCCAAACACGTACGGCATTCTGTAATCTCTACGTTTAGAATATTTGGTCTAGTGTTCTGTAATTAAATGTTCTAATTGGTTATGAACATGCCAATGGAAAAGCTGAAGATCCTAGCAGAAGATAGGACCTTCTGTCGACACGCCGTGTATAAGGTCGGCGAGAGTGAAAATGAGTTTCACGGCACCTAGCCTAACAATAGCCTAAGTTACCTATATATGATATTTGTAAGCGCCGTATCTTTTGCGCCGCCTGCCCGCGTTGATTTGGCTCCGATAGAAAAATAGAAGGAGCTTCCGGGGACCCTTGCATGTATGAAGCGAACTTAACTAGTTAGCTTTCAGCGACCAGGAAAACCTGAATTGAATAATTTGAAGTTTATTTAGGGGGTTCACCGACCATATTTTAGATAACGAGTTATAAAAGTAAATAAATAGGCCTAAAATCTGTTGTGAACAGGTAGGCTAATGATTTAGGGGTTGCTTGTATGTTCGTCCGCCATTATAGATTTGCCTGTTGCTTGGTAGATTGGTTAGCTCTAATTATTTTTTTAAACCTGTTACCTTTTGTTGCAATTTATAATTAAGTAGGCTACATTTTGAATAAATGCAATTTTACCGCTACCGACATCATCTAGCATGACGGTTAAAGTCAAAGATTCAAGTCCCAAGAGGAAACCTGCTGGCGTAGCCCTCAGCGTGATTCCGTAAAATAAAAATGTAATTCCCTTTGATTGAAAGTTGCCGCTTATCGGCATAATAATAATAATAATAATCATAATAATAATAATAATAATAATAATAATAATCATAATAATGATGATGGTGTGGATGTATGTGCGTACATCGTACATATATATATATATATACATAGCCTATATACACACACACTATACAATTTGAAGCAAACTATGAGGAAACAAATAAAAATTGCATATCTGCCGCGACCTTAGCAATAACATGCTGACTTAACCCTTGCGGTGATCCCAAACCTCTCGAAGACTTATAGCCTGTTCACGCGGCCTATTTAAGATCAGCAAAGAGGCTGAGCAGCGGCCCGCTGTAGTATAGTGCTATTCTACGTGTAGCACGTTCCATGCTGTATATATTATATGCAGGGCTGGTATCGATTTTCCTAGATTTTTAAGTAGACCTAATTGAAATGTATTATACTTATTTAGTTACATTTTGCTCAAAATAGTTATAAGCCAACTGAGCAAGTGGCCGTGGTTGGAAAAAGAAAAAAATATAAAATAGTTAGTTTAGCCAAAAAAACACTGCTCTTGCCTTTTCACTTGACAGTACACACACTATGCTCGGTTAAACAAAACACCATTCTTTATATAGCTACTGAAAAAAAGTGTGTTCACGGAGTCGTTATTATTATTATTGTTATTATTATTATTATTATTATGGGCCTATTCATTTAAATGAAAAGGCCCATATTACTCTTCACTTGGGTATTATTATTATTATTGTCACGCGTGTTGTTCTTTAAACTACCTTTCTATGTGAAATGAATTTATCGTTAAAATCTTTGTTCTAAAAGTAAAACGGTATAGTTATTACGTGGTTGACACAGTGTTACAATAGGCCCAATAAGCAGAACGCTAAGGTAACGTTTGTCCTTCTTTACACACAAAAATAATCTAAATTTAAACTACACAGAAGCACAACCTTTATAGCGACTTCAGTAAAGCGCTGATTCTTCCTCCTACCCCTTTTTAAAAAATCCAAGTTTCAGTTTTCACTTGCGCTAAGTTGAAAAATACGCGCATGTTTCAATATAAAAAATATAAAATACATCTGACATTTTAAGGAAATCAGCCTAATTTCCAACAGCCTATTAAAACTGCAAAATATTTATAAAGTATTCATTGCATCTCTTATTTCGCGCGTTTCTTTCTCGCCAAGTATTCAGCAGATTGGTAAAAGTGTTTTATGCCAGGCCAGCACGCTCACTTCCTTCAGCAAATAAGGATGGACCGAGAGGCTGAAAACGTGACCGATTCACCCAGGGGCTTCGTCAGGCTCACAACAACGTGCTCGGATTCTCAAATAGAGGGAGACGCATACGGTCGCAAAATAAATCGGCCCACGCGTAATATCATGTTCGCCCAAGAATCACGGACGTATTTAAGGGCGCCTTCCACAGGGATCGTGCGCCAAAAAAGTTCGAGGCGGAAGATACTGAGATTAGAACAAGTTTAAGGTAAGAAGATATAGTCGTTATTGCCCATGCCGCTATTAAGAAACAACAAGCCAGAGATATCTTTCAGGTTTATCTTCCAATCACCTTTCCTTTGTTCATTTCATGACATATTGTCACACTATTCTTTCAGGGACTCAAGGTTTGTTTGGACCGAATGTGTGGGTTGTATTCAGGAATCTATCTTTCTGTCACTTCCACAAAACTTTAAAAAATAATGTGTCGTGAGGAATTCCTGCTGTCAAACAAAATGAATAAGTGCATTTCACGAAAACAAATAAAATGGTAACTGTTTCTTTGCATATACGTTTTTTGCGCCATTTTAGATACGCTGAATATAAATGCACTGTCGTAAACCTTCCACCATCCATGGGACTTAAATATTGTTTTATGAGAAAACACACGTTAGTCCGTAGTCGAACTTGAAGGGACAACTTTAAGCACCAAAGCTATAGAGTACATTGTACAATACATACAGACCGGTACTAGATACTTAAAAGTGTTCTGTGCAATCTGACACTCGAGACCGTGAATGGGACTAGGGGGTGGGGTGGAATAACCTTTCACCTCCTCTTGTTCTTTTTCTGTGTCATTTTTGTAGACCATCGTATTACCCACATGGTCAGGCGTACACGCTCTCCCGTTTTATCGGTCATGATGCATTGTTTGTAAAACAGCCTAAGCAAATGTCATAAATAAATAGGCTATAACTTGCATGTTTTGTCTAATTGTATTTTTCATTTCTAAAAGCCTTTATATACTGTGATGAGTGAAGTGTGGGGAATAGAGGTCATAAACTTGGGAAAATTGAAATGCTTTAATTGTCCTAATGGTTTTATTGCACGTGTACGTTAAGTAGCTATATAACCATTTTCATCACACGATATGCAACTGACGTCAATGTCTTACACAGATCAGATAAGAAACCATGTAAAATGTCCATCATGGTCGAGTTTGTAAAAAGTTAAAATCGTTTACTGAACAAAACATTTTAACATTTTTTCTGCCCCCTTGGACAAAATCACCCTCGTGTTGACTGCCACGTAAAAAAGCCATTAAATGCTGCCGAATTGTTGAGATGTCAAACAGAGGAAGGAATCTATCAATCGGGCAGCGCCAAGAAAATAAAACTGTCGCAAATTCCTCTCATACACGCGTTAGAAAGCACAAAGGACCCACCCACCGTCGTTACAGACTGAACATCAGTCTCTAAACACAAAGAATAAACAGATCGGGTATTAGCATCCCATCGATATTACATGATCAGACTGTCCCAATTAAATAGAAAGTCGGTCGTTCATAGTTATTTATTTACATAAGATCCTTTCATACAATTTGTTGTAATCCATTAAAATCAAAGAACTGTTCATCTTGTAAATAATGTTGCATTTTAACCGTTAGTCAATATTGTAGTATCACAATGGCAATCTTAACGGGATCTTCAGTCTATTAATGACTTCATGGTATGAATGTACTTTTAAACTATATTCGGGATATATAACGCGTAATATCAGGAAACCAGTGTTTTGTAAAAACAGATAGAGTGGTAGGTTTGAATGATACATCACGGTTACGCCAGAAAATGCACTTAAAGTCAAGAACAAGGAAAGGCCTCTTTGCATGATTTGGGTAAGCAATGACGGAAGTGACTACGAAAGGCCTCGTTTTGTATGAAAACATGCCTCAGCAGGTCTTCAGACCCAGATATATCCGGGCTTAACATGCAAATAAGCTGAATATTAAACGTATGCAGCCCTGATGTATAACCAAGGTAATATGCTGGCTACACATAACAGGTTGGCAATAGAAAATGAAGCACAAAGTCAAACTATCACCAAACTGATCTCATGACACGGACATAATCAATAAACACCAAAGCTGAACGTCAAAGGTAAAAGAAACCTTAAACATAATATTCAACTTAGTGTGCAATTTATGTAATTTATATGATTTGATGATGTGAGTTTTGGCGGGATGGTTTGATGGCCTAATTTGATTTTTCTATGGTTGTTATATGAACTACAATTTTGTCTCTACTTGAAAAAAGTGTATAAAATGGAGTATGTAGTAACATAAGATCATACATAATGTCAGCATTGCCACTGTCTGTATGATAATCCAAATATCTTTTTTATTTTTATTCATTCATTACAAAAATGAAAGCTAAATTTAAAGGTAAGACTGAATATTTTTGTGCTTACAGGGCTGTTATGCTTTCTTGCATGTCCTACACTGTTGTGTCTTGAATTTTTATTAAAATATGGTTGGTTGGATTAATTAAGTTACTTATATGACGAAGTAGTTAATTCTGCAATCTGTGCACCAACCTTTGTGATGCTCTTACCCACTTTGCGGGAGAATGACTTCATCTGTTGTGTCACGGACCTGCTCGGGGAAGCTCCAATGACATCACACGAGTTTCCATGTCTCTACATCCACACCCCCTGGGGAATCGCCAGTTGCAAGACCGGCACCATCAGGGAAGCCTCTTCCCTGCCTGCCCTGGTTTATTGCCACGCCCTTCCCAGTTGTGATCAATTGCACTAATTCACTTCCCTACTTATGTGTGTCTGGAAGATGCAAGATCTTCTTGGTTTGCTCTAGTTCACTTGAGGAGCTGGCCGATCTGGTTATTAGGGTAGACACCCGGATCCACGAACATCAAGGGGAGCAACATAGAATGGATGGACGTCAACATTTTTTTGGAAACCCCGCCTGTTAACCCGTCATATGCCAGACCCAAGCTGATGCAAGTGAACCAAGCCCATCTTACTCAAGTGTAATGGCAGTGGCGGATGGCTGCTAGGGTTTGCCCCTACTGCAGTCAAGCCAGAAATTCTATTGCCACCTGTACAGTAAAAGGCTGTACCCACCAGTGAGGAAGAGGACACTGGTGGGTGTGGCTCTTACACATCCCTCCTTGACAAGGAGGACCTTTTTGCAAGCAGTGGTATCAGGGGGGTCTAAACCTCAGCCACTGGCTGCACTGATTGACGTCAGGGCGGACAAGAACTTCATCAACTCCACCCTTGTCCAGCAGTGGGGAATTCCAAGGACATGAGTCTAATCTCCCCTGGTGGCTCATGCTCTCAGTGGTCAGAGGATAGCCACAGTGAGTTGGTATTATTCACCATTCCTCGTCCCCAGTGCCAGCAAGTTTCTTTTTTGTGGAGAAGAAGGATGTGTCTCTCTGTTCATGCATTGATTACAGGGCCCTCAGTGACATCACCAGGAAGAACCATTATCCACTACCTCTGTTGTCATCAGTCTGCGCCCTGCTTCAAATGTCAAGGATTTTCACCAAATTAGACCTATGGCGTGCCTACCACTTCTGTGAGGGGGATGCATGGAAGACGGCCTTCAACACACCCATTGGCCACTACGAATATCTGGTGATGCCCTTTGGTTTAACTATTGCACCAGCTGTATTATAGGGTCTAATTAACGATGTCCTCTGAGACTTGTTGAATAGGTTTGTGTTTGTCAATCTTGACGACATTTTGTTTTGTTTTTTTCTCTCACATAATGAGTAGGACCATGTTCAGCATGTTTGTGAGGTTTTACAGCAGCTATTTGCTAATAACTTATTTGTTAAAGCCATCTTCATCGCCATCTCCTTTTTAGGGTTTGTCGTAGCTGAGGGTTTGGTCTGAATGGACCTGAAGAAGGTTAAGGAGGTGACTAAATGGACACAGCCTCAACACAGCTTCAACGCTTTCTGGGGTTTGCAAATATTTACAGGTGCTTTACTTAGGGGTACAGCTCAGGCGATGGTTTCATCACAGCACTCACCTCGATTAAAGTCTTTTTCCAATAGACAACGGTGGTCCAGAAATCTTTTTCTGACCAACTCAGGTGTCTTACTTCAGCTCCCATCCTGAAGTTACCTGATCCCACAAAACAGTTTGTCATGGAGGTAGATGCTTTTGGGACCGGAGTGGCAGTCATTTTGTCCCAGTGTTCCTCTCTTGATGATAAATTACAACCCTGTCCCTTTTTTCTCCATAATTTGACATTAGCTGGAAAAAAAATTATGATGTAGGGAGCCAGGAACTTCTGGCGATTAAGTTAGCTCTGGAAGAGTGACAGCAGTGGCTGGAAGTGACCAAGGATCCATTTCTGATCATCCATTTTGGGATATCTTCATTCTTTGAAGCAATTCAAGGATTACCAAGGATTTTCACCCGTTTCAACCGGCCAGGGTCAAAGAACCACAAGCCCTATGCCCTGTCCCAACACTTTGGGGTCGAAGAAGGTAAGAGGGAGTCCAGACCCATCCTGCCAACTCATTGTTTTGTAAGGGTAGTGTTCTAGGGAATCGAGGAGGCCCTCTGGGTGGTCCAACGCTTCATTTAACTGCCTGAGCGATGTCCATCCAACTGACACTCCTGATTATCTATGATTGCAGACTCTCCAGTGGGGACTGTCGTCTCTCTATGCTGGTCACGCCAGAGTCCATCGATCCAGGGTCTTACTCTGGTAACATTTCTGGTGGCCTGCAATACTATGTGAAATCTGCAGATATGTATCCTTCAGCCCCATCTGCATTCGGAAAAGAACTCCTCTTGGACTTTGGCCGGTCTGTTACAACCCCTTCCCATTCTCCATTGTCCCTGGTCCCATGTAACTTTGGATTTTGTTACTGGCCTTCCGCCATCCAGGGGTTCACCAGTGTACTTATGATCATTGACCACTTCTCAAAAGCTGTTCATTTTGTTCCAGTCCCCTTTCCAGTGTTGTCTGGTTGACAACCTCCATTGTTCCTAGCACTGGAGGAAGGTGCTGGATTGTCCATTGGATGGTGGTCGTTGGGGGGGGGGGGGGGGGGGAGGTACTGTCACAGACCAGTCATGGGAGATGCAAGACTGGTACCATGAGGGACGCCTCTTCCCTACCTGCTCTGGTTTCCAGTTGATGTCACGCCTTCCCAGTTGTGATCAATTGCACTAATTGACTTCCCTACTTATGACACGTCTGCCAGACTTATAGTTCTAGTGGTTCCCTTGTGGTTTTTCCTATCCTGGGGTGCGTTTCTTGAACAACGACGGAAGTTAGCATTAACGATGCATCGTACTATGGTAGTTCAAACTAACCAACATCCGACCAACGACTGTTTCTCGAAACCGTCGTACCACAGTTGTTCGAACCACGTTAGTTAGTTAGTTAGTTAGTTAGGACTTATGTAGTTGGAACTACAGTGGTTCCAGCGCTGATTGGTCAGACTCACGGCTAACCTACCGTAGTTTAAACCACAATGGTTCCAGCGCTGATTGGTCAGACTCACGGCAAGTCGTGCACAACAACTAACAACGCACTTTCACAGCCGGTCGCGTACAAACACTCGCGAACTGTGTAAAATATATAATAATCACACACACACACACACACATGTATATTTATTTGTGACATCAATTTCTGTCAGTCACATAACGCCAATAAAATGAAAATTAGCAATCGCGGAAAAATAATGCGATGCTCCTTGGAGTGATAAACAGAATAACTTTTATTCCGACGTTGTCGCTTACAGAATATTGTTATACTGGCTGACTGGAATACACAGGTGTGTGTAATAACCAAACATTACAGACGTAATTTCCCGAGAACAAAGGCATGGATTCGTATCTGGCCGCTGTAGTGTCATTCTGCTAACATTACCCACCCCTGTGCTAATTAATACTTTGCAGTCTGAGATTTGCTCACTACAGACAGTTACCGTACTTATGACCAGAGACCCACACAACAATTACGTTTCAAACTACATTTTCAGACAACTTCACATTATATGTGATCGTAGAGCTAAATTATTTCTTATTAGGTATTAAAGATTATTAAATTTCTTACTTACACGGTGACTATACCCTTATTGCACTGTATTTTCCACCATCGCTGACGAATTTACATATAACTACGCTTCTAACTACAGCTCGTGAGCTGTAGTTCGAACTACACAACTTAACGACAGTGTTTGCGAACGTTCGTTCGAACTATGGTTTCGAGAAACACCTGCGTCGTTCAACGATACATCGCACCACGTAAGTCCGCAGTATCGTTACCTATGTAGTTTGAACTATGGTTTCGAGAAACACCTGCGTCGTACTTACATAGTTTGAACCACGCAAGTTGCTAACGTAGGTAGCAACGATGGTTTCGAGAAACGCACCCCTGCCTGGCTGGTTTTCTGATTTCTTTTTGCCCTTTAGATCTCGAGTCCTGCTTAGCCGATGACTGACGACACACCTCCTCCAAATCCTTTTCTGTCCAGCGACTCTGAATATTGCCTAAGCCCTTTGATTGCCGATGCCAATCTACCCACCAACTACCACCTCCACCTCCTGATTAGGACACTGGTTATTTGCCCTGATTCTCCCAGACAGTCTCCCAGAGTTTTGCTCTGCTCTTCATAAACTATCTTCCGGAAACTAATTTGCACAAATATCCTTCCTACCGCACATCCGGACACTGTTGCCTTTAAATCCACCAATGAAAACGTGTTTTCTTTTAAATTATAGACATCATGTGAAGTGTAGCATAATGTAGGCCTAGCCTACGTAACATACAACATCACGCCGTTTACTTCAGTATCATATCTTTGTATATAACAAACTGAAGGTCAACATAAATTCACCCCTGCCATTTTTAACATGATAATTTGCTACTGATCAAGTACTTGAGTATTTAACATAAATAATCTAATATTGTTTCAAGAAGCCTTTTCTAGTAAAAATAAATCACTGATCTGTTTAAATCTATACAAAACTTAGCAAGCTCCAAGAATAACAAATCGTGCTTTAGGGCATTGCTGTATTTTAGAGTCGGTTCATTTTTTTCAGGGTATCCTGAAAGCCTAAACATGCTACTATACCGAGTTCTGTGCTGCTGAATCGTCAAGAAAGTATGATGAAACCTGGGGTAGATTTTCAGTAAGTTTCTCCAGCAGTAAAAACATTACAGCCTTATAAACTATACATAAAATAAATAGAATCACCATTGTCTTGCAAGGAGATGGTGTGTCATGGTGAACCAGCCTATGACTTGTACTGTATCAAAAACTGATATTTCATTTAATTTTAATACGGAAATTCCATACAAGAACTGCGACGTCCGTGTAAATTTAGCTTGTTTTACCACTATTAATGTATGCACTTATATTGTTACAATTTACAGTGTTTGCCGCAGTTGGTGGGTTTGGTAAATGGAAATTGCCAATATTATATTTACACATAGCCTACATTTAAAAAGAAGTGATTAGTATTGTAGCGTCGGTGACCTGCGCCTTCCACTAGCGGGGGTTAACATATCCCAGCATGCTCCGCGCGAATGTAACTAGCCCATTTTGCTGTCTTTCAAATAGCTGTGCAGTGTAGCCAATTGTCGCGTGGGCCCTTACCTGTGTTTGCCTCTTCCTCCTCACCTCTCTAACTCCTCACCTTGTGTGCAACATGCAGTTAGTAATGGGGTCCTTGGTTCGTGAATCGTGGAGGTGTTTGTGTGTGCTACAGCGTAATTTCTATTGTCGTGTGAGTACTTTTTTTTGGTTCATAATAAAAATAATACACAAATAATGGTTGCAAAAAGAAAAGCAACATCAGAATATCCTAACCAGGTGCCATCAAAGTCCGGTATTCAAAACAGCCAAGAAGTGGAAGGCTTCGTTATATTAAAGACGAAAAGGGAGAAATATTCTGCCGCATAAATTTCTCACAATCGAATTCACGTTTGATATATAATGTGCCATAAGCCTAATAAGAATTGTTTATAAGTTTAAAGATTTAGCAAGTTTAATTGGTATTTGAAGATTTTGTTACACTGTAATATTATTTTATATTTTTTGCAAGTTGTAATTACTGGGTTGTCACCAGTAATGACTCAAATGCCACAGCAACCAGAAGCTGACATCTGATTTATTTCATCCCCACTTGTTTTGGGATTTTGTTTTTAATTTAGCATGGTTCCAAATCAACAGTAAATCACTGCTTTGAAAATTCTTTTCATTGTGGGAGTATATTTGTTAGGGAAAGTGAGTTATTAATTGTTTATTGGGAAGCTAAACTGTCTCCACATGCACAAAGTGCATAAACATCATTTTCTTATTTAATAAATGGCATCAAATTCAAAAGGTTGTATTCTAGAAGGTAAAAAATGCAAATTTGAAAGTGGGTATTTTGGTTATGGATGAAATGAACATGATATTTATATCTATCTGTCTGTCTAGCATGTGAGTGAATTAAGTCTGTACGGTCGAATCCAATCAGCAGTTTTGTCAAAGGCGATAGCTGAAGAGCTCAGCTGGAGCAGAGACTCACGTAGCCAGCAATATCCCCAGGAGCACAACTACAAATCTTCTACCTTCAATTCAATTAATAAAAAATCTTTTGACAACTGAGCCAGGATTGGTTTTATTTTTTAACGCATTAGCAGTCAACAAGCTGAATCATTAACTTAAGGTACCTTCTATCAAGAACACACAAATACAAATACAGTATTGATTTTGCTTGATGAAACAGCATAATGACTGATTCTATCACAAATGCATATTACCGTTTTGTTAAGGAACAAAACAGGTACATTTCTGTCAACCTGACTGGCAACATCACTGGCTGATTTTAAATGCTTGTATAATCTTCTTTGAATGTTGTTTTCTGAATTCACGTCCAGTAAAGTTTATTCACCATTGAAAAGGATGGTAACACTTTACTTGAGGGGGCACAATGTAGTAGTACACTTCTTTTGTTCTACTACTACTACTTCTATTACTTAATATATTGATACTACAACTAGAATTTCTACTACTTAATGTACTAATAGAAACTAAGTGTTGGTTATGTACTGATCCCATTTTCATTCATAATTAGTCAATCATAACACTTCACATATTTCATGCAGATACTATATTTGTTTATGATTTGTACTTGAGCAGTAACTGAATAACAGTAGTAGTAACAGTATTTGTGCCCCCAGAAGACTGAATATTCTGAAAAAATGGGGAAAGGCGTGTCCTTTGGCACTTCTGCTCGGAAGTAAGACTCCACAGACAGTGATAAGACACTAACTATTGAGGTATCAGATTATTCTGGTCATTTTCTGGTAGTTCTCAATACATCACACCAAATAAAGTTTTCACATACGGTGCTGCAGCTGTTTTGTAAAAGAGGTATGGAAGATCGTGTTAATGTCAAGGCAGCCATTTGAGCCATCTACTTCTGAGTGACTGTTTCCTTTGTCCTGTGTTGCAGTGCTTGTTGGGTGGCACTGAAGAAGACTCTTCATCACTGCAGCTGTACATATGCAGTTTGAAAGTCAAAAGCATCCAACTGATGGTCATTACAAACCAATCCTCAAGTAAGGTGGTGTTCGGTCTAAGCCACTGGTTCAGACACAACACCCTCAGGCAGATGGCAAAGGGGGGGCTGCAGGCTGGGCGGGTCTTGTTCTCTTCATGGGGACTCAGTGGGGGCAGCCTGGGGGGGGGGGGGGTTCAAGCCAAACTCCATGTTTGGTGAACATTTGCATCTAATATGCCAAATATGTTCATGGAGTTTTTCCTTTTGGAGTTGAAATTATTTGACATTTATGCATCATATGATTCCTGTTTTGACTTATGCCTGTTCTGCAGATTATTTCATGGACTGCACAAGTTCTACACAAAAAATATTTATAACACAGCAAAGGCAGTGTCCCTCATTTTCATCACATTTATAATCAAACGGTCTAGTTTAATCATATATACTGTTAAAGAGGCTTATACAACATGTAAAATTAGGTTTTTACAATGTAACCTGATTAAAATATTTGACCATGCCGTCATGTCAGACAAAACAACATTTACTTCTGAATGTTGTCCTTTGAAATCAGATTTACATAACCCTAACCCTAACCCTAAGCCTAACCCCCAAAGTACTTGACCAGGATAAGTGGTTAGAAGATAGATGGACAAATGGATGAATATATATGCAAATCGATTTACTAACACTGTATTCACTATTCCGGGTTTTGAATATAGTAACAAATATGGGAATATTTACCTCCTTCATCAATATAAACCATATTTGCACCATTATAATGTATTGATAATCACTGCTGATAATGTGATTCTTTTGAAAACATTTTAAAAATAATCTGTTAAATTCACCTTCCATTGGCTAGTCTGAATGTATGTCCATTATGTGCATTTTCAACACAGCTGGTTTATTACACCTGACTAAGAAAACATAGATAATATAGCTTTAAAAACCTCACCTTGTGTTTTGCATGCATAAAGACATCACGCTTATAATAAATTGCATCAAAGCTGGGTTGATCATTCTCTGTTTTACAATCATAGGATATTTTAAGGTTCTCCAGCATGCCCGGTTAATTAAATTGTGTGCTATCCCCTTTGGACTTACAGTTTACAGGGCCATGGTATATACTGCATATCAAATGCAGATGTTTTTCAGGCTTGTGAAATCTGTGGGCGCTATTATACTGCAGAAAAGTAGCATGCATTTGGTCCGTATTCCCTGTGCTCTACATCAGTCTGTATAGGTCATGTTATGGTTAAAAATTATAAACCAACTATTTGGGTCACTACTAACCCAAACCTCACACTTCCAGGGCTGGGTATATAAATTCTGCCCCTATTCTGTGTGTGTGGAGTTTGCATGCTCTCTCTGAGTTTGCATGGGTTGCCTTCCCTGCTCCACAAACATGCAGATCGGAGAATTGACATCTCTATATTGCCCATAGGGTGTGGATGCATATGACCTGGTATCCCTTTGGGGGTGTCCTATTGCCATGTGCCCCAGACCTTGTCTGATAGGCTCCAGGCTCACTTTAGCCCTGTGCTGAATAAACAGTTGGAAAATGGATGGATGGGTGAATGAAAGGCAACAATGTATATTTTGAAAAGAACTCACCAGGCCAAAGAGAATCATTGCTTATTGTTAATTATAGTAAATCGTTGTCTTTCACTGTATATGTCTTATCAACAAACAGATGCCTTGTAATGTCAGTGTATTGTCAGAATGATGGATGCTGTATATGGGACACTGGGATGTCAGAGTAATTTACAAGGGTATAAATAACTGACTTGATGATAATATAGTGCCGTATTGATGTAAGGGTCATGATAATCATACACTGGGTGCAACTTTAAATATAACATGATATAACAGCATATGATTCTGAACAAACTAAATGAAAATAATTCAAGAATAACCCACACTTTCATAAATTACGTTACATAATGATTAAACTATTAAAATACACCCACAATTTCTTTAGGCACATTAGGGTTGGTAATTTCCATGACAGGCAATTATGATCGAGAGAGTTCAAAGTATTTAAATTTATCAATCAAAACAGTACTAACAAATATCAACACAAGTAAATCATTACTGTTGAATCAATATAGCAATGTAAATCCATATTATTGGTTGCAACATCGTAACTGAGAGATTTCGACAATTTGTGACTCTCCTACATGGTCATTGTGTCTTGAAAATCTGTCATTATTATATATTTGAAAAACAATCTGTTTTCTCAAATCAGCTTCCAAGTAACAAATAAGAAGAGTCTAGAGGTGGAAACCTTTCTTTACTTGCACTTTTCTTTGGTTACATTTACTTTATTGAAATCAATTACAATGAATTGCATTTTCCCACCCAATTATGTTGTGTTATGATTCTGGTATCTGTAACATCTGTAAGTCTACTGTGGTGCTCTGTGATTTCTGGTACCTTAATGATTTGTCTTAATGCTATAAAAAGCATTAGAATAAAAAATTGAAGAGCAAATTTCCAAAACTCACTTAGTCCTTTTTGTCCACAGGAATCATACTTACTCATGAACTTATACAGTGCACTTAGTGGATTTTGGAAATTTCCAAATCTCCTCGGGTACGAAACACTGTAAAACAGGTCATTTTTGAAAATGCAAGCTTTCTGTGCTGTTCTCAACCTGAAGACATGCGCTTTTCTTATGGGGGGGGGGGGGGGTGATTTCAGCTGGGAAAATGCCTGGTGCTTTGACCTGGAGTAGCTATCATTCAACATCGACTGATGAAAACAGAGCAATCAGTCAACCTCCGCAATGCCCCCCCCCTGCCCGTACCCACCCACATGTCCAACCCCGTCCGTTGTGACTCCCTTCACCCACTAATCTTGGCAATGATCAGAAGTCCCCCCCCCCCCCGCTCAGAGCCGTGTCTGTGGCTCTGTGTCACCTCCCCAATGCAGAGATTGAATGTCGGCAGCTGGAGCTGGGAGCTCTGGGGTGGGACCGTGGTGGTGCACTGCGGCCGGCCACTGGGGGCTTCAGAGCTGGGTTAGGGTTTCAGAGGCCCAGATGGTGCTGTAACCCCCCCCCCCGCATAGCTTTAAATGCAAAGTCTTGCTTCCTGGCTTTGTGTCTCAGGACCGACCCACCCACGGAACGATAGCTGTTCCTGCCATGGACTTGTCCCATGGGGGGGGTGGGAGAGCCCAGGGTCACAAGAGGCATGAGCGAGATGCATCAAGTGCTGCTCTGATGACAGTGAGAAAACAGCTCTTTGGGTTTGAAGATGCAAGGTCAGAAGGCAAAAAGATACACAGACAAGCCATGTGCGACAGATAGCTGGAATGACAACATACAAATGTGTAGAGAAGTGTACCTTATTACCTCAAGACTGATTTAGAAGAAATCTTACTTACCATGGAGTAAATAAAAATAAAAATTAACAAACGTTGCCACAATGTGTATTTTTAATCAATAGCCTGGCTTTAAACACGTCACACTCTCACCTAACTGTGTGTCGTTTAAATGATTAAGTAGAAATTCATAGCTCTTTTCATATTGGAGCTTCTTGCAAAAATCAGGGCCTGCTGAAGCCACATGTTTCTGTGGAGAGGACGGCACATATGTTCCGTGTTTTGTTGTCAATCATTCCGGCGATCAAAGCCTGTCACAGCCCCAGTGAGACGGAACTTCTGCTCCATCTCCTTTGTTATTCCCGTGGATGGAGCTTCTCCTTCATGCATGCTGATATCGGCACCATTGCAATTATGGTAATTACTGTTGCTATGATGGTTATAATGAATCTTAACTGATTGACGCGTGCAGTGATCATCTTACGGGGAGAAAGCATTCAAACAAGGCAGTGTTTTAATACAGAGAAACTTTTATGTTGCTTTTATTACTTGAATAAATGGATCAAGTAGACAGCTTTTAAGAATAAAAACTGTTCTTCATAAGAATTATGGGACTTCACACTTGTGCATTCATTTTAGGTAATATCTACAATAAAGCTTCTAATAAAGTCCAAGGATGTAAAATTCACAAGATTTTATGATAATTTCAAATGCCAAGTAAGGTAGGGAGCCAATTGTACTTGACTCCCAAAATGCCATGTTCTGCAAAATATTAGAAGATGATTTTTATATTGTTGCTGTTCACAGGAGTTGGAGTAAAGTTTATGGGACAAGACGTTCTGTCATTTCTGGCAAAGTCATCAAGATCAGACGTTTCTTGGGGAACAGCCTAACAACGTGACAAAGCACACGAATTAGAATCTGAAACAGACAGCAAAGCTTTTCCCATTCATGCAGCCATGTTGTTTTTAGTTTTTCAAAAATAAATTAATGACACTTGAAATTAAAACAGTTGGTGTTGATTGGAAAGTAGAAAAATGATGATAATTTTGAGTACAGAAACTCAACTTTGTATGGACATCTGGTAAAAAACAGAAAACAGCTTTTGATTAAGGTTTTTTTCAGTAGATGAAGAGTCACTTCAATTAGGGTGAATTACAGTTTCCTCTGGGCTCTTCTGAGCAAAACCAGCTTATTATCTTGGATGGAATTCCTTCTCAGCTCAGCACATGCACAGAAGTACGACATCGCAGATACCAGAATGCAACCTTAAAGTAATGCAAAAAAAAAACATTTGTTACATAGCTGTAGCAATTTCAACTGAAACATTTAGATCACCCAGATTCTATACTCTCACACTCTGCAAACTGAATATCTTTTTAAATGCTATTATTACTTTTGTTAATAATTTTATTTACCCTAATAAAATGTTTCATTTGCCAGTTACATGGCAAACACATGGTGTAGTGCATTAGATAAATGCAATAATTACCAAGTAATTATTATTACTAAGTTGTCATGTTTTTTGTATTTCAATATATTTCCAAAATCCATGCTGTAGTGTTTTTATGTTTTATTAGAAATGCACATTTTTCCCTTATGGGGAAAGTCTGCAGTGTAGGAATTACAATGTGTTGTGTATCCATGGCCTTTTGAGAGTTCAGCACAAAACAGCTGAACGTGCATAGAAACTGGGAAATCTGTATATGGGAAAATATGTGGTGAAGAGGAATTTCTGAATATTCAGACACAAGTGAGTTGCTGCCGCTTTTCTATATGAGGTCTATGCATGAATGTGGGCCATTTGACTCTTTAAAATCCCCTTCCTGTGCCTGTCTTCCATTAAATCTCTTCCAGTGTCCCTGGCAGGCACTAAACAACGACTCAGTCTGAGCAAAAAACACCACATGCCAAATTAAAATAAATACACAAACGTATATACAGATATTTATTTACACTCAGTAGCCACAATTGTTTACATCTAGCTATAGTGGGGAGGACCCACTTCTGCCTCCAGAACCACTGCAGATTTGATGGGTTGTGTGTTCTCAGAAGTCTTTCTACACACCACTGTTGTACGGAGCTGTTATTTTTGCACTTGCGGCCTTCCCCTTCGTTTTAACGAGTCTGGCCGCTCTGCTCGGACTCCCCTCATTAACAAGATGTTTTCGGCCACGGAAATGGCACTGACTGCATGTTTTTTGTTCATGGCACCATTCGCGGTAAACTGTGGAAATACTAGTGTGTGAAAATCCCAGGAAGGTGGCTGTTTCTGGGATGTTAGAACCACCATGCAAGGCAATAATCACACATTCTTTCTTTCTTTCTTTCTTTCTTAACAATACATTGGTTGGCTTTCACAAATTATGACATTCTATCTATTTATCTATCTATCTATCAAGCACAGCATCTATTAATGAGTTAATTTAGATACTTCCTTCAGTCTGCCCAATATAGAAATACAAATCATTAAAAAAAAAAAACAACGTTTTTTTTTGCAGCGTTGACTGTCAGTCACAGGAATTTTCGTTCGGGTTAAAAAACGAAAGATATTCTGCAATAATTTCCACCATCCAGACATTGCAATGTATGTTTTCCGTTCTCTGATTTGGTTATTTGGTTTTACCAGCTTCTCGCAGCGCTATAATTGGGAAGCGGAGCAATACCTGCACGATCAATGACGATAGGCGTATAATCCGTGTATATTAGGACGCTCACGTAATAAGTGTGCGTGATGAAGGGAAAAACTCTTAAATATCATTCAGTGTGACTCTGAATGACAGCTTTTCCTTCTCCTTCATCCCCCTCCGTCGCATGTAAACTTTGCATTGCAGAGAAATAAAATACCTTCGTAAAGCGACGCCCTGCATTGCGGAGCAACCCCCAAAAGCACGACTGGGATCCTTTAACCGGTTTGTTTTTTAAGCATAGTCATGCAAATTAATTAAGTTAGGAAATGCATAGCTCTGTTTACGGCGGCGTTTGACAGCCAGCTGGGTGCTTATTAATCCCTTGCTTTCATACATATTCTGAAGGGATCTCTGTTTAGCGAGCCGTCATTGTCGTTCACCTTATCTGTTATTTTCCGCCCATTGTGAATATAGCTGATTTGCATTAACTTAAGCACCCATCCCCCCCACCCCGCCACTTTCCCAGGTCAAAGGTCATGTGACTCAAATGTCTACCTAGGCAGGCAGCAGTGGGGGCTAAAGATCATTGAAATTTATTGGTAATTCGGATGCCCCTGGACGCGCAGCAAATTGGCCTCTGTCCCCATAAGACGTAAGCCCATGAATTGTTACTCTTCTCAGCTGTCTGTCACTGATTCCCCCCCCAGCCTCAGTGTGTTCAGGAGGCTGGTTTGGCCGCAGGTTTTCCCTTGTCGTTCTCATTGTTTGACCACAGCTCAGGGTTTCTTTGGCGGGGATTCCTGCCCTTCTTCAGCTTAAAGGAAATGTCCCCATTCCCAACAAAATGCCACAGTCACATGATTAGTGCTAACAGGCGCTGCATGCTCATCCCCATCAAACCCTTATATTGGATACTAACTTTGATATGTAATTTTTCACAGTTATCTAGCATTAACTGTGTTACATCAGGACCATACTTGTACTGCACTTTTTGCACTTCAGTCAGTATACATTGAGTTCTTGCACCACCACAACTCTCCTCCATGCCTCCTTTATACTTTATGTGGTACAGTATGTAGAATATTCTCTAGTCACTGTGTAGATGTAGTATGGAATGTGTATTGTCAGGTCAATGTGTAAATGAAAGTATGTCATAGCATCTTGTTTATGAATGTGTGAATGTAGCCCCAACGGGCTAAAACAGATGATATTTCATGTCTGATGTATACATGTATGTTAATGGTATGACAATAAAGATCTAAATATCTCTTGAATCATGAATTATTAAAAACAGTTGGCATCTTCTATAGTAGTAGTTTAAGTATAGTAAAGTACTTTGATATTTGAATCTAGAAGTTGTGGGGGTGGGGGTGGTCCTAGCCATTTATTGCCTTTAATGTAAACAAATTAATATCTAATTAACCATATACACTTGCCACTTTATTAGGTACACCTGTTCCACTACTCGTCGAAGCAAATATCTAGTCGTCCAATCATGCATCAGTAAAACTATGTATGAACTCATACAGATACAGGTCAGAAGCTTCAGCTAATGTTCACATCAAACACCAGAATATGGAAGAAAGGTGATTTAAGTGACTTTGAATGTGACATGGTGCCAGATGGGCTGGTATGAGTATTTCAGAAACTGCTGATCTACTGGGATTTTTTACACAGAACTCTAGGGATCTCTTTACAGACAATGGGCCGAAAAAGAAAAAATATCCAGTGAGTGCTGGTTTGCTGGGCAAAATGCCTTGTTGATGGCAGAGGTCAGAGAAGAATGGCCAGACTCATTCAAGCTGATAGAGAGGCAACAGTAACTCAAATAACCACTCGTTACAACCCAGGTATTCAGAAGAGCATCCCTGAATGCACAACACATCAAACCTTGAAGATGGGCTACAGCAGTATAAGATCACACTGGGTGCCACTCCTGTCAGCTAAGAACAGAAAACTGATCTAATCTAGTCATTTGGTAATCTAGTCATTTGGTAATCTAGTCATTCGGTAATCTAGTCAATCAGTAATCTAGTCATTCGGTAATCTAGTCAATCAGTAATCTAGTCATTCGGTAATCCAGGCATTCGCTCACGAAAACTGGATAAGGGAAGATTGGAAAAATGTTGCCTGGTTAAACGAGTATCAATTCAACATTTAGATGTTAGGGTTAGAATTTGGCATAAACAGCATTAAATCATGGATCCATCCTGCCTTGTATCAACAATTCAGGCTGCTGGTGGTGTAATGGTGTGGGGGGTATTTTCTTGGCACACTTTGGGCCCCTTAGTACCCACTGAGCATCGTTTAAATGCCACCGTCTACCTGAGTATGGTTGCTGACCATGTCCATCCCTTTATGACCACAGTGTATCCAGCTTCTAATGGCTACTTCCTGCAGGATAACACACAATGTCACAAAGCTCATATCATCTCAGACTGGTTTCTTTAACATGACAGTGAGCTCACTGTACTCAAATAGCCTCCACAGTCATCAGACCTCAATCCAGCAGAGCACCTATGGGATGTGGTGGAACGGGAGATTTGCATCATCAAGGTGCAGCCGACAAATCTGCAGCAGCTGCGTGACGCCATCATGTCAACATGGAGCAAAGTCTCTGAGGAATGTTCAGGCACCTTGTTGAATCTATATCATAGAGAATTAAGGCAGTTCTGAAGGCAAACCTGGATCCATCCCAGTACTAGCAAGGAGAACCTAATAAAGTGGCAGGTAAGAGTATTATGTCCATGTCCAATGATCGATTGGCATCCTGTCCAGGGTGTATCCCAGTCTTGTGCCCCACCCTTCCAGGAAAAGGCTCCAGGCCCCTTTGCAAGCTTGACTGGGCTAAGCAATTTGGAAGATGGGTGGATGAATTGAATGTAATATATTAGCGTGGCTTTATCTGCCTTTTCTTTATAGGGACAACACTATACAGCACCAGCCTGCAAATGTGGCTTCATGTTGGGGTTATGAGCGAATACAGAATGAATCACGTCACCCTGTTAGCCTAGTTACCGGGGGGGCTGCTATGTTTTTACTCAAGCACGCTTCAGTTCACACCGGCCCAATTCTGCTTTCGACTGCATCGCTCAGTAAGACAGAACTCTGGAGAACAGATGTTTGGGGGGTAGGGGGGGGGACAACAAAAGGAGCCAGGTGACCCAGTGCCTGAAGATTAGAATTACAACACTGTCTGTCTGAACTGCAATTATGCTAACTAGCTTCATTACATTCATGCTGTTTACGGTGCTATCAGAGGGCAAACCACAACTGCAGGGGGAAAAAGGTGACTTTGGTCCAAATATTTTTGCATTTATGACCTTTAATGGTAGAGAAAATGTATCTAGTTCTTGTTCACTGGTGGCTGAGAGCTAGGTGGCTCTCCCTGTTCGGCAGGGATCCTGAAGACGGCGTAGCTGAAGCAGGGGGGCTCCGAGCAGAGGTGACGTGGGGTGGGCCGCAGGCCGGGAACGTGTAAATAGGTTTCTTCTCGCATTTTTCTGGCTCGCTGCATATTTTCACAGCTCCGAGCTGAAAATTAGAAGCAGGCCGGGCGAATTGCGAGTGAGGTGGGATTTCAAGCAAAATTAGCCCCCGGTGGATTTGGAGTTGCGACGGAGAGTGCTGGGGGCCTATCTTCATTTGGAGGGGGGGGGGGGAACATGGAGCCTCTGGTGTTGATGCAGAAGATGATGATCGTATTGAAAGACTGTTATCACCTGCACACAAGCAATGCTGAAATGCACCAGTCTGTTAGTATTATTGTGAGAATAACAGGGGAATCTCATTCTTATGCATTTAAGGCGAGTGCAGCTGCCAGTTTTTTAAAGCACAAAATCACCCATTATTTTTCTGTGTAAAAATTCAATTTCTAAAAATAATTCTGACAATAACATTTCCTTTAATACTTCTGTACTGCATTTAATCTCAAAGCCTGCAATAACGTCTTATGCCTCGGAATGTAATTAAAATAATTATGCAATTAATGCAATTAAGAAAGTAGTAAGTGTTTGAGGTAACTCGTCGCAGAGGTTTTGGACAATGTGAAATGGGATATGTAAGTACCTGTTGTTCTGCCATAGCTGTTTTAGAAGAGTCAGCGCATAGTATCATAGGAACACATTGCACTTAGCGTTGGTCATCAGGCTCGTTCTACCGCAAGAGCATAAACACATCAGCTATCAAAACACCCTCTTTTGTCTTTATTGTTTTGTCCTCTCTCCCCGACAATTATTTTCTGTTGGGTGAAGCTGTGAAGGAAAGCTACCCCCCCCCCCCCCCCCACACACACACACACAGACAGCTTTCTGCAGGCTCTGTGGAAGCTGGCAATCACCAGTCTGCCGAAGTTAATTGCCAGGCCTTGTTACTGCCGCAAGTCTGCTGTTTTCATCGACTTGCGTCTGTCTCTGTGGTGTTTCCCAGAGACAGGGGTACGTGAAAACCCCACATCTCTATAGCGGCCTTAAGGGGCACTTTGGGTGTGCATCTCCATCTACTCTTGGTGCTAATATGGCATCCTGGAATGACTAAGTTTGCAGTACTGATCACATTAAAGGAGGCATTGTCGTGGTGTTAATACTAAGATTACTACGGAAAAGAAAGAAAAATATCAGCCACAAAATCAAAACAAGGGGAACAAGCCTCAAGCCGGTAGAGCGGACATCTTGGTGCCAGTGTACCTGAAAGTGGAAGTGTAACTGATGTGTGGACGTTCCTGAACAGATGGCAGGCGTTTATCCAATGGCCATTTAAGCTGGCATTTTATCCTATAGCCAGCTTTCCAAAAGCCTCCGTCCTGTGCCATCCAGTGCCAGGGTCAGGTTAGTAAGGCTCAAACCTTGAATGTTTTTAGCAAAGCCACAATTTTATTCGTTCGTTATATGAATAATATGATTCTCTTGTAATCAAACACACCAAATTCAGAACCATAATGGACATGCAGCTAATGTTTAATGTTTTTAAACAGAATAGGCATAATTTTGTACTTTTAAATCTTGAACCCTGACTCATGAGCAGGATTCTGGCCTCAGCTCTGAATCTCCCCAAAACCCGAAACCCCAAAACCACCCGTGATACCAACAGAGGGTGTGGGATTTAAAGGTTCTAAGGTGGGCAGGGGGAAGCAGCAGTTCAACTCAAGGATCTTGAGGAGGAATCGGTAAATAAATGCAAATATTATTAATATATACAGCAAAATATGCTATTATATTCTAGGTCTAAACAATGCACTCAACTGTGTAAATATACTGAAGGTGAATTGCAATCTTTCAAAATAAAACCAAAGGCTGTCTAGTATCTCTAGGGCTCTGCTTAGTTTAGTTGATTTTCTTTAACTCTTTTATTTAGACAAAACTCATAAATTGTTTTAAGGGTTCTGTAGGAATTGAGTGGAGGTGGCAGGAAATTGGGAAGAATGTGTGCTGGCATTAGAGAGGAAGCCCCTGAGGACCCCTGAGCAGGGGGGTGGGGGTAGCTGAGGAATGGGATGTAAGGGTGCAGAGTTTTGTTCATTAGGGTCACGATAGAAGTTCAGCTCTGTGATAGCAATGCCTTGGAGAGCTGAAAATTCCTTAGCAATTCAGCTGAAAACAGATTGCCCTGTATGCATTTGCGTTGGGACGTTCAACGAGAATAATATCAGTAATTCATTTGAAACGTAACTGTTGGAGTATAAAAGGGGCTTGAAATCAAAGTGAAAATGGAACCCTGTAGTTTAACTTTTTTTGGTTGTTTTCTTGTTTGCTTTTAAATAAAGTTTAAAGAAGCCTGTACACTGGGCCATAGTCGATTGAGTATAGAAATATTCCAATTGTTTCCCGCCTTTTGTCAGTAATTATCAATATTGTCACCATGTGCTTTGAATCCGCTTTGGCCAATGCTTTTAAACCGAACATGACATGCTTGTCAGTCGTCTGTGGAGGTCCCATCTCGTTCGCAACCCCCCACTGTGATCGTGTGTAACCTATCAGGTGCTCTGACCGTTCCCTCGATTTATTTTCAGATAAATGCTGCCCGAGAGACTGATGTTTACAGAGTCCCAGTGGACCAGACAGATGGAAGAGGGAGACACGGACCTGCCCACAGACACTTTGACTCTATTCATCCATTACATAGGGAATATATAGAGCTGAATCTATCCAAAGTGTCCCCTGCTTCGTGTTTGTGCTTCCTGGGATCAGCTATGGATACATGGATGAAAGGATGCAGTATGATGATCACGCACTTGGTGCATATACTAAACACATCCTGTTTCTCGTTTACCATACACACGCCTTCATAAATCTGAATCTATTAACTGTAAAACAATGCTTATGTAAATGCAGAGGGAAAAAATCCAAATCACACAAATTACAAGGCATTTGTGTACGAGATTCTGAAATTAAACTAGGAACCACACGGGACTTGAATCATTGTTACAGGTCACTCTATTGGAAATAAATCAGGGTACAAATTATTCAGTGGAACTCCTGATATGACAGGTAAACACCAATGCAAATTACAGGAATCATTAAACATGCAATGTGGTCCATTAAAACAGGCATAGAAAAATCAGCTATTGTGAATCATTTAATGTTTACGACCCAAAAATTCTTCCCTCTGTAATTAATAAGAATGAGAACATCAGAGGGGGCAATAGAGTGGTATTTTGTGATTGGCTGGGTAGATCTAGGTTCATGAAGAGCTCAGTCTTTCAGCCAACCTTTTGTGGAGGGAAAATACGGTCAAGGAGGGGTGGAGCAGAAGATGCATTAGATGTTGTAACCTGGGATTTGAGCCCCCAACAACAACAGAATAAAAATAATAATAATCATCATTAGGCATTGTGTCTGTCACCAGGGACTTTGTAGTTTGATCATAATTATTGCTCTTGCAGTGATCTAAGGCCTGGGAATTGAGTTCCCTCTAACTGTCACACTGAAATTCATTGCCTCGTGTAAGATATACATTTCAATAGAGAGACATTGTCATTGTCATCACACTGAGTGTGGTGCTCTGCTTCAGTTTCATCACGTCTGTGTACAGCTTCGGGCTGTAATACCACACGCCGTTTGTGTGTGAGGGAGGGATCGGTCTGCATGTTTCATTACGGTCACTTTGTGTGTATGCCCTAATTAAAGACCGTATGTTGTGGTCCTTTTGGAGAACCACTGTCCACAGTGATGTAAACCTGCAGCAGTGAGAGCTAGGAGGCCACAACAGAGAAATTTAAATGAGTTGCCACCTCCACCGTGTCCAGTGAGACTTACCTCACTTACCCACATAGAAGGATGGTTTGAAGTGACGTGACCCCTACTGGCTTTTTACTTACACTGCAACTTTGAAAAGATGAACGAGGAACATAGATCTAATTTTTCATTCCGTCTTCACTTCTGCTGCTTCAGCTGACACGCACATACATACAGTAACATACAATTCTGTCTTTCTAATAATACACCAATATCACTAGATTAATATACGGACAATAACTCCATTCCTCCATGTTTGGAATGTTTCATAGGAGAAATCAAATTATATGGCTGTGGCATTGGGGGACCAGTAGGGGGCAGCATCCTTTGCTGGGCTGCAAGGCTGTTGGAGGTGTCCTCCAAGATCCCACAGCTCACCCTATGCAGAACTCCCCCCCTAGTTTGTCTGACGAATGGGGGAGCGGGCGGCCGTCTGAGGATCCGAGCGGCAGATGAAGTTGGCAGAGATCCCTGGTTCTGCTCTTCCTGGAGACCCCTTTCAGACAGAGGCTTTCCCCACCTCTCACACCAGGCCTTTGAAGTTCTTCATGTTGTGAGAAGCAGCTAGACTACTTTTGGCCTGAAGATTACAGAGCACAGTGTCTTTGAAAAGGACCATAGTGCCTCTGGAAAAAAAGCATTAAAGTATTAAAACATTAAAGGACTGAAGTTAAAATAGTAATAGACGAAGGGCAAGGCAAGTTTATTTATATGGCACTTTTCTATACACAGACGTCACTCAAAGTGCTTTACAGACATGGACAGAACAGGTGTAAGTCAGGTAAAACAATCAGCATAAAAAATAATTAAAAGAATAAAAGTGCAGCGTCTAAGATAATTAAATATGCAGATTTCTTTGAAACGATCCAAAAAACTATAGAAAATAGCACAGTTTTTTTGGGGGGAACAGGCTTCCAGCAGTGAATCGCATAGTAACTAAATACCTGTAGATAGTATTAGAAGGCAGTAGATATTATTGTTTCTGTTCTCAGGGACAAGCAGGGAGGTTATGCGTGTCACAGAGGCACCCAGATGAACCCAGTGGCGACTTCCTGTCAGGCCGCCGCCTGCCGCCTTACCAGCGCTGGTGCACGGACTTGGGCACGGCCCCCCACTGCTCACCACGCTCCCGCCCGGGCCTTTCACCGCGTATGCTGTTGCTAGGAAACAGCAGCGACACTGGAGATTCCAAAAGGTTGGGGGGTGAGGAGCCCTGCCGGTGCGCTCCTCTTTCTCCCGCTAGCTTTGCTCCTCTGCCCCCACGTCGGAGTTCTGTCCCGCCTCCCCCTTCCCGTGTCACTTCATGATTTGTTTTCATCTGTCCCCTCACCTGTTGCCACCCCCCACCCCCCATTTTGCCGGACTTTAAATATTTGGCCAGCAGTATGGGTGCACTGTGGCCCCCTTTATCTTGTCCTCCCATAATGCCGCTGGTCCATTATTTTTTTGATGGATGACCGTTTTTATCACGCCAAGCCGCAGGGGCCATTACTAAAAGCAAACATCCATCTCACTGGAGGGGGGCATACATTTAAAAATCCCAGGTTCTCGAGGGTGGAGGGGTGAGTAGTGGGGGGGGGGGGGGTGTTGGGGTGTAATATATGTCTGATATGCAAGAAGAGTGTATTAGCTTGTTAACAGACTTATGGCCTGTTCTGTCCTGCAGATTGAGTACTTTTGATTCGCTGTGCCAAAATTAGCTAGCTGCACAGAGCATTAATGGCAGGAATTTTCTCCTTAATGTCTCTGTGGGTGGATTGCAGCCTCAGAAATGGCAGGTCACAAGACGGCCATGCACTTTTTTTTTTCAGCTGGTAGTTAGGGTGACGTAACAAGACACTGCTCATAATGTCTGTATTCATTTCAGTATCCAGAAAGGGCACTATAAATATGTCAACAAGAATAAATACAATAAGGATGATGATGATGATTATTATTATTATTATTCCTTTCCCCTCTGCCCACCAAAACTACCACAAATGACTTTGTTTAATGATTTAATTTTTTTTCTGTATGTATGTCTGGAAATAATAAGATTCACTTACAATACAAAAACCCAACATTACTGAAATCTTACTCCGAAGGACCATAATTTGGGGCCTGCCAGCTGCACCTTTATTGACCCCCAATATATTTCCTGTTCTTTAGAAAATGGTAAACTTGCTGCAGTCTGCTTGCTGACTTGGATTGATATTTGCTTTTACCCGGCACAGTTTGGGGGGGGGGGGGTCTGTTAAATCTGTATTGATTGTTATGCTGGATGAATGCGCAGCCACGTAGTGTGGGCCAGTTGGTTGAGGGGTAACCCCAATCACTAGGGGGAGCAGGAAGCATATAGCTGAGGAAACAATGGATGAGGTGAATGTGTAGGACAAGGGAGAGACTCTACCACAGTATCTCGAATTACCATGCAGTCATACCTAAATTGTTACTTGCCATATCAACCTGGGAAAATGGATAACACTTCAGTTTGCATTTGTTAACCAAACCAAAGAAGGTGACAGAGAGACCCTGGATGGAGACCAAACTTCTTTGTTGTCAGCAGATGTGTTTGGGGGTGACAGACTTTGGTACATTTTGCTTTTATGTGGCTGAGTATTTAAAAGGTATCCAGATATTATGATTTCCCAGCACAACGATTGCATTGTCTGTCTCTCAAATGCATCATTTTACCCAAACACCTTTGCAAGAACGTACCAGGGGAGACAAGGGGTCTCACTTACCCAGCCTGAGGTCCCACTAGAGAAAATATAAGGGAATTGGCAGGTTTACTTGAGGTCAGGAAGATAAAAAAAAAAAAAATCACACATTGCCATGTGACCAAGCTCTGAATGAATATTAATAGCCTCCATTTTACCACGCATGAAATCATTTAACTTATATGTAATAACATCAATATATACCTATTTTATGGGTCAGTAGCTGGTTCTTTTTGAGGCCCACAATGTCATTAATGAAAAATGTGAGTAGTTCTCTTTATAATTTTAGCATAAAATGCCATGCTTGCATAGTTAATATGTACCAAACTGTCTCCCAGTAGATTGTGAATGTTTAAGCTTGCAGTGCAGCGCACTTTAAACAGAAGCCATTATGGTGCTTTTTAAAAAATATGTGATATGCTTCACGTACAGATCCATAGACAATTAGACTTTATGTGCACATTTTTTAATTAAAACATTGCACAATTAGTAGGTAATACGCAAAATGCTTTCAGTGTTTCAAAACGGATCATTTTAAAGGCATCGGATACTTGAACAGAATATTTTATTGATTGATTAATAATTTAAGCTCATTGAGTGTATTCTTGGAGACCTCTTCATTTTACTTATTGGCAGTTATTACACCAAGTACTGACACAAATTGCATTCCTTTTAAAATCACTCTACAGTCCCTTCTCGTTAGCTACTGAGCAGATGGTAGGCCAACATACAATTTTATAACTTTGTAATATAGTCTGCATTTCAGTGTGCTACATCACAGAACCTTTTGTTTAATCTGTACAGGTACATCCCTGGTGACTATTGGGTGGATATACGGTTCCTTATTTATTAGTCTGTTCAGTGCTGATGAAGATATTGAAGTTTGTAACAGAAAATCAAGCAAATCACTTGAGCATTCAAAGGAATTTATTACAAAGAAATCTGCAAGTAAGTCTGCTGATAAAATGAAACAATGTGTCTTTTGTGTTCAAAATTTATCAGCTATGCCTTTACCGCATATAATTTTAGAAAATATAACTTTTCATCAATCATCTGAACTGTTTTATTAAAAATTTACTTGTTTACATAATATCCAACTCTTGTTTTCAATGTTCAAAGCTGTTCTAACCTTGTGTAACATGTATCATAGTGAAGGATCTTTATTAGTCTACATGAGAGAATCAAAGAGTGCAAAATGTAGGTGGTGGACAGATTATGCATCAATTGCACATGTAATTCTTTCAGATGGTCATTTTTTGTCCTGTAGTTTTGGGATTTGTAATTGTGGTGAGATGGGGCAGGGAGAGCCCCCCCTTTTAATGGCTCACAGGCTTCGTCCAACACTTGCATCCATCTCGTCTCCAAGGCAACTGATCGCAAGCAGGGTGGCCCCCGGTGGTTTGGATTCCGCTCCGTAGACACACCGCGGGATTAGATGATTTTAAGGGGTCAGAGGCAGCCTATGAATGCTTAACACCTCACTGCTGAGGTTAGAAATTAAACCTGAGTTAGTGCGTACGACGCCATGCAGTTCCGCTGTATTACCTTTGCATTGCTTTTTATAAATGTATGGAAGTTGAATGCCAGAAATTAAATACCTTAATCGTCACTTAACATTCATAAATATTTCATTTTTAACAATAAACTGACAAAAAAATTATACTAACATGACAGATCTATATACAAGCTACTAATTTTAGTGTTCCTCCAGAAACTAACAATTATAATTAACTTTATTAGTTACACCCAAAGCAAAAAATTTTGGCCTTTTGTGTGATTTTATAATCTCTTAGCCATGTGGCTGTTTGTAACTGTACCCATTGTCAGCCAGGACTGTCTGTATGTTTTAACTGGAACTTGAACAGTGTTGCCAAAAACAATTTAAGGGTATTTTTTTTCCACCACAATTGAGCCTAACGGCTTTCAATGGGGGGGGGGGGGGGGGGGTACTGCTGGCTCAGTTCATAGTCGATTTCATCTCCACTCCTGCATTTTAAAAGCCCTGGAGGGGAGGGGTTAAGGAGTGTGTGTGTGTGTGTGTGTGTGTGTGTGTGTGTGTGTGTGTGTGTGTGTGTGTGTGTGTGTGTATTGGGGGGGTAGGCCCCAGTACTATTCCGTAGAGAGGGCAACAAAATGGGAAGACGTGGATCTGTTATTGGAATATATACTGTATAGAGAGAATGGGGGGGGGGGGCTGACCAATAAAAAAAGGTCTCTGACTAACTCCTCCTCAGACTACCAGCCTGGCTGCTTTATAGAAAGCCCATTAAACACAAAGTAATGCTCTCAATGTAAATTTGCTTCATTGTTGCAGATCTGGGTTTTACTTAAACCATTTACAGCACACGACACTGAGAAACATCCCTGTATATTATTCATCGGGGAAAGTTCCTCCATAATCTGGCAACTAATTTGTGATGACAAGTTGCAATGTTTGGTTAGAATTATCACTGGTTAACAAAGTCTTAAAAGGCGATATAACAGTACATAAGAAATTATTTGTATATCCAAAGCTGAAAGTCATGGTGCTACCCAATATTATCAAAGTCATGCAGGATGGAGAGGTTTTTTAGTGGAGAGTGACTTACATATTAGATGATGGATGGATGGGGAAAATTCTTCTCTGATTGAGAGCATATAAGAACAACAATTGATACTTTATTGATCCCCGTGGGGAAATTGTCTTTATGCGTCCCTCAACTTGCTCTTTGGAAAGTAAGCTGTCTGTGAAGGGCGGCCACCTGTCGGGGTGCCCAGGGGGCTGGGGGTTAAGGGCCTTGCTCAAGGACCCACAGATAGGACCCACCTGAGGCTGGGTTTGAATTGGCGACTTTCTGATTACAGGCACACAGGCTTAACCCACACGCTGCCCACAAAACATGTTTTCCGACGAGGATGGGATTCGAACCCACGCGTGCAGAGCACAATGGATTAGCAGTCCATCGCCTTAACCACTCGGCCACCTCGTCTTATGATTATATCCCCGTAGTATTTTCAGACAATAGACTGGACACTGGAATCAGTGACTTCCTGTATGTCTCAATTGACTGCCCTATGGTTTGCTTAGCATCATGTCAGGATTGGTAACATTCAGAATCCAACATATTGTATTTATTGTAAATTTAAGTTATCAATACATGGATTCACAGTGCCACGTAGCTTACTGTAAATGCAGAAAAATCAATCAATTTAACCACATAAAATGGCTAATAATAAGGGGCAGACCTAGAAATATGAATATGTTTAAATGTAGCTTCTTTTGTTGTACATAATTGCAGATTATGTCACATTTATTATTATCCCACTTACACCTATCCATGTCCCGTTCAATGTCTTAGACAAATTTGTTTGTAAATTTGATACAATGTAAGGTGTCTGTTTTTTTCTGCTACTCGAATTTGATTTTAATGATATATTATTCATCTTCCATCAGTCAGGATTATACATTGAAGGCAACATGTGAGACTGTGTTACTTGCCAACATCCAGGCAGTTGGTTACCGTACATTTCACCCCAGAGAATGACAAGTGTAGCTAAGGACACAGAAGCATAACTAACATCAGCATATGCCCCCCTCCCCAGAGAAGGGTGCTCTGCCTAAACTACCTTTCCTTGCTTTTGTATTGTTACCACGTGTGGGTGTTTGAGGAAGTTCCCCCCTGGGGGGCTGCAAACATGAGAACCAGGTGTGCCAAATTAAAGAGGGGGTGGGGGGGTTTATTCTTTGGAATTATGCAACAGATCGTGATGGTAGCGGGTTTCGGCTATAATGTGCGACGGACTTATAACTGGTATTGTTGGCAGGGATCCGGGGGAAATCACAACAGGGGTGCTTGCGGTTGGGATGAGAGAGAACTGCTGAATGAAGGCTTGTGGTTTCAGGCTTGGTCCGCCCTCTAGGGTAGCCGAGACAGTGGGTTGGACGATAGCCAGCCCACGTCCCTCCCCCTTGTCCCTATTGGACGTAGGACTTCTATAGGGGCACTGACTTGCAAGTCCTCTCTTACCTAAAAGAAGATTAAAAAATCAAATATATATTTTTTAAGTTTTGTCAATTACAAAGTATCTAAACTGACTATGTCTAAAACAAGAAGTCAAGAAAGAATGATTTTCTCTCATAAGAAAAATAAAATGTTTTGATGAAATGAGTAGCACGCAGGCAATTAAACTCTCCGGGAAACCGCGTCGTGTTAAAGAGCCGCGGCATTTTGCCTGACATATGCTGTCTCCTTATGTCTTATCCCCAGCCTCGCTGCTTATAGAGGATATTGGATGAAATGGGATGAAATAATTAACTGCGGCGGCATTGTTATCATATAACTGAGTGCAATCAGTGCAGGCGCCCCCGTTCCCTCCGAGCTCCTGGTTAGGTAAATTAATTGTTAGCTTGATTTCACTTTTAATTCGCAGAAATATTTACTTTAATAAAACGCGTCACTTGTGGGGTAAGCCTGTTTTCACCGAGATGGAATATGGATGTCTGAAGATACTGAAGTAATTTAGATTCAGCTGTCAGAGCGGAGGACTGTCCCAAGTATGTCTCTGAGTTTAGCGTCTTCCGGATAACTCTACATCACCTGAACTGCTCACACGCCATGTCTTCTTCTTCTTTTAAAGAGACAGAAAAAATAATCATTATTGGCTACTCAATTTTGTTTAAAATCATTAAACCACACATGTATATAATATACATATAGCTATCTTTGTGGGGACATTCACTGACCATTCATTTATATGAGCATAACCCTAATCCCAACTATGACAACATTAACCCTTAAGGTTAAAGCCCTAACCTTAACCATAAGTAACCAAACAAAGTACAAGCCTTCTGACCGTTTTGGGTATTGTTGTAAAATTGTCTCCACAAGGTCAAAACGACAGTTTTAATCATATTGTAGGGACATTTGGTGTGTGTGTGTGTGTGTGCGTGTATGCGTATATATATATATATATATATGTAAAGCTGTCTGTTGTTTTTGATAAATACATGTACGATATGTATGTATGTATATATATGCTGCTTATAATTTTGTCTATTTTTAAAATAAAAGTTAAAATTTAAATACAAACACTGCATACTATTCTAATGCTTTTTTTTTATTTCAGAAAACTAAGTTAAGCACCTTTTCTGTAAAAGAGGAGTCATATTTATGCTTATATTTATATTATCTACAGCAATGACAGGGAAAAATACATACCTCTACTTGTGCTCTTACTCCATTTGTGTCTAACGGGAAATATTATTTAGAGTGTTTGGCTACACCCCCCAGGCGTGAGCTGCGTTTGGGGTCAGGTAGATAAGGGCGCTGAGGGTATGGTGTTTCAGAATTAATGGATCAGTCATACCCTCCCCCTGAAAGGCAGGTCAGGGCACCCATTTTATACCAACAAAAGGGAGAGAGAGACCAGATACCTTGTCCTACTGTCCTTCTCAAGTTCCTTCTTACTCTGTATAGTTATGTTATTAATTACTGCCTGTCAGGTTTATGCAAAAAAGCTTAGTCAACTCTGTCAACTTGTTAGCTATAATATAGCTACAGCTAGGATATAAAACAGGTTTAGCATTGAGGCTATTATAGACCTTGTGGGGACCAGCTTCTGGGACACATATCTGTTCCTGACCACTGTGGCTAACCTGGGAGAACCGCTAATCTCATTTCTGTGGGGAAAAAAACCTGTCAGCTTCCCGGATTCCAAACCCCAACGTCCGGCGATCGGTAAAGGTCAGCTCCGTAACGAGGCAAGGTTGTAGAGATGCGTTGCAAATGGCATGGCAGGATGAGATGGTCAGCTAGGGGGTGGGTTAGGGTAAGACAGAAGAGTCCAAGGACCAAGCTCAGTCCGCTTTCTGACTGAGCCGGAAGGCATTAAAATGAAAAAGAGGAAAGAGCGAGGCGCAGAATCTGATTGGCTGCCCGGAATAGGGTGGGGGAGGGGAATGTGCAAGAGTGGTCACATGTGTGATTCATTACTTTCACTGCAGTAAATGAAAAGGAAACATCCAGCGAGGAGCCAGCGGGCAGGGGAGTGGGCCCCTGCATGGAAAGAAAAGTCGGGGGGGGTGGTTCAGGAGGGAGGGAGGGAGGGGGGTCATGGGGGGGGGAAACCCTGCAGAAGTGCCGCGGAGACTCAGTGTGCGTGCTCAGCTGCCAGGTGTGGATTGATGTGAGGCGTGTTGGGAGAATGGGGGAAGCCTCCAGTGTCTGTCCCATCCGGTCAGCTCCGTGACGCTGGGAGCTTCATCACTGGGGCTCCTCATACCTCAGAGAGCAGGAGGTGCGTGAAGAAACCCCTCAGCTTCCAGGCAGAAGAGGCTCTTTGCCAAAGGTAAGCTCTATTTACATTTCACCGGCAAAAAAATACCTCTCTCCCCCCATTGGTAACCCCCCCTCACCTCGCTTCCCACTCGACCCTTCAACCTCCTCTGCATCTGGCCCTGGGGGCTGTACTCTTGGCGATTATCCCGTCATTATTTGAAAATCTCACTGATTTGTCTCTCCTCTTAACATTGCGAGGCATTTTGTAGCTTTTGATGTTAAGAGTGTTCTTTTATTGAATTGTTCCTTTTGCTATCATGGAAAATGCAACATTTTCTCATTTAACTTCAATAAATATGTATATGCGTTTTACATATATATTACCTGTTATTTATATATTCTACATTTTTGTTTTACTGAAATAATACTTTGTGTTTGAGAATGATTTCGACACCAATGCAGATTTGACACCAATGCAGACTGATTAGCTAATACTTTTTCAAAATGTAAGTTACAATAAATTTGTGTATTGTTTTGTATTGGGCAGTAATGTTTTTTCACCACTTCAATAAAGTTGGAAAAAATTCTTGTCTTTTTTTTCTTGTTTGAGATTTATTTTAATGCGTCGCAATATCGAGATGAAGCATCTTTGGATTTAATAAGAAATCTTCCTTTTCTGTGGATAGCTGAGTAATGATATAAAAGTGCAGGTTGTGCAGGAGCCTTTCGAGAGGCTGGGTTTGATATTGCTGATGTGGTTTTATTAGCTTTTTGGGAGGAAAGGGAGAAAGAACCAAGCACCTCCTGCAGCCCACATGATCCCCAACATGTAGCTGTACTCTTCATAATGCCGGTGTCCTAAAACAAATCCGTGATTTACAATTTAGCCTGTTTAATTAAAGACACATGTGCCACTCAAGTATGAACACTGCAGTTTGCAGGCTACAAAACTACTGGTACATTCATCTATCTATCCATCCATCCATCCATTTTCTGTAGCCACCTGTCCTATTCAGGATCGCGGGAATTTGTATGTATGTGCACCTATATATATTGCACCTTACTCAAGAAACTAATTTTTGCACTGTTTTTAATGTTATGTTATTTATTCTGTAATATCATCTTTTATGTTGCTATTACTACATGTGATGCTTACCATACTACCATACTACCATACCATACTACCTCATACTGTAATTTTTTGCACAGTAAGCTCTTTTGCACATTACACTTAAAAGTATTTATTTTTTTTTAAAATTCTATTATATTGTACCTTGGCATCTTTGTGTGGACAGCAAAGTAAGAATTTCAATGCACAGAGAAATGCACTTTTCTACTGTACATATGACAATAAATGCTTTGAATCTTGAATCCTGCACTAGAAAAGCCAACTACCTCATTTCATTATTTATGTACAGAGTGACAATAAAGTTGACTTTGAATTATCCAGTTGTATATTTCCTGAAGTGAAAAGCACCTTGGGCTGAAGCCAGTGGCCTTCGTTTTCCTCACTGTCTCACCCTCTTTAACCATGGCAACTAAACCATCCTGACCAGCTAGTTTATACTACAAACCTCTGTCTTCTCATGGCACGCACAAAGAGCCGCCAGACACTGACACGCTGACAGGCCAGCAGGAGTACTGATGGACTGCGTGTGTGCTTGGGAGGGGGTGCAGTGCTGTTACTGAAGCAATGCCGGTGGTTCTGGAGATGAATGACTGACTGGTGCCATTCTCTGCTGAGGGGTAAAAACCACGGAAATCGATTCACACGCACATTCAGCACTGATGAGAGGCCTGACTCCGGACACAGAGCTGCATCCTTCTGGGGGAGGGAGGGGTCCTGCAAGGAACTCTGTGACATCATTATCTCTCTTTCATTTAGTCAAATTTTATGTAAAATAAATTGTAAGTGAATTTAGACAAACTATAAGCATTTGAAATTATGTGGTTAAGCTTTGAAAACTGGTACAAAACCAGACACTATAATCAAACTAAAATCCATCCCTTTTCTGAAACTGCTTGGCCTATTAAGGGTCACAGGGGGGTCCAGGGCCGATGGGCACAAGGCAGAGAACAACCTAGGATGGGGCACCAACTCGTATCAGGGCACACTCACACTCACACTCACACTCACAGACCATTCACGCACACATATGGGCAATTTGGTAACTTAAATTTGCTTCAGCATGTTTTTGTACTGTGGGGGGAAACCCCACGATGACACGAGGACAAAATGTAATCTCCACACACATAGAGCCATGGCAGAGACTCAGACATAGGTCCCAGAGGTGTGAGGCAAGGGTGCCACCCCAAATCTGATTAAACAAAAACAAACAATAAATAAATAATGCAAAATTATACTTAACATTAGTTACATTGTACTTCTTGCCCCACCCATATACACTGTAACCTTCTGAGACCCCACCCATTCATTTATGTTCATTGTAGTGGACATTTTGTTTTTGAATCTATCTTTTCACTGATGTAAGGAAACATATTTATTCCTGTTGTACACTAAAGAGGACATGCTGTGAAATTAAAAATAAAAATAAATTTGAAAAAATCTAAATTGTAAGATGTCTTATTTCCTCCAAAGACAAATAACTTACAATTGAAGGACACTTTTTTTTCCTTGGGTCTCAGGAGGATATGGAAAAAAGATATTGAGACACCTGGCCATTACACCTACAGGAACTTTGATGACATCCCATTCTAAATCCATAGGCATCAATATGGAGTTGGCCCCCCTTTGCAGCTATAACAGCTGCCACTCTTCTGGGAAGGCTTTCCACAAGATTTTGGAGTGTGTCTGTGGAATTTTTCGCCCATTCATCCAGAACAGCATTTGTGAGGTCAGGAACTGATGCTGGACATGAAAGCCTGGCTCTCAATCTCCGTTCTAGTTCATCCCAAAGGTGTTTGATGGGGTCAGGGTTCTGTGTGGGCCAGTCAAGTTCTTCCACACCAAAGTCACCCAACCATGTTTTTATGGACCTTGTTTTGTGCACTGGGGCATAGTCATGCTGGAACAGGAAAGGTCCTTCCCCAAACTGTTCCCACAAAGTCTGAAGCACAGATTTGTCCAAAATGTCTTGGTTTGCTGAAGCATTAAGAGTTCCCTTCATTGGAACTAAGGGGCCTAAACCCAACCCCTCCTCCACCAAACTTTACAGCTAGTACAATGCAGTCAGACAGGTAACGTTCTCCTGGCATCTGCCAGACCCAGACTCACCCATCAGACTGCCAGAGAAAAGCGCAATTTGTCACTCTATAGAATATGTTTCACACTGCATCAGTGTCCAGTGGCGGCGTGCTTTACACCACTGCATCTGACGTTTGGCATTGCGCTTGGTGATGTGAGGCTTGCATGCAGCTGCTCGGCCATGGAAGCCCATTCCATGAAGCTCCCAGTGCACAGTTTTTGTGCTGGGGTTAATGCCAGAGGAAGTTTGTAGTTACTGAGTCAACAGAGCTTTGGTGGCTTTTACCCACTATGTGCCTAAGATGCTTTACGTGGTCTGCCACTTCATGGCTGAGCTTCTGTTAATAAATAAATGCTTCCATTTCGTAAAAATACCACTTACAGCTGACTGTGGAATATCTAGCAAGGATGAAATTTCACAAGCTGGCCTATTGCAACGGTGGCATCCTATGACAGTACCACGCCTGAATTCACTGAGCTCTTCAGAACGATCCATTCTTTCACAAATGTTTGTAAACATTTGTAAACATGGCAAGGTGCTTGATTTTGTACACCTGTGGAAACGGGTCAGAATGAAACACCTGAATTCAGTAATTAAGAGGTGTGCCCCATTATTTTTTGTCCATATAGTGTACGAGTATGTAGGATTCCTGTAATTTTTAGCTTAAAAAACAATCTCACCATGTTACTGTGAATATACGTCTTTAAAAATGGATACAGGAACTGTTCTGTCACACTTGATTTGATACATTTGAAATTTTGATACATTTTATATTTTGCTAGTTCCACATGCACAGATAATTGTATCATCAACCTATACCTGTCTACAGTGAACATTAGTAAGTAATTTATATATAACTAAAATTAAAGTCTGCCAAGTATGGATTCTTGGGGAACCTCTAATATAATATTGATTTAATCCCTCTCCAGAAGTTCTCCTGTGAAAGACCTGTGAAGGATGTCATCTATATGACTCATCTGCTGTCAGTTCTGGGACTGGGACTTATTTATTTTTGCTAGCAGCAATGGAAAGCTGCTGGAGAGCCAGCGGTGTAAGGTTCAAGTATTTCTCTTCCAGTAGGGGGCAGAAAATGGGGGTCTTACCCAGCTCCGATTCAGAACTGTCTTCTGTCCCTGTCTGCAGCTCAAGCCTCATTACTGTAGGCAAGCTGTCTTCTGCTTCCACCATAAAGGCTGTAAAAACCATGTTAGCGGCCCTCCTGGGACACAGGTACATACTTGTCATTCCATAGGTAGCAGAAGGGGAATTTAATCCTGTACATTCCAGCTGTTGGAGGCAGAGAACAAGCGAAGCCATTTTCAAGCCAAACCCAGTAACACAATCAATTAATTTGTTAAAATGATCAACTTCACATCCTATAAAATCTAATTGTAGTTGTGCAGTGAATAATGAAAACATTGAAAATAATACTAAAAGTTAGTCTTAATGACAGGAAGAGCATATTTTCTTTTGAAATTGCTTTATGTTTTTTAAGACACTTTTTATTTGTCCATAAAAGGACAACTGATCTTTTTAAAAACATTTCTATTTAATTTGCCTTGCTTGCATCGGCCCCCTGCTGGGTGGCAGGGCGCTTTTTCCTTTGTCACAGCTGTGCTTTTAGTTAATTAATTCAATTGTTAATTGAATGGGTCGCACATTGCAAATCACATTAAACCAGACACAATGGACTGTGAACTTGCTTAAAATTTCAGTCATGTTAAATCTAATTTGTTATTAGATGCATGGTTATATTAGTGAATCAGTAAATAGCTATACTTCTATGTCTTCACCCTGTAAATGAATAATAAAATCTGTTATTTTATTCTTTATCAGCACTTTTTATTTTTATGTCTCTTTCCATAATGTTATTTACTTATTCTCAGCCATTGAATTAATAAGACTATTTGCCACTGAGATTCATTCAGTAGCTGATTTTTTTCTGATTTCATACTAAGGAAATTCTCTGCTGTAAATGTCTCCAGTAAATAGCTGTTTAATGGGGTTACATGAACATATCATGCATATTTTAAATGTAAGTCTCTTACATAAAGCCTAGATAAAATCTTTATATGAAATCCATAGAAGGATTAAGATAAAGCTAAGCATTTTCCGTAGCTGTTTATCCAGAACAGGGTCTGAATGGGATAAGCTGGAAGCCTAGTCCATAATGCACAGAGCAAGGAAAGGCAGGACCCTATGTAAGATACCAGTCTATGCAATTAATTACGACATAATTATTAAAATTATGCTTTTACTTTTTTTACAAGATATTTCTTTCAAGCAATTTGTATTGAAGGAATTGCACCTGTTTTTAAAATACAACTGAAACATTTATTCTCATTTAACCTGTAAGTCCAAAATGTATGGATTTCCCATTTTTATTTGGTTTGAATGTTCATTTATTAACATTCACATTTTATTACATTGCCCAATAGATTGCTTCCTAAGGCTGTAATTACCTGATCTGTACTTGCATTCAGCAGCAAGTCTTAAATACAATGAAATGGTGTAATATTCATTAGTCATGCTTTGCCAGCTGCATCATTCTTCAATGTCACCTCTCTGGAAGTTTGCTGGCCATTTTTAAAGAGATTTTAATGGATTTTGTGTTGGCAGATATAGCTGATATATTTATGAATGATATGTGTGTTCACTTATTAGTATCATTTCATTAATATTGGTTTGGTGTAAGAGGAACAATTTAAATGGACTAACTGAACCCACAATAATGTACACTCTCAGTAATCATAATATATTTCTTTTCTCATACCACCGTAACTATATAAAGCTTTTTGAGTATTTAAGAACATAAGCTGGAAATAAATAAATAGTTTGGCATAAAGATTGATAACTAATGGAGATTATTGGCGTTATTAAATCAGAAAAAAACAAGCAGAACCTGTGACCCAATTTAAAATATACCAAGTCAACTAGAAATGTCTATCTACAGACAGCAGATAATATGGCCTCAATTAGACAAGTTTTTACTTGTCAAAAATAAAAATTTAATGGAGAAGTAACATCTTAAACCATAGAATCACTAAGGTGTATTTCTGCATAACTCCGCAGTTAATGTAAAAGAACTTGAGTAATTGTGAAACATCCATTCATCATTGCATCTTCCAGAGTACCAGTGAATCTGGGTTCTATTTCTGGAAGCAAGGGCACAAATCAAGGGAACACACTGACTGGAAGGCCAGTCCATCACAAGGCACACACATGCACAGAAAACCACACATTACAGGCTTCTCACCAGGGCAGAATTTGAAATCCCAACCCAAGAAGTGTAAGCTCACAGTACTACTCATACATTGTCACATCATTGTTCTATGGACATAATGTAAAATGCATTGGCTGTAAACCCCAGACAGGCAGTCGGAAACAGAATAACAGAGAGACTTTTTCTAACCTGTTTTGTGGGGCAAAAAGTCCCATGTTAGTCAAAGGTACAGTTGAACCTAAAATTACCTCAAATATGGGTGCTCCTCTGAAGTATCTGAGCTACAAACTTTATGTGAATTTCTGACTAAAAATGTCCACTACTTACACATTAAAAACTTATAAGTCAATATGTAGAATTATATTTGTCGTTTTATTAATAAAATTCTTAGGAAGATTCTGACCCTGAATAACCACATAGACAACTGCCTTATCCTTCCCAGTCATAACTTCATCACAGCTGCTGTAGGCACTTAGAGGATTTGTTTTGGAAACGACTCGGCCAACAGTGAGAGTCTCACACATGCTTAAAGCACGCTCACCCACATCCTTACCATCATCTGCAAAGAGCCAGTCAATGGGGATACAGGCACATGTCAGTCTCTGACTGCAGTTATGTAGCACAAGTGATATTAATGGCAGTCTCCACCTATCAGGTGACAGCTGAGAAAAATATGAAAAGTATAATACCACTTTCCAATGAGTGCTTGAAATGGGCTGGTAGTCACTGGTATGTTTTTATCTTCAGAGTACTGGCGTACTGGCATTTCTCAGTATTTGCTGGTACTACATAATAAGGGGAGTGCCAGCCCTTGCTACTGAGTAACAAGGGGAGTACCAGCCCCCACTACTGAGTAACAAGGGGAGTACTAGCACAGGCCACTAAGAAACAAGGGGAGTACCAGCACCGGCTACTAAGAAACAAGGGGAATACCAGCACCTGCTACTGAGAAACAAGGGGAGTACCAGCCCCTGCTACTGAGTAACAAGGGGAGTACCAGCCCCCGCTACTGAGTAACAAGGGGAGTACCAGCCCCCGCTACTGAGTAACAAGGGGAGTACCAGCCCCCGCTACTGAGTAACAAGGGGAGTACCAGCCCCCGCTACTGAGTAACAAGGGGAGTACCAGCCCCCGCTACTGAGTAACAAGGGGAGTACCAGCCCCCGCTACTGAGTAACAAGGGGAGTACCAGCCCCCCTACTGAGTAACAAGGGGAGTACCAGCCCCCCTACTGAGTAACAAGGGGAGTACCAGCACCCGCTACTGAGTAACAAGGGGAGTACTAGCACAGGCTACTAAGAAACAAGGGGAGTACCAGCCCCTGCTACTGAGTAACAAGGGGAGTACCAGCCCCTGCTACTGAGTAACAAGGGGAGTACCAGCCCCTGCTACTGAGTAACAAGGGGAGTACCAGCCCCTGCTACTGAGTAACAAGGGGAGTACCAGCCCCCGCTACTAAGAAACAAGGGGAGTTCCAGCACCTGCTACTGAGTAACAAGGAGAGTACCAGCCCCTGCTACTGAGTAACAAGGGGAGTACCAGCCCCTGCTACTGAGTAACAAGGGGAGTACCAGCCCCCGCTACTAAGAAACAAGGGGAGTTCCAGCACCTGCTACTGAGTAACAAGGAGAGTACCAGCCCCTGCTACTGAGAAACAAGGGGAGTTCCAGCACTTGTTTTTCTCGGTTACTTCCAATTGTGTATCATTCTGCGAAGCATCATTTGCATACATTTATAATGCCAGTCCCATGTCGTTAGAATAAACAACATGTAATAAAGCTGTGGGTAAATGACATAATGAGCATTCACATTTAGCGGAAACATTAGCATGAATTACTCAGTATATTTACTGTCACTTATTTCATATCTTATCTCATTGCCCAGTGTTCAGTGATGAAACATTTAGCTGTTTAAGGTGTGTCAAACACGGTGCCAGAACTCAACACAAGAACAAATTAGATTTCTATGTCAGACTACACATTTTTTGTTATCAATGTCTTGTAATGACCATTATTAACACATCACAAATGTACACTAAAGCTATATCACTTTTCCTGTCTTTTTAGTTATTTCCTGTTCATTAAAAAAATGGTTACTAGCCTGTTATATTGGGGTAGCAGTTAAGTTAGAAGTTATGAAGGGAGGCAGGTGGCCTGGTTTAAATCCCAGCAAGGGGGCTGGTGCAGTGGTTTATCATACAAGATGCCCTTCTTTGAAAGTGTAATACAAATTTAATGGTAAAACAATTCCGTAGGATAGCATTGTTGGCCGAGCACACTGAAGACTACTTTGATATGCCCAAAAGATTCAACAGTGGTCCTAAGGCTTCATCAGGGCTTTGGGGTGGGGGAGGGGGGGGCAGTGGGCCAGGGTGCCACGTGGTGCAGGGTCATAAGGTCGCCCCCCATCCCCCCAAATCCTCCCACACTAAAGGTTATTCAGCAGATGTGCGCTCTGGCAGAGGTGGCCGAGTGAATTAATCCATAGGAAGTTCCAACTCTTCTGTGACGGATAATCTGTCACTTTCTCCCACATCTCTCTCTCTGTCTCCTCTGCTCCATCCTGCTTCCATTCCTACCCGCATTCCCGAAACCCCATCCACCATTAGCCATCACATCCAGGTGATGCGCAATTTCGTGCCATTTCGTCCCACAGTCCTCCATTTGTTTTCTGCTGTTCATAGAGTCTGATTGGCTCTAAATGAAGTCATGGTAATTGCGTTAAGTGGCTCTCTGCTCTGGCCCATTCCACCCAGTCCAGCGCCCAGTCTCCCTGAGAGGAACATCAGGCCAGCCATTCAACGCCTTAATTGTCCATTTCTAGGCCAGGCGCTGCCGGTCCGATGTTTTGGCATGCACCATTTATCCCCCTGCTCTCTGGTTTTCTGTTCCACACTCCTACCTCCCCCCCAACCCCTGCCACTGATGACTTCCAGCTGCCCAGCATCTACAGAGGGGGCCAATCTCACACATCTGCTTTTCCTTGGACTAATTAATAGCCCCCACTCCTCTGTCCATCTTCCAGTTAGGCCCTTAATCTTGCCCCCACCCCCTCTCTCACTTTTCTCCCCCCTCTCTTTATCACTCCTGTCACTCACATTTAGACTTTGAGTGTAGGTGACCCCCCCCCCCCACCCCCCCCATTGCTCACAAACCTTGCCCTGTCTCGTGGCCTCGCTCTGTGGAGCTTTGTTCAACCATCGTACTTCCTGGGAGTTTGGACACACCCCTCCCTCGCCGCTTCCCACCCTCGCCACCAGCCCCTGAATCTGTATATCAAACCCCCTTAGCCCACCCCCACCCTGTTGTTCTCTACTATGCTCACGTTACTGGTTGGCTCCCAGCTCAGGGGTAATATTCTCTCATTGAGCAGCAGGACCCCGAGGGACTTGGCCACCCCACAATGCCGCGGGTCAGCTGACGGAGGCCCTTGGTCGTCCACTCAGATGCCTGATGAGAAATTGGCACTAAGCCAGAGTAACTGGGAGGAGGAGCGGGTGGGTTGGTGGGGGCAGGCTAGCTGTGTGAATTTTGTACAACCAAGAGAGGCTTTGGAGGAGGGGATGAGCGGGGGGGGGGGGGGAGCAGGGGTGGGAAAATTTCCCAGATGAAAATCAATCATTCCCATAAACTATCACCCAAGCACGTACAATGAGAAAAAGATCTTAATTACCTTACTGAGAGCTCACCGGCGGGCAAACCACAAAAAAAGACAATCAGTGGTTAAATAATTCACATGGCAAAGGACAGCAGAACCTCCAGCAGTAACCTGATGGGGTTACAAACACACAAGCTTTTGGAGCCAAAGCAGAGAGCACATCATGGAATGTGGACACCTCACCCCTGACAGCTCACTGGTACATGCATAAAGATATTGCACCATTTTTGAAAACAATTTGATTACTTTACTGCTTTTATAATTATTATGTGCCATTGTTTCTTAGTTGTACAGAATACAACAAAAGATTCAAGTCTTCCTTTGCTTTTATTGTATTGTGTGGTTTTCTATTTTATTGTATCAGGAATGTCTTTCATCTTTGTATGAGGTCTTCTCTTAATAAAGAGATGAACCCAGGGACTGCAACCTGGCCTTCTGGCTACCTCTGGCATATTTACAGCAGTGATATTAATGTGCATTGTCCCTGTCAAATAAACTAACAAACAGCCTGACGACAGCATCTATTATCTGTGCTGGAACTTAAAAAATAATAGCAGTAAATTCAAAAATGATCATTAAAGGCAGTTTACAATAAGTCTTATACTATATTGTGTGCAATTGCAAATAAAAATATCAACAAAACCTTTAAATGATCAGGATTTTTTATGCTCACATAAAAACTTCCCCTGACCCTGCATAGAACAAGCAGGTACATAAAATGGATGGATGGATAAACTTATGTTGGTGATATTCTAATTCTACGATTACACTTTGTTCAATGAAGCATGCATGGTAATAAATTAAAATATTAATAATAATACAAGCATAGAAAAAAGTAAAACGAAGACTACAGTACTTACAGACTTTACATTTTAATAATTACAAGTGTAGGATATACACTGTTATTTTTACCGGGGAAAGTATAGTTTCGTGCTAGTGGTTTTCCTACAGAAATCATTGGTAATTAATCCCAAGATGGAATTCACTAGCTATAGGTGTTTGCTTATGGCAGTCGAGCTCTCCTCAAATGGGAACGATTGTGAAGACGTAGATGCATTGTGCCTTTAGCTAAGAGGCAGCTGGGAAAATTCTCATGGACACGTCCAGGCCAGGGGGGCAGTACCGTTACTGCTGAATTCGTGTCCTCCGCCCCACAGCACACGTGCCTTATTGACAAACACTATGACCTTTGAATATTTCTCCCAGGCAAAAAAATAAAATAACCAAAGACCGTGTCCAATTTCGGCGGTATCGATCTCCTGCTCCCTTTTTTGCGAACGATGCGTCAACCGGCATCTCCGGAAAAAGTCCTCGGAGTTCCAGCCGGCGACCTCCCTGCTCGAGGACGATTCGATTCAGCGCGGGCGGTAACATGCGGCGGAACCTCCGGGAAGGCGGCCAATCGGAAAGCGGCGAAACCCGATACCGAGGTCATCCCCCCGCTAAGGGGGAACCGTCTTCAGAAAAGGGCACTGAAAAGGCTTTTCATTTATCACCACGAGAATGGCGCACCCAAAACACCCCTCTTTTGTTCCCGCGCCTGTCCATCTCCATCTGCTCAGAAAGTGAGGGGGCGAGAACTGGTAAGGTAGATGGGATTTAAGCCCCTGAAGCCTGATCCTGCGGCAATAAACGTGATTAACTTCATTTTATATATTCTTTCATGTCTTTATTAGGTTACGCTAGGTTTAAACAGCATATCCATCCATCCATCCATCTTTTAATCAGTTATGTTAGTGGGGGGCATGGGCTTTAGAGATACCAATTGTTCTTTACATATTTGGATTGTGTGAAGACACCCAAGCAAGCTCAAGACAGTCAAGCTCCACACACAGAGTGGGGTGGGATTTGAACTCGCAACTGTAGAGGTGTAAGCCTCCGTATAGCATATATAAATCAACAATTCGTACACCTTACCACTTACAGTGTGGGTCACAGAGAGCATGCAGGCTGGAATACACTGACGAAGGGATGCCAGGTCATTGAAGGACACATGCATACACACACACACACAGACACACATAGAGTAGCTATCTTTGTGGGGACATTCACTGACCATTCATTTATATGAGCATAACCCTAATCCCAACTATGACAACATTAACCCTTAAGGTTAAAGCCCTAACTTTAACCATAAGTCACCAAACAAAGTACAAGCCTTCTGACCGTTTTGGGTATTGTTATAAAATTGTCTCCACAAGGTCAAAACGACAGTTTTAATCACATTGTAGGGACATTTGGTGTGTGTGTGTGTGTGTGTGTGTGTGTGTGTGTATGTATGTATATATATGCCGAAACACCACACACACAAGCAAACAATCAAACAAACAATCATCCACTACAGACATTTCAGCTAATGCAGGTATTTTGATTGTGGGAGGAAAGGAGTGCAACATATTTTTATTAAAACAAAAAACATCCATCCATCATCCATCCATCAATTTGCAACTCCTTATCCAATGCAGTGTCAAAGTGTCAATAACATATTTATATACTTGTACTACATATATTACAAAAAAGTAACTTGTCTGCAGAGTAGAGGACAGTGAATCACCGCACTTCACTGCAGAACTCTATAGACCTATATGTCCTCCGCTAACACAGTTCCAGTTCGTCAGTCCTTTGCTGCACATGGGTTTTCCTAAGGGAAAGATCTGAGGAATTTTTTGGAAGGGGGGGTGCAATTAGTTTCATTCCTTCATTTCTTCACTGCACCCCCACCCCCAAAACCCTCTACAGCCGCTGGAGCTTGTGGCAAGGTCTGGATTATATCCAGGTCCTTTTTTCCCACAAACCACTTACACTGCAAACCGATTGCTGGTTGCCAGCAATTTGCACACGACTGAACATCAATTACATGCACAAGCATAAGTAAACACACAAGTGTAAATAATTATTTTTAATGATTTCAAATTGTCCTGTGTCTTTGAAGGACTTTTTAAAAAGCAGGGTAAAGGTAAATACCAAAAAAAGGCGTTTCGGGACGTGGCCCGGCGGGGTTGCTGTCAAGTGTAATTTAAAAGGATGATCACTCTGGATCACCCAGTGCCCCCTCCCCGCCCGGTCTGGATTAACGAACAGGGCTAGGGAAACGGGGAGGCATCTGAGGTGACTAACCTCCAGAACGAGGGTAAGGAGGATGGGGAGTTTGCATCAGCATAGCTGTAAAAAGTTCCCGGTGAACGCTAATCCTCCCCAACAATCGCTCGCTCCGTACTTCGCTCACGGACACCCCCGGCCCGCCCATCGCTCCGGTTCAGTCACATACCCTCCCCCTTACTTCCTTTCGTCCTCTGGTCAAAGGCTCTTCTCCACTGCACGCCTGCCATTCTCTCCGCCCCTTTGGCTCCTCCCCAACATCTGAAAAAGACACCCCCACCCCTTTACAGATCTCTCCACGATTCTATCGCGCTGATGCCAGCGCTGTGGAAAAAGCAAAGATGGAGTGAGGTTTAGGAGACTCACCCCCCAAACACACGCGTAATTAAGCAGACCGCACCATTCCCCGTTTTTCCCATCTCTTCCCATCATAAAATTGATACAAAATCAAAGTAACAGGCCTTTCACAGCACGTTAGATTCCCCTTCAACTCTGAGAACCCGTTTGCAATTTAATAAATAATAATAGCCTTTATCTCAGTTGCATGTAAATTCCATTAAAACACACTAACAAAGCATGAACTTATTGCTTCCTACAGAACCCTTGATATTAGCTGATTACATTTAGTGCATGAGAATGGCATGTTTTCAAGCCATAGATTAAAGAATGCGTTATATAGGGTAAAAAGACAATTTTCATTTTTTTCATTTTCAAACAGACGTGCATGCTACGCATATAAATCCACAACCCAGCATGTATAAAAGAATGCTTCTGTAGGCCCTACATTAGACAGGGAACGTTACACAATGAGAACCACATCCACGTAATGAAAACCAGGTCCGGAGTGGCCAATGGGGAGTCTCAAGAGAATTCCGGGTGGGCCGATTAGTTGTTGTGCCGGTGAAAAGTATAATAATTTCGCAAGTAAAAAATTGAGCTGGTCGGAAACAATATATTGTCAAAACTTTTAAATTCTACAACAATGTTTGGAATGTTAACCAGCGAGTTTTCTCAGGCGCACACACACACACACACACACACACACACACACCAGACCACGATTGCTCTGCACAGAAAAATGCGAAAATACGCGGTACACGCGTCAGCTGCACGAGCTCAGTGCGCGGTTGCGGAGATGCCTCAATTATCGCTTGATATTGTTAATAATTGGAAGTTTTTCAAATGATGGATGTTAGAAAAACACCAGGCGGGGCCGCACAAGTCAAACTGCATGCTTGAACAGTTCAATATGCTATTTATTATTTATTTTCTTCTTGAAATGTCAGTAATAAATTTATCTAGATAATAAGACTTGAACTATGGCATCATTTATCAGAGTTTCCCTAGAACGAAGACAAAATGGGCTGAAACTTCGACATGAAACTCCCTGACTGAAAATCAGTCCTACTACGTGTCTGATGAAAACCAAAAATAACACCAATCACAAATGTTACCTGGCAACGAATCTCGACCTACAGTGAGCAAAACACCCAACGAAATGTTCGTGTTATACATAAACATTTTTAAAGTTTTAAATTTGGTTTTAAATTTGGTGGCAACATTACACCAGGGAGCTTTTGCGCTGACAATTTTTATTTTATAGTTTTAATATTTTTTTTCATATTAAGTTGTTATTTATTTATGAGCCCAATACAATATTTTCCACAAGAAAGCTACTTTCCTGCAGAAATCAAATACAATGATTTTATAATTAAGTTGGAAATTACGTATTGTATATTACAGTGGCTGGTTTACCTTCCGTGGAAGATTTAAATTCAATTTCCATCACTGTCCTTTTAAAATTACACATATAATTAGCATTTTTAATTTGCAATGTTTTAACAATTGTTTCCTCATAACGGCATCAATCATTCAAATTAACTCTATTTATAAATTCAAAATTAACATTTATGCTTTTCCACGAAGGTTATTTTTAGGGAACTTAATATTAGCAAAACCAGAAATTTACCAACGTAAGGTTGTGTAATATGTATCATACAATTTATGTGAAAATGAAGTCCAGTGCGTTTCCCAACAATAATTCATGCAATTTCGAAAATTCTGGAAAGAGTTTGTCCTCAGTCAGGATTAAGATATTACGTATCAACATACGGACACTGAAATATGTGTATTTACTGTTGAGTCATGGAAATGTTTGAGACGTTAAGATTCAAGATTGAGGATGCAAGACGTTTCATTGACCATGTGCGACAAATTCAGTCAAATAGACCAACTTACTCCTTTAGCCAGACCCAATACAAAGAACAAGTAACATTATACAAATAATCATACAATAGTAGTGCAAAATGTGATGTGACAACAACACAGACATTACCATTCACCCAAAGTGCAGGTGATTGTAATGTTGCAGTATTCCAGATGTCGCTATCGATAATGTGGACAGGTCTGATGATGCATCTGGACATCAGCGTTTTGATGCCATGAAGCCTCCTACCAAACTCATATTATTATAATGCAAAGAAGTATTTGTCTTCTGAAAAGGTTTTTCGTTTATTGATTGAAATTATGTTGTTGTTACTGTATAAATGTGTTGTTAAACATGCTGCTGAAAAATGCCCCCCCCCAGGACTAATACTATGCTAATTAACAAATTATTCTATTATACATTATTATTATATTATACATCCTTTTAATTGTCATAATGTTTCAGTTTTTTGGGGGTGGTTATCAAACATATGTGGAAATTAACTACAGGTGCTCATACCACAGTGAGATAAAATGAACTACCAGTGGCCTAAATCTCTAAAAAGTTGTATTTTAGTATCAGTTTGGACCCAGATGGCTCAAAATATAAAGCTGGCTCACACATCATTTGGAAAAAAATGTTAAAATTCATTAATTAAAATATGAACTATATAAAGTAAATACAAATTACATTCAAGCTAGAAAATAAAAACCCTAACTGTGGTGATTGGGCAACTTAATTTAAATGTAAATGTTTCATTTTTTAAAATTCTTTTTACCTACTATCATATCATTTACCTACTATCATATAAAAACCAGCTCCAAGGTCCGATATCTTTCCTATTTTGGGAAACATTAAGTATGACTCATCCAGAAAGCTTGACCTGCATAAGAACAGTGTTCTTAGATTTCTTTTAGTTTCCACATAAATTAATTAATTTTTTCCCTGCATAACACAGTTAATTAATCCTGACAAATATGTTGGTTTCTTTGCGTCTGTGGTATACAAGCTCTGTCATTATTTATGACCCTATGTTCAGTTATATTTTGCAAGGATTCTGATGGGGGGCAGAGCCGACATCCTGTAAGAAAGAATTAACTAGTACAAAAAATGTTAAAATATATACATTTTTTTCCCCACGTTTTACAACCTTTAAACACATAGCTCCATTAATCTTTGTTATTTCTCTTTCAAAAGAGGAAACAGTTTTATCTTGTGTTATATTGTTTTACGTAAATTATTTTGCTTAGGAACTACATGTCAAAATTTGTAAAGTGAAAATTTGATAAATGAGCAATAATATGAGCGACATCAAAAAGGAACCTTCCTGCAAACCAAAAGTGCAGCTGCAGACTGGCAGGATAAATAAAGCCCGTTCTGTGCTACTGCAGAATGTCTGTCACAGGAACATTCTAGAAAATGGCAAGAGAAGCCAAAGTTCTCAATTTTTGACATCATGTTTAACATAATATGACAGCCTGTCTACATACGATATCAACCCACATGCACGCCGGTATGAATTAAACACACATTTGCAACAAATCTGCAGGAATCCGCATTGTCAATGTGAATGTTTTACACTTGGAATGAGAAAAACCTACCAGATATGCACATGTTAGGGTGATCTTCCTTTATACAACTACATTAAGGATTATTTTAGAAAATATAATTGTGTGGGCAATTAGCACTACCAAAAAATTTCATTCTTACACTATAGGTTATTTTATATAACAGATGACAAGTTGACGTACAGACAGAGGAAGCACCAGAAACAACAGAAATCAGATTACATTCAAAAGAAAACAATTTTAAAATTAGGTAATTTTTGTCTGTTTACAGCCTCTCAAAATAAAAATGTCTCCTTTCTGGTGGTTTTCCTTTTCTGAAAACATACTGGTCATTTCATGATGATAAAAAAAACATCATTTCAGGTTCAAAGTTGCAGTTTCATTAACTTCACATCTGTGGATAATCGCTTCAGAATGAACAGAGGACTCACTTTTCAAATATCTTGTCTGCCTGTACATTGGCTGCCTTCAGCGATTCGGCAGTCTCTGCAGAAAGGAAATGGTCCCTCAGCAACTGCAAGGTAACATTTCCTAACAGTTCAGATGAAAGCATTTTATACTGGAGAGGAGAGTTGGCATGTCTCTCTCTCTCTCTCCCTATTTCTGTTGTCCATACAAGTACCAGTAACTGTTTTGGGATTTTAATACTCTGATGTAGCCCATCTGCTTACCAGGTGTCCGGGTGAAAGTGACAAATACCTGGTGTTTTGGTGATACACTCAGAACGAAAAGCACCTGCACGATTCAAGTGACCAAACAAATTATGGGAAGCACAGGGCTTTCAAGAGAATTATATATATACAGCCATCCATCTTCCATAATGACTTATCCAGTACAGGGTCAACATAGCTATATATACATACGCTATATATACATACACAGAGACATATTTAAATTTATTTTTTACAGAACAGAACTCCATCCTTCTTCCAGTACAGCACTACAGTGACTATATATACTTTTTTTATTTGTTTTTTGCAAAATGGAACATTTGTTATTTGCAATCCTCAAGACAATAACTGCAAAATAATATCTAGATATCTAGCTATATAAGTAATATAAACTAGCTTTCCTAAGATAAATGCAACAGCAGTGTTTCATTCAAAACAAGTGCAGCTTCATTCATCTGATTTGATATGTTAATTATATTAAATGAAAGTTCAGTGTCCGGTCACAGCAATACAGAGCTAGTACTGGGAACTCAGAGGATGGGTGAGGGTTCTGTAGTCCATCACAGGGGTACACACACACACACACACACACACACAGGTTTGTAATTATACTTTTGTGGGGACTCTCCATTCATTTCTATGGGGAAAACCCTAATCCCAACATGACAACCTTAACCCTACCCAGCCCTAACCTTAACCATAAGTAACCAAACAGAATACGAGACTTTTGGCATTTTTACTTTTTTGATTGCATTCACAGATCTTTGTGGGGAACCAGAAAATGGTCCCCACAATGGCAAACATTTGGTCCCCACAAAGTAATATAAACTTAATCTACGCACACACATAGCACCTGCCGTTTAAATTGCCCTGTTCACCGGAACATCCCTTTGGATAATATCAAATTTGGAGATTTTATCCCATATTCTTGCTAAGTTAAAGAATCATGGATGATCGGCTAAGGGGTAAAAAATAAATCTTGAGTTAATCAATTTGATGTAGTGAAATCAGAAAGAGCGGAACAGAGCATTGATGCTGAGACTGGAATGGAGAGAGGCAGCATGAAAGGAAATCTACACTGAAGGTGCTGCTGTGGCTCTCAGCCCCTCCTCAGCTTCACAATATTGATCAGCATTTAATTCATTGGGGCAGGACTCATTCTTTACTCCGAGGTCAAATTAGCATCCATTTACCATTCGATTAAAGGCGAGAGGTAAGGAAATATTTGAGGAGAGAAACACAAACCAAAGTACATCAGATTATTAACACAACAAGCACAAAATGCTGACGAAACTCAAATTATAAATATAATGATCAGGAGTGAGTTTCTCGAAGCTTTCTTTATGCTATATTGTCCGTAAGTTCTTTTAACATAAACTAAGGAAGAGGGAGTCACCTTAGAGCAACGAATGTCTGCTAGACTGTGCATTTTTATGCTGAACCTTTAAATTATTTTGCCCAAGAAACAAGCATCTGTGAATAGAAAAGAATTCAAATCATTGTCACTCTATCTTTTTGTCCACTTCCTTTCTCTTCCTTTCAAGTGGCAGAAGCAGTAGAGGAGAAATGGACCAGGAAAGACTAGGAGAAAAGGGGTGCAGAAAGCGGAGATTTGTCGTGCGTGGGACAGGCAGGGGGGTGAAGGAGGTAAGGGGAGAGGGGCCATCTGAAGATTCAGGGGTAGGCGGACATGAGGGAAGCCCATGGAGCAGAGACGGGGGGGGGGGGGTGTAGGGCACCCACCCTGAACTTATGCCATTACAGTACCTCTCTTACTGGCAACCACCCTGGGATTTCTGACGGCAGGTACACAGGCCACGGAGATGTAGCGACACCACAGGCTTGTGTGCCAGCTGCATGATACCGCACAAAACAAGCGTCGGGGGAGAAAATTCATCTCAAGGGAGAAGAAATACTGATACGACTCCCTAACCATGTAGCAGAGATCAATTCCATAGAGCATCATTTTTGTTCTTTAGGAAATATGACTACTTCAGATTTTCATTTCAAGTTTCTCATACATTTCTCATAAGTTAATACTATTTTAAAACTTCTTGTCATAATATTAAATTATTAATGTTTCTGAAAGTGTTGTAGTGGCATAAGTCCAAATACACCTCGGAAATCAAAATGATGTCCCAACTTTAATAGGCGTATACAAGAGACCTAAGGAAACCACATCTATACTTAATACAGATTATAACACATCTAAAAAGTGATTTTCAGCTGAATATGCAAGACAACGTGCTTTCCATTCAGTGAGTACTGCGATCTGTCCTTGCGTTCGACGCTGCGCCAATAAACGTAAGGAACAAATGACAGGAGTGGCCGGCATGTGTGTTGGGGACGAGGGAAAAAAAGGGGAGGAGCATTTCAGCTACGGCCAGCTGGACCGGAACAATGCACCTTCAGCACCTCTTCGTTCTCTTGCTGTCTCCATCTCGCTTTCATTCTCAGTATCAAGGCAATACGGAGTGAAGAGTGAAAGCTCACATTCCTGTTGCTAATTTACGTGGTTGCCGCAGCACAAGATGCTGAGAAGCGGCACTAAGTGATTTTCCTCAATTCATACATTTAAATCTGAAAGTACAATTAATAGAGTATATAGGTACGTTTAGTAATGAAACGAAAGCTAAATCACTATTATCTTTTCAGGGGAAAAGCATCAGCGCAAAGTTTTTAAATCTACTTTTAAAACCCTTGGTATTGATCACCTGATTTTTTAACTGCATGTCCAGTGTCAGTCTCCAGCAAAATTTGATATTTTATTTTAGTTAAAAGAGCAGGTCTCATCTAGATATTCTAATTAATTAAATTTTGAGCAAAAATATTATTTCGTTTTATTTTAACTGATTTTAGCCTTCGCGGAACTGTCAGAATGACGATTCTGTTATATCCGCTTTTACCTCAAAGCAAATAGAAATTTCAGTTCATCAAAAACAGACTCTTTCTCCTGTGATAGAATGAAGTACATATAGTACTCGGAGCGGAAATCTTTACAGAATGTCAGAATAATCAAGACCAGGTGTCCAACATGTAAAGCACTTACATAAAAGTCTGGAAAAAACTCCCTTCGACACAAGAAAGCAAATCCAGCAACGATTAACAAGTGGCTGTCTGGTTACCTGTTTTTATCATGCCTAGTAAAACTCCTCAGCACTTTCACTCCATTTTTCCATCTTCTTTCACTGTGCTGTGGCTTTAATCCATATTCAATGCTTTTAACCCCCGAGGAGGCATAACGCACATGCCGTGTAAAATAATCACTTTGCATTGTTTTCATATTGCAGAAAGCATGTGAGGACCGAGCAGCCTGGAATGGGATGCATGCAAATTGGATCCATCAACAGCCCCAAATGAAGAGAGACTGCGCTCACTAAATTGTGGGATCCGTTGCTATGGTTTCTTACTCCCACTTCACAAGTGGCAGGAGAGTGTTCCCCAAAGCACAGCCATCTCCATAGCGATCACATGCCCCGCGAACCTGCCTCTCACTACGGCAACTTGCTTCATTTACTTCGCGAGAGAAACTCTGGAAATGCGGTAACCCCATTTTATGTTCCGCGGCTTTGAAAGGACCACAATGAGCAAGCAAATTGGGAACATACTGTCGCAACAGGATAATACCGTTCATTTTCGGGGTTGTAACACATTTGAAATAGCTGCCGGATTTTAATCACCCATCTGATTCTTCTACGTAAACTGGCATTCAGTGATGACACTGATGACGGTGATGAAATCGATTCAGAGAGTGAAATCCCAGCCCACGTAGGCCTACTTCTTATCGACGTAGATAGGTCATGTAAATGTGTAACCAAGCTAAACAAAGCTTCAGAGCCAGATTCACATCCCCCCTCCGCTTTTATGTGAGAAAATTCCTTCTCTTGCTGACTTTACTCTGACAAATAATTATGGCTTCTGAAAAAACCAAGCCAGGTGAAATTACGTGAAGCTCATTAACAACTGCTACATTTCATTGACTGTTTTTCTGTTATTTTAAATGAAGCCCTTAACAAACAAACAATGACAGAATTGCAATCCACCCAATAACCTCGTTACTATATCGATGTGCCCAGAGGAAAAGTATGCACATGTAAAGCCAATAAAAACATTGAGCAAAATTGTTTAGAATTGTAGGATATCACTCGGATTAAAGGGGAAAAAAAAGCAATGAACAAACAGCATAGGTATCAGTCATGTGATGGATTAAAATGGCACAATTAATGTCAAACAAATTCTACTAAATACTATGCATTGGGTGTATTATGCAAGACTAAATAGCCAATTTAATTAGTAATAAGTACCTAGTGAAAGTACCTTGATTGGCATGAACCTGAAGAAAATTGCAGCTGTCTGTGTTAACATGAACATGACTTAAATGCTCTAGGTGGAGGAAATTAAGCTCTTTATGAGCAAGACAATTACAACAGGATGTTCTTCAGTCACAGATTCTGGAAGCTTTCTTTTCATACCCAATTATCCCTTGGATCTGGGGGGGGGGGTAGACTTGCATTTGTGGTATGTGCTGCCACAGAGACCAGTGGGCTATAGGGCCCCACTTTCTCGCATTCACTCTCTCACACAACTCTTTTTGAAATCCCTCCGCCCCGAATCAATGAGACATCGGTTTTCCCATCAATGGACATTATGGCGGACCGGATGGCCCAGCCCGTTTCCGTTCAGTCATGGCCCGCCGCACTCCGCCTGTTGCCGGGAAACCAGCTGCATCCATCACTCCTGCACATCTGACAGAGGAGCCACGGAAACAGATGGGAGAAAGAGACACAAAGACAGATGAGTGGCCTGCAAGTAAACATTTAAACATACGGGGAGACGGGGAGAGTGCAGCCCAGAAATAAACACAGGTGGATGGAAGGAGACACATCTCCTTGGGGTCTTCCACAAACGAAAGACAAAACTAAAGTCACATCTACAAAATGCATTTGGGACTAAAACACACCAATCGATAGATACAACTATTTAAATCAACAATGAATAACCAGTAAGCATACAATTATTTTGGCATCTTAGGTATATATTCTAAGCACTTACATTTATATTCTAAATATGCAGAACAACAAAAGAATGTACATTGTTTACTGCAAAACAACCTACTGTATGCTTATGCCTATTCAGGTTACATGAACCTACAAAAACTCCTGTAATTCAATTAATAGTGCACTGTACTACCAATGCAAAGAGTGTGGGTTAAAATCCCAGTGAGCACGCATATATTGTTCCCGTTTCCTTTACTGCAAGTCTTTCTGGATAAACGTATTAGATAGATATGAAAGCCTGCAATAAACACTGCTGGGAAACCTTTTTAAAATGCAGGCAACACAATTTCACATGATTTGTGCTGTAGTCTAGTTATAAATCTCAAAATTGAATACTCAGTCATTACTCCTAATATCTAAGGCTTTCCATAGCTGTGTATCTATTCTTTTTTAGGATTCTTTAATAGCCCTATAGGATGCTGGCTACTCTGCTAATATCCAAGAGTAAGGAATTCAGATGCTGTCCCAGCACCATTTCCAACAGATGCTACATACGAAAGCACTGACTCAACCTAACCCTAGCTGTTGCACTATTTTACACATTGTTACCACCACCCCTGCCTCCCACAATCAATGCTGAAGAACGACCTCCACTTTTTCCTCCAAATGACATGCCCAAATTTATAATGGATTTTTATGACATGGAAAACAGAATTAGCACCGCTGTAGGGCAGCTACAAATTAATAAATTGACACAAAAATAAATAATTACAACTACACATTAGCTGATAATTTAAATGACTAAACTGGAATGAATAAGCAGTTGTGTATTTTTTGTAAAATCTATACACTGCGTTTTTGTTTTCCTGCTTCTGTCCATCGGATTCTGACAGCATATTATGAAAATTTGAATGTCAGAAGATGATAAAAATCCCTATCACAGAGTCACGGGGTCTGGTGCGCTCACAGGCAGCCCTGATGCTGGCCGACGAGATGGACACTCGTACTCCCATTGAGACCCATAATCAGACGTAATCATTTTTAAAAACCTACCTCTCATACTGTCCATTTACAACCAGATATGTGACGCATGCAGAAGTGAGACGGGTGACACCTGATGACCACCCCCCCCCCCCCCCCCCCAGCCACTATTGTGCCCATTCCCCTCAGTCCCCCACCTTCCACCCCCAAACCCTCACTCCTATCTCCCCTGGACCTGTGATTGAGGTTATTTGTGCTGTCAGCGCCTTGCAGAACTGGCTCCAGGCTCTGCATTGACAGGCAAAAGACTGACAGTCAGGCTTGGTGTGGGGGGGTTGGTGGGGGGGTGGTGGTGAACACAAATTAGACAAGCAGGGCACAGAGAGAAGATGCACTCCTCCATGCCTCACTCCAGGCACCCAAACATGTCCCCCGAAGCAATTGCCCCCCTCATAAGACAAAATCCTCCACCCCCTAGTACATACCTCCCTGTCCTTTCGCCCTATAATGGCCCCATGACACATTAGGGGAGGATTTTAATTCCTATCCCTTTACCCACATCTGAAGCACACAGCAGTGGCTGGGCTGGGTACCAGCCAATGAGCTTAAAATGGGGCCTTCACCTTGGTCAGGAGCTTATGGAGGACAGGAAAAGTGCAGGGGTACAAACCAGTTATTAAACCGCACGCCAATTAATCGATGCATACATTTCCTCGCAAGCTAAACGCCTCCAGCCTGTCCTTATTGGCAGGGATAATTAGTCTCCCGTTGCTGAATAACATCGGGTGTGGGGCGTGTGCCTTGGGATCAAACTGTTTACAGCTAGACACGTCCATCCACACAATAGGTCTGCAATCCGGCGGACCTTCGCAGCCAAGGGACTGCCGGATAAAGGCAGTAGCTATCGCTGTCAAAGAGCTGAGTCAGTTCCTTGCAATGTCTGGTTGTCGGTGATGGATTGGGATAAAAATTAGCCTGGGGATTTAGGAGGTTCGGCCTATCAATATTTATTGAAAGATTAAATAAATACACTATTGCTTTCCTGGCTAATTTGGTGCTCATTTCACATTATTTGCTTTGGGTTTAATTAGTTGCGATACCAAAATAAAATGTCCATTTCTTGATGGCTTAATCTTCATTTGATTGCTGTTTTATAGACAAGTCACTGGTCAACACAAAAATACAGACAGCAGAGTAAAAACTGAATGCAATACATCCATTTAAATTATCAATCAGTTAATTAATAGTAACGAGTTGTGTTACATTTATACATTAGGTTGAGGGCTGGACTTTCATTGGCCCACTTAAGATCATCAGCCTTCTTGTTTTTAAATCACTCCAGTGGATACTATTGTATGATTTCACAACATTTTACCTCATTGAAGGTAAATGTTCTTCATGAGTCCCCAGTAGATTGTACAGGCAGTCCTCGGGTTAAGAACGTTTGACTTAAGGACAACCCGCACCTATGAACTGACTACCATCCCAAGTCTATTGCATTAAAAATTCTGATTAAATACAATGGTTGGTAATAGTGAACACACACACTGCTTTGTGACGGATCTTCAGCTATGTGTCAGCATGAGGTACAGCACAGAAACATTGAAGTTTTCATTATATGTTTTTAATTTTTACAAGTTTTTTTAACATTTTATTTTTCCAATTTTTATTATATTTTATTGTTACTGCATAATTATTATTGTTCTTATGTACGATATCATTATTTTTCCTACTTAAACATGTATACGACTCAAAGACAAACTTAAGGAAAGGGATCTTGTTTGTAACCCGGGAGCCTCTACTTGTAGCAGGACCTTCTACGATTTCTCTTTGTTTCGTTGATTCTTTCCTTCTATGTCTCACTTCTGAGAGCATCATGCCATTCTGATGCTTCATGGTAAGCAGGATATTCTGGGAACGATCCTGATATCATGCATCGATTGTAAAACAGCATGAGACAAATTAATCCAAAAAGTCCATTTTCGCCTCATCAGAGACTCCTCTCGTACGTCTCAAGACATGCTTCTAATGGCTAGTGCCACACGGCAGTGAAAAGCCTTTTCGCCGATTACAGCTTTTGTTTATTCACTCTCCCATGAATCTCACACATAGGAAGCACCCAGGCAATTGTTGTTATATGTTGTTTCTTGGCTATGGATGAGAACCTTCCATAGTTGCTGCAGGCCGATCTTGGATATTCACTACGTGCATATGTCTTGTTCTCTGTGTTTTATTATTTCAATCTCTCTGTAACTTCTGGAAAAACAGCTTGGTTATATATTTTTTTTGCATTTATGATTCCTGCTGTGCCCCTGTGACTTAGGAAAAGGAAATCCCAATAGATCTACCCTCCATTGCCAGATTTCCATGTAATGGGCTTTTGTTCACCATTGTGACCAGCATGTTTTTCATAAAGTAGTTCCTATGGATCTAGAGTCATATTAAAAAAGGATTGGTCCAGGTACCAATCCCAGAGGCAGTCTGGATGAGTGGAAAATCGTCCATGCCACCAAAGCTCGAATTATGCAGCGTGGAAGAGTATCTTACAGCAGCTATAAAAATCAAGGATGATCAACATGGAGATTTTGGCAGAACGGACAGGAGATCGTTTTTGTAGACTGGTGTAGAAATTGCATCACCAGAAGCACTTTTGAAGGCGTATGCAAAGCGGGCAGTGGACAGGAAGTGTATAGGCTTCAGATATGCCACAAAGACCTAGCACTAGCTGGACGGCTAGCACGTCTTGCATTGCTGTCAACCAGAAACCAGTAGAACAAACATGCCAGCTGACCTACACCATCCATGTCAAGACAAAAAAATGGCAATTATGCTCCATGTCTCTTGGACTCCTGGCTACCATTGGCAGGCAACATATGATGTCACTTGGAAGCCCTCCAGACCCTTATGCTAAAAGCACCCAGAATCCATGCTGGCTGAACAGAGTGATTTGATTGACATAATGTTATGTTAATGACATTTTTATATATACTTCTGCCATGAGTGCTAATATTATTGCTTGAAATCTAAAATAAATTATTAAAATAAATATTTGCATACGATTTATGCAAAAAATTGATTATATCGGAATAAATTATGGAATGTGTTATTTGACGGAGAGGAATCAGGATATAAAGATAGTCGTGGAATACATATTGCGTGTAACTGTCCCATCTAGGATGTACCCCAGCCTTGGGCCTCATTCTGCCCACACTTACTCAAAATAAGTCATTACAATATTGATTATTTATACACAAAATTAGCAAAAAAAACTTGTGTTTGTGTATTGGGCATCCAAAGAAAAGAACAAATTAACATACGCCCTTCCCTAACGCGTGTGGTAATCACTAAACAGTACTGCGCATGTGTGTGTCTTTCCGCAAATAGATGCTTACAATGTGGCAACTAATAATTTTGCAACCACGAATTTTCTTTAGACCGACGATCTGAGAGTTTTTAATAGACGGGGGCGACTTCAGCAGGTAACGCAGGGACACTAGGCTGCATTTGATCGGGAGGAGAGAAAAAAGGCTTTTCATCCTCTGAAGCAGTCGACAGAAAAAAAAATTAAGAACATTTACTGCGCATTTTAATCTTGCTCTAAGTAACCCTTTTTTCCATGTATCCATGGGTGTAAAACATCTATCATGTACAAAATTCTGTCTCTATAACGGAAACGAGGTAATAAATCAAGACGTAGCCACATAAGTCAAACTCTGGAATATGAAATAACTCCATACGGTCATTTTAATTGCGAATCAGTGAGAATCACTATGACGTAGGCTTACCGGAAAAGAACCAGCAGTGATGTTATTTTACCTGTATATAAATAATGTTGCGTAACCTTAAACTACTCCCACCACATTTTAAGATATATTTGTATTTAATATGCGAAGATGTCGCAAGGTACAGGGAAAACTGATATATAGAGAAGGGTAAAATAGGTCAATGGTTAAGATAAATGACACCCCCATTACTGAAGGAATCTGTTGCGTGTTTCTCAGCCCGGGCCGATAAGTCTCGATGTAACTGAGTAGAGCCCCGTAGCTATATCTTACATTGTCCCCGCATCACTGTCCCGTTTTCAATGATCCAGGGATTACAAGCTACAAAACGGACGTTTTGTTCTCCACCCCTTCACTCCTTCCACAGCACTGCCATCCAGTGGCCACCCGGGCGTGGGAAGCATTTGTCTCGGGCCTCGTTTTCCGGCTTTCGGGCGTGATTGTATTTATAGTCTTTTAAAGCTCGCAGGCAGTTATTCTAGTAAATGTTCGCGTAACAAGTAGGCAAGATGTCGTAGCATCCGCGTCATAAACAAACACACGTGTTCAGTTTTTAGGTTTTCGTGACTTTAGATTTTTTGTGAAAAACAAGCACATATTTCGGTTCGTGTTTCTGCGTTTACCGTTATTCTTTTTCATATAACCTCCTTTTAGAACATTACAATAATTTAGAAACATTTGTTCTACGGGTGGGGAGAAATGTTCTTATAGCCTACAGAAAATTTTACCTTTTTCATTTGCCAAAAGTCACAGTTTATAATTGTACTATTAAAATATAAATACATTAAACACACAGCATGTGTTTACAATTTACAATACTGGATATATCATGGGTTCTCTATTAGCTTTTTAAAAAAATACTGTATAGTAACTATGTGCAAAGATACTTGGACAAAATCTACGGCACTGCATCAGCGGAACGTACATCCAAGTTACCCGTTTATCTTTTTCTGTATTGAAATAAACATGAATGTTATTTGCAGTAACAAATCAAAATAAATGCTATTTAATTAAAGTAGATAGATCCCGCGACCCTGCATAGGACAAGTGAGTATGGAAAGCGGCTGGATGGATGACAATATAGATATAGTTGTGCGAAAGGAAGCTTTTCTAAAAAAAAATTAAAACCTAGGAAATCTGAAATAAACATTATGTTAACGTTTTTTAATCTGGAAAATATACCGTTTAAATTCTTTAAATATTAATCACGGAAATGGTTACGTAGTCGCTTTTAAACGTGTTTTGCTTTCTTTGTTGTCTGAGGTAAATTTATTCCGAAGCGCATCGTTGCTAGGGAACCTGACTTCGTCTGCACCAGCATATCAATAAAGCCTTGAACTCAGGTTCTACGCAAATCTCCCACCTTATAAGGCTGAGTAAAATAGTGTTTTTCCTGAATAAATAATAATAATATGTATCCCTTTAAATCTTCGCGACCCTAATCATATTTTATAAGGTCTATCTGGACAGGTATTCTTCTGGAGCAGTCTTTGTTCATTATTTGATGTAAAATTTAATTTAATTTATGTAATCTGTAGATACGTGCATATGTGTTTCCTGTGCAGTGTTCGGTATACAATATGTAAATATAAAATATGTAATTACCCGGTATTTTTCCTACATCTTTATTTTGTTTGATACTAATAAAAAAAGATAATAAAAATATGAGGTACAGCAAAAGATCCATGATCAGTATTTAAATGAACTAGCATATATACCACGGAGCTCCCACGGCACGTGGATATTAGGCCTACATCAAACAGTTTAAATTGTCATAATACGCAATAATATAAGATGTAGCATTTTTTACTCTTTTCTTTGGATGCAGTTTTAACATTGGTACATTTCTTGTTTTACACAAATTACATATATTTAACGATAATATTAATTGTTAAGCTATGTCTATATATATAATTTGTAAATCGTAGTGTAATAAATTAGATTATATTGACTTTGGTTTACCGGTATCCACTTTTAACTGAGTAATAGTTTGTTTAAGCTATTCGTGCATACAGAATAGCGTGTTAATCAGTTACATATTACCTGTACTTTAAAAATAAATGTAAGGAAATGTATATACCTAAGTGCTTTAGATATATTTCCACTATGGTTGAGCTTTTCCGTTTTATAGCTAATACTGTAATGTTTAGGAAATGGGTAACAAATAACAAAAAGCCAAACGTACCAAGGAGACGCCGATCTGTGCTGGCAGACTCCAAAAAATACAAACATGACACATTTTTTAAGTATACATAAAGTGATGCACAGCGATGCCTGCCTTTGTATTTGTTAATTAATATATAACCGGTTCCTGTTCAAAAATGTTTGGGTTAGGTTCCTCGAAACCATAACGCTAGGTTTTTCGTTGGTTCTACCTTAAGTTGTACCTTAACGGTTTGATGTGTTCTCCGAAACGTCCTTAGCTTGGTTTGTTGGTCGGAACCACTCTTAGCTACCATTTACTGATGTTGTCAACTCAAACTGCTTGTGGCCCCCACTGTTCGGACCGCACGCACCTGAAATGTGCGATATGCTGTTAAGCAATATGCACTCTATTAATACAACAGGTGAGAGGGGGGCGATACGACAGATATCGTAACATCACAGTGGGCACACATACAACACATTGTGAAAGGCTGTGATGTAAGAGAGTTGTTTATGTCATTAATGATTAAGAAAATATTTCATCATTTAAAATAAGACTACCATCGTTGAGATTACACAGTTTCACAACTAAACATAACTAAAAATAATAACTGATCAATATGATAAACTGATTCTGTCTGATACATGACCAAAATCTTCTTTAGGTATATGATTCGTCCTCGCGCTCCGCATGCGCAGCAATTCCTCAGTAATGCGCGTATTCGTAATAAAAGATAAGGATTGCGCTGTTGATTATGTATTTATTTACTGGGAAAGAGGGGCGGTTGGCTATTTCCCAATCCCCTGGAATACACGCACCTTTCCTATGTGCCAAAGTCACAGTACATCAAAACTCTGGCTCATGAGGTTCACAAGTCGACACCGCAGGGTCATTTAAATATACGTCTAACGTATTTCCCCCAAAAAACACCTAGAATAGTCCTTGGTATAGTCAATGTAGCACTTTGGACATTCTCTAATGTTAGGGCAGTATTACAACTATTTTTCGGCTGTTGTGCAATTGCTCGTCCCAATATCAACGACATGCACACATATTAGTGCACACAGGTGTTTTATAGAACAAATAAAAATAAAATGGTGTGATACTGCATCATGGGTAGGCGAGTTCGTCCACCAATCGGCGAAAATCATATTTACGGTTAGATGATTAAGATTGTTAATTTTACATTTTACTTTTAAGTTCCGATTAATGAAATATTGTGAAGAATTCCTGCTAAGTTTATATATATATATAAAAAAAACACCACATTCTTTCATGCAGCAGTCACGCAATTACTGCATAGAGGGAATAATCGATTCTTGAGCCATTGATGTCAACCAATCGGCATCATTCGCCTAGTTACGGCACTTAAGAAGCTCTCCCTTAAAAAAAGAACCTCTTAAAGGCAGGGCTATTCACGGTCCTGATTTTCCAGCATTCCATTACCTGTGAGCCAGGTGTGAAGCCTCTGTGGCCAATCAGAATCAGTAATTATTAAACTAATTACCCGTGAGAACTGCCCTTCAAGTCTTCGTAAGACTCAAGAGTCATCGTTATCGGGGAACCTAGCTTTGAACAAGATGAATTTAGGAATTATACAGACATGGGTAGGCTATTTTGTAAAATTGCTGCCTTTCAACACAATTCTTTCGATATAATAATGTACCATATACAGTTCAACTTTGATTTTAAAAGCTTCGTTTTAATATTTAATATTTCGTGGTTCTAGGCAGTATGTCTGTTACCAAGGCTATCCTTGTAATGTAATCGTTTTAGCCTATTAAGCGAATTATTCTCATAATTTTATTGACATTAAAATTATGTTGAATATATTACAATTGCGCTTTTAAAAAACAGCTTTTCATCACGCATCCACCAATATATTTAACTATAGTACTGATCTAGCCTACCTATACAAAAAAAAATAAAACACAATCAATACCATGAAAATAAAACCATACATTTATTTTTTAGTCACCTTAACAAAAAACTTTTTAAAAAGCGTGTTTAAACATAAAGAAATTACGAAAACTTCGTACTTAATATTTTTTCTTGAATAAATGAGCAATTAGTTTAACTAAATCTGTTGAGTAGACCTATACTTCGGGAAATACAAGAATACGAGGAATTTTCGGTTGTTTATTTTACCTTTTCTTTGACAATTCTTTGACAAGATAATTATATTCTATTTATTAAAATCTTCATACTACAGTGAATTAAAGGATGCATATATAGTATATAGTTAAATGTATTAGTTTTGCAGTGAGAAACCCTACCTATTGTAAATCCCTATAGTTATAGAAGAGGTGAAAATTAAATAGCTCACATAATTTAGTTTCTTGGAATAATATATATATATTCAAACCCTTTCTCTAAGTAATTAAAGGTATATAAAGGAATAATGAAATAATTTAATACTAAGTAAAATTCACTGTTACATTAAACCAGGGCTCCAAACTATATATTTTTGGTGGTGATAATGGCAAAATGGTAGTAGCAAGCCTATTTGATCACAAAAATTATATGTCAACATGAATACATAAAATTTTTGATGGGTAGCATAAGTCAGTGGAAAGAAAGACATTTTGTGGCCACTTTATCAGGTACACCTAGTACCAGGATCCCCTGTTTGCTCCAGATGAATTACGCCTTCGGAGAAACATTTCTCTTTAACCATTGTCCTCTGACCTCCCATGTTTTCAGCAACAGAACTACCTGCCGAATGGATGTTTCTTTATACATCACACATTCTCTGTAAATGATAGACACTGTAATATGTGAAAAAGCAAAGGATGGTGGCTGTTTCTGAGACGCTGGAATCCCCACATTCTAATCGCTGATTCTCATGATTTCTATTCTTAGGTCAAACAGTAAGTGAACCTCTTGATCCTGTCCACATACAGTATATATATATATATTCAGTGGCAGCCACTTGATTGGCTGTTTGGTACAGCAGGCTGTTTGCGTTAACGAGCAGGTTTACCTAGAAATTGGGTGCATTGGAGTTTATGATCTGACACAGTTAATCATAAATTCAGGATGCTTTCAGTCATTGAAGTCCAGGGATACAGATGTGGGATTTTATATTGCAAGAACATCTGGCTACAAAGAGAATAAATCACACTGCTTCAACTGTGACAACCCCCGCCACCCATACTGACAACACAAGCCCCCCCGACACACACACTCTCTCTCTCTCTCTCTCTCTCTCAATGCTTAGGGGGATATGTCAAAGTCAGGAATAACCTCCATCTATCCATGTTCTATATATTCAGGGTATGAATGGTATTATCATTGAAAATTAACCACATATTATTTCGTATATTATTTACAATCGACAATTTGCGTGTAACGGATACAATCTGCACTGGGTCTGTTTTTGTCTGGTCATCAGTATAGATATTTGAGCGTAATTATTACAATTATAATTCAGAAGGTTAAGAGTCATGTACAGATAATGGAGAAAATGCTTTTTATGTTAAATGACAAAGAAATACTTTTAAACCAATAAAGGCAGGCTTTACAGATCTGAATTTGGACTTGCTTAATTGCTACGCAAAATTCAATTATTACATAACATACAAATACTAAATGCAATGTATACAAAAACGGATCTACTCAGGAGGTAGATTTGCTTAGATTCTGGCGTCATAGATACACAGAATGCTCAAAATCCAAATTATTCTTTTTGTGCACAAAGACACACATACTGTGACAATGTTACATCTTCAGCCATTTGCGGAAAACGCTGCTGATTAGCATGCAGTCTGCTGCGTGTCCACAGGCTCTCATTTCTTTCACAATCTCGCTGTCCCTCTCTACATTCCTTTTTTACCGCCCCCTGTTGGGCTCCATGTGGTACAACATACAGAAAGATATCATTGATCTTCAGCGATTTTGTTAAACTAATTTGATAAACTTCTCAATAATGTTTACTTAAGAAATTGAACTGCATTTTCTTTTTCTGATTTCAACCTGCCTCTATAATTTTGTGTGACAATCATGACTAGAATAACCATTAAAAAATGGATGGAGGAACGGATGGAAGGATTATTATTTTATGTGCTATACAACCATAGACTGCTGGTCATTTTATACCCTATTTTAGTGTTTAGTAAAAGTAGCGGATATATTAAAGTGATTCACCATGCTATTCACACAACATAAAGTAAACTGCGATAGCTCTAATTTAGTGGACCACATAAGCATGAGCATAAGCTCCAAACACAATTTTGGGAAGTTAACTTTTATTTCTTTGTTTTCTCCCCCGGTTTTTTTTTTTTTTTTTTTTTTGCTCGTTAGCAAATAAACGGGGGTGGGGGGCATGACGGACGCCGTTTCAGCTGGAAGCGCTAAAAACAGCATGAATTTCTAAACCTCACTAATAAAGCCTTAAACACCCACTGGATGAAAAAACAGAGCCCCCCATAAAACAGAGGCGGTCAAGCAATTACCAGCATGAGGAGAGTGAAAGTGATTTAGATCCAGCTCCACTTCTCTGCACTTAAGTCTTTCACATAGCATAGCAATTTAGACTGGGGAAAACCTTCGCTGTAAGAACGATGACATATTAAAATCACATTCAATCGGACTGAAGTGATTACAATAATTATATATTTATATTTTAGTTGTTTTATATGTAAGATACTTATTCATATTAATTATTTCGTAGTGCATGCGTAAATCTCGCTTGCACAATTAGTAGGCTACTAATATTTGGCCGTTAGAAACCCTTTCCGTTTTGATTGACAGATGAAAAGTTCAATTAATACCACGGATGTGCAAAATTATTATGAAATAGGCATTCGTCTGTAAAATTGCGTAGCAAGTCATTGTAAAAATCTGTCAGTCAACCCATTAGGCGGCCGCCTAGGGCGCCTTCTTCTGAGGTGGCGCCGACTTTTCAAATCATGTCTCAGATGGGGGGGCTCCGCCGGTGAAGCTTGCCTAGGGCGTCACATGAGCTTCGACTGGTACTGGTAATACTACAGAAGATACCGTCTTAAATGACTTGCTAGCCAGTTATCCATTAATTCTAAAATTCAATTCACGTCACGAGTGAAAGAGTAGGCCTACACTAAAAGACATATAAAGGTACGTAGCTACAACTTTATTATGCATTTGCATAGAAGATTTTAACTAAGATGTAATGGAAGATGACATTATTTTTTAAATTATCAATATTATATAAGTTGTCCTTTCATTCAAAGCTATAATTTTACTTATCTATTGGATATATTGGTTATTTTTAAGAATGTCATTCTTTTTAAAGAACTTTTTAGAGACCTGGGGTGACTTTCTCGAAACATTCTTAAGTCTACGTCGTTCGTAAGTTCTACCTTAAGTTGTCAGCGATTTTGCCTCAGCAACGCGCGGATTCGTAATGAAACATAATTGATTATGTATTTGATTATGTATTTATTTGTTGATTATGTATTTATTTGATTGGGAAGGAGGGGGGATTCTGCCGATATTGAGATGTACGCATTCCCCAATTTCCGACACCCCTTGAATGCACACACCTCTCTAAATGTGCCAAAGTCACAAAATATCACAACTTTGGTCCACGAGATTGATTAGAGTCGACACTGCAGATTCATTGACATATTTGTCTAATATATTTTCCCCAAAAAAGCACCCTAGAATAGTCCATAGTAATCAGCACGTAGGACAGTAACTCAAATTTTCTTTCGGCTGTTGGGCCATTGCTCGTCCCTATATCAATGACATGCACACATATTGGTGCACACAGGTGTCTTATAGAACAAACAAAAATAAAAGGATCATAGTACAATCTGGAGAGTCGGGTTCGTGCACCAAATAGGCGAAAATCGTATATTTATGGTTAGATGATCCAATTTGTTAATTTTATTTTTATCTTGGCCCAATTCTGATTTATGCAATATTTCGAAGCATTCCTGTAGTAGCCTATTATATTTATAAAGAACACCACTTTCTCTCATGCGGCAGTCAAGCAAGCTGCTACATGGTGGGAATAATCAATTGTCAAGCCATCGATGTCAACCAATCAGGTGTTCCAGTGCCTATTATGTTCGCTTTTAAGAAGCACTCCCTTAAGCAGCCTCTTAAGAGATTGTTCGGGAAACAGACGTAAGGAAAGAAATATCTTTCATATAACATATATCTTTAGAATCTTTGTAAGACTCAAAGAGTCATTGTTATGAGAAACGCACCCCTGAACCTGCAACCAAGTAGGCCTACAAGGTTGTCTCGTAAGAAAATTCAAAGAGAATTTATGTCAGATTCCTTGGTCAAGGCTGTACCAGTAACCAGGCCCGTTTTTGAGACGGGGACGTGTGAGCCAAATTGTTTCGGGGCCCCAGCTGATCAAACTTAAACCATGTAATGAAAATCTTTGTACTTGGTACTCCTGGGTCATTGTAATACAGATGCAACTATAATGAAGAATAATAACTTAACAGTCACTGACTGTCTACAGCGTGACCTGTCTGGAAAAGCTTTAGATTATGTCACATGACCAAGACAGGATTTAGATTAAGCATATTTCCAGTACACATTTATAGTAGGGGTGTAACGGTAAACAACACTCAGTTCGATACAAATCACTGTTTTGGTTCACGGTTTGGTGCAATTTTGGTACAGCGGGGAAAACAGAATTTGTCTTAAAATTATTTATTATTAAACACTGCAAACACGATTAGGAACAGCTGCAATCCAAAGACATAATAATAGTAGGCTATAATAATAATAAAAATAAAACAATCATAATGAACTAAATCGTGTGTTCTCTAGCGTTAAACACCACCATATATTGCCTATGGTTATTTTTCAACATGGTCTGAAGTAAATGCCATGTGGAGACTAACATAGGCTACAGGGGCTGTTTGTCGTCTCAAATGACTTACTGTAGCATGTTTGCTTTTTTTCCCAATAGCATACTCGAGTTCGGTACAACAGAACCAACGTTCCTGGTCTTATCAACTATTCTCTCTCCAATGGTGGTGCGCTTTATTGGGAAACCAAAATGTTCCCCAACTGCTAATTATGACTGACTGTTACCAGCATTACCCGAAACCAACTCAAATCCACAATTAGCATAATACTTTCGTGTTGAATATCTACTTAAGAATTTAGGTTCCGCCCGCATCAATAAATACAGGCTATTCATTCGTTTAACTCATACTGAACCAAAAATGACGCACCAAACGGTAGGGCTACGTGTACCGTTACAGCTCCAACAAAATGACGTATTCAGATTAATTTTAGCTGCATATAATCAATGAAAAAACACATTTAATAACCTATTAGGTATATGTAGCCCATATAATAATCTTAGCAAGCCTCCCTCGATAAATTAGAGGGGGAAAGAAATCTTTATTTGAGACGATATTATATAGAACTATACTGAGTTTTTTTTTCCTTATGTAAGAATTTATTTCAATGGTTTAATTCACGTAAGGAACATGCCCTAGTGGAAATTCCAGTACATCTTGTTAATTGGTTTCAGATGGGTTTTGGGCATCTGCACTGGTATGTATTAGTCACAATGAATGTATACAGACTCATGTAAGTAATACTTTCTAGGCTAGTGATGAGTATAGTCACCAGGGATGAGTTTAATGAAAACATCGTATTGTCATAATCTCAATTAATTCACAAATGCCTCAAAACATTTCATAGCTAACCTGACACCTGATCCATCGTCATTAATTAAGGTGCAACCCTGTCCGCTCATTTTTCATGTTTGCCTGCTCTACCTTAAATTAGCGGACACACCATATGGCATATGAAACGTCATAAATATGCGCATTCAGAATAACAAATCTAGCAAACTGTGGGTCCAGTTGTTTTAAAAATATGTAGTACAATATAATACTGCGTATCGATTAGGCATATATGCCACTATCGATAAGGGGATCTGATAGTTAAATTGGGTGTCTGACAGCCATTCGTCCCTGGTTTAAATTCCCGCCGTCTTTGCTGTGCTAACGATTTATGAAGCGAATCGACAGACGAAAACCAGCCGAAGAATATAACCCCGATGTATAACCTCTTTCCATTCTGAAAAGTGAACAGCGTACGGAAACCCTGGAACCGATTCCCGGAAAAGGACTATGTCGGATGCCAGTATAAAAAACTAATTTTCTGAGTAAACATGTTTATATATGTAATGGTTATGAGAAAATACCGCTGCGGCGATTCTTGTAAATGATGGACAGTTTCGCTGTTGATTCTTTAATCATCCATTGAGGATGCTTTCTGGTAACCTCTGACAGGGGCAGAGTTACCAAATACGCAGATCAAAGTTATTATTAAAACGGATTACAAACGCTTTCAAGAAGTGCTCGTACTTCTCGCGCCCCAACTCATTAATCCCTAAAATTAATCTATTGGGGAAACCCAAATTCAGAAGAAGGAAAATAATGATCTCTCCTTCTCCTAATTATATTATATTGATAATGATAATGACATTTTTTTCAAATAAATAATGTTTACGTTGTATCGTTATTATTACCAATTTAAATGTTTTTGAATCGGAAACGATTTATGAAAAATGTATGCAACTGAACTGACTGTGAAAACCAATAATATCATAGCTAAGCTATCTAAGACATGTCATCTGTTCCCAATCAGGAATGACAGGTTAATCATATTTAAGAGGCTTTAATTCATGAACTAGGCTAAATGGAAAATACGTGACACCAGTGCTATGTTATACGGCTTAAAGGAAAATGTACACGAATTTGGTTCTTATCTTATTTAAATCGTTGGGGCGTTAACCAAAACAAAATCTTCTATTCATCGAGTGGGCTAATTTTCATAATATTTGCGTCAATCGTTCTGTCAGGCGTTCATTTACATTGCAAAGAAAAAGTTTCTTGGCACAAAACTGGATTTAACAGGGCAATAAAACAATCACAACGAGGAGTTCCTTTTTGCGCAAAGTAAATTCAGTTTCGCCTTTTGTCCAAACTGCCGCCTTTAGTACTGTGTTTTGGGTTTTTTGCAGGGATGTGTTATGGCCATAGAGATGTTTTTTTTTTTTTTAAACAAAAAGCTATTTTATAACTTTAAACTATATTTTATATAACAATAAGCATAACTTGTTCCAACTTAAAACTTTAAAAAGGATTGTAGTCATTCGCATCATTATACATATGCGAGGTATTTTACTACAGGTTACTGGTATATTTTCTTACAGATGCACCTCGAAGATAATAGCATTCGTACCCATGTATTTCGACATATAACCTCATTCATTTTTTATTAAAATGTTCGAAATCGTGAGTCTTAGAAAGAGTTAAAGGGACCATGACTTGCTTATTTAGTACGTGATGCGTCATTAAACTGAGGGAAATGTGAAGCTGCGAACGCTCTTCTCTTCCATTTTGTCGAATACGCATTTGAAAGCAGTATTTGCATACCCAAGATGGCCGCTACCTTAGTCGCACATGTTTACTGTTGGAGGAATAGGTGTATTGTGCCCCTAGGAATTAATTTTAAAACATTTAGTACTTGATAATTGTTTAGATGACCAACCAGAGAGGGAAGGTCGTTCAATTTCTTAAGATAATTTAATTATCAATTCAATAGCGCTCCCGTTTTTAATGTAGGCTATTGTATGCCGTTGTTTCAGGGTGTAATTGTTTATAGATCTGTGAAATTAATATTTGGATAATTGTCTTCTCACGTACCTCATTTAGTCGAAAACTATACTAGCGAGAAGAGCATACAATACGTTCGCGACCACATCCCACAATCTCTGCCTCCATTTCACGCTTTCCGAGGGCAGGCTATTGCCAGTTCTTTACGTTCCTTGTAGATTTGCCGCTAATTTTCGGGTTAAGCGAAAGATTTTAATGGCTCTTTAGTGAAAAGGTTTGCTTCGCAAATTTGTGTGTGGCATTGCTTAATTTTAATTTAGTTTTAATTGAGTTCTTAGCATTTTAAACCGTGTCGTCCTAACGAATACTTCGTAGGGTAATAACATTTAGACTATAGGCTAAAACTATAATACTCGACTAGGCACTGGTGAATTTCTGTGCTTCATGTATACCAATATAGATCTAATTAATTTCATTAACAAATTTGTAGTCACTTATAAAACATAATTATTCAAGTCAAATTGCATAATTCAAGCATCGCATATGGAAATCAGACCGCTAATATCCTGGGGCTTACTGGCTGGTAACTACACTTGAGACATTAAGAAGATAAATTCTGCTAGTCCTATATTATAAAATGTACAAACATATATTACAAAACATACATTAGAACATAAATTTAGCTTCATTAGGCTACATTCTTGGCCAAATAACGTGTATAAGTGTATACTCAAGTGTATACTCATATTCACCCTACAGGCAATACCCAAGTAATAGTTGTATACGTTAAAGTGTGGAATGGATATTAATTAAAGAACGTTAACATAACCCTTCAAGACCTCTCTGAATGTGTCTTTTGTTTGGCTAAAACAGATGTTTTTAATGTAAATTAAATAGCCTAGTACAGATAGTATTATGGTAGGCTATTTAATCTCCAGGATGCTGAAATAATAATTTAGTAATCAATTGTAGAATTCATTCATTTTAACTAATATACCAACTCAGAAAAGCTGTTTAAGGGCCATTTTAACTTGGAGAATATGTTTTCCTCTTTAAATCCCATCTTCCTATATGTACCAGGGGTGAGTTTCCCGAAGCGTTCTTAACGCTACGTCGTTCTTAAATTCTGTCTTAAAAGATAGAACTAACGAACGACGTAGCGTTAAGAAGGCTTCGGGAAACTCACCCCAAAATGATACACATATCATTTATCTTGCAAAGGTGAGAGAATGTTATATGGCAGTTGTTCAGAACTATTGCAATATAGTTTATAAAAAACAGAATGAAGATGATACATATATTAATAAAACTGGCTATACTGGACAAACTGGAGCAAATGGGTTGATAACGTCTAAGTGACGTTTCTCGAAATGGTTGGTAGTGTTGAAATATTTTAAAAACCTAGCGGAAATCCACAATGAGGATATATCCATGTCAGTCCCCCAAACACATAAATACCGATTAACATTTGTCTTTCAGTGAGACGTCACGTACCCAGTAAATCATTCAGTTGCGTATACTCGATGCTTAAAAGATTTAGTTTGCAAACGATACGACGTCGTCAGTACAGCGTTCATAAATTAATGGTTTTCAATTAAATAAATAATGAAGTACAAAAGTAGCCTACATATAAATGTAAGCTAGAGTGATTGCGATGTACGTTATTAAACATTAATTTGCGCTATAACAGCATTTCTAAAGATAATCCCTGGTCTTTCGAAGATTTCTTTGCTTAAGTGATGCCTGAATGCATGCATTATTGCTTATATGCATGCATTATTGCTTAAAAGCTGCATGCAATCCTGAAAATTCACCAAGAGCCACTTGTTTGCTGAGATATTGTGGGGGGAGTAAAGTGGGGCAGCTTGTTTGATAAAGTGGGTCAATTATTTACAACTAAAGCAAAAACGTCTTGTCCAAACACAAACTGCATGCCAAGAATAGTTCCACGTTACAATGCAGCGGTAATGGCTATCATATCATTCCAGTCCATCCATACATGCGTCAATCCATCCATGCATCCATCCATTTTATACAGCCTACCCGCTAAAGTATGTTCAAACTACAATATGTACACAAATTTAAATGCAATGAGTTCAACCAGTTTCAATACAGTCCACGATTATTGCAGCATTTCAGTTTTAACTCTTTAATTTAATAAAATATTACATGTATGCAGAAACATATTGGTACACCCATGAACGCCTACGTAAATTTCTTTCTGCGATGTGAAGCATTCTTTGCAAAATAGAGGCATCATCATGAACTACATCTCCCTCACACAGATTAAAATATTGTTTAACATTGTTTATGTGCCAATTTACGTTTGGAATCTTTACGTTGTGAGTCACATCTAACTGTCAAGTGTGTGACATAGTTCAGTGATAAAATTACTGCTTTGACCCCTTGCCACCCACGCCCCCCGATATCTACCGTGGGGGACGTATGAGGACCGATCCCCTGAAATATATTTCCAACTACGCCCCTGGTAAGAATATTTAATACTCCAATTCTCCAGAAAGAAAAACACTGCGCCGTTTTGCCCAAATTTTCTGGTTAAGTGATGCAGTAGCCATTAATCAATTAAATTAAATTAAATAATAAATCAAGCAAACAAACAAATAATAGATAGATAGATAGATAGATAGATAGATAGATAGATAGATAGATAAACACTTCATAATACGTGTATATACCATGCTTTACTTTTACGTAACTCTTCTTGGCAGTTGTTTAGTTGTTTAGTTACTTCTCCAAATGAAATGCCAAACAGTATGTGTTTTCACACACACACACACACACACACACACACACACACACACACACACACACACACACACACACACACTACCTTGAAAGACCTACCAGAATCAATCAACTTAAGTCAGACATATAAAAACAATGTAGGGGTGGGTCAGTAACAGATTTGGGGTGAGTTTCCCGAAGCGTTCTTAACGCTACGTCGTTCTTAAATTCTGTGTTAAAAGATAGAACTAACAAACGACGTAGCGTTAAGAAGGCTTCGGGAAACTCACCCCTGGTTTTGGCTGTTTCTAACCAAAGGTTAAATGGTCAATTTAACCCAACAGCTACTTTACATAAAATCCCCTGTCGATCTTCATAAATTCCTATATATTTTTTTCTATACTCAAGACCAGATGGGCCTAAGCTTAAAGCAGAATGGAAGAAAACGTATAATGAATCTTCCATAAATATATTTGTTCCATTGCTCCGTAAGACATTTGTTTCACGTTAATTATCAGTCCGAATTTATAACATTTGACGATTTTAGTACTACAGAAACAGGTCAAAAGGTGGAACATAATGTGCTCAGTTACATCTTATTGTTTGTCATTTTACATCGGTAGTTAACTAGTTAAGTTTCCACCGGCTAAACTGTGTCATATTTTGCTACAATGGAATGGTGCATCACCGCCGGAGGAGAATCGAATACAAGCGGTGAATGAGAAACGAATCGTGATCATTGTTGAATAATACAATACTGCCTTAATTCTTGATTATTTAGGTTAAATTGTATTAATATTGAACTGGCCAGTTGAGCCATTTCAGTAAAAGTCATCGCAACTCGTAAAATATTTTAATATTCGTTGAATTTTGTTTATATGATGATAAATCTACTATCCTAAAACTTAATGTAATCAATTTTTAATAATTATTTTAAACGCAATATATCAATATTTTTCTAAAATTCGCACATTATAGGCTTATTATATATGGCTGTACCTTAACATGAAGAAGAAGTGAAACAAGAAATCTATTATATTACAATAAAATGCTTGCGCTGATTGTCTCTGGAGCGCGGGTATATAAGCCTAATAGAAACGCCCTACACCTGCGCGGAGCCCGCTGGTATCTTATTAATGAAGGAGGGCAGTTCGTAGTGTCTATACGAAGATTGAAAAGGCGGAAATGAGCCTAACCGTCTATATTCACTTCATTTTAGAATGGAGGGTTATTCTGTCCGTAATTTAGTCGTCGCTTTTATGTGCTTTTGATACGTGTGACATGTACTAATTGACTCTTTAAATAGCGCAGACAGAGGTTTAATTCTGTGAACATTTCATATTTCTATACATTAATTATCTTGGCGCTGATTTTGCGGACCCATTTTCCTTTGCTTACCAATGCCGAGTCGATGCTTTTGTAGATCAAAGGAGGACATTTTTGCTTTATACAATAGCATTGCTTCGAAATTGTCAACAGCAGTTCATTCCGTTTGGTACGTGTATTATACCTGGTAATTTAAAAGTTTACAGAACAATTTGGGTTGAATTACTGAGTGTTGATTGTGATGACGACCATATTCAAATCGGGGAAAGCGTTTATAGGAAAACTGTATAGATGTTTTTTATATGAAAAACATGCCATGAAATATATGACATATGACATTTAAATATTAAACTAAATGTTCAGAACGAATAGTGAAAACGAAACCTATTTCTCAATGACGTAAAATACGTCGTACATGAACTTAAATGAAAGTTTGCTTTGAGTAGGGCAGAGTTATTACTCTGATTAGCAAGACTCCTATCACTGTCAGGAAAAAAGTACCAATTTGTTATTTGAGGGTACAATTACTTGTCACTGGGGCTGCACCCTCAAGGGTCTGCCATTTGTACCTTAGCTGTAGGTAAATGTACCATTTAATCTAATAGGTACAGAAATGGACTCTGAGGAACATCCGTAAGATACAATCAACATTAATCTTAATGGTACACAAACGTTTCTCATAGACCATTTCTGTATTTTAAAAGGTACAATTACCTACAGGTAGGGTACAACTGGCAGACCCTTGAAGGTACAGTCCTATAACAAGCAAAGGTACAAATTGGTACTCTTTTTTCTGACACTATACTGTCGTACAAAAGCTAGGCCTATATGATATACAGCGGGTATTGTAAAATATTTTCAAGTTTTTTTCTAGGTTTTGCTGGGGGAGGGGTAAGTTCTGTTTAGTTCTATTTTAATTTTATATTTAGACAACATAACGCTTCCCATTTCAGAAAGTCAGTGTTTTCCAACTTTCAGTACCTTTGCTATACTCTCAGAAAAATGGGTACAGCCCAGGTACAGGTTTGTTCCCCAAGGTACAAACAGCACTAATGTACTCTCAATGGTACAAAAATGCTCCTCAGGATCCAATTCAGTTCCTTAAAAGATACATTTACTTACAGCTAGGGTATAGCTGGCAGACCCTTGATGGTACAACCCCAGGGACAAGTAATTGCACCCTCAAAGGTACAAATTGGTACTGTAGGGGGTGCTTATTCGTAAATGATTGTTGACAGACTGATTAGCTGGACTAGTCACCAAGAAAGCATATGTGGAAATGAATCATTTAAATGAAAAGAACATGTGTAATCCACATTAAATATGTTGTTTAACATAAATTTTATATTTTTACTGCATATACAGCAAAAACAGTGGACATGCTAATTATAAATTGATAGCACAGCTGTTCCAGAATTTCATTTGTATACAATGCAATAAGGGATTGGACGATGTTTATTTCTCTTCCTGCAGACAGGGCTACAATTATCCATTCACACTCTCCAAACCAACACCAAGGTAGTTAAGTATGGTCCAAGATCTACATTGAGATATGCAGGATTCATTTCAACTGCATACTTGTTGTCAAATGAGTAAATAGTTGAATAGTTTTTTTAATTACTGATATAGATGTTATTCTTTCAACTAGGCCAATTAGGAATTAATTTCCTGTGGTCCAGTTTTCAAAAGTTAGACCTTAGCAGACAGTAGTGCTGATGACATAAAGTAACTGGGCTTCACAATAAGTTTTATATTTAAAAGCATTTACAAAAAAAAAAAATTAAAACCCATATGCCTTGCAAGCTATAATCATATTCTACAAATAACCACAAAGAATCCTTCTTATACATAAATATAACTACGAAATACAAATCTTAATTTATTTTACAGATTTACATTTCTCAGTGATATACAAAACAGTCTAGCTGCATTTGTCTAGAATAAAAAATCATGGGCCGTATTCCCCTTTCCACACACACACACCCTTAAAGCTGAAAACTGCTTTTCCCACTCAACAAGATCAGCTGATCGTCTATCACGTGATATGGTGTTGAAGGTCAATTTTCAGCTGCAATGGAGCTGTCGGAGTTTGTGCAAGAAGGTCTTCAATACTTGGCAGATTCGGGATATTTTAACGACAAGGCATTTGCGGTTATGATAGAAGTGGCTTTTCGCAGCTTACTGCTCTCCAGTTCTGACGACACAGTCTTAGGTGAGCACCTCGCTTTACCCTTCGCCTTTGTGTGTGGGGATTTCCGGTCTCTACTCACACGTGAAGAAAAGAACATCAGAAGATAAATACGCTATAAACTCAGAACTCGTGTTGAGCCGAATTTACAGCCTCACCGAAAAAAATAATTATTCGAACAAAACCGGCGTCTTTTCATTGCAAGACCGAGGCCTTGTTTTTTCGTGCAAGCTGTTGCGGTATAGCCTAACACAATCGATTTTTCTTTACGACTTAAAATATGCAAGGATCTTACCGCTTACACGTTAAAAGGTGAAGATCGTGTTATTTGGTGTAGACTTAACGTAACAACTGATCATCAATTAACGTGCATAACTTTAGTATTTTGATTCCTGCGCGTAACTATCCGTCCGCTAGCTGCTAGTCCTTTGTTTCCGAGAAGCACTTCCGTGTGCTGCTAAGGGGACTGGCTACGTCACGATGTCACAACGTGTCTTTTTAACCCGCGTTAACAAAGACCTTATCATTATAGTAGTCGGGGCTTTTATGGAATAACGGTTGTAACCCAATGTAAATGCCCTGTCGTTTTTCTGTGATGGACAAGTGTGAACGATGCTTCTTCTGATGCGCCGTGTTTAAATCAATAGCGAATGAAGTTAAACATCAAGGAATCCTGAATAATGCGTATAGTAGACTACGAAATAATATTGCTAAAAACATATTCAATATTTTTTTCTGTATAATGTTTATGAATATAATGTATAAAAGACTATATGAACAGACGGATTTTCTCCTGCGTATGAATGCCTCTAGCTAGAGTATGAATTGGAATTTTGCTTTTGGAAAAGAGTCTTGTTTGCATTGTACATTCGCCGAGCAAACAGACCGTTCCAGCGTACATATAACAAATTAACGCGGAGAACTTGGTTAGGCTCACAGGAACTGCCTTTGTTGTACAGACAGCAATTTCCACGAGACTTAAAAGGTGATTTGCCACTGAAGCTGATTCTCATAGTGCATGTTTTAACTGATTTGTGAAAAAGGCGAATAAATAAGCAACCAAATAAATGAAGTACTTTAAGGTTAACGACCTGTATTCATTTACATGATCTGGCATTTAAAATTAATGACGTTAAAAAGAAATGCAGCGAAGAAGTCGCACATCGAGACGACTTCAACTGCAAGGGTCCTCCAGTACTGCGGCCACTTACAGACGCTCCCCAGCACCGTAATTCGCAGCATCCTTTCTGCGCTTACATGACCTTTCACGGTTTTGCACAGTCAGACCTGAACAGGGTACGCCCAGTCAGTCGCATTGGAAGAATTGATGTGAACCAAACATATATGAACCACACAGCAACCACCTAAAGTGTCTTGGGTTCATTCACCAAGCACACTGAACTAACACAGAAAACACCCAAAGAAGCAACGGTTAACCTGCGATTCACTGTCATTCTTTATAGGGTTTCAATGCCACTTTAGAACAGGAGTGTTTCAAAAATTGAAAATATACCGGAGTTATCTATACATACTAGATGGCTGGTGATTGAATGTTTACGAACGTGGAAGCATAACTTCACCGATTTAAATCCATATGGTTATTATGGGCAGTGAAGAAAAAGCATTTTTTTTATTTACATTGGAATAATTAGGTAAATGTGCCTTGGAGAAGTGAGCGTATACTTAAATCATGTACATTATTTACGGTTTAATAAATACATTTTTATGATGGCGGGTGAAACATGCATAGCTCGTTTAGTATTTCCTGAGATTTTTCTATTTTGTTTCAGACGGACCAAGAACGGTGCTTATTTCCTTCTTTTTTGTTTTAGATAATAACGAATTGAAACATATCGAGCAGACAGTTGTGAAACACTGCCATAGCGCGGTTACCACCTGCATATTGGAATGTGTCAAGCAGAATGCCGACAGATCTACAATATGGTAATGTAGTGCCTTTGCCCAATGCCAGAAATATATTAAAGTAAAAAAAAAGCACCAATTAATTTTGTTTGTATTTTTTTCAGCACCTGTCTTGAAGATATTAGGTTTGACCCTGAGAGAATAGACACTTTCTGCAGTTTATACCAGGTGTGGGCTTTTTACTAAGGGTAATCGCAGTATTTTGTCTAAACGATGCACAACACTGAATTTCTGACTTCATGATATGCATTTTCTCTAATTTTGTCTTCTAGAAACACAAAAAGGATTTGGAAAACGTTTTATCCAGGTGACTTCTAGGTTCTGATTGTGCTAATGCCAGTGTACTATTTGCCTCAGTTGTAGGTTGCTTTAAACAAAAGTGTCCCTAAAAATAAATAAATGTAAATGTGATTGCTGAATGAAATTTTCCTAACACGTATCTGGTTAGAGCAACTATGTAATTGCATTCTATTCTTCATTTGTAATTAAAACTTCAAAAACATTGTGGAAGTTCTGTTAGGCTTAAATTTTCATTGCTTATTAGTTTTAGAATGATGTTTTTAAAATAATACATTTGTGTTTTTTTTTCCTGTATTAACATTCTTATACTTTAGCATAGGTAGAGGCTTGCCACATATAAATGATGCTTCGTGGCGTCTGGAGTATCAAATAAAGGTATTTCAAAAAAATAAATAATAATAACGTAATAATTAAGCTATGAGTTGAACTTGAATAACGTTTTGTCCCCCCCGCAGAATAGTCACCTGCACAAAGTCAACCAGCCTTCGTATCTGATCACCCTCAGCACTGAGGTATAGGTTTTTCTTCAAGTTCTATAAGGCCTATTGTTTACAGTTGTCTGCTTGCCCATGTGGCAGATTCTAACTTTCTGACTTTTACAGAACAGTGGCTCGAGGTCAGCTGAGGAAGTGAATTTCAGCTGTAACATGGAGCAGCTTCAGGTACGTGCTTTACGTCTTTCATGGAAGGAAGCCAGTCCAGCCACAAATGTTCTTCATGATAATAAAATCACATTCATATATTTTTTTTAAATACTAGAGTACAAGATAAAAGTTTAGTAAAAGTTTTTATTGGAAAATACATATTTCATTTGAGTGCACTTCTGAGAGTGTTGACACATTGCCTGTTTCTCCAGTCATGTATTTGTATAACTTTTCTAAATTGCTGCACAAAATAACTGAACCGTTTAATAAGTTTAAATAAGTGATTTAATTTCTTGCTTTTTCTTTGGTCGGTATGAAGTTTGGTCATTTGGTTGTATACTTTCCTGGAATGTCAGAAATAAGATTTAAATAACAAAATATCCTTTTTTCCATGGCAACCCAGAACTTATACAGTAAGGTCATGTCTCTAAGATAGGCTTTGATCTTGCTAGTTTTAAATATAATATAAAATAGTATTCAGTACTTAGTTTGTGAAATCATTTTGAATGATCGTAATGTTATGTCCTGTGAGCTGTAGAAATTAAAATATTTTTTAAATGCCTGTTTGCTCACAGTAATTTAAATGTTCCTTAATTTGAAAAACCGTGCCAGTTAAATTGAGAACTTGATTAATTTCGCGAAAAATTGTTCGGGTATTTGTTTTATTTTGGCCTATTAGGAAACCTCGCATTTTTAAACAAAATTTTAACTCATAAACTTCAGCGTGACAGAGTTTTCCCCATGAAACAGCTGTAAGCTATCGGGAAGTAATTTGATTGTATGTGTGGACATTTCACTGGAATATTGGGACGCATGTACAAAATAACTGGTAAGTGGGCTGGATAACGTAAGATCAACTGAGATATTACCGCATTTTACCGCATGAGCTCCTCCAGGACCGTCGTAGTGTTTAGGTTTGATATTTAACCAAATCTTTGCTGCTTGTTTTTTTTTTTGGAGGTATTATAATGCTAAACTAATGCCATATTTTCTCAAATTACAAACATTAGGTTGGAGAAATAAAAAACCTCGATTTTATTTTCTTTTAATTTAATTGATTTCTATTGGTGTGTAACTTTCGCCTTAGTAATGCAAGTTCAGTAAGTGACAAAGCATGGGTCGTTTTTTAGTTAAATATTTTATACAAATTTGCATAGTTCGTTTTTATATTGTGATGAAATTTCGTAATTATTCACATTTGTCGTCTATAAGGAATGCGCATTTTTACTGTTTTTCGTCTTTTTTATGTGTTGTTCCTATATACTTAGCTTGGGTTTTTCAGTTAATATTCTGTCGACGGTGGACGACTACAACTTACTGAGACATGAAACTTGACAATGGGCCTTTGAAATCAATAAAAAGAATGAAATCACTGTAATGTTCATGCAAAACCTGGATATTCCACCCTTAAAATTTTCCTTATCTTAGTAATGACGCATGCATTGGCCGGTGATACCACATGTGTAATCATAATTGCAGACTGTAGATAGTGTTTTACGTTTTTTGTAGTTTGGACACACGTCTTTATATTTATCTAGGATCTAGTGGGAAAAATGAAGGACGCGGCAAAGAGCCTCGAGAAGGCTACACAGCTCTAAAGGCAGGACGGATGCACCCAGGGAAACACTAGTGAATTCTGGCTTGCCGCCTGACCACTATCTGGCACTGAAGTTCAGCCGACCAGACTTCGTTGTTTTTTTCCGCCAACAAACCACATCTATTATCAGTTGATGATAAACTGTTTGGACAGATAACTTTGTAAAGCAATAAAATATACTTGGTTTTACGTCTCTTGTTTTATGTGCGTCATTGTCTCAATTACATGTATGTAAAATTTTGTGGGAAAGCATGAATACCGTCTTTCACTCTCCATAATCGTACACCTAAGTTGAACACTGCCCTGAAATTATTCACTTGTCACACGTGAAATACATTATTCATTCACAATAATGTACCTTCATAAAGTAAAAGTAGGCCTAAATGAATAGATACCGTCTGATATGCATGACCAATGTGACGTGAATTAAAATTGTCGTTTGACCACATTTATTTCGAGAGATCATCTTACGAATATTTTTTTAAATTCCAAATAGCCTAATTGTTTTTCAGCACTAAGAAAATCTGAGCTGACACTTGCGGTCTCTTTCTGAATATCATTCTGTCCATAACTTTTAATTTTTATTTTAGTAGACCTATCCTGTGTAAAGACTTGTAAGATAACACTATACGCAGACTTGTAAGGTGCACTCTCAGAGAAGTCCTATTGAAAGCCTTGCGTCAATCTTCTTGTTTACGGTCTTCGTAACGCCGTCGGAGGATCTGAGCCTCGTAAACAAACGTGACGAACGAAACATGCGACCTCAGGCTACAGCACATCAGGCAGGACAGCCACGTACTCCGCTGCTCACACAAACAAGCCAATGAGCACGACCTGAACAGCGCATGCAGCCGTGCGCGAAGTAAAGCACGATACAGCATGCATATTGTATTTACTGGTGAAATTAACAGGAGCCGCAGATTTTTCGTAGGAGGCAGTGCACATTGCAAGGGAAGTACTTTGCTCAGCTTTGCTCGTCGAGGTAGACAGGCAACCTTTCCAGACATTAAAAGCGCCCATTCTATTGTCTAGACTACTCCACTGAAGGTGCCACGGGTGCAATCGAAACCTAACCATTAGCCGATATACGGCAATCCAGTGGCGGGGACGGCGGGAGGATTCAAGTATTTGTTTATTTATTTATTTAAGAATTGAAGATTGATGACCTTTGATTACACCGACACTAATTCCCAGGCCACCCTTAAGGAATGAGACCACGTGACTGAGCGGGGCGGTCGAACTACAAGCCATTTTGGGGACAGTGTCAGTTTCCACTGAATCACCAGCATTGCTTTTTTTTCAAAGAAGTAAAATTCAGATCGGGCCAGCGAAGGGGAGTGATCACATCTCTTAACTGGACAGGCATTACTGGAATCTTCAGAAAACGCTTGCATTCCCCTTGCAGAAGGTGGGAGCTGTAGAAAAACACGGTTTTTCGTAACTAAAATGAGCTCGGGGTTGCCTTGCGCTTATTGCAATTGACAGCGGCTGCAGCTCTTTTCAAGATGGCCGCTTTGGCTCGCATTCATATTCTGCTGATCGACTTCTAACTTTCATTGTCTATCCGTGTCTCCTTTCACTATACAGCCCTTCTCTTTATGGGTAAGTGTTATGCGAAATCTTTTCTTACCGACAGATTAATAATGCAAGAGCCGCGTGAATGCTTTCCCTATTTTCTGCCTTAAACGTGAGACGGTATCTGTAAGATGCGAGGCTCTGACAGTGTTTCAAGCATACCGCCCGGACTCAAGTTTGCTACGCACAGTGCTTTAAATTTAGTTCTTTTCTTTAACAAACTTAGTCAACGTGGTTTCTAGCCGATCGGATCACAAAAACGAACATTTAGGCTATCGGTCTGTCGTATTGCTTTTGTCTTATTGTTCTTTTTTGGTTGTTTAGACATTGAATAAAGTCGGAGATCGCGTTAAATTAAGAGCAAAATGCGTCAAGTGTTTTTAAAAGCACCCGAACAAACAGTTCTTGTCATATCTAGATCTTAATATATACCTGTCAATTTATACGTATGGGATCTACATGATGTTAGGAATTCGGTAAAATCGTTATATTAATCATAGGTTGTCAGACTTTGATTTTATTAACTTAAATTGTGGCGTGGTAACCCAAGGATCTGTATGATCATGATCCAAGACGTTAAGTAGCCTACATGCATTTGGTGTTAGAATTTTTAACTATCATGTACTGAGACTGTTTAGATTGTTGGTGTTGCAAATATTTGGGTGACCATCAGTATAGCTAGTTTTTTACGGTTTTCTGAACTGTTTTGGGAGTAAACACGGGGTCGACAGCTGCAAGCCTTCAGAATTAAATCAATTCACAGATTAGATTCGGAATAAGCTGCATAATCGTGCGTGTGCTTTTATTTTCATTTAAGCTTGTTTTTCCATTGCATTTATGTCCAGTAGTGCGCATATCTGTGGTTTGCTGTTATTGACAAACTATTAGCGAGCGTTGGCTTGGTTTACAGTGGACAAAGCTCGCGTTTGGATTCGTACTCGCAGTTTTACTTCGGTCATGAGAAATGAACGGTTCACGTATTAGGCGCCCCCATGTTGTTCATCTTAAATTATTTATGGGGGGGGGGTCCCAAATGACCTGAACACCACTAATAAACATGCAGTGTGTAATCGCTTTCACGGTAAAGGGGCGTCTAAGAACGGTGTAGCCTAAAAGTTGTCAGCTGGACCCTTTTCGCGAATGTGTTTACATCGGTAATGGTTTTCAGGAATCAGATCTACGCGGGCTTTTGTGGTTTCTGCAACCGCACCATTTTAACGTTATTTTGTAACGTTTTGCGTTGTGATTGACATTATTCCAAGCAGGAGTGGCAGAGATGATGAGCAAACGATTTGCAATTTTGAGAAAGCTGAATCTGAGTGCATTCGTAATGGCTTGATAACTGTCTATGGTTCGAAGATAGTGACAATAACTGTCAGGTTACCGATGATGTGGAAAAGCATTAGTTCATTAGACCTTTATATAGGACTGCGTTATTTTTTATTGTGAACTTGTGAGGTGGTATGCTTTCCACTTTCATGTTCCTATTCGGGCAACAAGGTATACGTGATTGTTATACCAGGAATGGAACTTACAGTATCTCCATGTTTGAGATCACCCTTCATTGTATAGACTTATTTCTAGGATTCACATGTCAAAGACTAACAGTTATCTTGAGTCTTTCCGATTGGTCAAACCTACCAGATTCATTATTGGAATGGTGTGTCACGGCAACAAAAGCATTGCTTGTGTAGCTAGAGATGCACTGAAAGTTGTGTAAACATCGAATAGGATACTAAATCGGCTGATGGGGTAAAAGACTTTGTTTTGGATATATATGTAAGACTGGAAATTCTAGAATATAGGAGTTTTAGGAACTGTGTTTAAAAAGCCTTAAAACGGACTAGTTTACATGGTAACTAAATTAAGTCTGTGTACCTGGTGTATTCAGTGCGGTGTGTATATATATATATATATATATATATATATAATTTTTTTTTTTTTTTTGGTGTGGTGATATAAAGCTTTTGCTGCCTAGCAATGAATGGATGTACAGCCGGTGGCGCAGTACGTACGTACACATGTTTCAAATTGTTATTAAAGGCTTACTGTGCGTACAGTCTACTTTAAAAATTGTATAAAATAAGACTGGCAGCTCTAAATAAGCTGATCGTTTTAAACACCTTTTGAAAAGCGGCGGGTCGGTTAAATGTATGCGGGCACCGTGAGGCTCAGATCCGACATGGTAACAATTTCAGCCTGGCGGTTAATAGGGAGCCTGCGGTAATGTGTTAATTTTTTGAGACGACGTCAGCTGCACTGCTCGTTTCAATTAAGAGTAAATCTTGTCGTGGTTCTCTGTTATGTGTTCCTTATAACGTTTTGTGTGTCTGTAATGAGGGGAATGTTTTTTTTTCGGATGTAAGCTATGCCGATCACCGTGTAGCCTAATAATTATACAGTTCTAGGTTGTATTAGACAATCTGGGGCTTCGGCATTCATATTTTATGCTTCATTATCTGCCTCGTATGTTTTTTGTTTGAAGGTACTTGTTATGTTCCTAAAATACGTATATTGTGATTAAACGCGAAATGTTGAGCACTGGCGACGTACACAAAGCCGCTGTGAAGCGTTTTGGAGCGGACCTCCCTCCGCTAGATGGGATCGGTTCGCTAATCACGGTGGCTATTGTAGAGGACAGCGGCAGTTTGGACACTGGTTCGGGTAGTGTCCGGTCGAGGCGGTTTGCCCGTTTGTGGGTCCGGTTTTATGAGCATCTGTACGAGCCACGGCTCAGTTTGCAGTCAAGGGCAGGGTGCCAAGTATAAACCAAGTTGCTATAGCAACAGTAAGGATGTCGCCGATCATAGCGAAGTAACTCTGCAGCGAGCGATCTTCAAATGGCACAAATGTTTTTTTACTCTCGTTTTAGTCAGTCAAAAGTCTAGTCAACGTGTCTTTATTGTCTCAGTTGTGTCAGGCATGGGTCATATACGGAGATGAAAATTCATTGCTCTTGGTACATGTGATGGAACATATACCGTGAAACACCTGATTAGGTAGAAGAGTGTTTAAATAGGCAGCCACCAGAGCTGCTGAATTAGCTGTAGTCTGAACTAGGCTTGACGTCTGATTTTGCTTTTGTTGACTTAGTAAAGAGTGCATGAAGTTATGGATGAAAGTATACTTATGTTCTTCAAATACTTTTTGCGAAGTTCTTTCTGCTTTATGGAATGCATTTATGTTAAAGATAATACACCTTGCTGTTGTACTATGGAAATAAAATTGTAAATCTGTTTAGGAAATTTCCCAGCTCTTTAAGGATCAGTGAATTTAATTTGAGCTAATGCAGCATCTATGTAAAAGCCGTTTTATCTAATTATTTCACCTCCACACAGGACTTTGATGTTCATGAGGATGCATCGAACAACAAGAATTAAAATTACCGACCTAAACCCACACTTGATGTGTGTGTTGTGTGGTGGATATTTCATTGATGCGACCACCATAGTTGAATGTTTGCATTCATGTAAGTACCAAATTTACCCAGTAAGCCTCTAAAGATAATTTAGTATCTTTGTATAAATCAGAAAGGCTATCTTTTCATTCAAATTTAATGCTAGGGACATTGTAATCAGTCTTGAGAAGATGTCCTTGCATAACCATTTACCACCTCATCTGTCATTTCTTCCCAAAATGGATCCAGTCTGTAAAATGTGCATCGTCCGCTATCTGGAAACCAGCAAATACTGCCCGATTTGTGATGTTCAGGTTCACAAAACCAAACCACTTCTAAATATTAGGTAACCTTTCAAAATTTCGTTTTGCATCATGATGTATCTCTTGCTTTTAAGAATTTGTGCCTGCCTTTTTGTATACATTTTAAATGATCCTTCAAGTATATACTTATTACTTAGTAAAAAAAAATATATAGCCCTAAGCCTGGAATATTTCTTATTTTTATTTTTTTATCAAATAATTATTTATGTTAAGTGAGGAAGTAAAGTTTAAAATCTGTTTTCCCATAAAACACAGCAAGTTGTTACAAAGTTAACAATGCAGGTGCATGTATTGCAAGTGTTACTCATTCATATATAATGGAATAGATGCATAATCTCTTTATTGTAGGGCTGATAAGACTCTTCAGGACATTGTGTACAAGTTGGTACCTGGCCTGTTCAAAAGTAAGTGCAGCCTTAAATTTGTTAGCATTCTGTGTTTGATTTATACACTGAGGGAAAGTTTAACTGGATAACCTTTGCATGTTTCTGCAGATGAGATGAAACGAAGGAGAGATTTCTATGCAGAACATCCCTCAGTAGATGGTAATGTTCTCTTTGCCAAATAAAGTTCACAGTGTTTTCCTTGTTTGAATAACATGAGTACTAGGGACGAAATGAGGAATAACCACAAGCCTTTTTTAAGGTCCTCGTGTACTCGTTCTTGTACTTGACAGTATTAAAGACGGAACAACACTTTTGCTGATGACCCAGTATATTGGCATTACTTGGATAGTCATTATTTATTACAGGCAAGAGGTTCTAAAGAACATATTTTAATTGTGCTCTGTTTTGTTCAAAGCTGCTAATGGATCAAATGAAGACCGAGGAGAGGTGGCAGATGAGGACAAGAGAATAATTACAGATGATGAGATAATCAGTCTTTCCATTGAATTCTTTGAGCAGAACAAGTAACCAAGCATTAAGATTCTTTGTATTTGTTATGTTGGGAACTAATATGATGGTCATTTATTGTATTTCTGCAGATATATTTGTTCTAGAAATATCATATATTTATAATGAGAGACAGTAGTAATAAATGTAGCATTGAACTTCAATGCGCTTGTCCCTGTAATTTGTTCCTAAGGTGTTTATGGTGTTTTTTCCCCCCTTGTGTGTGACAGGGCAGAAAAACAAGGGAGTACAGAAGAGGGAAGAACAAAAGAGGAGGTATGAATCATATGTTGGCATGGAGGAAAAAAAACATGCGATATTCTTGCTGCTGTTTGTCTTTAATGCGAAACTTGATGCTTTGTAGGTGAATAACAAGAGGTATCTTCAGTGTCCTGCTGCCATGACAGTCATGCATTTGAGGAAATTCTTAAGAAGCAAAATGGATATTCCGTCCACGTTTCAGGCAAGCTGTTTTAAATATCAGGTTTTTTTGCTGTCTTAAGTGACTGAGATCCTAGCAGTACACTACATGCTTTGCCAAATTTGTAATTTGGTTTTATTCAAATAACATGAAATTGCTTCATTATACAGAGATTATTTTTACTGCTGTTGGATGAAATTAATGTGGGGAATAAAGTTAATTTCTGGGACAGACCAAAAAAATGTGCTATTTTTCGTGCGTTTTGGGGGAAAAAAATGACATGCTGTATTGATCACTGTGTTTAAATGTTTCTGTGATAACAGTGTAAAGAGTAAACATTGTTTTATTTATGTGTAATTATTGGAAAATAAGCACTATTATGCTATAAGCACAACTTATAGCAGCCTTGGTGAATTTGGGTGAATCTCTCCATAATTTAGATTGAAGTCATGTATGAAGATGAACCACTAAAAGATTACTACACATTAATGGACATTGCCTACATCTACACTTGGAGGAGGGTAAGAGATTTAAACTGACCATTTTGTATAATATTTAGTAAAATGCCTACTTTGGCAGTCTGTTTTGTTTTTTCAGGATACTGTTTTGCCACGTGGTATAACTAGGGTTTAAGGTACAGCTAGCTCAGTGCTTTTATATTTTTTTTATAGAAAGATAAAGGGATTTCAGATTTTGTTTTAATAAATGGTTGTGTTTTCTATCTGTCCTCAGTGGATATGTCAGATACTGAAAAGTATTAAGATTTGTATAAATTTAGATATGATGCAAGGAAATTTGAAGGGACTGTAAAGGTTTGTCATTTGTACAGTACTTGCATGTTTCCTGTAGGCTGGCTAGCTCAGCACAGGGCAACAAAACATAGGATGAACACTTAATGGGACATGACAACAGCTAGGTAAAATATACTTAAGTAAACATGGATAAGAAAATGTGGATGTGTCTGGAAGAATAAATAAGGAAATTATGTGGATTGTAGTATTTTTTGTTGTTTTTGTAGTATCCTTTTAGGAAACGTGGTTCTATATCATGACTCACTTTTTCACAACTGAGATATGAGTTACTTATTATACACTCCCGTAGTGTGTGTGTTTTTAATGGGATAAACATTTCTGCCGGCCATTCTATCTTATAGCCTTGCAAATGACTTGTGTTTGCAGAATGGACCTTTACCTCTGAAGTACAGAGTACGGCCCAACTGCAAAAAGCTGAAACTCAACCACTCCCAGGAGGGCCTGAATAGCACCAGTCGGTCCGAGATGGAGAGCGACTCGGCGAGTGACAAAGCCAGCAGTCCTAGGGGGGTCCCCTCTACGTCCTCATCCCTGCCCAGCCCGTCGACTCCAGTCCAGTCTCACCATCTCCACTTCCCACACATCTCCAGCACAGTCAACGGTACCACAAAGGCGCCCAGCCCGAGCCTACAGTCGCCCTTCACCAACAAAGTCCACAAGGCCAACCTCATTGGCTCCTCCACAGGATGATTTCACAAAGGCTGCGCCACCAAAGCCAAATCGCCCAGCTCTATACATGTGCTGCATTCTAGGCGCTTTATTTTTTAATCACGTCACTGTAATTATGTATGTGTACGTTTTTATAAGTTAGTGGACATCGTATCTGTACAAACGGCTCCGAGGTACCGTCTCGCATTTTAACGAAGATCAATACTGAAGTATACATTCGGGAATTTCGGATGTGGTCAACGTAACGCATAGAAGAGGCGTTAAAACGATCATATAACCACTTAGGTAGAAGGCTTTGTAGAACCTCCGCTCCCTGACCCCTTGCCTTCTGGACTGTTTAACTAGACAGTGTTGGGTGTCCTTTTAAAGTTTATTTAAGCCCTTTTTCCACGATATACACGGCCGGGAAATATTTTTACCTACGAAGGCAGCGTAGATTGCAAACAGTCCAGAAGGAAAACTCAGAAATGACACTTGAAGAATATGTATGGCTGGACAAGAGTTTAAAATCTGTTAAATTAGCCTTTTTAAGAAGCGGTATGATAAAGGGCGTACGAGGTACTTTCAGCTAAAGGGGAAGGGGAGACATTTCAGATTGCTTAAATTCGTGTAAATGATCACAGTAGTTTCAGTTTAATGGTAATCGATTCTTTCGCTCACGTATGGATGGACCGTAGCTAGCAAGATAGCTGGGTCGGAAATGAGTAATTGTCTAGAATTTACGTAGCCCTATTTACTACTGTTTAATTTTTATTTTCCTTTTTACGCAGAGGAATAACGAACGAAGGTCTGCTGCGTGGAATCCTCTGTGTAAAAGTTTAAAAATCATTTCATGCTAGAGGGAATGTTTGGATGTCTCCACAGTGTTCTACATATGTGTATTGATCGATTGTATGTAAAGCTATTGCATTGTTACTGTTGCACAGTATAAAATAAACCATTTTACATTTCGATTACTTTATTACTACTAGCCAGACGCTTCACTCGTATTCCGCACCCCTTATGTTCTGGAATTGCCGTTTTCTTTTCGTTAAACGCACTGTCAGTGGGTTTGAGTGACTGAAAAACGAAGGCAACCTGTCCGAAGACTTGCTTCCTCACGGATCCTTCTGTTTTAGTGGATTATATGGGCAGTCATTATGGCGTAAATACAAGTGGTCTGGTCTTACTGCTGGTAAAACAGGGTCTGTGTGAATGTTTTGCTCTTAATGACAAGTTGTTCCAATTTCTTTTCTTTTAAGTCACTAAATTCACGTTAAAGGCCGCAAATTGCTGTCGAATTCAGGTTCACACGCATGCCAGTAATATCATTTTAACATTTAAATTAGGGTATTGATTTTTGTTTTGTCTTACCTAGCGACCTTGGAGTAGTGAGCAAATCAGACTGCTATAAACTACCTTGAAAGTTGACCGACTACTGCATTCAGCGAATGGTCATGCTTGTCATACGGCTGCAGGGCAAAGAGTGCAAAAGTATTTGTATCTGACAGTTTAAACTGTCATTCTTTGCAAAGGGAAATGGCTCATTTTGTATATGCTTATTGATATTATTTTAAATTCATTCAATATATAAAGTATTGATCCATGTAACCTGTTTAAAACGCCACGTGATTTACTGAATTAATTACATTGTTGCAAACTGTTCCCTCCGCGTCAATAAGCATTTGGAGCATCAACTCAGCTCCACCCGATTCAGTAGTGCGGCACATTGCGAGTTTTGCACTGATTACGTGTTCAGTTTGATGACTTATGGAACTACCCGTCATTTACTGCAGGCACCAGCTAACACGCCGACGCATGCGCCTTAGGGTGTGCATATTGCTGAAACAATATTCTCAATAATTGAATTCCCCTATACCATCGCTCCAGTGATCACTGTACCAAACCTCACTGTTATTTAGTCTTCACCCAGAACGAGTCCTTTCATGGACTGAGACACTCTAAAACTCCAACAAAGTACTTTTTCTTCTTGAAAACGTTGAACTTCAAGATCTCATACAAAGTAATATAATTTCTATTAATTTAGTAAGTGATGTAGTCATTCTGTTAACTCTTTTAATATATAAGCGTTTTTTCAAGGAAGAAAATAACCAAGGAGGGAGACAACGTGTCAGCTTTGTCCCAATTTTGTGTCATTTTTCTTTTTTAATGTAAACGATAAAAGACAAAATGAGCATAGTATTCAATGCAGCGAAATAAATCTTGTTACTGGAATGGGTGGTACGTTGTTTTTCAAAAGATATAGTTATTGATGCAATAATCGAGAAAATTAAGATTTTGTATGAGGTGGTCAGTACCTTCTCTGTATAATCAAATTCATACACATGATGTTTGTAGCTTAGGTTGCTTAGCGTTAAAAATAATGTTTTGTATCATCGGTTCAAGAAAATGTCTCGAAAATGTAGAAGATACTGCTGTAATAGACCAAAATATCTTTGTACAATTGCTTCCCGCATAATAACACAATTGTAATGTTTGCTCTACATATCTGAAGTCTTTGAACGCAATTCTGATCATTTAATCCAACAATCTTTTAAAATGTTTATTCATGACACGCTTGCTCTTTCTCATTCTTATCTATTTCCTTTTGACTTATCTGTCTGGAATTAGTGTCCCACCAATTTTCAAGTTGGTTTATTTACGATTTCCCCCTTTGTTTCTATGCAATTCTAGAAAAAATACACAAGAAATGAAGCTACCTAAAATATTTGAAAAGCTTAATTAGTTGCTAGAAAATTATATTCGTTCCGTAACATATAAACTCCAAACCTATATATCCAACTGTAATATTTTTCTCATTTTTTTTATTCTCTGTTAATGCCTGTCGCATATTTGTAGGCCTACATAGTTTTCTTTTTCCTTGATGATGTAGCGTAGTTTACAGAACATGGATGTGGTCAGCATTTGCAGATGCGAAGCACTTTTGCCTTATTTGTTTCAATCAATTGAAATAAAGACGGCTAACAGAGTGTAGCAGCCCACTGCAAATGAGATACGCACTAGTTACACATTGCGACAAGACAGGGCAAACATTAATAAAACCCCTGCTGGTTTAACACCAACCCGTGGTTTGTGTTTCCTAAGACACATCGTGTTCTCAGAACATTTTTACAATGGACTCTGCTGAAGTGATAAAACCGAATGAAAAAGGAAGGAAACACTTAGGCTGTATTAGTCACTAAAAATCGCCTGCGCTTAATATTAGCTACTCTGTTCGTCCTACACGTAAAATGCACTCATTTATTTAATATTATTTTTATTAACGATACTTTACAAGCTTATAGTGGCCTACGTAACGTGTTTAACCATAAGTAAACGCGAAGCGCAAATGTAAATACATCTGTTTTTCTATAAACACTGCTGTTCGTATTAGCGATTACGACGGCCGGCAGAATTACTGAACAACAGCATATGTTTGAGACCTTGGTGATTTATGTTACGGGAGGGGCCCTAGTTTTCTGACCTTGAACGATGTAGCCCGTGTAGCCTCAACTCCAGTAAAATACCCGGCAATAAAAACTAAGTTTGGATTGCCTAAAGGCGACTGATAATGACGACAAAAAACTCACTCATATAGAACGGTTGCCATTGTGATGATTCATTTCACAGCCGTCTTATGTAGTTTAGGTGACTATTTTATCCAAAGCGATCACGTATATTAGCAGTTAATGCAAACTAAGCAAACTAAGACGAGTACAAGGGTACAGGAGAAGGGCGTCCCTTGGGACTTGTGTAACTTCATTACTGCCACGCTGCCAGCTGCCCTTAATAGGAGTCTTTATCTAGCGCTTCAGACGGATTGACCACGCCGCCGAGTAGCCTACAGCTGCTGTTACCATATAGGCCTAAGCCATTATGAATTAAATTTATATGGACTAAATTAAATTAGCATTCAAGTCAGCTAAAACATCAGTTCTGTTGTAAACTGAAAGCGTATAACAGTTATCAGGGATCAGTGCACCCTACGTATGTCATTAAACAGAGCAATACGCAGTAGATTATATACACAGAGTCAGTTTTATTTTAGACACTGATATAAATGCATGGTATGCTATAGGCAATATTTCCACCCAGACATTTTTAAAAGATATATGTATTTCTTTGAAAGTGTCATTCACTTTAAACCAAATCACCTGCCGATTATACATTTCAGTGACATTATACTACTGAATTGAAAAGTAAGCTAATGAAAACAAGTAAGAAAAAAACGTATCCAAAAATATGTTCCATGTAAAATATTGCATAGCCTTACAAAATTTAACATTTTCGTACATGGCTGACTACAATTAACTTGCCGACGAAACAGAAATGAAGCAAAACCTTGGGTTGTAATAATTATATCAACGGTCGGGGGATATTAGCCTATGCATGTTACCATTAGAGACAAACTCCAAAGCTGAAAGTTACAGCCCAAATGTTGAACTGAAATCCTGTTTGCTAGAACATCCAGGTTAAATTAAGGTAGTATTCTTTTGCATATGAACCTTAATCTAAGACTGGCCAACAGTAAGAGTCCTAATTATGCAACGTAATAAAACGCCTGCATGTCGTTCTTCATCTTTTTCTTATTAGTCTATACTATTATTAACAGTAGATGCGTGTGCGTGTTATATGCGTGTAGAACTTGCATCCCTTCCCTGCTTTGTGCCCCGTGCGGCAAAACAATCAACTGCATAAGTGTAAAAGATGCAAGGTCATTCAGATCAAAGAAAACGTGTGCGAAAATACGTTTGTTTCAAATATATGTATACATATATAGTATATATACCTATACAATCTTCCTTTCATTTAACCTATGTTTGAATAAACGTGCTTCGCTATCTAGTATCAGGCGTATTATAGACTAGGACGCACAAGCACGCTCTGTCATTTTATCGCTGTTTTGAACGCCGGGGAGAACATTTCACCAAAGCGGGAATGTTTGATCAGGCAAATCTTCTGCATCCCTCTAAAACCGAAACATAACGTACACATTTTCGATGCTTGCTTCCGGTCTGTTGTCAAGACAACTATATCGCAATCCAAACTTCAGGTTGCTATTGGAGACAGAGACGCTTCGGACCGCGGATCTGATCGAGCCGGAGGCTTTATATTAGATATATCTGCCTTATAATGTGGAATCGCCATCCTTAGGCTATCGGACAGATTTGAACGATGAGTCAGCGGCAGGTTTTACAAGGTAAGCGCAGATTAAAGAGTTTAAAATAGGGGGATGAACTGGTGACAGAGTTCAAATGAGTGATCTTGCGTAATCACCACTTTCGCCAGCCGAACGACTATGTTAATATGCACCAAATATTGCATCGATTAACAATTTCTGTTTCAGTTTTTGAACAATACCAGAAAGCTAGGACCCAGTTTGTCCAAACAATTGCGGAACTTGCAACAAGACCACAAAACATAGAAACGCTACAAAATGCAGGTAAGTGGGGGCATACGACATTTTCATTCGGCCACTGGCGTAGTATTTATTTATAAAATTAAATTCTAACTTCTTTTTTTATACGGGTAACTTGTCTGAATTCGTGATCTTTTCCAAAAATAATTTATGTCGTGACTATATTTGCCCAAGTAGGCCTGGAAGGGTCTGTAGGCCTATTTGTAATCTGCATTAAAATATAAAATACATTCAAGAAAACACGTAAACAAAACAAATTCCCTGCTGTACAGCTTTCTGAGTATCACACCCTCTCGTGGGTAGTAACAAATTTAGCCCTGACCCACAATGTGAAGCCGAGACAGAATCATCACGAGAGCACATCTGCATTATACGTTGTCATTATTTTAAAATATTATGTCACTAAAAGCCATATTCTTTTTTTATTATAATATCACATCACGTTGCTAATATTCCCTTGACCATTTTCACATACTGTTGTTTTAAGTGAGTTTGACAGGTTGGAGTAGGGTATGTATTAATTAGGTCTATACGTTTATCCATCACATTTTATACATTTTCTAACAAACCTCGCAGCCTGCTGTAGTAGGCTACATTTTGAAGCTATGAGGTCTTGCTTTAAGTAGCCTATCTGAGGTTCCCTATCCGTGCAGTGGTTGTTTTAGTTTCGCTGGCAGCTTCAGCGATCTTGCGAGGTTCCGCGGGCGGCTGTAGTGCACGCAGGCCGGCGGGATCCCGCAGCTGTGTCGGCCGCACATGGTTTTCATTAGCGGGGCTGCACTGCCAGCAATAGGAAAATGCCATTGCTTTCAGAATCGCACGACACTGTGTAGTTTAAATCGGCGGGACATTCTCCCTTTTTCATACAACGTTACACTGAGGCTGGAACAAAAGCAAATATAAGTTCACAACAAATAGTTTGACAATGTGGAAACAGTAATACTGCTAATAGTATTGAATCGAATTACTATGATTATATGACAATACTCAGACTTAACGCCGGTAACTATGTTTAGCTATACTTTCTATAAGTAAGTTTTTTTTTATGTTTGATTTGTGCAGCGATTGTCTGAGTGACGTCATCTTGTTACGATGACTGTAATCCATACTTACTCTATCTATCTCGTCTCAATATTTAAAAAAGGCCTCGAGACTGTGACGCGATTTAAAAATACAGTAAAACACGTAATCCCCAGCATGTGAATATGGCTTATTCTCCAGTTTGTTTGTTATATGTTAATTACCGTTTCCCTATGCACAAAACGAGTCTCTCTTCAACATAGGTGTACTGTCCCTGCTGCGGCCTCTTCTGCTGGATGTGGTCCCAACTATTCAGCAGACAGCAGCTTTGGCTCTGGGAAGGCTTGCCAACCACAACGATGACCTGGCCGAGGCGGTTGTAAAGGGAGACGTCCTTCCGCAGCTTGTGTACTCTTTGGCGGAGCAAAACGTAAGACTCCTCCGTGCTCGGTGAACTCAGTGCCCGCAAAGGATTAAGTGAATCGTGAGCGTTACTCCAGCCCGTGTTCAGATAGAAAATGAGAGCTGTAAAACAAGTCAGCGGTCAGCCGCTCGATGGGAAATATATTCAATTTACGCAACCGACGTCAGTGAGTTACGTCCGTACTATAATATGAAACCTGCATTGTTCAATAATGTCTATCTATAAAAATGTTTTTGGGATCTGATGATTACATATTTGTGGCCGCAACGATCACGTGCATTATCACAACACATCTTACTTTTAATATTCTTAATTTTTCATTTTCATTTTAAACTCGTGAAACTTCTTGCATGCCTGCTGCGACGCGTTTTGCTATCAATGTATCATCGACAATCGTGTGGCTTAGCACACAATCGAAAGCTTTGACAAAGAAAGTAAAGCAAGAAAGAAAAAAAGAAACTTGCAAAATGAAAAAACTCCTGATAGAAAACGCAAGCATGGGAAAGCACTCACTGCAGGAAGGTTTTTTTTTTCTCCCGAAGACGCAATTATGCATCTTGTGTGCATAAAAGCCATTTATCTTGAGCTTGGCCTCTCGACTGCAGTGTGTCATTCATAAACAGACAATTAACTAGCACTCGAGAACACTGCAGCCACACCAGTGGAGAACTTGGTGGAAAAAGATTCTGTTAGCCTGAGTCACTATAGATGATAGTAGAATTAGCGATAACGTTGATGGTCTTTTTCACAATAATTTAAGTGTTCGCACCGTGTTTTGCGAGTTCAAGTTATGATTTTCGTTGCGTTTGATTTCCGAGTTTTTTTGCGTCTGAATACAATTAAATGAATCCACTGCACAGGACCTACACAATTTCCCAGGCTTTTGCGAATCACAAGTGGTTATTCAGGGCCGTCGTGAATGTCTCAAGAGATCAGGCCACATGGGCAAACAGCAACTTGCGCAACCACAGAACACCTGACAAAAGGATTGACATGTCTGCGAAATACCGGCCGAATCTACGCCTCTTGGGTGCGCGCCTGCAGTTCTGCTGGGCCCTTTAGTGCAACAGCGTGAATGGGGATGTTTGTTAGCACTCGGGCTTTGAAGAGCTCCAGGGTCTGAGACCACCCCATCCTTTTCACGCAAGCAGGGGACCTTTTTTCGCCCGTTGGCATTCGCTCGGTTTTTTGGGACCTTGTCATGTGTGCAATTAGCTGCCAGATTCTAATTCGGCTTTCAGGGAAGGTAAACGTTTCTGCTTCGCGTCGTGTTAATTGCACTGGACAGCCTTTACTTGCATTTGTACTTAACGCTGGTTAAGCCCAATAGTTCTAGAGAGAAAATACCCAGTGGATTTTCAAAGGATTTAAAATCAAAATAATTTTAAATGATTCATAAATTAAGTTGATCTTTGAATTACTTAGAATGCCCAAGGCTGTTTGGGTTTCAACACGTCGTTTTATATGCATTTGGGCACTCCTTTGTTTGACTTAATTTATTTGATTTTGCTATACATTCTTCTGTGTTCTGCAGTAAATTTATGATGTGCTATTTAGGAAAAAAGTGCTTAGAAGGATTTTATGAACCCAAAGTGTGACTTGATCTTATCTCCTGTGATCTTACTGTTTTTTTTTTGTACATTTTTTTTTTTACCTGTGTTTCAGTACTTACTCAGAAATGCAATTTACAACACATTACTACACTTAATTATTACTCTAAAATCAAATACTTATTGTTCAGTTGCAAAATCGGGTAAGACTGGTCTTGAAATAATTTATCCTAGAAACATGTAAATAAGAAGTGGCTTCGTGGGCCTCACTGAGGGTTATGTATATATGTCCCCACAATGTAATGAAAAACTGTTATTTTGACATTGTGGTGACCAGTTTTTGGTTTACACAAGGGGAAATTCAATTTTATAAAAATCTGTGATTGCTGACAAAAAATTAAAAATGCCAAAGGACTTTTTGTTTGGTTACTTATGGTTAACGTTATGGCTGAGTAGGGGTTAGGGTTGCCATTGTCGGGATTAGAGTTTTGCCAGTACAAATGAATGGATGGTCCCCATAAAGATATGAGTACAGGTCTCTCTCTCTGTCTCTCCCTCCCTCTCTCTCTCTCTCTGTCTCTCTCTCTCTCTCTCTTTCTCTGTGTTTGTGGGAAGTTTCATTTCACAGTACAATAACATGCATTAAGGCAGACTGGCATGTAAATCGTACATAGGGCATGTGTACTATGTACAGTTTAAATGGGCTTGCATTTTCTCTATGGTGTTTCCCTCCCTTGTGTACTACACAGCCTGGCATAGTTTCCCATGACCCTTTGCTGCATCAGCACCTGGAAGTAGGGTCTATAAATAGAGTCACTGTACAGTAGCACTGTGCTTGATTATTCTAGTCAGTCAATTTTTGGTTATTTTTTCAGTGTCTGTTATATTACTTTTCCTCATAAAGCACATGGTTTGTACCATGCGCCCAGGGAGCATAGTAAGATGCCCACACAGAGCTGTTTGGTAGGAGCTTCGAGAATAAAGCACATTCCCTACGACACATTAAAATCATTTTGGTGTCAATTGGTAGCTATTAAATGCCATCCACTACAGCGACACAGTCCTTGTATACTCTGGTGCACAGGGTATGCCATCGTATTTGTTGTAGAAATGACTGACTATTCCTTATCATTAGCTATATCATCTTTTTCCATATACTGTAGCTATGGGTACTGTTTGGCTGTCCTTAGTAAATGGAGAGTTTCGGTGTTTCATTTATCCTTGTCCCTGAAGTTGCTGATGGCGATGATGGTAATGTGTGTGTGCGTTTGTGTGCCATGTCTCTCCCTGATCCGCAGCGGTTTTATAAAAAGGCAGCGGCGTTCGTGCTGCGGGCGGTGGGCAAGCACTCTCCCCAGCTGGCACAGGCCGTGGTGGACTGCGGGGCACTGGACGCCCTGGTTGCCTGCCTAGAGGAGTTCGACCCTGGGGTGAAGGAGGCAGCAGCCTGGGCACTAGGCAACATTGCCCGCCACAACGGAGGTAGGGCCAGAAACACGGCCGCTAACTTAGCTGAGGCTTATCCTTATAGCTAGCAGTTGTGAATCTGTGTCTGCATACTGCCATACAGAGTGTCTCCAGGCGGTACCTAAGAAGATCATAGTAATTTGTTACTGTGATTTTAGGTTAGTGTGATTTTTTCACCCATGTGGTACTTGGCTGCTTTGATTTGATTCTAAGTGGTATTTGGTCTGAAAACTTTCCGAACCACTGCTTTAAACTTATACACTATCTGTTATAAAGTATATTTAACTACATTAATGTGTATGAATGTGATTCCTATTTTATGCTGTGTTACTCTCAAAAGGATGAAGGTGCTATGAGGAGCATTTAAGGATATAGAATATGTACTGAAATCACTGCGTTGTTCGAAGCTGTATCATTAGCTTACTGTTATCTATAATAGTGCTCTATTGCTGCTTAGATGTTTCAGAAAAGATTGTATTTCCTGTGTAACTGTTGGGATCAGAAGGATGCAACCTGTAAAAAAACAAACCAAAGGATAATGAAACACGTGCCATTTGTCATCATTTGTTTTGCAACCATGTTTCATAGATTCAAGACACCTGAGACCTCTTTGAAAATGTATACTTTGACCCACGAATGAAGTGATTTAAAATGCATAACGTTTGTAATTAATTGGTGGTTTTCACTGTAAAATTTGATATGTATGATGCAAGAGTGGTGCACACATGTGTAAACACCCCCCCCCCCCCCTCGCACAGGGACCCATAGTTGGCACAGAGCTCCTCAGACCTGTGCTTATTAATGGGATCCAGTGGCTGACCTGTGCCTGCCCCAGGGGCGTGATGAAAGGCTGATCTGAAATGCAGATGCGGGTGGGGTGAGATGGGGGGGGGGGTTAGCCATCGCATCATCCCATCTTCCCCCCGCTCCGCCTGCCTGTTTCACTTTGAAAAATTGGCTGCTTGCAGGGGTCACTCCCCGTCACCCCTCGGCTGTGGGGAGGCTGATCCCTTATCGCCACCCCCGCCCACCCCACCCCACCACCATCCCTTCTTCCGGTGTGGTCTGTAGAGCTCTCCCAGGCGGTGGTGGATGCGGGGGCCGTGCCGCTGTTGGTGCTGTGCATCCAGGAGCCTGAACTGGCCCTGAAGAGGATCGCCGCCTCCGCCCTCAGCGACGTCTCCAAGCACTCCCCGGAGCTGGCCCAGACCGTGGTGGACGCTGGAGCTATTGCTCACTTGGCGCAGATGATCCTGAACCCTGATACTAAGCTGAAGGTGAAGTCTCCAAAGGCTCTTACCTATCATAGGTCCAACGTAGATACACAGCCACCAGTATCTCCCATACACTGAGTCACTACTATGATTCCTTTTAAAGATTTCAATAGTCTATATAAGAAAGAAAGTAATTTTTATTAATATATCCCAAAGTTCAGGCAAAGTTCTGTAGCTGTTGAGGACATGGGCTCATGTTCCATCCTAACAAGCATCAGGATGCTGTTGTATTAGATGCCTAGTTTGAATGTCTTCACCAGTATCAGTAGTTAAAAACTGCAGACTGCTCTGGATGTCAAAGTCAAAGGGGATCATTCAGGCAGACACATTTTGAGGTGTTTGATTTACTCAAAATTCTACTAAATTTAAGTGCTATTAGAGGAAATGAGTCTTGAAGATTCTGAACGGAACCGCTATTCTGGTGAGGTCATCTGAAATTTCCTAATCTTCCAGCGCCAAGTCTTCTCAGCCCTTGGGCAGATCTCCAAGCACTCGGTGGATCTGGCTGAGATGGTGGTAGAGGCAGAGGTCTTCCCGGCTGCGCTGGCCTGCCTCAAAGACCCGGACGAATACGTGAGGAAGAACGTCACCACGCTGATACGTGAAGTCGCCAAGCATACACCTGAGGTAACCGCCCAGCTCTCGCTTCCCGGTGAGGGATGTCAGCACCATACATCATCGGGGGATGATGGAGCTGCTGTTTCCCCCCCCCCCCCTCCCTTTCCTGAGCCCAAATACCTCCTCGAAGGCAGGTCATATGGTCTCTCCAGTTCTTGTAAGCTGAATGCTTATTTGCACACTGAAGGTCACATGACGTAGGCCCAAGAGGGCTTCAGGAAGCCCACACGAGTGACTGCTTGACATAACAAAAGGGCCTTTTCTTCGATGTCTCCATCTTTCTCTCCTGAAGCAGGATTCCTGCTCAGATGAGAAAGGCCTCGCTCACGACGTCCCCCTGAACTTCCCTTTAGGATCACCCTGCCAGGAAGTCAGCAATTAGCTTGTCTTGCATTAGAAGAGATGACATCATTCAGTCTGTTGTGATATGGAATTATGGGAAATAGAGTAGAAGAATGACCATCTCGTGTGATTGACCCCATAAAACACGTGATCCCCTGCTGGACACCTTCTATCATCAGACAAAACATGATTCAACTTTCCTGCTTATTTCAGTCGTTAGATTTACTGATATGGCAGTTGCCTGTCAGAATTAAAAATGCTGTGAAGCAATTATACTGCATTCTAATGTGTTTTAATATGCCTCCATATTCCCACTATTTATCCAGTACAGTATTGCTGGGGGGCCTGGAGTCTAGCCCAGGCTGCATTTTTAATGAAAAATATAATTTACATAAAGAAAGTACACCCTGTACCGTAGTTTCCTCCCCCTATCCAAAAGCTGTCTGAACTGGCTACTCTCTAAACCGCACGTAGATTGTGTGCATGAGTGTGTGCATGAGTGTGTGCCCCGTGATGGACTGGAATTCCCATCCAGGTTATCATATCTATTGTTTGCTCTGCTGCCTGGGATTGGCTCCAAGAGCCTCCGCAACCCTGCGCTGGGTAAGTGCTTGCAAGACAGAGTAGCCTCCTAGCTTACCAGGAAGGTTTTATTTAATTAATACTTAAATTTAATTGTATTTTCTTTCAGTACATTATATACTCCAATAATACACTTTTAAAATGAAAGTTTTTACCCTTGCAATAATTTTTTATTGTTTTGGGGTGAGTTTCCCGAAGCGTTCTTAACGCTACGTCGTTCTTAAGTTCTGTGTTAAAAGATAGAACTAATGAACGACGTAGCGTTAAGAAGGCTTCGGGAAACTCACCCTTGATTTGTTTGCTGTTTCATTGCAGATTTTTTTGTGTTCATTTCTTTTTTTTTTTTTTTTACTGTCTTACATTTTCTATGGCACTATGTGACCAAACCATCACTCCAAGCCCTCAACATCCCTGATCAAGAAAAGTGGTTGGTAGATGGATGGATTATTTGACTGCACTAGAATATATGGAGTTACTCAGAATGTAACATTACATACGTAGTGGTGGAGCGCCACGCCTGGATTGACGTAATGCCTTTCGCACCCTCAGCTGTCCCAGCTGATTGTGAATGCTGGAGGCGTGGCCACCGTCATCGACAGCGTTGGCGAATCACAGGGCAACGTGAGGTTGCCGGGGATCATGATGCTGGGCTATGTGGCGGCGCACTCCGAGAACCTGGCTATGGCCGTCATCGTCTCTAAGGTTCGTCGCGTAGCTAAATACCCGGTGTTTGTTTATATGTATACATTCTATGAAGCTTATGTTGTATAATGTCTATTCTCGATTTTTTTATTATTTTTTTTTATTTGAATGACATCACTGTCACACCCCCCTTTGTGCTAAACATATGATGATGTCATACACAAGTCCAGATGATTATACCTGGAAAGGAAATGGTTTTAACATATTAGCTAATCACATTGAAAAACTGAAGCCGCTGCTATGGATTATTCTGGCAACAATTTTCCAAACACACATGCAAGCTATGAAAAGTCTATTTTCGATATGAATAATGAAACAAGAACACTTTAAATTGGCCTGTGTGAGTTTGCAAATGATGTTACTAGACCAGCCCATAGTAGTGGCTTCAATTTTTGAATACAATTAGCCACTAAAACAGAATTTAAATAACACAGTGAAGATGATCAAAGTGTGTTGGCCACAATGGGCTTGTGGACCTATTGCTTCATAAATCAAAAGTTATTCAAAGTCTAAATGCAGTTTTTTTAACACATTGATGAAGATGGAGGGAGATGGACAGAGAACTCCAACTACATCTCCTCTCTAGAGTTTTCCCTTTGAAGAACTGAAACAGGTGTCTAAACTGTCATGGTTACCAATCCTGATCATTCATAGATGAAATGGGAAAGACATTCATACCTTATGGGTTTTGGCTGAGCTTCAAGGCTCAAGCATGAACTTCTTAAGATATAAAAATTTCTGGATTTGAGTTGTCTGGTGTCTGTCGGTTCATTGAAAGGTCTAATTATGACCACTAACGTCCAAACTTTTGAGTGATAAACGTCCTCAATCTGTCTGCACATATAATTTGAATTTTATTAGCCTTGGCTTTGATCTGCAAATCAATCTAGAGCATAATTTGTGAGTCCGTGTCACACTCACTGTTGCCGTACAATAATCACATCCCATAATGCCCCATTGCTCTTGCAGTGAGCTGTCCTTGGAAATTAATGTCACAAATCAAAGGAACATGACAGCTACTGACAAGCCACATTAAAAGTTTGTTGTTTTGCTCCGTTGCCTAACAGGACTTTCAGTGGAATTTTAATTAGAATGTGCTGTAGAGAGACCCAATAAGAGGACATCTGTAACTGTATCATGCAACACGGATTTAACCCACCTGGGGCAGATTCAAAGCCCGCTGACTTGGGATTTGTATTTCACATTCATTTGAGAGTGTGGTTAGCAGAGTAACTGCCTAAACATCTCAATCCTTTATTTATCTATTAACTATTACTTAACTATTACAATTACGTTCCATGGTTGTGTCGTCGCTTCCCTTTCTCCTTCTTCCTTTCGCTGCCCTTCCTCTTACCCTGCCTTGAGTCATTTTCGTATGTCTCTCCTTCTCTTCTAGATATTGTCTTTCATTTTCTGCTCACACCATCCTCCTGGACTCGATCTCCTTTTCTCACCTCCCCACCCTGCACCCCCCCCCCCCCCAGGGCGTGCCTCAGCTGGCTATCTGTCTGGTGGAGGAATCAGAGGACCACATCAAGGCTGCGACAGCCTGGGCCCTGGGTCAGATTGGGAGGCACTCACCGGAACACGCCCGAGCCGTGGCGGCGGCCAATGTTCTACCCCGACTGCTTAGGCTGTACACGGACACAGAGAGCTCCGAGGACCTTCAGCTCAAGGTGGGCCATGCAGGACACACTGCTTAGCATGCTTTTACCTCTGGGTCTTCTGTTCCAGATTCAGTCATATGTATGTCATTAAGTTTAAGGACCACAATATGAATAATAACTGTGTTAAGGAAGGAAGGTGTTTGGCCATATATATATACACACACACACAGCAAAGTCCCTTAACGTCCCCCTTGAATCCTCTCAGACTAAGAAGGCTTTGAAGAGCATCCTGCAGAAGTGCACCTACCTGCCAGCTCTGGAGCCCCTGCTCCACGAGGCTCCCAGCGACATCCTCAAGCACGTCGTCGGCCAGTTCAGTAAGGTGTGGGCAGGCGTACACCCCTCCCCACCCACCCGGTTAAACAACTGTCTCGCATTCGAGTTCAAAGAAGCAGGGCTGGGTGCCATCAGCGGAAGCCCACCAGCGGAGGCACTAATGTTGGGCAATGGTGTGTCTTCAGGTGCTGCCCCATGACAGCAAGGCGCGGCGTCTGTTTGTCACCAGCGGGGGGCTGAAGAAGGTCCAGGAGATCAAGGCAGAGCCTGGCTCTCTCCTGCAGGAGAACATAAACTCCATAAACAGCTGTTACCCCGAGGAGATCGTCAGGTGCACTGCTGGCCTCTTTTTCAACTTCTCCGTCTTCTGCTTCCACCGCTCACCATTTCATGACTGGTCTTGTACTTCCAGGTACTACTCCCCAGGCTACTCTGAGATCCTCCTAGAAAGGGTGGAGGCGTACCAGCCAACATGATTCCCCGCGGATACCTCCAGCATTTTATCACTCAACAAAATTACAGGAAATTACAGAAATTACAGCTACTGTACCGATGAATGTCTGCATCTTAGGCGATGAAAATGTCAAACATTCATTGTCAGTCTGAGAAACATCTGTATTTTATTATATGTAGCCCTGATTACAGTTATCGTTCTGCTAGACAAATTCTTTGGTTTTACATAAATGTCGGTCATTTGTCAGCAGGGGTATAAATGAACAAACTACAAATACTCTCATTACTCTAACTGAGTTTTTTTTTTTCATAATTTGTACTTTATGAAGTAGTTTAAAATTGGTGTACTTTTACTTGTACTGTCATATAAAGTGCTGTAAAGCAAATTTCACTCTGCTATTTATCCCCCAAGTGTGTCTGCTAAGGATGTGCAGGAATTGATGTGGAAATATTGATTCTATCCCGTACTGGATATTGGGTGTTTCGTTTTGATTTTAACATTACAATATTGACTTCAAAGGTAATTTAAATGTTTACACTAGTATAGGAAGAAGGACATAGGGGTTCCTATAAGGGGGAAGAAAGGGGAGGACTTTCAGGGGTCTCGACATTATTGACTAGGGGAATGGAACGACTGATCTGCCGGTAACCATCGCTTAGCAAATAACCCCCCATTCTTACCGTAGGGGGTTGGGTACCAAATATAGGGATCTGTAATAACAACCTTGGTATTGGATCTAATCGGACTGAAAAGAAAATCGGTGGAATTCCCCATCCCCGGTGTCCGCTACTTCCCTAGCTTTACCGCTTGCCACTGATTTTATTAGTTCATGTTCAACAACGATTGGACCATTTATTTCCCATAACCAATCAAGTCATGCCTAAACTCAATAGTTGATTGACCAAAAAGTTAACAGCCACTAATAACAATGGAGCTTGTGGTGGGAGACTCTTCATTCACCTGTGAGACTTTTTCAAACCCAAGAAGGAGAATGTCACGTCAGTTTCGCCTTCGTGAGCCTGTTATCTGTATTCAACTCCATCTCTAATTTGAATAAATGTATCAAGGTAAGTTTTAGTTTTATCACATCCTTTAGACCTGGTTAGCTATCAGAGGTGGAGATTTCAGGTCCAGAGAGTACAAATCCAGACCAAGATTTTGTTTCAACCAACCAGTTGAGTATAAAGAGTAACAGTCACAGAGAACTCAACTGGTTGGTTGAAACAAAATCTTGCCAGGTTAGCTTCCTCAACATTAAACACCCAGCAAAATTCAGAGTTTGTGATAATGCTTTATGTTATTTTTTAGCTATAAGCACAAAATTAGATTAAACTATTTATTTCATTTGCAATCAAATTTTGGGTAGCTTGACCAGGGGTATCGTCAAGCCTATTTTGGGGGGGCTTTTTGTTTTTTGCCCCCCCTCAAAACAAACGTGTATTTATTGGTTTAAGTGATGAATAGCTTGTTATTATTCAGTAGTAAGTTTGCCATCACCCCCCCCCCCCCAAGTAAAGACTCAGTTTCCCGATCCATTCATCTCTAACTACACCTCTGAGCTTGACCAACTAGCCAGCTACTTCATTGTAGGCCGTCACTTCTGTTATCCGGCTGTGTAACGGTGCTGCTGTGTGTGTGAAATACCCACTATGTCAATTTGTGGCTCTGCATTATATTGTTAGGTACAGCTTGTTTTAGTAAAATATCCCCGAGTTTCACCACAAAGTTCAGCACCAGAGAGGGTTTTGTATCAATGTACTGTATAAAAAACAAGCTGCCTGGGTCTGTCTCCAGCATGCAGACATACAGACAGCTGTGTGCACCTAACCAAGGCAGGCTGAGCAGTACAGAATCTAAGAATCAGATCATTCCGAAACTAAACTGGAAATTCAAATTTTAGGCCCGTTGTTGTTGATCATGCAGTAAACCTACAATAAGGTCATTTCAAGAACGTGCAAGATTTTTTGCACCAAACGGAAAAGCATATTTTCAGTTGATTTAGAAATAGGCCTACATATGGTATTTAAATAAACGCCCGTGTCACGCTCACTGTTGCCGTACAATAATCACATCCCATAATACCCCATTGCTCTTGCAGTGAGCTGTCCTTGGAAATTAATGTCACAAATCAAAGGAACATGACAGCTACTGACAAGCCACATTAAAAGTTTGTTGTTCTGCTCCGTTGCCTAACAGGACTTTCAGTGGAATTTTAATTAGACTGTGCTGTAGAGAGACCCAATAAGAGGACATCTGTAACTGTATCATGCAACACGGATTTAACCCACCTGGGGCAGATTCAAAGCCCGCTGACTTGGGATTTGTATTTCACATTCATTTGAGAGTGCGGTTAGCAGAGTAACTGCCCAAACATCTCAATCCTTTATTTATCTATTAACTATTACTTAACTATTACAATTACGTTCCATGGTTGTGTCGTCGCTTCCCTTTCTCCTTCTTCCTTTCGCTGCCCTTCCTCTTACCCTGCCTTGAATCATTTTCGTATGTCTCTCCTTCTCTTCTACATATTGTCTTTCATTTTCTGCTCACACCATCCTCCTGGACTCGATCTCCTTTTCTCACCTCCCCACCCTGCACCCCCCCTCCCAGCTGGCTCAGCTCAGCTCAGCTCAGCTCAGCTTAGCTCAGCTCAGCTGGCTATCTGTCTGAAAATCGTCATTTCAAGAACGTGCTAGATTTTTTGCACCAAAAGGAAAAGCATATTTTCAGTTGATTTCTGCATTTGTGTAAATAGGCCTATATGTGCCTCTGGCTGAAGCTTTTAAGTTGTTATGATAACCTGCTAGATTTTCTTTCTCATTGAAGGATCCAGGTACTTAAAAATGCAGGAAAGCACATTTTGAACAGGCACTTCATTAAAATACAAAATGCATAAAAACAGAAATACACAAAGGGGCCTTGAACTATGATACTAGATGTCTAAATGAAAAACTGTGGAAATTCAAATTGTAGGCTGAATGTTTTTGGCTGTTTGAAGCCTGAATTGATATAAATGAGAGATAATTTTCAGTTTATTTACAGGCATATTGCATAGTGGGGGGTGGTGTGTGATTATGTGGATTAACAGCCTCTACTGGTGATCAGAAGGTTGTTGGTTCAAATCCTTCGCCTAGCAGAGTGATTTTCCCAGTGTGCCCTGGAGCAAGGCCCTGAACCCAACATTGCTCCAGGAATACTGTCTCACCCTCAAATGTATGTTGTGTTAAACAAGTGTCTAACAAAATAAATGAGGGTGGACTTATTTTATGAAATACTCACTAGTTTGAGTACTTTTTAAACAGCCAACTCTTTTTGCTCTTACTTCAGTGGTTTTTAGGAAAGGTGCTTTACTCAAAGTACATTTTTTGGAAGTGAGTTGGCCACTAATTAAATAAAGCATTATCCATAATCTCGCGATCGAGGTGCGTTTTCTTTTACAAACATCAAACTCATGCTATGGGATTTTGGTTCTAGCCTTTGAGAATGAAGCATTCTGATTAAATTCAACGGCATTAGAAATGTAATTCTAGCCTACAGTAACAACTAATAAATGGATAATTGTTTAAACTGGACAAACCATTATTTGTTTATCAGCATTTATATCTCAGTCAGCCTGTATAATTGATCATACGCGCCTTTTCATCATATGAACTCTTAACCTTAGAATATCCAGTGCTCAGCTGACTTTATAGCTAGGAGCAAATTTAACAGAAATTCCGCTGAGAGGCCAATGGGAAGTGAGATCAGTGTCACGAAGTTAATGGAAATTCTTTTTTTTTTAAAAACTAAGCAACAAGCCACAAACTACATTCCACAAATGTACCTATTACTTTACAGCATGACCGATAAATCTCAAGCAATTTAAGAATTAATAATCGTTAATATACAGCAGTATCTATGGGTTAATTATGTTTGTTTGTACGAATTAATTCAGCGCTATTAGTTATAACTGAAATAAAATAAAGTCATTTAATACAGGCACATAATTACCGAATGATTAATGTGTCTCAATAAGCTGACAATCCGATTTCGTATTACTTTCTCTCTTTTTGTTTGGCCGCGTCATTTCTGAATCCTGGTTTGCATAAAATGTAATGTTTGGTGCCGTTATTTATTGGTATCACCGCTTAATAACAACCTTTTAAATGTATTCTATCGTCTATAAAATGTTAGTCTTCTTATATAGCCTATATAATTTTATCATGCAGAATTTATCAGCCCCTGTCGCCTACACATTCGTTGGCGACTATTCCAGAGGAATGTTTTAACCAAATATTGATGAAATTGTACTAATTGTCGTGTTGTCATGGCGTCATATTTACGCCGAGCTCAGCGAAGGTCTGTTTGCTTATTTTAGTTTTATGTAAATTGTTCCGGCGTTGGGATTAGCCTCTGCTCTTTGTGGCCCTCTGTCGGTGACACAGCCTGTGCATGATCAATTGCACATGGTATTAAAATCCGATTTTAAAATTTTCTTTTTCTTTCAGAAATAATCTGTATTGTAACAATAGTTTACGTGGTGGAGACGAATAAGTGTTCCTTTCTAACGCATCGCTTGACAAGAATGATACAATTTAATCACAAATTTAATTATTTTAATCACAGCTACTTTGATAGATGTGGCCGCGATAACATAAAAGGAATCAAATTTCCCAATGAAACTTTATTATTTTTCATTTAAAATAGCACTGCTTTTAAAATTTGAAACTGATCGCTTCAGTAATGCCAAGCGATCTGTGACCAACGAAGTGTAACAGCCGTGACATTATTATGTTATTAATGCTGCGTCAATCAAAATTAGGCTACTATAAAACATTTAATAAGTATCCGAAATCCGATGCAGGGTAGGCTACTTTTAATTTCATAGCCAAATGTGTTTTTTCAACCGTTAAACGTGTAATTGTATATTTCCTTGTTTCAATAGGCTAACTAGTGGTACGTTTTAAGACGTTTAATTATTATAGTCGTTACGCTATAAAGTTTTAATTTGAAATCATTGAATTCATTAGTACCAGCAGTGCTCTGCACAAGTTTTAGGGTGGTTTTAATGTCCCAGAAAGTCATCTAATTGATATTCCTGAAATGTCACATAGTAGCAAGAGCGGAGATAAGGAGGCGAGTTGTCACAGAGCAATTTATTCAGTGACAACAGCGTAATGGTGAGAAATACTGGTACAGAAAATAATAGGCCTATCCCACATTTTTTTACATGAGACAAACACTACGCTGAGCTTACTGCATATTTTATCATTTTGACCAATAAATATTTAAGTATTTGATCAGCAACTGAGTTTTCAAACTCAAAATAAGCGCGTGCTTACATATATACATAATATGTAAAAGTACTGTTTGGTTATTTGTAAAACTGGTTCATATTTATAATGGAGGGATTTATTTAGCTTTACTGTAAATAACTTACCTAATTCATGTCAGTCATAATAGCATGGCAACAAAGTTAGCATGACAGCGTGTTTGGCGCATTAAATTGTCACATTTGAATAGGAGACCCAGTGCGTTGTTTAATACTCCTTGTTGGCCATCTGAAGATATATATGAAATGCATTTAATTATTTCCAACTCGATATTGTCAATGAGTTATTTCAAACACGTCATTGCCATGTGTATTATTGCCCTTTTGATCAATTGACTTTTTAATTAACACAAAGCCTCCAATCGAAACAGGTTTAAGCATATTTCTTTTTTAATGAAATAATCATACAAATATAGGATATTTAACGGTATTAATTGTTCTATAGTTTTAAATGTTCTCTAATGTGTTGCTTTTCAATACGTTTAAACTATTCAGTGAATTCGCATAGTTTTATTGTTTATATATGTTGGTCATCCAGAATAGCTTGTAGCTTGATGGTTACCTTAAACATGCTTACCCTTTCAAAGCTTCCCCTCACGTGTGACAATGTGTCCCATTATGGGACACGTTGTCGCAAAATACAGTTGTGCATTTATTGTACAATTAAATCAATATGAAATTAGAAATGATCATACAAGGCATATTGAACTGTCCATTAAAGCATTGTCTTTCTTTTAGCATGGTTATGACCATTCAGCAAGGTTGCGTTTTCTACCAATTCTGGAAAAACTCAGATATATGTGTGACAACATGTCTCGGTCTCTCCTACTATATCAGAAAAAGGGTAAAAATGTGTACCAATGATTGTCACTGGTGCTGTACCCTCAAGGGTCTACCAATACTCCATAGCTGTAGGTACTTGTACCTTTTAAGGTACAGAAATGGACTCCGAGGAACATTTATATATCATTGATGGTACATTAATGCTGTTTCTACCTTTGGGATGTTCCACAGAGTCCATTTATGTACCTTAAATGCACAAGGGTATAGTCCCAGTGACAAGCAAAGCCTCGTTTTTTTCTGAGTAGCCTATGCCTATAGGCTGTATAGTAAAAACTTGAGAGTCGTTGAAAGTAGACCTTTAACAGGTTGTTCCAGAGCATAAATATTGTTATAAAGTGAACACATGGTTAATATGACCCCACTTGTCCGATACCTGAATGGATCTTCTACAGACAAGTAACAGGATCACAAAAACAAACAAGCAATGATAATGCTATACGGACATGCAATTTGTATGTGAGGGTTAGATTCATACCAGCAATGTAGAAACGGCACGCTTCTCTCGTCTTTATTTAACTAACCGTGTGTTTCCACATTAATATCACAGCAGTCTGCGTCTGGGTGGCTGTATACTTACCAAAAGACTGACTGATTTTCACGAACAATGTAATCCAATGGGAATGGTGGTGTTGCCCCAAGAAAACCAAACCCAATTCACCTTCGATTAAACATTCATCATTTGTCAGTAGTACCTTTTTAACATTTTAAAATCACCATAAGTCCTCTTATTTTGAGAAATAGACCTACGCATGGTATGTAAATAAACGCCCTACTAAAGTACCTGGCGCGCCTCGGTCACAGGTCCGTTACGAGAATTGTTTAGGCCTATATATGAAAATGAGAAAATGTTAATATATTCATTATTTATAATGCTGTCATACTTGTAATGACCAATGACCATATGCGGGAAAAATGTAATAAAGTTCACCTGTGTGCTATATGCTGTCGTTTAAAGCATGCTTCTAATACAAGGACCTTGTCAAATAACAGCGTATCCTCGTAAAATTGCTATTGTATATAAGCAGCATTTAAAACGACACGAGAAATGACATTTACACGAACATACGAAGACCCTTGTCTAACACACACACACACACAGACACACACACACACACACACACACACAAAGGCTACAATTTCTGAAGCTCAAGTTAAATCTTTACTGAAGGCCGGTAAAAACATGCTGCTGACAGAGGCGGCCGCCTAGGGCGCTATCGTCTGAGGGGGCGCCGACCTAGCAAACCAACAAACAAAGCAACAAAGTATGCTGCAGAACAGGATGTAGCATAGAGGACCAGAAAAATGTAAAGACAGACAACGTACTTAGTTTTATTGAGCTTTGTTATGTGATGGGGTATTTTATATTAGTACTACAGCGTACAACAGGCAGCCTTACTCTTAAAGTACAAATACGAAACGATCGGCAGACAAATATGCATAAGCACTGAGTTAGCAAGTTATTCTTATACAAATGATTTTTACCATTTTAAAGTATTTCAGTTACAACATACTTGCCCCACCGAAGCTTTATCTTGTAGATAAAAAAAAAAACACACATTCGCTTTTATAATTAAACACAATCAGTGATTAGAATAAAAAAACAACAACATTTTTTCAATATTTTAAATAAGCTGTACATTCTTTCTCAAGTTTGCTTTGTAATTTAACGAACAGACAAAGCTAAATGAAGCCAGGTAACATCGGTCATCAGTCTTTTTGGCAAAATTAATAAGCAACTAAAACACGCCACAAGCTGTAGAAGACGTTTGAAAAACAGGTCAGATGACGTCATCCAAACCGACCAAGAAAACAAAAGTCATCATGGCCTGAAAATGTCGAACAACCTGATCGTAGGATACAATTATTAAAACAATGTTAATACATAGTAAAACAACTCTCATTATACGTTGTTCAGATAACGAACAGCTCGCGGGATCGTGGTTTGATGTCCATTTGCCTGAAATCGGTCAGAAGGTAAGAGGACAAACTCACCCCCGCGTTGATCACCTTAATACGACCAGCCACTTAAAAAAAAGAGTAAATGTAACACTGATTTCTAGAAGGACAGGGGTACAATACAGCAATACCCGACGCCAAATTTATTGGGCAGTGTTGCAAAGCAAGCCAGTCTCCAAAGAGAATGTAACCGATGGCTTCCTGTTATTAAAACCAATTATGACTTACGATGAATCACTGACGTATTAAAAAAAACTGCGCATGAATGGCTTCATAGTTTAAACCCATTCTGAAATAATCGCTTTTCAGAAAATAAAATAAAAATCGGAAGGAAAAAGGCACGCCTTTTGCACAGTGTAACGCATACATTAAAAACACAGTATAAAACATTTGATCTTTTATTGGACCCTGTACTCTAAAGAGAACACGTCAAGCGTGCCAATACTGTGGCTTGCGGAAATTAATAAGCAAATGCATTTGCATTATAAAAACAAGATGAAATGTGGATACAAGCAACATACAGTACTTAGGGGTTGGGACAAGTTAATACAATGACATCCTTCATTTTAGCAGAACCTTTGAGCTCACACTACAAGGTACTTTAAAAATTCTTGCATATCTTTTTTTTTGTTTGTTTTTGATTAAAAAGTAATGTAAAAATATATCCGTATTTATAATCTATATATCTACACGAACATACCTACCACGTGGAAGCTCCCGAACAGGGTTAAGGATACGGCATATTTAACTCGTAGCCTGTTACTGGTCGTCTTGCACGATCGCAAAAATATTTGTATAACAGATTGCTGTTAAAAGTTCCCTTCATAAATGATAACTAGGGTGCATAAAAGGTTTGTGACTTTTTTCATGTGCAAAATATACAAATTGCGGGTTTGTTTTCATTTTCAGTCTTTCCCCCTCAAAGTTCAGGGCCAATATGTCCTTGAAATGATCACTGGACAATTAAATTAATAATAAATCAATTAGTAATCGATTAAGGCCCTAGGTCAAACATATAAAACATGAGGCCTCTAAACTGTTCAATGTATGGTAAAATACTTTATATATAAAACTCAAAACAAAGCCAGATGTAAAATGAAGTTGGCCGGGTGGGATTGTACTTGTGCAACACACACACACACACAGGGTAAACATATCCTTATGGGGACCGCTCATTCATTTCAATGGGAAAAATGAAACCGGTCCCCATAAGGGAAAAAAAAACGGATATTTATCATGTTATGGGGACATTGTGTCCCCATAAGGATAGGTAAACCCGCTCACTCACACACACACACACACACACACACACACACACACACACACACACACACACACACACACACACACACACACACACACACACACACACACACACACACACACACACACACACACACACACACACACACACACACACACACACACAAAAGCAAAGTGTTCATTCAGTCTGCAGAGAGCAAGAGGGCTCCATGCTGTAACACCAGAAGAAAGAGTTTCTCTGTCTTGTGGGGGTAGGGCTACAAATTCAGTCATCTTGCTGAATGCCATTTATCATAGCGTACAAAAGAGAGAGAGAGAGATGTATTCTGTCTTGATTCTACCAGAGTAAACATCTTTCTCACAGTGGTCCAGAGCAAGTTATCCCAAAGTGCTACAGATTCTGCCTGCGGGACCTCTGGTCATCCCAGCGACGCAGACCACCGGGAACGAGCGGGAGCTATGCGAAGCCACTGGAAGTGGGTTAAGGACTTTTTTGTAGACGTTTCACCACCAGAGACCACACACTGTCACCCAGTAAGCATGGCTTGATATTACAGCACTAGTGCAGGAGAGGAGAGCATCACAGGAACATCGTGGTTATGCGGGTCGGAGGTCCCCTCCTTACTGACCACTACAATGTCACCAACATTATGTTTCCCTGTCCAGTTCCCCCTAAAAATCCTGGTACCTGCCTACACTCCTCCTCTACCACCCTCCAATCTCTTATTTCACTGCTGAAGCAGAACAAACGTAACAGAATTCACACACAGCCGGGATACTGGAGAAAATAATGAACGAACACCAACATGGGGGGGGGGCAAATACTGCTTCCAATCCCAGAAAAAAAAAATGTAAACAAATGACGACTGAAGTCGGCGACAGAGAAAATCCCCCAACTGGTGAACTGTTTGTGCATTTACTAGATATCCCAGGCCAGCCGCCCCACCCCCCCAACCCTGCCCTCATCGCCGAGGCTACGAAAGGATTGTGGTGATGAAGTCGTAGAATCTCTTGGAGTACTGCTCTGGGTTGACCGTGGAGATCTCAGCCCCTGCCTGTACAAGGGAAATAAGGGGTTAAGTAACATGCAGCATGTGATTTTTACATGGGGAGGGGGGACTGACAGAAACTTGAACCCACAGCGTGCAAGCTGAGCTCCGAACACCTGCGAAGCAGGACAGTGTTTCTACCGACACGTACCAGGGAAGCACAAACAGCTCCGCTCGTCTGGCTCATTCATCAATGTTTCACGCATTTATCATTGTAATAAGCTCTATATGTTATACTCGCCCCGTGCTTGACCGTCTTGGCCGCATGCGCCGCCTTCTTCTTCGCGTCATAGTGCGTCAAGATGTCGATGATCCCCATGAAATACACCTCCTTCCTTGGGGCGTCTGCACAAAAAACACGCCACAGATGTTTACAATAAATTATATGACATGGATGTTTAGTTAGGTCAGCATTTAAAATGGTCACTGAATACAACACACATACACGCACACATTCCTCAGCTGTGCTCTCAGTCTCGCACCCGGTACATCTGCTTTTCATGCCACAAAATAATACGACTATATAAATCATGTACCGGGAGAGAGATGGATGATCCACCCCACACAAGTTCCCAATAAACGTTTGGTCCACAGGGACCAGGCTAAATGGACATGAAAGACTATTACAGGGGAGGAGAATGGTTGTCTTGAAGTGGGGGGGGGAAGGAGAAGACATGCTCAAACAGCGATGCCTGTCCCCACCCCCAGCTGCAGCCCTTCCTTTGGCCAAATATCCGTTTCATCTTCCTGTACCCCCCATTCCTTCCTCCCTCCTTCCTCCTGTTAACCCTACATCCATTCCACCTCCAAAGTTGCTAATCCTTCCACCCATCCCATCGCCATCCCACCTGAAACATGTCGTTAGCTGTGCCCAGTGAAGGCCGTGCGCGATGCACGTTGCGATTCCGTTAGAAGCATCGCGTCTGTACAGTTACACGGCGGTCAGACTCACTATCATGGCTCCTCAGCGCGTAAACGTCGATGTTGGGGTCGAACTCCCCAGTGCCGAACACCCTGTTGTTGTCTAGGGTGTTGCTGGGGCTGTCCGGGGGGGTGCTGACGAGCCCGCCGTCGCTCTCCCCCTCCTCCTCCCCATCGTTGTCCTCGATCTCCACCTCCTCCTGTTCCGCCCGCTCTATGTCATGGATGCCCACCAGGAGACTGTAGTCCATCAGCTTCAGCTGGGCCAGGAACTGAGGAAGGGAAATCAGCGCTAAGTAAACTGTGATGTAACTACACACGTAATCAAACGAGTACACCCTCATGTCATTTGCGCATTGTTTTTCTCAAAAGTAACTGACGTGCACCAACATGGCTACATCTGCACCTTGTTAGATTGAGGACCAACGGGACGGAGGCAGCTGCCAGCCTCCCAAAAGCAGCCAGACATTTGCCCTTCCAGAGGTTGGAGGCTTCTGCAGAGTTACAGGCTGCTGCACACCAACAGAAACAGAAACGGAAACTCCTTCTCCCGTTTGCTTGCATCCTGCTCACCCCGGTGCAACAGCTCATACAAATATCCGATATGGGGGGGTCCCTAAATTCTACATAAGCCCCACCTATCCCCGGATGCCACATTCACCTCCACATCCCTTTTCAGCTTCTCCAAGAACATCTTCTTGCTGTTTTCGTCGACGTACACCTTCTGTCCGTCGTTGATGAAGTCATTGTCTTTGTATGTCGGGAGATCTTTGGCCTAAAAGTAACGGAAGGCTGTCAAATTTAAATTCCTTCCACAATGGACAGCTGTACTGCTTCTCTGAAATCTATATTCTATGTTCTCTTTAATAAGTATAATACACAAGCTGTTTAACACTTGTAAAGTGTACATGTCTTGCTGTACCTTGCATGACCATAGAGGGTGCTGTGGAGCTACTTAACTGCAGTTCGTCTTGACCCTTGTTCAGTGATGTCACTGGACAACGTGGGATTATGCTTTACGGGCATGTAGAACTCTGCAAAGTGTTCAGTTTGCACTTACTCTGGTGATGGGAGCATACAGACTAACCCCGGGACCTTCATCTGACGGCCACACACGCACAGACAGGATGTTTTACAAGACCACAACAAATTCGAAACCTAACACAGGAAAACCATGTTTACTGCTCTCAGTATAAGACATCTTTCCTCTTTAATCTGTCATAAATAAGACTTTGCTATGATTTCTAATACAAGCTACAATGACTCATCCAGCACCTGGTGTTGGTCAGCGATTTCCGGGACGTACTGATGACGTACTGATGACACTAATCTATCCATTTACACACACATTCATCCCGCTTTCTGGTCATGTCAGGATTGCTGTCACCTGTGGGAAATGGTGCGGGGCTTAAGGAGACTTTGCTATTCCTGTGTGACAAACATCCCCGATCACTACCAACAACTAAGTTTTTTTTTCCCCCACACCTTATGCGAGCTGAAGATTTTTTTATGGTTTCACCATCACCACACATCTGTGGTTACACTGAGTGATTATTAATTTAAATGCTTCTGAAGTGAATGAGCAGTTCTTACAGCTGGACACATCCAGAAGGTGAACTCTGCACTGCCACAGCTTATACAAGATAGCATAAATGTGATTAATTCAGAGACATACAGACCAAATGGAAAAATGTAAATGCTTGCGAAATATCAGTTAAATCTAACATAATAATCCTTTTTTCACTAAAAAACTGACTGTGGGTTATTTAAATTATGCATAATCACATTAAGAACAATTAAAAATGTGTGGGATGAACAAAATGGGATTCCGGGGTATGTATCACAAAGTCGAATTTTTGGGTTAGTAAGATTTAAGGGTTTAAGGTAGTCTGGGGTAAATCTAAGTGAACGAAGATAAAGTCCATTTACACTGGGGTAGCGAGGACACAGGAGGGGCATTTCTTAGATGGCTACCTGTGAAAGTGTTCCGATGACAGATACCAATGCGGAAAGTTCTGCAATCACATACCAAGCTACAGTTTCTAATCCAAAGATGGCAAGTCTGAGGAAATCCTCACCTTCGTGACACTGAAAAATCGAGATACCAACGCTGCAATCTAAACCCTTCTGCAATGTCTGGTACCACTTTGTAAGTTTAGACAGTGTTTAGAATTTTTTTTTCCTACTTGAATATCAGTCGCATCAGACCTCGAAATGGAGACTCATTTATGCAGAATGGCGAATACTACCCTTCTGAAGCTTGCACGAGTGCATGACTTAAACAGGTGAAAAAATATGAACATATAAACAAAAATTACAATTCAGGGCAATCGGCCAAACGTTTCCTAAATATCTTATGAGGGAAAAGAGAAGCTCCCCCAGGGTGTAACTGTGCCATTGCAAAGGGACCAAGGAACTAGTGCAATAATTAGGAAAGTGCTGAGCCAAACAGGCTGGTGCAGAATGTAGGTCACCAAGGAGACCAAGCACATGTGGGGGGGGGGGGGGTAACCATCATAAGCCCAGAATACAAGCTCTGGGGAAAAAAATAAGACACCACTATATATATATTTTTTTAAATCTGCATTTTAAATCCTGGTTTAATCGTGGTTCTGCTGGCAGAAGGCAGCAGGTTGCTTCCAGGTTCAAAATTTCTAAGACAGCAGTACATAAGAACAAGGTGAAGCAGGAGACACTGGGAACGACCAGAAACCAGCCAGGAAAAAGGGCAGGAGCGACTTTGTAATGCCGGAGATGACTGTTAACTTATCTGACAGTTTCTCGTGAATCATAGGATGACATCAAGTGACCTTCAAAAGGAATGGGAAACATTAAGTGCAGGTGTGAAGTGCACTGCTAGGACAGGATCGTATCAGCCTTCTAGAAGCAGGACTGAAGTCCCGTAAAGCAAGGAAGAAGCCCTTCATTAATGAGAAACAGAAGAACCAGGCTGCAGTTTGGAAAAAAAGTATACACAGACACATACCCATAAATTGAGAAATGAGTGAAACAAAAAAAACCTGTATATTAGATATAAAATGGACCCTCTGTCCCCACGTCTAAGCATCAGTAAGCAGTGCAGTTTTCCACACCGCGTACACTTGTGTTAAGTTCCGTTCTTTTCTTTTTTTTCCAGTTCCTTAAGGTCATTCTTTCATATCGCAGCGATTTCACACAGCGCACCTGGCATTTCTTCAACCCGCTGAACTTCAGAAAAGCCTGCATCAATATTGCCAGCCCACTCGCATAACAGAAAGTCAGAGAGCAGCCAGAAGGGTCTAAGATTTTATTAAACATCCAGTCATATTAAAAAGGTCAGGGCCACCTGGAACGTCAAGAACGGGGAGTGAAAATGGCACAGAACCCCACACGCTAAGGAGTATTTTAAGATTCCAGTGAGCCTGTCTGCAAGCCTTTGGACCAGGAGGAGGAACCCATACAACATGAGGGAACCTGAGGGAACCTGCGAGCTCCACACACACAGCAGGGGTGGCATTCAGACTTCAGACAATGGAGAAGTGAGACAAGGATGGTACTGTCAGAGTCACTGTGCCAACAAGTGGAGGAGATAAAGCCTCATTTCAGTGACAATCTGATTCAAATATACAGACGCTCCTCTACTTACGACTGAGTTACGTGCCGAACGGCCGTTCTTAACTTGAAAGTCGTTATTCAAATATAATTTTAAGGGTATACGCAAGAACTAGGATGCTGGGAGTCCGCACGCTACACTGCTGCACGGCGGGAGTAGCGGCCAGTCGTACTAGGCGGAACTGGCGCGCAGAAAAAAAAATTGATTTTGCGGACAGGAAACGGGAGCCCAAGGAACACAATTTTTACAATCCTCTTCGTTCACATGTCTGAAAGTTCGTAAGTTGGAAGTTCATAAGTAGAGGAACGTTTGTACTTTCTTTTTCTTAACCATACACATCCACACACTACACAGCTGATTAACTTGGTGCCTAAAGACTGTGCTGATCTGAATGCAGCCCAGAAGCTAACAGTTCTTGGGTGACACCGAAGCGTAGTTGTATAGCTATGCTAGTAGAATATCTAACAGAGGAGAGGAACTACTTGTCACAGTCAAATGAAAATGCAAGAATGAGCAACTCAAGTGACACCGAGACTGTGGCTGGGGGACTATTGTGACAACACAACATACACAGAAAACCACAAGACTACCCGAATATGTCAGAGGTTACTAAGTATATTTACCTTCTCCTTGTCACTTGCTTCTCTGGCAACTGTGGAACCCTGAAAAACAAACCAGAAATATCACATTTACGCTACATTTACATTTAAATTTACATATAATTTACATTTATTTAGCAGATGCTTTTATCCACAGCAACATACTGCTTTTGCATAAACAGTCTCAGACGCTCCCTGACGCAACTGAGGGTTAAGGGAGTTGCCCAAGGGCCCAACAGTGACATCACTCTGGCAGCCCTGGGATCTGAACCAGTAACCTTCTTATCACAGACATAGTGTCCTAACCCGAAGAGCCCCACACCTCCCCAGTCACCCCACAATAAAAAAAAAAACAAATCACAACAGATAATGACTGTAAAGGTTTCCAAGCGAAACAACATAATAATCTGGCAACAGATTACTGACTCTTACCTTCAAGTCATATTTTTTGTAGACTCCCAGTCGGCTGCTGAACACGTTGCGTGTGACGATCATGTAGGTCTCATCCCCATCCACCGTGAGGCGGTACATGCCAAGGAACTGGGGTAGCAACGTGTTGCCGTGGCACTCTACAATGAACTGTGGGATGGTATGGAGCTCATTAGATAGGCTGCTGTTCATGGACGTGACCCAAGTACCACCTTCACCGCCTGCCCTGCTGGAAAGTGGACGTCTCCTGAACCTGTTGAAGCGTTATCATACAATGGGGTTGGAAACGTATTCCTTCCTGCATTCATGCTAGTAGGATTTTGATTCTCTCAGTACATGAGTCAGATATTTACATCTGCTAGATGCTTTGATCCTAAGTGACATAAGCAGAAGAGCAGGATCAGCCAGTCCCTGAAGCAATTGGGGTTAAAGGTCTTGCTAAAGGACCAAAGTGACATCACTCTACCAACCATGGGATTCGAACTGGTGACCTTCTGATCACGGGCACGAGTCATAACCCATATAGCCACTCAGGTATGACACATCAACACTTCTAAGAAATGAGGCCTTCTTAAACCCACAACTGTGACGGCAACATTAAAAACACGCTTCCTCTATCAACGTGACCCTCAGGCATCGCCTGAAAGCATCGTTGATGCCTCGTTTCACAGTCATCTTCAGAAGACCTTCCCATGCAGGACTCCACTGGAACCAAACTAACTTTGAGGGTAAGAGTGGGACACTGCTGTCCGTGCCCAGGACTTCCTGCATATGGGGAATACGCCACCTGGTGGTACTTCTTGAGGATGTTGTGCATCTCGGCCACGTCCTCGCTGGTGATGGCCTTGATGACGTACCGCTTGTCGTACGTGGTGTGGAAGCGAGCGCCGCTCCGGCCCTGGGCGTCGCTGGGAATGGGCGCGCTCCGTGTCAGGGCGTTCTGTGGGAGGTACATTAGAAATGCGCTGTTGGGTCTGTCTCCACCAAGTCCTTCTCCAAAGGTTCTCCCCCGGTACCAGCTTGGGTTCAAAGACAACCAAGATTTAGACCTCGAAGACAATCCCACCAATCAAAGGTGATGCATGTCAAAAGCTCAGTCACCAATTCGGTAGCAACACACTGGCGACTGAACGTCATGTATCCTATATACCTGAAAATGTAAATAATCGATGTCCAATGCAGTGTGAAATTCAAGGGAGAGGCAGCATGGGATTGGTAGTATTTCAATATACACGAAAGGAAAACAATACTGAACCTTGATTTCAGTACAAACCTTACAGTTGTGCACTGAATTACAGGAATTATTTATTAAATATTCTAAGAGGGAGTGAACACAGCAGTAGAATCTTATTATTATATTTGCATTTTCACTCATTTGTGTTAATTTAAAGCGGTTTTGTGGCAGAAGATTGCCACAATGCAAGATTAAAATTATTTTTTTTTTTTTTAAAGAAGTCATCTAATATACAGTAACTGCTTTCAGTGTTCCTGAGGGCGGGGCACCGTGGGCATTGTGTCGGAGCCCCCAGGCTGGTCAGAGCCTGTATCAGTGGGGGTCGACAAAGGTAGATGAGCACACCTCGCCCTCACAGAGCGCTAAGCACAACCGCCTTTACCTTGGCAACCAAGCTGGGAGTTTCTAGTTTCTGTTTTTATTATTATTTTGGTAACCAGGCAGCATCAGTGAAAGAAGCTGCCAGGACCTGAGACGTGGGGTGGGGGGGGGGGGGCAGCTTCCTGTTGCTATGTTAAGGAGACCCAAAAGCTCGCCGGCAGACTGAAGCAGGTGACTGAACAGGGGCCGCCTGGCCAAGCTCTCTCTCACTGGTGTCAGCATCCGCTGCACGCTGCTTATGCGCCTGATGCAAAACGCAATTATAAAAAGGCCTCGGCTGCAGCCCCCCAGATGTCCAGACGGCCACTTCCAGCGACTGGGTTTATTAGATGGCACTCAGGGCTCTGGCAGACTGTAGGCGTTACACCCCCTCCGAGGCGAGGAAAGGACAACAGCCCCTGGCATGCAGCCATGTAAACATCTCTAAGTGGCTCCTCTCTGACAGCGCAGCTGAATCTGTTCAAAACATGCAGCCCTACGTCCAGGATGCATTTCATGTAAATGTGCCAAACATGCCAATTTTAATATGCATTTCTTTGTAACATCTCTGGGTTTAAGGAGTCCAAAGCATTTTCTGCTGAATGTCTTCAACGATGCTTTACTGACAAATACAGTAGCAGATATCGGAAAGTCCTATTGGGAAAAAAAAGTTAAAATAAAGCTGCCGGCCATCACTGATGCTCCATGTTGGCACTGCCTCTTGTGGCCCCTCCTACGGGCAGAAAGTCTGCCTTAATGCACTGGATGTGACTGACAGATGAACCTCAGTGCCACATCGGTGGGGGGATTTGCTCCAAGTTTCACCAGTACAAGAAATTCTAATTTGAGATTATTTCCCTACTTGCCTTTTATAAATGTATCTTGGTCGTCCTCCTGCTGCAGCCGGTTCCCCTTTAACCCTTTTTACAGGGGAAGTCGGTTTATCAGGCTTCTTGCTAATTTGAATTTCAAACAACACTCTGGTGGGTGGGGGCGTGTGCATCCCCAAGCAGGCCGAGGTCAGCTGCCACTCCCCCCCGCCTTCTGTCCCGGTACTGGCCACAGACCCCGACGCCCCCCTCTCGCAAGCAGCTAAGGCCTCCTCAAAACCTGCTTCATATTTCATGTTCCTGCTGACACAAGCGGCTGACCTTCCTCAGTCAATGACCTTTACGCACTTTTATTACGTATACTGTGTATCCATTCCCATCTGTCTGCTCCCAAGTGTCCGACAACGACTTATTCCCGATCATCATTTGCGTTCACATCAGCGGTAAGATGCTGTGTTGTGCACGTAACCTACTTTTCTGATATGATGTATGTCTGTGGAGAACATCCGTCTCAGGGTAGGTCATTGTATGCACATTCAGAAGAACTGCTCAAATAAATTTTCATCAACCAGATTGTGTGACAATGACAGTCCATTCAATTCAATTTAATTTCCACTAAGGCATCAGAATAAGGTCCCAGTGTCTGCCCAGAGGAAGCCTTAAAGGGTACTTTCTGTATCTGTATCTGTGTCACAACATGTTCAGCACTGATAGCACACATCAGGGAGGGGCATGCCTCAGCAGTCTGCACCACCATGTCACACCTCCAGGGTTGTGGGTTTGATTCTCATCCCCGGCTATACTTACAGTTTGCAAGTTCACCCTGTGTTTGTGGGGGAGATCTTCTGGATACTACAGGTTTACTCCCAGTAAAAAAAACAAAAACAAACCATGTGGTTCAGGCGAACTGATGTCTCTGAAGTGCAGACGTGAACTGTGAACATGTTCTCTCTGCAATAGACTAGTGTCCAAAAACGTGTCCCTCCCCCTTTGTGTAAGTGAAAAAAGGAAGCATTCAGTTACTAAAAGAACAGACATGATGTACTAGCACGATTAAAATTCAATTTAATGTGAGCAAGGGGCTGAACAAATTCCTTCATGGTTAATCTAACGCCGGCAGACACCTGTTTTGGCTCCGTGGCCGGCGGGCGAGGCCCAGTGCCCGGGTGAGGCCCAGTGCCCGGGCGAGGCCCAGTGCCGGGCGCAGTGCCTTCATCTGAGCCCAAGGCAACAGGCCCCGGCTTCAAAGCCGCGGCGACAGCGTAATTATCCTACAGGACGCGGCCGCAGGCGCACGAGCCGAACGGTCGGAAGGCTAATCCAGCTCTTTGCAGACAGTGGAGCAGTTTTGCGGGAAGGGAAAGGTGTTGCTTTTGGTGCGACTCGGCTAATACGGCCTTTCTCAAGGTGTCTAAACATAAGCGTCTAAACTAAGCCTCCTCTGCTAGCCTGATGCCTCTCTATATCCCCGGAATGTTCTTCATGTTGCACTTCTCATTACTGAATAGTCCTATTAGGTTCTTGCCTTGTTAGAAGTTGCTGAGCAGCTCTTTCTCCAATACTGCTTGCACTTCTACCTGGGCATTCACCGGGAGCTCAGTCTATCCGCACTCTTGCCTAATCAACCCCTTTACAGCACGTATGTTTCTAATGTGCATCACTCTGGAGAAAAAGTGTGTTAAATAAACGTAAATGTAAATGTTAAGCATCTAAGCTAATTTTCGCCAATTATGGCATTGGGGGTCGTCGCTTCCAGTGGCTCGTTGCCGGAACCGAGGTGCAGGAAAGGTTAGATAAAAACACGAGCGAACGCCCTGTCCAATCTTCCATCAACATCCATTAGGAAGTAACAGGTTTACACTATTGTTTTATACACTCAGGTCCCTTTAAAGAATTCAGCTATTTTCCATTCCACTCATCAGCTATTCTGCTTAACTTCAGAGAGAAACATTATTTAAAAAGCACAAACGTTTCTCTTCATTAAATAATACATCACTTGTGTGACAGAAATAGAAGACTGTAGCTACCCTGACGTATGAAACAGCTGACAGGTATTAAATAACTTTTAGTAAAAGCTGTGAGACTTCACAAAGTAGCTAAATTTAACATTATGCTGGGAACTGCAGAAACGCAGGGGCGCTCCACAATACTGATGCTGGAGCCAAGATAAAAGACTTAGTTAATATCAGCTGATTTTGTCACACTAGGGAAATTGTTTTTATGGTAAGAGTGTCCTTTAATACTCAGAAGGGTGTCTTTGCCATTTCAAACTTTTAAAAACTTCTCATACTTTAAAATGATGTTGAATCCAGTTACCCTATTCTATTATTTCATAAAATAAAGCAGAAATCTTTTTTTTTTTTTACAAGTATTTTCATATCACAGAATTTACAGGAAATACTGAATCTTTCATAATCGTTTTTCTGCATTATATGTGACTACTGTGTACTGTGACAGGATTCAGATCAGAAATGTCTCCTAAGAGGGATGTGGCCCAATTATTGGACCCAGAGTGCAGCTCCCACAAGGGACACCATGAGTGTCCTAGGAGGTAAACAGCCCAACAACAGGACTTGTGCTCAGCTGTCCTTCCACACTCACCTGAAAATCTTGGTCGTCAATCAGGAACTTTTCTCTAAGATTACGGAAGACGAGGGGACAGTATTCCTTAAATTTGAAGTGACTAGGCATGTTTTCCCTACAGCAAAGGGGGGAAAAGAAAAAAGTTCCTTTAAATCCAAAAAGAAGTCAGTTGCAGTCATCAGCTGGCAAGCGAACATGGATGGTACAAGGTTACCGGCTACAATCAGCTGGGGGCGGGAGTGCACACAATCAGCTGGGGGCGGGAGTGCACACAATCAGCTGGGGGCGGGAGTGCACACAATCAGCTGGGGGCGGGAGTGCACACAATCAGCAGGGGGCGGGGGTGCACACAATCAGCAGGGGGAAGGAGTGCACACAATCAGCAGGGGGCCGGAGTGCACACAATCAGCAGGGGGCGGGAGTGCACACAATCAGCTGGGGGCGGGAGTGCACACAATCAGCAGGGGGCGGGGGTGCACACAATCAGCAGGGGGAAGGAGTGCACACAATCAGCAGGGGGCCGGAGTGCACACAATCAGCTGGGGGCGGGAGTGCACACAATCAGCTGGGGGCGGGAGTGCACACAATCAGCAGGGGGCGGGGGTGCACACAATCAGCTGGGGGCGGGAGTGCACACAATCAGCAGGGGGCGGGGGTGCACACAATCAGCTGGGGGCGGGAGTGCGCACAATCAGCTGGGGGAAGGAGTGCACACAATCAGCTGGGGGCGGGAGTGCACACAATCAGCTGGGGGCGGGAGTGCACACAATCAGCAGGGGGCGGGGGTGCACACAATCAGCTGGGGGAAGGAGTGCACAGAATCAGCTGGGGGAAGGAGTGCACACAATCAGCTGGGGGCGGGAGTGCACACAATCAGCTGGGGGCGGGAGTGCACACAATCAGCAGGGGGCGGGAGTGCACACAATCAGCTGGGGGCGGGAGTGCACACAATCAGCTGGGGGCGGGAGTGCACACAATCAGCTGGGGGCGGGAGTGCACACAATCAGCAGGGGGCGGGAGTGCACACAATCAGCTGGGGGCGGGAGTGCACACAATCAGCTGGGGGCGGGAGTGCACACAATCAGCTGGGGGCGGGAGTGCACACTCACTTGTTGAAGAGGTGGTTGTCCACCCTGATCTTGGCGTAGGCTTTGAAGTCATCTGGCATGAGCATGATGGGGATCTGGATGTGACTCAGCTCGATGATCTGCAGAGCAGGGGGGACGTGTTCATACTTCTGAGGTCAGTCCCAGCACAATGCACACATGTTCTACAACTATTCACAATAGATCATAACCATTTGGAATTCTAACAGAAAATAAGGAGGAAGAATTTTTAAATAATATCATAGATATTTTGGGAAAACACTCCATTCATAAATCCAAATATCTGAAAACAAGTCCTGTAATTTGCATCTCTCATAAGATGATGCATTATTTTACATCTTTAAAATGCATGAAGGAACCTTGCGCTCAAAATCTTTTAAAATATCATTTTGGAATGCATGTCCCACGGCTGAACAGTTTATTTTAAAATTAGTTTATTTTTAAAAGTTTGTTTGAACCTGTTCGCGGCGATGTGCAGGTTAGGCCTCTGGCTTTACGGGAGCTGCACGACAAGCCTGAACTTGAAGACCAGGCTTCTTTACAAAAGCACTCCAGATGTACACGAATCATCATCGTAAAGACCTTTTTAGCATCTAAATCATGCTGAAATATACTGTGGTTTGACTCATGTGTGGTTAAGCTTCCCCCCAACCCCCAAACAAACAGATCTCCAACCAAGAAAGGCTCATCTCCGACATGCAATTTTAACCACTCTGAACAATTTTTGCAGCCAAGTCTGCTTAGCCGACTTTAAAAATATCTCCCGTACACACACTTCTGAATCTTTACTATCGGCAAACATTCTGGGATTCAGACCCAACATTCATACCTCTCTGCTTCAGGAAGGCAGACAGGCGGTTACCTGAGCAACAGGCAATAAGGACTCCCAATGACAGACATCACCACTGATTTCTGAACACTCTGGCACGCGGGATTTTTAGGCTTTTCCGCAGGAAGAGGATAAGTCAGGCCACACAGCCCTGTAATCGAGCTGCCCATGCAAGCCCAGCAAAAATGGAGACAGGACACAAGTCAGGAGAACGGAATGCACATACGTTAGCGCCACATGCAAACCCTGTCTGCTCATAGAGGCATATAGGAGTCCCCTAACCCTCAGGGTCTATGCAAACCAAAAAACAAACAAAAAATATGGGAATATGGCATGAAAACTTACAGACTTGTGTAGATGCATAAAAAGAAAAAATATGTGCAATAAACTGAAGCCGCAGGCATTTGACGATCCATGACGCTTTACTGCAACATAGCCTGAGTGTTTTGTGCAGGTTGGCATCTTTCTACGAATAAGAGAAATGATCTGTCGATTTTCAGAAATTCAGCAGAACCCCAGCATTGTTCTCAAACCATACAAATGTAGACCTGCGCATAGACATAGGGTTGATTTGCATTATTTGATTGTCTCAAGGCCTTTTCCTATAAGGTGAATTACATAGCTAAAATACAGACAAATGCATTAAAACCAGACTTTTGACTGGTACTGTACACGCAGAGGCACTTCGGCGAAGTGTCTCTGTATCGTTATGCTCAGTGGGGGCAATCTCTCAATCTACGCCCCTTTAAAGACAGTGAAACACAAAGAGATGGTATGATCGTCTTTCTGCTCCCACCATCTGGCCAGAGAGAGGCCACAGCAGTAGCTAAATCTCCCTGTGTAGCAGCCACTCAGAGAGGATACAATATCGCTGCCTCTCAGACAGGGGACACGCACACAGAGGGGGGGGAACAGGGTGTCCCAGTGCTCCGAGGCACTGGGCAGATGCGGGACACGTCGGCAGGCAGGGAGCTTCAAGGTCTCGCTTTCTGAATGCGTTTACGCGGCGTGTCCAGTCCTGGCCCCAACCCCATCCGGCTGCGGCCATCTGTCCCTGACGGCAGCCGTGATCCGCGAGTTCGGGAGCAAACGGGGGGAAAAAATATCAAGAGGAGCTTTTCCTCCAGCTATCCAGGGAAAGTCGAATTAAATACCCAGGTGAAAGTGCATTACCTTCACGAGGTGAAAATACCAGGCTGCTCGCAGGCCGAGGAGAAGAAGGAGAACGGGAGGCACCAGTCTAGGCTCCGAAACGACAGCTGTTAGCTTAGCGCACGGGTCAAAGCAGGCCAACGTCGCAATGGCCCACCGTAACCAATGCAAGGACTTACACTTCAAATGCAATCTAATGAAAAAAAAGCATGTCTAAAACCAAACCATTTCTAGATGTTGGTTTTGCACGCAATTGATACACATTTCTTATTTTCCATTTTATCCATCCTTTCATCCTCAATTAACCCATTCAGGGCTGAGCTTGTTGTATATCCCAGGAATCAGTGGGCACAAGGCAGGGGGCACTCTGGATGGCAGGGGTGCAGTAGGGGCACCGATACCCTGGCAGATACAGCGGGCCCAGCACATTACAGGGGACATTGTGTGTGTGTGTGTGTGTGTGTGTGTGTGAGGAATGTTTGCATGAATTGGCCAAAATTCGAGTTCAGGGATTTTTTAAACTAGTACCAGTGAAGAAAAAGATATCTAATTGCTTTTTGTTTGTTTCCTTTTATAGGGTTGGCATGGTGCCGTAGTGGTTAGCACTGTTTCTTCACACCGTGGGGACCTGGGTTTGAGTCCATGCGTGGAGTTTGCATTCAACATGCGTCAGCATGGGGTTTCCCCCACAGTCCAGAAACATACTGAGGTTAATTGGAGTTGATAAATTGCCCATAGGTGTGTGTGTGCCCTGTGATAGGTAGGTGCCCCATCCTGGGCCCCCCAGGTTAGGCTCCAGACCCCCCACAAGATAAGTGAGTACAATGGATGGGTATTTTTTTTTTTTGTATCACATTTCAGTGCTCATTTTTATTTCTTTTCGGAATTCAAGAACCATGGACTCAGGTATGTATTTAAAAACTTTCTTTTGGTTCAAGTTAGTCAAGTGTTAGTAAAATAAACTCTCAATTAAACATAAGAAGCAAATAAAAATCAGTGTAAGTCATGTATTTGCCTGTTTATGGTACAGCAGTGTTTCCCAACCCAGTCCTCAGGGATCCCAGAAAGTCCATGTTTTTGTTTTCTCTCGGCTCCCAACACACCCATGCCAGGTATTCGGAGTTCTTGATTGGTTGGAAGCTGGGAAGGAGAAATAATGTGGACTGTCTGGGGTCCCTGAGGACTGGGTTGGGAAACACTGTGGTACAGGTTCCGGTGTTACGTTGTGAGGACCACGACACATCTGGGGTGTTTCACAATACCAAGAACACAAAGATCATACTTGTGGTCTTGCTAACCTGCCTCCCAAGAACAAACTTGAGCAATGAATCACGAGATTGGCCTCATTTGGCGAGGATGCAACAGATGCATACTTGATATTTGGGGACAGGCAAGAACAATATCTGGGGATTTTTCCCATCCTCTGTACTTCTGTTCTTGAGTACTGGAACTGGTCTTCGCCCACAGTAGATGACACAAAGTGAGTACAGGAGAACACAAGTACGGTCGAGTACACATTTTGAGAAACACCCTTGGTCTTCTGCTAGCACTCACCTCGTCACTGTGGGTGTTTCTCAATGCCAAGAATGCAAAGATCGCACTTGTGGTCTTTGCAAGAGTAGTCTTGTTAACTTGCCTCCCAAGAAAGAACTTGGGACACAGTGAATCATGGGACTGGTCTCATTTGGCGAGGATGAAACCGATGTATCCTCAATATTTGGGGAGGGGCAAGAACGACACCCGCGGATTTTTAGTGTCCCCCGTACTTCTATTCCTGACTATTGGAACTGATCTTTAGCAATGGAAGATGATGTAAAACGGGTAACACAAGAACACAAGTACCGTCAAGTATGCATTGTATTTTTCCCCGAGCCCCGGCTCTGGATCATTAAAGGCTGATTAGCATCTACAGAAGTGTAGCTGTGAGTTAATCCAACCTGGGCTGCAGTCAAATATATTGGTACAAAAATAGTTTAATGTGTCCATGGTTTGCTTTATGTAGATTATGTTCATCTGTGCTCCATATAATGCCTCAACTTACCCACTTACAATGCCTCAACTTGTTAGTAAATGAGACGTACTATCTGTGCTCATCTTCCCCGTGAATGTGCACTGTGATGGCATCACAGGATGTGTCACGGGCCAAATGCAAGCGGTCTGCTGATTTGGCCAGATCTTCCTGAAAATCATTATCCTGCGGTAAATTCGAAAAATTGCAAGAGCGTGCAAATATTGCGGATTGGGCTAGATTTTGCGGTAATTTTCTGCGATTGTAAAACCCCAAACCCTGGAGGGACAGCATAGTGCTCCCCAGCCCTGTGCTACCTCCAGGCCCCCCATGACCCAAACCAGCGAGAAGATGGACTGATATTACAGAAATAAATAACCCCAGATATCAAATCACAGATCCACTTATATACCATAAGGGTTCATTAATTAATAACCTGAAATTCATCCTTCTTCCTACTGCTCATCCTGGACAGGACCCTGGAACAATCCAAGGTAGAGCACAAAATTTCAGACACCTGATTTTTCACCGAATGGCTTTGCTGACACTTTTGGTTCAAATACAGCCCACAGGCAACACACTGTTACATATAAAAATACCCTGATACAAGAGTCTTCATAAAACGCACATAAAATCATCAAAACAATAAACAAATATTCTATAACTGCACTAGAGAAAACACACATCTGCAGTGAGGTTTTCTGTTAGAAATCAGCTTGAGGATAAGGTGCTTGCCATTAATATCAGGACAGATCTGAAACGGGACGGTAAGATGGGGGTGCAGACTCACAGCGCTAGGACACGTGGCCGGAGACGGAGCCATGATCCTGACATTAATCTGCTGATCCCCGGCAAGCGGGCTTGTGTGAGATGGTGGCACTATAAATAGCCTGCTGATTTCATACGGTCTACCAAGACCTTCCTCCTGCTCTTTCGGCCTTACAGAAGCTGCTTGAGGATGTTCCTCCAACCCAGACTCATTTTATTTCAAAGCCTAAATAATTTTTCAATGACGGCCACAGTGGGGTGATGAATGGGAGTCGTAAGGGGTTCATGCAAGGCCCCGGCTAACCCCGCGGTTCATGCAAGGCCCCGGCTAACCCCGCGGTTCATGCAAGGCCCCGGCTAACCCCGCGGTTCATGCAAGGCCCCGGCTAACCCCGCGGTTAATGCAAGGCCCGGGCTAACCCCGCGGTTCATGCAAGGCCCCGGCTAACCCCGCGGTTAATGCAAGGCCCGGGCTAACCCCGCGGTTAATGCAAGGCCCGGGCTAACCCCGCGGTTCATGCAAGGCCCCGAATAACCCCGCGGTTAATGCAAGGCCCGGGCTAACCCCGCGGTTAATGCAAGGCCCCGGCTAACCCCGCGGTTAATGCAAGGCCCCGGCTAACCCCGCGGTTAATGCAAGGCCCGGGCTAACCCCGCGGTTAATGCAAGGCCCGGGCTAACCCCGCGGTTCATGCAAGGACCGAGCTAAGTAAGTGCCAGACTTAAGAACTGAAACATAAACCCTGCTAATTACCCTACACACTCAGATAATTAGCCTCCGCTCACTTAATAAGCAAATGCATTTTAATCATGAAAAGAAATCAACCCTATACAGATGCTCCTCCATTTACGTGCCGAAGAACCCATCATACGTGGAAATGTCGTACGTTGAATATGAATATGATGAATAAATAACTACTGTCTCCAAGTAACTAAATAGCAGTAAATGAAAAGAAAAAAAGCAAGTTTATTTGGTTAAATGTTGAAACAAAACACCATGCGATAGGCATGTGGAGTTGGAATCGCTCCTTATGTTTCTGTAGACTCTTCCCACAGTCCAGAAGCACATGAGCTCTAAATTGTCCTGTGATGGATGGGACGTCGTTTAGCCTCCTGGGACATGCTCTAGGTGACCCAGTACTTCATAAATGGCTGGAAGATGGATTGATGTAATATTTCAAGAATGAGCTATGACTGGCCATGTTTAGGAAACTATATTTACATCCTAGTTTTAGATTGACATTAATGGCATACAGTATATTGCACAAATATGTCAAAATTATGTAAATTATGTCAACACTTACGTAAACTTTTTATTTTAAAAGTGTAAAATGATAATTCCATTCCAAAAGTAATTATTTAAAGGTGATCTATTAAGCTTTTCTGGTTTTTCTCTTTGCTTCAGTGTGTTATTTAGCTTTATGTGCATGTAAACAGTCTGCAAAGTTTTAAGGCCCCCTTTAAAAATCTAATTTTTTAAAGTAAAAGTCCCTATGTAAAAGGTTGCAGATCAAATACAATTGTTCAATCACCCCACCAAACATGTAAGAGCAATTACATCCAAAACAGCCAATTAACTGAATGTTAACTGACCGCTTAATTGACTCCTAATTGACCTGTTGGTGGCATGAGTGTAGGAAATAGCAACCCCACCCAACCAAACTAAAGAGCTGAGTGACCAGAGATTATGAACGTGTACTGATCACCCATTAATATTAACATAGCTTGTGCCTAAATCACAGGCTACCTCTGTGCTGAAAGAGGGACTTCAAATCCCTCAATCCCGCAAATCAATTATATTGATCATTTAAATTATTACCCTGCCTGAGTTTTCTTATTTACATGTGTAACAAACAGAGCGTGCCACAAGACCCACGGAGACAGTACTGTTCTAAGCCAGATTCAAAATGAAAGCTGTAAGACATCCACCTGACTGAGCCAAACTGCACATCACGACATTAATTAGCACTGAGCCATCAGATCTATCAAAGCCATGTTTACCCCAGCGTGACAGCTCATTTTACCCCATTTACCCCACACACTTTCAGAATTAAATTTAAGGTGAAAACAAATTGACCAAAACGTGTCCAAGCATGTGCCCAGCAACAGACTGGCATCCCATCCAGGTTGTCCCTCTGCCACGTGCCTGGTGCATCCTGGGATAGATTCCATGTCACAGTGATCCTGTAGTGGATAAGCAGTTGGATGGATGGATGGATGGATGGATAACAATGTTTATATTGTGGATATGTAACAGGAGGGGCAAATGGAGAAAGGACAGGAATTGGTGGGAAAGACCCCTGAGATATCAGGCTTACTGTCAGACTGACACTAATGAGACACAGCAAAGGGAGACTCTTACAGGGGGACTGACCCATGGTGGATGAATGAATCCCACCTGCCGAGGAGGTGGGTGTGTCGGGGCAGGTAGGTACAGGTCGTGGAAGATGTGGCTTTCAAGTGAAAGGCAGTGATGATGGCTTCATGAAGAAGAGAACAGACACGAAGACACTATAAGCATCACAAACAGCCGTGTGCGTTACATTTAGAGCTAAACTACCAGGGCCTTCTGTTTTATTTTTTGCCCGTGTATCTGTGCAACCTTTCTAAGAAAGACACCCATACACACACACACACACACACACACACACAAGCACAAAGGTGTGCAATTATATCTTCGTGGGGACTCATTTCTCATGGGGAAAACTCTAATCCCAACATGACAACCTTAACCCCTACCCAACCCTAACCTTAACCATAAGTAACCAAACTGAATATGAGACTTTTGGTGTTTTTAAGTTTTTTGATTGCATTCACAGATCTTTGTGAGGACCTGAATAAGGGATATTTGGTCCCCACAATATAATATAAACATAATCCACACACACACACACACACACACACACACACACAAAAAAAGCTGGAACCGCAGTCACAGTGGACGCCCAGGGGGATAATGACTCGTACATGGAAGTCCTTGCGTTTCTCGGAGAGCGTCACAGAGACAGGAAGCGTCTGTTAAACATCACAGGACACAAAGCTAACCCTCCCCCCCCCCCACCCCCTTTCTACAGCCCCAGCCCTGAGTGCAGGCTCAGCAAAAAAGAGGAAAGGAGGAGCAAGAAGCGAAAATCCAGGAGAACACCCACAGAGACATCCGATCATCTCCAGGAAGCACAGGACTCCAGCCATGCAACACCCCATGAAGGGGCCACGAAACGATCTTTAAAAGGAAACTCCGCAAATCGATGGGCGTTTGTCTACACTTATATTTAACGCTTTTATGCAAAGTAACATACTTCCACCCAACCACCCAAAAAGTCCTTGGAAGAATTAGGGATTAAAGACCTCACTGAAGGACCGCGACATCCCTGTAGGTTCTCCGGGATTTAAACCGGCGACCTTCCGATCACTGGCATGCTGCCTGACCCACAATGAGCCCACACCTTGTATCGCTAGATTCTGGGAACAACATGGGAGGTCTGCGTGCGGATAATCCACCACAGAAACGGACATCAAGACAGACGCCCTGCAAATAGCCTCAAGGACACGGGTCCTTGCCGAGCATCGTCTGGACATGTGGCAAAGTCTGCCCCCCATGACAGAACGGGAGCTCAGGCTGCTGTGCCCCATCTTACCCCCCCTCCATGGGGAGCCGGACACAGGCAGACATTGGACATAATAAGGTGTGCTACATACAACCAGAATTCTTAATTATAGTAAGGGCCACGTTCTGGAAACATCTTCATATTTCAATATTTATATTTTAAGTATATATTTCCCCCTCACTGAAAAAAATTAATAAAAACGTGCTGTGCAACTGATGTGATTCATGTTATTTTGACCTGCACCATGTAATTTAAAGAAAAATATACTTGGGGCTGGTATTGAGTTATTTTAAAATGGCCCATTTTGAGCTCACATGAAACAGAAGCCTGCTGCGTTTTGTCTGAGCGAGTCTTTATTGAAGGCTCATTCTTTTGATTTAGCCACGGCTGGCAAATGAATTCTCTTTAACTTAAGGACTGAAATGGAAAACAAAGGTTTCAAAATCATCTGGGACCGGCACACCATTCAGGATGATGCACGAGATCTGAATTACATGCCACCCATTAACTTTGACATTGGGGACACTGTCCCTAACACTGCTAACCGGGGGTGTGTGTTTGGGAAAGGCACGCAGAGCAGCAAACAGCCCAGCGAGGTGGTAAGCACAGCTCCAACGTCACTGGGAGTACACAAGTGCAGTACTCGATTGTAGCTCGCTAGAAACCAAACCCGCAGCTGGTCACAAACCCACAAGCCCAGAACCTGGGAAAAGCAAGAAACGGAAGCTTCAGGTCTGCTTTGTTATGCTTCAGGGCAGTGGGTGCCCATTCCTGCATCATTTACGTTGTGTGGATACACCAGCGTCTAAGTTGTCATGACGACAGCGTGCCTTATTATGACGCTGGGGGAAAAAAATCATTCCTCCACAGCTCATACTTAACGTGCCTCAAGTTGAAGGGTGCTCTCATTTCACTCTCAGCAGATGGCCAAGCAGCACGGTCCATTTAAATTCCTCACCGAGCGAAAATCGACCTCCTGGAATATGAGTCACTTTTCCCCTGTCGGTCTGACAGGTGGGGCTGCCCATAATGGGTGCCAGTCTTGACCAGCCGATGACCGATAACATCCACCTGGGAACCTGCCTCCACCTTGGTGCTGTTGAGTTCTGTCTGGCCTCTTTACTGGTAAACATTTCTCATGTTGACAGGAATTGAACTCCTGTCAGGCAGAAATCAGAAGCAACTTGGCCGTTTCTTGCCATGATGCAAATCTAATCGCTAAAATCATTACGACACCATTTGACTACAAATAATATTTCATCATCTTTGATGAGTAATTTAATACTAAAGTATAATAATAGATACTTGTCTTTATGCCTCCCTCAACTTGCTCTTTGCAGAGTAAGCTGTCTGCAAAGGGCAGCCACCCAGAGCAGCACCCAGGGAGCTAGGGGTTAAGGGCCTTGCTGAAGGACCCACAGACATGCTGAGGCTGGGTTTGAACCAGTGCCCTTGTGATTACAGGCACACAGGCTTAGCCCACTGAGCCACACACTGCCTGATGTATATGAAGCCAAAGTACGTGCAAACCATCATACATTCTGCTATCCACTGTATTACATATAGTAAATATACACGCCCACACATACACGTTTGTATTCCTATCTTTGTGGGGACCGTTTATTCATTTTTGTGGACCCAAACCCAAATTCCAACAATGACAACCTTAACTCCTAACCCAGCCCTAATCTTAACCGTAAGTACCCAAAGAAACAGGGTCACAGACCTTTGGCTATTTTAGTGATTGCAGTCACAGAATTTTATAAAATTGAGTCTTCCCTTGTGGGGATTGGAAAAAAGTCCCAAGACGGTCAGCAGGTATACCACCGAAGGTTCAGGCTAGTTAATCATCTGAAGCTAAGCAGGTTTAGGCCTGGCCGGTACGTGGATGGGAGACCAACTAGGAATTAGGGGTACAACAGTACACAAAAAAAAAATGGTTAGGTACAATGGGGGTAAAAGACACAAAACACCATCCATTTTCCAACCCGCTAATCGCTTATCAACCGCAGGGCACACTCACACTCACACACCATTCACTCACACTCACACACCATTCACTCACACTCACACACCATTCACTCACACTCACACACCATTCACTCACAGATGCAAACAAAACACAAAATGCTTATTTTTATCCTTCATTAAACTGGTTAACTGAACAAAGTATGACTGTCATTCTTAAATAAAAAGTCTCTGTCAATACTGCTGCAACCTACTAATAAGAAACTAAAATTTACTTAAAAGAAAATATTCTCTCAAGTAAAAAAAAATAAAAAAAAATCCATTAAGATGCACATTTAGAAAATTAACTGCACCTGATCTGTACTGTATTCACATCAGCAACTTTCAGCTTCATATTAGAACTGTGCAACAGTTGGAATATAGTCTCAAAAAACACAAAGCATAACAATACTAATTTAAAAAAATGAGTATGCTGTACTTGTATTCACATTAACAGCTTCTAGCTTCACATCAGGACGAACGCACGCATGTGTAGCAAGGCAGCTTCATCCACCCCTTTCCGAATGTTGCTCAGGGGGAAACAAACAAACACACACAAAGGTTCCGCATTTGCTGCATTCCTTCAGTACTTAAGCGTGCCGAACCGAAAGACCCGTACCGAAAATTTTCGTTACGAATATGTGTACCGTTACACTCCTACTAGCAATACTGGGTTGCTGCTGGAAGAGGCGCAGTGACTGGGATACTGTGCTGTGAAATGGTGCCGTCCTCCGGATGAGATGTAAAACCGAGGTCCTGACTCTCTGAGGTCATAAAAGACCCCAGGGCATCTTTCAAAAGATGTATATAAATGTACATAAATGTAACTTTCATTCATTCAAAATAAAAGGTTTTTATCATTTGGTCTCCACAATGTAATATACAGATGCCCCCATACACACACACTCGGCGGGGACTTTATTAGGTATGCCTGCTCCTACAAACAGAATATTATGTGGCTGCAACTGAACACATACACACAGAACGAAGAGGCTCACTTACTGTCCAGTTAAGCATAAGAACGGCTAAGATCCCTGATCTAAGTGGTTTTGATTGTGGCGTGATTGTTGGTTGCCACATGTGGTGGTTCACACATCTCAGAGTTTCAGGTTTTCAGAGTGATGGGAGTGATAATTGGTGCAATGACCAAAAAACATGCAGTCAGTGCCATTTCCGTGGCCTAAAACACCTTGTTCATGAGGGAAGTTAGAGGCAGAGCGGCCAGACTCATTAAAACGAAGGGGAAGCCCACAAGTGCAAAAATAACAGCTCCGTACAACAGTGGTGTGTAGAGAGGCCTCTGCATGCGGAGCTTGTCCATTGTTGGAGAGGCTCCAGAGACAAGTGGGACCTACTTAGTTCTAACTAGGCAAACCTAATAAAGTGGCTATTGAACATATAACATATAAATTATACACATCCATCCATTCCATGCAGGGTCTGCAGCCTTTTCCTGGAAGCACAGAGCATATGGCCAGGGACACCCTGGATGGGACTGCAGAACACAGCATTACACACACACACATACATACACACAGCATTACACACACAGCATTACACACACATACATACACACAGCATTACACACACACAGCATTACACACAGCATATTACGCACACAGACATTACGCACACAGAATTACATACACACACAGACATACGCACACACACAGCATTACATACACACACAGCATTACGCATACACACATACACACACAGCATTACACAGCATTACACACTATGGATAACTGACACACCCCAACTCATCTAAACCACCTGTTTTTTGATTGCGGGACAGAAAGCCGGAGTACCAAGAGGAAACCAGCATAAATATCAGAAATTGGTCCTTTGATAGTAAGATTCCCATAAACCTCAACTTCAAGCCACTGGCCACAAAAGAGTGAGCAAAGGCAAGGAAAAGCTGGAAAATCGATCCCATTTCCCAAGATGCTTACATGCCTTATGGATACACCTCAATGGGTGGTGTGCGTTTTGAAGTCTGCTTTTTTTAAAAAAACACAGATTTAAAAAATAATAATAAAATAAATAGAATTCCATTTTAATTTCATTAAAATTAATAAAACATGATTTACATAAATTCAATTTGTATGAATAGAATTCCATCTTTAAGAGAGAACAAAATATCAGCTGGAAAACTGGACCGGTCCATTCGAGGCATATGAAACGGGGAAAACTGGACCGGTCCATTTGAGGCATATGAAACGGCCTTGCAGATAAACCGAAGAGGGAAAGAAAAAACTCTGAATGAAAAGACAGAAGAATAATTAATGTTCAAGAAATTAGGTTAACATTTGTGCAGACATAATTTGGCAGAATAGAGAGGTCTCACAGAAAGTAAGCCATTGCAACCTAGACCATTAGCACAGACATGCTATTTAAAAACCAAATAAACTCTCGAAAATCCACCATATTTAAAGTGTGATCACAAGGCTCCAGATTCATCGTGATCCTCTGCAGGATAAGTGGTTCTAGAAGACTGATGAACCAGTAATGCAGTTATTTGCGGTAACTGAATTTTCCAATAAGGACAAACATAACGTCAAATGGTACTTATTTATATTATATTATGTATATTATTTTGCTGCTCAGCGAATGACTTCAAAACAGCTTCCAATTCTTACTCACCGTTTACTGGCGGACTTCCTCAAGGTCACATGACAAAGCAAGACTTCAGTGTTCTCTGCATGTACCGATAAACCCCACTTTTTAAAAATTCTCTAACTGCTGGTCCTGTTCATGGTTGCAGGGCTCTGGAGTCTATCCCATAGGCTACGGGCACGAAAGGCAGGGAACAACCCAGGGTGGGGTGCCAACCCATCGCAGGGCACACTCACACACGCACACCCTTGGGTAATTTGGTAACTCCAATTAGCCTCAGCCTGTTTTTTTTTTTTTTTTTTGATTGTGTGGGGAAACCGGAGTACCTGGAGGAAACCCCACAATGACACGGGGAGAACATGCAAACTCCACACACATGGAACCATGGCAGAGACTCGAACGCTGGTCCCAGAGGTGTGAGGCGACAGTGCCAACCACTGCACCACCGTGCCGCCAGAAATGTAAACCTATACACACAAATGTTACATATGCGTATTAGTAACATTTCCCAGAGAAACTGTGTGACGGAAATGTGCCGGTTTGAGAGCGTTAGCTAATCGGCGTGCACATTATCTTTCATTCATTATCTTTCATGCATTACTTTTTTGCGAGACTGGAGGACTGGCTGCAATATGGAAAAGTACTAAACATATCTATGCAGGTTCAGCTAACTACATCTGTGGTATTTTCCAACCCACTCTGTCCTGTGAATGTCAGTGGACGGTCAGCATCACATGAAGTTTAGCTATGAAATTAAGTATGTGCTTGATGTGCTTTTCTTGGCGTTATCACGGCCACGGAGAAACCCCCTCTGCATGAAGCAAGTCCTTCTACATTAATCCTTAAGTACAATTCATCCAGCGATTAAACTGTTACCATCCTTGGCCTTTTCATACTGCTCTAAGCCTTTCTGAAGAGCACTTGAACGAAAATTTCTCCATTTTCGGGCTGCTAAATGAGTATCATGCCCCAATCAGTAATCAGGACAAATGGTCTAATCACTTACGTTATTCACGCCGGCTCCGCCAAAGTGCCAAGATCCAGTGGATGCTCTTAGTTACTGCAGTTGCGGATTACTGTGGATCGTGTCTAATGAAATGTAGGTTACAGGTTATTGGGGCACATTTTAACACCGAAATGAGGATTTTTTATTTTGGTCCAAGAAAAAAACAAAGGAAAAAAAAAGGGACCCAAAGAAAGGAGCTGGGATCTACACTGGCCCATCAACAGCTAACCTCAATGACAAAGTAACAGCTAATAATAATTAGCCTTAGCAATTAGCCTTAGCTGCCTCGGATCCCACACATGTAAACAAAAACCTCCAGCAGTGTGCACAATAGTGCTAATTAGCTAAAAACTGTGAATTTTATGTGCTGTCCTCCCGTGTGGGACCACGCAGCAGCCCTGAAACAGCCAGCTGCTTCCCACGATGCTAAGCTATGCTCGATCAGCCGTCTATCGACATACTGTAAAATCTACCAGACATGCGCTATTAAATGCAGCACACAAGGGTTTAGCTACAAATGCCTATGACATCCACCCAGTAATCTTCCATAATGGTTGAACATTAAGGGCTGTGGTGGGCCTGCAGCCTATCCCGGGAAGCAGCGTGGACACAGGAGGGGGTATCCTGGATGGATGTCAGCCCGTCACATAAATACCAGTACCTGAAGGAAACCACCGTCATAACCGAAAATCTAGTGTTGATCCCCTTAGATTAGCATTAACCGCTTTGGGACATTAGTGGTGGTGAATATTCAAAGCATGGCAGCTCTCACTAACACCATACAGAGATGAAGTAAAGCAATAGCAGCTGTAGACGCACAGGAACAAAAAATTAAAAAAGTCACATGACCGGGGCAGTTTAATACCTTGCTTCATGCTGTCTAAGTGGTGTTTCCACAGCACACACGGCGAATCACCAGGACTTGAAAGTGAAAATAAATCCCACAGAGGACAGACTGCTGAATCAAGGGGTGTGGGGAGGGGGGGAGATAGCTGAACATCAATGAAAAAGGTAGAGTCACATGGAGTCCCTTTGTCTCGTGGAGGGAGGGCAAGCTTGAGCTTACATACAGAGATTGACGCGGTCGTCGCTCATAGCCAAGGTGTGGTGTTGAATTTCAGGAATTTAATTAGAATTACATCACCCACGGCGGGTCTGTAGTGGAAGGGACAGAGACAGTCAGGATGTAGCTCAGCCTACAAATGGGAGCCGAGTCGAAACATTTGGACGTGAACGCTGCTCTGTCAGCTGACAAACTGCAAGCTGCTGTATGAAACTGAGCCACACCAGTAGGGAGATCAAAGGCAATTTATCTTATCTTAACTTGTGTGTCCCACCCAGAACAAACTAGAATGTTATTAATTACCGTATGGGAGTGATAATTGGTGCAATGATATTCATATACACATATCCACAATTTTTTATTTTTATATATATATATATATATATATATATATATATATATATATATATATATATATATATATATATATATATATATATATATATATATATAAAAATACATTTTTCAAGAGGCACTTACACGCCCAAAACCTTGTCAAAGACATGGCAAATATAATTGTCTGGAGTGTTTCCTCTTACAAAATACTTGCAGAAACTTTCGTTAAGAGTAGAAGATAAACCCTGACATTAATGAAAAACATCCAAATGAAATGAAACAGAACTTCAGACCAGACACAACACACATACCTTGGCTCCCCAAGGTAGACAGGGTAGACGAAAACGATCTTTCACACTTTGCATGAACCCAGCAAAGCTTGGAGCTGACTTTCACAATTGAACATGTGGTAAAGTTTGGGGGTAAGAGAGTAAAATCAGAACTCTGTCAGTGTGGGGCCCAAACACACGCACGCCATGAGCTGTTCTTAGTGCAAAAACCAAACTCTGTGTTAAACAAAGACATTTTCTACTCCTCGCTGATTAAGCCCAACCACAAATTAACTCACAGCAAAGAATGACATCCTGTATCATTATCCATCCAATTTCTACATCCACTTGTCCTATACAGAGCCGATTGGGGGGGGGGGGGGCAGAGACTATCCTGGAGGCTACAGGTGCAAGGTAGGGAATAACCTGGGATCGGGCACCAACCCCCCACAGCGCACTCACACAGTTACACCTACAAGCTATTTGGCAACTCCAATTAACGAGGAAACCAGAGTACAACACAAGAAACCCCAGTACAACACAGGGAAAACATGCAAACTCTACACACACAGAGCCAGGGGGCGGAGACTCTGACCCAAGTCCCAGAGGTGTGAGGCAGCACTGCTAAGCACTGCACCACTGCACCACTGTGTCGCCATCTATCCATATCAATTAGCCAATAAGGGCTGCAGTTACCCTGGAAGAGGGCAGGTAAACGCCCATCACAGGATGCAAGTCCACTGCACAGCACAATCTCAGAAACTTGCTGTTTCATTTGGTCAAAATTGAACTCCTTCCTAATAAGTCTTGCGTCATTCAATGCTGTGCTGCAGAAACTACGATAACTGCATTAACCTCCAGCCTTCCGGAACATTCAGTAACCCATGTGTAATTTGGAAGGGTTCTGTGTTCCTATTCCTCTCCCCCCTTCACGTCAGGCTAGCTCTCTTTCTTTCTCCCATCTTTGACCTTATGACGTTCCTCAGAGCTTGTAGGACTGGAGCCAAGATTACTGCCCACGCTCTGGTTACTCAAAGGAAAAGCCCCAATTATCAACAGATGTTAGAAACAATGGCAAAGAGGAACCAGCCCAAATATGGAGGCAACATTTACTCTGCACAAAATCCAAAATGCCCCAGTGCGAATACAACATAGAGTTCTCGTATTTTCATCGCATTTGATATAAAAAGATGAACAACCCAGCTTTCATAAGAGCTAATAAAAGATCTAACCAAAGATGATCTTTAATAAATCCTTCAGAATGTAGGAAGAAAGTTATTTTTTGGTGTTTAATAAGTGGAAGTTTGGATTAACAGTATGCCACAATACAGATATACACATAAATACATCACTCATTAATAAAATTTCTTAACAGCTACGCAGCCCAAAGCTAAAAACACATTTCATACATTGAAAGACAACCTAGAATATCTAAGTAAAAATTTACACAAATGGGCAGCAGTTTAGCTTGAAACTCCAAGCGTTTCCACCCATTTATTTGTGCAATCAGTAGATTTTTCCAAAACTCTTATATATGTTTGTAATGTGAAGAGTTTAACTACCACCGGTTGGACTGTGAGAGAAATATTTATCATTAGTGATGCGGACACCAAAGTTTTATAATAGAAAAAGCAGCTGGAAACTACAAGCCTTACAGAAGCGGACTGAACAGATAAGATCAGCCAGGGGGCGGGGCTTGTGTAAGATGAGCGAAGATAAGAAATCAGCTGATCAGCAGATACCTCAAAGAGAACTGGAGATTAATTCTCCACGCAGAGCGAACAGACACCATGCACCCAAGGGACAGTAGACAGTATCTCTGTATCAAGCATCCGAACTGCACAGGACACGCCTCATTCTCTCAAAAGATGCAACTGCATCGCTCGCTTATCATGCAAGCACAAGACGGAAGTGTGACGGCAAGAAGCAGTGAAGAATAGATGCCTCCTTCGAAACGTCTGATAATACGGCCATGCTTTACCAGCAGGAAATAAGTGTTTCCGTTAGGAGGACATGACAACCCCCCGTCACCACAGCCGAGGGATGTCGCCTCAGAACGTAACAGTACCTCCGCTTTGGTCGACTCCATATTACCCCAGAGATTCCAAAATGTAACTTCCAATACATGCAGAAATCATTCCCTCCCCCCCCCAGACTTATTCCTACCGGAGAACTCCTTGACTCAAGCAGAGAGCCACAGGTTCAAACAGGACACCACCCACGGAATGATCACACAGCGGTCACTTTCTGACCAGGGGCCAAGTAAACCGCCCACACCAAAGTCCTTTCTGGACATCAAATGAAAGACAGAAAAAAAAAAACAGAACAGAAAAATTGCACTCTGGGGACAGGGAGGATTATTTTAAAATGGTGGTTTCTCCAAAAAAATTTAAGACAAAAAACTAAACTGAAAGTTGGAAATGGGTCCTCCACCGACATAGCTCCATCTGTCTACTCCAAAGGAAACGTGCCTTAATGCCTCCATCACGTACGGTTTAGCTGTATCTGCATGCGGGGGACAAGCTCACGCTGCAGCCAAGCTGGACTCGGTAAGGTGACGTGCATTTAGGTGTGACAACAATGCGAGATGACTTCTGCTGCCGGACTGACCACCATAATGAGGCCGAAGATCATCCCCCCCCCATAATCCCCGCTGTCATCCGCTGCACGTTGTCCTTCAGCAGTTACGCCGCTGATGTCCCGGCAACAAGAACGAACCGCAGGCAAATACTCCAGCAGCTTGGTGTTTAGCGGCCTTTGTCTCTGAAGACATGAAGACTTACGAGACAGTCCACCTGTTGACCTCCTTTCAATCTTGAACTATACGATCTTCCTGCAGCTCGTTGTCATCATAAAGCATTTAGAAACGGGCAAAGTTACAACGGAACACTCACCCCTGACACGGACATCTTTATGTCCTTTATTACATTTACAAGACAGTCACAAATTCAAAGGTCAAAGTTTATTTATAAAATCTCCGGGCGACTGTGTTTTCATGTTCATCTTCTATTTAAAACCTAAAAAGCCCCTAGAGGAAAGTGCAAGAAGATTTTTCAGAAGAATTTTCCATCTGGGTTCATACAAGTGTCTGGACAACTAAACTGACCAACACATCTGGTCTGGTTTAGAAACAGTATCTGTCGTGTGCTAGTAACTGACTGCAAACCCTTTGAATGCCTATAAGGACTGCTGACTCCAAGAAAAGTAATAGGTTAGTACTACTACTATGCAGCAAATACTCACTACAGCAAATACAACAGCAAGAAAAGAAACCGCTATCTTACAAGATCAGAGAGTTACAGCGATGACACTAACTGTTTAGATGCAGGAATGGAAAATGTTACACCGCACGTTCAAAAGCCGAGGCCTTAAAATTGCAAATCAAAGCCCACCGTAAAGCACCGACAACAACCCCAAAGCAAAATCCCAGGCGCACGAAGCAACGCATAGACGCTTCGTATTAGTGCGGCTGTCACACTGTAGCCGGCTGCATGCCCACAGGTCGCCCGAAAAATATCTGTCACCCTCGGTGCATGCATATAGTCCTGCATAAGGTCACTTCGGACCACACTGGACAAAATAGATAAAACATTAGAATACATCTGACGAATAAATGACTGTCGTTTGAATAGCTTAAGATTTAATCCCTCTCGTCTTTTTCTAATGCCCTGCCAGTGCGCATCTACCCAGTCCCATTGTTATACGGCCGCGATCGTGGCAACTAAACGAAAGCAACGTGCCTCATTGCTGCACCCTAAGCCTTTTCCCCTGCAAAACCGTCCCGCCTGGGCAGCACTGTCACGGTCCCGACCCGGTCCCGACCCCGCCTCGGCGTCCCACCGCCGCCCACATCGGCTGCAGAATTGTAAACGGGGAACATGCCGAAGGCGGAGAGGAAGAGGCGGGCGGTGAATCGCTCCTCTAAGCCGACTGCCGGTACCAACGATCCGACAGTTGACACCGCTCCGGTAAAGCCGCCGGAGTTGCAAGAATGAAATACATGTTTTTTTGAAACATCATTTGGACTCACCGAGTGGTTGACTCCCCACATGAGGACGCTGAGTAGCGGGTCGCTGGCACGGAAGAGCTTCACTTTCTGAGCCACGAAATGCTTCTTCTTGGTCTTGGTCTTGCTGGCGATGGAGGCAACGATACCGCTCGCCGAAGCCATGCCGATCAATCTGGCCGCACACTCAGCGATACACCTTATAATGAACTGTCCGCCTTATAACTAGCTGCGGCCAGTGCAAACCCCGACGCGCTCTTAAAAACCAAGACAATAAATAATAATAATATCAATAATAATAGTGGATCTTCTTAAAACCCAAGCATTTTTCTCCGCCAAAATGAATGTCCTATCGCGCTGTGCTGATGCTTGTGTGATGCAATCAGAAACTCAGGCTAATGATAATAACTAACTTATTTTCTGCGCTAGCTAGCTAGTTTTGCAGCAAACCGCACTTCCCCTAGACATCATTGGTCACCCCCTTTCCTTCCTCAAGCCCGAACCCCATATGCGCCCGATCGGAGCTCGCCGATTATGCCACCGTCTTGCTTTCAAAACGACAGCGAGTTGATTTCAGTAAGCTATTGTTTCACTAAGCAAAGGCGACAATTAAAAATAATGATCTATCTACAGCAAATACCAATGCTCTCTAACGTGCCCGCACCATCCCAATACGCACCCAATTCAGGATCTGCCACGTTAAAACACGTTTCCCCCACTTTATGTTCCTTCTCCTCCAAAAGTGAAAATGTACGGAAACGTTCAGTTACTCCGAAAGCGGGGAGAAAGCAGCGCTGCAATGCCGCAGATCGCTGAATTTTAATGTTTAAAAAGCCTGCAGCTGACTCCCAGCGCTTCCGGCTGGCTGCCGCTCTGCCCGCTGACAACTGGAAGTGGGAGGCGGCCGAGCGAGCGGCGCTCCGACGGGCGCCGATCGTACCTCCGTTTCGTGGCCAATCGAAGGGCAGGAAATACGCTCGAGGTGGCAGGAAAATAAAACGCACAATTAACAAATGCATAATTTACAGTATTTACGCAACCGTACATTTTTAATCAACACCCACTAAGAGAATCATTCTCGAAATATTACGAAAAGTGGCTTATTATCATAAAAGGGCAGTTCAGTTTTAGTTTCAGTTTCATGTGTTACGAGTCTGGTGCCGATTCTGAAGGGGGAGTCAGCACTGAAAACCCAAAAAAATCGTGCATCTATTACTAGTGGTTTAAAACGTGGGCGTGCAATGATGAAATCTTTGTAGTGTCCAATCGGACGTGCATTTGCCTTAGAACAGTACAACGAGACAATGGGAGCAAAATTAAAATTCGGCACAATAATTAAAAGCAGAAGACTCAACAAGTCCACCATTAGTGGGGAAATTGCGGGAGCGTACGGGTGGAAAGAGACATCAAAACAATCGGCCTTAAAATTATGCATATCGTCTCATATCCTGCCATTTACCATATATCGCCTTTGTTCCGCGAACCAAGGGGATTTAATTCCGCTTGCCTTCTATGGCAGTCGCTCGGGCTCAGCGTTGTTGCGCATGTCTCGATTCACTCTCATGCTGGAATAATCTTGTTTCAAGTGCAGTGGCGGGGGTTTTCTCTAGATCATCACAATGAAGACATACGCCCATATTTTCCTAGTAATTTTATAAAAAATTTAATTGATCTCCCTCTTATTTTGTCTCTTTATTTCTGTAAATTGTTTCTTGGCCCTATTTCCCGTGCCATTTAGATTATTTTTTTTCTGCAAATGCAAACCTGGGCCTAGAACCAATGCCAGGTCGCATAGGGCCCAAGGCAGGGGTACACCCTGAATAGGATTCCACTTCATCTCAGGACACACATTACCATTCAACAAGTATATCCTATGTGCAGGATGGAGATGCAGGATTTAAACACCCAGTCCTGAAAGTGTGAAGCAGCATTGATACCCACTGAACCAATGTTACATCCACATTTTAAATTCCATTAAATGTTAATATGGTGGCAGCTGAAACTGGGAAGTAGGAGTTTAGTAATAAAAATATAAAAAGATCAGAACAACAAAATAAGTCATGTCATTTTGGCTGACATAGATCTCTCAATACTCACTAGACTGTATGGAATTCACCACTTGTTCTCACTACCATTTCCTTAAACATTTTGTTTGTCTCATCTCCTGCTTTGGCTTTATGGTTCAGATTTGTCCTGCTAGGTTTTCCTTGTCCTACGCCAGACATCTCTTTCCACCATGGCTTTGTTTATCTGCTACCCGTTTCATAACCTTCTCTACATGCGTTCTTCCTCCAGCCGAGCCTCACTGTGTACTTTCAGTGTTTGATCTTACTTTCCTGGCTCCAGAACCTTGCTGACATTACCAGACCTCCTGCCTGTCCCCTGTGTTTACTTTGCATCCAGGTCCACCTTCATGGTTCTCCTGAGTTTGCCTCTACTATCCCCTGCAGCTCAAATCTGGGCCATAGGGGGTGCCTCAATGATACAGACAAAATATCAGACGCCTCAGAAATCCTCACACCACTCATTTGGCTTCTCCTTTGGCCCTGCTCATCCAAAACTGCCTAATCAATCCAATTAAGGCCACCTAGATTTCATTAAGAAAGGTGTTCATGGGTAGAGGCATCACCATGGCAACAGAAAACCACTTAAAACCAGTCCCTTGCCCTTGATCTACATTGTGATGTGTCACATACAAACTTAAAATTTAGTCTTTAATTAATTTGTAGCTCAATAATTTCAATGCCATTGATGTTTTTATGTGGATTCACTCTGAGGCTAATCTGCACAGATATTTATATACAAATCTAATTGTATATTTACTTATATTCTCAGCAATGGATGCAAAAAAATGATGCATGCACAATGATGTTTGTGCCACATGACAAAAAGTCAGCTGACTACAATTCCAAAATTAAAAATAATACACCCTATACTGTACAAAAGTTTGTATATTAAGATTGTAACAGTAGGCAAGTAGGGCACGGTACAGCCACACATTCCATGCGCGAATACTCAGGACTTATAGAGAAAGGAATGCCAAAGGTTTTGGTTTCATACATGGGCACCGTTAGGTCCCATCACTCAGGGCTATAGCCCAAGTATTTTAAGCCAAGTTCTGAGTATTTTAGCCCCCATGCCAATTATCCTTCTTCAAAAACTGCCTATGGAATATTTAAAGCTTGCATGTAATGAGTCAGCACTTATAATACAAAAGTAATATTAGATTTCATGCATAGGTCATTTATACTGCAGTTAGTTTTATATATGCATATCTGATTATTTGAACACTGAAGAGAATTCTGCCATGACACTAAGGTCTTGCCCACTGACCTAGCAGTACCTGTCCTAGATGTTTCTCTCCCTCTCTAATCTCTAATCACCTTTACTTGGCCATAATGAATCCTCATTTAAAGATATGTGTTGGAGATGTAGGGATTTGCATGCACGTACTGCTCGACATCATAACTCGACTGAGGAAATAGCCTTAATTACAACAACATCTGTCCACCTTTCATCCTGTTATCCCAGTCAGGGTAATGGAAGTAATAATACCATAATAAATAACTACCCAGTGTATGATTTTTCACCAGGGGCCTGTAGCACAAAGCTGGATGTTTGTGTTAGCAAGATGACTTGTTGGATTTAAGGTAGTCTGAGCTAAATATAAGTGAATGAAGATAAAATCCGTTTAAGCTGAGCCACCTTAAATCTGGCGAGGTATCTAGCTGACCAGCAAATCCGGCTTCACAATGCAGGCCCCATTTAATAAACACGTGATAGAAATGCCACACATCACTTTTATAATTCTTTCTGCTTGTTTTGCTAAAAGGACAGACCCTGCCCCTACTTACTTACTTTGATTGGCATCTACAGGTGGTTAAACAAACTTCTCAGAATACACTTGTCCCCTTGTCCCCATTTCCTGGGGATGCACGAGCTTCATTCATCCTCGGGCTTCCGGGGGCGGCGCTAAACTCGGCGTCCGTTTCTTAGCAACCAGTGTCAACAGAGGATCTCGAACCCTCGAAACACCCAGAACTGCCGGAATAGATAAATCAGGTGATAAACTGTTATGTATTATTGAGACGCACAACATAACGATACTGTTAACATAAACTAATTTTCAATTATTTATTAAGTTAAAAATATTTTAATAAACTGGAGAGGAAATAATGAGATGGGCAACGGTGTCTCCTTTTATGTTGCATAACTGGCTTAAAATTTTGCAGGTATAAACATGGTATATATTCCTGTATAATAACTGCGGACAAGTTTCAAAAGATGATTTCGTCTTTTAAAGTGAAGCAGCGAGCGCCGCACGCAGAGTAAACGGACCTCGTGACCCAGGGCACGCACTGCACCGCAGCACGCGCTTCTCATCCCCTCCGTCCCCTTCACCGGAGTTACAGGTCCCAGGATTTCATAAAGCATTTCTAAACAATAAGTACGTAGATTACGTGGGTACCTTTCATGCGCGACGTTATCAGTCTGCAAAGGCGTGTGTTCATTATCTAAGCGATAATAAGCCGCTTAGCGAATCCACTGCAAATGGTTTACAAAGAGCTAGTCTTAAATTATCTTTACATTTATACTGCATGATACTGTACGAAATTATAATTATCTTAACTACATTATCTGATGGAAGTCCATAATATGTGTATGTATAATATATATATATATGCTAGGAACCAGAGATAGGATTCACAATTAATATGTTAATGTCAGCAGGCCTCTCGGAAAAACATGCACCTATCTTTGACATTTCTTCAGGATGGGGAAGAAAGTGAGGAAAGAGCCTGAGACTCCCTCCAAAGATACAGTAAGAGAGCCGTTGTCTTAACTCACTGGACAGGACCGATAACTGCCAGTTAAGGGCTTTAGAATCCTCTAAGGAGGATGTAAGATATATGGTATGACAAATTACATTAGTTCAATTTTGGTAGAATCCCTCCTACCTACGAGAACATCCACACTAATATAGATCAAGTGGGACTCACAAACCTGCTTTGGTCACTGTCAGAGGCGCTTCATATTTGGCTAAACTGCCTGAACTCCCAAACAGTTTGACCCTCTGTCAATCGAGAGCAAGAAGGCAGCCACCGTGATCCTGATGCTGAGCTCCCTTGAAGAGGAAGTCGTGGCCAAAGCATGTGAAGCCATCCTGAGATACGCAGAAAAAGGTGCACCATGTTGCTCAGTGTGTCTTTTCATGTCTGATGGGATGAATTGTTACTGTCAGTATCCTGTCCAGCAGTGCGGTAATCAAACCTTTACCTTTGCTGTATTAATTGAATCCCAAGGTAACTTCTCTGCCCCCGTAGGTGATGAAAACAAGAGCTCACTGGTAGGGCTGGGAGTTATGGAACCTTTATGCCATCTATTATCTCACGGGGACAGTCTAGTGAGCAGGAACGCTGTTATGGCCTTGGGGGTTATGTCATCTAACAGTAAGTATTTGACTAAGCAGAGCTGGTCACATGGTCTGTCAGGGAGCTGGTCACATGATTGCATTAAATTACCAAGTAGAATCTAAGTGATACACCATCAACTTCTACTTTTAAATTATTTATGCTGATGTAAGTTGAACATGTTAAGGTATACTGAAGCAATTGAAAATCCCAAGTTTAGGTTTACTGAAGCAGTTCAAACATCTGGCCATAAATGTTTTGTGCATCCCTAACCACCATACTGCCTGGCCTAGACACATGGTATTTTTTGTTTTGTTGTCTTATCAACAGATGATGTAAAAGGAGTTTTGAAGAAAATGGATATCATACCTTTAGTTATCAGCAAATTGTCACCAGACGGTATGATAAATGAAGTTGCTGCTGTTTTGTATATGTGTCGCTTGGCAACTTACAAAGGCTCTTAAGAAACAATAAATTTTTAATGTGAAAATGATTGTATCTTGTAAAGCATTCTATCACTGTAATCAAGTAGTTAAATCAAAGACAGCTGGTCTCATAATCATGTAGTCAGGTTATGTGTTTATTCCATGTTGAAGATTAGAATTTGGGTTGCTTTGTGTTCTACTTGTAGATGATGTTGTTGTCCATGAATTTGCCACCTTGTGTCTGGCCGCCCTGTCCACTGAATTTACCAACAAGATCCGAATTTGTGACAACAATGGATTGGATCCACTAATCCATCTCCTGTCGAGTCCAGATCCTGATGTGCAGAAGAATTCTCTAGAATGCATTTATAACCTTGTTCAGGTAAGATGACTTAAGGTTAGGGAAGGCAGCCTGATGTTCAGGCAGGATGATAAGTCAAAGATAGCAGGTTAGTATCAGTGTCAGACACTGTAGTGTTATTCATTAATTCATAATACACTTCAGCGTATGACTTCCAGGAATGTTCTCAGGTATTTTGTATTTTTAATCAACTCTGTTTACATCCTTCTTTGTGGAGTGCTCACGTGGCAGGAAGACAGTCTTTTACTCCTCTGAAGTGTTTTATTGCAGCCTACCACTTCGAGAGTAGACGAGTGGTGTGTTCAGACAAGCCGTTCCGTACACCGCTGTTGTGCTGAGCTGTTATTCTTGCACTTGCGGCCTTCCTGTTCGCTTTGACGAGTCTGGCCGCTCTGCTCTGACCTCCCTCTTCAACAAGATATCTTGGCTACAGAAATGTCGTTGACTGCATGTTTCGTGGTTGATCGCACTTTTGTCTATAAACTATAGACACCGTGGCGTATTAAAATCACAGGGCGATGACTGTGTCTAGGATGGTGGAGCCTTCATGTCTGGCACCAACAGAAACACCATGTTCAAAAATGCTTAGATGTATGCATATTGGCCAGTATAAAGGTTTACGGGGCACTAAATAAACCTCCGTATTCTGTCTGCATTGCTGTGTGTATTCAGTTGCAGCCACATGGTTCTCTGTTTGTAGGAGAAGGCTGTTTGCGTTAACGAGCAGGTGTATCTAGTAAATTGGCCGCTGAGTATTATATATATCCTCGACAGCTGCTTGTTTGTGATATATTATCTGCCACACTTCGCCTCACTCTGCAGAAAAGCCTCTGCGAACAAAATAAAGTAAATATACGATGTGTTCTGTTCCAGCAGCCTGAGCCGCGGCAATGTGTCGGCCCGCATCTGTACGTGTCAGGACTGGCCCTTCCCATCTTTCTTAATGCTGACATCTGTCTGTACGAATGCCGGAGTGGCTAACCGGGAGAATTCCCATCCGGGTTGTGGGCTGGGGACTCATGTCTAACCGGTGTCTGTGTCCGTACGTGTATCTATGCTCTGGCAGGACCTCCCGAACTGCTCAGCCGTGTGCAAACTCGACGGCATCCCACCCCTGCTGCACCTCCTGCAGTCCGAATTCCCCGTCATCCAGCAGCTAGTCCTGCGCACGCTGGAGAGGGTCACCTCCGACGCAGAGGCGCGCTCCGCCCTCCGGGGGGGGCAGGGCTTCCACCAGCTGCTGGAGCTTCTGTCATCCAGAGTGAGACTCGCAGCCTTTGTTAACAAGCACTAGCCAGTAATGCTCTTTAAAGCCTGTCCAGTGAGAATCTTAATTCATTGTCTCCATTGTATGTCCTGTATTCTCCGTGTTCCTCACTCCATCTTATGATGCCATGCATGCTGTAAATTGATGTTTTTCTAGGACATATCTAGTACGTTTTAATTATTTCTCAGATATTATTATTAGTTACCAACTTCTGGTAACCATATATCCTCAGGAGATTCAAGGAAAATAAACATTTTTAATAGTTAAAATTTTGATTTGACACCCTTCGGGGTGTGACAGATGTGATGTCATCTTAAAGCCCTAAATGTCCTCTTTAAGGAACAATAGGACTTAATAGAACGGCATGTAGAGTATGAGAGATATGAGCAAAAAAATACTGTCCTCTACAGAGGACAAAATGAATTGCTGGATCTCAGAAAATATAAGGCATTCTTCCAGAACTTTCTGTCAGGGCATTCATTTCTGAAATTGGATATCTAAGCATACAGTTTAAATGAGGATTTGATGTCTAAGAATATAAAGCTTGATTTTTTTGGTTGGAATCAGTCCAGTTGAGGTCTGAGGGGAATCCAAGTGAAGGTGTTTCCAGTGTCAGAGTAGGATAGGTGTGTGACCTGGGCTCACACCCTCAGGAGCACAGTGACCTGCACGCTGAGGCCATGAGGGTGATCTCCAACTGCATGGAGGATGCTGCTTCCTTGCCATTCCTCCGGGAATCTGGGAAGCTGGACCAGCTTCTGCAGTTTCTCGCCTCTCCTGCTCCCCCGGAGGTGCTGAGCGCGGCGGCCAAGGCTGTTTCCAGGATGGCCAGGAGCGGTGGGGCAGCCGCCTCTTCCCGGGGGTGTGGGTGCGCACGCGTGTGCGTGTTTCAGGGAGGGGGGAGCTATACAGGTTATAAATGTGCGTGGGCCGAGTTTCTTCCTGTGCATGTGGAGGAGAGGGTTACTTTCTTTAACTATGTAGGTATTCTTTCTGCTAAGGTTAAGCTAGGTGTGTTTTATACTGCCACCCAAAGGCGAAACACTGTAATTGCATAGTTTATTAAAATTGAGTCCTCTTAGGCCCTGTTTTATCTTATGAGAAAACGTCTTATTGTTGCTATGCTCAGTTTAATAAGCACAGTATCATTTACCTACCTGATACTTTTCCAGGAGGACCAGGCCTGTAGCCAGAAATCAATTTTGAGGGGGCTGGCAAATTTTGAGGGGAGTACAAACTGGCTATGTGCCTGGTCAATTTTGGTGGGGGAGGGCGCGGGGGGTAAGCGCACAATTTTACTAAGTGTCTATGTCCCTGGGGTAGACAGTCAAAAATCTTCAAAGTCCTTTTTCTCAGTTTCAATGTCAGTACTTACTGTTTTTCACCTGTGATGGGCAGTCTAGATAGAAAAAGATGTTCGTTTGACATGTACAGACCGTCGCTGATCAGTGCGTTTCCCAGGTGAGAACCGGAAACTCCTGCATGAACATGATGTGGAAAGCGCTCTCGTTAACCTCCTGGCCACGGAGAATGGCCACGTGCGGGCTGCCGCCTGCCAGGCAGTGACCGGCATGAGTGAGAATGGTGCCAGCAAAGACAGGTTCAGGCAGCTGGGTGAGGCCTCCTACTGTGCTGTGCTCCTAACCTTCAGATGTTTCCCAATTAAGCAGTGTTTTTCATCCCAGTACTTGGGGACCCCCAGACAGTCCCTCCCACCTCCCAGCACACCTCAGCTAAACAATCAAGAACAAACTGAACAATCAAGAACAGACTGAACAATCAAGAACAATCTGAACAATCAAGAACAAACTGAACAATCAAGAACAATCTGAACAATCAAGAACAATCTGAACAATCAAGAACAAACTGAACAATCAAGAACAATCTGAACAATCAAGAACAATCTGAACAATCAAGAACAAACTGAACAATCAAGAACAATCTGAAAAATCAAGAACAAACTGAACAATCAAGAACATTGAATACCTGGTACAAGTGTTTTGGGAACTGGGAGGGAGCAAAAGTGTGGACTGTCTGAGGTTCACTGAGGACTGGGTTGAGCAACACTGCTTATTCCTGCAGTAAATCTTACTAAATGCTTATGTACCTCAGAGCAGTGCTTCGTAAAGTTTTTATACCATGTATCACCTCAGACAATACTAGACTCTTCATGTACCAGTAGTGAAGTTGTCCCTCAGGTGGAGGAGGTGGAGACGGTGAAAGATGTTGATGGTGGAGTGGCAACGGTAAAAGTTGTAGCGGGGGAGGGGGGTAACAATGATACAAATTGTCGACTGTGGGGGCAGTTGTGGAAAAAATATTAAATTTTCGTACTTAAGTAAAACTGCAGATACCACCCCAGAAGATAACGCAAGAAAAAGTAAAAGTAATCCAGCAAAATACTACTTAAATAAAAGTAAAAAATACCTGGTTTAAAAGTACTTAAATATCAAAAGTAAAAATACTATATGATCAAATATATTGATCGTACATGACGCAACCTATCCTTTTAACTTTTAACAAGGCAGATTTGAATACAGCATTTCAGGTTAGAGCGCATAGCAGTAAGGAAAACCAAGTTGCATGAAGATAGGTGGATATTTTCTTTTTATTCAGAAAAAGCGGTGAAACTTAACAAGCTTGCTGGCACAAATTAGCAAAAATGGTTTTTTATTCTGTGGAAAATGAATGATCGATCTACGGGCCAGATAATAATAATTTATTATAAACACTTCATGGGCTGGTGCTTTGAGTCCTCTTTAAGTAGTTAATGAGCTCTCCTTTACAATGGAGAGTGGTATAATGTAGTACTCTCTATTATTTCAGAAGCAGGTTTAATACTGCGAACTTTGAATATTGATACAATGTGGTACTCTACATTATTTCAGAAGCAGGTTTAATACTGCTAACTTTGAATATTTATACAATGTGGTACTCTACATTATTTCAGAAGCAGGTTTAATACTGCTAACTTTGAATATTGATACAATGTGGTACTCTACATTATTTCAGAAGCAGGTTTAATACTGATAACTTTGAATATTGATAAAAATGATCAGACTTTTTCTATATTTTAAATTATACATCTGTACTGTTTGTTCCATCTTCATAAAGACAGCCATGTAATGCAAAATAATAATTATAAGGAAATGACACAGTTGGTAAATTACTCAAGAATCATGAGAGAAAATCATAATCTTGATTCAGAGTGAAAAAAATTATGATTCATATTTTACCCTGAATCATGCCATTGTTATCTGTGAAAGTGTACGGCTTGCTTTGATCTGAAAGACCTCATAAAAGATTAGGTGTGGCCTGTCTGTGTCTTTCAGATGGGATCCGGGCCATAATCCCACTCCTGGCCAATGAGAGTGGAGAGCAGAGGGAGGCTGCTGCCCAGGCTTTGTCCAGACTGACCAATGGCAGCCCGCCCAACTCCCAGTGAGTGACACACCAGTAGCAAGAGACAATTAAGTCAGGGTTGCCAACCTTGGTCAGCTGGCTGGAGTAAAATTTTCAGTTCAAGACTAGTCTGCACAAGTCTAGATGCATGTAAGTTTTATTACCTTGTAAATAGTTTGTAGGGTTTGCAAACTGCCCCAGTGCTTGTGATGTAGCTAATTTAAGCTTTATAATGCAATAGTATAGCTTTGCTGTGATATTTTGATAGTTTGAAAGCTTGAGTTGCCAACCCTGTAAAGAGAACCTTAAGGTTCTCTTTACATTAACCTGACCATTAACTTAATGGTGATTACCTAAGAATTTTATTTATTCAAAGGTTTTGAGATATTTCTGTGTCTGAGAACTCTGCTACATCTCCATTTAGAAAGCAATAATGGAATCGGTTGTATGATGGATCAGTGGTTATGTTCCGTTACAGCTCCTGCTGTTGTGCCAAATAGCGAAATACTAATATAACTAGTCGAGGCCAATTGATGACTTGGCTAGTCGAAACTAATTGGTAACCTGGCTGCTAAAGCTAACTGGTCACGCAGCTAACAGAAGCTAATTGGTAACTTGGCTAGCTGAACCTAATTAGTCAGTTGGCTAGTTGGTCTTGCAGCTAAATGAAGTTAAATGGTAACTTGGCTAGCTGAAGGTAATTGATCGCATGGCTGGCTGAAGCTAATTGGTCACACAGCTAGCTATGTTAATTGGTCATGCGGTAGCTGTAAGAAGGCTGGGGCGACCGCCCCGTGTCCCTCAACAGGGCGGTGTATGAGGCAGAGGGGGTGGGGCCTCTGGTGCAACTGCTGCAGGACCCTCGGCCGGGGGCCATGCTTCATGCGGCGGCCGTCCTCGCCAACATGGCGGCCCAGGAGCCTCTACGCCGCAGCATCCTGGCGCGTGGCGGCATGCAGTGCCTGGTGGGGACCCTGCAGGCGGCTGATGCTCACGCGCTCACCAGCGCAGCCCTGGTGGTGGCTGCTCTGGCCTGTGATGCTGACGGCAGAAAGGAGGTAAAACATTCTCATTATTTATCTTCATTTCTGTTCAGTGACCGATATGTGTGTGTGTGTGTGTGTGTGTGTGTGTGTGTATATATATATATATATGTACATATATATATATATATATATATATATATATATATATATATATATATATATATATATATATATATATATATATATATATATATATATATATCCAGTAAAGCATGGTTACTTTTCAAAAAGAATAATCACAGATTTAAAGATAAAGACATTATGGAATAGTGAATCAACAAGCTTATAATATAAGTATTATTTCACAGGTATTTGTTATTTGCTGTCTATTAGGCGAGGAGACTGGCATAGTACTCAGCAGGCGGTGGAGGAGGGGTCTCACAACTGGAGGGGTCCTCAGGACAATTTGCTGAGCCGGGGAGTGGGGTGTTCTGGGAAATTTGTTGCAGATTTTGCGTAACTGTCTTAGCAAAAGCGGCACTCAATAAAATTGGCTGGGCTGGAAGGGTAAATATTGCATTGCAGATGCTCCCCCCTCCCCCAGTACTCAGAACTAGCTATTTTTCATGTGTGTTGGATTTAACGTGTTGCGTCTCTAATGTGTAGTTTAGGAACGCGGGAGGCCTAGTCCCTCTGGTCAAACTGCTGAACTCCAAAGACAGTGAGATCTGTCGCAATGCCTGCTGGGCTGTTCGTGTGTGCGCCAACGATGAGCCTACAGCCACTGAGATGTACAAGCTGGGGTGAATTACCGTCATTATTAACCTGAAGGAACTGGGAAGAGTGCTATCAAAACTGCCACTAGGTGGCATTACAGCATAACATTAGCTGCCTAGAACCCCTGGGTGTTTCTCAATACCAAGAACGCAAAGATCGTACTTGTGGTCTTGGTAAGAGCGGTCTTGCTGACCTGCCACTCAAGAATGAACTTGGGGCCCAATGAATCATGGGATTGGTCTCATTTAGCGAGGATGCAACCGATGTATCCTTGATATTTGGGGAGGGGCAAGAATGACGTCCGGGGATTTTTACCGTTCCTCTGTACTTCTGCTCTTAGTATTGGAACTAGTCTTTGGCAATGGATGATGACATAAAACAGGTACCTGAGAACACAAGTATGATCAAATATGGATATTGAGAAACACCCTTTGATGATGGAGAGGATATTCAAAAGCACAGTACATTATTTTACAATAACTTATTATTAACTTAATATACCAGACCATTTGCTCAAGTGTATTTTTTGGTGTACTTTCTTGACATCAAGAATGTGTATTATTTTGGGTCTTGCTTGTCAATGATGGCTGAAATGTCAGATATTCAGTGATAAACAGAACACAGGCGTCTATCAATCGTATAAAGAATTTTTTTTTGAAGACCTCTTAAAGGGTCATTTAAAACACCAAAAATGCACCTACATTTGGCTCAAAGTCGTACCTGACTTCAATTTCTCGTATAATTTATATAAGCTGATAAAATATAGAGTGCTGAAAACTTTTTTTTTATTTATTGTTTAACAGAGCCCTAGAAATCCTACAGGACATTAACATGTCAGTAAACCGCAGGAATAGGTTCAGCGAAGCTGCATTTCAGCAGCTGTTGGACAGCAACCTGTCAGTCAAGTACAGCCTGAGCGGTCAGCTGACGTCGTCCGACATCACTGCCGACGGATTTTATGATCCCGGACAGGTGGTTAATGGTGGTTAACCTCCCCTCAGGCATCCCCCCCCGCCCTTCAGGCCACCTGTCCTTTAGCCCCTTCCCTCTGGGATTCTTCCATAGGCGCGGCCAGGTCAACGGGTTCTTCCTCTGGAGGATCTGGCCAAACAGAACGTCAGCCAGCACCGGCCAGTCATCGCGGTCAGTGGTAAACCAGACCACCTGTAAGTCAGCGTTTTGTTTTTTTCTCCCCATAACCCACTTACTGTATGACAGACATTTTTACTCATCTGTCGCCTCAGATACCACAGGCTGAGCATAAAACTCAAAAAACTCTTCTGATCTTGCCTTGTTTTTTTCCAAGAGAGGTGGAAATATAAAAGGTCTCGTTAAATATGAAGGCTGATGGTAATGCCATCAGAATACGCATCACGCAGCCAGAGGAAACAAGAACAACAATATATCCACATGTTGTACTATTTTAAATAGCATCAACCTCTAAACAACAAATTAAATAAAAGGCAGCAGTGTGCATGTGTGCAGAAACATTAGCCTGGCAGCACAACTTTTATTCGTAACTTTTGCCGCGGCCAGTAACTGCACCTTTGTCGGCAGCGAAATCCGTCATTTTGTTTCTGGCTAATTTGGTGGAATTAAATTGCTGGAAAGCAAAGGGCTCGTTGTTGGTGGTAAAGGGCAGCACAGCCGCATTTCAAAAAGGATTTAAAACCTGGAACTTTCGCGTCATTAAACTCTCCTCTGGCTAGATACCACCTGAATGCTAAAAGGCAGCCCTGCTAACAGGCATTGTTGGGTAATTGTGAGGCAGACTATGTTAACGGTATGGCATTGGGTTATAGGCACGCTGACTCTCTTCACTGGGCTCTAGTTCATATATACCACATTTGTCTAGTCCCATGATTTTGACAAGAAGGTTCAGTAGATATGACACCCCCCCTCCCCCTCCCCCTCACTGTCCAAGGATCTGAACCAGTCCCTGTTACTGTTTTAGCCAAGTGCGGATAAAAGCTGCTTGTGATGAAAATGTAATTATTCCAGCTTTGGTTTAGCCCTTCAGCTGAGTTTTCCCCCTTTCAAACTCTGCAGTTTGGGGCCCTCAGAGCATGCAGTGCATTGTGGGACAGGGGGAGCCATGCTGTTTATTATGCTGCAAATGTATCGTATAAATTGAATGGAGGTGCATGGTGAATTTGTGAGGTGATGCTGCCTTTTTATTTCATTCATTTCTGTTCTGCTTATTAGTGTTGCCTATATCTTTGAACACAAAGCCGCTTTATTGCTCACAATGTATATTTTTTTCCATTGTATACATTTATGAAGCTGTATATTACCTGTTCCAGTTCAGATTCATGCCCTTCAAAGGTACAACAGCAAGAGCCCTGCTGGTACCATGTTCTTAGTCATTATACTGCCTGCCCAGCCACGAGAGGTGAAGCGTTTGTTGGCACAGCTGGTCGGTATCAAGGCCCGAGAGGCCAATTTTGATATAACGAACAACTAATTGTACGTTCTAGGGTACCCACTGAGTCCTCCGACAATAAACTGCAAGATGACCCAAGCCCTTCCCGTTCCTCGACCGTCCTGAACAAGAGCGGTGTGAGATCCCCCAGGTGCGTGCCTGCATTTGCTTACACTGCATATCCACATCTGGGCATCACTGCATTGACAGAACAGGTGACTGCTGTTCTAACCTCTACATGTGTCAAAGATCTATTTGTGTTGGTGGCATTGCAAGTCTATCTCTCTCAAATTTCTTTGTGTGACAAAGAACTGTGTGTGTTGAAGCTCTGTTTGCACTGTAGTAAAAGGCGAATGTGGACAGCTAACAGCATTTTCAACGCTGCCCCCCGAGCCCATCCGACCCACAGCTCCTGGGTAGCTTTTGACTTTCTTCTTCCGCCGTCTGGGTAGTAAAGTTAGGAGCAAGGTCAGGAGAGAGGAGGACAGGCGGAAGGATAAGGATGAGAGCGGACCTCAGCCTGATGCTTCGGGGGTGAAGCCGTGGACGCAGCAGTGTGATTCTGATCTCCATGGCCTGGTCCTGGGGGCCGGCAGGACTATTTTGCCTCTACGTGACGAGAGGGACCGCTGTGTCACTTTGGCTAAGTGAGTGACCAGCCCCCAAAACCCCTACTGTGTACAAATATGCCCTTCACTGTTATCTAAGCTGTATCAGAATCAGAAACAGAATCAGAATACTTTATTAATCCCTGAGGAAATTATGTGGTTACAGTTGTTCCAAGACAGTAAGAAAGTAGAACAAGTTAAAATACCAATATTAAACAATACAATATATAACAAATATATAGAAAGCAGAGAAGCATTATTACCTACAGACTTGCATAGCTTGAATTTCAATAATTACATTTGCTAGAATGATGAACTGCAAAGTGCATGTTCTGTCTTGTGCATACAGCAGGTAGAACGTAGTTCACAGTCAAACATACATATTGTGTGAAATGAACAATCTACAGAGACAATACAAACTGTCAGGGTCTGTACTCGTCTGTCCCAGCCTTTCGTGTCTACTCCCCATTTGGCCAGCAGGTGTCACTGGCCGTCCTGTCCTCCTTATTGTGTAAGTCCTTAGTGTGTTTCCCCAGCTCCCTAGACTGCCGCATGGCTCTATGGGCTGAGTGTGCACCTATAACCCCCTTGATCATGTGTTTGAGTCCAGCCACCTCTGTTTTTTGTCTTTAGTAAATATTGTTCCCTAGTGTTTCTTTTGTATTCCTTTTCTTGTCCTAGGTTTTCCCTGCTTGTGTTCTATTTTGTTCCTTTCTGTTTCTGTTTAATTATCCTTGTGTTCTGTTCCTAGTGTTTTATTCCCAGTCAATGTTTCCTAGTTCTTATTTGTTGGGCTCTCTAGTTTCTGTGTTTAATTGCTATTAGTTCCACCTGTTGCCTGTTTTCTTGTGCCAGCCCTTGTTGATTGTTCTCACCTGTTCTGCATTATCTTGTTAGCCCTCTGTATTTAAGTACCGGATCCTGCTCTGTTCACTGTGGAGTCACTGACTATGTTCCCTGATGTTGGGTCTTTGCTGGGTGATATGGTTGCATCCCTGCCTGTTCTCTTTATTACCAGTTTTCTCATGGTAGGGCTTTTTTTTTTTTTTTGGTTCTGTTAGTTTTCTTTGTACCCTCTTTTAGTTTTGACCCCTCGTGGTCTTTTTGTTTGTAGTGTTCCCAGTGTTCTCATTATCTGAAAATAAACCCCCTGTTGTCTTGTGGAGCCGCAAGTGGATCGTCACCTTCCTTGCCTGCCTGCACCATGCCTCGTTCCCATGGACCCATGGCAGCAAGCAGTGCAAACCAAATAAACATTGCGCAGACAGATGTAAAAAGTACACAGTACACAAATAGAATTCCCTGAAACAGAATATTGTAGTATTATATGATTAAATACATTGTTAAAAATAAGAATAATACATTAGTAGCTGGACTGTGTGTATACTGCTCTGCCGGTACACAGGTTGGTGAGCGACGCCATGGGTGGCACTGTGGCCCGGGATGAGCTGGACCGCTTCATGTGGGAGATACATCTCAGCGAGCTGAAGTTGCAGCTCCAGTCCAACGTCATCCCTGTCGGGATGATCAAAAAGGGGACGTTCTCCCACCGAGCCCTGCTCTTCAAGGTACCAGCCCGCCGGCTTTATTCCTGGCCTCTGCACGGCCATGTAATCCGCTTCTGAAACCTGGGAATACAAGCGACTGATCCCTCAGCAGATCCCCGAGTGGATCACTGGGCAGGTCGCTGACGATACCAGACAGCACTTCGTCGTTCAGTTTCTTTGGCCTTGGTACGGTTGGCTTTAAAATACATCTTGGGCAGTCAGATTACAAGTAGACAGCGCTAAATACAAGCATAAACGACCACCAAGATGCCTTGTGGTCCTATCACTCCATCCGCTTGCTGAGGTGGTCTGGGACATACTTGACCACATATCTTTTATAGCTGTACTATGCTAAAGCGTCTTCGACGAGGATGTCACAATAACTGTGTGGGTCGATTTGACTTTCTAATGCAAGTAGCACAGGCGGTAACATTCTACACACATGCGGTCAGCGGGAGAGGTGCGACAGACACAGGCGTAAATGGCAATGTGTCTCAGCCATCCACTTCTCATCCAGTCCCCCAAGACGCATTTTAAAGCCAAGTGTAAACAAGGCCTTTGCCTTTTTTGCTTCCATTAAAAAATAATTGTGTTTTATGGGTGTAATTCCTATTAATTACGGTACTTTAGATTTATGTGCACAATTAACATAATCAGCAAACCGAGGGCAAACCCTTCAGCCAAAAGCTAATTTCCCAGGATGCTTGGGGACGGGGAACGTTCTCCTTTCCAAGAAGCTGGCACTTATTTAATGTGGTCATACAGCAGCCAGCTGTGAGCACATCGCCCCCCACCCCCCACCCCTTCCATCCCTCCAAGTCAAGTCAAGTGGCAACTATACTCAGTAACCCAGCATACAGTGGCATGAAATAACATTCCCCAGACAGCGGTGCTGCATAAGTGCAGAGACAGACAGGTTGAGTGGAAAAAAACAATCGAGGTACATGTACAGTATGAGAACATCAACGCAGAGCGCAAATGTAAAGAGTGTTGTAATATTTACTATGTAGGCATTGATGGGAGCAGCAGATAAATAGTATGAATGAGTGAATATCATTATTTATTGCTCATTATTACTTATTAAATAATGGGCATTTGGTAACAACGGCAATAATTGTGTAAATGGTAATAAAATGACAATGTTGGTGGACAGCGGAGTTAATGGAAGGTCCAAATCTCCACCACTTTTCCAGGTTCTAGCTGACAGGATCGGGCTGAGCTGCAGCCTGGAACGTGGGGAGTACAACCGGGCCTGGAACAAGGTCCGACTGACGGAGGCTCCCCCCGACATCCACGGATGCTACGGCCGACCCCGTGCCTACGTAGTGGACCTCATGCACTCTCCAGGTGTCCTCATGAGGAGCGATTCACCGGAAGCCATCCGATACCAGACCATCTGAAGAGCACCGAGGCATCACCCAACACGCTTAGTATGCGTTCATTGTCCTTCGGTGTTTGGAGGAACATACTCAGTTATGGATGACACTGCTATTTACAACTGAATTCACATCTGAGTTCACATGCAACTTCTTGGATTCATAACATTTATGGCATCAAACGATACACTTTAGGTCTGCAGATTCCCGTTTGCGATAGCAGGTGTCATTATCAAAACTTCCACTGTGATTTCCAAAAAATACACTAGTGTAGCTCCATTTTTCTGGACTTTTAGGTCTCTTTTAAGTAAATCAAAGATAATCTATTGTAAATGTAATCTAATGACAATATCTATTCATTATGTAAAGAGTGTTTTAAATAAAAGATTAAAAAATAAAAGAATTAGAGGTTATTTATCAATCATCCTGTCACTTTTATGGTGTTGGAGCTCAGGTATTTGTAATAGTTTGTACTTTAGAAACAGGAGTAGGCTCATGTTTTTTTTACTTTCAATAATATTTTTAAGTGTAACATAACACGTGCGACTGAAATGCGACGTTTTACCAGTTTGCGACTGCAAATGTTTGGTGTTTCAATTGGTTAGGGTGGGTTCGCTTATCGTTGGATGTTATTTGGCCAACTGGTTCAAAAGTGTGGAGTTCAAATAATATTCGTGATGAAATGTCAAAGCGAGCGTTTTAAGAAATAACATTAGGATTGATAGGGCCATCACTTACATTAAAGTTCTTAGCATCTGGTATTTACCACGTATTCAGACCTTGTTCCATTTAAGATTAATGAATGTTGGTAGATGTCTTCGGTCTAGATTGATTAACGCCATTTAAAAAGATGATAAAGATCGTTGACATTTGTATCATCTCCATGCTGTCATTTAATTCTCAGACGAAATTATCCACGTCTGGTCAGCAGGCAGCATAAACCGAGGTGCATTCAAAAGGCACCTGCTTTGACAGGACCTTGACTCAGTCGCCAGTCGCCAGTTGACCAACAGCTTGCATTTTGGACTAAAGGAGAACAGCATGTCCAGCGTTGCCTCTCGCCTTTATTTCTTAGCTGCCAATGAAGGGGCTGTTAAGGCAGCGCGTGTGTTTTCAAGGAGAACGATCGCTCCATCGCGTACGGTATTCACATATGCTGGTATGTGTATTGCGACTTTTAACATTTTATTATTGTTTTTATTATTTTTGCGTGAGGGTAAGTTAAATCGATTTAAATTACAAGTCTTAATCAGATAATTCGGTTTCGTTCAATGTCATTTTCCTCTGCAATTATTACATCTGTCCTGTGTTTTTCGAAAATGTTGGTTTCCCAAAGAAAATACGGAAAGACAAAATAATCGTTGTACTTGTTAATAGCCTTTGTCTATGAATATAATGCATAAAATAACTCAATATAACGCTAGACCATCAATCTGAATATTTACGGTAGTTTCATTCTTATTCTTCAAAAATTAAACCTTGTCATTCTGGGAAAAATCTAATTACCACATACGCAGGTTTACGTGATAGTGCTCTGAATGTTAAATAGTTCTTCCAAGATCGCCTTAACATTCACTTACAAATCTCTGAGTTGCTTGTCTTGCACGAAGCTAGGGAGGGGAGCAGGTTTGCCAACTTTCACCCCAACAACATAGTTGTAGTTTAGCAACAAGAACAATTACCGCTGCACTGAGCAAAATGTACCTAAGTGAGAGATATTTGTGTGCAGGTCTGCGGTCTCTGACACGTTATGACGAGTCAGGAAAATCTATGGACTGGCAGAAGAAGCTGACCCCGGAGCAGTATGTAGTGACCAGGGAGAGGAGCACCGAAATAGTGAGTAGCTGTTATTGAGTCACCCAGTGCGAGTGGATTCAAAGCAGCAGATATATGGTTTCCAGGTGGAAACCCAGGCAAAGTAGCCCCTTCTAGTATTCTTAAAGTGATGCACAATCGGAGATGCCATTATGTGATTAACTATGATTGTGAACACTGTCTCCAGCCCTTCAGTGGAATATATCTGAACCACAGTGAAGAAGGCATGTACCACTGTGTCTGCTGCGACACGCCCCTATTTAAGTAAGTGGCCTCACCGTTATCATCATCACCATTACTATTATTAACAATAAACCTCTAATTTCAAAGTCTGGGCCAATTCCTCTGTATTATGGGTAATCAATTGAAAATGACTATGCTGATGAGACGAAACAAGTCAAAGCAGTTACTAAACCAAAGGAAATCGGTGGATATTATTCTAATCTGTAATTCTTTGAATTCAGATTTAGTTTCTTGAACCGCACGTATTTAATGTATAATTGGTTACTTAATGTGTGCCGTCAGAAAGTGTGGAATTATTATGTCTAGTTCGTAATAATCCATTATAATGATTTGATGTAGGTCAACTGACATCGGTTTGGTGCCCTCTAGTGTTCGTTTATATTTAACAAGGCCCGGAAAAAAATGATTATTACAGCACCATTTGCTTAGGCTTTATCTTTTCCCCAACTTGCACAGTTCCTTCAGTTCAGCCCCAATATCTATTGCATATTTTTATGTCTATGTATATATGTGTTGCCTCCAGCCCCCACCCATCTTGTCCTGAATAAATAGTTGGACGATGTTTGTTTAATAATCTGCAACTTCAGTTTGGGTTTATATTGAACAAAAAAAATTCAAAGCAGTCGATGCTCCTGTCTGGTTTTCCTCTATCCCTACAGCTCGGAATCAAAGTTTGACTCGGGGACAGGGTGGCCGTCCTTCTATGAGGCTCACGGCACTTGGGAACGGGATGAGAGCCATGCCAACATCCTGAGGCGCCCGGATTGCTCTCTGGGCAGCATGGGCACAGAAGTCATATGCAAACAGGTGGGTGACACAGCCAAAGCATGTCACTCGGGGCAGTCATGCCCTTTTGTGGTCGGGTAACCAGATAATATATGTCAGCTTTGAGCTGGGATAGGATTTGCAGACTTCCATTTCAATCAACAGGACCTGGATTTCACTTAAGCATCGAGTTCTTGCTGTGTGCTGATTGGTCAGTTTCCTGTAATCATACATGTGTCATTAATGTTAATGTGAAACAGCTCAGAGCAGAAGAAGAACTGAACTGTGTAGCAAAACACAGGAGCCATTTGGGTTTTAAAGTAGTTTGCAAAACCTGAAGTAGCTCAAAGTGTCCTCTCTGACATGTATTATCTGGTCACCCTAGTTTGTAGGCTACTCGCCTATGTAACACAAAACTTACCTGCCTGACTGTTCTAATAATGGACTCCTTAATGTAAGCTATTGCAGTGATTTAGCTGATAATGTGAGATTCATGTTTTGTTTGGCTATTTTATTTGTCATTGCACCTCTCCAATTAACTCTGATTTTTGTGACAGTGTGATGCTCACCTGGGTCACGTGTTTGACGATGGTCCTGATCCGACTGGCCATCGCTTCTGTATCAACAGTGTTGCCCTGAGCTTCAAACCCCGAGTCAAGTAATGCACTGGGGGAAAAAAACATTAATTTGTTATCTTTGCTTCAGTTTGCATGTTTTCACTATGCTGCATGCTAGGTCTTCTCCATTTTCCTCAAAAGTCCAAAGACTTGTAGGTGGGTGAGTTGGTGTCTCTAGTTTCTGTGTGTGTGTGTGTGTGTGTGTGTGTGTGGCATCCCATCCTAGCTGTTTCCTACCCTGTGCCCCGTCTTTCTTTGGTTCGTCTCCCCTGACCCTGTAGGCCAGTAGTCACCAACCAGTCGATGGCGATTAGGGTGACCACCTAATCCATGTCGGGGAGACACTGAGCTGGGACAGGGTTTGTAAACTACCATCTCCATTAAAAACACCTGGATTTCACTTTAGCACTAACTCCTTGCTGTGTGGTGATTGGTCAGTCTCATGTAATCATGCCTGTGTCACTAATGCAGTGAAATCCAGTGAAACAGCAGGATGAGTCTTTCAATCAAGGAAATAAACAAGTCAAAGCAGAAGAGGAACTGATTACTCTGTTTAACCAAGCACAGGAGTCTTTCAGTTTTGAAGTAGTTTGGAAAACCTGAAGTAGCTCATAGCATCCTCCTGACATGGAGTAGGTGGTCACCTTAACTGCGACTGACAGGTCGATCTTGAAGACATTCCTAGTCGATTGCGACAATCAGACTCCTCCCTTTCCACGGTTGGTAAAATATAAGCGTCGTGACTCCATAGCTCCCCAGATTGTTATCTTTGTAAAAATAATTCCCACTGTAAAAAAAAGAAGGTGGATGGATGGACAGATGGATGGAAGGAAAGCTTTAAATTTCCTCTGGTGGCCTGACTAGCACATGAAGAATGGAAATCTAATTATTTTTGATCTGTATACATGTTTTATTTTTCACAGTGGTCTAGAACAAACAGAAGAATGGAACAATGTGGGGCCTATTTTATGTTTAACATAGAGCTGGATAGATTTGCCATAGAACTTTGACCAAATTGGCCAGAAGGTGAAGCAGCACATTAAAATGACAGTTAATTTGTACACGTGGCAAATTGTAAAATACCAAATTAACCAAATGTGCAGCTTGCATTTACTTTGTTTACCTTGGTGAGGGCTTTGTAGTTTCACTGTTAAGAAATTATAATTTAGTAGCTATGGATAAACTGTGTTAATGTAGAAAGGCAGATCGTATATATTTTATTGAGCTTTTGAATTAATGAATACGAATAACATGAAATGTTGTGATTAACAAATAGGGTCACATGTTTAACAATGCAAACATATGCGTATATATTTGTGTTGCAGATACACAATATGGACAAAAGTATTGGGACACCTGGCCATTACACCTACAGGAACTTTTATGACATCCCATTCTAAATCCATTGGCATCAACATGGAGTTGGGCCCCCCTTTGTAACTATAACAGCTGTCACTCTTCTGGGAAGGTCCACAAGTTTATGGAGTGTGTCTGTGGGAATTCCTGCCCATTCAGCCAGAAGAGTTTTTGTGCAGTCAGACCCTGATTTGGATATGAAGGTCTGGTTTGCAATCTCTGTTCTAGTTAATCCCAAAGGTGCTTCATGGGGTTGAGGTCAGGGCTCTGTGTAGGCCAGTCAAGTTATTCCACATCAGACTCAGCCAACCATCTCTTTATGGACCTTGCTTTGTGCTCTGGGACAGTCATGTTAGAACAGAAAAGGGCCTTCCCCAGACTGTTCCCACAAAGTTGGAATCTCGTCACTGCACAGAACATGTCTCCACTGCTCCACAGTCCAGTGGAAGTGTGTTTTACAACAGGGTTTCTCAATCCAGTCCTCGGGGACCTCCAGACAGTCCACGTTTTTGCTCTCTCCCAATTCCCTGGCAAATTTCACAAACTGATTTATTGCAAAGGTGGCATCCTATGACAGCACCATACTTGATTTCACTGAACTATTTAGAACAACCTATTCTTTCAGAAATGTTTGTAAACCTGACTGCATGGCTAGGTGCTTGATTTTATACACCTGTGGCAATGGGTCTGAATGAATCACCTTAATTCAGTGATTAAGAGGTGTGTCCCAATACTTATGTCCATATAGTCTATGTGACTTGCATGTCAATTCTAATAAAATAATACAGCATAATAACCAAACTATGTGTATTTTGTTTTTATAAATGCTACAATGAGCAGTTTGGGTTGTTTCCTGGCATTTCCACCATCCCAAATGAGCAGCTCCTCTTCCAGCCCATGATTTTTCACAACAGGGGGATTCATGATGAGTAGGAAGTTAGGGAGGTATCTTAGCTAATTTATATATAGATACACTGGATTACTTAACTCAGAAGGTAAACAAATTAAGTGATAGAAAACAATCAACAATATGTGCATCTGGCAATGATAGTGAGATTAGAAAATATTAGGGAAGCTTTTATGATTACGCATATTTTATTAAACCATATAGACAACAGAAGATAAAGGATTGTACTCTTCTCGATATCCATGAAATACATTTTCCCATTAAAACGACAGGATAACATTTGTTAACATAATTATCTAATATTACAGTATTAAGTACGTCTAGTTCTAATAAATACAGATAACATCTGAAAGTTAAGCGAGTCTACAGAAGATGCATAAACAAACAAGGCAAGACATTCGTTTCTATATAAGGTGGCTGAGAACACGGTAAGATGGTTTGCAGCACCGATAGTACCCACAGTTCCCGTGTCAGTACGCTGCATACAACAACATCTAACGCGTGTTGCGTTCTGTAATGATATACACTTTTCCGAATTCACTTTTTAGGAGTATTACGGTTAAGGGATGCTCCCATGATGCATTGCACCCAAGTTTGGATGTTTTTTTTTGCGTCAGAGCGCGGGCTATAGAAAACTAAGGAAGATTACTTTGCTCTGTTTTGCTAATTGTTAAATCAGTTTCCAACATTATTTCTACAATGAGTTTCTGTTTTATACTATACGCTTAATTATATGTGCTATATTTGCATATCAGTGTATTTGAACTTATTCGATTTTTAACTAACTTACTAAGTGATGTAAATACACATTTTTAAAATTGGCGGTTAAAAGCGTTCGTTAATGTTGTTTCCAGCATGGAGCGCAGATACTTCAACCTGGTTAGTATTGCGATGTTTTAGTTTCTGACTTGTCCCTACTCGTACTTGGTGCTATACGCCCTTTGTTGGCTAGTTCGGCTCCGGCGGTTTAGGCGTCTTTCCCGGGTCGGAGGTGCAGCCATTCGCCGAGCCGCGTCCTCACACCCACCGCTTTGTTTACTCGTATCTTTTCAGGGAAAGCCGCCGTCGAAGCTTCGCTACTTCAATCTCGAAAGGTAGACGGGCCTTCTTGGCACTTGTAAATGTCATCTAAATATCTTTTGAATGTGAATTTTAACGTAACCAAGAATTCCGGCTATTGTCTTCATGGCTTCTGTCATATTTACTTTATTACTGTAAACTTAACGATGCCGCATGTAAGTGTAACTTGATCCGTTACAGGGCACAAAGTCAGAGGAAAGGAGACGTTGTGCGCAACATAGAGGAGTGCTTTGACGAGCTTGGTAAGTGAATTACACTTAAAGGGTCGCCGGTTTCAGTGGCTGTAATCGTGCTGGCGGTCGACCAGTACTCATGTGTGCATGTTATTCGCAGATTCGTCACCAGAGGTGGGGAGCCAGTTGTCTGGGCTGTCACCGCTGTCAAGCAGCGCCGTAGATGAGGATGGGGTAAAAGTGAGTCCCATGATTTGTATCTGGGCCTTTATTGTTGAAGGGGGGCAGATTTAAAAAAAAATAATTAAAGTAGGGGTTGCCACAAATTAATTTGTGAAGATCTCTGTTCTCTGAATGCAGGTTCAACCTTTGGTGCTGTCCCTTCAGATCTTTGAGAGTCCTCTGAATAGCGAAGGTAGGAAATGTGCCACATCCTGTCTCTTTGCAGTAAAGCCCTAAATGAAATGCACATGCAGGTATATTAAAAACAGCAAAACAGAACTTTTTATGGTTATTAAGCAGGGTTTATAAGCATTGTGTAGTTCTTTCTCACAGTTATTTGCACTTGTAACAGATTGCTCATTGGAAGCTTAGCCTGACATTAAGCCTGGTTCATACTTTTCTGCATGTGCTTTCAGGCTGCAGGTGGTCGTTTGTGCGGCAGCTTGTGTTCATATTACGTTTGGCTGCAGATGAGGGTGGTCACAGTCTGCTTGCATACAGCAGTGATATTCCACCAGACCAGTGGCCTGTACTACGAAGCGGGGTCACTGGCTTATCGGGGTAACTTGTCAGATTTAAGGTAGTCTGGGCAAAATGCAAGTGAACGAATATATGAAGTGCATTTAAACTGTGGTACCTTAAATCCAACAAGTTGCCCCGATAAACCAGTAACCCCGCTTCGTAGTACAGGCCACAGCTTTATGAAACAGGTTACAAGCCCCTGGTGTTAATGATTCTCTTGACTTAAACCAGGGTTCCCGCGGGGTCTTAAAAAGTCAAAAATTCAGAAAGTTAAATTTAAGGCTTTAAAATGTCTTTAAAATGATCAGATTTTCATCCTAGGTCTTTAATTTACCCAAGTCTTAAAATTCTTACCTCCGTTCATTCCCAAAAAGCATTGTCCGCAGAAAATAAAATAGTAAAATAGTAAAATGCTGTAAAACTAATCCGTTGGTTGTGTTTTCTGGTCTGCACCGGTTTCTGCGTGGTAATAAAACTACAAATCCCATTGCGTGATCACTGCAGCTAGGCAAACAAACAACAGTTTGAGAAGGGTCTGGCTGCAGAACGTGCACTTTCAGCCACTGACATCAGGTGCACGCTCAGCCACAACAGGAAGTGCAGGGGAATCAAGCGCTTACGTAGTTCTTGAGGCCAGTGTGAACGGTATGTTTTATTATTTGTATTACTGAATGATATAGTTACAAGTTTATTTCATGCCATACATTATTGCAATGTAAATGTTCTGATGTAGTGCGTTAGTAACTTTTTTCTCTGATGACTGGAGTCAGTTAAAAGGCAACTTCTAGCCAGTTGGTTCACGTTATCATAAAATAAACAAATTTCCACTTTTGCAGAGCTTTTCATGGAGTTACCTTGTGAATGTCTTAGTTTCCAGCATATAATTTTTTGTTGTTTGTGTGGTCTTGAGGAGAACGTTTCTCGGTCTCCTTATGGTAGGGCAAGGCAAGTTTTTATTATCATACACAGGGGTTATTTAATGTGCTTTATAAAAACAAGATTTCAAAAAGTTAAACCAAGACAAAAAAAAGCAAAATAGAGATGAAAAAAACTTATTTGAATAAAAATTGCTTAGAAAATCTAAAAAATCTGATTAATGTCCTGCCCCGCTCATCCGCTCCTCCCGTGTGCCACGCTGGAGCGTAACTTCCGCGATAGGCGGGGGATCCAGACCCATCAGCGATAGGTGAAAATCCGCGATATAGAAAGACCATATACATACATATATGATATGTGGACATTGGTCTAAGGATATGAGTGACATAAAATATGAGAATTTCTGGTATCATTTGAATGTTTCTAGTAATGCATGGTGTTGGTCTTAAATTTTACTCATAATGGTCCTAAAAGGTCTTAAAAAGGTCTTATTTAGCTTACTGAAACCTGCAAGAACCCTGTTAAACTCTGTTTATTGCTTGTTATTTTAAGTGTTCACTCTGGTCATCTTTTTCTAGTTTTTTGGATCAACACTGGTACCTAAATATCCTATATTTGGAATTAAATTTTTTTTTTTTTTTTTTCCATCATTTGAAATTGCTGCTATTCAGCGACATGTATTTCATTCACTTATAGCTTTGGTTCACTCTGATCTGAAAAATGAAGTTTGGCATATTTTGTGTTTATTTCAGCCATGTTTGTATCACTCCAAATCAGTGGGATCAGAAGAATATGAATGAAATAAGTTCTTTGTCCTATTGGCATAATATACTGACTTTCCTGCAGCATATTAATGGCAGCCGTCCATAATGAAACCCATAAACATGCACGCAGACACAAGTGCAGGTGTTATGCAGAACTTTCATTAAACAGACAGAGAACACAGAGAATCCAAAATCAGAATATGTGGCTGAATATCTCATTCTGGGCTGGTGTAAATTGCTCACAAGTAGCCTGTAAAATTAGCCTAATGTAGTGAAAAGAAATATTATTGGGATCAGACTGGGTCGTAAAAATGTTTTGAAACAAAATGGTGCAAATCGGCCACTGTCGTAAAATTTGCCGTGAAGTATTATTCCAGCTTTATTACCTTGGTTTTGGGGAGACTGCAGCCATTTCTGTAAAATGCTTTTTCACCTAAGTGTTAAACTGATTTAATATATAGGAATTCAAGCAAATACAACCACTCCTTGTTTTGCAACAGTTCTTTACCGACAACGGATAAGCAAAAATCGCACTGGCCTAGCCCAGGGCTATTTAAATCACAGTCCATAAGGGCCAAACACTGCTGATTTTCCAACCTGCCTTTACCTGTGATCCAGGTCTGAAGCCTCTGTGGCCAGTCAGAATCAGTAATTATTAAACTATCTGGGAGAACTGAAAACAAGGCCTGGATTTGGAATCGAGGGCCAGATTTGAAGAGCCCTGGCCTTGGAATTCCCATGATGATGCTTACAGTTTTTCTTCAGTGTTCTATACCCAGTTTCTATTATTTCTCAAAATTGGCATTAACATTTTGTACATTCAACTTCAAAGGTCTCTCTCTCTCTGACTTTTGTCGTAGATAGGTGAATGAAATTTGGTCGCAAATTCGTATTGGCAAATGGTTGTTAACCGAGGTGGTCGCTAAACAGGGAGAGGCTGTAGTAAAACTGCTTAGCAAGAGTAACCTTAAATAAGTGTTGTTCTATTTGAATTCTTTGAAAGGTGATGGCTTGATAAGAACCTCCAGCCCTATTGAAAAGCTGCGGAACGAGGGAAGTCGAGATGGACGCGCTGGTGAGGATGACATCAGGGCCTCCCCACTGCTCTTTGACAAAGTGTACGGAGATCCTGATCTGCAGTCTGAACTGAAAGAGCCTTCCAAGTGGTATGTATATGGCTAGTTCTATAGTAATGTAATTGCAGTCAGTGGAACATCTTTATACTGTTTGAAAATGACTGACTTGCTTTGCTTGAAATGCCATCAGTTCTCAGTCATTGTATCCCAGCTAGGGCTGAGCGATATCATATCGATATTATATCGTGCATGCGCAATAATCACTAGGGCTTCAGATGACAGACAAAGCATTTGGCCGGACGCCAGCTTTTCGGTGATATACGGCCCATAATTTGGTAAGATTAGTAGTATGGCTTAAATATTAATCATATGCGTTTTGTGATAACCAAAAGTTAGTGATCTGTATAAACTTTATGTTTCTTAAATTCGATTAGCGGAGCACCCCACATAATACTGTTTTGGTATACTACGGTTTGGTATACTACGGTTTGGTATACTACGGTTTGGTATAGCGCTTTGGTAGTCGCGGTGAAGAAGAGCAGCCAAAACATCTTTTAAAAGAGGAGATCTTGTGGATAAACCAGGTAAAAAGACGTCGGCGCTGTGGTGGTACTTTTTGCAGTTCAAAGTCTGACACATTTATTAAACATAAGGATATGCCGTATTTATACTAATAATGACTTTTGGACGTCATACAAAGCCTCATTAATATTTTAGCCATATTACTAAACTGCTTAAATTGTGGGCGTAAGGAAATGTCCGTATAGCACCGAAAAGCTGGCGCATGGCCAAATGTTGCGCCTGTCATCTGAAGTTATTGCGCATGCGCGATATAATATCGATATGATATCGCCCAGCCCTAGCTTAAATGTTATAAAATGTGTGTATCTATATATGTAATACCTTACAAATGTTTCACATGATCCGATCTTGTGTGTAGTTATTTTTATATTGAAGTGACCTGCTGAATACTTTAAATCCTGTTAGAAACTGAAACTCAAATGTGTTGTTTGGACCCCCCTCAGTATTTGTATGTAAGGCTACCATTTGCCACAATAAGGTTTTTAGGAGAAACCTGCAGCGTTATGCATATGTTCAGTGTTACTTAGGTGAGGCTGTATTTTCTGAGAAATAGCAGCAATGTTGATTTAAAGAAGAAAAAAAAAGTATCGTACCATAAAAAAAGGTTATGATCTAAATATGGTGTGGTTCCAGCTCGAGCACAGCATGTTATTTGGTTATTTCAGTGCTCCCCTCACCCTTTTTCTGACAGCAGCACAGATAACGCCAGAGAGCCACAAGAAGCATCTTCTGCCCTTAATGCTCACCTTGTAGCTGAAGACCCCAAATTTGCCCAGGGGTCAAAGGTTGGACCTTCGAAAGGAGGAAAGGAAGCCTCTGGCTTTCTGCTGAAACTGAAGGATGCTGGCCGATCCAAGGCAACAAGGTATGATTCTCTGTGGTATTTCAGAAGGAGGATCTTTCTCCTTATTTCTACTGGTGCTGGTACTGATGCTAAAAGGGAGCTGGTTCTCAGGTGATGCTTAATGGCAGGACCTGAGAACCAGCCTGCATTTCCACTGGTTAAAAAACATTTGTAACAGATGGGGAGTATGCCCATGATGGACATGTAACATTTTTAAGTTCTATTAAATATTTAGGCTAATACTAACTTAAGCTCTGCAGTGGGTTGCACCAGTTCAGCGTACGTTTGATCATGAAGTTCTGTGTTGAAACTAGGTAGTTTAAAACTAGTACCTATTAGTACTAGTGTTCTTTGGCTGTTGCACCACTGATACATAAGTTACATTATAGATAGTCGCTTCTATATCAAAAATGTTGTGTGGAATCACGTTATCATTGTGGACCACCAATTGATATCATTATGATATTACTGGAACCAACTGGCTGTTCCATGAATGTAATTGCAACTGGCCTCACTCACGTCGGCTGTTTCTGTGACTGTGGAATCTTGAATTTTTTGCAGTAACTTTGAAACATTTTTGTGCCTTTAATTTTGCACAAATTAAAGGACCCAAGTTTTTTTTTTTTTTTTTTTTTTTTATTTTTTTTTATTTTAATAATTTCCACATTCACAAGGGTCTTTGGTCCCTAACCCTTGCAAATGTGAAGGAGTGACTATGTTCAGATATAACTCACTTTGCTCGCTCAATAAATGGATATACTGCAGTTGTAACAACAAATGATATAGAAAATGTTTGCAAAAGAAGTCACACTTGTGCTATGATTTAACTAGCACTGTACATTTAAGGCTCACCGTGGACATATAATTGTAAAAATATTTAGTTATCTAAAACTGCTGTTGCTTAAGAAAATGAAAATATAGTGGCACTTTGGAACACAAACTTAGGTCCAAGTTGAATTTCCCCATAAGAAATTATATAAATGGATTTAATCCATTCCAGACCCCAAAATGATTTTTTAAACTTATCTACCTATCTAACTAATGATAAAAAGCTTTAACAATCAATATGAAATGCATACACACATGAAAAGCACACATACAAAAGTGATAAACATGAAGTAAATGACAATTCCATACTAAGCGAGAGTAGACGTGTACCACCTTCAGGTCTCGCTGTGATTTCCTTTTTAAGTTCTACAGTTACTCTCACTACTTTCCTCTTTGGTTTGTTGCTGTCATTGCTTACTTTCTTAGGGGCCATGATTAGTGTATCACTGAATGTATTGTAGATAAAGCACAAAAAAATTAACACTGAACACAGGAACACATCTTTCACATGTCGAACTCGGTCAAGAGGTACTGTGCAACTGAGAGCGAGTCATTGGCATCAGCACCCCAGTATGTTCGTTTGCCTTTTTTTCTGCCCATCAGAGACATGTCTTGAGCTGCACACGTTTTAGCAGGCCTGTTTTGTTTTTGTCATATTCTGAGTTTTTGGTCGAGTTGAGGTTAGATTTTTCTTGACCAACCCATTTGAGGTCCATAATGGTAGAGTTGAACGTGTCTCGACCCATACAAGTTTTAGCAGGAACAGTCGAGTTCCAAGATTTAAGTCGAGGTATGAGTCAATAAAATTTCAACAGACCCATTCAATGTCCAAGTTGGTAGAGTTAAGAGGTGTTCAAGTTCCAGGGTTCTACTGTATTAAAATTATTATTAAATTATTTAATTTAAAGCAAGCCAAACGCTAAGATTCTGTGCAATTTGATGTTAAACCAGTGTCAAAGTTTTTCCATAACTGGTTTGCTATGTTCTATAGAGCTCTTGCTATGTCTATAAAAGTCTTTTAATTGCATTATAATTTCTCAATGTCAAGCTCATAGTTATGCTATATGCAGTTTTGAGCAAATTCTTCATTTTGCAATATGTAGTAACATTTACCCCAGAAAAGAAATTCCCAGGGGTCTGCTGCCGAGAACTTTTCAGCCCGCTTTCAGTGTGGTTGCATCTGAATGTGAGCGTGTGTATGACCATATCCTAACACGCCGTTATCTTATTTAGCTAGAAATTGCAGGAGATATGTAATAAGATATTCATCTATTGATTAATCAATAAAGGTCCCAGAATAGGTTTTAGTGCTATTTGAGAATAAACATGTCAGTGTGCATAATCGGTACGTAAGCTTAATGGGTAAATGTACTTTAAGGTGGTTTTAAAAACATTTATTATAGTAAGTTTTCTTCATTCGTTTGGGTAGACAGTTGTTCTATCATGTTCATGGTAGCTCATAGTAGAAGATTGGCTGGAATAATTTTAATTCAACAACAGTGAATTGATCAATTACTTTATTTATTGAATTTATTTGTTTTAGCTCTTGGAAACAGCATTCACCTGTTGCTGTTTCTGCCCAACCGGATCCAGAAGAGGACTTCTTAATAATGGACGATGAAGAATTTGCAGTACCAGATCGAATTTTCATCCGGAAGCGACCAAACCCCCACAGAATTGATGACGCCAGTGATTGTCAGCAGAGGGAGGTGGGGGAGAAAAGGAGAGTAGTGCAGGATGGCACTGAAATTCCCAATGAGGCCTCGTCTGGGATGGGGAGTCCCACACAAACACGGACTAAGACTGGCAGAGACAATGAGCTTCAGGCATCAAGAAAGACCAAGCCGGGCAGAGTTCAAAGGGAAAAAGATGGTGATCTTGACATAGAACGTTCAGTACTCACCAAAAAGACTAAGGTGGGCAAAGGTCAAATGGAAAAAGATGTTAATCCTGACGTAGAACGTTCAGTACCCACCAAAAACACCAAGCTGGGCAAAGTCCGAAGTGAGACTGACATTGATAGTGACCGTGAAGTAGAACATTCAATACCTGCTAAAAAGACCAAGGTGGGCAAAGGCCAAATGGAAAAAGACGTTGATCTTGACGGAGAACGTTCAGTACCCACCAAAAAGACCAAGCTGGGCAAAGTCCGAAGTGAGAATGACATTGATAGTGACCGTGAAGTAGAACATTCAATACCTGCTAAAAAGACCAAGGTGGGCAAAGGCCTAATGGAAAAAGACGTTGATCTTGACGGAGAATGTTCAGTACCCACCAAAAAGACCAAGCTGGGCAAAGTCCAAAGTGAGACTGACATTCATAGTGATTGTGGATTAGAACATTCAATACCTGCTAAAAAGACCAAGGTGGGCAAAGGCCAAATGGAAAAAGACGTTGATCGTGACGGGGAACGTTCAGTACCCACCAAAAAGACCAAGCTGGGTAAAGTCCGAAGTAAGAATGACATTGATAGTGACCGTGGATTAGAACATTCAATACCTGCTAAAAAGACCAAGGTGGGCAAAGGCCAAATGGAAAAAGACATTGATCGTGACGAAGAACGTTCAGTACCCACCAAAAAGACCAAGCTGGGCAAAGTCCGAAGTGTGAATGACATTGATAGTGACCGTGGAGTAGAACATTCAGTTCCTGATAAAAAGACCAAGGTGGGCAAAGTCCAAAGCGAGAATAACGTTGACCATGGTGTAGAACGTTCAGTACCCACCAAAAAGACCAAGGTGGGCAAAGTCCAAAGCGAGAATGACGTTGACCATGGTGTAGAACGTTCGGTACCCACCAAAAAGACTGAGCCACGTCAAGCCCATAGGACAAATGACAGTGACACTGGAGTAGAACATTCAGTATCCACCAAAAAGACTAAATCAGGAAAAGTTGCCAGGGTTCCGCAAATCGCCTCCACCAATCAACAAGGGATTTTAACAGAGAGGAAAGGTAAGAACTCCAAAATAGAAAGGGCTAAAAAACAGGCAGGCAGGAAAAAGCTTAAGAGGAGCAGCCGGCAGAATTTGAGGCTGACAGATGCAACATCGGGTGGTCCAGATGACCCAGGGGAAGATGCGATTGACCAAGACGCTGGACGTGACTCCTCATGGCAGCGCACCCCCACTCCAGGTGAGGGGTTTAACACTGTACTCAAGACCTTTGTACCTGTCTATATTGTATTGTCTGTAATAAAACAAATTTTGAATAGATAACTAAATATTAGGGCTAGAGCTGGGCAATATGTCCTAAAAATAAAATCTGATTTTTTCCACAATAAATCCGATTTTCAATTTCAATCGATTTTCCCCTCCCCTACTCAAAATCAAACTACAGATGACAAATAAATGGTTCAAAACAAGTTTTAACTTAATTTTTTTACTTTAGTGTTAAAGTTCAATCTGACAAGCCAAAAAAGATGCTTGTAAGTGAGATGGCTGACCCACGCCATTGGAAACACTTTTAGAAACTTGTAAAAACTTTTTACAAGTATGTATGGGCACCATGTCTTTTGCAATATACACAGCGTTTGTTATCGCCTTCCATCGTGCCCCATTCTTATCATATGGCACACAGTTCGAAAACGTGTCAGGGACGGTTGCTTGCTTAACTTTGGATGTTGTGCTGGTGCTGCGGGTATTTTCATTTCACTGGGAGCTGCACTCAAAATGGGATCTATCTTACTAATGACTTGTGTGTATACAGATTAGTGTGATGGATACTCCAAATTGCATGAACACAGACACACACAAGTGGCTTTAGATGATTCTGTGCCATGCAAAAATGAGAGGAATCTGTGAACTGGCTTAAATCGTTTTCATCAAGCTGAGTACTCTGCATCTCTCCTTTTCCTCTGCAGGAGAGGAAGAAGGTAGTGGATATCCACAGCTGACGTCAGCAGATGATCCGTGCAAGAGGCAGGAAGGGAGCAACCATTCCTCAGACGATTATGAAGGCAAGAGGATGCGGAGGAAGCCTGGGTCCTGGTGGCTTATCAACCAGGATGGCGATGAAGAGGGGGGCGACGATGCAGTGAAAAGAGGAAGGGGGCATCAGGAGAGAGTGGGTTCGGTGCGCCCAAACAAGAAGCAGCGGGACAGACATGCCAGCTCAAAGAAGAGCGCAACAGGGTCCAGTGTAGAGGCTGTCAGGAACAAGGCCAAGGAGAAGAGCAGCAGGTCTTGTAAGCAGAAACCCACAGGGTGGCCCTGCCCCACGGCGTCTGACCACTGCCACAGCACCAGCCAGGCAGCAGGTATCGTGCTCATAGCCTGTATGTGTACTGCTGAGCTGCTGAGAGTTTCATACCCGTACTAGGGCTGGGTGATATCTAATAAAATGCTGTCTTAATTTACAAACATTGGGATACGCAATGTTAAGGCATCCAGCACCGACCCAGGCGCGCATGTATGCACGTGACACCAACAAGGCGTTTACATTTTTTATGTTAGTCTAGAGAAAAACGTGAAAGAATGAAAAAACTTTATACGGATAATCCACTGCACAGCTGGTGTTAAAATTAGCCTATCAGTGCTGAGTGTTGCTTTGTTGTCTCTGTGGAAAATGATCGATTGTTGGGCTGGATTTAATTATGATTTAAAAATCTGTCACGGACTTAAAATCAACATGACATTGTTTCTCTTGTTGTTCATTACTTTTTCCTTAAATAGTTCCTTAGTTTTTTCCTTCAGTAGTTCCTTCAGTAGTTCACTAAGATTTATATAATTAACAGATATAGAAACAAATAGTAACTGCATGGGATAAATGATGCGTCTCAATTCATTAACGATTAATTACTTGACATGATCCAGGTATACAAGATTGTAATAGGTTTAAATGTTTTTTCATCTAAATTGTTACTTAAAAATAAGTTCGATTCAAGAACCTGTGGCTCCAGTTGACACTGGGGACACTGTACCCAACAGGTCGGCCCATCCTGTGGTCTGTGTGGATCCCGTAGCCCTGGCGCAGTGACTGGGACACTGTGGCCAGTAGGTTGGCCCATCCTGTGGTCTGTGTGGGTCCCGTAGCCCTGGCGCAGTGACGGGGACACTTTGGCCATCAGGTTGTGGTCTGTGTGGACCCCATAGCCCTGGCGCAGTGACAGGGACACTGTGGCCATCAGGTTGTGGTCTGTGTGGACCCCATAGCCCTGGCGCAGTGACGGGGACACTGTGGCCATCAGGTTGTGGTCTGTGTGGACCCCATAGCCCTGGCGCAGTGACGGGGACACTGTGGCCATCAGGTTGTGGTCTGTGTGGACCCCATAGCCCTGATGCAGTGTGATGTGATGCAGTGAGTGTGGTGATAAACAAATATCCCATGATGATTTTCTTTGTTTATTGTAGACTGTGAACACATGCAGAATTCCGAATCCAAAACTCAATCAAGCCGTTCCCCCATCCAGCAAGGATCCCAGCATGGAGTCCAGGGGGACAGGTTGGGAAATCGGTGCAGGAAGGCTTCCAGCAACTGGTGGGAGGTCCCGAAGTCAGCAGCGATGGATGAGGACAGTGGCTCACCGCCTCACTGCTCCCCCAAAACCACCAGGAGATGCCGGGAGGAAGCATGCTTGAAGATGCCACAAAAAAACCAGCCACCCCGCAGAGCTCTGAATGACACCGGCAACGCTTGGAAAAGGGGAAATCCGAAGCGGCACACCCAGCCTGCCGCTTGGGACAGCAGGAACCTGCCCCCACCACAGAACGTCCGAACCTCTCTGGCCTCCTTTGATGCCATATATACCCCTAGCAAAGCTGTGACCCGAGGTCTTCCACAGCGCCCCCTACAGGACAAGTACACAGCACCCAGACGCAGCCTGTCCCCAGTGGATGATGTACCGGATACCATTGACAAGCTTGACAATGATCTGGAGCCCGTACCATCTATTCCGACTGTGAACCTGGTTAAGGCTTCAGTCGTGCAGACCAGCCGATTGGAGATGGCCAGGAACAAAGGGGCAATGCTGTGCCTTGATGAACAGTCAACAGATACCGAAGGGTAGGTTTAGCGATAAGTCAGTGTACTTGTGTGCTGGTGTGCTCTCATTCCTGAAGTTTTTTCTCCCCCGTTTTCATGACTTTAGTTTGAAGGGATTCAGGAGTGGACCATCATCATTCATTGAAGAGGAGGCCTCTGAGAATACGAGTAAGTGTAGAGTAGTCCTTCCACCTGAGGGGGGGGGGGGGTGGTACAGCTACGGAGTTTCGTTCTCCATGCTGAATCTGTAACCCTCTCTCGAATACTCCAGGAGCGCAGTTTCTTCAAAACGCCATGGACATCCCATCAGAGGGTCACATGTGTAACCCACCCCTGAGTCCCATAAGGCTGCAGGTGGAGGACCGGGCAGAGTTGGTCAAGTGGCTGAACAGCGTGTGGTGCAGCCCAGGTCAGTGCCAGTCCTTGCTCCTAGCATCACATGGTAGAGGGGAACAGTCACCCCTTCACATTCACGAGAGTGATTGTGAAAATTTGTGAATATTTGGGGCCATTATTAAAAATGCTAAATTAACGGCACTGAAAAATCTAGAAGTTACTGTGAGAACCACAAGATTCCATGGTCACAAAGACCGCTAACGCATGAGTGAAGCTGGTTGCTGAGACAAAGATGCGCAGCGTATCCAAACCAAGATGTGTAGATCCCACGTTTTTCGACCAAAAATAACTTGCGCTAACAAATATTAAATAAAACTATTTATGTATCATATGATTTTATGTGACCCAAATTGTTTTCAGTACAGTTAATATATTTTTGGCATCATCTGCAAGCTTCTATGATAATGTTGCCATTAAATTGTTCATGGCCATTGGTCATGGTGAAAAACCACAAATGTCAAATTTGCAAATCTCATGGGGTGATTATGAATTTTACCCTCTCATTTTCAATAAAAATCGGTCAGTACCTATGATGAACTCGACAGTGTGCAAGTTGGTGTTTGATCAGATTCCACGTTTCTTTCCCAGACAGTGAGTTCTTGCTTGCTTTGGCCAGCAAGCCCCTAGTTATGTTGGTCTTAGTTTAATTTACCATTGTGGATCAGCTGCAGTGTCATTACAAAATTGAAATATATTGAACAGTGTAACAATGTAATTCTTTTTTAATGAGTTGAAAATGAGACATGGATACCTTTGCTATTTGAATTCACAGTTGGTTTGAATCTTATAAAGAGGGATATGCTTTATCCCCCATAGGCAACCTGCACAGAATTTAGGTTGGTTATTGTTTAGATTATTAGATTGGTTTTAAATTACAATTAGACCTGTAAAGCATGTTTTTAGTAGCAAGGGTGCTCAAAATGGCACATAGGTACTGTTTGAAGTGTGACTTATTGGCATGACACCCAATAACAAACGGCATGTGTCTGTGGCTTGTTGCTGCCCCAGGTGGCTCCCCTGTCATCACTCCTGAGCACTTCCGGTGGTACGGTTACCACGGAAAAGCCATGGGCTGCAGAACCGACCTGAAGAGCAACACCTTTTCCAGTGGCAAGATCCTGCTTGGGTCCTACATGAAGAAGCCTCTGCAAGTGGACAGCCAGGCCCTGTCGGTCAGTACATCATCTCACCCTCCACCTTAGAGTGAGGGCTGGACTTTCACAATCATTAGGTCAGGATGCAGACACCAAGAAGCCGTCCGTCCATCCATCCATCCATCCGTCCGTCCATCCATCCATTTTCCAAATGCTTACCTGGTATAGGGTCATGGGGGGCAGCAACATAGGGCACAGAGTTGCCTTTAGTTCGGCAAAAGCATTCATATGTCTTACATTACGTGATGCAAAATCATTGCACTGCATGTGCAGTATCTGTAATCTTGTATGGGAAGAGTCCTGTTAATTGCTTCAAACACTCATTAGATTATCACCTCTATATTTATGTTTAAGCTACTTTTATGTTTATGTTCAGGTTTACAACATTCTGACAAGTTCCTTGAGCGTGAAGATCAATGGTGTGGAGAGCTGTGTTTCCTCTGGACAGACGTTCATGGTGCCCCGCGGTATGTTACCATTCTGACCCTTCTGTTTTGGCTCAGATCTTTACTCTGGTTTATCTTGCATGTGGCTGTTAGTCATCTATCATGCCCCCACCCCCCCAGGTCACCCATTTGAGATGCGGAATCTGACCGCGGAGCCAGCTGTGCTGTTTTTCCATCGGATGCTGTCAGACGCCTTGTAGAGGGCGGTGGGGGGGGGGCTTCACATTATTCTGCATTACTTTTTTATGGCTACATTCATTAACAGTCTAAGCTGTTGGACCATTTTAATATTTTAGTGTTGCCTTCGTCCGTATTTTGAGCTGAGCCTCAAGGTGAAGCAAACATCTGTAAATTCCTGTGTACATAATATGCATTTTATGCTGGTGTAATTATTTGTGTTTTATAGTGCAGCTGATTCATTTTTTTGTACATTGTCAAATTGATTTCTGGCTCTAAATTAAATGTTTTTTTTATGGTCTTTGTTAACAAAAAATCTATTAAATATATTGTTTGAGTCCATTTAAGTTTTGCAAGAAATGGGGAAAAAACATTCTTTTAAAATGCTTCTTTCATCACTTAAGCTGAGGTAAGCTGGAAATGTATGACTTTGGTTTTAAAATCTGAATTATCGCTTGGGCTAAGAAAAAAAAATGCTTCTAATCCTTTTTGAAATGAAAATTTCAAATAAACGTTAACTTAAGATGCACTTTATTGATCCCATGGGGGAAATTCTGCTGGATACAGCCGCAAGAAGCAACAAACAAGGTGCAACGAGTGCCAACAGGAAAACATGCCAGCAAATTTAAAGACTGCATGTTCCAATAAATCTATTGTAAGGCGAACATGCATTTTAATACAGTACACCTGGCAAACGTCATAGCCTAGCCTCCCTTAAAAACATGCTTAGAAAACTTACATTAGCCTGCAGTTGGGCAACATTAACACAAAGCCTGTTTTATAATAAAATTTTGAATATCGTGTAATTATTGGATGATGTACTGAAAGTGAGAAACGTTTATCTTAAAGTCAAAATATCATAACCTGGGGAGCATCTGTACATCAGCAGCACAAAGCAGGGGAGCATCTGTACATCAGCAGCACAAAGCATAGCGGTTCAGCGAAATCTGCATTTTTGTTTTCAGCACCAACACAAATATGGTAGCAGTATTTTGCCAAGATATTTCCTTTTTATGAAAAGATACATTCTGCAAAAACTGATTGTCAAAACATATAATACGTACATATAAACACGTACTACATGTTTGTCGAACATGTAATGTAAACATGTCAAAAATTGGTCAATATCCAGCACACTTTGGAACATTGTACACACAATGTACAAGGCTCAAGTCTTAGATTGTAATTCACAAATTCCTTTCAGTTTAATAAATATAACTATTACTTAGGAATGTCACTATCTCTGTTCAATTGTCTCTACCTGGGCAAACCACTGTGGTCATGAATATGAATGACATTCACTCCCCATACCCAAATCAGCCTGTCAATAGGCCTTATCGTCCTTATAGTTATTGCAGTCTTCATCGGAGGTAGAATTAATTTCATCACTGTCAGGAAATGACACAACTTCTTGCAGAGCTTCTTCGGTGTAAAAATGAGTGTCATTGTGAAAATACGAAATACAAACTGCTTGATTCCACAATAAAAATGAACCATTGTGAAAATAGTGAATACAAACTGACTTCACAGTGAATGTGTGCCATTGTTACAATAGCAAATATAAACTCTTTTCGCGTGCATTTTATGCCCTCCTCTGTCGGTGTTTCCACACGTGGCTTATCTCCGCCTTCAATCAACTCGCCGCTGCATATCAATAGCGGCTCGCGCGTGTGGGCGTGTCGGCAGGTGAGAGGCGATGAGGAAACACGCAAGCCGATTATTTTAAACCTTGTGTACCCGGCAGCGGAGAGTAGAAAATAGGACATCAGAGACAGTTGTGTAATTTACATTGTAATGCCACAAAGAGGCGCCATAGCAGCAGAAATGTTTTGAAATCATGCAGCTCTTCTAAGGTAAGTCTGAAGCAATTATAAAAGCTGTTGGACTATATACGCCAGGATGGAATTTTTTTAATTTTTGATTATGCCCTGAGAATTAATTCCTTCATGTTGTATGCATAGAAGAAATCAAACTATACTGAAAAACTTAAAGGGACATTTAAGATGAGGAGATACCAGCCTAAGGAAACAAAAAACACACATTTAAACTAGCTGGGAGCTGGAACATGAGCAGAACAAAGAACCAGTTTCTTCATGCTAATAGAACGTGAATTATTCTCATTATTTTTAATGTCCGTTTTCCTTTTAGACACCTAAAGTGACCCACTATAATTTTACTTACTGGGCAATATCTTAAAAATCACACTTCTAATTATAAAACAGCAGAGCTCAGATTGTAGGTCTGCTTTTGGCACTGGTATGGACTAAATCAGCCTGACCCCCCGCCCCAGTAAAAACAGATGATACTCCCACAGTATTGTCAGGGACATATCCATACGATCCATACTCAAACCCATACCCTTGGCAGTGCACCCTCTATTACTTACAGCCACAGTGCAACCTGGTGCTCAGCTGGAATTTAGTTCTAGACCAGACCAGTTTAATTTTGCCCCTGTATATTTTCAGAAGTCATAATTAAAAAATAAATCATTTATAAATCATGTAAGCCAGAGTTTTACTCTCCTTGGTGATTATTATTTAATTACTATATAATAAAATGTTGTTAAATAAGGAAAAATAATGCTATTGATATGCCTGCTGTGCTTTCAGGTTTTCCAGTAAGATAACAACCAACAGTAGTGAAAAATCAATGCTTTAGGCCCCCTGCAGTTGCTGCAGTCCAAGTGATCACCCTTCCCTTTCCATATAGGGACTACAAGTCCTGTTTTCCCAGTCAGTCGGGATCACACCCAACTCCCAAATGGAAGCAAAGATTGTCTGCAATGCCACGACGACAGCTTTGCCACCAGCCTGGAGAAGTTCAACCCCAGATACCACAGATCCCTGCGGCCTTCCCTACCCCCAGCTGATTCACCACCCGTGCAATCTCAGTGAGATTAGGTGGTTTGCAGCTGATTGGAGGATCAGCCTCAAGAACTGTGGGCGCAGAGATGTCCAACATCCTAGCTGGAGGGTCAGCTTTAAACAACTGCTCAAAGTAGTCGGCCCAGCAGGTCACCAGTAAGGACCGTTCCATCACCCGCCCTGACTACAAGACTCTGAGAAACAGATTCAGCTGTACGTAATGCTTCAATTCCTCTGTAAGCAGGATGTGGGTCACTGGACCATAGAGGGTGTCTCACCTGCTAACAAACGCCACCTTGTCTGCCCTCAGAGCCCTCACAGCCGTCCTCCTCAGTTCCCGTCCTCCTCAGTTCCCGTCCTCCTCAGTTCCCGATACAGACTGGAGTTGCCACCAAGTCGTGCCCTTCGACTCCTCTCAATAACATCCAGGGTGCCCTGTGAGATGAAATATCTCCTTCTGAGAACACCGATAACACCAACACAAACCTCAGCAGCCTTCAGGGTCATATCACAGAAGGTCTCCCACATCACATTAGAGCTGGCAGTCGGACCCAAGTCTGCAAGTTCCTCATACAAACTGCATGTAAACATATCAGAAACAGCCTGATCTTGGAGTCTGGCCAAGTCCAGCCTCATTCTAGTAGGTGGTGAGCTACTGGACCTAAGCTGAATCTTGAGAGTAGCAACAAGTGTGTGGTCAGAATTCACAAACTGGGCACTTCTGTAGACCCTGCAGTTCTACAGGAGCCTCCAGCGTCTGCCCAGGATGTGATTGACCTCCCATGCCGCACCACCAGTACTGGAGTACCAAGACCAACGATGCGGCTCAGGGCGCTGGAACCAGGATCCAGCGACCCGCAGACCCTGACCTTTTGCAAGGTCAAGGAACATGGACCCGTTTTCACCCGGCCTCCAGACCCATGGGGACCGACACAATCCTCATAGCCATCCCTGTCAGTGCCAGTGGTCACATTGAAGTCACCCATGACCAGAGGAGAGTCACCTCGTGGGCACCTATCAACCGCCGAGCGAAGCTGCGAGTAAAAGGTCTCCCTCAATGAGGCAGTATCTATCTATCTATCTATCTATCTATCTATCTATCTATCTATCTATCTATCTATCTATCTATCTATCTATCTATCTATCTATCTATCTATCTATCTATCTATCTATCTATCTATCTATCTATCTATCTATCTTTCTATCTAATCATCAAAGGCTTGCTGTGAAGTGTTTTATGATGGCTGGAGTGCTGATCCTGCTACCAACCCCCACATTTTTTCCCCTGCAAGTTGGAGGACTGCTTGCAGGGCCAGATGCAGGTTAACATCATACCCAGGACTCCTTCAGGTACTCTATGTAAATATTTGCAAACATAATGTTAGCCCACTATACAGTGGGGGGAGATGTACCATTAAGCATCCTACAAACAGTAAGGTTGAAATTCTTTGTACAACCCCATGTACAGACAAATAATCATTCCCTTCATATTCATCTTTCCATTAAATCAGTGATCCTCATGGTATCCCTCTGGCATGTTAAATATGAATCATCAGTCTTCTAATCAGTTCTCCTGGTCAGGATGATAGGGGACCTGGATCCTCTCTCAGGCAGCATAGGAAGGGATACACCCTGGATGGGATGCCAGTCTGTCTGAGGGCACATACATTCACAACTAAGGCAAGATTTCAGCCCCCCGGTGCTGCAGGTGTGAAGCAACACTATTACCCACTGAGCCACTGTGCCATATATACATTTTCAGTTAAATTCTGAGCAGTCTGGGGGTTTAACAACCAGATTGAAGCTGGAACCTTATTCTGAGTGCAAATAAAATGGCAAGTAATGGGAACCAAATGCAGAAATGAGCTAAAAACCTTTAATGCAAGGGAATTTAGTGCTCATTCTTTGTTTTAGAGGCATTTTTAATGTTTTGTGGCTGAGTAAGAGCAGTCACTGTTGGCCGTAGGTGAGTTATTTATAGTTATAAGTAGACTACACACTAAGAAGGATGTTACGTTGAGGCATGGGGGGTCAGATAAAGTCGGTAAGAACAAGATCTGAACTATATCTAACCACAAAGTAAACTAACACTTAAAATACAAATAAGAAGACTCAAGCAATTCAGGTATGAGGGGACCAAGCAAGAAACAGGACACACACATGTACACACAGTCATGTAATCATATCATTTTGGGGACTGCTCATCCATTTCTATGAGAAAAATGCGAACGCTAACTATGACAACCTTAACCCCTACCCTGCCCTAACCATAACCATAAGTAACCAAACAAAATACAAGAATCTTCGCATTTTTTGTTTTTTCATTGCAGTCACGGATTTTTATAAAATACAGTTTTCCCTATTGGGGACCAGGAAAACATACCAGTTTCCTGGTCCCCATAAGGTAAAAAAAACAGGTATTCATCACATTGTGGGGATATTTGGTCCCCACAAGGTAAGGTATACCTGGACCACGCACGCACGCATGGGTAACATGTGTAATACAAGAAATAAAATGTGCATTCTAACATGGGTGAAGCTGGCCTTTCGCCAGCCTCGAACCCAAAACAATAAAAGCGATGTATTTAAGAGCCACCTGCTTAGTCCAGTAAGCCACACAGCAGCCCTGGATGCAGGGACCACACACTAGGGACTAGGAAGCATGTTAGTCTCGGGGAACACATAGAAAGGGATGGGCGGCACCTCTAGCTGACCAAACAGGCCACCTGACCAAGTGATGGGGGCAGGACAGGCTGAACCAGACAGAAGAGCTGCATTATCTATATTTCCATATTTATGTCCTTTAAGTCACACAACAGAAAGCAGATAAAGAAAATATTCAGAAAAGCTTTGGTGGTGGAACCTGGAAACTATTTGGGTTAGTGAGATTCAAACCACATACCCTTGAAGATCTGAGGCTACAACATTCATTTCCACATAAAAGAGAATCCTTGTTTACAGCTGGACATGTATCAGTGGGGAAGCAGAGAGCACAGCAGTTACTCTATGCATTTGACTTACACGTTTGTTCCCAAAGGCATTATTTTCACGTTTACAAGTTGAAAACTCATGTCATATATTTTCATTTAGTTTCACTTAATTTTAAATTGTGTTCTATGTCTGGAATTTTTAGTAACATTATTTATAAATAAAGATCATAATAGCACACTCTTCTGACCAATCAGACATGAGAATTCCATACTGTAGGCTAGTTTTCGAGTTGGTGTAACGGGCAGGACAATTCCCTGTCCATTAGTTGCTATCGCACAATCAATATATTTTATACAAGTACAGCATTTCTTTATGAAGGCTTTACAAGGGAAGTACTTTAGAGAGGAGCTTGATCTAGTCTTTCAGAGGCTAATGGTAACACTGTAATTGCTTTTCACTGGCTCTCTCTGATTTTTAGTTCATCGGCTAGTCACATACCGTGTCCAGATTGTCATCTACAATTATTATCCACTTGTGAATACTAAATAAAGTATAAAACTAATTGGTATTAAAACTGAGGCAGCTGCTTGTTATTCATTCCCTCTGTCCAACCATCTATTCATGCATCCATCTATCCTGAGAAGGCTCATAGGGGAGTCTTTGGACCACAGAAGAAACCCAAACTACCTGCAGGAAGCACAGTGAGAGCATACAAACTCTAGACACGCAGAGCCAGGGCCAGGAATTAAACCTTTGGCCTAAACCTCCACGCTGCTCCTATTTAAAGTGACAGCTGCTGCACAGGTAAGAGGCCCCTGTACAGAAATGCAGTCAGACCTTTTCAAAGAGAGGGACCTGTTCTCAAAATCCGATAGCTCTCTTTTCCCAGAAGGCCTTTTGTGTTATGATCAAATCCGTATTTGCGATGAGTTCTGCATCTACACACATTCTGCAGCTCAGCTGAACTTGATTCTTCTTTTGCCACATTTTGCTCTGTATTTTTAAGGGAAATGTAAATTATAACATAATGTCATGGAATATGAAACTGAAATACAAAAGGGAAAAGCCTACCCCTTTTCCCAGCAAAAGTAGTAATTTTCTGGCAGTAGGTTGTCTGGATCAAAGTTTTGACCTGAAAAGAAAATAATATAAAAGAACAGATGAAACTCCCAGTTTTCCTTAATTTGCATTGCATTTTCAAACCCTTTGCTAATCTCATAGATCTACAGTTATTTTAGTGTTTGACTTGCATTTTCTCTCCCAATTTACCTATGCAAACCCTCCAAGCTTCACAAACAGAGATACTCAGTTTCACAAACAGACCTCATGCCGTTGACAAAGATGGAGGGCAGGACAAGAACATGAAGAGAATGACTTATGAAGCTGGAAATATTAGCTGGCAAAATATTGCCCTGCTGTTTTCATAGGACATATTGAAACATTTATCTAGTAAAATATTGACAGTACCAGTGACTGTTTTTTCAGTTTTATTTATGTTGCTTGTTTTTGTTAGAGTTTGCCAATGACTTAAACATATAAAATGTTGCATTTGTCTATATTTACATATTCTAATTGAACCTTCTTTTAAATTTGTAATGTAAATACTTACACACAGAAGTATTTTGTGTTCATATTTGTCACAATTACATATTTTGCAAGCATTATCTAATAATGTTGAATCCTACTGTAAATTTAGAATTTGGTGATGAGTGGTCATTGTTGACACACCATAGCACAGAACAATGAAATGTGTCCTCTGTATTTAACCCATATGTGACATAGCAGGGGGCAGCTAATTCAGCACCTAGGGGGCAATGGTTGGGGGCTGAACCTTGCTCAGGGAACCTCAGTAGTGCCTTGCTGGTGTGAAAAGTGTGAAAAGAGAGGTGAAAAGTGTGTCGGAGTGATGAGTATGAAGCTGGAAACTGAAAGGGTGAAGATGAATGTTGTTGGTGCATATGCCCTGCAAGTTGGGTGTGAGGTGGATGAGAAAGCAGAATTCTGGAGTGAGTTGGATGAAGATAATAGAGAGTGTACCCAAGGGAGAGAGAGTGGTGATTGGAGTGGACTTCAGTGTTGTTGAAGGGAACAGAGGTGATGAGGAGGTGATGGGTAGGTATGGTGTCAAGGATAGGAATGCAGAAGGTCAGATGGTACTGGGTTTTGAGGAAAGGATGGAAATGAAAGCTATTGGAGACTGCAAAGTAGTGGCAGGGGAGAGCGTAGCTAGGCAACATAGAATGGTGGTCTGCAGGGTGACTTTGGAGATTAAGAAGAGCAGGAGAGTGAGGGCAAAGCAAAGGATCAAATGGTGGAGACTGAGGATGGAGGACTGTACGGTGGAGTTCAGGGAGGAGTTAAGAAAGGCACTGGGTAGCAGCGAAGAGTTACCAGATAGCCAGGCAACTATTGCAGGAATGGTAATATCTGGATGGAGGAAGGAGGACAAGGAAACCTGGTGGTGGAATGAGGAAGTGCAGAGTACAGGAGAGTATTCAGAAGAAGAGGCTGGCAAAGAAGTGGGATCTTCAGAGAGAAGAAGGAAGTAGACAGATCCGATCTACAATGAGATGAGGTGTTAGGAGCAGAGAGAGGTGGCAGAGGCTAAAGTTAAGGCGTACGGCAAGCTGCGATGATGTTTGCAGATGACATTGTGATCTATAGTGAGAGTAGGGAGCAGGTAGAGGGCACCTTGGAGAGGTGGAGATATGCACTAGAGAGGAAAGGAATGAAGGTCAGTAGGACTAAGAAGGAATACATGTGCGTGAATGAGGAAGGGTGAGGATGCAGGAAGTAGAGTGGATGAAGGTGGAGGAGTTTAAATACTTGGGATCAACAGAGTAACAGGGAGTGTGGAGGAGAGGTGAAGAAGAGAGTGCGGGCGGGGTGGTGTGGGTGGAGAAGAGTGGCAGGAGTGAGTTGTGACAGATTGGTATCAGCAAGAGTGAAAGGGAAGGTTTATAAGATGGCAGCCAGGTTATATGGGTTGGAGACATGCAGTGGCAGTGATGGAAAAACAGAAGGTAGTGCTGGAGGTGGCTGAGTTAAAGATGTCAAGATTTGCGTTGGGAGTGATGAGGATGGACAGGATTAGGAAGGAGTACATTAGAGGGACAGCGCAGCTTGGATGGTTTGAAGACAGAGCCAGAGAGGTGAGATTCTGTTGGTTTGTACGTGCAGAAGAGAGATGCTGGGTATGTTGGGAGAAAGATGCTGAGGACAGAGATGCCAGGCAAGAGGAAAAGGGGAAGGTCTAAGAGGAGGGTTATGGATGTGGTGAGAGAGGACATGCAGGTTGCTAGTGTGAAAGAGGAAGGCCTGACAGGAGGCTTATGGATGTGGTGAGAGAGGACATGCAGGTGTTTGGTGTGAAAGAGGGAGGCCTAAGAGGAGGGTTATGGATGTGGTGAGAGAGGACATGCAGGTGTTTGGTGTGAAAGAGGGAGGCCTAAGAGGAGGGTTATGGATGTGGTGAGAGATGACATGCAGGTGTTTGGTGTGAAAGAGGGAGGCCTAAGAGGAGGGTTATGGATGTGGTGAGAGAGGACATGCAGGCGGCTGGTGAGGAAGAGGAAGGCCTAAGAGGAGGGTTATGGATGTGGTGAGAGATGACATGCAGGTGTTTGGTGTGAAAGAGGGAGGCCTAAGAGGAGGGTTATGGATGTGGTGAGAGAGGACATGCAGGCGGCTGGTGTGAAAGACGAAGATGCAGAGGACAGGAAGAATTGGAAACAGATGATCCGCTGTAGCGACCCCTAATTGGAGCAGCTGAAAAATGAAGATGCACCATAGATGATGAAAGTCCTAAATTCTTTGCAATATTATGTTGAGAAACATTATTCTTAAATTGTTGCACCATTTGCCCACACAATTCAGTTCTCACCTGTAGTTCATAAGCATGTGATTAGGAAACCTGGCGTCTCTGCTTGTGTGTATGTCCAGTGATAGACTGGCATCCTTTCCAGGGTTTGCCCTGCCTTGTTCTCAATGCTTTTTCAGATAGACCCTGGGCTGCATAGAGTCTATAGCAGGGGTCACCAACATGGTGCCCATGGGCACCAGGATGCCCCCAAGGACCACATGAGTCGCCCGTGGACCTGTTCTAAAAACAATGTTTATTATACATGAAGCTTAGATAAGTTTAGAAGGGTGTTTCAAACTGGTAGCCCTTCGTATGGCTCAGTACCCGTGAAGTAGCTCTCAATTAGTAGCTCTCGGTTTCAAAAAGGTTGATGACCCCTGCTCTATAATGTATAAGCAGCAGTGAGATTGCATGGATGCATGGTTTCTGTGTAACTCAAAGAAGAAGTTGGGTTTTTCAAAATTCTCAGTTCAACCGACAGTCAGTTAGCCTGCCGCCCTGCTTCAGTACATTACATAACTTCTTTTAAACGAACATCTACGCTGGGTGTGTGTATCTTCATCATATCCCATAATTCCCTCTTGTGTCAACATTTTCCTCAAACCGGAGTGCATGTGTGAGTGGGATTATCATCCTCCCGAATAAAGCCTACATGTTCGTGTGAGCCAGTCATGGAAGAATGCAACTCAATTCCTTTTTATATAATAAACAGTGTGCGTAGGACTTTTTCTGAGACAACACCAGCACAGAAAGTCATAGACAAGAAACACACCGAAATGGCATCTGCATTTAAAACTTGCCTAAAATGCCTCTCTCTACCGTGGCATATCGCGGTAGTCCAGTTAAAACCTGTAGGCTGAACGCATTCTATTTGTTAGTCTGCATGAATTATTTTTTCTAAAGTGTGTTTGCTGTTGTCAACCCACATACGGTGAGTGCCACCCCTGTGCCCTTTGCTGACTGGGACTGGTTTCATACTCCCTCGTGACTCTGACCAGCAAAGGTTGGACGGATGGATCGTCTACTGTCATGCCAGCCAGATTGCCAGATGATGGAGTGCTCTTTCACACAACCTCTTTAGACTTCTTTACTAAATTTGGGCCAAATAAATAAAGCTTTTCTTCACATTGACTTTAACAGCACCTCCAATTAGTCTAAATAAGAGACAACTTCATAGCAGGGCAAGCTCTGGCTGAAAAGATGTAGAGTGGGTCAAAGGATTCTATATATGAAACATATATATCTGTATGATAAAAGAATCCATCTTAATTTATTTTTATTGGGTTATTTCCTGCCTATTTACATAAAATTCTGTGGTTGGCTGGTATTTGCCCAGTCTTAGGGTGGGCCAAGCTTGCGAGTGGATTAACCAGGCCCACTCTGGCCCTAATGTGAAGCTGAATTGGTTCCATAGCAATTGCAGGAATACATAGATCCAACCAATAATCTTCCATAACTGCTAGTCACCATGCCAACCTCCCCCCCAACCCCACCCCTACCTATCAACTGAAGATAAACATCAATGACAATGAAACAATCACTTTGTAGAAACTCCAAAGAAGAACAATGTGGCCTGTCACTGGATGTATTAATCTGCAAAGAGATCAGTTTAATTCTTAATTACAGCTTTGATAAATGACACAATGCTGCAGCACCAAAAACTTATTTACATATCTTATAGGAAAACTGATAGTAAACAACATGTCATGCTGAATGAGATGTAAGGTTTAATACAGAATGCTTTCTTGCGAAAGAATAAAGATTTGGGAATTTCCTGTGAGAAAGGTAATTTGTCCGCAGCAGAGAAACAGGGCATCAGAAAATAGACATGATGGACGAGATCTTTCATTTGCATCCACAGGTACTTGAGTACTTTCCAGCAGACTCTGCCAATTAGAACAGCCAGAGCAGCGCTGGGTAAAGCTGCTCCCTGAGGGAGAGAAAGCTGCCCACTTTAATCTCTCGTCTGTCTGTAAATATTTCAAAGGAGAATTTTTGAAAGGCTTAAGTTCCGAATCCTATTTCAAACAGCATGTTTGAATGTTTTCACAGTCATCTTGGTGTATTTGAGAATATTATGCAACATGGACTACTGGTTAGTTTCCTCAAGTAATTTAAATTTTTTGTGTTAATTAAAAATCCAGGACATTGTCACACCAAATATGCTTACAGAGGTACCAAATTGACTCCGTTACAAATCCCAGAGCGGGATAAACAATGTTTGTGTTTAAAAAGGTAAAATAAAGGGACAGTTTGTGGATCGATGACTGCTTTTCTCTAACTAGCCTTCTCATCTTGTGAGCTGCACTGCACAGGTGATTCTGTAAAGTGGAAGTTTTGTGTTAAGGTGGCCTTTTGTGGTTTCGTCTGCATCGTGGTTTCATCTGTATCGTGGTTTCGTCTGTATCGTGGTTTCGTCTGCATCGTGGTTTCGTCTGTATCGTGGTTTCGTCTGCATCGTGGTTTCGTCTGCATCGTGGTTTCGTCTGTATCGTGGTATGGTTGTTTTGATTTACATTTATTTAGCAGATGCTTTTATTCAAAGTCATGCACAGCTGAGAGAGCAGGGCCACATCTTCCCTGGAGCACACTGAGGGTTAAGGGCCTTGTTTAAGGGCTCAATGGGGAAACCACTCTGCCGAGCCTGGGATTTGAGCTGATAACCTTCCGATTATAGGCACAGAGACCTGACCCACCCAGTCACACACCACACCCAAATTTTCATTTGAACTTTTTTAGTTTTCAGTCTTCTTCTTTTTTGACCGTGAGTCCATCACGTACCTGGGCTTTCTGAAACACTGCCCATCAAATTTGTCACTCACTGGTCTCCATGGCGATTGACATTCCTCCCTGGGGGAGTAGGTAGCGAACATTCTACCTCTTCATTGAATATCTGCAATACTGATAAGGATGGGAACAGGGACGACAGACCTATGGGAATAAGCACATATCGTATATTTCTCAACAGTCAAAAAAGCTGTAGGCTTTTTAAGAGCAAGAAAATGAAAGGTAGATCAAAGACCACATTTTGAAGAAATCTGTTACAGTGGATAAATGAGACACCTCTAGAATTAAATATTTATAAAGCAGTTTTTGGTTAGTTTGATTATTCCAAAGTTTGCACTTGTTAGAAACCATTAAGAGCAAGATGTTTATATGTATAGAAATACTTTCATGAAGTTGATGGGGCTTTATATAAAATTTATATAAATGTTCATCTGTGAAAGGTTTACTGTTCATTTTCAGACTCTCCTTTTGTAACTGTGAAGGTGAAAAGTCATAATTCTGTCAGTGTATGGATTTCTGATGCTGTTAGTTTGCTGAGGGTTACAGTAATAATGCAGATGCAAAGGCCCCAAATCTGCATGTCAACATTGATTCATTTTATTGACTAGGATGGTCAAGCCTTAAAAAAATCAGCCAAATCGTGTTTCATTGTGTGTTTTATAGATATGATATTTTAATGTTTGCTACTAAATTAATCAAATGTTTTCTTTCAACAGTTTAATAATGGTTGTTATAAGCCACAGCCATGCCTTATAAATAACCATACTTCTCAATACACTGAGAGAGCAAAGACCCACAAAACACCCCTTTAAACAGTCTCAGAATTCCCAGGCTCAGGATGTTACAGTCGCCCCAATCATCAATCATTCCATCTGTCATTCTGCCGCCTAGAAAGACCCCCAACAACAACAACACCAACAAGAACTATTTATAATAAGACTACAGCTCCTTCCATATAACAGGATGCTGCAATATATTTCTGCAGTAAGTTTCATTTGAGTCCAGAGCATTACTAAAATGATGAACTGATTCAAGGTTGAACTGATTCAAGTTTGTGTGCATCATATGACTGAGAGCCACACGTCCAGCAGTCCAGGTCTTCACTAGTCATCAGGACATTAGAGGTTGTCACTTGCCTGCTGTGTGCTGTTCTGTTTGTTAAGGGTCAGCCAGGAAAGCATCAACATCACAAGCAGTGTGGGCAGATTTCAAAATGCCGCATTCTGAGCCAGAAGGAGAGATGGGCGACTTTGTAATGAGGAGGGGAAACATGTGAGACTTTTCAAATGAAAGCTGGACCCGCCGCATGAGAATTCCCTGTATTCTTGGTCATGCTTTCTGAAGTTTTATGTTCTGTTTGACTACCCAGAATTCACTTAAAATAACTGTGAAGATGCGTAACAGCTGAAGGCAAATTACACTTCTGCACATAGGTCTGTTCTGACATTTAAAGCATTATAAACATTAAATAAACCACATTCCTTGTCTGATAGTTATTTTCATGAAAAAAAATAATTGTTCAAAACTGTAATCTTTGTTTGGGTGAAATAGTGCCAGTATCATTTCTAACTCAGATATTTTTGTTATTGAATCATTTTCATTAAACTCAGTTTTTCACCAATAACCAGCAGAAAATGAAACTGGAGTCACAAGGAAGGTAACTGGGATTTTAGAGCTGAATTGAATCTCAGGCTCTATTGCCCCCCGCCACACTCCCTGCCGGTGGATGAGGCCCCCGGCTGCCGATACGTTGGTGGTTCTCGATGTCCGGGGCTGGATGCTCTGGTGTGTGCTGGCTCACTCTCGGTGGTTGCCTGGCGGGGCCTGGTCCTTCCGGCTGGGGGGTGGGGGGGCCCTTGGACCCCTGGGCCCGGGGTCCGGTCTGCCCTGGTGTGGCCGGCCACCGACGGAACCTGCGTGCTCGCCGCCACGGCCCCCTGGGGCTAATACGATGTGTTGCTTCTGGGCATGTGTTGTAATACTGGTTGTGTGTGCTGTTCAACAACATTTAACGTTTGAGAGTCGTTGTGATTAGTACAGATGTTGTATGTTGTCTTTCTCTTTTCAGCAGACATGGAAGCAGATTATCTGTTTTGTTTTCTTCTTTTCTCCTTTTTTTCTCTCTCTCTCCCTCTCTCTCTTTCCCCCTTCTCCTTTGTTTCCCCTCCCCCCTCCCTCTACTTCTTTTGAGGAAGTAAATAAAAATATAAAATAAATAAATAAATAAATACAAATAAAGTAGTCCATTAAGAATGTGTTCAGGCAAAACATTCTGGGATATATACAGAGGGAAGAATGTAAGAAACAAACTATGGGGAAAAGCAGACATCTGGTTTGAAAGGCAGGTGTAACCCAGGTGGCATGTTTACGTACATAGGCAATATATAAGGAAGTCCATGAGCACATTTCAAGAAACAAAAAACATATGACTCTGTCAATGACTCACTAAATAAAATAAAATGTTGGAAATATTGAATCACCTTAAAGTATTTGAAAAAAATGAAGCACACAAAATAGTTGAAGTTGCCTCAATGTAAATAATTAGTTCAGTTTAACCTGTAAAAAGTTGATTCATCCATGATAAACAAAAACATGAACGTTAGGTTTAAATGAACACACTAATAATTTACAACTTCTGGAATGAGAAGAAACACAATGAGCAATCAGCAGCTTTGTTTTATTTTTTGCAATGTTTCACGCCCCTGGTCCGAATGTGCAGGCGGCTGTAGTTTGGCTGAGCTGCAGTCATTGGATTGTTAACCGGAGCCATTAGCCTTGGCTGCTGGGGATACCCACCACCTTAAATATAAGTAAAACATTTAAGACAACTGCAGCATATATTGACAAATATGACATGTGATGTTTGTTGTAAATGCTTGGAACACTAGTTGAAATGTAGCTGGTGGAAATACAGTCTGCCAATAATTTGTTGTGAAAAAAATAAAAACTACTCTTGCCAAGTAAGCATGCATGACCAGAAGCCCGGTTGCTTAGTCTGTGGTTCATAGCACTTTTTTGGAAGTGATGCTTATACATCCGACATTAAACGACAGGACACAGCGTGTGCTATCTGCTGACCGGCCACAGCGTTGTTTCCATAAATTTGCCCCTGGGTGTGGTTGATCTTTTGCAGATTTTTGGCAAATTACCTTTAGTTGTCCCTGGTAATGACCACCTGGACAATCCTGATGGGCTGCAAGGACACCTGATCCCTGGAAGTGGTCTGTATGTTTAATGGGCTGGATATAAACTGATTTGTCTCTTTTGTGTATGTTTGACTTTAGGACTTGTTTTAGTTACATTGTTTTAACTGTTTATGTTTTGGACTATTGCTCATTTAGTTTAGTTTCTTTTTTTAATTCTTTTTATTTCTTAGTTTGGCTGTGTTTTTGATTCAACCCTCCTGTTCAGTACAACTGTCCAGCTGTTATGACTGAATTCCTCCATCCATCCATACATCCATCCATCCATCCTTCAAACTTCTATAATCATTTATCTAGTACAGGGTCACAATGAGCTTGGATCCGGTCCCAGGAAGCACAGGGAACAAGGCAAAAGACAAGATTTAAACTGCTGCACTATCAGTTAAATTGTTATAATTTTTTGTCACTGGACAGAAAAATTGCATCATCTGACTAGCATTGTAAACACAAAGGGGAACTTTCATATATCCAGTGCATGGGTGGGCTTCTAACAATTACTGCATAAACATATATTAAATAATACAACCAATGAAACAAAGGCAATGTACTGTAAATTTTAAAGTGAATAAATGTATAAAACTTTAGCAACAATAAAAATGTGGAGCTAAGCACCTATTAAATGTAGATCTGTCATTTAATTTCCAGAGCTGTGCATATTCACTGATGATACAGTGATGTGTGACTCCTTAAAAGCATTAACATTTGGATGATCTCAGCCTTCAATGCATAAATTTCATAACAGCTGTTATCACAGGAATGAAAGGAATTAGCATCACAGATCCTCAGTGCAACAAATGATAGTTATGCCTGTTATAGACAGTTAGAGAAATAGCCACAATTGTATAAAACTGAAAGTAATAACAAAAGTAGGTTATTATCAACAAAAGAAAAAAGCCCACGCCCCTTCATGTTGATATGGAATCATTGAGTAACCACGTAATCCACTTTTAACAAATATTTATGATCATAATCTCCTCAACTATTGCCATTATGTAATAATTTGCAACATCGGGTACCGCAAGCTCGTCAGAACAGAAACGTTCAATAAATTCCCATCTCATCCCGAACCCATTACTGTGCATTAAAACTCTTGGTCTATTTGACAAATTTTGTGATTTGCAAGGCAACAGGCAGCTTTTGAGGATGGCAGCCTCGTCGCATAGTTTCCGTGTGTGTCACCCACTGCAGTTAGGCTGCTTGTGGGGATGCTGGAGAGGTTTAAGTGGATGATCTCTGAGACATTAACTGCCAAAGTCCCTCAACAAACAGCCTCGTACATTTCATCCAGCATGTCTCAAGTCAATTATGTTTGTGATATTTACATTACACAATAAGAACCACATGCTTCTAAAGACCTTTAACCTGCAGGATTTTTCCCTTGTGAGAGGCCTATCTGTATTTGTGATATGTTGTAGTAAGGTAAATTAGACTGAATAATGTCATACTTTCGGTAGAAAGTGTTAGGTATGTTAAAACAGAAAATATCCAACTGTTAACTCTGTTGCGCCTAATGTGAGACAAAGTAAAGAGTTTAAGTGCATATTGTTTGTAACAGTGTCCAAAGTTTTCAAAACGTCAGCCCTACAAAAATATACGAAATCGCAATCCATTTGGGATTGCCTTTTTTTCATTCAATTACAATTCAAGTGGGACCAATCCAGAATTCTGAAAACATTCCCTTTTTCTGTGAGAGACAATTTGCTATGCTGAACCTCATTTAGAATATTCAAATGTCACGCTATTCCTTACATTTGACATGGTTCACACTGTTTTAGCACATAGTTGCCACAGTTTGTAAGAGGAGTAAAGAAAATCAGATCAGATTTGATCTTGAAATTAGGAATCCTGACTACTTTGTACTTCTCTATACTCCTCTATACAGTCATGCAATCATTTTTCTCACTTCTCTCATCTCTTGAGATAATCTCACTTTAGCTAAATCGATTTCACTATCTACTGTCATGCTGGCTTGATATGGCGGCATGAGTGAATAGAGTTCTTTCCTAAAGATAGTGTCTCCAGGACTATTGGTTTGAACTTGCTCCTGCGCCTGAGATCCATCACGGAAAGTGACCAAACCCATTGCCAGATGAATCAGCAACTTTAAACCGTGCGTCAAAAATCGTGCTTACACCAGGACCCTGCACAATGATCTTCGCACTTTCAGGGAGACGGTCACATGACCCTGACCGGATCAGCGGTAACTGATTGACGATGAAGATTCGACAAACAAACTTTTTTAAATAGTGCAGATGGGTTACTGGTGCTTTCAGGCATTAGAAAAATAAAATGGACATTACAGAAAAAAGACACTAAAAGCGATATTCCTGGAAAAAAACGTTTTGGAAAATGGAATTTGCTTTTATGATTGTATGATTTTATGATTGATTCTATGATTTAATAACTTCTGCCTAGAACAAAAATACACATGAAATACTCTTATGGACTTCATGAATTAGCCATTCCACCATCTGCTTACCCAATTTCCTGGTCTGGGTAACGGGGCAAATAGACAAATGTGTCACCTAAATACAAAACTCAACATGGAGCAGTACAATTCCAAAAAATCTATCAATCAATTTTGCAAATATATATTGCCATGATAATTTTACTTCATCTGTCTGCAAAATCGATCTTTTAATGTTTCATCAAGATCCCTTCTAATTAAATTGACTTTTACTGTGACATTTGCATCTATGATAACCTTGGGGATATGTGTAACACTGACTAATTACTTTAATTAAAAGAATTGGCAGGATATGTGATGCATGAATCGTGAGGAAGAGGTTACATGAACCATTAACATACACCAGAATCTACTGGAAAATCACATATTCGTCACTCTTAAATGCGTACAATTCCATCCATTTTCTGTACCTGCTTGTCATATTCTAGGTCTTGGGGGAATCGCAGGGCACCCCACACACCATTCACACACACATGCCCACCTACGGGCAATTTGGCAACTCCAATTCACCTTAGCATGCTATAGGACTGTGTGTGTGTGTGTGTGCGTGTGGGGGGGGAAGCAGAGAAAATCCCCATAACGATATGGGAAAAACATACAAACTCCACACACACTCGAACCCTGGACCCAGAGGTGTGTGGCGTCAGTGTTAACCACTGTACCACCACTTACATTTTCTTATAGTATAATTTGATTGGTTGGTGGCTCAGTGGGTGGCACAAGAATGTCATTGTTACAGAAAACTGAAGGTATGTAGCTTAAACTAAAACACTGCCCATCTGTCTTCCATAACTGCTTATCCAGTGCAGGGTCTAGGTGAACCTGGAGCCTATCCCAGAATGCACGGGCCAGGAGACATCTTGGTTAGGACGCCATTCCATCAGAAGGCACAAAAACACTTATGACAGGAAATCCAGAATATATAGAAAATTCAGAATAACACAAGCCTCTGGCCAACATGTTACCCACTATTAGAAAAGCAACAGAAATTTTTATTCTTCTTAAAAGCAGTTTTGCTCAAACTAATCTGGATGCGTCTGGGTGGATTCTCAATATACTGTATATTTCAGTACAAATATTTCAGTACTGGATTCCGAAGCGGAACCAAAAACAAACATCAGCATTTATAAGTTAGTAAATGTGATATGTTCAAAAGTGAACACAGGCAGGATGAAAGAGACATCAGGTCTTGAAAGAATGAAAAATTTTGATGCCAAGTGAACAAAAACAAAAATATTTCAGTGTAATGAAACAGAACTAAATGACTGCAGGGCATTATATGGGATAAAAAGAGGGCAAGTTGAACTTTCAAGTGAGGATTAATCATGTATATAACTATTTACATATATGAGGATGTCATTCTCCTGCAAAGTCCTCTCACTGTCCATCTGCCTCGCTTTCAGCTAGCCAGTGTCTATTCAGTCTGATCAGAGCCAGCTGAGCATATTAAATAGACACAGGCCCCTTTTGGACTGGATATGTGAACTATATCAAAGGCAAACAAAAACACTCAGATACCGCTGAATGTGCCTCTCGCAGGGAATTGTGCACGGTTATGTTTCTGGGCATAAACAACATGAAAAATGACTAAAAGACCAAGGACAGGGAACTGAAATTAAACCCATGAGTTATTTCATAATATCACATAAATGTATAATAATCTAGTTGGAAATGTGAATATTGCTGATTCTGTCATGTTTATTAGGTTATGGTTATGTGGCCAGCATGTTTTTGATGTCTTGTTCGTGGATATAGTTTCCAGCTGTATAAATTAGACTATGATGGGGTGCCAGACAAACATAAACGGTTTCCTTATCTTCTCCATCTCTCAGCCTTGCTCTTCCCAGACAGGTCGATGTCTGTAGCGCAGCTCAATTAGTTGGGACTTCATATCAGCTTTGTTGATTATGATGCCTAGTTCTGTAATGGTAATATTAACACTCATGCTGATTTGTCGATGGCATGATGGTTACATTTGTAGCATTGTTGCCTCACACCTCTGGAATTGGGGTTTGAGTCCTGCCTAAGGCATGGTTTGAATTACGGGGGGGTATTGGGGGATGTACCCCCCGATCAAGACCCAGACCCCCCCCAAAGAGACAAAAATAGCAGTTGGGGGGGGGGGTCTTAAAATGTTTATTTTGTTGTAAAAAAAAAAAAAGATAAGCTCACCTTGGAGGAAGATTTTATGTAAAACGATTTCAGTTACCCCTAATGTGGACTGCACCATTTTAACCACCTCGGCACTAGAAGCAGCCAGTCGGTGCGTCATTCATTCTCATTGAGTGACCTGTTCATTGTGTTTGTCTCTCATGGTACTGTTTGTCATGTGTTGGTAAATGGGAGTAGCCAGCAGAAGTCTGGCCTGTTGAAAATGTGTTATTTTACAACCTTAATTTATTCATTTAAGTGTTTCATCTACTAATGCAAGCTGACGTCTTTATAAGTTGAATTACTTACCATTGTCCTTCTGAGTCCGGTGTTCTGTCGAATTGAGCTACTTTGTCGAGGTAAGCTATGGTTAGGGCTATCGATTAGCACTACCGTAGCTTACCTCGACAATGTACAGTCAGCGTTAGTTATGTTAACTAGCAAGATAAGCTAAGTAAAAAACAGGCTTATTTGGTGAGGTTAAATCGATCATGGTCAGTTTCCAAGGAGATGAATTCCCTATGTTTTCATTCTCACTTTATCATGAATAAATTGTGCCTTTCTGAAGTTAATTCGCCACTTAGCCTGTGTGGTTTGTTATTAGGCTAATGTTAATGCATAAGAAGGTCTAACGTTACGCTCTGAAAAAAACATTACTTTAAGTGAAACCTATAGGGGCAACGTAAAAAAAAAACTAGCTAGCAAATAATAAGCCCTATTATTTTAATTTTAGTGGTATTGATTCTGCACTCCACAATTTCATATTTATGGACATTTTTAGAAGCTTCATCTGATAGCCCAGATACTGTTTTGTTAAACATAGATTAGATTTTATTCACAGACACACTATGAGGAAGAGGAAAGATGGAGACATCAGACCCTTTTTTGGTGGCAAAAGAAGAGTAAGTAGGAAATATTAGTGCTATGAGCTACAGAACATTACACTAAAAGTATTGGTGCAGTTTTGCAAACTGTTAATGTGTATGAAGGAAAGTGGTGGTCAGCAGAAGGCAGGAGAGGCACAGGAGCAGGAAGATGGAAGGATGAGGACAGTGTGCAGGCAGCAGGGAGATGGCAGGATGAGGACAGTCTGCTGGACAGTGAGCAGGCAGCAGGGATATGGCAGGATGAGGACAGTGAACAGGCAGCAGGAAGATGGCAGGATGAGGACAGTGAACAGGCAGCAGGAAGATGGCAGGATGAGGACAGTGAACAGGCAGCAGGAAGATGGAAGGATGAGGACAGTGAACAGGCAGCAGGAAGATGGCAGGATGAGGACAGTGAGCAGGCAGCAGGAAGATGGCAGGATGAGGACAGTGTGCAGGCAGCAGGAAGATGGCAGGATGAGGACAGTGAACAGGCAGCAGGAAGATGGCAGGATGAGGACAGTGAACAGGCAGCAGGGAGATGGCAGGATGAGGACAGTGTGCAGGCAGCAGGAAGATGGCAGGATGAGGACAGTGAACAGGCAGCAGGGAGATGACAGGATGAGGACAGTGTGCAGGCAGCAGGAAGATGGCAGGATGAGGACAGTGAGCAGGCAGCAGGAAGATGGCAGGATGAGGACAGTGAACAGGCAGCAGGAAGATGGAAGGATGAGGACAGTGAGCAGGCAGCAGGAAGATGGCAGGATGAGGACAGTGAGCAGGCAGCAGGAAGATGGCAGGATGAGGACAGTGTGCAGGCAGCAGGAAGATGGCAGGATGAGGACAGTGAACAGGCAGCAGGAAGATGGCAGGATGAGGACAGTGAACAGGCAGCAGGGAGATGGCAGGATGAGGACAGTGTGCAGGCAGCAGGGAGATGACAGGATGAGGACAGTGTGCAGGCAGCAGGAAGATGGAAGGATGAGGACAGTGAACAGGCAGCAGGGAGATGGCAGGATGAGGACAGTGAACAGGCAGCAGGGAGATGACAGGATGAGGACAGTGTGCAGGCAGCAGGAAGATGGAAGGATGAGGACAGTGAGCAGGCAGCAGGAAGATGGCAGGATGAGGACAGTGAGCAGGCAGCAGGAAGATGACAGGATGAGGACAGTGTGCAGGCAGCAGGAAGATGGCAGGATGAGGACAGTGAACAGGCAGCAGGAAGATGGCAGGATGAGGACAGTGAACAGGCAGCAGGGAGATGGCAGGATGAGGACAGTGAACAGGCAGCAGGGAGATGACAGGATGAGGACAGTGTGCAGGCAGCAGGAAGATGGCAGGATGAGGACAGTGAACAGGCAGCAGGGAGATGACAGGATGAGGACAGTGAACAGGCAGCAGGAAGATGGCAGGATGAGGACAGTGTGCAGGCAGCAGGAAGATGGCAGGATGAGGACAGTGAGCAGGCAGCAGGAAGATGGCAGGATGAGGACAGTGTGCAGGACCAAGAGGTGAGTTAGAAATTAAGCTGAACTTTAACATCTACTGTATCATCAAGACAGATATTAGCCTAATAGGTAAATATGTATTTCTGAAGGCTGTTGGAGCTGCGGGGGACTGAGAGGGCAGGAATAACACCAGACTGCTGGACCAGACCAGGCTGTTTGTAAATGTATAGGCTTATTACTTTTACTAGTATACTTCTTCTAGGATAATTCCTGGCAGTTATCAAAACCAAGTTCTTTTGGATAGGGATAAGGATAATGAGATCTTCTGTATTGATTCTCATTGTGTCGCATGTCCAGACCATGACCGTGTGTTGCATATATGTTAGTAAACACCCCTAGTGCATCTTGCACTCTTAACATTGATCCTGGTGGCGACTAATCGTATTGACGCGGTAGCGGACCATAATGGTCATAGAAGTGTTATGAAGGCGGTACCCCCCAATTATGGAGGGGTAATTCGCACTCTGGCCTAAGGCGATTCATGCCACCCACCCAACCCTTATCAAGCAGGGACTTATGGAAGCACACATTTAAAACTCCCACAATTAGGAATAATGCATTATTCTGTTTGTGGTACCTTGGTGACACTGTCTTGACCCCATAAGACTTCACTGAATTTACACAACATGAATCCTTTACATTTTTATTTGTTTAATCAATGTTTTATCCAAAGTGATGTACATTTTTAGAGAAAGCAGGGTCAGAGTCACTGGAGGGAACTGAGTTAAGGGCAGTGCTTAATTTATGCCAAGGCCTGCCTGGGCTCAGCTCTGGGACCTCCAGCTCTGAGCAGTCTGCCCCCGGTACCTCTCAGGTACGCTCCGCCACCTCACACGCTACACACAGTAAGATTTAACTTTGGAATAAATACAAATTGAACTATATAAAAGTATATTTTTATTATTATCGTCTTGTATGATTTTCTGACATACACATACCGAAACTAGTATGTTTCGTTCATCTGACTTTTAATTTGAAAGGGTAGAACCGCACCACATGTGTACAGAAAAATCCACTTTTTGGCCACAGAAATAGATGAGGTTTCATGTCAAGGTCAAATGGGTCAGTCCATTACTTCTAAATATCTAAACAGTAGATGTGTATATGGAAGTAAAGGGCGACGTGCAGGTCTCAAACCACGTCAGGGGAAACCGTCCGTGAGCAGGTCTGTAAACACCATCAGTCATGTGGGTCTGGCCCCTCAGCCCCCCTGATGATAAGCGATGGGCCGCAGGGAATGTAGGACCCGTGATGTGCGGGGCAGGAGTATTAATGTCAATTTGTCGACTCTCGTGTTACTTATTTAGACATGAAACGGGATATCATAAACAACACTGTCACTCAGAAATAAATCTGCTTCCAGACCAGTATACAGAATAACTTCAGCAACATGGATTCCTTGACAATCACAAGCACTCAGAGGATTAACATGTCTAAATAAAAGTATATATAATTGCTCAGTTCAGACTGCATGAGTGACTGGGCCATGTGATTGGATGCATGTGGGAGGAGCTGCGGAGCGAAACAGCTGTCAATCACAGCCAATCCAGGTAGAAGCGACTAAATACCGCGAAAGAACGCTGCATATTTTAACTCTCACGTGAAAGCGAAATGTACGTGATCGCATCTCGCACGTGTCTGTGACGCCACATTCACTTTTGTATGTCCTTTCAGCTTTGCAATTTATGGTTGTTAATAGCCTTCATGCCTGTCATTGCTTATTACTGATTTACATTATTTATGCAGTGGGTAGTGGATATACGTGACTAAACCAGAGTTTTACACTGAGACTGCCTAGACAATTTAAGCTCAATCCCTTTTCTCAAGGACTCAACAGAGAACCATGCAGCTCCTCAGCCCTCAAGAATTTGTTTATTAGACACATGCTCTATCACAAGCCAACAATGACCTTAAGCCCTCTGCCTCTGTCTGCTCCAAGCGTCATTTCCTAGTATTTACCTTCAAATGACGAATGATAACTGTATGCCACAATAAATTCAGTTCTAGACTGTAGCCTATTTAAATGTCCAGTTCTGGGATGTGACTATAATTAGTATTTAGAATAAAACAGCCAGTTTGTTGAAGAGGTGTTCCCAGAGTCTCCTTAGTGCTGAACACCAAATAGGCGGTAATATTTTTGTTTTCTTAACTGTCACATCAGATATGGTCTGTAAATCTTACCCAGCCTACAGAGATTTGAAGAGAGTCCCAATGGAATGGAAACCTGAGGAATGTTCTTTTAGATTGCATATGAAATCATTATCACCCTGGGTTGGGTCTAGAACAAAATCGCTAATGGTGCATCTGAAATTAGCCAGGGGGCTCGATCCCTGCAACCATGTCACAGTCATAGATGATTAACCCCCACCTGAGGATGCTTATATTCATGAGCGTGCTATGCACCGTTAGGCACTCTTGTAATCCTGGGTCTGTATACTCCCCTTAATCTAGGAGCACACTCACATAAATGTAAAGTTGTAATGGAAGTTTTCAGGAAAGTGCTTTGTAGAGGTGTATGATTAAGTATCGTCATGTCACCTTGTAATGATAGCAGAATATGGATATTGTTGACACTAACTGCTTTTACAGATCTGAATTTAATTCAGTTTTGGAATGTTTTAACTAGAAACTTGACTTTCCAACTCATACTCAGGATCTTACTCTCGACCTTTCTGGTACAATCTGTGGTATATCTGACCATAAACTCTTTGCACGTAATTTCGGCATTTCCACTCCTCCTCTTCTGGAGAAAATCACAGTCTGTTATCGTACTTTTAAGTCTATCTGTTCAGATTTGTTTGCTGCTTCCCTTTAGTCCTCACCCTTTTCTGACTGGCATGATTTTTCCTACCCCAATTCAATGGTTTCCCTATTTAATGACACTATCTCTACATTACTTAATGATCTAGCACCTTTATATAACAGGTTGGTCCCAGTCACTTGCATTAGCCTGTGATTCACCCCTGAACTAATGAAGTAATGAAAGCCACAGGCCAGCCTTTTCAGTGCCTATTCAAGAAAATTGGCCTTACAATTCACTCCTTACTCTACACATAGCATATCCACAAGTTTAGGGATGCCCTGAATGCTGCTCGGACCAATTACTTCTCCTCCATAATAAATAGTTCTAAGTCTAGGCCAAAAACACTCTTTAGGACTGTAAACAAACGCCTTCACCCTCCTGCATTAGTATGTCCCCTTAGAGCTGAGTAGTGCCAGGCTTTCTTTGAAAACAGAATCAATGACATTTTCCAGCCATTTTCCATCATTTATTAATCCAGTTTTATCTACAGATTCACCCAGTTTAATTACAATGCTAACTAGTTTCTCACCTGTCGACCCACTTTCTGCCACTTTCTGTGCTCATTACAAAGTCTGTGGATTATTAGTAACCGGATCATGATTTCTGCTAAGAGACAATGCTGTTTAATTTTTCAAATGTATCTTTTTTTGCACTTTAATCAACATAGAAAAAATGTAATTCACTCCCATTATATTCGAGAGAAGCCCAACATTCCTGTGGCCGATTTCTCAAAAACGAGGCAATTCCCAGAAGAATAACCTAGATGGATAGATGGCACTAAAGCCCCTCTAAAGCATATCTTTTTCAGTTTTGGAGTCAACTGCCCCTTTACAGCTTGTTAGTCTATTATTACTAATCCAATTGCCACACTTATAAACAAAAATCCTTCCTCCTGCTCCATTCCTACTGCCCCCAAAGCAGCAGCAGTAACCCCTTCCCCCAAAAGTCCTTATCTGGATCCGACACGTCTTTCTAACAACAGCCTAACTCAACTCTTCCATTCATAGAAAGAATCATGGAAATGGTGGTAGCTACTTGACTGTATGACTTACTTCAGGAAAATGCACTCTATGAGCCTTTTCAGTCTGGCTTCTGTAAGGAGCTTAGCTCTGAGGCAGGTCCACTGTGTGTGGTCAATGATCTCAGGTCTGCTGATGATGTCACTATAATAATAATAATAATAATAAGAAGAAGAATAAGAAGAAGAAGAACTTTTATTCGTATAGCACCTTTTATAAATACATGTAGCCCAAAGCGCTTTACAGAAATAATTAAATCAGAGATTGCAGAGATAAAAAGACAAAAGAAATAAAATGAAATAAGAGGAATAACTAGAACAAAAAGTAAATTCATTATAGAGAGAATAAAAAAGAAATGGTACAAAAATAAAATGTAGCCATAACAGATAATAAGATTAAACAAAATGAAAACAAAAGACGCACAGCAGGATTCAGTAAATACATGTGTAACAATGTGCAGTAGATAAGAAGTCCAGTACAATAAATGAATGTATAACAACTTGCAGCAGATAAAAGGGGAATAAGATTGTACATGGTAGTGAAAAGCAAAGCAGACACACAAGAACTCATGAACTAATAAAATGTAAGTTTTAAAGCTGAAGTAAGAGATGTGTTTTAATAAACTTTTAAAGACAGTAATCGACTCAGCTTCTCTGGTAGTTTTGGTGGTGTGTTCCATAATTTTGGGGTATAGCAGCTGAAGGCTGCCTCACCGCTGTACTCATGTTTAACTCTTGGTATGCATAGGAGTCTATTAGCATTCTCCTCCTCTTAGAGCTGAGTGCACCATTTGACACTATAAATCATAAGGTCCTCATTTCATGCCCGTCCTCCATTGGTATTGCTGCTCTAGTCCCTCACCAAAACTGCATTTTGCCACCTCTGCTATATCGCTCACCTTCAGCCTTTTCTCCCTTGTAACGATGCACAAGCTCTAGTCTACGCTTCATCATGTCCTCGACTGACTGTGGTAATTCCCTTTTCATTGGCCTTCCTGATGAATCTTTGCTATAGCTTCAGTCAGGGTCAGCGCCCGTCTGGTCCTGCCCTTCGTGTCTCTTCCCCATTTGGCCAGCAGGTGCTGCTGGCCTTCCTGTCTTGTCATTCCTTGTCTGATAATCCTTGTGTGCTTCCCCTGCCCCCTGGGCTGCTGCTTAGCACACTGTGTTGAGTGTGTGGCTGAGACTGATTCCCCCAAGTCATGGGTCAGTGACCAACCTCACCAGCAATTTGTATTTGTTAGTTTTCTATTCCTCAGTGCTTATTTTGTGTGTTAATTCCTGGGCTTGGTTCATCCTCCCTCTGTTTTAGATTTGTTTTTTACCTTTGATTTTGTAATTAGTTTGGCTTTGTATTCCCAGTGACAGAGTTTGTCTAAGCCTCCTGGTTCTGTGTTCATCTTGGTTATGTAGTTCCACCTGTTTCTCCTTCCTGTGTCTCCCCTGATTGGTTATTTGATTATTGAGTTACACCTGTTCCGTGATCACCCTGATTCCCTGTGTGTATTTAAGTGTCCACTCATGTTCTCCAGTCAGTCATTGTATTCATGTTGCTGTGTGTTCAGTATGCTGCTTGTTTTATAATCCTGCTCCCTGTGTTGCCCTGTTCCCTTGTTATGTTACTTTAGGATTCTCGTAGTTAGTTCTTGTTTGCCTGTTTGCATTTTGTCCCCTCATGGTCCTGTTATTTCATGGTTTACCCCTTGGCGTTCTGTTTTAATGAACCCCTTTGTTTTGGAGCCGTAAGTGGATTGTCAATCTCATCTCCTGCCTGTACCATGCCCTGCTGCCATAGCAGCTTCAGTTTATTCAGAACTCTACTGCAAGAATCCTCACCCATAACAGGGGTTCTTTTCATATCACTCCCATTCTCTTACAGTTATACTGCTCACCATTTCTGTCCCATATCAAATTCAAAATCCTGTTACTCAGCTTCAAAACACCACATGGCCTTGCACCCTCTTACCTTCAGTGAACTCCTCACCCCTTGAACTCTTCCCCTCTCTCCCTCCAGTCATCTAGCAGTAATCCATGATTGTTCTTTATGTTCTACTTTTAAATCTGACTTAAAGACTTTCCTGGTTAATGAACATTTCTCTTCCTAAATCGCTTAGATGTCTGTGTGTTTGTTTCCCTCCTTGTAGAGTGACCTTGCATTTGTGAAAGGGGCAGCATGTGGCTCAGAGGGCTAAGTGCGTGTGTCTGTAATTGCGAGGTTGCCAGTTCAAACCCAGCCTCAGCACATCTGTGGCTCCTTGAGCAAGGCCCTTAACCCCCGCACCCCCAAGAGGTGGCTGTCCTTCTCAGACAGCTTACTCTACAAAGAGCAAGTTGAGGGAGGTATAAAGATGAATTTCCCCATGAGGGCAATAAAGGACCAATAGTTACTATATAAATGTTACTTGTCATTACTGTATTTATGCACCTCTTCATTTTAAATATACCAGCTACATTTTGTAATTTGTGACAATGTGCAAAAATGTGATAAATTGCAGTAATGAGACAGAAAGATGAATTTCACAGCTCAGGTGGTATTGGTGACTATCACAGTAACCACACTGCAAAACAAAGTTATGGATCTTTAATCAAGCAGGGAGCCCAGGAATGATATTGATTCAAACAAAACATTTTTTTTTACCAAATAACAAGAAATGTGTCCTCGTGTATCCTCTGCAGGAATAGGAGTAATATTGTTGGAAAAAAGAGAACATGAAATCCAGTTCATGTCTTCTCAATCCCAATCGCTGTCTTCTCATCATGGGGCCAAAAATCAATCTGAAAAGTTCTAAAGTTTATTGTCTTCCGTATTGTTCATTGCTCTGTCGGGACAAAGCAATCCCTCTTTAAGTGTACATGATGTTTTATGTTTTTAATTCAAATCCAAAATCATACTTCATATCATGTTCCCCGCATTTCTCATGATGATTTTGTTCATGTATTACAGCAGCCAGAAATAAACCGATGTGGTATCTGGCAACCTTAGGCAGGTTGCTCCTTGGTCCCCCTGTTTAGTAGACTGGGTTGAGGAGGGAGGTTCAAACCAATAATTTTTCTTGGCCTACCTGTCTACATGCCTGCATTACAGTAATTAACACAATAATAGATTGTTTTAAAATTCATTTAGTATCATTAAGCTGCTGTTTAGAGAAATTGTAATATTAGAGATCCAGGCAGCAGATATTTTTTAACATCAGGTTTAAGGTTTTGTGATAAAGCCACAGGCGTGATGGAATGAGCCGCCAGACCCCCTCCCTTTGGAAAAAGATCCGCGCCTGGGACTTGATGATGGTCCGACGAATGCACTTAATTCTGAATGGAGTTGGGGGTGTAGATCGGCTGTGCTTGTCAGAGACGTGCTGGAAATAGGTGTTTTACTTTACATGAGTACAGTAGGTGCCTCGTTTAGGGGATCAGGTTAGATCATCTAGTGTTGTCGAAAGTTACTGCGATCGGAACAAGTTTAGCGCTACGGAATAAAAGCCGACCTTAGAAGAAGCATATAGGCAACGAATAATTACACAAAGGAAATGGACGCTTCATTTTGTATTGTATTTGCTTTTATCCTTAACATATTACCATGCCGTGTAAGTATTTATTTTTTATTCTACGTTTGGTAGTAATCAAATAGGCCTATTTTATCCGAATCGAAAATCAGTAGTGATTATTTGAGCCACGTTCATACGTGATTAATGCTAAAAGATTAATCTGAAAAGGTCAAAGTGGTGCAAAACTATGTAAAAGGTAATATAAACTAGTCAACGTAATTCGTAACATGCAGCAGTGGTAATACGTACTATATGCATTACAAATACATGGTCGAAACAAAATTTACATATGAACTGAATTTCGTCGACAGTGTTCCTATGCTAAAAGACTGTCTGCGTTGTAAAAAAAAAAAAAAAAGCACCGTCACCTTTTCTAATTTTCAGAAATTACAGAATAAAGTCGATCAGTAAGTTACCCAAGCCGTACTGATTAGGTTATTAAAGCTCATGTATGTGTGTGTGTGATTGTGAGAGAGGGCGATGTAAGGTGTGTTAGGCAGAATAGCTCGATCCGCAGAAGGACAGGGATCAATAATATTTGAGGCGTCAGTTTTGTCAGCTCTGGTTTGAATTACACACACTGAGAATTGAAGTGTTGCATTGTACTTTTTAGATTTGCCCCTTACTCCATCATACGGCTGTTTGGAAACTCGTATACAGTATATCCCCGTCGACGATTTCTGTCTTTTAGAATTTCTGTTAATTCTATTAGTAAAAAAAACTTTTGTCTTGTCTCAACTTTTATGCTTGTTTTTAAAAACCGCGATTACTTATTTCTTTTCCATCGACTGTTCTCCTTGTTACGTGCATTCAGGAATAGCAAAGCACACTTTAATATTGCTTGCGGATTTCCATTTGTATTAGCCTATTAGGCTGCACTACACTATTAGTTTGGAAAATAGCAGGGGACTCGTATTAAAAGGTTTTCCTACGATTAATTGTCATGTCGATTTGAAAGTGATGAAAGAGCTTATGCTTCAATTAATAAGCTATTTAACTGTTTATCGTCGGCAGCCGGATCAATTTGGTGTTTGATCAGTCAGCCGTTTTTAAGATATGAAGCAGGACGTGTTAATAATCATTATTATTTTAGTAAACGAAAACCACTACACAGAATAGGCTACCACGAAGCTTTCTGGTCACACATTTGTGTTTTTAAGGGACAGTTGATTTTCTGACAAAATTACCATTTCAAAATGATACTGAATTCAAAACATGGACCTTTTAATATGAAAGTGGCATGGATAAACAGTTTTTTATATGGGGGTTTTCATTACGCGAGAGAGGTTTTCCGGTTTATCTTTGAGATTAAGCAGAGACTTTAAGATAGTTGCGTGGAATTTACTTAGGACTTTAACGAGCGTTTCCCGAAAGCTTACTTACGCCTGTATACTTTAATAGCGACTTCAGTGTGGGGATTGTTTTCCCCGTAGCGCGATATCAGAGAGCGCAGGTTTTTTTCTTTTTTTTGTTAAATCGGTAACCCTTTGGTTGAAATTTGGAGACTTTTCTATAACTGCAGTTTTTTTACACATGCGAGGAATGGTTTTGAAAATATAATTGCATTCTGGATAGTAAATGGTTGGCTAACTGCGTTTAAAATGCATTAGATAGGACGGCGCCTCACACCTCCAGGGTGTGGGGTTGAATCCCACCTCCACTGTGTGTGTTTGCATGTTCACACTGTGTCCCACAGATGGGCTGATTGGTGACATTGACCAAGATTTATGGATGGAAGGGAGGAGTTTATACAATTTTGCAGACTACCATAGAGAAAGTTAAGCAAGACAACCTTAAAGACTGGGTCAGACTCAGTGTGCAAACACTGTTGCATTTCCAGGTGCATTAGTGATACAATACTGTTACCTGGAAAGAGATGCTTTAAACTTCCCCCCTCAGATTTGGTAAATGTTTGGAAAATGCCCATTCCTTATGTGAAACTAAACTGTCAACAGTCAATGGTATGACAGGCTGAGGATAATGGCTCAGTTTAGAAATGTGAAGTTTGTGGTACATGGCAGTTATGAATCAACAGAATGGCATGTATGGAAAATCCACAGGTGACTGTAGAGAGAATGTGGTCTTTACAGTTTGTTGACCGCTTTACATTCAACCATGTGTTTGTAATGCATTCAGTTAATCTGGATTGCATTCATTTAACACTTTCTTTGCTGTACATTTACTGTAATGTGGCTCTTTTTGTTCCGTAACAAAGCTGGAGAATTTGGCCAAGGGGCAAAAGGTTGCCTGGTTGAAGTAACTTTGTCCTCTGCCCAGGAATTATGCACAGTGGACCGACTGGCCAAAGTACCTTACCTTTAATCGCAGGAAACTTTAAATTGTGAGTGGATTGGAAATTTCTCCTGGTGTCGTCATTGGGCTAAATCCTTTCAGAAGCAGCATGCAAGTCCACTGTAGAGGAATTTGTCAGTAGGACATCACCTGACGGGCAATGGTGTCAATTGAATATAACCTTTAGGATGATCGTTATTTAGGTTTTAACTTTAATTACTGTATGTCTGCTATGATTGAATCTCCAGCCCCCTCATGATATCGCTCTACATTCCCTGGGCTTGGTGGCGACACAGACGATCTCGTTGAAATGGTTCAGGTCTCAGATTCATGCTTGTCGGCCTCCTTAAATAGAGCACCAACAGTGGAAAAGCTGGTTTTGATACGGAAATATATGCTGGAGCTAGAGATAGAGGGTAAAATGTCTTGCATGCCCCTTGGCCGTCATTATACAGATGTAAGGCAGAAACCAATGATTATAAGGGTTCAACTGCTTGAATGCAGAGAAGAGAAAAACTACCACACTCGACTAAAGTCTGAAATATCTCTTCTTGGAAGCCTTTTGATGTATATACAACTCGAAATGCCAACGCTGAAACAGCTGGGCAATCACCAGCTTGATTTGCTATTTTAGAAATTCACTCTGCGTTTCATTCTGGGAAATGTATTGAATTGTACCAGAATCATTTGTATGTTGTGACAAACTTAGGAGGAGTATTTTCAGAACTACTTTTTTTGTCTCTGGTGTATTAAAATGCATTCAAAACTTTTCAATGTAGTTGTCAGCACACATAGGTTGTCATGCAGCATACTTTTTACTATAAATGTCTGTACATCTGAAAAGATTGCTAACCAGTTTTAGGATTTTTGGTTTCGTTGACGTCATTTTATACCAACTCGTCTAGACCTCTGAGCTCATGTCATGAATTTTCTTGGGAAAAAAAATATGCAAAAACTTTCAATACATTCATGGAACCATGCAAAATCCTATAGCTGTCCCCCAAATACTTTTTCTGTCATACATATTCAAAGTTTTGCCATCAGCGTTTTTGTGATTCTTTGTTTGCGTATTCTAAGCCTCACCAGTTGCTTATTTTACTGCATGATTGGGTTGAAACTGGGTTGTACTTAACATCCAAGAAACCCTAAGAATAATTTTCAGAGTGTTCATGTTAATAGATATTTCTGAACGTTTTACGGAAATCAAATTAATAGTTTTCACTATTAATTAGTTTTCACTTGAAATTTTGATTGTGTGTAGCCGCACATTGGGCTGATGCACTCTGATAGTTGAGAGAGCGCGTGTCCCACAGTCAGCCTGTGGACAGCCGTAAAGCCACTTCACCATTTGCCTCTCTTGAACAGTAGTTATAGCTAACCCACTTAACATATTCTGACTGTGTATTTTTTTCAAAAAGGATTATTCTGATTTCCTTGTAACTTTTATGGGAATATTCATTGCCGATTATATACAATTTTAAGATGTTATATTACTCCATCCTTTAACAATTGTCTATAAACTGTATGGATGGATGATTGTTTTATATTGTTATACTGTTTCGTTACTTTGTTTGCAATATGCAGATAAGCATCTGTTAGGTTTTGTTTTTCAGACACGTCAACAGATGCATTGCCTTTGGTTTACAACTGTTCTTGTTTGTATGTTTAATAACAAATTTCAAAACAAATTCTATTTTCCTTGTTGTATCAAAATTGCATCAAACCATGAACTCAAAACTGCAGTTCGTACCTAACCACAAATTTTATGTATGCCCCTAGTACGTAGCCTGTGTTTTAATTTTTTGAAAATCTCTATACTGTAGCCTATATTCAAAACAGTATCACTGTTTGCCAAGTTGATTTATTGGTATATTTTTATGCCAACAGTTTTCCAAATATGATTTATTAAATGCATTATCTTATTATACACAGATCCACTCACAAAGGTTGCATGATACTATGGAGGACAAAACGTGACTTAAAAACAATTGTTCTATAAAAATAAATCCTTGGCATCAGTGAATGAATAAATTATGCAATTTAAGTGGATGTATAAAAAGGCCAGTTCTCTTAGATTTGAAAACTGGTACAACTGATTCACTGAAAAGAACCAGTTCAAACGAAGGATCTGTTCATGAATCAGGCATTAGTATTGTTCACTTAGATCGCTGTTTTTGCATGCAGGTATGGTTTCTTGATATCATGTTGTATTTCACGTAGTGCTTTTCTCTCTGACCGAAAATCATGTAAACACAAATGTGATTAAGTGTTGTATTGGACTTGGGTACTAATATCAATCGTGTTATAATTTGTGGTGTGATATCATGTGTTGTAACACGACTGTTTGTAATCCTAACTTGTGCATTTTACCGTTGTACAAATCAGTTTCAACATGACCAGTAGAAGACCATCCGATATTCAGTTAGATATACTCATAATCGTCATTTTGTTCATTCATTTATGCATTTCTTTTACGTCGCAGATGACAAAACTTACAACACTATTTAACCTACCTATAACTTTAGGCACTTTTGTGCATGAATATTGCACTAGGAATGGCTTGGGTGCCTAATGGTAGTTTTCATCGTCTCTGTAGTATCAAGGTCTGAAACTGCTCAGTCAAGCTCCTCTCCAGGCCAGAGTACGGCTTCAGATTAGCCTGGGTTCGCCACCATCCATCCATCTATTTTCTATAACCACTTAACCAATTCAAGGTCACGGGGGATCCGGAGCCTATGCCAGAAGCTATGGGTGCAAGGCTGGAAACAACCCATATGGGGCACCAACTCATCGCAGGGCACACTCACACATCATTCACACACACAAACGCCCACCTACGGCAATTTGGTAACTCCAATTCACCGTAGCATGCAGTAGGACTGTGGGGGGAAACCAGAGGAAATCCCCATAACAATATGAGAAGAACATACAAACTCTACACACACTCGAACCCTGGTCCCAGAGGTGTGTGGCGTCAGTGTTAACCACTGTGCCACCACTTACGTTGTCTTTTAGCATAATTTGATTGGTTGGTGGCTCAGTGGGTGGCACAAGAATATCATTGTTACAGAAAACTGAAGGTATGTAGCTTAAACCAAAACACTGCCCATCTGTCTTCCATAACTGCTTATCCAGTGCAGGGTCCACTGTGCAACCGTGCCACTGCTTACATGCACACCTACAGGCAATTCGGCAACTCCAGTTAGCCTCAGCATGTTTTTGGGCTTGGGGGGGGGGAGTATCCAGAGGAAACCCCCCCAACAACACATGGAGGACATGCAAACTCCACACACAGGACCCAGGTGGAGACTCGAACCCAGGTCCCAGAGGTGTGCGATAGCAATGCTAATATGTATTCAGAATGCATTTTCTGAGTATATTTGAAGTAATGTGTTCAGCCATCTCTACTTTAAAATTTTTTTTTTTTTAAATAACTATAGTATTGCCATACTCAGTATGTGAATATGAGCCACATCATGAAGGTGCCAGGAAAGGAATACATATAGGAATGCACTAATACAGTAAATGGCAGGAAGTCTTTCTGTTGATTTGTGAACGTAGCACGGATCCAAGTTTGGAAACATTAGCTAAAAGACAAAACGTCAAAATCTCATTACTGTATTATAAAAATAGATCGATCAATATAAAATCGTTAGATCGCCCACCCCTATAGGTAACAATGTCAAATTTAATACACTAAAACCTCATCATAAGGTATTGGTATTCATTTACTCTGTATTAATTTCTCTAAACGTACTCTAAATGAACTTATGGTTGCCCTATTTGCGTGTCAAAACATAACTCGGAACTCCTGCCATGACTACCGAACTCGGTTTGTAATACTGACTCGTGCTTCTTGGGAGGAAAAAAAACACGGAAAAGATGATTAACCAACGGCCTGTAAATTATACAGCCCACCTCATTAGACCGCATGCTGGAGGAAGAAATTAAATGTCCGTTCGAAATAAATAAACGAATGAATAAATATATATATATATATATGGCATAAATGAATAAATCGTATTTATTTTCTTCAATTAATGTATTCATAATGCTAATGTTTTGTTTATTCATGTGTGCCATGACATACAACGAACAGTAGTCCTACTTTAACGCATCTTCTCCCTTGTCATTAAATCTCTATAGTAGCGATACCCGCTCGCGGAAATGCTGCCGGTGCCCGGTGTTCTCAAGCCAGCGGAATGAGGGGGCGCACGGTGCTTATTAGCGAGGCCGCTGTAGCTGAACAAGCTTTTAAAATGTCGCTATCAAAAACGTATACAGTATTCATTTTTTAAATGTACCTCTACATTTTTATAAGGTATTAGCATTGATAAGGGATGGAGGAAAAACAAGCGTCAAATTAATTACTACGACTGGTAGTTTTATAACAGCAATGGAAAATATGACTAACTGCAGTATTGTAAACAACAACCAAAAATGGTTACCGCAAGCTTTAATAATACAGGAATTATTCGAGCACTAACATACTCTTAGTGCGGTTAATGCCCCCTTGCCTTTTAATTTAATAAAAAGCGGTTGCGTAATTCTTGTACTACTTTTGAGGTAACCTGCCGGAGCAGCCTAAGTATAGGGAAAATGGCAGGGGGGACGTGACAAAGAAAGATTGATGCATTTAGTTTGCTTTGAGAAAAAGCGCCCTGTAGCAGGTGTGCTTGCGAAGTTGTTTTAATACCTTAATATATCCGCAGATGTATCGTAATCAAATGTCAGAGTTAAATGACTAGAAATGCATTATCGTTGTTTATTTTCTTTGTGTTCTTTTTTCCATTTCACTGAGTCATGTAGGGAAAGCATATAAAAGCTTAAGGTGTACTTGGCTTTTGGGTAGTTTTTTTCATAACTTTAAGACAGCAGAATGGTATCATTAGTGGTATGTGGATGCCATTTTCATAAGTGCATATGTGTATATGCATTAAAAGAGGAAGAAGTCCATACGTGGTGGGCCATGATTACACTCGTGACGTCATGCCTCAACCTTTACTGTTTCCTTCTTTGTTCTTTCTTGTATTAAACTAAAAGAAGAGATTTAGATTAAGTTTTGCAGGAAAGTTGGTTGAATACTTGCAAAAAAACGAATATTGTACAGATTAACAGGACTATACTGTAGTATCCAGAAGCTCCTACTTTTTAAAATACTGTGTGTTGTAAGTACAGTTTAAGATACTGCTTTTGGTGAAGTTTAAGTGAAGCCTTCATGTAGACACTAGAAAGTCTATAATTGGATACACCGAAGCCATTGTAAATATTGTAATCTGAGTGTCATTGAATTTGCATTGGCCAGTAATTATGCAGCATGTTTTAAGATGCAAGTGTCTGTACAATGTAAATATACTTCATGCATTTGTGTATGGTAAATATGTTATATCTGCATGCTATAAGATATGGGCAAAATAAATACCTAGAAGTAGATAATCACTATTGCAAACGCAGACACAGTAGTGAGTCACGTTAGACTGAATGCCAGTTAGCAGTATGTGTCTTCTAAGAGGTTAGTCAGCACTTTGATATGTGGGTTCTTTAAAGCAATGTGAAGTATGTAACAGAGGTCTGCACTGCAAAATTTAACGTGTCAGAATTATTTGTTATTAATGAATCATGATTTTTATATATCGTGATGATATTTGACAAACATGGACAAATTGCATCACTGGAGAGGAGCAGTGATAAGCCACAGGGATAGATGCTTAACAAGATGGTTGCTACAAACCCTGAAAGTATAGCCTGAAAAATCACCACAGAACTGAATCCATGCCTCTGTGACCAGTCTCAACAGCAACTGTATGTCCTGAACTTCAGTGGAATTTTATGGCAGGTATGTGGTTTTGAATATGTTTGTATTCAAGGTCAGCGCTCAGAGATACATAACCTGGTATGAGAAGCATGAGCCCCGAACCCCTGTGCAATGGGGGGGGAAGTAATACGGCCTGATGAGTCTTTCAGCCTTTTCCCTGTGTCTGGACAGTTTTACATCCGAAGAAAGCTAAAGAATGCCTTCACCCCCCCTATATAAGTCCTCTGGTAGCTTGCCGTGATCGTATAGTGGCTAGTACTCTGCGTTGTGGCCGCAGCAACCCCGGTTCGAATCCGGGCCACGGCAGGGATAAATACCCTGATGTGGCAAAGAGGGCTCATCTTTTGGGGGCAGCGTGTGGCTCAGTGGGCAAAGCCTGTGTGCCTGTAATCACAAGGTTGCCGGTTCAAACCCAGCCTCAGCATGTCTGCAGGTCCTCCCTGGGCACCACTACGGGTGGCTGCCCTTCATGCACAACTTATTCCACAAAGAGCAAGTTGAAAGAGGCGTAAAGACAATTTCCCCATCGGGATCAATAAAGTATCCATTATTATTATTATTATTGTTTGGGGAATCCGTAATGGTATAGGCAGCTGTCTGAGGAGGGTCATTTGATCCAGTCATTGCTCTGCGTGGTCATATAGCAGCCAAGGAATCCTGAGGCTGTTTTTCAGCAGCAGGTGCACCTTGTGCTGCAGACACTGTTCTCTCACGATGCTCCCATATTCCTGGATGATAAGGCCCATACAGCCCAATAATCAAATTCAAAAGTGGTTTCTGGAACAGCAGGATGAAGGCAAATCCCCTCCGTGGCCACCCCAGTCACCAGATCTAACAATCACTGAGAATTCATGGGATGTTGTAGAGCGAGGAATGTGCAGCGAATTTCCAGCTTCTTCGTCCCTCTAATTACTGGAGGATTTTCTTCTTGAGGAGAGGTCAATTATCCCTCTACACACACTCCTCCTCTTTTATGATGGCACTCCCAGAAGGACTGATGGTCTTCTGAAGGAATAAGGTGGAGCTACTCTTCAGTGGGTTCTTTATTCATGTAATATTGGAGAATTCAGAATGAAAATGCTGCAGGGTGAACACTGGATGAGATGTTATTCCATGACGACACACACGCACACACCCATGCACGCACACACACGCACCGACATACACATGCTCACACACACAGTCGTGTAATCATATCTTTTTGGGGAACGCTTATTCATTTCTATGGTGTGATGGCTACAGCCACACAGTAAGGCTTGAAACATATATTTACATCCTAAGTTGATTTGTTTTGTATGTTTTTGTTTTATTTGCAGTAATTCATAGGTCTTGATTTTTGCCTTCTGTGGTTGGGGTAGCATATTTTCATATTGTAGGGTTGTGTTGTAGCGTCGTGTGCAATGATTGTCAATCATTTGGTTTGTGGTTATTTTGGTTTTGGGGGGATGGTCTTCTATGCAGCATAAAGGTGTGGCTGAGGGCGGAGATCTCCCAAAAGGACAACCCCTGGAGCAGGAGCAAACCATGTGATGCCATGGCAAGAGGGGGGAGTTGGGGTTTAGTTGTGTTTTGCTTTGTTTAATTATATGTAGTGATTATTTGGTTTACCCCTTTGTATGTTAATTGGTTTGGCCAAACCGCTATATATGTTCCCTCATGTTTCTTTATTAGAAAGTCAGTTTGTTTCAGTTAATACTTTGCTTTGTAATGTTAAGTTTTGTTCATTTTTGTTGACCTCTTTTATGGGCCCAGTTATTAAGATCTTGAGTTTATTATTGTTTGTATTTTGGGGGTTAATAAAGCCCAATTTCTTTAGTTAAGCTCCTGTGTTTGTGTTGCCTGACTGCTTGGTCCCTCAAAATGGGAAAAATGCTAACTCTAACTATGACAACCTTAAACCCCTACACAGCCCTAAACATAATGATAATTAACCAAACAAAATACAAGAGTTCTTGTATTTTTAGTTTTTTCATTGCAGTCATGGATTTTTATAAAATAGTTTTCCCATATGGGGACCAAGAAACTGACAATGCTGCAGGGTGATCACTGGCTGAGATGTTATTCCATGATGATACACACGCACGCACATGCACCGACACGCACACGCTCACACACAAAGTCATGTAATCATATCTTTTTGGGGAGCGCTTATTCATTTCTATGGGAAAAATGCTAATGATAACTATGACAACCTTAAGCCCCTACACAGCCCTAACCATAACCATAAGTAACCAAACAAAATACACAAGTTCTTGTATTTTTAGTTTTTTCATTGCAGCAGATTTTTATAAAATAGACTTTTCCCATATGGGGACCAGGAAACATATTCATTATGTTGTGGGGACATTTGGTCCCCACAAGGTAAGGTATACCTGGACCACACACACACACACACACGCACGCATGCGTCTGGTATGCAAGACACTTTTTTTTTTCTTGAGACTCTGATCTCTTTAATCTGCATGGTAACATGCAAACACTCTGGACACGCCACACAGTGCTCCCAGATAATGTTGCTTTTTGTTTGTTGTTCCTAATACTCTATAACTACTTTCCATAAAAAACCTCATTGTCTTGTTTGAGATTGTTTACTTTGACGATATACTTGTGTTTCCCATATATGGCATGCATGAAGTAAGACATGGTATTTAAGTAAAATTTGTAAAGTAGACTATTAAGGTTATATTTGGGTTGTAAATGTTTATGGATTGCATAGTTTATAGATATTCATAATAAAGGGCATTCCTGTTTGCTGCCGAGATACAGTGCTGAACACTGGGAGGGGACGTATTTGTCTTTTGCTTGAGCGTTAAGCGGGACACTCATTTATTTTGAATAACACAGCTGTATGCCGTGAGAAGGTGTTCCTGAATCCTGCAGCAGGTGGCCGCCACAGCAGGGTGCGAACTTCTGTAGCTAACATGCTTCCTTTGATGATTCCAGCTTTTCTCTATGGAAATAGTTTAATTAGTGTTTTTCATTTTGCTGTCAGTTAAGCAGGGTAAAAAAATCCTTAGCAACCCGACCATCTAACCATAGCAACCTCATCATTACACGGCAGAGGACAGTGAAGGAAGGGCACTTCAAGGTTACCGTGCACATCTCCTCTTTTTGTCTAGTGGCTGAATTTAACTAGCAGGTTAATATAAGGACGATATCGACACGATAAGGACAGTATCACCACAGCCTCCTATTAAATACCAGCAGGTGATAATTTAAAGTTGATCCAGATTCAATTAAATAACTCACTAAAGAAACAAAAAATGATCTGATTTTGCAGTGTGGCTATTGTGGAACCCCATGACCTGACGAGTGAGCACCTCACTTTCATTTCCACTTTTTCAACCCTTGTTTTGCTACTCAGTTTAGTGGTTTTTTGATTCTGTGAGAAAATTTGAGGGTGAAATTGTCCAATATGTTTGGTTGAACCAAACCAAAAAATTGTTGCATTTCAAGTGGGTAATTTTGGGCGGTTTTTGAAAGTGACTGGAGAGGTGTAGATTGGCAAAAAGAGTAAGAAATATCCTTCATTTTAGCATGGGGGAAAAAATATTAAATGTGACATTTCTGAACAGCAAAATATGAAGTGTTCTGGCCCAGTTTTGACACTTTCCTCCAGTTATTGCACTGACCTGCCGTTACCTGCTCCTATCTTGGTTGTCCAGGTGGTGGGTGGATATTTGACTTGTTTGACCCCATTGCTGAACAGTGAGGCTGTACTGTACCCACAGGGAGGGAATAAACTTTTTGAAAGTAAAAGTGCAGAACCTTAATTGGAAGACACTTGGAAGGCCTTCTCCTAGACTTTTACTCGTGGGCGTGAGGATCTATTTACATTTTTTAGAGGCTGGAGTTACACAAGGGCAGTATGTGTATCAATAACAACGAGCAAAATTGATTAGGTGGTGACATAAACACAACCGGACTGTGATCGCAACTAAGTGTCAAAGTCTTGTGATGTTCTAAAAATATCCAGCTGTAAAACAGGACCTCTGTTTACTGTAGCATATATGTGATTTTTGCTAGACTGTTGCTATGGATGACGTCACTTAATATTTTCACTTGTGAAAATAGAATCTAATTGAAGAAAACTTGTATTTACGTATCTTAGTCTATCGTTAGTCTGTGTATATACAGTGCATCATTCTAAATACGCCCATCCCAGTGAAGGCACCTCCCCATTCATGCTTTTCTTATGATTTCCAAGACAGCAGTAGTTTCTACCATGACCAATATGACCAATTCTGCCATCATTTGGTTGTAAATACTTTTGTTTACATTGAGTAAGAACTGAAATCTGTGAGAAACAGTATATTCCTTAAATGAAAGTATGGAACATATACATTCTGAAAATGTTTTAGTACAGAGCTATGAAGGGGTGGAGCATATGTGACAAACTGTGAAACGACACTGTGTGTTTCTTTGTGTTGTTTCTATATAATATATACATTTCTATGTTTACAGGTACAGCCTGTGCAAATGTGCAACGTCAAGAATGAAATTGAACTACAAAGACAGCAGTGTGAGAAGAATTTAGAAAACGTCACCTCAGGTGAGTTTGGCAAGTCCTTAAACACTACATGGAATGCAGTGGCTTGGAGCCCAAAACAAATTTCCCCTTGGGGACAATAAAGTATAGCGTAGCTTGCCTTACCTCCTCTAGCTGTGTGGTCAGGACGCAGCAGGGGGACAGATCTTGCGCATTCACAGAGCATGATGTAGTGACTGATGTATTTTAATCCACACTTGGAAGTTGGTCTGGCTTGGCTTCTGTACAGAACTATATGTTCTGTGGTTTGGTCTGGGCACAGACCATTTTCTTGTTTGGGTTCGATATTGAGGTATTTATATACCAGTTATGATTTCTGCCTCTTTTTGATATGTGTTAAGTACTTTGGTTTGGGCTGTAGACCTTCATGTTGAACATAACCTGCTTGTATACAATACATGCATACATAGTCTTACACACACACAATGCAAAAATTCCTACCGCTTAACGACAAAGTAGCCTTCATGTCATAACAATATTGCCAGCTCATCACAGTTACTCGCATGTTTGTGGTGAAGTTGATGTGAACAAACCTATTACACTGCCAATCATATAAAGGCATGTACAATTATAACCCATACAGTTATAGGCCTATACAGTACATAATACTTTGATGATAAATAACTATGTTACTGGTTTATATAAACTACACCTGGGACACCAGGCCTCTGTGGTAGAAATTTCGAAGAAGTGGATTTGCTTAACAGTCTGACAAAACTTTATTACCGCAAAGCTTTGGGGGAGCAGAGACTCATCAGTATTTCATGCGTCTCGTGATCTGCTCCCTGAACAACAAGTGCATACATCTTTTATAGTAAAAAACACAACAGTTTACAGACAGTTCAGGGCGGGGTCAGATATCTGAAGACACTGGCTTCTTCTGCTTATAGACGCCCAAGGCAGGGCCAACCTGTAGAAGCAGATTGTTCTCATGGTTTCACTACCTCATCTCAACAAACTTTCTTCATCTTACTTCTCCTATGTTGCTATCTGGGTAGTTCCTCATAAAACGTTTCTAATTTTAAAAGTGAAAACCTATTATTTACACAGGCTTGCATTACTGCATTACATCTTTAGTATAATAACTGTTCCAAAGCAGCAATTCATCATTATAATCATTGTAATTAAATCTAAAGTGTCAGTATGAATTTCTTTGGTAATTACTGATTGAAATTACAATTATATTTGCATTATCATTGATTTTTCTACCACACCATCACACTTACAGGAATCCCATTCTAAATCTATAGGCATCAATATAGAGTTGGTTCCTCCTTTGCAGCTGTAACAGCTGCCACTCTTCTGGGAAGGCTCTCTACAAGATTTTGCTGTGTCTGTGGGAATTTTTACCCATTCATCCAAAACATTATTTGTAAGGTCAGACATTAATGTCGGAGGTGAAGGCCTGGCTCTCAACCTCAATTCTGGCTCATCCCAAAGGTGTTCAATGGGGTTGAGGTCAGGGCTTATTAAGGATCACATAAGCCTGATTAAGGTTAAACATTCTGACACAGGGGGCGCCGGGATCAGGATTGAGAACCACTGATATAGGCTGTGTATTTATCCTATCATTCCTGCTTTTACTATATATTAGTGCTAGTTTATATTTCATGTGTTATTTGGTCCCATATAAATTAATGGCAATTATTTCTTTGTTTCTTGCCATTGTGGCTTATAAAAGGTTTCATAGCAACACTGATTTTGGATAGTGGGGGAAACTTATTTTATGTATTTCATTGCACTTTTGTAACCCACTGGTACAATAACAAATTAAAATTATTATTTGATTATAAGGCTTCCTAAAATGGTCCTGGGGTCTTTGCTGACGGATATTTGCTATGAACAGCTCACTTCCAGAAGAGCTGACATGGTTGCTAATTTTTAACAATTAAGTGCTTCTCTTTTCATTTCATGCTGCATTTGAATATTAATGTTTAGGTCTCTGGAAAAGTTCTGTTTTTGTCCCCCATTGTTTATCATCTTTTTATTATCGTTCTTAGGGAACAATAGTGAACTGATTACCGCTTGGACGTTTAGATTGAAGCAGAAGTCAGTAACGTGGTGACAGTGCAACTTATTATAAATGAAAAGCAATGCAGTTGTCATGGTTATTTTAATGTGCCACCGATGGCTCCCCGTTTTGAAAGTCAGATGCATAGGAGAGGGAATCTGGAAGATTAAGAATACTAAAAATAAATGCACTAATTCAGCATATTTTAAAAAATGTATAAATAAAAAAACAAGTGGTCAGTGGTGGCTTAATGGTTAGGGAAGTGCACTTGTAATTGAAAGATAAGCACCAGTAAGGCACCACTGAGGTACCCTGAGCAAGGTACCGCCCCCAAGCACTGCTCTCCAGGTGTTGAATTGGCTGCCCCCTGCTATGTCTCATTGTCATATATGGGTTAAATGCAGAGGACACATTTTGCTGTGGTGTGTCAACAATGACCACTGATCACTAAATAAAAAAAAAAATACTAGAATGCAGAATGTACAACTGGTTCATTATTGCTCTTATAAATTGGCCAGTTACACACACCAGCTTATGGTTTGAATCTGTCCTGTCCACCTGCTGCTCCTTGCGAGCTCCTAGCTTGTGAATTATTTGGCTTGTATGCATCAGAGGAATGAGTTGAATTGGAGGTCATTGCATGGTAACTGACGGCCATGTATCCCTGACTAAGGATGGGTATTGTTAGGATTTTATAGATACTGATATCAATACCGATACTGCTTATCGATGGCAGTACTTTTTAATAATTATTGAAAACCCAAGCATTAATTGTGATCTAGTTCGAAGAACAGATGCAACAAGATCAAGATTGGAGGGAGAAGATATCAAGTATTTTGTATAATATACTAGGGTGGCATTATTTTGTTGTAATAATTATTGGGGTATTTATAAAGGAAAAAGGAGTTCAACATAAATTTCTCACAAAACCGTCTAGGAGTGATTTAAACAGCAACGATGAAAATGATTACAATTGTTTCGGGTAACGTATGCAACACTTACACAAAAGTATTGGAGGAAAACTTTAAACTGATTTTTTTTACCTATATTAGATAATCTGTAAAAGTAATAATTAAAATTGCAAAGCTAGCTAAGTTTTTTTCCTATGACAAAGTAAAAATGTTTTAATGAAACAAACTCCTTGCACTATAATGTCCGTACAGCAGGGGAGTCAGAAGCATTTTGAATGTGGGGGGACACACTGGCATAAACCTAATATTTTATGTTAAATGTGGGGGGGTCCAAACGAATAATTATGAAATGTGGGGGGGACACCCTATTCTCAATCTAGCTGACTAGTGATGTGCATAACATGTGATGTATTAATATCGCACACCGTCTAGCCATTTAATATACAGTACTACCCTTTTTTGAATTCAGTACAAAATACCCCACCCTGCGTTGTGATGTTATTCAGCGCCGGTACCAGTTTTTATGCCAGTGAAAAGCCAACCCATTTTTTAAGTACCCAAAGTGCAATACTTGTTGGGGTGGAAAAGCACCATTAGAATGAATTAATGGCAAAAATAGATAGTGGCACCCTTTGTCCAGGAGCTTATTAATAGGATTGGTATTGTGCTATTGCCCAGTCCAGAACCGGTACCTGTTCAGTACCGGTTCTCGATATCCATCCCCAGTCCTAACCAAGTATTAGTTCATAACACCTGTTTTTTTGTGTAAGAGTATTAATTACACCTTTTCCTGAAGCAGGAGCAATGAATAATACTATATACAGTGGGTACGGAAAGTATTCAGACCCCCTTCAATTTTTCACTCTTTGTTATATTGCAGCCATTTGCTAAAATCATTTAAAATATTTTTTTTCCCTCATTAATGTACACACAGCACCCCATATTGACAGACAAAAACAATTGTTTGAAATTGTTGCAGATTTATTAAAAAAGAAAAACTGAAATATCACATGGTCCTAAGTATTCAGACCCTTTGCTGTGACACTCATATATTTAACTCAGGTGCTTTCCATTTCTTCTGATCATTCTTTATTCATTCATTTGAGTCCAGCTGTGTTTGATTATACTGATTGGACTTGATTAGGAAAGCCACACACCCGTCTATATAAGACCTTACAGCTCACAATGCATGTCAGAGCAAATGAGAATCATGAGGTCAAAGGAACTGCCTGAAGAGCTCAGAGACAGAATTGTGGCAAGGCACAGCTCTGGCCAAGGTTACAAAAAAATTTCTGCTGTACTGAAGGTTCCCAAGAGCATAGTGGCCTCCATAATCCTTAAATGGAAGACGTTTGGGACGACCAGAACCCTTCCTAGAGCTGGCCGTCCGGCCAAGCTGAGCTACCGGGGGAGAAGAGCCTTGGTGAGAGAGGTAAAGAAGAACCCAAAGATCACTTTGGCTGAGCTCCAGAGATGCAGTCAGGAGATGGGAGAAAGTTGCAGAAAGTCAACCATCACTGCAGCCCTCCACCAGTCAGGGCTTTATGGCAGAGTGGCCTGTCGGAAGCCTCTCCTCAGTACAAGACACATGACGGCCCGCATGGAGTTTGCTAAAAGACACCTGAAGGACTCTGAGATGGTGAGAAATAAGATTCTCTGGTCTGATGAGACCAAGATAGAACCTTTTGGCCTTAATTCTAAGCGGTATGTGTGGAGACAATCAGGCACTGCACATCACTTGTCCAATACAGTCCCCACAGTGAAGCATGGCAGTGGCAGCATCATGCTGTGGGGGTGTTTCTCAGCTGCAGGGACAGGACGACTGGTTGCAATTGAGGGAAAGATGAATGCGGCCAAGTACAGGGATATCCTGGACAAAAACCTTCTCCAGAGTGCTAAGGACCTCAGACTTGGCCGAAGGTTTACCTTCCAACAAGACAATGACCCTAAGCACACAGCTAAAATAACGAAGGAGTGGCTTCACAACAACTCTGTGACTGTTCTTGAATGGCCCAGCCAGAGCCCTGACTTAAACCCAATTGAGCATCTCTGGAGAGACCTAAAAATGGCTGTCCACCAACGTTTACCATCCAACCTGACAGAACTGGAGAGGATCTGCAAGGAGGAATGGCAGAGGATCCCCAAATCCAGGTGTGAAAAACTTGTTGCATCTTTCCCAAGAAGACTCATGGCTGTATTAGCTCAAAAGGGTGCTTCTACTAAATACTGAGCAAAGGGTCTGAATACTTAGGACCATGTGATATTTCAGTTTTTCTTTTTTAATAAATCTGCAACAATTTAAAAAATTCTTTTTTTTTTGTCTGTCAATATGGGGTGCTGTGTGTACATTAATAAATAAAAAAAAATATTTTAAATGATTTTAGCAAATGGCTGCAATATAACAGAGTGAAAAATTGAAGGGGGTCTGAATACTTTCCGTACCCACTGTATATATATATGTAAACACTGTGATCAAAAATGTCTTTTTTAAGGATTGTTGCTAAGAAAAAGGCAAATCAAATTACAAGTACATTTTTCAACCAAAGTGAGACCACTTCCATCTTCGAAAGGAAATTGAAAAAATAAAAATGTAAATAAAAAGACAAGCATGCAGGAGGAAGAGGGATGGGGAGATAGGTGTGGCTCAAATTAACAAGCTTTGTACTGCTTTTGGTTTTCGAGGGACTTTACTTTTATTGATTCTATTCATTTCAAAGAAAGCAGCCTCCTCTACTGATGGCCATTCATCTTAGCAGCAAGGAACAACAGATCCGTTTTTCATAGTTCAGCAGAATTTTTTAACACGGGCACAGAAAAAATTGAGACCACAGCACAATTTTTGTTTCACTCATTTGTCAATGTATGGGTGTGTGTCTGTGAAGAATAATAATAATAATAATATACCTTTGAATGTATCTTTTCTTTTCTTAAAACTGAAGTTAGGGATGGTAGTTCTGTTTCTCATTAATGAAGGGCCTCTTCCTTGCTTTACGGGACTTCAGTCCTGCTTCTAGAAGCCTGATATGATCCTGTCCTAGCAGTTCACTTCAAACCTGCACTTAATGTTTCCCATTCCTTTTGAAGGTCACTTGATGTCATCCTACGATTCATGAGAAACTGTCATAAGTTAACAGTCATCTCTGGCATTAGAAAGTCCCTCCTGCCCTTTACCTGGCTGGTTTCTGGTCGTTCCCAGTGTCTCCTGCTTCACCTTGTTCTTATGTACTGCTGTCTTAGAAATTTTTAACCTGGAAGCAACCTGCTGCCTTCTGCCAGGGTTTAAAAATGCATTTTTGTTTAAAAATAGAGCGGTCTCTTAATTTTTCCATGGCTGTAATACAGAATAATTATACTTTATTAAATATTAAACAGCAAATAGTTTTGAGATATTTCTCCGAATGTGTGGATCAAAACAGGAAGCCATCATAGCAGTGGTAGTCAAAACTCGTGTGGAGCCTGAGGCAAGCCAGACTGCCCAGAGGGTGGTGTGCAAAGTCGACACCCCAAAGATATCGCCCTCGCCAACTGCCCATTTTGCCCGTGCCAAGATCTGCCACGGCCCTTGCCACCATGTGTTCCCAAAAAGGGAAAATAAAAACGTTAGTCTGGGGGGAAATGCCTGTTTACTTGGCAACCAGCCACTACAGTATAATGATTACCACAAAATAACCCTGAAATGTTACCACCCCTATTTAAATAAAACAAAACTCACATTTCAAAGATATGTAGTGGAGCTTGAGTAAGGATGCACTAACGCAAAAAAAAAAAAAACATTTAAAATTCCCAGTTTTGGGAAACACAAACATTACCACCCACATGAGTGTTCCACGGATTGAAGAAATTTACCCACGTTCAAAGACATCCCCATATCCTTTATACCACCCTGGAGAAACCAAGCTGAGGCAGGACATGTACTGAGTAAATTGGTAATTATTTATGCCTTATCACTTATGCCTCACCTCAGAACAGATACCTTTCCTGTCCTTTGACATGCAGCAAATGAAATAACATGCAAATGTTATTTTAACATTTGGCAATACATGGGTAATGCAAATTAACACTGCGAGAAGGTGTTTGTGTCAAGAATACAAAATGTCCATATCATGCAAATATCCTCTGGTGTACTTTCATTGGTCTTCCCAAGTGTCACCATTGGAATGGTATTTTTACCCAAGACACCCTGCACAGAATGCCAGCCTATCACTGGCCACACTCATCCATCCACACACAGTCGTGTAATCATACCTTTTTGGGGACCGCTCATTCATTTCTATGGGAAAAATGCTAATGCTATGACAACGTTAACCTCTACCCAGCCCTAGCCATAAGTAACCAAACAAAATATGAGTTTTTGCATTTTTTGTTTTTTCATTGCAGCCACTAATTCTTATAAAATAGGGTTTTCCCATATGGCAAAAAACGGGTATTCATCACGTTGTGGGGACATTTGGTCCCCACAAGGTAAGGTATACCTGTCATTTTCCAACACGGAACCAGATGAGGGGAGTCGTGGATATGCACAAAAGGGATTTATTCGTGGGATAGCACACTTCAGAACACACGAAACGTTAATGACAGAACTAGGGAAACAAATGGAAACGCGGACTAAATACACTGGACTAATGACAACAATCAGAAACAGCAGTTAAACACTGGGAATCCACATGAGGTTAACGAGGGGGGCGTGGCACAGGAGGATCGGCACGATCGGGGTGTGACAATACCTGGACCATACATACACACACACCATTTAGAGATACCAGTTAGGCTAATTTTAATGATTATTCCTTTAATGGATTATCTAATATAGGTTTAAAAATCAGTTCAAAGTTTACCTCCGCTACTTTTGTATAAGCCTTGCATGCGTTCTCCGAGACAATTATAATAATTTTCATTGTTGCTGTTTAAATCACTCCCAGACGGGTTTGTGAAAAATTTAAGTCGAACTCCATTTTGTTTTATAAATACCCAAATAATTATTACAACAAAATAATACAAAATACTTAATTTCTTGTCCCAGTAATCCTGATCTTGTTGTATCTGTTCTTCCAACTAGATCACAGTTAAATCTTTTATTTTTTTACTTCGTTTATCCTTATTCTCTTAACTTTTTTCAAGACAGCGTTTGTATAGTGTTTCAGAGTCAGGCTATTTGCATAACGAGTCGACAAGGATAGTATTTAAAGTCCCAACCCAAAGTACCAAAGTACCAGAAAAGCACCCCAGTTTGTCCCTTTTAGTACAGGAACTTTTTGTAAGCAACCGGTCAATGGAAAAGAGAAAGTACCGAAAGTACCGTACCCTAAGTACCGTACCTGTTGCAGTGGAAAAGCCCCCTAACATGGTGCCGTTTTTAAGTTCTAAACCACCCCATAATGATGACGACAATGCAGGCATCACGCAATCACATTTTAGTTGTGTAGGTGTGTGTTTATATATTGTCCTCTCCAGTCACCATGACAGGTAAGATAAAGCGTTCAAAAGTGTGGGCTCACTTTAGGAAATGTTATACTTATGGAAGTAAATTAATGACTAAAGTGGTTGATGCAAAAAAGCATGTTGAATTACACTAATCGAATTAAAATGCACTGCATTTAATAATGCTTGAATAAAAACGTATTGCATTCAGTAAAGCTTAAATATTTGGGGGCTGTAATTTAATGTCAATGTTCTTTTAAACATTGAATATTTCAGTTGAAAATATTTCAGTTGCAATTTCGGTGGTAAAATAATCAATACAAAAGTATTCAGCTCCACAATTCAATCCCAAAATACACAGTTTATAAAGTTCATTTTTATAATTCAGTAATATGAATTCAGCTCATTCATATTTGCCTCAAAATTAATTTCAAAATCGATAAAATCTTAACGATACCCATCCCAGCTGACAGGCAGCAAACCTGGCCAAAGGGGTATGTGCAGTTTGGGACAACACATTCTGTCTGGGACCATTTTCCATGCTCACCTAGTTAATAATGTTTGATTTTCGTTCACTCTGTCCTGTTGTCATGACAACATGCTGTATCTTTCTGAACCTTCTTTGTATGTGTATGTGTGTGTGTGTGTTAAAGACAGTGAAGACCAACTTATCCAATTGTGTATTGTGGACGGAGTTGCTGTATTTTTAAGGTTACTTCAGCACTAGTGATGTAGTGGTATCATGCAAGATACCCATTCTGGAGGCAGTGAGTGGCTCAGTGGGCTAAGCCTCTGTGCCTGTGATCAGAAGGTTGCTGGTTTGTGCCCGGCCTTGGCATATCTACAGGTCCTTAAGTAAGGCCTTTAACCCCTGGCTCCCTGGGCACAGTAAGCTTGCTCACACCTACAGAGAACAATCTGGGGCAGGTATAAAGAGAGTTTCCCCATTTGGATCAATAAAGTATCAACTATTATAAAAAAGAATTTTATAATAAATATATTATCAAAAAGAAACCTGCACATTTGCAGGATGAGAACCTGGTGAAACCTACAGTATGATTTCGCTGAGAAATTTGTTTAATCAGAGTGGAGGGAAACTTTTCTGTTGATTGCGATAATAGCCTGTAAATACATTTTAGGTAGCTAAAGAGGCTGCAGAGTTTAATCTTATCCTGGCTTTTAACCTTCCTCCTCTCATGTGTAAATAAGGCTTGTTTGATCATAAGTTGGTGTACAGTATATCCTATGCAAATGTTATCATTTCATTGATGGAAATGGATCAAAATAAAACATACATTCTAATGTACATAACTACACTCTGAATCTGCTGACCCAAACGTATACAAATTAAAAAATAATAAATATATTTCAATAACCAGAGCAGAATTGGAACTGAATGCTTATTTGGTTTCTGTATTTATAATCTGTTATTACTTTTATTTTTTCTTCCCAGGAATTCACAATGACTGTGAAAGTATGATCTGGTCATATGATGTTTTTGGTCAGTTTTGTTCCATGGTCGGTTTTGTCCATAGGTATAATTTTCTGTCTTTCCTGAGTAAACATTGTAGGTTTGTAGTAGGTGGGATGGTGAACCATAAAATAGGGATGAGAGGAAGGAGTGGGTATTGAGTGGAAATGGCTTTCCCTTTAACGGCAAAGAGAAACAAAGCCTAAATGACTTTTTCCTTCATTGTAGTAAATGTTTAAGAAATATCTGAATAGGAACATACAAGCTGGCAGCATCTCACCGCACACAAATTTTCAGGAGCTGCAGCGTCTCATGCACTTGTTTGCAGACACACGCTTGTAATTTCAGTCAGGGTTCCCTTTGCCCTTAAGCAAGAAGGTTGCTACCATGACGACTGACGTGATGGAACCCAGAACATGCACAAGCTTCCCAAGTGCCAGGACACACATCAAGTTTTTTTTTAATTTTTGTTAAGCTGCCAGGTGTCCTAAGCTTAAAACCCTGGGCAGTGTGCGAGCTGGAATACCTCTCTATGCAGTGAATGCAGGATCCAGGTGTGCGCCATCTGCAGTGCATTCATATTGGTTTATCAGGCAGATGCTTTTGTCCAAAGTGATGTACAAGACAGATAACACCCTATATGGACATAAGTACTGGGACACACCTCTTAATAACTGAATTCAGGTGTTTCGTTCAGACCCATTGCCACAGGTGTATAAAAGCAGGCACCAAGCCATGCAGTCAGGTTAGCAAACATTTTTGAAAAGAATGGCTTATTCTGAAGACCTCAGTGAAGTGTGGCAGTGTCATAGGATGTCACCTTTGCAATAAGTCAGTTCATGAAATTTTGTCCCTGTTACATATTCCACGGTCAACTGTAGGTGGTATTATTGCAAAGTGGAAGCATTTAGGAACAACAGAAACTCAGCCACAATGTGGCAAACCAAGTCAAGTAACAGCAAGGGGTCATTGAATGCTATGGTGCATAGCACGTAAAAGTCGCCAATGGACTGACTCGATAACTGCAGAGTTCCAGACTTCCTCTGGCATTAACCCCAACACAAAAACTGTGCACTGGGAGCATCATGGAATGGGCTTCAGTGGCCGAGCAGCTGCATGCAAGCCTCACATCATCAAGTGCAATGCCAAGCTTCGGATGGAGTGGTGTAAAGCACGCCATCACTGAACTCTAGAAAAGTGAAAATGTGTTCTGAGGAGTGACAAATCATTCTACTCTGGCAGTCTGATGGACGAGTCTGGGTTTGGCGGTTGCCAGGAGAGCATGACTTGCCTTAACGTTGTGCCATCTGTAAAGTTTGATGAGAGAGGGACAATGATATGGGGTTATCTATCAGGGGTTGGCCTAGGTCTCTTAATTCCACTGAAAGGAACTCTTACTATTTCAGTATAAAGACATTTGTGATAATTCTATGCTTCCAACTTTGTGGGAACAGTTTGGGGAAGGCCCTTTTTCTGTTCCAGCATGACTGTGCCCCATTGCACAAAGCAAGGTCCATAAAGACATTGTTGGGTGAGTTTGGTGTGGAAGAACTGAACTGGCCTGCACAGAGCCCTGATCTCAACCCCATCAAGCACCTTTGGGATGAACTAGAATGGAGATTCTTCTTGTTCAACATCAGTGCCTGACCTCACAAATACTCTTCTGGGTGAATGGGCAAAAAATTCCCACAGACACACTCCAAAATCTTGTAGAAAGCCTTCCTAGAAGAGTGGCAGCTGTTATAACTGCAAAGGGGGGGCAACTCCATATTGATGCCTATAGATTTAGAATGGGATGTCATAAAGTTCCTGTAGGTGTAATGGGCAGGTGTCCCAGTACTTTTGTCTATATAATGCATATCTCAAGCACGCAGTAATCAAGGACCCAAATTAGGTTCAAGTGCTGCTAGCTTCCGTTCAGTGACCAGTAAGCCAAAGATAGTTGTGTATGAATTGATTAACTGCAGAGATCAAGGGAAAAGTAACATTTTAAAAGAGATTTGTTGTTTTACAATTGATAACAAATTCAATTTCTTTTATTTGTCAGCATTTTAATGGCAATTCCAGTATGCACCTTGGTATGTTTTTGTTTTATCATGCTAGATGTTCTTTTCTATATGCAAAATGTTTGAATATACATATTTTCCAATGGTTGTGCTAAACAGTATTTGAACTTTTTAAGGCTACCTGAAATTTCTGCCTGTTTTTATTCTTTTTTTTAATCTAGGCATATGCACCATTATCTGCTCCTAAAATTTTTCAGAAAGGGTGACTTCTATATCTATTTACATGAATAATATCGGGATCAAACTTCCAGCAGTAGTAGTATTGTATGTGACTGGTGTTCCCACTGACCATGTGCTGAAACATCAGCTTCATTCATCCTGACAGGCTGCAAAGGCATGTGGGAAATCGTTGCCTGCTGGCCCTCAGCCAGGGTGGGGGAGGTGGTCACCATCTCCTGTCCCAAATATTTCAGTTACTTCAGCGACCATCACAAAGGTAAATATGCCTTTAATACTAAAACAGTTGTTAAAAGAAGCAAGTGTGACACTGATTCAATATTAGCCATCAGCAGAAACAATTAAATATTTGTATATTATCTAAAAGAAGTTTAAGAATGATGAAATATTATCCATAAGTAAACATGGGACAGTCATTAAATATTTATCTATAAATTACTGTTCTAGAAATTCTTTGAAAATGTTACAAGTTTATCATTGCAAAATATATACATACTGCATATTTAAGGTCTAAGTCCAAAGAAAATTTAGAAGAAAAAATTCACAGATTAATTGATTGTATTTTTCTGTCTTATTTCTTGCATGTCTTCATAACTTTGAATTTATAAATGTGCTGTTAATGAAAATACTTTTGCCTGTTAAACTTGCTTAATTGCCTTGTTACAAGTAATTTGCGTTTACCGGCATGAAGAATAATATGTTCTGGGGTACTCCTAAGTGCCGTGCGTCTTGATGAAGGCATTGCAGAATGTTTTATTTAACATCATTGGGCATCAGTATGAGGTGAGTGGTATTTTTTTCCCCAGAAGTTTCTCCAGAGAATGAGTTTTGTGCTGTGCTGTCTGGAAACTTAACTAATCAGCTTTTTAAAAAGGATTTTGAAATACGGCAGTGCCTTTTGCAGAGTTCAGGGAACTGGAGTGAAATCGGTATGCGTTGTGTATTGGCCTAAAGCTATAAATCACGTGTGGATTGGCCTCTCCTGCTCACCCTCCCTACATATGTTACCATATTTTGAACTTTTTACCTCAGAACTGTTTAGGACCAGTGTGTGAACACTATTCATGACTGTAAAATAACGACAAGAGGGTTCCCATAGTATGACTGTTCCATTAAAACGGGGATGTTTTCAAACAGACAAATATTTATTTTCCTATTTGAATATCTTGTATGTAGAGCAGCTGAACATTGGCAAACGGGTTTTTTTGGCCATGACAATGGAGAGTGCTAGAGAAGGTACAATTTAACATATCACTTTGAATTCATTTTGTTCAGAGGGACTGCCACTGGTGTGAGGCTCCAATTCTACCCAATATGCCATTGTACCCCTCAGTACTGCCCACCCCAGCAGCTACAGCAGCATTGTGTTAATTTTGCTAAGTTTTCAGGACACTGACACTTTTTTTGTAGATGGCAGCCAGCACAGGACTCCCAAATCTCCCACTTTACCAAAATCAAACAGGTATGTCTTATTTTGCGAGGAGCCTTTGGGAATCTGCCAGAGAAGAGGTAACGTTCAGCAGCCTGCAAAGGCTACCGGGGGGGGGGGGGGGGGTAGTGGGGATGATGGATTATAGCGACTGAGCAGTTCAGCAAATGGCAGCAGAAACTCCTCTGTCAGCTTTTTGGCTGGTCAGGTATAGGAATCAAACCTTGTTCATTTCCCCAGGAGTAAATAGTGACTTGCTCTAGCCCTTAGCCATGTGGCTCAGCATGTTATGGTGCTGCGCCTATGATTGGAACGTCGTCTGTTACTCCAGGGACTGGCTGATTCTGCTCCCTAAAAAGAAGGACCTACTTTGGATAAAACATCTGCTAAATAAATAAAAATGTAAAATCCAACACTGAACTTGATAGGGTAGCCCTTTCAAACACCATAATTTTTCTGGTGGTCTTGCTGAAAGGCAGTGTTATTGCAATGGAAATTTGTCAACTTTCAAACCACCCCAGTTTAATCAGGAAACCCTTATGATGAACATGTCTGACTCGGACCAAAATATTTGGTCTTGCTCTCTGTTTCAGCCAGGAGGCCCTCTTTGTAGCTGTCGTTTATTCATTGGATGTTTAGGTATGAAACCGACCGTGCTCTTCTGGGGAAACCACCGTACAGCGAATTTACACCCCTGGTGATATGAACCAGCTGCTGAATCCCAGGAAATTGCACTGCGTTCCGAGTCTGGATGGATATGCAGAGGCAGCTAGCTGTGTCCATTTCTGGGGAGAGGAGGATAAGACGAGACAACCCAGTCAGGAACTTTATGCCATTTGTGGAACAAAACTCAAACAAAAACAATGGTGACTTGCCCTTTAAATCAGCAGACCATGGAAAGATGTCAAAACAGGCGCTGAAATGCCCTGGTAACACAAACTAACAGTCGCCTGTGGTAGGTACTTTTCATATAGCTGGAAGCAGCTTCGTTACCTCATCTTCCATCTGATTTTTCTCTGTGCTTAGTCTGTGATGAAAAACTCAAAAGGAATTTGTCAGCGAATCCGTCTAAATTTGGCCACTTGCCATATTGGCTCTCATGCTACAAACTACTGACAAAACGCAACCACGTGCTGCTGAGAAAAAGCATGAAACAGAAGAGAAGATGGATAAGCTGAAAGTAGGAAGGTTTGACATGACTCGTGGACAAAAGATTTTTTCTTTATATTGTCATCACTACATCCCAGGTAAAACTGAATTCTTAAGAAATGGGAACCAAAAACCTAACAACCAACGTCATCAATTGCCACCAACAGTACATGGCTGCAGAACCGGACAAAACAGGCCCTGTAACATAGTGTTGTGATGAAGGTTTTTACATCACGCAGCTGGCCTGGCCAAAGAATTCAATTATTTTTTTAGTATTTTAGTATTAGCATGAAGGACAGCTAGTTCTATGACTATGTTTGTCTGTCTGCCTTTGAAAAGCTCAAATACAACCTTTAAAAAAGATTTGGATATACTTCCAACTGTTTTCAGTTTGCATGAAAGTATTTGAAGGTATTTTTTTCTTAATTGTTCACCACTGCGTTCTAAATGATGCTGCAAACATTACCTGGGCACAGCTTCATAATCCTTGTTTTAACTAATACAATCCAAGCAAGCAATTCAAATAATAATTAAAAAAATAGAAACCTACTTCCTGTATCTGGTTGTGCACCGGTGTAGAAAATTGAATGGATATCAATGACTGAAACATTTTTGTCTAATATTACTGATGCCCAGTGCTGGTCTAAGCCCAGGAGGTGCCCAAGGGAAATGTCGGCTTGGCCGGTGATGCTGCACAGAATCCCAGGATTGACAGCTAAAATCAAAAGATTTAGTTAGCAGCTCACGGGGAAGCTGATGGAGAGCAATGGCAGGGAAATTATTACTTGGTTCATTTCGTTTAAAATTGCATCCAGAGGGAAGTATAAATATGATTTAAAAAAATATTGTGAAATTGCAATATTAGTTTTGTTTTATTGAAGGTTAATATCTTAAAATGAAGATTTCCAGTTAAGTGCACTTTCAGTGGTTGTCAGGCTTCTGATTTTAGAGCCACTTGCTAAATAGGCTTTAGATTTACAGTGTGGATGTCAGGATCCTCCAAATTCCATTACATAAAGCTAATGTCCACTTTCATTTTGGGGGGGGGGGTGACAGGGCTATCTAGGAAGTAGGATAAAATGGTTGCAAATAATATAATACATTTTTTAAAAAGAGATAAATTGGATGTGAATGTACAGAGAAATGCAATGCAGAAACACACACACACACACACAGAGGTTTGTAATTATATCTTTGTGGGGACTCTCCATTTATTTCTATGGGGAAAACACTAATCCCCTCATAACGACCTTAACCCCTACCCAGCCCAAACCTTGACCATAAGTAGCCAAACAAAATTTGAGACTTGGCATTTTTGATTGCATTCACAGATCTTTGTGGGGATCTGAAAATAACAGGTTTTTATCACATTGTGGAGGGACATTTGGTCCCCCACAATGTAATAAACCTAATACACACACACACACACACACACACACACAACCCATTTATAACATTAATAATGTTCTGTAGTGGTTGCAATACATGGTATTTGGTATTTTTCAAATTTACAATCATGAGAATGGCCGCAAAAACAAATCAGGCATTTTTTTTTGTCTTTTTAAAGAGGTCAGATCATATGGCATCAACGTACCAGCAGTCAAAACGGTGATTTATTTTTTTCGTTCATTAAACTATGGCCACCTGTCCGATGGACAACTTTTATTGTCACATGCCCTGCCCATCAGGCACTTGCAGTACTGATTACCGATAGCTGTTAATCTTTGAACTCTGCAAATCTGGTTAAAACTGATATCAGTGAAATTACTTCTTGAGATCTCGTGAATGTGTGTGGCAGCCACATCACATAACATGGGCAGTGAGATATCGGAAAAGTGGTGCTTTGATGGGAGACTGTAACAAGGTTCTAAGTGGTGAAAGAGCCAACAAAATCTGTCATCCTCCAGTATGGACCATGGCTGATCATCCAATGCAGTCATCTCTGTTATTTTACTAGTTATGGTGCTGCTAACTTTGAAAAATGACTGTGGCATAGAATGAGTGTGGCATGGAATGGATCACTGAATAGTGGCAACCTGGTAATAATTCCCTTTGAATAATAGTGTCACTTGTAGAGCTAGCAATAAAGTACAAACATACTGTAGGTCTATCCATCTTCTAAGACTGTCTCTCCAGTACAGGGTGGTGGTGGGCCTGTAGCATGGAGGAAGCACAGAGGGGCAAGGAGATATCATGCCAGGAGTGGCATGGTTGGTAGGACCTTGGCCTTACAACCTCAGAATTAGGGGATGGAATCCCAACTCCACTGTATGCTTATGTGTGTTTGTTTGCATGCTCACTCTCTGTTGCACAGTTTCTTTCAGGTATCCTGATTTTCTTCTTCAGTAAAAAGACTAGTTCATGTCTCTAAAATTGCTCCTAAAGTATTACTGAATCCCATCCTGGCCAGGTTGTGGACAGGGACAGCCCCTTACGTTTCATGTATTCCAATACTATTTTATGTCCTTCATAAGTTGCAAAATAAAACAACTGTCCTGATATAGCAAAAGCACCCACATTTTACAAATGGCTGTTTTCTCAATATCCACAACGGTAGATTAAATAAATTGACCAGTGGCTGGGCTACTTACGTATGGTATGAATAGTACAATTCAATGATGGTTCAACTATTTAGCTTAAACACAGCAATTCCACAGATAATCATATATTATTTATTTTAAATATGCAGATACTATGTTGGTGTATTCCCAGGGGTCTTGGGAGTTACCTGTGAGTGAGAGTCGGGTATTTAGAGATCAGGTAATCATCCTTCAGTAGTGCAGTGGTGACACTGGAAATTTTTGATTGGGATTGCTAAGGTGGAACTTGAGTACGACTTGCAGCCATGGTATTTAGGCTCTGAGTAATAGGGAAAGGTCCATAAATCAAAACCGTATACTCAATTCAGTATTTTGGTTGCCTCAATGTGTGTGTGGGGTGTTGAAGGAGGAGTTGCACTCACTGCTGCCTAGTTCAGGATTACGATATCAGTAGGCTGGTCGTGGCTGCTGGGGAAGACAGTGCTGGGCCCTGTTCCTAAGCTGCTGTTCCACTGACTTCCAGAAGTACCTGATCATTATCATCAGGGTTGGAGGAAACAGTAAGGGCTGTACTCTCTCTCAAACGTTCACACACAGAGTAGGTCAGAGTGCTAAAAAGGAAAGAACTGTACCTGAATTGCTGTGGTTAACTGAGACGCCCTGGTTCTCTCTAGACTGCCAGTGGGACAGGGAAATGCCCTCTTCAAGGCTGGCCTCACTCAGGTGGGGTTGAGCCTGCGAGGGGGCAGAGTCGGAGGGGTCCGAGGGCTGCGGGGCTGCATGCATGCAGGCGTGGGCCTCGGGGGCAGCGTGGACCAGCAGTAGCAGCCAGGCCTGCACCGCCAACACCACTGCCTGCTCCCTATCTTCCCAGGCGGAGGACAAGCCAAGCGCCATATTGCCATAAAGGTAGAATGTGAGCCAGGTGGCCCACAACAGGCAGGAGCTGAGGCAGGTGGCGAGCAGCCAAGCAGCGTTGCATCGCCACTGCGGCTGCACCCCAGACAGGCTGCAGGCTGCACCAGCCAGTGCCACTAGCAGCAGGAGCAGCACGTAGGTGCAGATCAACCCCAAGTCCAGTGAATTGTACTTGCAAGCCGCAAGGTCCTCAGGCATCACATTCAGCAGCAGCCATGCAGGAGCCACCAGAGCCAAAAGGGCCGCCAACCCTGCCAGGGCCCTGCCACTGGGGCTAAGGGCACCCTGCACCAACCGCTGCAGTCGCACACCCTGCGACACCAGGCATCCGAAGCACATGGCGAGCAGCGTGCCCCAGGTGGTGCGGCGCGCAATACAAAGACGCTTTTCACGCTTGATGAGGTAAGCAAAGCTGAGGCCACAGAGCCCGAGGATGCCGGCGAGGAGCAGAAGCAGTGGCGCCACCCCGCTGCGCCGGTCGGGCGCTGTGATGCGGCGCAGACAGAACAGCAGCACGAGGGCCAGGATCATCGATGCCAGGGCTGCCCCACTCGCCACCGTCATCACTGCCACGTCCCACACCACATCCAGGTCACAAAAGGCCACGTAGGGCCTCTTCAAGAAGGTGCCGCAGTCACGAGGAGGAGCTTCATCCACAGCGAAGCCGCTGCCCACCAGAGAGAGGATGAGGAAACCACAAAGGACTGCAATCACTAACACAGAGAAAGAGAGAACAGGATAATTTTATGGGTGGCTAAGGCATTAATTCATTAAAAACAGTGTGTAGGACCCATTACAGGCCACAAACTGCCTGTCCAGACATGCAAGTAACAGACTCCAAGTGTATGAGACTGTGTTTATTTTTCAGGATAAACTCAGCACAGTTAATTTGAAGGAGCTGCTTTGGACAAAATGTAAAATGTTGAGGGCTAAAGGACTCCTTCCACAAGCACTGTATGTTGTAAATAAATGATGAAAACAAAGGCATGATATGGCAGTAACAACCACAGATTTGCAAGTGAAAACTAACGACTAAAAGCTGTGAGACCACTGTAAGGATTAGGAGAATTCAATTTCTGATTTTGCAGAAGTTAGAATTAGTTTAAAAAGTGCTGTTTAATAAGCTGTATCTAGATGAGAGGAGTCAAGGTACCAGCCAGCCACTGTTTTTGTGTCTGTGTGTAAGCATTATAAAATCTGACCTGCCAATAAATAGGTCTAAGTACGCAAGCACGTCAGTATTGTAGACGGGGGTGGGGAATGACGAGTTTAACCGTCGGCTGTTTGGCGGGTTATGGGTATCTTGTTTTCTTTTTCGAAGAAAAATAACCTAAATGGCCCGCATGATCTGAAGACCTCGTAGCCGGTTATTTGAGCTTAAGCTCTCTGGTCTAAACGAAGTACAGACGCGGCATTACCTCGATCGTCCGTATCAGTCGTTTTCACCACGTGCCTGTGCTCCTATTCAGTTAGACTTTGAAAAACTCCGATATAACCTTTGGATAAAACCCGAATATAATTTCGACTATAAATAATAACGTCTTTTCGGTTTGCATTAAAGTATTTTAAAATGTTTTTTTTTTCTCGTAATAGTGTATTTCTTGTGATGCTCCAAAAGTTACCCCCCCACCCCCTTTCCGGTTTCACGGTCCATATCGTAACGAATACTATCCAAGCAAACAAATTAAAAACAAAATACTATCGAAACCTACTTGTTGTAGTTAAGGGTGCACCGATGTGAAAAAGTTGGCGAATACTGTTGACTGAAATACTTTTTGTCTAATATTACCGACGTCCCGTGCTGGTCTAAGCTCAGGTGGCGCCCAGGCGAACGTCGGCTAAGCCGGTGATGCTGCGCTGAATCCCGGGTTTGGGAGCTAAAATCAAAAGATTCACTTAGCATCTCACGGGGAAGCTGATAGGAAACATTCTTATTTTAATTTCGCCTTAAAATTGCCAGATGGAGACAGAAATAAGATGAGTATATCGCGCTTTGAAATATAGACTTAGGCCGTATGCAAATACCTTAATATGATTATCTTTACGGTTATTAAGTGCACTTTTAGTGATTGTCAGGCTTCTGTTTTAGAGCCATTCGCCAAATAGGCTTTAAATTCACAGGGTTCCCCAAATTACATTAGGCAAAACAAGCGGGGCTGGGGGGTCGGGGGGTATGTAGGAAATAGGTTAAAATGGTTATTAAAATAATGTAACGTAATATATTCAAAATTACCACTGACATTTCAGTCTATCAGTTGTTTTGGGAATTTTCTCATGAAAAGAAAACCCCCTATGAACCCATATGAATGAAAAATATGTTGATATGGTGGGAAAATCTGTGCCCATTTAACGTTAAATTAAACGTATGTCAACAATTAACTTATTCTTATTGTGATCTCACTGCTTTTAGTTATTAGTTTTAGCTTGTAAATGTGATAATAATCTGATAATGTTTAGGCAGGCAGCGCTGTTTACAAAAAATTACTGCTTAATAAGCTGCATCTAAACCAGGGGTGTCAAGGTATCAGCTTGCAATGTGTTTTTAAATCATTATTAAATTTGACCTGCTGGTTCCTAAATAAACAGGCCTAAGTAAATAAGCAGGTAAGTATAGTGTCTCCCCTCCCTGGTCTGCAAGTTTTACCTTTGGCTGTTTGCAGGTTTGTGCGTATCTTGTTTTTTTCTATTTTGTCTAAAAATTTAAGTGGCCCGCATGAACTATTGGACCAGGGCATTGGACATTCAGGAGGGGCTCCAAGCAGAGCCGCAGTTCCCTGGGGAGGTGTTTTGGGCGTGTCCAACCCGGGAGGAGGCCCCGGGCAGACGCAGGACATGCTGTATCTCTCGGCTGGCCTAGGAACGCCTTGGTATTCCCCCTGAGGAGCTGGAGGAGGTGGCTGGTGAGAGGGAGGTCTGGGCATCCCTGCCTAGATTGCTGCCCCCGTGACGCAACCGTGGATATGCGAAAGAGAATGAAATGGAAGGAATAATTATATTAAAAACAATAGGGTTTCAGCACCACGTGCTTGGACCCCTAATAACTGTCAGGATCAGTGCTCGTATGGCCCTGTCCCTTGTGTCTTCTGCCTGTTTGGCCAGCAGTTCTTCCTGACCATCCCGTCTAGTTTTACCCTAACATGTTTCCTCACTCACCAGGCTGCTCTGTGGCTTAATGGGCTAAGTGGTTGGCCATCATCCAGCTTTCCTGTTTTGTTGTGGGTTCGAGGATGGCCAGTGGCCAGTCTCAACAAGTTGTGTTTTAACATTTATTTTGTGTTTTCTTAGGTTATCATAGCACCCTGTTCTATGTGTGTAGTGTGTTTTCCTAATTTTAGTTTTCCTTGGTCTTTGGACCTCTCTGTACCTTATGATTGATTGTGCCACCTATTTCTTGTTGATTCAAGTCCTTAGTAATCGGTTACGGTTCTCACCTTGTCTGTCACCTAGTCCTCTTATCAGTGTATGTGCCTGCCTTTGATCTGTTCCAACAGTTGGTCATTATGTTGGCACAGGGTGTTAGTTCCTGTGTTACTTAGTGTTCTGCTTCTTGCTCGGTCCCCACATTTCTTAGTTGTAGTGTTAGTGTTAGTTTTTTTTGTCGTTTATTTTAGTTGGTTTTTGTTTTACCCATTTTGTTTTTGTCCCTTTGCAGTCCCCATATTTTCTGGTTCTCCCTTTGTGTTCTATTGAGTTAATAAAACTATGTGTATCGCCTGTCTGATCCCCATGCTCCGCTGTAACTACAATAACATTATTATTATTTTTGTTTTTGTTTGTTTGTTTGTTTGTTTGTTTATTATTTCCTCCTGCAGTAAAAAGCCTAATTGGTGTTTCTAAATTTGCCCCAAAAGTATTCTTGAGAATACAAGTTTGCATCCCATTGTATTCCAGCCTAGTGTCCTCTGCTGGGATAAATTCCAGGTCTCTGTGACCCTGACCAGCATAAGCAGTTAGAAGATGGATGGATTACTGTTTGCCCACTCAGTAGCCAGTTTATTCAGCACAACTAACTCCTACTGTATCGGACCCAGATGTGTTTTAGAAGACTTTCCTCGCCATTTTTCTTTAACTATTGGCCGTGCTGTTAGCTTTAACAGGTCTAGTCTTTCTGCTTTGATTTCTCTCATTAAGCTGTTTTTACCCACATGACCATGACTCTTCTTTGTTCAACACCCTTTTTGTAGAAGCAGTTCATCTTTATCGACAATGAAAGTGATGGGCAGGACACAGAATAAATTACAGAAATGATAAATGTACTATCTAAAAATGCAAAAGAAAAATAAGATCAGAAAAAATGGGTGGGTTGTGAAATGTGAAATATGGATGTGGGGGAGTGATTATGGTTTGCACAAAGGAATAAATGAGTAAACATTGTTTGAGCCAAGCTTGGCTGGAATGGAAGAGGATGTCCATGGGCACTGTGGCTTTAAAGGCCTGTTTACAGTAGCTGCAGAAGCTGGCAGGCATGGTGACCGCTGATGGTCCACTGAGTTGAACAAAAAAGACAAGTTCAGACTTGCGTGCAATCTTGGGGCAATGGGAACTGTTCACGGGTAATTAATTCGTTAATTTCAAAGCTGTGCGTGTGGCCGGGGGGGCTGCAATATGTGTGAGTGTGTGACAGAAGGTTCCAGAATTGTTGAACGCCAAAAAACGAACAAAAAAAGGTTCATTTTATTTTTCCATTGTTTCTCAAATGGTCTGAGCTGGTTTGTTACCAGAGCAGTCCGACAACCTAAGGACATTCAAAAGCAGAATTTTAGGAAGAAAGCCTTCATCTAGGCATTCCCAGTTTCTTAAAGTGCTTGTGGGGTAGTTGGCTGTGGCAAATGCAACAGGTGGGAAAACCAAATGAGCCGGCATAACAAATGATAAATAAGCTTTCAATGTTCCAGTCCTCAGCCACAAACAGACCAGGGAGGAACTGGATCATCATCATGCAGCTTGTTGACCATACAGTATGTACACTTTGCAACCTCTTAAATCACCTGTTAAGACAGCAGAAGATGGTATCTCACTGAAAGTCAATCAGACTGAGTCTGTTTTTCTTATCTGAGAGTACTAGCAAGGAGACACGCACAGATCATTAGTGTTGGAATTGGATATCTGAAGGTCAGTAGTTCAGTGTCTGAAAACAGAAGGGAGGGAGCTGGTTCTCTACATTTCTCAAAGTTGTTCGTTCAAATCTGTTCTGTGTAGGGTTGCAAAATTCCCGGAATTTTCAAAGATGGAAACTTTCCATGGGAATTAACGGGAATTAATGGGAATAAACGGGAATTAACGGGAATTTATGGGAATAAACTGGGAATTTTCAAAATTGAAGGTTGGCTCTTCTTAGGGAACTTAAATATAGTTGAGCAAAGTATATTTTAGCATAATATTGACAAAAACAAACAAATGCAATTCAAATACACTTGAATATCCATGCCATTCCTTAATCACATGTACAGAGCACATGCTTGCTGCATGGCTATTGAGACCACCTACTGGCACTGTGCATGCCTCCATCACATGTACACATGGACCACACTTTTGAGCCTGAAGGACAAAGAGTATTGAAGGCACACATTTGAGCCTGTGGACTTAACAAGTGAGGTAAGTTTTGATGATATTATGGGAAAATATATTCATTAAATGTTTAAATTGTGAATATCACATAAAATGTATTAATCTGGTAGATAGCAATCTGATAAGATGCTAAATAAAATGCTAGCATCTGTTAGATGCTAAATAAGCCATAGCTAGTATAACATAAAGAAGATGCTAGCTTCCTCATTTGGCTGTTTTGTTTTGAAGATCATTCCAGGGGCTCGTTCTTCGTACGTCGCTAACTCAGTTAACCTTTTGAATGGGACTTTGTGGAGATTTTTGGACAGGGGGCATTTTTGAATGAGCGGGGTTAGGGGATGGTAATATTGAACTCAACATTTCTGTTTTTATTCATCCATGAAACAAGTTATTGAAACGTGTTCTATTCTACTGTACTTACAAATAAATCTGTTGAAAACATTTTGCATGGAGGTTTTCTTATGATTTCTGTTTATATTTATGCTTGGAAATAATATATTCCCAGTTAGTTCTCCTAAATTCCCATTAATTTCCATAATTCCCATTATTTCCATGGAAAGTTTCCAATATGGAATATTTCCAAAATTCCCAAGCTTAACTTACCATGGAAATTTACCGGAAACTTTCCGGAAATTTACCGGAAATTTTCCGCCCCTTTGCAACCCTAGTTCTGTGTAGGAATCTCATTACAATTATTCTCACTGGACAGAGGAAAATAAACCCTAATAGGTTCATTTTGATCTTAACGGCTGCTCTTTGTTTGGTTTCCTGAATTTGCTTCTAGTAATTTCTCTGAAGATTTGTTAGTGTCATGCCCCGCTCGTCCTTTCCTCCCGTGTGCCACGCCCCCTCATCTATCCCATATGGAATCCCCATGTTTACCAGCTGTTTTCTGTTGATGTCATTACTCTTACGTATTTAACTCTGCATTAAGTTTGTTTCCCCAGTCCGGTCATTGTAATGTGGTTTCGCGTTTGTTGCCTATTCCTTGTTGATCCATACCGATTAAACCCCGTATTCCCCGATTCTCTGTCTCCCTGCTCCTGCTTCCCCGGTCCATGCGTGACAGTTAGACTGGTAAAGCTAATATAGTATAGCTGTGGCAGGCCTTGTGTCAGGTGATAGCTTAGAAAGAAGCAGGAATTCAGTTTGTGTCAAATGCCACAGATTATGTAATCACCATAGGATGATGCCCTTTTCTGTCTCTGATAGACTCTAAGTCAAGCCGTGAACCTGGACTGGATGGATGTATGGATGAAACAACTGTGTTTTACTCTGTTGATTACAAATAAACCGAACTGCAATTAGGCTATAGCCTCCATGGTGGACTCAGCAATGTAGTGAAACCTAGACTGATCTTCCATATCATTAAACCTGCCTAATATTGTGTAGATCCTCCTCATGCTGCCAAAAACAGCTCTGATCTGTTGAGGCATGGACTCCACAAGACCTCAAACGGTGTCCTGTTGTATGTGGCATCAAGACATTAGCAGCAGATCCTTTAAGACTTGTAAGTTGCAAGGTGAGGCTTCCAGGGGTGGGACTTGTATGTACAGCACATCCCACAGATACTTGATCAGTTTTTGGAGGCCAAATCAACAATTTCTGAACATTTTTTTCCAGTGTGGCAGGGCACATTATCCTGCTGAAAGAGGCCACTGCCATTGGGGAATACTGTACCTGTTGCCATGAAGAGGTGTACAACAATGTTTAAGTAGGTGGTGTGTGTCAAAGTAACATCCATATGTATGCCAGGACCCAAGGTTTCCCAGCAGAACAGCCCAGAGCATCACACCAGGCCACCTTCTATTGCTCCATGGTCCAGTTCTAATACTCGTGCCCAGTGTAGGCACATTTGGTGGTGGACAGAGGTCAGTATGGATACTCTATTTGTCTGTGGCTACACAGCCCTGCGCGCAGCTGCAACCTATCATAGCCAGCATGAACTTTTTCAGCAATTTATGCCACCGTAGCTCTTTTGTGGGAGCGGACCAGACAGATTAGCCGTTGCTCCTCATGCACATTAGTGAGTGTTAGGTGCCCATGACCCCACTGTCAGTCCACCGGTTGCCCTTCCTTGGACCTCTTTTTGTAGGTACTGACCACTGCATACCGGAAACACCATAAGATCTGCCGTTTTGGAGCTGCTCTGACCCAGTTGTCCAGCTGTCGTAATTTGGCCCTTGTCAAAGTCGTTCAGATCTTTATGCTTGCCAATTTTTCTTGCTTCCAACTCAACAACTTCAACAACTGACTGTACACTTACCTAATATATAATGGTACCCTTGACAGGTGCCATTATAACAAGATAATCAATGTTATTCAATTCACCTATCAGCGGTTTTAACATTATGACTGATCTATGCATCTCTGGGCAAAAAGAAATTAATCTTGAAATACATACATACTGGACAAAACTCATATACTTACTCACACATAAAATGGGTCATTTAAAGATGTCATTTAGCCTCTGCATGGCTTTGGACTATGGAGGAGATTGTAGCTGTGGCACAAGAATTTCGCTGTGCTCTTTGGAACACAGGCAACTTTAATTCTTGAAACTGAGTACCTGGAGGAGCTCCAGGCTCACGGAACACAGTCGTCGATGGTTGGTTGTGGGAGATGGATGGAAAGGGAATGATCATTGTACTGTAGGAGGAAGGTGGAGTATTGGAACCCATGTAGCTCCTGGAAGAACATGCAAACTCCACACATACAAAGGTGGGCTGGGAATCCAACCGCTAACTTGTCTTTTATTGTTTTTATTAATTTTTTCCCTTTTAGGTAATCTCTCAAAGGTTTGCAGAGCTGAAGGCTGGACAGAAATGGACCCCATCACCATAGTCCGGAACTGTGGTTACAATAGTAGCAGTGATGATGTAAGTATGCCAGTCGGTATGTACCATATGGTATGGTCTCAAGGTATGGACATAACTTCACATTTGTGTTTTCTTCCATTTTATCTGATGCCAACACTTAACATTTAACACTCAACATATATATTAACATTTAATACATGAAGTACATGGAACTGAGATTATATGGCATGATATCATTTTTTCTGGTCTGATCCCCATACTGATATTAAACATTTTAGTATCTGCCAATACAGATACCAATCCAATATTATCAACTATCAAATATTAAGCATTAAATGAAGTATTTGTATCAATACATTTCAGTTAACATGACAAACTATCTTCATTTAGCATTTTAATGGAAATAAGTATGGTAAGTATAGAAAAATATAATGGTCACATTGCTCAAACGAAAGCTATGCTACTACGCTATGGGACAAAATACATGGCCAACCTGTTTTACACGAGTCTGCTATTTTGTTTTATTTAGTAACAATTTTCACAAATATGAACAGAAATATTTCTTAAAGTGCAAATTGTGCAATCTGTTGCCAAATTAAAGAAATCAATCATAAAAATATATCTGTATACCCCAACTACTCATTTCTAGTCAGAAGTCTCCAGTACACAATATACAATGGAACACAGGTGAAACTTCGAAGTCGTGAATCTTTAGAAAGAAAACACATGTGAAGACATCTATTTTGTATAAATGTTACGGTGTTCGGTTACGGACGGGCTTGATGAAGGATGGTTCACAAGGATGGGACTTTATTAAACTAAAAAAACACAAAAAAACAAAAACAAAGCAGGCAAAAGATAAAAACTAAGAAAGGGGGCAATACAGGAACAGCCTCACTAGAACAGATGCAAACACAGGGCAACAACAGCTACAAAAACACAACGACCAACTAAGGAACAAGGGCAAGGGCAGGCACATAAATACACAGATAACAAGTGTAAAACAAGGGACAGATGTGGGCCAGTTACAAGCAAATTCTAGGACTGGGAACAACAAGACACAGGCAAGGGTCATAATCATGGACACAAACACTAGGAAAGGGTTGACCAACGACACCAACTGGCCAGGCAGGGGCTAATCCTGACAGTGTTCAGGAATCAGGACTAGCCTTACATACATTGCACTCTGCAGTTATGCTTTTTTTTTCTTCAGCTTACAGTACAGTAAGCCCTTCACATTCACAAGGACAAGGGGTGGAAACTCCCCGCATAGCCGTCTGCTTACCTGGGATGGATTTCCCTAAAGCAGGGTTATTCAACTCACGGTCCTTGAGGTCCGAGCACTGCTGGTTTTCCAGCCTTCCTTTACCTGTCAGTCAGGTGTGAAGCCTCTGACCAATCAGAATCAGTAATTATTAAACAACTACCTGGGAGAACTGAAAACATGGCCTGGATTTGGAATCGAGGTCCAGAGTTGAAGAACCCTGCCCTAAAGCTTTGTAATGCTAGGTAGTTCATTTATCTAGCACTTATGATCAATTGTTAATTAACAAGTGTTTCTCGAATCGCTTCATAAGTAAAGTAGTTTGTAATCTTGCTCAGAAATTTGCAAGCGCTCAGACCCACTCATGATTTTCTATATCCTTCTTTATTTGAACTTTTGCCTGCTGTGCTGTCACAGAGACACAGAGATCACCCAAAAATAGATCATAAAAACACATTGGAACTCTATTTTGGACATCGTAATGATGAAATAATAATAAGGGATCAATGTTGCCATATAAAAGCCTATAATGTAGGCTGTAAATTAGTGCAAAGGAGCTCACTGTTTTAAAATTCCATCAACCCCACAAAAATTTACGCCAGTAAAAAGGCCCCATCACATATGCCACCCTGTTTGAACATCTGTCAGTGTTATTCAAAATGAAAAAATGCCACATTTGAAATGTCACCTATAGAATAAATAATTTAACTCTCATTTTGTGTACCTTGGTGGAAGGGCACTTCAGCCGTACAAGTAACCCTATCACAACCCTATCCATCTGACAACTCATGGGCACAAAAAAAGCTACTGCAGAATCCTCACAAATGCAAACACACATACAGTTGAATATTCAAAACTAATAAATATTTGAATATACATCTGCCATTTAGAAAGTAAATCTGTTATATAATTATTAATTTTTTGCTAGATTAAATTACATTCCTGTGTTGTGAGACTGCATTGAGTTTCTTTGAAATTAAATTAATTAAAATATTCTTCCTCTTATTCAAATTCAATTCGACAATCTTACAGGGTGTGGCCAATTCAAATACCAGTTCACGAATTGAATACCTTAATACCTTCTACTTAACTTTGGGAAAGACTACTTGGGGCATCATTTTATGGTACCTAATGATGCACATTATAACCCAAGTGAGAAGGCAGTTTTCTCCATTAAATTCTTCCTAATGAATGCTCTGATCCACATGTCACATAGAGCTGCCCATTAAAATGGCATAATAGGGAAGTCCAGAGGTTTTTGGGGGGGTGGGTCATGAGCAGAGAATCATGAAGAACCATCTCTGTCAAAAGAGTGAACGAGCTGTCATGTGGTCACCCATTTAAATTTGGCTTGTTCCTACATTATTGCACCAAATTAAATATGCATGGATGGGTGTTGAAAAAGTCTCAGCAGAAACATGAAGAAATGTGGACAATGGGCCTGTCGGGAAGTTAAACTATAAACTGTTTGAATTCAACACCAGAATGACAACCAGAGAGCCAATTTACATAAGAAAAGAACTTCACATTATGCTGTTCTGATTGCTTGTTTTAATTTGCTTGAATTATGGTTTGGTGCCGTGGCTCAGTGTGTACTGTTGCCTCCACCTACACGGTTTGGAGCTCTGCTCAGTGTTTGTGAAGTTATGGGTTTTTCTCCTGCTGTCCAAAGACATGCCATTAGGCTGACTTGTAATCTTTAAATTGCCCATAGAGTATAACTGTGTGTGAGCGTGTGTCCTGCAGTGTATAGGAATCCCATGCCGGGTGTGCCCCATCCTCCTGCAATGTGTGGCCTGGGATATTATTATTATTGTTGTTATTTATTATTATTGTTAATAACAAATTATTCTCACAATTGTTTTGTAAATGATAAAGAGTGAGAAAAGTGATGCTTTGACAGGTGAGCTTTGACTTACCATACAGGTAGCTGTGATACACAGACAATCTCATTTTTGATCCATTAATGAAGGTGGAAATTATCAAATAGATTTAGTACAATTTCAACTACGCCAGCATATCCCAAGTGTTGAACTAAGTACGTGTTGAACGTTGCTATATAATATGGGCCTAAAGATTAAACTATGACATTTTATGTAGTGCAGTGGCATAACTTGGACTGTTTTATGGTGGCTGTTTTGTGGGGGTCCCCCTAAAATGTTCTTTAACTGTCCTCCCCAAATAAATGTAGACTAATTAATAGTGTGCTAAAATCAGACCCTTCTATTAAAGGTTTGCCCCCCTCCTTCATAAATCTCTAGTAACACTCCCGATACGGCGCTGTTTCTCTTTAGTAACACTCCCGATACGGCGCTGTTTCTCTCTAGTAACACTCCCGATACGGCGCTGTTTCTCTTTAGTAACACTCCCGATACGGCGCTGTTTCTCTATAGTAACACTCCCGATACGGCACTGTTTCTCTCCAGTAACACTCCCGATATGGCGCTGTTTCTCTCTAGTAACACTCCTGATACAGTGTTGTTTTTTATGTCTCAAAGGGTACTTTTTTTTGGACAGTGAAGATTGGATATACCATTGGCCACAGTGTGTCCTTGATCTCTCTCACTACGGCCATCATAATTCTCTTTGTATTCAGGTAACACTTTATTTTTCATTCCCGAGATTTTGGGCAATTCCTTCATTTAATGTGCAGTGACATGTAAAATCATGATAATTTCTATGCTGAACTGTGAAATGATGTGGGGTGGGGTGCTTGGGTGTAAGAGTTCAAAAAGTCTGTTTACTTCCTTGATATTTACAGTAATCAAGAAAATGTGTTTTTTCACCTAAACTATGATAGATTGCTTGCTTAGTTACTATAGACAAATATAACATTAGGTTCACACATTGGTGGTTAGTTAGAGAGGAAAAAGCTCACATTCCCAGCTTGTAGAGTCTTTGGGTTTTTTGTTTAAAACTTACAGCAGCGATGAGTTGATATTAATGCAATCTGCTCCCTTTCCCATGCTGAAAGGCAGGGTCTAGACAAGTCAATGTGTGTATAATAGGAGCAGGGTCTGAATATAGGGAGGTGGGGGCCCTGGGCTAAAGCCATTGTTGGGGCCCTATCTACAGCATAAAATGCTGCTGTAACAACCAGAAAAAAAATTTGGGGCCGACTACACCTTGGGGCCCTGGGCTATATAGCCCATGTTAATCTGTACATGTGTCTCAAGTAGGACAGAGTAACAATAAATGCAGGGGCTCCTGATCTCACTGTTGTGGGCTATACAAAAACTGGTTCAGAGAGAAACTAATTGAGAAACATCTAGGTTATATAGAGTATAATTATATGCATGTGTTTGTGCCCTGCTATATAATTCCACTTGCAAGACTTTGAACATCAAATTCAATTTCCTGGTTTCATTACCAGTTAAAATATGTTCTTTGTACCAGCAAGCAGAAGTATTTGCAAAGCTTGAGTGTGTGTCTCTGCGCATTTCTTTGCTCCTCAGAAAATTGTACTGCACCCGGAACTACATCCACATGAACCTGTTTGTGTCATTCATCCTGAAAGCCATTGCTGTGTTTATCAAGGATGCCATCCTGTATGAGGTTGGGGAACCTGAGAACTGCCCCTCCAAAACGGTAAGATGTGAGTCGTAGCCCAGCAGAGGGCAACCTCGAGCATAAACATGGAGACGGCTCAGCCAGTGCAGCTTAGCAGCTGTTTAGCTGTTTTAACATTAAGGCTATACCTCTCAGGCTGCCAGTCCTTCTATTAGGTAAAGGCCAACCACGCTGATGGTCCAGTTTTTGTTTCCATTTATCTGGTCTTTAAGTGTTTATGTCATTTTGCAGGAGGTTCTGGAGCCTATCTCAGATATAATAGGGCACAAGGCAGCAGTGCACCCTGGGGTGTCAATCCACCACACGGCACATGCACGTACTCACACTTTGGGCAGTATAGGGACCTTGAACATCTAACCCTGGAGATCTGAGGTGATACCACACTCTTGAAAGTCAGCCACAGTTTCTGATATAACAGCATGGGCTGTGATACTGTTCAATGTTGGGATCCCTTAGAGGTGCTCGGTGACTATTTCATGACGGGCACCCTCTCACCCTCTCACAAGATGGTGCCCCAGGTAGCTGCCCAATCGGACCTGGACGACGGGCACCCTGGGAGGTATAGTCCTGTTTAGGGCTAAGCATTTATTCCAGAGCAGTTGTCCACAATGTTTTTGGTCACCGCAAATGGCTGCCGGGAGAGGTTCAGCTGTTTGTCATCAAAACATCTGTCATGGTTATGCCTCGTAAACTAAGACTGTCCTGCCACCATCAGCAACCCCCAGGCTGCCTTTGAGCTGTGTACATGTGGGTGAAAACACGCACGGCCTGGCTCTTCTCAGGCAGCATGTGCTTAGTCACGGCTGAAGCTTTGGCAACAAGCCCTTGCTGAGAAAATGAATGAAGTTAGCCTCTGTTAGTTGCATGTCTTCCTTCTCCTATGGCAGGAAAATGCGAAAGGTGTTTGAGATGTACTCTGGTGCTTGATTAATCCACTATATGCATCATTGGCAAATGGACTTGTCAGACTTTCCAGTATCTCAGGTTGCCTAGAGGAGACAAACTTATCTTCTTTGTGTTATTGGTGGTTTTGTGTCACCAATCTGTAACAGGAACCGCTTGTTCAACATGCTACACCCCAGTGCAGACTTGCATGGGATAAACGGCATTCAGAAAATGGGATAATAGCATGTGCTCTGACAGACATATTTATTGGGATTTGGGGAATGAGAACAATCCACCGAATCATGACATTTTCTTCTCTTCAGCTTGCTATTCCAGGTAGTAAAGCCTGACAGGCATTACTCACAATGATTGCAGATCATTGGACAGAATTTCAATTTATTACTGTAGGATTTATGAACAGAGGATCCAGAAGAAACTGAAAAGAATCTGAATCTCATTACCAATGTGCTTGTAGATGGGTGCCGCTAGAGATTTTAGACCCCATGAAAGCATATCATATGGGTCCCCAACCCAGACCAAGCCAACCATCTCTAAATCGTTAGGACCCCTGTCACTCCTAGCTCCCCCACCCTACGGCACCCCTGCTATGGTCTGTGAAGTCAGCTTTAGGGGGACTGATGTCATCCAACAGGGCTGTGGAATTTTCCATAAAATGAATCTGTGTGCCTTGGGCTTCCAACACCTCATTTACTGGATCAGCGGTTGAAAGACGGATGGATGATTGTATGGTTATTGGAGATGTTGTCCAAATTAACCTGTTTTTTTTTGCACATAGTATAATTGATAGTACAAGTACTGTGGATGCCTAGTTTTGCTAGTACAGTGTTATTGAGTTTCTGCCGATTTCTGTTCATCTTCTCCTCATGCCAAATTAGGAAATTGTATCTCGCAGTTAAATTCTGTGTAGTTCTTACTCAAGGATGGTAGCGACTGCGGGTAAGTGATTATGGTCCAGTGAAGCTGTTGTAGTTTATGTAACTTTTTCTTTCATATTTAAAGCTGACAACATAATCTGATATAATGTTAAGAAATGCATTATAATGCGTTTTCCAACCAGTGACAAAGTCACAGAGGTTTGGGGGCCGTAAGCTTATCCCAGGCAGCATAGTGCTCAAGGTAGGGGACACCAAGGCATATTCACACTCTGGGCGAGTGAACTGCATGCACTAGAAGGACAGTGAAACTGCAGGGCTACAGAGGGATGAGTGGGAAGGTGAGAGTCCAGGCCAGTCTTCTCTGCATCACGATGTGCTGACCGCCACTGTTCTGCTAATTCTATACAGTATTCTGTTGTGAAATTTCTTCTGATTTCTTCTGTTGAAGTTAATCAAGCAAATTAGACTTACTAGCTACATATATTCAATACATGTTTTTCCTTGATATTTGTTTGTGTTGTGTATGTGATTTTACTGAATGGGGCAGCTGTGTAAGACCTTTTGTCCTTATGTATTGTGTTTTTCCCTTGGTTAGGTTAGATGCAAAGCAGCTATTGTCTTCTTCCAGTACTGCATTATGGCCAGCTTCTTCTGGCTCTTAGTAGAGGGCCTATACCTCCACGCACTTTTGGCTGTCTCCTTCTTCTCGAAGAGGAAGTATTTCTGGTGGTACATTCTGATTGGCTGGGGTAAGTATGCCATCAAACTCATTGTGTTTAGTTTATTTAATAAATAGAGGTAACAGAATTATAATTACTGAATTTTGTTTGGAACCTTGCATGATGCAATGCTGGTATTCATAGGAGGACCAACTATCTTCATAACTTCGTGGGGTGTGACTAAGGCCTATTTTAATGATGTTGGGTAAGTCAAAACATATTCACACATGATGAATTTTCGAATTGGTTGATTCTGTCTGATTTTCTTTTACTTAAATTTTCCTGTGCAACCTCTTTCTAAATATTCATGTTGTTTTGTTCAATCATCAAATAAAGAGCTCTTTTTACCTTGAGCATGAAATTGCCAGGATGGATGTCATACGATCATATGTCGTCATTGTATTCATAGGAATACAAAGAAACTTTTAATAATACAGCTTTATTGAAGTACTAACTTAGAGCTGACACTTATTGGCAAGGCTTTTTCATGTCTTACCAATTAGTTCTTATTTGCAGGAATCTGTAATTAAGACATCCGTAATTCCAAATCAACCACAGTAACAACGCATTTATTGTGAAATTATAGCTGTTTTTTCCATTACTCCCACTGAACATTTACATGGACTACATAGTAAGTTATTTCTGCAGGTTCTGCCATTGAATTATCTCGCAATATGCCCCCCGTTACTGGAGTCAAGGCCCTACAACTGGCTACATTGTTTGTTTTCACATATTGACTGTGCCCCATTGTGCTCCAGATGCTGGGACATCATTGAAACGTCAGATCCGTTTTGGTGGATCATCAAAACACCGATTCTAGCATCAATATTGGTCAGTCCACCTTTTCACATTTTTAATAGCTGTAAAAAATCCTTCCTGTAATAAGGTTAATAAACTCCTGCCAAAGTCCCCTATACCTGAGAGAGAAATGTTTTATAATCTGATAAAACGGCACACATATCTGACCAGTTTAAGCAGTTCGAAGTTGGACGGATGGATGGATGGATGGATGATCTAAACCATTTCCTGTCTAGTTTTTATTAGTAATTTTCCCCACTAACTGTAATTCAGTTTTTATACTTTTAGTACATTACTATTCATAGTTAAGGTAATTCAAAGAAGCATTCTGGGGTACAGTTCAGTCCCAACCTACACCAACCCAGGGCCAGATAATTTTCTTTTAACCAAAGCAATAAATGTTTTTTGTTGTTATTGATAAAGTAGGTCCAGACACAGTCTCTGCTGAATCATCAGTGTTACCCACTGAGTTGTTTAATAATGTCTCTAAGGACAGTAGGAAACAGGGGTCTTTGACCCTCACTTCACTAGACGCTGCGGGTGGCGAGTTGTGTTGAGCGAGGTAAAGGGTATCATTTTCATTATTAGGTCCGACCGCGTTGTTGATATTGTCGATTTCATCTAATAAGGCTTCGGGTATGAGAGAGGGTGATGCTCCTTCCATACCTGCTGATTCAGAGCCCCTTTCATTTAACATGCTTATTAATGTCTCTAAGGATGGTAGGAAACAGGGCTCTGCGACCCTGGCTTCACCAGACGTTGCGGGTGGCGAGTCGTGTTGAGCGAGGTAGTTTTGATAAACCGCATCATTTTCATTATTAGCATTGTTGATGTTGTCTATTTCATCTAATAAGGCTTCGGGTATATGAGGGGGTGTTGCTCCGTCCATACCTGCTGATTCAGGTCTTTCGTAGATTTTCTCTTGACCGGTCCGTGCCATCTCTCGTAGAAAAAAACATTAACCTATTATTAGAATAAGTTATTTTAATGTATAGCGTTTATCATAAAACATGAATAAAAGAAATAATATACTCACTTTATGCAAGTCCCGTGTAGTTTTCTCATACTCCGTCAGGTAACCAACCCGCTCAGCTACGCGCTCAGCTCCGTGCTCAGCACCTCCAGCCATCACCCTCATATAACGGGGCTATTCCGACAAATCACACTCATAAGCACACAATTCACTGATGAAACTTCATTTCAGCCCCCGCAATAGTCAAAATAATATAAATAATTAAAAAGAATAATAATACAAATAAAAAAATAATAATATAAATAAATAATTAAAATCACAATAATAATAAATAATAATAAAATAATAATTTAAATTTATAAATAATTAAAAAATTTAAAAACTCTCTCCCAACATATGGAAATTATTAACAACATCACTAGTCGTTGCGTCACCTGGCTCCACCCTAACCACACCCCAACCCTGCCCCCCTGACCTGTCATATTTGATAAATTTGACCCTTTGAACTTCAAAGACCTGTCATTTTGATTCATGTGACCTTTGTGACCTTTGACCCAACCTGTCATTTTGACGAAAGCGGTATTATCTATCTCTCTTTTCTATGGTTCCGTCCCATCAACTAAAGACAGGAGCTTAGGCAAAGTGTTATCTCTGGCTATAGCATATGAGTGTGTGCAATGGACTGACATCCCTTCCAGGATGTACCCTTGCCCTGTGCCCTATGCTGCTTCCAGGCTCACTGTCACCTTGTACCAGTGGTTGGAAAATGGATGCATGGAATCATGTTAATTAGCACTATTTAATTGGTGGTATAAGCATACGGGTGTTCATCAGTGCATCTGGCACCAGAGCATCCTAGGCCACAGTTTGATGATCAATTTTGTAATCGTACCATCAGATCTGAGTGTGTATGTTTTGGACACTTGGGTGAAGAGAGAAGCTGAGCTGTAAACTGATCACCACTTGGTGATAAGTTGGATCCAGTGGCGGGGTTAGATGTCATTAAAACCCGGTACCCAAATGCGTAGTGAGGCTGTGCTAGGAGTGTCTGGCAGAGGACCCTGTCCAGGAGATCTTCAACTCGCACCCCCAGCAACTTCTCCTGCATCCTGAGGGAGTCAGGGGACATTAAGCCTGAATAGGCAATGTTCCAGGACTCCATTGCAGAAGTGGGAGTAGGGTTGTTAGTGCCTCTTATGGTTGCAATTCCCGAACCCAGTGGTTGAATCAGTAAAGGGAGCTGACAGGCTGAAGAAAGAGGCCTTAGTTTCAGTCGGCACCAAAAAGATTTTGGCAAACCATTAGTCGACTCAGGAGGAGGATGCAGGGTTTTACCCATGCTGTTCACAGCAGAGATGGAGAACTCCATCCAGCCCATCGCAGGGCACACTCACACATCAGTTACTCACACATACACACCTATGGGCAATTTAGTAACTACAATTAGCCTCAACATGTCTTTGGACTGCGGGGGGAAACCGGAGTGGCCGGAGGAAACCCCACGACAACACGGGGAGAACATGCAAACTCCACACACATGTAACCCAGGAGGAGACTCCCGGGTAATAATAATAATAATAATAATACATTTTATTTATATAGCACTTTTCATACATTCTTTGTAACTCAATGTGCTTTACAGGGAGCAGACAAACAAATAAAAAAGAATAGTAAAAACTAGCAATAAAGACATAATAATACTAATCTAAAAAATGACAGCAATTTAAAAATCAATAGTAATAGACAATAAGACAGCAACACTTAAAACAAAAACAATCAATCAGAACAAGACATAAAAAGTGATACAAATAAGACAAATATAAAACAGTGAGATCTAACTAAAAGCCAGAGTATAAAAGTGTGTTTTTAGCAGCTTTTTAAAGATATTGAGGGAAGAGGCCTGACTAATATTAATGGGCAGCTTGTTCCAAGTCTTAGGAGCATAAAAACAGAAGCTGCTTCTCCATACTGTATTTCTTATATTTTGCCATTGGAATGTTTAACAAGGTGGAGCCTGATGATCTTAAGGATCTATTTGGAATATGCTCGGTCAGACACTCTGAAATATATGAAGGTGCTTGTCCATTTAAAGCTTTAAAAACTAATAAAAGTATCTTATAATCAATTCTAAAAGAGACTGGTAACCAGTGTAGGTCTGCTAAACTTGGCGTTATATGTTCAAATCTTCTGGCATGAGTCACAACTCTTGCAGCTGCGTTTTGAACAAGCTGTAGTCTTTCAGTTGTTTTTTTATGCAGTCCTATAAGGACTGCATTACAGTAATCTAAACGTGAGAAGATAAACGCATGAGTCAGCTTCTTAGCATCTTCCAGATTAAGAAATGGTCTTATACGAGCTATGTTTCTAAGGTGGAAGAAGGCAGTTTTCACAACATTGTCAATGTGTGCCTTATATGTAAGCTCAGAATCAAAAATAACTCCTAGGTTTTTTTACCTCAGTTTTAGTCTGTAGTGTCAGATTTCCCAGACTATTAAGAACCTTTTTTTTCTGCATTTCATTACCAACAAGGAGAATTTCACTCTTGTCCTCATTCAATTTCAGAACATTTCTATTCATCCAGCTAACAATGCTCGCTAGACAATTCACCAGTTTATTTACCACACTGGGATCCTCTGGTCCTACAGATATGTACTGTATAACTGGGTATCATCAGCATAGCTATGGAAGCTGACTCCGTGCTCTGCAATAATTTTACCCAATGGCAACATATATAAAGAGAACAACAGAGGGCCAAGCACAGAACCTTGTGGTACACCAAAATGAATATCATATACTCCTGATACATGGTCGCCTAAGCTAATAAAATACTGCCTTCCCTTTAAATATGTCTTAAACCAATTTAAAACAGTCCCAGTTAAACCAATACATTCCTTAAGACGATTTAAAAGTATATCATGGTCAACTGTGTCAAACGCAGAACTCAAATCAAGGAGGACAAGTATAGAAATATTATTCATGTCCATAGAGATTCTCAGATCGTTTAGAACTTTCACTAAAGCAGTTTCAGTGCTATGCCCTTGTCTAAAACCCGACTGAAACTTTTCATAGATATTATTTCCCATGAGGAAGTCATTTATCTGTTTAAAAACTGCTTTTTCTAAAATTTTGCTCATGAGAGGTAGATTGGAGATGGGTCTATAGTTACTGAGTATAGAACTATCCAAGTTATGCTTCTTAAGTTGGGGCTTAACAACTGCTGTTTTAAGTGTTTCGGGGAAAACGCCTGTTGCTAATGAGTGATTTACAATATCGAGAACCGTTAAAAATATATTTTCAATAACTTCTTTAAAAAAAGAAGTAGGAATAGGATCAAGAACACATGCGGCATTACCTAAACAACTTAATATTTTATGTAACTCAACTTTGTTTATTTTATTAAAAGAGTTCATTGTATATTGAGGACTAAAAGGTGCAGAATCCTGAATTGGAACTAATGTCTTGGATATACTAGATCGAATATCAGTAATTTTTGTATTAAAAAATGTAGCAAATTCTTCACAAATAAACAGAGATGCATTGATAGGCCCATTTGATGAGGGGGAAAAATGTAAAAGCTGATTAATTGTGCGAAAAAGAATTCTCGGGTTATTGTTATTTCTGATCATACTTGAGAAATACCTGTTGAGAAGTACCAGAGGCAACAGTGCTAACCACTGCACCACCCTGAGATGGAGAACTGTTGACCTCAAATGTGGAAATAGTCACATCATGGAAGGAGTATTTCAAGGACCTCCAGAATCCCACTGATACTCCTTCCTTGGAGAAAGTAGAGTAGGAAGACTCAGAGGAAGACTTACCCATTGGGTCACTGAAGTAGTCAAAAATCTCTTCGGTGGTGGGGCTCCGGGGGTAGATGAGATCTGCCCTGAGTCCTTGAAAGCTCTTGATGTTTTTGGGCTGTCTTGGCTGACACACCTCTTCAACATTGCTTGGAGTTTGGGGACTCCTGCTGCTTCAGGACTATGGGGTGTGGCGTCCACTGTAGGCATAGCTAAGGAGTGAAGGGGATGCAGTTTGGTGACCTCAGGATCACGTCTTTTGCAGATGATTTGGTCCTGTTGGCATCATTGGGCTGTGACCTGCAGCATGCAGTGGGAGGGGGTTTGCAGCTGAGTATGAAGCAGCTGGGATAAGGATCAACACCTCCAAGTCTTATTCAGGAGTGAGGGCAGAAGGGAGTGGGAGATCGACAGGAAGATCGGTGCAGTGTCAGATGGATGGATGGATAATTACTGTAATACTACTAGTTTTATAATAGTGAGCTAAAACCAGCAGGTACTTCCATGTGCAAGATATTTTTTTATTTGTAGGTCTCACCATTCAGGTGAGGGTGGTGTGTGGCTCGGCAGTTAAGCTACTGTGCCTTTTGATTGGAAAGTCGCTGGTTCAAATCTCAGGGTTAGCGGTGTGGCTTCACCATTAACCCCGAGTGACTCCAGGGACTGACTCACTGCTTTTTTAATTGCATAAAAGTATATGCTAAATAAATGAATAAAAAAAAAACGTACAGATGGTTTGGTTTTGCAATGTGGGTGCAAAAGCAGTAACAGGTTGAAGTTGCAATGGAAAGACCCAGTCAGATATGTATGCACTTTCAGTAGTGACCTTTTCTTGTGTTCAGGGAAGCAACTTATACCCCGTAATTATAATATCAAATCTTTCAGTATTGCTCTGTTTGCCAGTGGTCTAGAACTTCAAGCTGCAGGGATAAAGTCTGCCAATCCATTTTCCTGTAGTGAGGCTTTAGACTGGATTTTATGGTCCATGGATTTTATTCTGTCCCCCGTAAAGCAGCCTCTCATATTTAACAGCTCCTATGGTTATCTTCAGAAGGAGGTAAATTAACCACATCATTAATTTAATTTATTATGTAGGAATGTATTGTACAAAGGATGTGTAATACATTGTAAAATATGAATGGGACATATGAAATGCATTTCAATACTTTTGTACCCACCAAATTCAACATTGTGATAATGGCTTTTTTGTGAAAAGGCTGTGTAGTTTTTTATACAGACATGCAGTTTTTCCAGGGTTATGTTTCTTTGACAGCTATATTTTATAATATGATAATTTTCTCCTTCCACACTGAGGTCTTAACCTGCAAATGTAATTCTGAGACCTCTTACTTTTGCTGTTTTTTTTTCTACAGATGAACTTCATTCTATTTATTTGCATTGTCCGAATCCTTCGACAGAAGATAAATTGTCCTGATATAGGACGGAATGAGTCCCATCAATATTCGTAAGCCTCATCCAGCCATGTTTGAGAAATGAAAATTTGTGTTTTGTGCCTTTATGAACTGCTTGGTTTTCTTAAAGTTACAGTAACTTTTCATTTGAAGTCAATGTGTAACAGAACTCATGAGTTTTTAAGTGGCAAAATTTCCAAAGCAATAAGCTGGTGTCACGCCCCGCTCCGTCCGCTCCCGATGTATTGTCGAGTATTGTCCGTCTGTCACGCTCGGAGACGGCGAGCAGGGAAGCAGGCGAATGGCAGCCAGAACTTCGGGTATACGTGGGTTTATTGCACGACAGATGGACAATACTCAACAATACAACAATGACTGATCTGGGGATGACTGACTCTGACAAGGACTAAATACACTAGACAAGCCACGGACAACGAGCCACAGGTTAGAACAATCAGGGCAAAACAGGAGGTAATGAGGTGGGCGTGGCACACATCGGGAGCGGACGGAGCGGGGCGTGACAGCTGGGAAATTTAAAAAGGATGCTACCTTGTCAAATAAACATTGATAGTTTCTGAGCAGTTTGTAAAGGGATGACTTGTAGCACCTATGAATGCCTATGAGACTCATGAAGTTAAACACAGCTTCCTGGTGTTGTTCGTCTGTTTGCAGGAGGTTGGCAAAATCAACTTTGCTCCTGATTCCACTCTTTGGAATCAATTACATCATCTTCGCGTTCATTCCTGACAATGTGAAGACTGAATTGAGACTGGTGTTTGACCTTATTTTGGGCTCATTTCAGGTGCGTAGTCAAATGCCAGTACATGTCTTTTTGTCAGAAATTAATTTGCTGGTCAGATGTCTCAAATCAAATTAAAGTGTGTAACCTCAATTCCTTGGTTGATCACTTACCTCTATATCTAAAAAATATAGAAGAACTGAGAGCTTTATTTAAATGTGAGTAAAAATTAAAGGAAATGCATCATGGTAAGTTGGCTTTTGCCTTACAGATTCTTAATGTGCTGTAATTAATTATGCTCATAGTTTTTATTATATGTAATTGAGAATTAATTGGCTGAGTTCAATTAAAAAATAGCTCGCATCTGCTCCATTAATGGAAGATGGTGATGTTTAGTCTTATTGTGCTTGTAAGACAGCATTCCTGGATTCCTTAATTATGAGCATTTCATCAGACGGAGATTCCATGCAGTATTCCTGGATTGTCTTGAAATTAACACCTAGAGCCTATAATGCCCAAGAACTCAAGAGGAAGCATTACTAGGGTCATGATGGCAGAACATGGTGTAGGCAGTAAAGTAGGCAATGATTCACTTTGCGGCTCCAAGACAGCAGAGGGGTTCATTGGGGAAACTGAACACACTGAGTAAACTACAAAACAGAATGACCATGTGGGGTCAAAGGCAAATGGGGGAAACAAGAACAAGTAATATCAAAAAGGTAACAATGAGGGGACACAAGAGCGACACAGGGAGCAGAACTAAACAGGACAGCAGCAGCAACACACAGTAACTTACAACACACAGTAACTTGATCAGAGAACTAAGAGACTAACAGGGAAACTAGGAAACAGAATGTAACACTGGGAAAGTAACAAAGACAAGTAATATATAACCACAAACTAGGAACAAGAAGACTAATAGAAAAGAAACACTGGGGAACAAAAATCTAATAAATACAAATAAACAAAGGAAGCTGGCCTCAAACACATGGCCTATAAAGCTATGTGGCAGGCAGGGGGCTGGGGAAACACACTAAGGACTTGAAGGACAACAGGGAGGAGGCCAGGATGGCCAGCGACACCTGCTGGCGAAATGTGGAGGACATAAAAAAGGTAGGGTGGGATGAGTGCTGACCCTGACAGTATTATTAACACAGCAAAGACAGTGTTAAGCACCCTATCAAAATTATGATTAACATAATAACAATAATAATAATACATAATAAAAATTCCTCTTCACACTGGGTGCACAGCGATGTCATTATCTGTAATTGGATAGAAGACCAGAAGTGGGTGTGGTTTATACTGGAAATCTCATTAATACTGTATTATCTAACCTATTTTTTTTGGCATTGCAATTGTTGTGGCTTAAATAAACTAAGTTTTATGAACGGTCTGAATCCCCCCTCCTCCCATTTAACCACTCAGGAATCACTCAATTCGTTGTTGCAGACTACAGTACATGTGCCAAAAAACCTCTGTACAGCATCTTCCCAGTGTTGTGTGTCTTTGGTGGGATTCCACAGTGACAAAGTATTTTCCACAGAGGCTCCTGATGGATGCCACTGAACGCTTTTCCCACGAAGTTGGCATACAGGGCTGCATTCCATTCTTTGCTCTGCTCCAGGATCTGTCGTAGCGTGATCTAATCAGGACCTGCCAGCTCTTCTGTGATATCCAGTGTGTCCAGTGTGACTGTCAGTCTGTTGTGGATGATCTTGCTGATGGACATCAGTGTGATACCTTGCCAGTTGTTACACTCTGGGAGGCCCCCTTTTTCGCCAGCTTCACTATAAGTCTGATCAATCAATCTTCTGGTATTGACACTCTCTCCCATGTATGTTAAGACTTTGGTCAGCAGCTGTGGCGTCTGTCTCCTCTGCCTATAGCATGTCTGATGTTACACTGTCCACTCCTGGCTTTCCACTTTTCATTGCTTTGATTGCCTTCTTCACCTCCTCTAGTACTGGTGGTTCTGTATTAATGTCTAGATCCTTTTCTGCTGGTTACATCTCTAACATGGCAGAGGGATCCTGTCTGTTCAGGGTGGTCTTGAAGTGCTCTTTCCACCGTGCATTCTTCTCTGACTCTCTGGATATTGTTGGAAAAATTAGTTCAAATAATTTGTATCTCTATCAATATGTAGGGAAATTTAATAATTGATTGATTGATTTATTAATTATGCCCGAATGGTGTGTTTCTCCAACAAACAATATTATGGAAGTCCGAATTAGTCAGTTACTGGAAGATTTAGTTACAGGAAATGAATGGAAATTATTAATTACCATATCACTACTTAACCTGGGTTAGAACCTTCGTCTCATGAACATAACTCACCAGGTAATGTAGCAACTCTATAGCAAAACTCTGCTTACGGCTGTAGAGTGAGTCTCCCAGTACTTCGGGACAAATTTGGGACTTAAAGCATGATTTCGCACCAGTTAAGTAACTTAATTATAGGCATTCAATGAAACAGATATAAGGTGTATAAAATGCATGCATTTATTTCTTCATCTAACACACAACAGATATTACACTTAATATAATAATGATACCTTTGTGAGGGTAACAAAATTATTTAAAGGAACATACAGACATAACATATCTAAATATTTATACTGACATATTGTAAACATTTAGACAAGACACACAATAGGCAAATCTTAAAACAGGTCCTTCTCTCTTCGAGGTACTGTGTGTGAGAAAGGGGGCGGGTGCATGTTGGATTCTTAAAACACCAGCACTCTTTGTTTCACTCTTATCAGAACCTAATTGTGCAGACCCCCCCCCCCTCCCCCCAGACTAGGCCACAGGGCGTACCAGCCAGCACCAGGACAGATCTTTACATCAAGGCTCAGATAGTTGTTATTCTTGGGTTTCCAAATCCGAGCTGTAAAGCTTGGAATGCTGGTCTTCCTTTTACCTTGTTAATCGAATCCACAGTGTAATAAAAACCTATTATTTTGACCATTTTTCAGGTTCTTATGTTCTTATGTTGGAAAAAAGTCACTCCTACGATCAGGTCATTTCCCTGGCATAACTCACACAGATGTTCCATTGTCATTGACGGTATCACAGCCATGGCTTCCCATCACTCGATCTCTCCTTGTGTCAACAGCCCCCAGCTTTGGCGTTCAGGTCTCCAGTGATCAGCAGCATGTCATGCAGCTTCACTTCCTCTATTGCAGCTTGTTTGTGAAAATCATTATTAGATCTTCATCAGTGTCTTCTGTCAGTGCATAACATACCACAGCTGTCAGCTTGGTGTACTTTGAATTGAATCTAGTCTTGAGAAGTCTCAGTCCAAAAGGCATCCACTAGAAGTGTCTTCTCCATTCTTCTGCTAATTATGAGGGCAACTCCTGTGTGTTGGTTGTCTGGTCTTCCACAATACAGTATGATGTGGCCTGAGTGTAATTTCCTCTTTTCTGTTGTCCATCGTACCTCGCTTACTCCAAGGATGTCCAGCTTGTAGTGGTCAAACTCTTGGGCAAGTTTGCTGGACTAATATAGCGTTCTTACATTTCATTTACCACTTTCATTCTCTTCCTTGGCTTCAGGGAATCCAGCAGGATGACAGCTCGCTGTTGGTTTTGCCTGTCATCCATCATGTGTCCAGTCTCCTGGCGTTGATTATTAATTGATTGATTGATTCTATTAAAAATTGCCTTGACTTAATTTCATCTCATTTATCTGTTGAGTACAGTGAGTGGATGGTTCTTGTCAAAATTGTTCTAATGTTGCAACTTTTATTTCCTGTTTTAGGGTTTTGTGGTAGCAGTGCTATATTGTTTCCTGAATGGAGAGGTATTTATACTTTTAAATGCAGAATTTAAAATTTCCCACATATGTTGTGTTATCTACAGAAAGTCAAATGTACTTTTATATGTGACATTATAACAGTGCCAAAGGGTTTTTCTGCAGCACTAACACTGAGTTCGACCCCCCTGCTCGTTTGCTACTCCAGGTACAGGCAGAGATCAGGAGGAAGTGGAGGAGGTGGCGCCTGGAGAGGTTCCTGGGTGCCGATGTGAAGTACCAGCACCCAACCAATGGCAACAACTTTGCCACGCAGATCTCTATGCTGACGAGGTGCAGCCCCAAGACGCCCCGAGCCTCCGCCTGCCAGGACGAGCTGATCTGACATGACATCCTTCTCCAGCTGACCTCTGTCGCCACAGGGATCCAAGTGAACAGAGCACAGGGAGAGTGAGGGACCACAACTGATTGCAAAGAAGACCATCTGAGAGCAGTGTGCATCAGGAAAGCCCTCCCTGTTGACTTTGTGATGTTAGCAGATACATTTGAACATTTAGATACAGTACTTTGTCAGTTACACAGATCGCATTTTTAGCTATGTGTCAAACCCCCAGTAAACTACTGACCACATTTCACGTGTATTTCATCCTAAACAAAGCAATCCTAGTATTTTCCTCATTATCACCTGAGTCATTAGCAGGGAAGAGGCCCAGTAATCTGTGGTACTGTCATTGAAGCGTTCATTCATTATACTGTCCATGTAAAGGCACCTCCAGCTTTTTGAAAGTTTGCTTTACTCCACTTTTACAAAAGACCTACATTAGTATCTATTTTTGCTAACCAAAAGAAATCCGAAGAGGATTTTTGCTTATACGGAAAAAAAGCGAAAATAGCACTCAGCATTTGTTTTGCAAGCCGCTTCCCCAGGAACTACAGTCAGCATCTCAGCATCAAGCTGCCGTAGGTTTGAACTGTGTCTGTGAGCAACGGTGCTTCATTTCGGTTTATTTGCTGCATCTGTTAGCAAGACGTGCCCTAAGGTACAGACATTATTTATATCAGTCCTGCTTTTAGTATGTGTTAGCGTCGATTTAGGTTTTACGTTTTATTTGGTATAGTTTGATCGGTTATTTATTGGGTCAGGAAACACTCAAAATGTTTTCCCATATAAATTAATGGTAGTTGCATGTTCACTTTACGCCATTTTTGCATATGAAAGGTTTCATAGGAACACTCTACTTTTTGATAGTGGGGGAAACCTGTATATTGTACTACAGCTGGAGTTAACCTCAGTCATGAGAATTTATATTACTGTTCCCAGCTATTATATTTGGAAATTAATAATCTGCTGGGAATATTACTGGAGAATTGTATATAATAATATAATATTTTGGAGTATATAATGGCAATTCAAATAAGAGTGAGCTAAACATTGATTACTATTTTATTGCGTAGTTCCTAATTAAATACATTGACAATGGTTGTCAATACAGAACGCTCCTAAATTACTGAACACACAAAACCCTACTTTTTATGAACTAGGGTCTACCTCATTGTTGCATTACAACACAAAATGATTAATTGGCAAATTTATTAGAGATTCCATAGAGTTTAGTGGTCTGGAAGCCTCAGCCAGAGGAAATTTTTACTACTCATAACTTATTCTTCAACAGCTTTGAACAAAATTGTGATTCTCATTTGTGCATCATTTTAGTTTCTATTTCGTCTGATATGTTTCTCCTAAAATTCACTAGAAGAAATAAATTAGACATAGGTGAGCCAGAGGGCAGAGGTAATATTTGAGACAAAGAAGAAATCTTGCCACTATACTGTGGGGTTGAGACTCAAACCCCATCTCCAGTGGGGTGAGGCAACCATGCTGACCATGGAACCACGTTGCTGACCATGGAACCACGTTGCTGACCATGGAACCACGTTGCTGACCATGGAACCACGTTGCTGACCATGGAACCACGTTGCTGACCATGGAACCACGTGGCTGACCATGGAACCACGTGGCTGACCATGGAACCACGTTGCTGACCATGGAACCACGTGGCAGTACTTGAAGGAGCTGAATCAGTAATTGAAATTTTTGAAGCAGTAAAGCACAAATGTTCTTTTTTGTGGACAAACCAGCACAAACCGAGCACAAATGAGCAGAAGTCATTTTATTATTTTCTCATCACATGGGTGTCAACTTCATGTACGTATTTGAATCTGTCTGGAATGAGAATGAGTTTGTGTTTATGATTTCTCCACCGTAGATCAAAATGAGACGCAAAAGTTGAAACTATCTGAGAACTATTTTAGAGCTTAATGAGATCTCATGGTTGTAAGAAATAAATGAAACAGTTTTGAGATCTGTTTTTCTCTGCCTGGGTAGTATTCTGGTACAATAGCAGAGGTCATTGCTGTCCTTGGTAGAGTATCATCCACATTTGCCATTTATTGTAATTCTCACAATCAAAATCCATTCATCCATCTTCTAAACTCTTGTCCTGCGCAGAGTCACAGTGGAGCCTGGAGCCTAATCAGAAAAATCATGTGAGTATTTTTAAAATAGATTTTTTTTTAATTAGTCACCCTTGACATTTACCTCTGTACTGCTCTGATTAAGTTCAGGAAGACAAAAACTCTTTGTAAAATAATCTACATATCCACAGGGGACTGCAGACTCGCACAGTTGGCACAATGGACACATAATGAATGTGACTTATCAGTTCTGTCCATTCATGTACAGACAATTCAATGTGCATTGCTATTAAGATTTTTTTTAAATTTGGACAGAGAGACAAACTCCTGTCATTCAGCAGTGTCTGAGGCTTGTTAAATTTGGGCAGAGAGACATACTCCTGTCATTCAGCAGTGTCTGAGGCTTGCACTTTTGTAATAATATTTCTGGAATGAAGTTCAGTTAACTGTTGGAGCCTCCTGGAGAAAGAGACAAATGGATTTTATGTATGTTTTGCTTACAAGTGTTTACATTGTGCTTTAACAGTGTTTAAGCATTGCTGGCAGTGTCTGTTTACAGTGTACTGCAGTTTTTAATATTTTACAGAACTAGTTCCCTCTGTTACTTCTGTCAAATTATTGGTTCCAGCCAGTATTACAGTAGTATATAAGGATGCCAATGTGTGGTTCCCGAACTCTGTCGTCTCGTAATTCTGTTTCTTTTGCTGCAATGTGTAGTGCAGGGCCTGCATGCTCACACATGATATATATTGTAGATATATACTACCTGCATGTTCCCATAATCTGTGGTATTGAATTACGGCTTCAATGTACAATTTGTTACAGTATGTTGTTTTGTCCTGTGTAATTATGTAGAGAGTTGATACTGTACTGTAAGATTTAATTTGTGGTAAATAAAGTAAGCAAATTGAGGTCAGAATTTTGGCTTTTTGGTGCTGCTTCACTAAAAGGTGGAGGTGGTGACTCGAGTCACTGACCATTTTCTACACTTGCTCGCTATTGCACTTCCTGTATAACGTTTGGTTCCTCTTTGTAAATATTTTTGTGTTTCTCAAACCAATCTGTGGAGACCCTAGAGACGGAGACGGTCTGCATTCTTGCTCCCACCTGTACCAGGTATTTGGAGTCCTGATTGCTTGATTGTTTAGTACAAGTGTGTTGGGTGTTAGGAGGATGCAAAAATGTCGACTATCTGGTCCCCAAGGACTAGACTGAGAAACACTGCTTTACATTGCTGATCTTTAGAAATAGATAAGGCTGTGTGTGTGTGTGTGGGTGTGTGTGTGTGTGTGTGTCCAGGTATACCTTACATTGTGGGGACCAAACTCTATTTTATAAAAATCAGTGACTGCAATGAAAAAACTAAAAATGCAAAAACTCATATTTTGTTTGGTTACTTATGGTAATGGTTAGGGCTGGGTAGGGGTTAAGGTTGTCACAGTTAGCATTAGCATTTTTCCCATAGAAATGAATGAGCTGTCCCAAAAAAGATATGATTACATGACTGTGTGTGTGTGTGTCCATGCGTGCTCTTACAGTGTTTACACGGGTTTAGTCCAGGTGCTCTGGTTTTTTCCTGAGGTCCAGAAACATACTTGTACGCAGACTGTCTCCAAAGTGCCTGTAACGTGTGATCTGTGACGGATATCCCATCTCATGTGTCCCCTCCCTAGGGGCCCTGTGATGGACCAGCATCCCATTCAGACACACATATACAGAGTGGGAATCAAACTCACAACCTACCGACCCCATATCTATAATGAACTCCTGAAGAACATAAAATACTTCATAATAAATGATTATGTGCATATGTGTGAATTTATTTAATCAATAATTTGAATTACCTATTTGCTCTTTTCTTTTCCTTGATGATGCTCGGGGAATGAAATGCTGCTTATATGGTTCACTCATGAATTATACTGTAGAATGATGTTTCGATGTTTTTGCAGCTTTTTGTGATGGTGATAGATTTACTATTCCTGTAATGCCTTAAGCAATAAAAGACAGTAAAATAAACACGTGGTAAGATTTGTATGAATGAGCAGATAAAAAGGAATTTGCAAATGTTTCCTTAGAAATTCTCACTTACGAATGCATGAAGGCTGTGGTGGCTTCTGATAGCAGCCTTATCTGCTTTGCCAGCTGCTCCTTTTTCCCATGCTCCCCTGGGTGTGTTGTCACACACGCACATATATCTGTGTTCAAAAGCACTGTCAGTTTGTGAGTTATGAAGTTTACAGCTACATGTGTGTTTGTGTGATATTTAGTACATCAAGGGGTCAGTCGTGTTCATTGGGTTGTTTTCTCCATTGGGACTGGTAATATTACATGAGGAAACCAACTAGGAAAAAGCCAAGTGATCATGAAACAAGTTTCATTTGATCTGTTTCCTGTGTTAGATTTCAGTACAAAATAGGCAAGTTTCTGGAAAGCTATTTTAAGAGTTAGCCAAAGGTCCAATAACTCCATGTTCAGCCTTGTTCATGTAGAGTTCTGTACACCAATGGCGTTCTTCAAAATGTCACTGACAGGAAAAACTTTTGCTTTACTTTTGTAAACTTGTTCTCGGGCCTTTTGTTCCGAACAGGTTATTGCTTCTGTGTGTTTTCACTGGAAAATAACAGTGAAAATGTATTGCTCTTTCACCGTTCCCAACAGTATGGTGATTTTTGTATTTATTTGCTTTGTTATAAATATATTCTGTTTAATTCTTAGAAAGTTCTCAAAGGCATTTAGTACCAAATGTCCAGGAAAGAGAACTGAAGTGTTGTGGCGTGTGTAGCACGGAGCGGGGAAGCAGGCGAACGGAAGCCAGAAATCGGGGAATAAGGGGTTTAATCCAAAACACAGAGACCATTACAACGTAACATCACAACGTCAATGACCGAACTGGGGATACAAACAGGAACGCGGACTAAATACACTGAACTAATGACAACAATCCGAAACAGCTGTAAAACACTGGGATTCCACATGAGGTTAACGAGGGGGCGTGGCACACATTAGGATCGGACGGAGCGGGGCATGACATGAAGTCTCTAAAAATAATTATTCAATTATTATTTTGGACCCTTGGCAACCAACACCTGATTGGCTCCCAAAGAACCCACTCCCTTGTCATTCACTAATTCAAAAACATATCATTGGCTAATAATGAGGTTGGCCCCTTTGTATGAATTATGGCTCCTCTTATGCCCCCCACCACAAAAACCCCTCAACTTACCCCTTGATGCAGCCTTTCCAGCAGAAAAGTCAAACTGCTTGACAAAGTCTCACCAAGTACCTTTGCATGCAAAAGCAGCACCCACCCCCCCCCCCCCCACCCCCCAAAAAATGAAGCATGTAAAAATTGCAAATACTAGCCCAGAATGTGACGATAACATATCAGAATTGCAAGTTACATTGCAAGCAGTGTTTTATTTTTAATATTCCAAAAGCAGGTTTTTGTTACAGAAGCTATTCATGTCCTTTCAGATCTCCACAGGACAACCTCCGCTTTTGCAGTTCTGTTCAGAAAATCAAAGTCCACACAATCCTCTGAGCTGTCATGTAGATTCAGGGCTTTCATCCCAAAACTTATCCAAAAGACATTTTAATCATCATAGAAAATCCATGGGAAAGTTTTAAAGGAGACGGCTCTCAACGGGAGTGCAGCACCACACCACATAACCTACAGGACGGACGTGGCTGACATTTCAGCTTTTAGCTTTTAATCCCCCTGCCTAATAGAGATTGATCTGATGTTTTTAATGTAGCTTATAGCAGGGAAGGGTGGTATTTCTGATGCATGTATTTAAAATATGTATTTTAAAAATAAAATTGTATTTTGTAATTTGTATTTGATAGAAATTATATATTTTGCATCAAAATACTTTTTTTTTTGTATTTTGAAAATACAAGGAATACTTTCCCCCTTATATGATGATATCACATATGCGACGCATTTGTGCATACACAAGGAGGAAGTTTAGTTTTTTTCGTAATTTTTAATGAATGGTCATTAGAGCCAATAGTTGATCACTTGTGATGAACCCAAAGACTTACAAGCTCCTTTTAGGCCTCTTTGAGTTTAAAGTTTTTAAGATGTTGCTGAGTGAAGCAATTAAATTGTGTTTGTCATTTTTCATTTAAAATGTTGTTTTGAGTTTTTTGCATTTGTGGTGCAAAAAGAAGCAGCTTTGTCAATTAAAGTACAAAAAAAAATCTTTCTGCGTTTGCCATTATTACTTTTTCATTTGATTGTTTGAATTTCCATTTCATTGATTTCATTTGAGGTTTTGTTTGGTTTGTAGTGTACTTTGATACTTTGCTTGGTGGCTGTATTTTGTAGTTTTTTTTTGATGCACTTACAAAAATACACTTTGATGTATTTTTGCCCATCTATGGTTTATAGCTGAATTCTGCCTGAAGACCCAAGACAGAAGGTAGGACATTCTGAAGAACTGCTATAAACATCAAAATGATGACCTGAAGAGTTCACAACTGGAAAGATACAGGGGCTGGGGGAACCTTGAATACTGCTCCTATTTACATTTCAAACATGTTCTTTTACTGTGGAACAGATCTGCTAAAAAGCAAGAACTATGCTAACTGGTGATTCTGTACCTCTAACAGTATAGTTACATCAACATTAAAGGCTTTGAGTGGGGGAAACTGAAAGTGTGTGCATGACTACCCCATTTACTTCCAGTGCACAGATTTTGTAGTCAGTAATAGTTACTGGTCCCATTGACATGATGACCGCTTCTTGGCCTTCAGATTTGCATGCTTTAAATAATATGGGCTTTATTAAAAATTTGGCAAACCTTATAGGGAAACAAAATCTTCTCAAGGGGTGTTATGTCTTCATTATCAGTAAAATCTTTACATAGTTCACTTTCAGGCTAATTATCATCAATGGTAACTCAAAATAGGCCAGGAAACAGTCACACAGATGTCTTTTGAGATCATTTGTCTCTTGATTAGGTTAGAATCAGTATAAACAGGTACAAATGTGAGACATGTAATAAATTCAGACTCTGACCTTTTTCAAGTATTGCTTTTAGGAAAAGTAGACCAATAATAATTCTTGTGAATGGATTAATCAGCAGCTGTATACTGTGGTACTTGGGACTTGAAACCTGCATTTGAATGTATGTTATACATGAGTCTTTTACACCAGACGACTCAGCAGTTATTTTCTACATTGTATTGCATAGCTTAGATAAAAAATGTGTTTCTTTAACTGTTTGTGTCACTGTCATTGACCAGGTTTGCAGCAGTGATATCTGTCTGCTCGCTGTCAGAGGGTCACCTAACCCATACTTGTAATTTATCAGACAAATATCTGACTTCCTCTCTGATCACTACAGATAAGGTTATGGCTGTATGTTAGCATTGATGATGTCAACGAAGGTAAGCTTTTCTAATTCTGTCCCAAAATATAATAAGCCGTACTCATTATCATACTTAGAGGGAAACCCATATCTTTAATCTGTCACTGACATTTTAAATGTTTCTGTTTTTGCTGATAAACCTCTTTTTCATTATTATTTATTATGATTGCTGCCACACCAAGCAATATAAGAATTATAATTAAATCATATTCTAGCAATTTAGTGCAGAAAATTAATTGATAAGATCCATAGTATGTAAAAAAAAAAATACTCAAATTATGACTAGTAGTCCAGTAAAATGCATCTGCTGTTTATCTCTGTAATTAAATTTAAATACAGTTTATTTATAAGTTCTAACCGAATGATTCTCAAACTGTGTCACACATACCACCAACAGTACATAAGACATTTACAAATGAGAGGAGGCCATTCGGCCCATCAAGCTTGTTTGGGGAGAACTCAACTAATAGCTCAGAGTTGTTAAAATCTTATCTAGCTCTGATTTAAAGGAACCCAAGGTTTTAACTTGCACTACACTAACAGAAAGATTATTCCATACTCTAACTACACGCTGTGCAAAGAATTGCTTTCTCAAATCCATTTTAAGATGTTATTTCCACTTATGGCCACGAGTTCTAGTATTTAAACTAATATTGAAGTAGCCATTTGGCTGAACAGCATCCAGACCATTTCTCAGAAACAGGAGAGTGTGCTACGTGAACAGGCGGAAGCCAGAGCAAAACGTGAGCAAGTTTTATATGGTTGTAGCATATCATGAGTCCATAAAGTAAATAAAAGTATAAAAGCCTATAAAGTAAATATTGGCAATCAAATAAATTATTTTGTCATTCAAAGTACTGTAGGATTAATAGGATTTTTTTATTTCATGTAACGCTGTCAGTGAAATTGTATTTTACAGAGAGACACAGCAGCAGCATCAACAGAAAAAAAATTGAGGAATTTAAAACGTGGATGCTTGGCCTGTCAGGGTCAGCCCCCGTTGTTCCACTCTGTCTCCCTTCCCTGTTTGGCCGGCAGGCATTGCTGGTCATCCCGTCCTTCATGTTAGTCTTTGTGTTTCCTCTGTTCTCTGTCAGCCTCATGGCTCAACACATTGAGCATCCAGTTGTCTGTGAACCTCTCTCTCCTGTGTTTGAATCCCACCGCCTCTGTTTTTGTATTTTTGCTCCCTAGTGTTTCATTTGAGTTTCTCTAGTCCTTGTGTCTGATTTTGTAGTTGGTTTTTGTTTTGCTCCTTGTGCCGCTGCTTGTGTCTTTACCTGTTTGTAATTCCCTAGTGTTGGTTTCTGTGTCCTTGGTTAGTTCTTAGTTTCCCTGTTTTGTTCCTTTGAGTTTATTAGTTTCACCTGTGCCCTGTTTCCCTGGTCTCTGTTAATTAGTCTCACCTGTCCTGTGTTAGTCTTATTACCCAGTTTTGGTTTCTGTATTTAAGTCCCTGCTTCTGTCCTGTTCCCTAGTGGTTCATTGTAGTTGATTGTGTTTGATTTGTATTGAGAAGTTTGTGTGTCGTGTGTATTTTGCTTACCTGCCCAGTTTTTGTTATTTAGTCTTTATTTATCCCCTTTAGTGTTTGACCTCTCTTGGTCCTTTTGGTTTTATTGTGTTTGTAGTGTTTTCTGTTTTATTTAATAAACCCCATTTTTGTTCTTGGAGCCTCCAGTGGGTCGTGCACCCTTTGTGCACCATGCCACGTTCTCGCACCCGAGCCGCCCGGATCCATGACATAGCCTGTATATTCTTTAGGCTGTTAAGCCCACTGATTTCTTTATTTTTAAGCCTATTTTTGTGTGGAATGCCATTGCCAAACCTGTCCGTTGTTGCCTATATGTTGTTTAAAAATAAATATTTTCTGTTCTGAGTGACCATGTTGCCGTTGGTCATATTTCTTTATGATATAAGGCTTCGGTTTAAGGTGACATTTGTTAGGCATGCAGATTATTTGTGCCTCTTAAATTGGAGCGAGCATGGAGCGATATGACTGGAGCAGGAGCAAGGACCGGTGTTGAGCAGAGCGACTTAATGCGAATTATGGCGGAGGAGTGGACGGAACCAACAGCCTTGTGAGCGAGGAGCGGAAATTCTCACCGCTCCACTCCGCTCACATGCTCTGCTTTGTACCACATCAGTCTCAGTTATACATATATTGGTCATAGACGACACTGTATTTGTACTAAATGGTGTTATTTGTGTCCCCAGTCTCTTCCGGCTCTAAAGCTGGACGCACCTGAAAGAGGTTAGACACAGTCACTTCAGGTGCTGCCGCCTTTGTAAACTGTACCCCTTTCTTACATCTATGACCTACGTTCACCCAGCTCTCTCGACCTATCTGTTCTTCATTCTCCCCCCTCCCCGCTTGTGACGTACACACGGCCTCCCTAAAAGGCATATTACTCTCTCCTCTAACCCCGTGTTGTGTCGGATGAGAGCCAGTTGCTCCTCAAGGTCACGAACTTCGACCATGAGAGAGTCCACTAACTTACATCGCTCGCAGATGTACTCGGAGAGCCGCAAAGTGATATTCCAGAACATTGTAGTAATTTGTTTTGTGCACTGAAAAAAATAAGAACTTGTATAATGTAAAATGAATTGATTCCAATTTTTTTCTTAGTCTTTTTCAGCTTGCTTAAGGCATTTTTCATATTGTCTGTTACACACGTTTGGGGTGGGTTAGCATATCTTGCTGAAAACTCTGGGGCAGTGTGCGGTGGGTCAGGCCTCTGTGTCTGTGATCAGAAGGTTTCCGCTTTGAGTTTCAGCAGTACAGCCCTTGAGTAAGGCCCTTAACCCCCCCCCCCCCCCCTACCGCCAAGCCAAGCTTGCTCTCCCCCTCACCAAAATGGTAAGTGTTGCTTTTTCTGTGTGTGTGTACATACATTCATGCTCATTCAGCTCCCTATAATTTTTTTGTATAACAAACATTATATGATAATATTATAACTGTAACCATAAAAACATTTTGTTATTAATGTAGTCCGTATTAAAGCTGTTTAGGTATGTTAGGATGTTAACGTACACTTACATTCTACTTATGAATATTCTACGAATGCATTATAAAGGCATTATGAAGGTGCAGTTAATATAAAGCGTTACCAATTCTTCATTTGTATGAATGTAGTAGGACATCTGTAGAGATACTTGCTTTGGAATTTAAGTTTTAACACTTCTTCATATTTTCTTGCACGGTGGAAAACACTCTTTTTCAGCTGGTGGGTCCATTTTTACAGCTAGCATCCCACCCCAGGTCAGCAAGTAGCTGCGATTTGTTTTGTAAAATGTTTGGTTCAAAATTTTTTTACTTTAGGTTGTGACTTAATGACCAGGGAAAAATGTAAATCCTGAGGCTAAACCAATCGTGAACCACTGGACTAGAAAACCTTAAACTACTATTACCTCGCTGAGTTCAGTCATGTCTGTCTGAGCAATTGGTTTATTAAGAGTCAAATTTCAGTCATGCAAATAACCCTTGGACCACAGGGAATTCTCTCAGCAAGCACAGAGTTTAGGATGAAACCTCACTTAATAGAAGCACATACCAGAGACTAGGATGTAGATGAAACTGAACTTTTTACTCTGATAAGATAGATACCGCTACCTGACCTTCAAGGTTTCATCAAAGCAATACTCTGCTATAATGTCAATGAAAAAAACGTTTCCTGAGGCATCTCCTCTCTCAGTTAAAAGGCTGAATAGAAAGAGTTCAGATATTCTACCACATCTTAGCTTATTTTGATATACTATTGACATCAGCTCTTACTAGAAATAAAACTAATCAGATACTGAGAAAATTGAGCCTTGTGATTTATCCCATGACGTTTCTTGAGTTAAACCATAAGCACCCAATGGGGGTAGTCTGGATGATAAATAAAACACTTCATCCCGCTGACCTCCCAGGATAGACCGTAAGAACCCAACAGGGGCGGTGTTCTTGGTAAATAAAACACTTCATCTCACTGGCCTCCCAGGATGGATAGCAAAGAGCATTCCCTTGTATGGTCACCTCGCTGCTGATGAAGAAGTTCCTTTTAGTAGTCTTCTGTTTTCTGTGGCACGGGTTGGCTTGTGTAAGCACATAAGTGGTCACATTGAATTGTCACATGACTAAGGCCGGAACACTTGGTAAACTCTACTCTTAGTGCAATGTGTATTTCCATGGTGACTGTGGGTTGTACAGGACACAAGCATCAACAAAATGAATAACACTGAATGGAGCTTGGGACGGCACTGTATTTACATGGGTTTGCTCCAGGTTCTCGACCTTCAGAAATCCTTTTCCAGACTTTGTCTCAAACCACGTTGAGTTAATTCCTCACACCCCCCCCCCCATCAATGGACACAACACCCCATACTGAGTTGAAAAAAGGGACAAAATTTTGCAACATCTGCCAGGTACACAAGTGTTTATACAGTGTTTTATTGCATATGTAGAATGAGAAAAATATTCTTCTTCTTATTCAGTGGTTTGTAGGGCCTCCAGCAATAGCAAAGTATGGAAATGGGGGGGGGGGTCTGAATTCTTTCTGGAGGCCCTGTAATACAGTTATCTAAGATCAATTTTTTAACCAATTGGACGGCAGTGATGGTATTATTAGTTACTGCCTTGTTAATGCAAAAGGAACTGATGAAGTAACCAATGGAAAGCCACTTAAAGCAGCCTGTCACTGGTTATGCATGGAGATCTCACCCACCATTGGTTTTAATACAGGTTCATATTAAACACTGCAAATAACCAGCCTTGCGCAGTTATTTACTTAGGAAGGTTAAGGTTAGGAAGTTTTTCAGGTAATGTTCCAATTCTGAAAGGTAATTAAATGTGACCTTCACTTTATGTGACTTTTCCCACACTCCTGCTGCAAAAAAAAATATCATAATTACAAATAGTACATACAATATAATTAGCTGGCTTTTGTCCTATATAGTTTTTTTTTCTTTTTTTTCAGTTCTCTGAGTTTTTAATATTCCTTTTATAACCTACCACATAAACAAAACAAGATTATTGTATATTTTGTTGTATCTCCAGTAAACAGCAGGACTATCTTCTAAAACCATTATTTAGGCAAATTAATTATATAATGTTCCTGGTCTCATGAAACAGAGTACAGCAGCAGTGCTTCTCATAATTTATATATTTCTATTGATTGCATTAAAGGAAATGTCCTCTTTGATGTATTTCTGTCCCATATAATAAAATAATACCACCAGTTCTTCATTGGGCTTGCAATACAGATTGCGTTGTCAATATTCAAATTTATTAACTGGGGCCATGTTTATTATATATAATTACTAAGAATCTAAATTAAATTGGAATAATTTCAGAAGTAATGGGATTTTAATAGATTTAACTAGTCTTTTATTTTTTTCGTTATGTGTCCTGAATTGAGGGGGCTTAATACCTGCGGCTCAGAAGCCCCCCAGTCGAGATTATAGTCCTATGCAGTACATGCACATTGTTGTGTCGTTATGTGCTTATGGATGGATGAATTTTAGATGCTTGTTCATAGCTACTGTACAGCCTTTGCCTGACATCTTGCCAAAGAATAACAGAACATTATTTAAGTTTTTTCTGCCACGCATGATCATGTCCATTGCAGTAGAACCACTTTGATCCAGTTTAATCATACGGTAAAACTGATGGTAAACATGTGGGAAAACTCATACGTTTGCCATCAGTTTTACCACATGATTAAACTGCTGATCAAGGACATCATGTAACAAGTGTCCCTGATTATAGCCTTTAGTCAATGGAGTCAATGTTGATGGAGATTCATAGAACTGTGAGTCAATGCCTCAGATTCAGTCAGAAGAAGAGTAGAACTCACAACTTGCGTCCTCCAGTAGGTGGCACTATTGAGCAACTTTGCATATGGTTTGCAAAACAGTTGTGAAGCTGGGGATCTGGAGTTTTCCTTAAGGCTGAATCACAGAGGTACATTTTAATTCTGTAGTGATGTTAAGCTACTATCCTATTAAAAGTGTTTTTTTAATCCCTGTCAGTCAGTTTCCATTCACAACCACTGTTCCTGTCTGTCCATGTTTGACATGATGTCATAATTTTTGCCATTGAAACACAACATAATTTTGCAGTTTTTGTAACTGATGCACAAGGAATTCCAATTCTCATTCTTTAGACCTTTAGCCTGAGATAGCTAGCATTCAACCAATGTGTCACTTTGGACGAAGGTGTCTGCTAAACAAATAGAGTTGCTGTTATGTGCAAAAGTATTACATTTTCCGTCATTTTTCTATATGGTAGTATTGTTAACCAATGAATCATTTGAGTCTGTTACAGCTGATTCTAGTACACAATACTATCAATTTCTCTCCTTCTAGGCATAGGAAATAGTAATGTCTTCACAAAGATATACCAAGTGACAACAACAGCTTCAGGAAAGACAAGTGAAAAGCTTCAAGTATAGTTGCTGTGTTAAATAATTATGGAAAGGAGAATGGAACAATTACTCCATGGTGCAATCTAATAAAATGGTTTAATATGGTCACGTGACACACACATTTGACACAAGATCCACACACTCATTATCCTATCAATGAGTTGAGTAAAAAGGAAATTCATTACTATATTTATAAACAAATACTTAAGAATAATACTGAGTAAGTGGAGAGGGGATTAGAGATGATAATTAAAAGGTGGGGAGATTTGGGGCTTTCCTCGTGTTTCAGGCAATGGTTCAGAAGCCCAGCATGAATAATCGGCATGCATTTCTGTGAACACTGCAGACCGAAAGGGACAGCGTCCCCGCAAATAAAGCTCACCTGCACTGTCAACGTTACGGTCTGCTGCGCTCTAGTAGCTGATACAGCTGGTGGTTTTTCTGGTTTCACTGTTTGTTACATCACTCCAGCCATTCTATTGAGGTATCATTCCAGCTGGAGAAACAGCCCCTTACTTGCATGCAGAAGGAAGTGTTTTATAAATTAGCTTAACTATGTCCCATGCCTCTAAATTACACTCTCATACTCATACCAATAAATGGATCTTTGATATAAGTATATATCCAAAACATTATGACCACCCCCACATGAAGTAAATAATGTTGAGTATCTTGTAAACATTGTTTGTGTCAAGGTCTGGGACATTTTAGACAGTAAGCTAATATTTGGTACTTGTAGTCAACATGTTGAATGCAGAAGAAGTGGGCAAACATGAAGATCTGAGTGACTTTGACAAGGGCCAAACCGTTATGGCCAGGAGATTGTGTGAGATCATCTCTGAAACGGCCAGGTTTAGGGGTGCTCGCGGTCAGCCATGGTGAGCACCTACTGAGAGTGGTTCACCGAGGGAACAACCAGCAAAGGATGTTGGGCAGCCAGGACTCGTCGACGGGGGATGTGAAAGAAAGTTATTCCATCTGGTATGAACCAACAAAAGGGCTATTGCAGCACAGATGGCAGATAACTTTGAAGATGATCATGGGAGTGATGTGTCACGACACAGGGCATCGAACCCTGGTCCGAATGCTGAATCAAATAGGTGCATGTCACTAATCAACTGGATACAAAACAGTTACTAAATATTTTGCAAAGCAGGCAAAAACAAATTAACAATGTTTCATGAAAAAGAACACAGCCATTTTTAAGATTAAAGTTAATTTAAATATAACCTTTAAAAACCCAAGTTTTCGAATGCCCTAGAGATTTATCTTATCATTTCTGCTTATCCATCTCTCTTTGCTCTCTTTGTATCAGGTGTGATTGTCATGTTTTTCATAGCAGCTGGATTCCAGTTCCTTTTTGTTCCACGTTATAAAGGCTAAGCTCATATTAGCATAACGCAATCCATGCCAAACCACTGATGACAGGGAAGCCAGACCAGGGACAGGTGGTGACGGAGATGCCAGTGATACAGCCAGACAGCCTGCACACCAGGGTGCTCCAGCAGGGACTTGGCTCTTTGAACAGCCCCCCTACACACATCTCTCCGCTCCCATCACTTATCTAAGGCCTTCAAGAGTGCTCTTTATAGCCCAAAACCACTGCATATAAAGTGGCATAAGAATATTGAGTTACTTGTTTCAAACGCTGCTTATAATTCTGGATTTATGGACATGAGATAAAGTAATTAGTATTGATCTGTTGACTTTTGTTTGCATTGTTGTATTGCAGTTTAATATGAAGATACACGGTTATGCAGAAGTAGATAGTTCAGATCCAAAAAGTAAAACTCCAGAACAAAATTTAGTTTCAACCAACCAGCTGAGCACAAAAAGTCACAGGTACAGAGAATGCAACTGATTGGTTGAAGCAAAATCTTGGTTCGGATTTTTACTTTTTGGACCTGAACTATCCACTGCTGTTAATATGCAACTTCCTTCATAACCCAATACTGGATAAATGGATACAAATCCCAATAATTCGTTTCTTGCTTGATTTTGGCTCCCCCAAGTGGCAAGATGTGTATCATAAGAGCCTCACAATGATTTAGAACAGGGTTCTCAAACTGCAGTCCTGGCCCCACTTGTTCAAAAGTAATCCAGTGGGATTTCAGAAAACGGATTGGATTGAATCTTGAAAACAGGTTGTTCAAAGGGAAAAGAGGGATTCTGAAATCAGATCAGATCACCCAATCCAGTCTCGTGTTTAATCTGGATCAAACCTTCACTTTGTGTTGTTCAAAAGTTTGTGCTTGAATTGGGATACAATTGATCCAAAAAATAAGGATTTTATTTATATTTTGTACAATTGTTGAACTAGGACAGTGGCAGTGAAAATTAAGTAGGAAATAAGACATGAAGCCTTTCGGTATTGTCAAGGGAAAGAAATCCCTGTGAGATATGTGTACTCAAACAAAATCTCAAAGCTCAAAACAAAAAGCTCTACTGTCCATTGTATTTTAATGAAAATGACAATAATTACTATTACTCAATTCAACAGTCAGAAGTAATATCTTACAATTGCATCCCTGACCACAAGTCCAGTCTGTCCCTCATTTTGAGAGAGCATTGGAGGTTGCTGTGGTTTATTGTGGTGTTTTATGTTTGTTCAAATTAAAACACATAATGACTTTTTTGGCCACTGGTATTTTAGGTCTACCTGTTGTTCTTGACATAGCCAGTAGGCTACACTGTTGGTTTCATTTAATGCACTAGTAAACCGAATTTGGTAATCCTGAAAATTCTGTATTTGGATAACAGTGCTTCAATCCAGTGTTGCTTTGAAAAACCTACATAGAAGTAAAATGGATTACCAAATCCTGGATAGCAAAACATGGGATTTCAAAATCCAGATTACTTTGATCTGGATTAAATTGTTTGAACAACTGGGCCCTGGAGGGCTGGAGCTCTGTCTATCTTAGTTTTTTCCCTGTTCCAACAGAAGTGAGTCAACTCAAGAGCTGTGTGGTAAATAGGTAAGTAGTTGAATCAGGTGTTTTTAATGAGGGTACACCAAAAACTGTGCAGGGCTCCAGCCCTCCAGGGCTGGAATTTGAGACCCCTGATTTAGAACATGGGTTCCCACGCTTGTCATCCCATCTTTTCAGAGACTTGGGACCCCAATTGATTTAGACGAGCGAATAGCTTTAGTCTTAGAGAAATTGTACCATGGCTTCCAACTGCAATATTGGGCCTATTGATTTCTTTATTTTTGTGTAAATGTGTAAATTATATCAGCCTAAATAAATCCTGTATAAACTGATGCTCTGCAATTAATTTATGCTTAACTTTCACTTTTAGTTGTTGAGCTGACACTGGAAAGTAACATTGATATAGAGTCGCAGAGGGTACATTGATATAGAGTCGCAGGTACTCAGTTTTAAGTTATTTGAGCCGTGACATTGTCATGCTGTTCTTTAATTTCCCAAATGAGGAATTGATTCCCATTGATCAATATGCTTTTGTTAATTGGCCCATTTTTTCAGGGTGATTTGGCAATTATTTACATTGTGAATGTGAGTGAACAGCGTGCAGACAGTAAACAAACATCTATTTATATCACGATGAGCTGTTAATTGCTGACAGTTTAACCAAAACAAGGAAACCTAACAGAACAGAAAAAATAGACCTAGACTGTATCAGGTGTTATCTATGCTCTTTCAAAGTACAGCTGCGGAAAAAATTAAGAGACCACAACACAATTTTTTGTTTCACTTAATTCTCAGTTTATGGGCATGTGTCTGTGTGTGCAGACTGATCTTCTTTTTCTCATTAATGAAGGGCTTCTTCCTTGGAAATTGCATCATCTGTGATGTAAAAGTCTTCAATATGTTATACAATTTCCTGTATGCTTGATTACAGTGATTCAGGCTGTATCGGTGACAGTAAATGAAAGTGAATCGAGTGCCCGAAATGAAAACACAAACTCTACTTATAGTATCAAAAAGATGTTTTATTTCATATCAACATTAAAGCTCCAAGTACAGGTGTCTGCATCAGTTTGACAATTACAAACAAGTTTGTGCACAGTTTAACAAAGTACAACCAAACAAATGTGCTGTAACGTAGCTAAGCAGCTTGGCAGATAAGCAGAGCACAGCACTGTGACTCAGCAGAGAGATGGTGAGAGACGGCAACATGAACATAATGTTGATGCAGTAAGTGAGATAGACACACACATGCCTACTTATTTTAACCAGCGTAGCTACGGCTCTGAATTTAAGCAACCTTTAAGTTGCTTTTGGAGATCATAGGTCAGGCGCTTCAGACATCTGGCCCACAAGAGCTGAAGTCAAATCAGCATTTGAATCTAGATATACGTTAAACCCGGAATTTATTTCTTAAATAGGGTAAGCAAAAAACATTACATTGCATCAGCTAGCCACATCAGTGACTCAACACAACTATTAATCAGTTTGCTTTGCAGTCAATGAGATACATTATTTACGTGATTTTTTATTATATAACTGTCAATAGTGCAAGTTTACACAGATTACCATCTAAAAACCTTCGGTAGGAAAAAAAAAAACCTCCATACAATCAACACAACCACGAGCTGGATTTTCCCAGGGCTGGAGAGTTCGGCTGTAGTTTAGATTTTTTCCCCTCAATTCAATAATGTACACAAAACTTGTACACACACCTTGTGTGTAAACAATGGTTTTCAATGTTGTAACAACTCGATTCACTGATTATCCTGAAAAAATATACAGATTTTTAATCCATTTCATACAAATAAAGCCCTTGAATTTCACATAGATTTTCTTGGTTCAGGATCAATAAAAAATGCATACATTCTTGTCCAAGTATGAAACACACAAATCTAAATCTACATTACATAAGATATCATGTAAATTTCTTCACAGGCATCCAAACTATTTCTTTTTACAATTTGACAATTTAAATCGACTGTACCAATGTATCAGACACAATGTTTTAAACAGATTTATCATTGCCTATGCTCACATTCAGTATTACTTTTGATGACATCATCAATTATATAACAAAAATGTGTACAATGCCTGGATGAAGTTCCTCTAAATCCCTCTAAATTACACAACTAACTTATCTGGGGGTGCCGATTTATTTTGTTCACAATGCTGGATATCTATTAAATAAGAATGACTTGGTATTAACAAACCAAGTTGGTGGTTGTTAAAAGATCAGAAGCAATGCTATTTCATTTATGCTTGTCAAATGTAACACCAAAATCTTCAAAATGTATATACTGTATATAATGTATATACTCACCAAAATATGTACCAAAAACCATGCTTATTCATTCATTTGTTTCCATTACCTTTTACTTACTACCACAGTTTATGATGATGCTGTGATATACCTCCCCGAGTACTGGAATTTACACTGTAACACAGCGACTAACACCTAAGACATTATTTTGTTTCTAAAAATTGTATGGGGAAAAGTGAAATATCCATCCACAGATCAGTTCAATGAAAAAATAGTATAATTCCACGAAACATATAGTGCTGTGCAAAAGCCTCAAGCAGGCAAAGAAAATAATCTGTATGTTGGTGTAGAACCATGATGTCTCTCCTAAAATCACCAGAGCCCTTACAACAACCATCCTATACACCAATATATTTTTTGACTCAAGCACTAGAACACATTGTTTGGCTAATCCTGTTATCAACATATTATTAGTTGAATGATGAATTTATTGAGCTGATGGTTAAAATGAATTAATATATGGAATGGCTACGGTGCTCCAGAGGAGAGGTTTGGGAACTGAAGTGGCGTTCATCTAGCTGTCCAACACGATATCAGTAATGTTTCGGAGAAAAGAAGAATTGTCCATTTTTTATTGTGTTACTGTTCATTTGCATATATTCTCTTGTTAAATAGTATTGTTTGAGCAAGTGTACACTTGCTACACAGAAAAATGGCTTTAACATTTTCTTTGACTACCTAAGACTTTCAGACAGCACTGTATATGCAATGGTAAATGAAACCATTCATCGACACACTTGTTTATCATACATTCTGCCAGTCTGCAGTTCAATTGCAGAGGGTTCAACTAATGTCTGTACACAGGCACAAAGGAGTATGAAATTTTGGTTTGCTTTAAATGAGTAAAATAGTGAAAATAAACTATGGAAATATGTTAAATCAATTAAAGATGACATCTGTTCAATTTGTTAAAGAATTTTTACAAGTATTCCTTTGTGCCAAAATGGATTTTTAAGATTAGAACAATTGATGTGTGCAGTTTAAGAAGAAAAGGATACATTTTAAATATTTAAAATAAAATGTAAGCAAGCAGGTCGTGTACCAACGACACAGGTTAGATTTGCCATGGCAAACGATCAAAGGCCCACACTTTAATGAAGCCCAGATGGCCCTAATTGGGCTAATTGTCTTTTTAGGGTTTTATAGTGACAGCCAGGCAAATTCAGGAGGGTAATTCTGTACTGTGCTCCCTCCAGGATGTGTTTTTGGTTGTTTTTTAAGTTGTAAAGGATTTTTGGTTAGTTTTTCCAGTGTTTTTAGTCAGTTAATGAGTCAACCTTATTTAGTTTCAACCCCCCCACCTCCACCCTGCTACATTGTACCTCTGTCCCACATTTGAAGTAGACCTCTGACACATTAGCAGCCAGTCTTTTAGTCATAAATGCAGAGCTTCTGTACAAACAATTGCCTTGTGTCAAACAGTGAAATTCAAACTTTCTTTGACAAGGCCTCCCTAGGGCTGATATACAATCTAAAATTGAATTATTTTAATTTGCTGTTGTTTAGTGGCGTATAATGTGTTCACGTTTTTAATACTTCCAAAGGCTGCAATCTCTGAAACAGGTCTGCCCCTACCTCAAACCCCCACACAGTTTTGTTCCCTCACCTACACCCCACAGTTTGAATGCCTCTGCTCTAGAACTTTCTAGAACATTCTTGAAAATTTCTCTCAAGGACTTCATTTTTGAAATTCTCCCCCTATTGCCTGCTATGACTCCATACAAAGGAAAATTTGAACTATTCCTGTAGGGGGCAAAATCCCTTCATTGGTAGGACAGACACTTACGGGGTTTTTCCACTGCCACCAAGAACCGAGCCGTACTGCGAACTGATGGTTTTTCTTTGTAGGTTATCCAAGCCGTACCTGTGCCGTAAATGTGACCAAACTGACCTGGTTGTGTCACCACCATCTGATTGGTCAAAATGCAAAATTATTGGTATTGTGTCGATATCCATAGATTATCTAAAGGAAAAACGTCATATTCTATATATTATTCATTATTAGTAGCATCGCACATTGCCAAGTATTAATGCATTCCCGATAACCAGGAACTTGAAAATCTTCCACAACCTACTTATAAAGTACTACCAAACCGCTCAAAGGAATGGATTTGTAATGCAAATTTACGCAAACAAATGCTAATTATGTTAGCATTTGATGCTAACCTAACATGGCAATTCTAAAAAAAAAAAGATGAGGATTCTCACAGACTTGCTAGCAGAAATTAGCACATAGTAAATCATGACGTATACTGTATGAACAATAAAGCATCTATTCGGTTTTACATTGCCATAGCTCTCCAAACCTGCCAATGCCTATACCAGATTGATTCATCTGCAATGGAAATCCACAGTGAGCTGGAACTGTGCTGTAACTAGTCTCTCTCCACTGTATGACTTGGGTCCGGCTCGGTTTCTATATGGCAATGGAAAAGCACCACCACACACACAGTGAATATATACAGTGGCACACTACTTAAACTTTTAGATTTATATTAACCTTAAAAGGAGCTTTAAACAAGACTAATAAATAAGATAAAATCATGTGTATTTTCTAATGTATCCCTAAATGCCCAGAAAACCACATAAAATCTTTAAGTTGAATTTACTCTTTTCTAATACATACATACAGAATGGGCTTCTTCTTCTTCTTGACATAATTTGGCAGTTAAAAATATAGAAATATAAAAAAATGTTGCGATGTTGCGATACCGCTTCCTGCCCGAGGCATGTGTCCAGCTTGGTGTGACTGCGATCGCAGCGTTCTGCATCAGACTCCGCAGTCCACCACCCTATCGAGGAGTCCCCTTGACAGGGTGAGATAGGTGGAAAGGGCCCCCACCGCTATGTGGAAGATCAGCTGCCAGACATTCCTCAGGCCGTACAGATATATGTTGCATAGAATGATTAGCGTCAGCAGGGAAAATGTCTTCGGCTTCTTCAGTGATGTGTGGAATAAGTAAAGGTAGCACTGGGAGTATAGGGAAGACAGTCACTCTCTTTAGGCTTTCCTGACTTTGATTCTACTTAAGAATTTTTGGTTCGATTAACCTCAATGAGTTGAAAAAATGTTAAGGAGAAAATCTGTATAGATTACTGTGACATATTTTTATAAAAATATATTTCTGAAAATCATTGTTTTTTAGTTTTTTTTTTTTGTAAATGGTATTAACCTAAAAGATCTGACTTAAGACTAATTAAAATTGCACATTTACGCTGACAGTGATTTGACTGAAAATGCATTACTGTGCAGCATGGAAGTGGGAAACGTCTTTTTACCTGGCAAAGACAGCAGGTGAACGCCATGAGAAATGCTACAACATTCCAGATTCCTTCATAATCGTCCTGTTGGAAATTATGATAAGACCCATAAGTTCTGGAATTACTTTAAAATTAATTTGTCTCAGCGTGAAAAACTCAAAACTGGTTTCATATGGCATTTTCATATCAAAACTAGGGCTGCATGATGTCACACTGATATAATCCTGATTATATGGCGCAGGTTAGTAATGCCCATAAAATATTAATGAAAGACATACCGTGACACCAAAAACTTAGTAATGTATATAAATTCCTTATGTTTATTAAATGTGGGCAGCAGAGCATGTGACATACTACTGTTTTGGTAAATCATGGAAGCGATAAGCACTGAAGTGGTGGTGAAGAATGGGACAGTTCAGCAGCCTTTTCATAGTGGAGATATTGTGGATAAACAAGGTAAACATGTCAGTGGCATTATGGTATGTTTTGCCGTTAAAAGTCTGACACATTTATTAAACATAATAATATGCCGAATTCATACAGATGAATTTTTGGGCATCACAATATGCCTCACATTAATATTTTTGGCACACTACTAATCTACTTACCAAATTGTGGGCGTAAGTAAACATCCGTATAGCACAGAAAAGCCAGCATCCGGACAAATGTTAATGTCTGTCATCTGAAGCCCTGTTGATTATTACACATGCTCCATATAATCACGGTGTGATATCGTGTAGCTATAATCAAAACTTCCCATATCCTAATCTAAACCTGGGTTTTGCCTATGTTGACACATTGAAATCCTTCTATATAAGTCAGAGAGTATGTTCCCCCCACATAAACAGGACTTATCAATGCTGATGACTTTCCCCTTCTTGCATTGTTCTTCTGATATCTGAATGCCTGCCCCGCCTAGCCTGTATGAACTTACCTGGAAGGTGTACTCCATGAGGTGAACGCCCCGAATGAGGTTCAGGGATGCACACATGATATTGAGAACCAAGGAGAGGATCCCGGGTGCCGTCACAGGTTCCAGTCTGGGACTCAGGCCTTTGGGAACCGGCAGAGAGAGAAGAGAGGCATGAGTGAGTTAACTTGAACGTTCCATTGGGGAGGGTGACTGGGATGGTTTTATTTGTTTTTTAGTTGGGTTCGGCCCTGGGCACAGAATTAATTGGAGTTCAATCATGGTAAAAAGAGTTTTGAAATGCACTCAAAATGTGTTATGGAAAAGTGCACCATTAAAGATCATTTTACATTTTTTCCCAAAAAAATTATATTGTGATCTTTACAACACACAATCGCAATCCACGATCTTAATTTTGATCTTTATTCCCAGTTTTGAAATGTACTGTCAAGAATACCCATAATCAAACAAGCCTATGGACATACACTGTATTCATAAGCACCATATAAAACAGAATATTGCATTAAATGCACTGTTTTCAAAAGGGTAATTAAATCCTGAAGTAAACTTTATTTTAAATATTAAAAAGCTGCTGGATGATACCTTTTAAGGTGAATAGATTTGTCGTTAACGTTGTTAGCAACTATGCTTTTGGTAAACATACACCTGATGCCATTAATATTTCTTTTCACATCAGGTTCGTTTTGCAAACTGTACGTGAGAGTTCTCCAGCAGCCCAGAATGGGATATTCAGCCAGATACTCCGATTTTCAATTGTTTGCGTTCTGTATAGCACCTGCACTTGTATCTGAGTGCTTGTTTATGGGTCTCGTTAGGTGCCCCAGTCACAGTGGGGTGACTGTATATGTCCCTTCAGTCCAGAGTGATACTTAGATCATAGTATTTATCCAACGACTGGAGTGAACACTTACAATGACAAGCAAAGAAAATTGATTATTTTATTTTTTTTATCAGGAGAATCACCAACACCAGTTCTTGGTAAACAGGAAAGAGACCCATGTAGTTTGCTGTAAATGTACACAAAATAGTTTGCCATAAAATGCAGGATGAATGGAATGGGCAGTGCCAGAAAATATCATGCTGTGCAGACTTGCGAGGTACGAATTGGGCAGGTGATACGGATCAAGTAGTTACACTTTGGATATGTGCTACATTCACAAACCAACAAAATGACTTCCTACTAGATGACTGTACTGATTGGCCAAGTTATATCACGTGTCTCTATTACAGGGTCTCTTTCATGTGTGACTTATCTGAAAAACAATTTAATTTGAGTCATCAGCATGGCAGGTGAGGAAGTGTAGTATGGATCAGATAGTGACATAGGTTATTACTGGCCATCAAAATTTTCTCTGAAGCTTGGAAGTGTTAGTAGGGGGATGTAAAAGACAATCTCAACAATTCACATGAAAAGTAGATTGTGGACATCTTCAGGATCGATCATAATATAAAATCATCAGATCAACCACACCTATTTTACTTCACTTTAAAATCAGCATTGCTACCTAACCAACTTGTGGACCAAGACTCCTTGAGCAGACCGTATCAGCGATGGTGCCTGTCAATATGGGCACCCAATGCCTCTGTGCTTAGAATGCTGTCCGATGCTAACATGCTAATGGAGAGCCTATCTCACCACATCCTGGCACCGGGTCCACATGGCCATTAGCTTCCCCATTGCTCTGCATCATCTCCTCAAAACTGAGGAGCCTGGGCGGTCTGGCCTTCAGCTCCTCCTGCACCTTGGCCAGGCGGGTGCCATTGCGGGGGCCTCCAGCCTGGCTGTACTGCTGCTTCACTTTCTGGATGACGCTGTCTGTCGCCACATCACCAACAGCATAGAAACAGACAAAAGCGCTGTTAATTGAACCTATGCGTGTGTAATACAACACCAGCCATTGAGGTGAATATCCTTAAGTCATTTAAAATTCCATCTAAAATATCAGAAAACATAAAGCTCTAGTCAATTTTCTTGCACACTAAAAAAATGCACACTAAACAGTAATCAGACAAACTGCTCATTTACTTATTTTTCAGATGCTTTTGTCCAAAGAGATATACAGTTGAGGGCCCAATGGTGAATCACTCCACCACGGCATTTGAATCAGCAACCTTCTGATCACAAGTACAGATTCGTAACCTGCAGAGCAACACCACCCATTTTACAGGATTCATTCACTGATTCTTGTATATATATATTTTGCTAGTTCATAAATGTGTTATTTTATAATAAATAATTTTTTCCCATTAAAGGTGCCATAAAATGAAAATCTGGCTTTACTTTGGCATAGATGAAAAAAGTAAAGTTTGGTAGATGGGAATGATATATTAATATGTAACAACATTACAAAGTCTATGATACTGACATTGACAAGAGGCTTCTTTACTTCCCGTAGCCTACTTTTGGTTAGCTAAATAAATGCACTAAAAAAAAGATAGATAAATCTTTGTTGTCATTGTCATTTGACAACGAAATTGAAAAATGAAAGCAGAACTCCAAATCCATCACAAACAACGCACTCACAGGCTGCTCAGCTTCCTGTTTGGTGTCCTTGATGAAACTTGCATGACAAAGCTAGCATCGTAAAATCATTTGTTGCATGAGATGATAAATAATTTCAGTAATTTCAGCAAAATTATGATTATGCTAATGTTGTGCCTAGGCTGAAGTGCAACAAATTGTTCCAGGAAACATTAAATGAGTAAACTTACCACTCAGAAGTGTATATTTTTAACCTCCGAGCAACTGGCTACTCCTCAACATCCGAATCCTTCACTGATATAAGCCACACATACACAGTTGGATGCCTAAATGCTCCATGTTTCACCTCACCTGTAGTGATCTATGTTGGTTCTGTGTGAGCCATCGCAGGGCCTCAGTGTAAACCAGCCAATCAGAGCACAGTTTATGAATATATTAATAAGCCCACCAAATAAAGGAAAACAACCTGTTTCATTATAGGGCCAAATTATAAGGTTGTAAATAGGCCTGTAAAACCACTTCTGGACAAGTTCACACACCTTCTGCATAGACACTAGAGAACAATTTCAAATGAATTACAAATTCATTATATGGCACCTTTAATACAGTTGAACGTAAACTGGAGACCCATTGAATGATAAATGCCTTACAAAATCGCAGTAAACCTGCGGTTTTAAAGTTACCAAATCACAGACCCTGCAGCTGATTAGCCGGACTGCCTTTTCCCTAAGATAAGTCCAGGTCAGCGAGGGCCCGTACACCACGCCCCAAATGTCCTTTCCAGCATCCTTACCAAATTCCAAGAATGGATACGGTCTGTTTGCCAGCGCAACCGTGGCACTGTCAAAGCAAGCTGTGAACTCCCATCGGAGGTCTTCCAGGAAGCAGAAGGCCGTGGCGATGGGGAGCCTGTTGGAGCAAACGGCCATGTAGGAGACTCCTTCTGTTGAGATGAAGCTTTAGAGAGGATACACATTGTCAACAAACAAGCGGAGGGAATCCACACATTATTATTGCTATACTCTCTATTCACTTTAATGCATGTTTGTGATTTTTTTTTCCTTTCATTTTTTAAAAGCAAAAATAAGCACTGTGATTCTGTACTGCAAAATAGAGAATATATTTCCCCTGTGAGGAAAATGGCCTTTCATCTTGCTCAGTATGAGAAACACAGATATTCAGGTTAAAGCAGTGCCACTCACAGACTTTTTGAGGAGCACATACTCGACTGCACACCTTGGGGGGGGGGGGGGGGGTTCAACCTAGTAAGCTTAGTGTGAGCGTCATCGATTAGTAATATTTGCCGACTGGAGGGGGTTCCTCATCAATAAATTTTGCCTACCCTGGGGGGATGAAGGGGCCTGACATGATCGTCACTGATTGACTCTCAGGCCCCCCCCATTCTGCATGTGCCTGGGCGGCAGCAAATAGCAAACAGCAATTTTGGGGGTCAGAGTGCAGGATCAGCCAGCACCCCTGGAGCAATTGGGAATTAAGAACCCTGTTCAAGGGCCCAATAGTGACATGAGTTTGTCGGCCCTGGAATTCAAATCTGTGACCTGACGGTCACGAAGTCCTAACCCGCTGAGCACAGAAGTAGTGCTGGATGGATGGATGGATACACAGCAGTAATCTTTGATGCCTGAATTTACATGCGTATAGCTTTAAGAGGTTCTGGTTCTCTCGACTGCCTGACTGCACCAGGATTATGAGCCTGAGTGGCAGTAACTGTAAACTGCATCTGCTCACTATATGTTGAGATCATGGCCCTTGATTGTTCCTCTCTCCGGGCAAAGTGGCAGGGACTTGGACAGCGTTCTCAGCTGGTGCTTGCGCTCCTGCAGCTCGTGGTTGTGCTCGAAGTCCGTGGAAGCCGAGAGAGGGAGTCCATCCCTGGCCCGAGCCACAAAGGCAAACAGGATCAGTGACATGCTCCGCAGAGAGCCTCGGTGAAATGCAGCCTGCAGGGGGAGCAAGCAGATACCCTTTATTTCCAAACTCTGAACATGGCTTTATCCTTCAGGAAGAGTATGGGCAGCTTCAAAGGCGACTGTGACTGCCCTTTTTATTTTTACATTTTAAATGTATTAGCAAGGCAAACAAATATTTTGTTCACTTTGTACTCTATACTTAATTTAACTAGTTCTGTCATTGTATTCCACGACACAACAGGTTGTCAGGCTTCAGATAGCATTTCTTGCTTTCTTTAGCACCAAGCTACCTGCAACCCTCAAAGCAAAGCAGAGGATTAGTAACCCATTGCCCAAACCATTTTTGTTACCTATAATTGCGTATAAATTAACGTACCATTTTTAAAGCCAGTATACTGTATGAGCTGATAAACCACATATTCAATGCATACACTCAGGGCAGTTCTATTCCTGGGCATGTCCTATAAGTACAAGGGCGTAATAGTAGGGAATATAATACTTTTAATTTTTTTAACACTTAATACTAATACGGAACTGCTGACTGCTAATTCTGTATGACAACACCTGTAGAAAATCCTCACAAGCAGATTACAGGATCGGGGAAAAGGCTGTTGCTCTACGGCACGGACGGTTCGCGTATTTACGTCCCCTGATACGGAACACGCTTTTATTTTTACGTGAGAATCCCGTAAAGTACAAACTGTGGGGGAAATCTGTATCCCTGCCGATGGAACGATTAACACCATGATACAGCCCAACACTAATGACATGTATGCGGCTAACCGAGACAAGCTAAATGAACTCGCTCTCTTCAAGCGCAGGGCACTTATAAGTGCATTTACAGTGCATATAATAAGTCATGTTCAGCTAGAAAATTAGCCGTGCCTGGGAGAACGCCAAAAATTAATATATGTTTTGGGTTTACTTGAACAACAAGACAAGTAGCTCCTTTAATTAGCGGTGAAAGATAGTCTCTTGTTTGTACCAATTCATTGTTCCTTACCTCATCGTCGCCGGGTTTATTATTTATTTTAAATAACTGATATGTACAAACGCACTGATTTGAAAATGGTTGATAACGGGGTTGCTTCGGACGGCTGCCACGTCGTGATAATTGAAGTAACGTCAATGTTTTTGTAGCGCCACACTTTGACAGCTCGCCTCAGTTCTGACAGACAGCGCTGAGAATTATGGGAAAGTGCATTTGGTTGATGACGTAATCGCATTCGTAGTGGCTGTGCTGTAGTGTTAGTGAAATTCTAAAACCGTTTTAATGTTGGCGTTTTACCTGAATTGCCATCTTGAAACTGTAATTTAGCTTCTTTCTTTTTTTTTTTTTTTAAATAATAATTAAAATGTTACTTAAACGGTACTCGAAAGTGCGGCTCCAACCGGACGTTTGCGGGTCCAAACTCCAAGCGGAGCTGAGAGGTAACATTCTTGAGCAAGACAGTTAACCCGAATTTCCCCAGTAAAATGTATAGCAGTATATATTGATAAAATGTGTAAGTTGCTTTGTTTAAAAGGGTCTGCAAAACAACTAAACGCAAATGCAAATTTGTCTGTGGTTAGATACATATTCTGCAGACATTATGAATGTAAATGAAAAAATCTATTTCTACATTATATTTATGTTACGCCCTTATTCAGGGTGAAATGGCAAAAACATCGATCACAAGTGCGGTGCATTTCTGTGGTTACTCAACTTAAGAGGCGATTCTAGGGACATGGGACCCTTCCCTATAGTATGGCAAAATTTATTACCTTTATTTTACTGTTAAGTGTAAATTTATAATATAAACAAAGAGAATTTAAAAATCACAATACCTTTATTTTTACTTTTGAGAAAAACAGAAAACATAAATAAAGCAGATTTGTCGTTGCAATGTAATATGTAATCGACCGCCCTCGGGACCCACTCCCAGCTCAGGGGCCCAGTCATTGCCTGCTCTGTCAGTCCTGTCATTGAGACTCTGCTCAGCATATTAGTAATTAGTTGTTTTGTTGTTTTAAAACATCTATTGGGATGTAAGCCAAAAGACAGTTTCTCAGTAGGAATGAATAAGTATGTCTAAACAGCCTCAGGATCGACAAGGGCTGGAATTTGTTTTGATCGCACTGATTGTCAGGGATCCCCCGGATCACCCGGAGCGGACGTTCCTCCAAGATCCCGAGAGCCAACGGGGGAGGAGGGCAGGAGCGAAGTCCGCTCGAGCGCAGGCGCGACAGGATCCGAAAGGCGGCTCGAGCCGGCTGTTGGACGACGGCGTTAAGACAGGTAGGACAATGAGCCGTTCGTGTAAAATCGTACTAAAACCGTGTTAAAATGCAATTTATGCGTATGTTACATTTTCGAAGTGTATACCGCGCGGGCGAAAATGTTTGACTGGGATTTAATAGCTAGATGAGCAGGCTTAAATAAGAACCGGAGGCCGCGGTAGTCCTGTGTTTCGGGGTAGGTTGACGGTATTGGCTATATACGGTAGCTGGGGGTTGGGGGTCTGCAGCGCACCTTTGCGCATCGAGTAATTTAATAGCGACTAATAACTTTTAATCGCATTTTGTTTTTTATGCTTTAAGACCAAGGTGCGTGCTGGATGGCTCTGTCTGGCCACGTCTCTTTTGCTTTCGTTTTAAATTCTCTGATCCGGTTGGCAGCGATCAGAGGAGTCCTCAGCTTTCCACTCGTTTTTGATAAAAACTCTGATTTTAGTGGTTTTATCGAACCTCTCACTAGTTTAGTGAAAAACAACAAAAAGGGACTCCCTTCACATTCTTCTTTGACTTGATGCCCCGACTTGCTATAATTTGGCAAAGTCCTATTGATGGGGAAATACTGTATAGTAGCTATTTGCATTTTATACGTGCTGGAGACCTGATTGGGTGGCAACATGACGTGTTCTCGATTAACTGCGTATAAATAACTCGATTTAGGCTTTCCGGAGACGTCTCCCCTGTGCATATCTGCTTAGCTTAAACAAAATGCCGTCACTAAATAAATCTGCTATACCGGCGTCTAGTTAACGGCTTACAGGCTGCTGCTGCGGAGTGCTCTTACTGCTTCTGTGTTTTGTCTGAATACAAAATGTGATGGGTAATAAATTTAGTTCTATCAGTCGTTATATCAGCGAGAGGGTCATTGAAACGATGGAGCTGGAGTAAATGTGTATTATAATGATAAATAAAAAATTAAAACAATTTGCATGCCGATCCGACGGAAATAGGCAGTCGTATGAGGAAACCTTTCTGTAAAAGTGAAATCTGTAGAACGAGCTAAAACATGGTTTGCTTTTGAATTGGGTTTCTTTGTGGGTTGTAATCGGTTTTTAATGCTGTTCAAGTCTTTGTATGGCGTAGGCAATCTTTTAATAAAATACTGAACTATTAATGGCCAGTATATCTTAATCCCTAGTGTAGTCCTGAGCATTATGGTTGCCCCTTTTTTGGTAAAAATTGATATTGCGTTATGTATGACCAGGCATGCATTTCTATTTAGTTTAGTAGTCTTCGCATATTACGGATTATTGCCTCGTATATGTTGAGTAGATTGTTTTTAGATGTGGCCACAAAATGGGTGTATCTTTTTTCCTAGAAGTGAGAAATGTTTTAATGTTTTCTGTTCGACTGTTGCTTTACTGTGTGTGTCATCTTGTCTTGTGGACAGACCATGTAAGTTTAGTTCTAAACTAAACTTAAAAGAAACCTGATGTCACAGTAGTTATAAACACCGAACCTCATGTATGGTCATAACTTCCTTTACAACCCCCTTTTTCCCCTGGTATTTTCTGGTTTCATTTACCTGATTGGCAGGTGGCTTCTCCAGTAGAGGAGAAACTTTGGGAAGCTGCAGAAAATATATTTTCATGTACAATGAAAATGACAGCTAAGACAAGATAGAATATTGATCTCTGGTGGACATTTCTGTTCAGTAGCACAAAGAGGAAATACAACAAAGGATAATGTAAGTAGAAATAAATACAGCCAAAGGGGAATATAAGAATACATATAATAAGTAATGCATTTAAAGAATAAATAAGAGGAAAACTAATGTACCAATGTGGGAAATACAGTACAAAATGGTGCAGATGGTGTATACAAGCAATTCCTGGGTTAAGAATGTCCAACTAATGAACAACTTGTATTTATAAAATAGCTGCCGTATCACCTATCATATCAAAAATGTGAGTTAAATTCAATGGTTCAATGAACACACAAACACTACTTTGTGACACTCATGAAAACATTGTGCGGCTTCAATGGTTCGTCAGCTCAAGTTACAGTACAGTATGTTTTATTATTAATCTATTATTCATATGTGCTTTGTTATTGCTGTTCTGACTTACCAAAAGATTAGACTTAAGCACAGACTTAGGGAACGGATCTCATCCATAACCTGGGGACTGCTTCTGTGTACATTCAGTGGTCACTGAGCATAGTAGTGTTGCTAGCAGAAGCAGTGTTGAGTATATTTGTATGGCATCGGGTAAAAAGGATCACCTGAAGCGTTCAGTTTTGCATTTGGACACAGTTATGTGATACTTCAGCCATGAAGCCATTTTACCATCTGTTTATAGTTCCGAAACAGTGTGGCATCTCCAGGCTCTTATTACACTGCAAACGCTTTACTTGTGCTTTTCCTTTTTTTCGCATTAAAGATATATTATATCATTGGAATCCACATTTTTAAAAATTTAGTATTGAAGTTTGTACCATAATGCTTAGGGAGTAGTTGGATTTGCAAGTGTTTATCATGCAAATCATTTCTTTCTGGTTTCTTTCTGTCATCCATAGGAGAGATGACACTCACTACCCAGTGAATCAGGAATTCTTCAAACTTAGTGTGGTTGGAAATTGGATACACCATTGCTACTCTTGCATATATTTTGTTTTGCAGATAGATAATACCTTGATAATGGGGATTAAAGACCGCCCTCAGTGTTACTTTGACGTGGAAGTAAACAGGGAGCCAGGTAAGATTTTTTCTTTCTTTCTATCTTCCAGATCCCTGGGATTCTAGTTGTGGAATTAATCTCTGTAACCCATTGAAGTTGTTCAAGAATAATGGTGTGTGAATAGTTTGGTATCGATAGTAAGAGCACAAGTGTACCATAAAGTAACACAATCCAGTCCTTTACTATAACACACTGTTAGCTGGTTTATGAGGAATTAACCAACTTTCTGTTATTGAAATGAACACTATATTCATGCAAACTCTTTAACCTCCTCTGTGTTTCTGTAAATATTTACAATATGTATAGCTATGCATAAATACCCTACATCAGTATTCATGTAACTAAATTCTGACTCTGCTCAGTGTTTCTGTACAAATACAACTGTTGCTTACCTCAGTGGTAAGGAAGGTTACACTTACAACACGTTTGGCCCAAAGGGTGAAAATAGCTGTGTAATATCTGGGCAGTTTTCAGCTATTGTGCTGAACAAGAAAGATAATGAGCCTCATTCAAGGCTGAATTTGTATTCTATCACATACTAGTTGGGTTATATTTATTTTAGCTACTTGTCTAGGTTTGCTTAGGTGCATTGGATATTGAAGTAATATTGGAATGTGGTATATTTAGGGCTATAAACTGCAATAAGTTAAGCTTCTTCATATGGGACTGATGATCCTCAAAGGATCTCATTTGAAGCTGAAAATAATAATTGGATGTTTGTCCTTCTGTTTGTATTTTACTTTTATAATAATAACTTTTCTTAATGTAAAAAGCCACATGTACACAGTAGACATTAAGGATGTCTACTTTGGGATGTCTACTAAGGACCATATTGCTCTGAAAAAAATATCTGAAATGTTTTTCTCTCAAGCTACACTGATATGAACTCATGATGTATGTTTCACTTTGTTTGAAGCTTAGCAGATGGTCTTTTGGGTGAAAGCAAATAGTCAGTAATGAATGTAAAGTGTGTTTATGATGGAGAATGTTTCATATGTTTGTCTTCCTTTTTTCTATAGTTGGGCGTATTGTCTTTCAGCTTTTTTCTGATATTTGTCCCAAGACAAGTAAAAATTTTCTCAGCTTATGTACCGGTAAGTCTTTTCATTATTTGCATAATATCTTCTTATGTTGCTGTTAAAACTGACTAACACACAATTCTATCGGCCCCCTGTTCTTCCTTTAAAGGAGAACGAGAGCACATTTTAATACATAGAGCAGATCATAAATCTCCTTTGGACACTGTAGTTAAATCATTCTTGATGTGCCCAGGATTTCCACTGTGCATCAGTCAGTGAAGTATTATCTCAGTTGTTGGGTTTTTGTCCTGTCTGGAGGTTGTTGGAGGTATCTGGGAAGCAGCTGGGGATTGAAACACATTTTTCTGGATACCTGACAAAAGGAATGTTAGGTTGACAAGGACACACCCGCACCAAGGCTTTATTTACTCTATTCTGTTTAAACTTTGTCCAGTAATGCTCTTTGGATTATAATCTGCACGCTCGGGAAACAGGTTTTCCCCTCCATACATTATCCACAATGGTCACAAAAATGTGGCCATTAAAGGTTCCTCTGTATTAGTTGTGTAAAAGGTATAGTTGACTGAGTAGGTGAGAACGGGCTCTTTAAGACCAGTGTGCAGGCAGGCTACGATTCTGAAATATCAGATCTATTGATACTCGGTTTCCTCCTTGTCTGTGGTGTCCATGGTTTTGTGTGTTTTGTAATAATGAACTTTAAATGTGGTGGCCCAGAAGACGGTAAACTAATTGATGTTTAGTTTTAAAAGTGAATTTAGTTAGTTATTTGTGTAGTTAACAACTAATGCACCCTGTAATATCCCCTCTACTAGATTGATGTCTCTTTACTTTCCCTGAATGTTCTCATGTTGCACGTTTGGTCATTGAATGGTCTTATTAGGTTCTTGCTTTATTTGAACTTGCTGTGTAACTCCCACTCCAGTACTTCTAACCCGTGTACCTGTGCATTCATTGGAAGTTCAACCTAGCTGCACTTGTATCTTGCTGACTTCTCGACAGCACATATGTTTGATGTGCTAATTGCCTCACTTGTTCATTGCCTTGGACAAAAGCATCTGCTAAATATGTAAATGTTAAAAGCAGTTTCAGAATCCTGTCTTTTCTGGGCAAGCTGTTTGCTTTAATATTTCAATACTAACTGTTACATTTCACACCAATTCTGTAGGTGAAAAAGGGACGAGCAAAGTCACAGGCAAAAACTTGTGCTATAAAGGCTCTACGTTTCACAGAGTGGTAAAGAACTTCATGATCCAGGGTGGAGATTTCACAGAAGGTAAAGTTCTTCACACTACATATAGAGACTTTCATTTCGGAAGATTTTTTTTTGTTCCTTGTAGCTCTGACAGCAAGTTGTTTGTATCTGTGCTCTTCTGTCTGAAGCTGGAGAATTTAAAATATATTTTCTAAATTAATATCACCAAAGTCAGTTTTAAAAAAAAATACTGTCACCCACCACTTTCATGGAGTATTTTGGGTTGCTGCCGTTTACATGTGAGTGAACGCATAGTTGTACTCAGATGGGAGATGGTGTTGTGGCTCAGTGGATTAGGACTTTAGTTCAAATCCCAGGGCCGGCAGATTGATACCACTGTTGTGCTTCAGAGCAAGACCCTTAACCCCCAGCTCCAGGGAGGCTGCATGCTGGCTGACCCTGTGCTCCTAAGCGTGCTCTCAGCTGCCTATTTGTCTGTGTGTCTCATGGGGAGTAAGATTGTAAATGCAAAAAAAAAAAACAATAAAGTATCACTATCTTATTTAGATATGCATTATCAGACTTGTATTACCAGGAAGTTAAGCAGATGTATATCTTGTGAAGATGATGTGTGGTCCACACTTTGTCCAATCACTTACGACAGTCATCAGATGTGTCCTGTCACGCACTGTGGCTTTTTAAAGGTCCAGTTTGTGATTCCCCTCTGCAATTTGTAGGTAACGGAAGAGGGGGCGAGTCGATATACGGTGGCTACTTTGAAGGTAAGCAGGTCGGTCGACTTGGAACAGAAAGTCCTAGAGGAGTTGCTCAGTACCAATGTTGTATATATGTGCTGTATTAGTACCTTCCATCTCTTTGTATTTATGCATGAGCCTAATGTTGCATGAACTTGTTAAAAAAAAATTTATCAGACTTATTTACATCTTAAGGTTACTTTTAATTTCTCTGGAGGTAATTTTTATTTTGTCTTTGTAGACTTTCGAAGTGGGTAACTTTTTCTTTTCTTTTTTTTTGTTTGCTGACTCAGCATGAGGATTAGGCTTTTTTTTAATTGAGATCAATCTTCCTGCCTAAATTTATGAACATATGTTTTTATTTATAGAGATTGTGGTCTTATGCAAAATGAAGGTAAGAGATGCACACAGCTCAGTAACACAATACATTGTGCCCTTTCACCTTCCCCACAACGATGGTTCCAAAAGTCTTCCGTGATCAATGTGTGGATAAATATTCATTGAAGACTTTGAGGTGTATCTTTCTTTTTTTTCTTTTTCATTTCCCCTCTTCGCATCATTAGTTGTAGTGATAGAATTATCACACTGGGTATGTGATAGCTTGTATATTTGTTTGTTTTCAATCACCACAGATTTATATGCACACATGGGTTCGTAGGCAAGGTGGACGACGTATTTGTTTCTTAGGCCAGATACCTTAAGGGTTTTCTCACTTATTAAATGTTAAGAGCTGTATGTTATTCTAATGATAATTTTATTATGATTCTTTAAAGATTATTATGGGAAATATTTGTTTCATACACACCTAGCACCTTGTATTGCATGTCTCTATAAGGTCTGTTTGCTTTTTATCTGCTCTAGATAAACACATTTTGTGCTTTATGTAGCTTTTTTGTGTTTGATTTAAGATCTTAGTATTTCAATAATAGAATAAGTTCATTAATACTTGGGCAGCATCATAGTTCATCACTGTCACGTCGCAGATATGAGGCTATGGGTTTGAGTCTGGGCCCAGCTCTGTGTGCGGAGTTTGCATGTTCTCTAAGTGTTTGTGTGGATGTTCTCCAGGATTTCGGGTTATGCCTATAATCCAAGGACTTGTACAGGTGACCGTAAACTGCCAGTTTCCCAAAATAGGCCTTGGATTATTTCATTCCTTATGGTTAGGGGATTGGTAGAAATGGATGGAATCCAATTTCTTATGCAACTTCCGGAACAAATTGAAAGCAAGAGTCAAACAGATTTTATTTCTTCTGATAAATATTGGAAAAAACAGTGCCTGACTCAATTGTAAATAAAGGACAATAAGAATAAATAAAGGATACTGCTTTGATCAACTGAAATCAGACCTTTAGTGAGGAGGGCAGTCTTGAATAGCAGTTTACGTGTCTTTCTGAAATGTGTTTTTCATGTGTCTTATTGAAGGTTAAAGTGAATGTCCTAAGCATTGTTAGCTTGAGATTTACTTATGGTAGGAGTGACCGTTTTTCTTGCAGAAGGGCAATTTTCTGGGCCGCCTTACTTGAGGATACATGGCGTCATTAATCCTAAGCGCTGGCACTTCTGACAAGGAAATGTAACACATCTCACTGGGTGTCTCTCTCTTCTAACAGATGAGAATTTTAAGCTCAAACACGACAGAGCCTTTCTTTTGTCAATGGCCAACCGAGGCAAAGACACAAACGGTTCTCAGTTTTTCATGTGAGTAGCATCTCATTTTGGTGTCTGAATGTTTTGTTGGGAAGCATAATTCAGTTGAAAGTCGGTACATTCTGAACACCACTGACATTTAATTTGGCTAACTGATCACAATTAAATAGCATTTGTCTTGTCCAGATTTTTTTTGTTCTCACAGGTTCATATTGCATATGTTAAGCCTTCTACTAGCTTGTAACAAGCAACAGTTGGCATTTATTTGTATAATGTCTTAATTCATACAGTACCAGTCAAAGGTCTCGACATAAATTTTAATCCATTCGTCTGTATTTTAGCTGTTATTCACCCCATAGTAGTTCTCAAGTCAATGAAGGAATACATATCAGTTACTGCAGCGACCAAAAGAAGTGTTCAACATCTAAAAATTCAGTTACATTTTCGACTCTTCAAAATAGCCCCTGTGCCTTCAGTGACAGCATTGCTGACTCATGGCATTCTTTCTACTGGCTTCCAGATGTAGCCACCTGGGATGCTTCTCCAAAAGTCCTGAAAGAGTTTCCGCAAGTTCTGGGCACGAGTTAGCTACCCTGCTCTTAATCTTTGATCCAACTCGGCCCATAGGGTTTACGTCCCGGGATTGTGGGGACCAGCTTTGGCACTCGCGGATCTTTTTCCTTGCTCACAAGATGCCTAGGGTTGTTATCTGGTTGAAAAACAAAATGATTTTCAGTTGGTGTGTCCAGGCTTTTGACTGGTACTGTATGGGTTCACCACAAGTGCAGGTCTGTGCCATATTTCCAACATGGATTGTACAATAAGTTTCTGTGCTTTCTGACCTGAATAGTGCATGTCAAAATCATTAGTTGTACAGCTGTGTTTCCATTCACTGAATGGTGCTTCCCTAATTATCGACTTCTGTGTTTCTTGAATCTGCTGTTTTTGGAAAAACAAAAGGAAATTTTAAAATGTCAGTTCCATGCATCTGTACTTCAGTTATACATGAATTAGAATCAGGACTCTAAAATTTTCTTTTTGCTGTTATGCCAAGGGTTGACACAAATGTTCTTTACCGTTCAAATTTTTACATTTTATTACAGACCTAAAACTGACTTAGGTAAACTTGGATATGACAGAAATAATGAAAGCTTAAAATTAACTTAAAATACATCTGTTGTGGCAATTTTATTACTTCCTGAAAGGTAGGCTTACAAGACACTACTAGAAGGGTTATCTGTCTTTGAATGTTAACTGCACGAGTTCTCCAATTTTTTTCTTTTAAGTTGTCTCTAAACATATTTTGGTAATGCTTTACATTAACTGCACTTCCATAATGCCTTTATAGAAAATTCAGTGCACCTTCATAAGGCATTCATGATGCATGCGTAGAACACTCATAAGCCTCATGTAAGTATACCATAACATCCTAACATATCATATCAGCTTTAATGTACATTAATAAACATTATAATGTTTGATATTATCATATGTTATCATTGTATATTAAAGCTGATATATTTTATGATGTTAAGGTATACTTACATGTTTCTTATGAATGTTCTACCAATATGTTATGAACGTGCACTGAATGTTCTATGAATGCATAATGAAGATGCCCTGAATGTTCTATGAATGCATTATGCATTTAAGGTATGCAGTTAATAGGTATTACCCATAATTTTAAGAGCTTAAAATCAAATATATTTTGTAAATGGATATTAAAAAGCAGTTTTTGGTATAGTACCACATTTAGTACTAAAGTTAAAGTAAAACTAGAATAGGACAAGCAAGATTATATTTTTGATAAACGCCTCTTCTGCTTGATATATTTCATGTGAAAATTTTAGGGTCCTCCAGTATTTGTCCATTTACGACACTGTTCCGTAATTTTTTTTGGCTTAAAGGCTTAGTGAGCCCCCTGTCCCTCTTTATTGCTAAAGCACTGCAATACACTCTTTATATCTGATACAGAAGACATCAACATGCTTATTTCTCTCTTCCATTTGATATATGCATTTAAAACAAAAACTAAAAAGACTTCGAGTCCTTTTTTGCCTACAAATGTATTACAATTTTTCTCTTGCCGTTTTTGTGTAAAATTTACAGAAACTCTAGCATCCTGCTCTTCCAAGGTAAAGTGTCACTCTAAGGCTGTGCTTCTCTCTCCTGACTGTGTATTGATCATTTACTACAGTAGCTGCTTGTCTCCGCCATCTTTCCTCTGTCGCTGCCAAGCACCCTTTGGATTGTCTGTTTTTGAATTGTGGGGGCTAGTGCTGAAAAGCTTCACTATGCATTAGAAAGCCCCGATTTTGTCATCTTATGACAGCTGGTACCAGAAGCCCTTGGCCTGTTTTCGATTCCGAGACGCTTCAACAGGAAAATTGAAATTTGAAAGTCATTTTTCTGAAATGAGATGTTGGGCCGAGACGAAAGCTCTTCTAGCAGGTTTCGGTTTGATGCATGATGGACAATCTGAATCTGAACTTTCAAAGTCCTTTAGAAGCGACTTGGTATGATGTCCATCCATATTGTGGTATTGGTGTGCTATTTTAAACTTGAATGGTTATAATGAAAACTGCCTGAAACTGAAGACTCTCCCATTTGCCCATGTAGTTTCGCCCAGATGTCCAAATTAAATTACATTATTAATTATTTGCCGATTTGCTTTTTCATTTTTGTGAAAGTAGCCCAGTGAGGCTTTCTGTTAAATCTCATTGTAGATCCTGCTCAGTCTCATGTCAAAAAATAAAAAGCAGTGTTAGTTGTAGAGATTTTTTTCTCATATGGCAGGTATTATTGAGCAGTGAAATTGTAACCAGATTTTTTGCTTTTCATGGTCTCCAAAATTACCACATACTTATTCTGTTTTTCTTTTTCTCCATGACTTTTTCACCTTGACCATCGGGGATAAAATAATACACCCGGCTGAATGGACAATGATTTAACAGTACTACGAAGATGGCCCCACATCTGGATGGGTATGATGTTCTTTAACTTTAATTCAGTGTCTTTCAGCATAATCTTTAATCTTAATATTACGTGTGAATGAGTGAAAATTTAGCCTCTTTCAGTGTGGTATGACTGACCGTGACTGTTCAAATTTTCCTCCTCAGAGTTCACGTAGTCTTCGGTTTGGTCATCTCCGGCTTTGAAGTGGTAAAGAAGATCGAGTCCTTGAAGACCGACTCAGCCAGCAGGCCATACGCGGATGTGAGGGTGATCGACTGCGGCCAGCTGATAACAAAATCAGCCAATGACGGTGAGCTCTCCTTCCTCTGTGCTGTTCTGTGAAGGCCCCATCTGGAATCACGCCATGAAGTTAATGAGGAAGAAGACCAGAGCTCATGTTTTGTTGGACAAGTCGTATGGTTTCTGCACAAGGTGTTAAACCATATCTTCTTATTTATATCAGCCTTTTCAGTCACATCTAATATGAGACTATACATATATATGTGTGTGTGTCTGTCTGTGTATAAAACAGATGGTATATAATTTTATCTTGCCTTCGACTTGCAGTGCTCAGTTGCAAGAGAAAGAGGCAGTCTCACTCGGCAGACTCTTCCCTCAGTTCTTCAGACTCTTCCTTTTCCTCCTCCTCATCTCCGGAGTCGGACAGCGAATCAGAAGAGAAGTACAGGCGGGGTCGCCGGCGGAAGCAGCCTGCGAAGAGCAAGCACTCCAAGAAGAGAAGAAAGGAGGCAAAGAAGAAGGAGAGCCGGCACCGAAGGACAGAATCCAGCCAGAGGTGCGTTTCTGGAGTGACCCATTAACACCTCAGACTGCAATTATAGCAGAACCTTGGAATCAGTTTGACCAAGTCCTTTATTTAAAAAGGTGCCCATAGTATACAGAAACATTCAAGTTGTTAATCTGTTACAGCTTTCTGTATTGTGTATTTGACATTACTGAGTATTTCACACTGAAACAGTAATCAAAGGTCATTCACTAGACTGTCTGACAGTGTTGTCTCTGCAGATAATTTGACTACTGTGTGTATTGTGTCTTGCAGTAGTTTGGAGGAAGAGTCTGTTGATGAAGAGAAAGACCTGAATGTGAAAAGGGAAAAGCCTGTGGTTCGGCCAGAAGAGATTCCACCTGTGCCAGAGAACCGATTCCTTCTGAGGCGCGATCCGCCAGATGAAGAAGAAAAGCCAGACACGTGAGCATCTTCATCCACTATAGCGAGCTGATTTGATCCCTTGAACTCTTGCAAACGCATTGTTTGGATTTCTCTTTGATAATTGAAGTATTCTTTGTGACACATGAAGGGACATGCTTAATATGCATAACCTTTGTAGGCAGTGTGCGGGTTATAGAAGTCTGGCATCCTTACCCATAATGCCTTGAAAATGTGAATTTGTTGCCAGATGTATATGATGGGCAGTGGGATTAGCATGCTTAGTTAATCCAAAGGGAGTAGCTGGTAGTTATGCTGAATGAAATTAATATTGTTCAGTGCAAAGCTACCTAGTGCAGATTGATGGAAGTCCGTTTATTCTGTGTATATATTTTTTGTTCTTCTTTAAGAGCGCAGCAAGAGATCCCCTCAGCTCCAAATGATGTGAAGCCAGCAGTCACCAAATCCGGACGGAAAATCAAAGGCCGCGGAACAATGGTACGCCTTCCCACGTTCTGGGCTTCCTAAGACCCGTGTTCCATGGCCAGATTTGTCTCCTCAGTGTTACCATCCCCGTTTCTTTCATTTATGGCATTTTTAATTCATCTTCACGCAAGACTAACAACGTATAGAATGAAGAAAAAAAGATCTGCAGTTTTTTTGGTTACACGACTATTTTGGATTTTCAGAATAGCCCAGAAAGCGAACCTGAACTTAAATCCCTGCAAATGTTTTCTCTCTCCCTCTTTCTTCTGTCCTTGCCTCTTCTTCTCGGTATAACTACCTGTCTCTCATTTTGCACTGTTAGATTATTTTTCCCCTACAAAAGCATACCTTCGATGTTGACTTCATGGAAATAAGGTAATCATGCAATTCGCGAGCTATCAGGAGCGTAATAGAGAATAAGGGGAGCCCAAAGTCTGTGGTAAGGGTTGTTATGTCGTCAGTGTGCCACAGCCAGTTAAATTCCCACTGCAGAGATACCATACTCCCACTCGGTCGAAGTCCCGCTCGGTGTCCGAAGAGGATCGTGGGAGCAGTGAAACTCCGCCTCACTGGAAAGAGGAGATGCAGAGGACTAAGACATACCAGCCGCCGACCGTGGAGAAATGGAGCAAAGGGGACAAGTATGCAGTGTTATGCATTTTGTGAAACTACAGGGAAACACCCACCAGTTAGGTTTACCTCAAACAATGATCAAGCAGTCTTTTTGAAGTCCTGTAGGCATGTGCTTATGTTACAAAGGATGAAGCTAGATTTTTGTTCTTTTTTTTCCAGTGTCTATGTCTGCTGACAATAGCTGCAAAATTTAGAGATTAGCAATGATTTTCGATGTTGAGGTTTTAGTTAATATGATAGTGCTTAGATTATGTTACAGTAGATGGTATTCCTTCTACTCAGGGTATAAATTTTGACTTAACAGATTGAATGACCATTGTTCAAGCAGATGGGACAACAGAACTGTCTCTCCGTGGTCCAGGTCATGGTCACAGGACTACACTTCTGATCATAGCTCGAGTAGATCCAGCCACCACTCCCGACGCAGGAAAGACAAGAGGAAGGTCAAGCATAAAAAGAAGTCTAAAAAACAGAAGCATTCGAAGAAGAAAGCCCATAAGAAGAAAAACCGGGAGTCACCGCTTTCTGAAGGTGAAAGGTCATTCTCCTCTGAGAGAAGATCAAGGCACTCCTATCGTGATAGGAGGTCTCGTTCTTCTTCCAACTACAGACCCCCCGTGAAAGAGTGGTCTGGCTCAGAAAAAGGCCACCGATCAATACCCACCTCAAGAGACTCGCGCTCATACACCAGATCACAAAGTCGATCTTATTCTTCAAGTCGTTCAAGGTCACGAGGTAGGTCAGGATCCTCTTCAAGGTCCAGGAGTCTTTCACAGTCAAGATCCAGGTCACTATCGAGATCAAAGAGAAGGAAATTATCAAGATCCCCTTGCAAAACAAAGCTCATTGAGACCAGCCAACCAAAAGTAGACACTGCTGTACAGGCACCAATTAAAACTGAAAATACTCTGACTCCTCTTGCATCTGCAGAGAGTGTTCCAGTGTTACCTTTAAGTGATAGTCCCCCACCATCAAGATGGAAACCTGGACAGAAACCTTGGAAGCCCTCATATGTCCGTATCCAGGAAATCAAAGAAAAAACGACACCAGCCCCACACATTCAATCTGGCCACACAGTCACTGGTGTCACACAGAGTAAACCTATATCCTCCTACCGTGACCAGCGTGACAATTCGGACACTGAAAGAAGCAGCAACTCCAGGCGAGACAGTCTCAAGAGACGGAAACATGAACGACGGCCACACAGTAGTTCTTCTAGAAGCAGATGCAACAGCAGATCCTGCAGCCGCTCCAGAAGTAGGGATCGTTCCAGATCCAGGTCCTTGTCCCCATCTGGGTATGACAGTCGGTCCTCATCTTACAGCAGATCAGATTCAGTTGAATCTTACAGGAAGCACAAGGTTCCGAGACAAGAAAATTCAGGTGAAAAGAGAGAGAAAAGGCATTGTAGTACACAAGAGGTATCTGAAAAGTATTCATTGACCAGTAGTACACCCAAAACCAGGAAGCAAAATCACAGTTCACATTCTTGTTCAGAGAATGCAGCTGACAGTGAGAAGAGCCCAATACACAGTCATAGACATGTTGCCGATTCAAAGAGGACAAAGAGGAAGCTTAACGTAGATGCCTGTAGCCAAGAGATCACTGACCAAGAAAGGGAGAAACAAAATAATGCTTTAATTCTTACAGTTGGTGAAAAATCTGGAAAAAAGATTAACCTCTCATTAGAGATGCATAAACTAGGAGTTAAACTGAGTGAGGAGAGTAATAAGAAGTCAGTTTTGATTGAGTTGGATTCCGAAAGTGACTCTGAAAGAGCTGAAAAAAGGGACAAGGTAATGGATTCAAAACATTCCTCTGGCAAAGAAGAAGGAGAAGCCAGCTCTGGATCTGACAGTGAAGAGCAGGTGCCTTTGGACAGTAAAACAAGTAAAGTTGCTGGTGATGCAGTGCCTGTAAATACAGATGTTGAGTTTCCGAAGGCTCCAAGAAGTGCACCAGTTTCGATTAATAAAAGTTCCCAGATAGAAAATGAAAGTGAAAAACACAAGACGAAGAAGAAAGCTAAACGGAAGCATAAGCACAAAAAAAGGCATTCAACCAAAATACGGTTACACGGGTCAAAGTCCAAATCCAAGACAAAAAAGTCCAAGAAAAAACATCAGAAACCCAAGGAAACCTTCCACTGGCAGCCACCTCTAGAATTTGGAGAGGAGGAGGAAGAAGAAGAGGCACCATTACAAAAGGAGCATGTCAGCCTGAAACGTGTGTCACTGAGAAAAAGTCCCATAAAAACAGATACAGGAAAGACCCAGAAGTCACATGGTTTGGAAAAAGAAATCAAAACAGGCAAAACTCACAAAACACATAAAGAGAACAGTTTGTCACAATCAACAGCTTGTTCTGTGGAACCTGTAATTGGAACAACCAGAAAGGAGCAGAATATTAAACCACCTATTGCAAGTCCTGCAAAGGTTGGACACATAGATGTTACTGCTCAGAAATTGGGAGCTGCTGCCTCTGAGTCTTCGAAGTCTCCAGACCAACAGCAAGATGATTCTATGGAGATATGCACTCCTGAGCATGACACACCAGCAACCTACCTTGAGAAATCATGTACTGATGCCCTAGAAATTTCACGGAATATTTCTGCAGTAACAGACACCTTAAGTACAATGAAGAATGTTAAAACTGTTTCAGTTCCTGTTATTGAGAAGCCTCAGGCTCCAGTAGCTGTGACTGTTTCAGTACCAAGTTGTGGGTCTAGTGAAGAACCTGATGTAAGTAAACCCTCAGGAGTATCCAGCAACTCTCGGTGGAGGCCTCTAGGCATATCTACACTTCAGGGGCTGAATATGAATGTTGCAGAGCACAAAAGTGCAGGAGCCCCAGGACATGGCGAGAGTAAAACCCAAGGTGTCCGGATTGAAATAAAGAGTAAGAGCAGAGTACGCCCAGGATCGCTGTTCGATGAAGTCCGCAAGACTGCCCGGTTGAACCAGAGGCCCAGGAATCAGGACAGCTCCAGTGAGGAGACATCTCCTTTAGCAGAAGACAAAGGCAAGTCACACAGCAAGAGCAGCTCAAGGAGCAAGTCTCGCTCAGTCTCCAGCCCAAGGTCAAGATCCAGAAGTAGGTCGCACTCGTACAGCCACTCTGTAAGCCGATCCAGGAGCACCAGCTCTTCCTACAGGTATGTTAAGCTGTTGACTTAACAGGTCATTCAAGCAAACCTTAGATTAATAACCTTAGATCTATATAGCCTTCCTTATTTCGAACATCTGGATTATCTGACAGTTTGACTTTAAGAATGAGCATTAGATGTGTTGTTATATGCCTGCGGCCTGATTGCTAAATATGTGAATAGTCATAGTGAATATCAGTGAATCAGTGGTTCACACTAACTGCTGAACAGAAGTGTTAGACCCGTAAAGTAAAAGGAGTTATTTATTCTGTTTGGCCAGTAAAATCATGCTACAGTACAATATAATACTTAAGTGAATGGAAATACTGAAAAACTCAGTTATGTTGATTGGAGGTGGGGGTGGGGGGGAAACTGATTAAAATTTGTATGCGTGTGTAAAAATTTTTGACACAGGAGCTACAGCAGGAGCCACAGTCGGAGACGATACAGCAGGGGGCGCTCACGCACTCGAAGCAGCACCTATCGTAGCCACCGCAGTTACAGGTGAGTGAGAATGGATGCTAAAATTGGAGGTGGGCATTGACCCAATCATTTAAATTACAAAACATAAGTCTCTATAACGATGTAAATACAGCATGTCACTCTCTAAATCTTCTTTTTAACTGACATTTCGTTCTTTTCCATATCTTGCGATATTTTTTTTTTCTTTGTGCTGTCAGCCGTACCTGCAGTAGGAGTCATTCCAGAAGCCGATCATATGATCGACACAGAAGGTCCAGGTAATGAAACCCTAAGGAATTGTCATGTGGCAGTTTTCCCATTAAGAGTTCCTTGAGGCATGGGCTTTGCCAGGCCTAATGGCGGCTTCTGATGCAGGTCCGAGTCTTACGACAGCTACAGCAGCCGGAGCTGGAGCCGGAGCAGCAGAGGCAGAAGCAATAGTTACAGGAGCTCTGACAACAGATCTAGGTAGGTCCAAGCACACACAGCTTCTAATCCTATCAATCTTGGACTTTTCCCACACATACAGAGTTTTCTGTAAACACCTATTGCACATGCACACTCCCACTTCAGTCACCTTCTAACAAACCTCATTATCCTGTTCGTTTTTATTTTATGTTTGATCATTTTTCGCTCCGTTTGTTGTCTTAATTACGGCGAGAGCTATACCTTGGCACCATTTCCCATGGGTTGAATCGTTTTCTCATCAAACATAGAGTGACTCTGTACGTTGCGAAACTCATAACTGGAAAGCAAATGTGAATGATGATGAAAGCCTCTGCCTTTTAACTTACGTGATTTTATTTTATACAGTTACCTCCAAGACCCGCTCTGTGAGACAGTCTTGTGCTCGGTGAAGCCTGAATTTGCCTAATTTATTTCTTGTCCTTTACCGCAGGTCATACCGGTCCTATAGCCGAAGTGATCGATCTTACTCCAGGCGTCGCAGTCACAGTTGGAGTAGCTGATGTATAGTGGGAGAGGAGGGGTCCTGATGTAACAGTCTCCCCTGCTAGGATATTTTTATTGCCACTTGATAAAATGCTAAATATCAGAATTTTAATTTTTTCCATTCAGAGTTTCAAAGAAACCAGTGAATGCACAAATGGTGTAAATACTTGTGCACATTCGTTCCCAGATCTCCCCCCACACTCTTGTTGAATTTTATACTTGCTCTTATAAGCTACATAATGAAATTGTTGCATATCTACTTTGATAAAATTACAATACCCTCTATTCCGGATGTGTGTACACAAGGGAATCGACTGCTGTTGGCATGAAGGCTCACTGTAATCCTTGCTGCTCATGCATATTTGTGCTTTTTTTTTTTCCTTTGTGTTTAAGTTCCTGTCCCTGTCCTGTTTTCAGCATCTTCTGTAGCAATGGCTGTACAGAGCCATCATCTTTGGAACCCAATAAATACTTTTGCAGTTTTGCTATTTGCAATTGCTCCTGTTCTGTCTCCCCTCCCCCAACTGCCGTATAAAGATTATATATAGTCCCCATAACTAATGAGAAACCCAGCTGACTGGGGAGGGTGACAGCTTAGCAAGGGTAGTGACTTTAAGGCCAGTTTCAAACCTCCCCAGCAGTTAATGGTATGAGAAGATAATGGCAAAACCTTCATATGCATGTGTAAAAAAAAAAAACAGAAGTTAATTTTAGCAAATAAGTCCCTGTGTTGTAATCCCCCAGTATCTTGTTACAAACGCCACTAGAAATTGTTTGGTAATCTAATGCAAACATGATCTCCCAAAGTTCGTGTAACAATGTAAAATTTAAATACATTATCTGAAATCAAAATCTAATGGACTAACGGAAATGCCCAACAACGGCTCTAATTTTTTCACATGGCAGTGATTTGATTGTGCTATACATCACACAATTTTTACCAACGGACACTTATCAATTTCAAACTTGCGTCTTTGGTATGTGGATTAGCCAGGAGCAAAGGATGCACGTCACACCAGCGCGGCTGCATAGAGACAAGCCTCCAGGGAGGGAAGAAGAAGCGGTTAGAGGCTCTTTTAAGCTCAACGTTAAATACATACTGTATATGGAAACGAACGGAGCCTTCTGTCCGTACTCTGCGTTCATTTCATCAATATCTGTGCACATTTTCTCAAAGGTCAATATGTATGCTAATGTATTAGATTTTTTTTCCCATCACGTTTTGTCAAAAACATGGATATTGCGATTTAGGAGGGTATTTTCATTGTTAGTAAGCTTTAAGTATAAAAACAGCCCATTTTCCATGAACCAGCCTGATATGTACACTGACCTATGACTAACCGCATTTGATTTGTGAAAAATTCACATCAAACTGGTCAATATGAACCTGGTTTGGTCCTTGTTTTGGTATTAGGTCTCAGCTTTGGAGCTCAATGAAGTGAAATGTGCAAAAAATAATCAAATGTGCTAAAACATGTTTGTGACTTTTCACAAATTAATGTTGGCTTAACACAAATGCATTTTTAAATGATTGGCAGTGAGTTTTGGAAAAAAGCTTCCAGTGTTAAAGCTGCTGTTTTTCCACCCTTTTGGCCTCACGCACATATCAAGTCACTGGGAGACGAACTGTGGACAGTGAAATAATTCACAAATCAGACAGTATATGGTTAAGTATCTATCTATTTCTATCTGTCTGTCTTAACCGTCCATCCGTCCTTCCTTGAAAATTAAAAGGTAAAATATATCGGCAGATTTCGGGGTGGGGTGACGTCATCTGAATTCACAATTCACGAGTAACGAAATGCCATTGTTTAATGTACACGTTAATGAACTGTAAAGAAATTCAATGGGATCCCGAATCGCTAACTGCAAACTATCTTTCCCGTGGTTCTGCAACCGGGCCATTTTCGGTACCAGACTGACAGGTATGAGTGCTCGGTTTCGGTTTGCTTTCAAAATTAAATCTGACTGTCCTGACATTAAAACGATTTAATGGATATATATAAGCAGTACGTCATGAGTCACGTTTTCCAGGTAGGTCAACTGCTTCTTTAGAAAGACGACGGTAGCCTTCGCAGTAGGATATTAAACTGGTCTAAATAATAGTTGAATACGACAATCTTTGCTGTTGCTCTTCTTACAGTGAATATTCAGTGTTTTTGTCGTATGAATTGAACAGTCTGTGAAGGAAAGCGCTCTGCAAACGGCCTGGCCGATCAGCAGGGGGCGCTGTTTCGTTACATTTTGGTCAAACGCAGCGTATTCAGACGTACGCCCAGTATGGTGGCTCCCGACGCATATTGGATGTTTCTCAGAATTCCGTTCCACTTCCGTTCTCCCTCGTCGTACCTGTGGAAAGAGTATCGTTAATAGCATATTGGGGGAATTAATTTTCTGCTGAATAACAAAATATGAGCTATTTATATATCTTTTTAAGATTTTTATTTACTTACTTAAAAACGGTGGAATTTTAAAATTGGTAGCACTTTACTTAATGAGACACAAAGTAGCATTATGCTATTTTACTTGTATATTAATTAGCCACAATCTAAGTGTTAGTTACAAGCCGATGTCATGTTTGTTCATCATTAATGAATTATGACATTTTCTTAAGTAGCAACTATATTTGTTCATGATTTGTACTTCAGTACAAGTTACTACTAAGTATTTGTGTCGTCTCAGGTAAAGTGGTACTATCTGGTTGTTGTTCCCCTCTTATTCCTGACTTTTCCTTGGATTTAATTTTTATTTTAAGATGTTTCCTTATAATAGTAGTAGTAGTGGTAATAGTAATAATTAATTATAATAGTTTCTGTAACTTTTATTATTTCCCTGCTTCTTTTATTTGACTTCTGACAGTGTGGTTTGGTTATATAAAACTATATTCTTAGCACCAAGCATGTGACACTGCAGGTCTCACGTGACTCACTTCCAGATGTCGTTGATCTCAGTGGGAATGAGCTCGTCGCTGGAGTCGCTGGGCTTCATGGCAAACCCCCCCACAGCGTAGAGAGTGCCGGCCAGTGTGATCAGGCAGAGTGAGCTGCGTTCCTGGGGGAACTCCACAAAGTCTGACCACCTGATGCGTGCAGAAAGAGCCCCATTTGTTAAGCTATGAAAGGGATTCACATACCTACAGGCGATCTGCCAGGAAATTACTGGCTTTGCTGGCATGGTGCAGCTAGTCAAGATTTCTGAAATAGTAAAGGATGTCTTTATTGAAAATATGTTTGTTTCGTCAAACTTTTATGCAAATTTTACTTGTGAAATATGCTGTCCAGCTAAAATTTAACTGGCTATCAGTAAACATGAAACTCAGGGCTACCCCCATGACCTTGAGCAAGATAAATGATTAAATCAGTATATTTCAACTTAGTCCTCTGGGACTTCCAGACTGTCCACATCTTTTCTCCCTCCAAGCACACTTGAACCAAATGATCAAGGAATGAAGAACACCAAATACCTGGTACAGGTGTGTTGGAAGCTGGGAGAGAGACTGGGCAGAGGAAAAACTAAGTTGGATGGATGTATGGATGTATGAAGAAACTTGTATTAGTCATTAAAGTGTTTATGGTCTTGTACGCTAGCTATGCTAATCTGACCCATCAAAGTCTTTGCACCCACACCCTACTCACTTGTTCTTAGAAATGTCGTAGACTTCCATGGTGCTAGTGAGGCCTGAGTCCGTGACCCCGGCCGCCACGTAGATCTTGTCCTTGTGGACGGCGGCACCAAAAAGGCAGCGAGCAGTCTTCATCGGAGCCAGCTCCTTCCACTTCGATGTCTTGGCGCTGTACGCATACACCCTCCTTAGGCACTTCCTACATGTGGAACATGATGTGTTATGGGTGATGGCAAGGAGCCATAACCCAGTCTCTCCAGGCACTGGCCTATCCTGCTTTATTTTAAAAATAAACATTACTTTGGATAAAAGCTTATACTAAATAAATGAGATGTGTAGTGCGAGTGTCCCCATCACAGTGAATTCTGAAACACAAGGATGGAAGTAGAAAGAAAAGAACTTCTTTTTGTGGTATGAGAGAAAACTGGTGTGAATTATCTGAAGGTGGATGCATTCAAGGCCTTTTTGAAATCACAGTATTCTCTTAAAGATGTACTGAGTTAATAGATCCGCATTGAGGAAAGCATTAAGTATAACAAAGGAGTGAGAGTTATGGAATAGGATATGTTGGGCCGAAGACTTACTTGTCATCAGACTTTCCTCCTATTACGTATACAATTCCATCATGGGAAATCGTTCCATGGCCATAGACCAAGTACGGAAGGGCTGCTGAATCTTCCCATTTGAAAGACCTAAGTGAATTTTAACAGCGTTTGGTTAGTGCTGTCTACACACCCTCACCCTCTTCCTGAAGAGACCCAGATCAGATTCTCGCACCTGTGACTCTAAGATCACCTTGTCGATTGCTGGTAACTAAGATGAGTCTCTGGTACCATTAACATTTGATGTTTCTGGGGAGACTGGAGTGCAGTTATGTTGGTGGTGTGACCAAGGCTATCATATGTTAGTCAACAATTAAGAGAAACCACACCACCTTAACACTATGCCCACGACAGTTGCTCTGGTTGTGATTTAATGGCAAGTAATTCTGTTCTTTAGTAAATGTTTGTTTTGGGTGTCTTATTTACTAGAGCTAGGCTCTTGAAGAGAGTATGGCTGAACATCCCTCGTCTAACTCAGAATTGGCATCACATAGCAAACTATCAGTTCTGTTTATTGCTGATGCAGTCGATCCAATAACATAAAATGTGCTGTTTAGCTCTAATCTGCTTTAAGCTAAATGAATAGCCTACATTCTTTGTCTTTCCATAGACCAAGTTTTTCCCCTTTATCATCCTAACAAACACATTTACTGTCCTCTGCTTCTTGCCCTGTCCTTCAGGCCACAGGTTCCAGGTTCACTCAAACTCTGTTGGATAAGCAGTAATGGATGATTGATTGATGCTTAATAGGACAGTGTTTCTCAACCCAGCTCTTAACCCCCCCCCCGGGCGGTCCATGTATTTGCATGCACCTGACTCCCAGCCAATCAGAAACATCAACTACCTGATATAACGTGGACTCCAGGGGGTCCCCAAAGACTGGGTTGTGAAACACTGGAATAGGGTAAATACCACTAAGCATTTGGAGGGATCTGTAGCACATGCTCCAAGACCTCGGCCACAGAGGAGCGTTTGGGTTACTCACTGTCTGTTGTACACCATTACGGAGTCCAGCGTACGCTCCCCCTCCTTCAGTTCCTTGCCTCCAATAATAAAGATGGAGCTCTCCACCTCACCAAGCCCAAACAAACACCGTGCAGAGGGGAGAGGGGGCATCCCCAGCCAGTCCTGGCCAACAGGATCGAACTGAAGAGGGACGAAATCAGGGACGTAAACCCAGTTAAAATGAAGGTCACAATATATAAAAACCATGCCTAAGCATGAATATTCCATTATTTTTATGACAAAGGACCAAACACAGAGCAATTCATAAATGATAATACATTATACATTTAAAAAACCTCATTATGTCACAGTTGACTTAATTAATTTCTTAAATCTCAGTTTGGTATACTATCACCTTGAACTTACGAAACAAATATAATTAGTAAAAAAGATCCAGATATTAATTTTCCATAAGTAACACAATAAGCTACTAAATTGTACGTTCAAGTGGAAGATGATTAATAAAAGTTAATTATGTCATTTATAGATGGTTCATTGTTCATTGTCATCTTTAAATATGATTCAAACCTAAATGCTTCTGAGTAATAGGCCTGGTTACTGACCTGAAAGAAGTAAGAACTCAGTGGTTCCTCTTTGCTCTCCTCATTGTAGAAAAGTCCCCCAGCCACAAAGATCTGGTTCTCCTTGGTCACTATGCTAGAATGGTTCTTGGGAATTTGAGTTGACAGAGATGCCACGAAGCAGTCGTTTCCTATGGGGTCGTAAGCTATTGTTCCCGTTTCACTAATCATGAATATCAAATCTTTGTGGAACATGCCAAAACGTAGGTTGTCATTCAGGATCCCCGGAAGTAAGTCCTCCTCTTCCTGCTCTTTGTCCTCTCCTCCCTCTGCTTCATCCACATCTGATTTTTTCTTCTCACTCTTGTTGACTTCTGGAAGCTTTCCCTGATAAGCGTCCTTGACCAGCTGTAGCTTCTCTGCAATCTTCTCGTTGGACTTCATCCATTCATTCTTCTCCACCTTCTCGGCGAAGTAGTCGGGCGAGATGAGTCGAAAGCGAATGCAGTCCACCAAGTCGGGCAGGTCCTTGAGCCTGGTGTCCTTGCTGTGGTCCACCCACTTCAGCAAAGTCTCAAAGACCACCTCTTCGCTCTCCACGTTGAGAGAATCGCAGGTGATGATGGCAGCCAGCTCACTAGCACTTAATTGTTGAAAGTCTTGGTCTTGCGAAATCAGCTGGAAGTGGTCAGAGATGTAATCCCGGGCGGAGAGAGCCAAACGTGGACAATCCAGCATCAGACCCAGTCGGAATATGGCCAGGCAGTTGCTGAGACCGAGCCTCTTCTGGAGGAATGAGATGCAGATAGTGAAGACGGAGGGTATCTGGAACATGTTGGCAACCATGAAGATATCCTGGACATTTTGCTCCGTCACGTTGATGCTGGAAGTATAGATGTACTTGAGGATTATGCCCATGACACCTGGCTCCACATCGTTCAGCACAATCTCCCGCTTCTTGCTCTCTTCAAGGTCCGACACAAATATGGCCCTGAAGAAAGAACTGCAGGCTGCCAGCACCAACCGGTGGCATGGGAACTCCTTGTCTTTGATCTTTAAAACACAGTCCACCAGCTTGTCATTCTCCAGAAGATCGTAGAGGCCATCTTGCAGTAACGTCTGCTGATATATCCGGGGCTCCTCTAGGGGGTCTATTGGTGTGGCCATCGTTACCCGGTGTATATTCGCGAGACTAGAGAAGATCCCTTCTCTGGGGTTGACCTACTCATTCAGAGCCTATGTGAAAAAGAGCAGCCTTATCCATGCCGAAACCAAGCCCCGGAATCCACTGCTGCTAGCTTCATCAGCTGCTTCAACCCTTCAAAGTCCAACAGGGGCCTATTTTTAGGCTCAACTTGTACAAAGACGAAGAATCTATAATAGTGCATGCGAAACACAATCCCCCCCAGCCCTGGGGAAAAAAACACTCTCGACAGTAGCCTGACCCTGTGGACAGCTGAGGGAGGGAGGGAGGGGGGGGGGCATACCGCAGTCATCAGGTCAGGACATGAGACCTTGAGTGAGATCTCTGTCCGCAAAGAGCAGGACCCCCTTTTGGGCTGATGAGTCAATGCAACGTCATCTTGGAACTCAATCAAAAAAAAATTCTTATGCCTGAATGTATATGACAATAATACAAATCATCAGATTATATTGGTATAATCATTTATATTGTAGTGCTCATAATTTATTGCAATCAATTTTTTCACCCCCGGAAATACAACATTACTTTTCTTACGTATGTATGAGACACATTTTTATTTTAACCCGTTTAAGCAAATGGCTAATAATTATTGTTGACTTCAACTTTAGTACGATACTTCATTTTCAGATATTTAAAATGAAGAGCAAACAGGATCCTTCATCCATCCAATATTTTCTTTCTCACTCACACATTAATCTAGATTTTAGCTGCTGTGACATTTGTGACATCTTAATTAGCTCCTAGTTTGGTAACCTCACGTTGTTCACAGGAATACCTGAAAAATAACTGGAGGTATGAGCTCATTATAAATTAGGTTTATAGACTTTTCTTTTTGAAGCTGGGGTATAATATTGATTCTTGTCATTTTTCTATTTCTTAAAATGGAAATATTTAATGTAATGTTTATAAGGACTAGGCCCTGAGTAAGATATTGAATGAGTACTGTATTTTTACGAAGACTGTTGCCAGGCAGAAGCCACCTTCAGGTCAGGAATATTGATGAAGTTACCTCCAGTCTGATATAATTTTTTCCTGAAGCACTGCTTCAGATCACTCTTCTACCATTTTGGATTTAAGACAGAGTAGGGTGCAGTGGAGGAGTTTGGGGTGGCTCATTCATATTTTTAGCAGGTCTATCATCTTTCAGTCTCTAAAATTGGCTGCAGTGTCAAAGGGAGTTTGGTCTATGCATTGTTATCCCACTGCAAAGGAATGACGGTGGATCGGACCCCTTAATCTCTGCTTTGACAGACACTGAGTTGTGTGAAAGCAGAAATAACAGAATTACATCTTCAGCTTCACTCTCAATTGTGCTGCTTTACCCAGAAACATACAAGGCCAAGTCCAAATCTAAATTTATTATAGCAGGTTCATATATGTCATATCTTAATTCTGCGATATGCTAACAAAGCGAAAATGACAAAAATAATTCAATGCAACATTACAATTAAGAAAAAAAGATGTCTGTAAAGTGGAAGCAATATATTCTTTTGACATTTTATACATAAACTGTATCATTTGGCACATAAGAAAACCAAACCTTGTGGTCTGTAAGAAATTAATAAATTTAGTATTATCAAGGCATGACACGTTTTTCACTGAATATTTAACGTTAAAACCTTTAACAGAAAATTATCCAAAAACAATTGTGAGACTTTTAATTTTTATATTTTTTTCCTAAATGAAAATTAGGTGCAAATCTTGCATTGTATTATTTGACAGAATACTTATTTAACAGAATTATTTATTTAACAGAATTCCCTACATAGTTAAACCATGCACTCTGAGTATTTTCCTTTAATAATAAAAACATTTACTGGGGTATGAAACTTCTGTACCAGTTCGATTTACACTTCAGAACTGCTTTGACATTTCCTCTTCAGAAACATGGTGTACAGCCCGACACAGCTTGACTGAGACTTCCTAGTAACTCCCAGACATAAACCACAAATTATAGATGCAGGTTTAGTGAGCCTTGTCGTTATGGTAAACTTTACTCCGCCTTTTCCTTCCCCGCATCCTCCTTTCCTGGGGCATCCACTGCCACAGCTTTGGGTGAAGGTATGGGTGTTGTGGTAGGCGAGGGGGTAGAGGCGGGGATCGGGGTGGGTTCTGGGGTCAGCACGGGATCGGGGTCCAGAAGCAGGGCCTGCTTCCTCTCACGCTCCTTGATTAGCTGTATTCCGCAGTATGTGACGATCAGCACAGACAGTGTGGACAGAGGAAAACCTGCAGGGGAAAGGACACTGTGAGCACCTGCCTGGGTCAGCAAGGGCTAAAAAAATCACCATCCATAAAACCAAGCTATCACCTTTTTATAAGGAACATAACAACATAAAAACCAGAAATAATGAAGTTTCACTGCTCACTTACAGTACCAGTCCAAAGTCTGGATGCACCTGAAAATCATTTGTTTTTCGACAAGATAATGACCTAAAGCACACCTTGAGGTTGAGTAATAATCGATACTTTATTAACTCCCAGTAGTAAGTATTATGTTGTGAACAAGGAAAGAGTTGGAGTGCTGAGAGAGGTGACCTGGCTTCCACAATCCCACAAGAGTAAGAGAAAGGCAGGCAACTTTTGTCCAGATCTTGTGGAAACTTCTTCAGGACTGTTGGCAGGGGCGTTGCTAGAGATTTTGGGCCCCATGAAAGCATATCATATTAGGCCCCCCAGTCCAAACCAATCCAGTTATTTTCCTAATTTTTTAGGGCCCCTGTCACTCAGGGGCCCTTGGAATCGTCCTAGCTTTCCTCCCCCTTACGGCGCCCCTGACTGTTGGAGAAGCATTCCGGGGCCTGAAGCTGGATTTCTTGCTTAGCCAGATAATGTCAGATTTAAGGTAACCCAGTTTAAATAGACTTTATCTACATTCACTTCCATTTAGCCCAGATTACCTTAAATCCAACAAGATATCTAGGTAAGTAAGACATCTGGAAGCTGAATGAAAGAATGCCAAGAGTCTGCAGTGCTTTCATCAAAGCATAAGGGGGCTATTTTGAAGAGTCTAAAATTTGAGAAAATTTTGAGATGTTGAACACTTCTCTTGGTCATTGCAGTATCTGATATGTATTACTTCATTGCCTCATAGCCTCTTACTATAAGGTGAATAAGATAGCTAAAATAGAGACAAATGCATTAAAAGCAGGTCTGTCCAGATTTCCAACTGGTACTGAACTTCTACCTCTACTTCTTCTACTTCAGACCTGTTATGACTTTTATAAATTTCAGTTACAGGTAAATATAGTATTTTCTTGTTGGTAATTAGTGTAATTGTAATTTAGGTTTCCTTTTTCCACAACACGCATCAATGCAGTCTGCCTTAAACACTGACAATTCCTCAGTTCAGGGTTAAACAATATCAATATGCTGTTTTTGTTTTACAGACAAGATAAGGACTAAATTTTGGGGACCACAGCTGTCTTACCTCTAAGAAGAAGCCTTCTGGCAACCAGCCGGGCGAAATCGAGACTGTTCAGGGCTAGAACATTATACAGGATGATAGCCCAGAAGTTAAAGGCATTAAACACAGCCCTGATCCTGCGTGACATGGCCTCAGACATTGCCATCTGTTGGCAGAAAGTCAGAACTGCAGTTCATCCATTACAATAATGACTTGAATTACTCATAAATAAACCAGACACACATGCAGTACGTAAGGTAGTAATTGAGGGACAATGGCGTTAGTTAGGAAACGTTAGGAAATGTTTCATTAAGCAGAGCAACGTTTTTTTGATTGTGGTGTTCACTGTTAATATGGAATCCGCACAACATGAGGAACACACCACTGCTCGTTCATTATGGATACAAATGGAATGGATTTATACGTGTTGTTAAAATACGTGTTCACACATCTCAGGCAGGTACGGTTTGGAGAGCTGTCAATGTGACAGTTAGTTGAAGACTTTGGACACAGTAAACAGGCACCAACTGTGTTAAAAAATAGACCCCATACACAAGGCCTTCCTGGCCTGCCTCACCTCAATGGAAGCAAAGGGCTCCAGCGAGAAGAACTTGGCCAGCCAAAACTCAAAGTTTAAGCCGAAGCAGTTCAAGAAAGCCCACACACAGACAATCTGGCAGGGCCCCAACCACAGGGCCGTGACGCTAAACGTACAAACTGTTGCCACCAGCTCGTTCCAGATATTGTCATGGTTTCCACCCAAGTAGTCATAAACATACCTGCGGATAAGTATTGACACATCGCTGGAAGACTTAATTACAGTCTGACATAGCTAAAGCACAGAAAATAAGGAAGTGTCTCTCTATGGTGTAAAATAATGTTAAAAAATGAAGTTAATAAAAATTAAAAGACAGTCTTGACATCTTCCAGTCAGCACACGAGGTGTATTTATAAGGAGAATGAGCTCGGGTTTCAAAACACCGTACCAGGAATGTGATGTCACTAATCTGGGCACTCACTTGCAGAGCCAGTCGTTTATTCCTCTGTCAAAGTGTCTGTAGGAAGAGTAGTGATTTCAGTGTTAGACAGGCCTCATCACTGCTCAGGCCATCAGCCTAGTCAAACACTATTGGCCTGCTCCAGTTCACCGGTCTGCAGAACTCATTGTGTATTTGATCAAGCGTGTTTAAAGTCTTAATTACAATTTGAAGTTGGATCAATGGTGACTATGACTGATTTGACAGAACAAGTAGCTGGTTTGTGGCCCAATTTGTGGTCCTTTAATAATCCTCATATAAATAGCCAGTCAAAAGTTTGGATACGCCAAGCTGTCTACAAAGCTAGGTGTTGATTCACATGACCTGGTCTCCTAACCTTAACACATTAGAAATGGCTTTTGGGGAGTCTGACCAGAGAGTGAAGGAACAGCCAATGAGTGCTCAGCATATATGTAGGACCTCCTTCAGGACAGCTGGAAAAGCATCCCAGGAGGCCACATCATGAGACGGCATAGAGGAGACAGCAGGGGCAGCTGGTTCCTGGAGCAATTGGGGTTAAGGGTTTTGTTCAAGGGCCCAATAGTGGAATCACTCTGCCAGCAACCTTTTCAATCCCACCTCCTGCTCCCCCACATACTTTTGGTTAGTGCATAATTCCGTACCTGTTATTTTATAGTTTTAATGTTTTTATAATTATTATAATATGTAGAGAATAGTACAAATAAACCTTTCTATGGGTATTTGTGTCCAAACTTTTGTCTGGGAAAGTTATATTTATAAATGTGTAATTAATAGACTAGCTAAAAATGCAAGGTATAACAAACACATGAAGGGATAAATTGTAGTATCTCACGTTTCAGCGAAGACGTAGAGCATGGTGATGCATTTAGGCGGCTTTGGAGGATCCAGGTGGTCGAGCTTGGAGACAGTGTTTATAACCCCAAACATCACTGTGGCTTTCACCCAGTCAAACACCAAGTTAGAGTAGGCCAGTCCAGCTGTGGGCATAACCAAGCAGAAACCACGCGTCTTATAGACTGTCATAAGGAAGCCGGGTGCATGGGAACTTGGGGTGTAGCCCTGTGGCCTCACACTTCACTGTTGGGGGGTTTTAATCCCGCCTCCTCTTTGTATATGGGTGGAATTTCCATCCTCTCCCTGTGCTGCACAGGTTTCGTCCAAGTACTCTGACTTCCCCCTAATTAGCCTGATAAAATAGCCCATACTATATGATTGTGTGTAAGCCTGAGTATATCTGCACCCTGGCATCCTATCAAGCATATACCCCTCCCACATTCCCGGGGCCTCCTTAGATAGGCTCCTGTACCCATGTGACCCTGACCAGCCTGGGCATGGCTTTGGGTGGGCAATGACAGAGTAAATTTAACCAATCATAAGTGCTTTTAACAGAACTCTTTTATCATTGTGAAGGAAACCCCGCTCCACAAGACCTCAGACCCAAATTGAGCACTGGTGCCCACCTAACATACCCAAATGCCCAGCCCAGGATGGAATCCTGGTAACACCACCACTGACTAAGATAAGGAGTTAAAAGATGGATGGATCTTAAGTCATCGAGGCATTGTTTGTTCACCTAGTGTCCAGTCTGTGAGCTGCTTCACCAGCTTCAAGTCAGAAGGTATTGTCAAAATATACATGAAGTGAAACAAGACGTCCACCGTGATGATGATCCCGAGGTGGCCCACGGCCCAAGCGATGATGTTCCACATCTCCCTCTCCTTTCGGATCAAGTCGGGATTGTTCACCTGTGCGGGAGGAATATAGAAGCCTGATTTCTTAATTCGCACCTTAAAATTAACATTTGACAAGAGACACAGGTGCAAGTGCAACTATATCACAGCCTCAATGAGTCTAAAGTAGTGTACATTAGCCCCCCCGTATCCGAGGGTGATACGTTCCAAGACCTTCGTCGGATAGCCGAAACCATGGATAATAGCGAATCATCCACATATATAATGCGATTTTTGTGTATATACATATGATACATGTTAATTGATAAAGTACACGCAGTAAGTGATTACTAACAATAAATACAATAATAATAAATTACATTGTGCATTACTATACAGTACTGCTCTCTCTCTCTCTCGGATGAAAGGGATTCTGATGTTTTAGCATAATTCTCAAAAGATGATAGAGTAATGAAAAAATATCATGAGTCATGGGATGACAGAGGAATGAAAATCCCTCATGCTTTTTATGCACTTTTTATGCAATACAGACACTGCAATTACACAGCAAGGAATGTGACCAGCGAGAAGGTGAGTGGTAGACTGGATGAGAGTCCTGCTGGGAAGTGTGGGTATGGAGCCAAAGGGGGGAGAGTCACGTGCTGGGCGTGACTGGGCAGGCAGATTTCACCATATTACAGCCTGTACTCGTTTGGGGCTGCAATTAACCTGGAACCATGGATACGGGGGATCCACTGTATTGTTATTCACACAGTGATATTTCAGGATGCAAGAGAGATACATGTGTGACATGCTAAGTGCTAAAATCACCAGCCAACCTCAATGTCAAGTGTTTGGACTGTAGAAGGAAACCATACAAAGAGTCTGCAGACTCCAGTCATGGTGAGCTAGAACCGGCTTCGGAAGGCAGCATAAGTTCCATGTAAAGAAACTTTAATGTGCTTCTAACTTAGCCGTGAACAACATATTCACCTGTACGTGGAATTTATCGAAAGTCATGACAGGTCCAAAGTAGAAGAACGGGAGGTAGAAGTTGTATTTCAGCAGTTCCAGGAAACTGTAGTTCCCCTCGTTCTTCTCGCAGTTCTCCAGGGCGAAGCTCATGCATCGCATGATGGTGAAGCCACAGCCTCCGTAGAAGAGGAGCCCCTGAAGCTGAAAGCTTCCAGTCACGAAACCCTCCTGACAGAAACACGTAAGACCAACAGCTATTGTGTGCGACTGGAAGAATCCTGAAAGGTGTGTATAAGGAATCAATGCAGGAAATAATACCATAATACTGGACATTATGAACCATGCAAGAGTAAGAACAGAAGATATTTAATTTTCCATGTCCCATTTTACACTAATGACTGAGGATGTCCAGAATGTAGGTGAGATGTCTCTGCAAGCTATGAAACGTGGTTCTGTAACTTTGTGTAATTCCATATTACTTGTTATGAAGCAATATTCCTGTTCTAGCCTTGATCATAGAACCAAAACATTCTGAGAAGTTTTTTGAGTGAGCCAAGTTGGTGCTCCTCCAGTTCAGGCCCATATTCCTTATCATGGCCAAAGACTATCTTCCTCAGTATGATCCCAGGCCTGTGCTAATCCAACCGGGGTTATTGTAGGATTTTAAAGGGGGCATAAGAAGGGGTACAATTCATACAGAGGTGCCAACCTTATCATTAGCCAATGATATGCTTTGAATTGGTGAGTGACAAGGGAGGAGGCACTCTGGAGGCCAATCAGCTTTCAGCTGGGGCCAGTGCCCCCGTGGCCCCGCCCCTGAGTTTGTGTCCCTGCACGTCAAGCCCATATTCCTTAGCATGGCTTAAGACTGTGTTCCGCCCAATTTCAGGCCAGGTTCCTTTCTCAGTACAGCCGTATGACTCACCTGCCAGGTGACAAAGGGCTCTATCTTGAAGGTGGCCAGGCTGGTGAGTCCGGCCACGAAGCAGAGCCACTTGATCTTGACTAGTGAGATGCTGTAAAGCAGCACGCAGTGGGATAATACCAGAGTGACGTAGGTCCAGCCCATGCTGGTAAAAATCGCCATCATCCCATACGCCGTATACATTATGGATCTGTGCTGTGGGGGAAATGATCACTGTTTTGGTGATGCTCAGCCATCCGTTTATAAGCCCAGTCACACCTGCAGTGTGGGTTTCTATTCAGTGTTGTGCACATTGTTCTTTGCTTAGGAGTGACTCAGGGCAATCACATTGGGCACTATGCTTGATCAAATTTTGTTATTCCATCACCGCAGATTGATTGGCTTTTGCAAACTTTACTGTAGAAGTTGCACTGTAATGAAGTATGTATGTGCTTAAATACTACGTGTAAAATGTAATATTTTATTATAATAGGAATATCCATCAATTAATTAAAGCTGAAATATCTTAATATATTCTCAATTAAATCATAAAGATTGCCAATGCACACCATGAATGATGAGTCAAATATTTACCATCGTGCTGTTTTAATTAGCCTGGCACCCTACATCACCAAATTATTCTTAGCAGAGAGCACTAAGTTTTAAGCACTGCCTATCTATGCTGTATTTCAGAATGAGAGGAAGAGAATCACCAGCTACCCTTGCCAAACTCATCGGACAGAACCCAGAAAGTACCTTCGGGGCCAGCATTGAGCAGATCTTGGCGAAGATCACATGACCCGACAAGGCAAAGAGAATGTGGCAGCGGAAGTTCAGGAACCACATGACCCACTCAGTATCTGCCATGTCCTGCAGATGTCAGAACGCGACATCATCAAAGGGTCAAGGTGATGTAACTGAGCTTGAATTAATTTCTCACAAATATTCTGGTCATTTTGGCTAAGTTTAGCTAGCAACATTTCTGAATTCTAAATTCGAACACACAAAGAAACTCAGAGTATTAAAAATAATAGTGTCTAGTTACTAGTATAGAAAGGATCAGGTTTATCTTTATTAATTTATAATCTGACCAAATCATGGTCTTTATTCCATGCATAGTAGAATTTATAATACAGTATTAGTATTTAGCAATAGTGAGTTAGTTTTTCATAACTAAACTGCATTCAGACATTTCTTGCTATAGAAAATGTTTATGTTAGCACTAAGAATTGAGTACTGTAAGGTCACATGATCTTTAAAATATCAGTTATGCTGGTGCAGGACTCACCACCTTCCCCCCAAAGTAGTACCAGCCATCCTTTACACTGGCTTTGAATGTCTTTCTGTTCACATTAGCTGGAAGATAAGGGGTGAGTTTACAGTGAAAACTGCGGCCAACTTTTATCTTGGTTGATTAATTAGGTCTGAGTCGCAGTCCAAAAGTTCACAAACCTTACATTATAAGGAAATGATTGTCACTTTGTACCTCCTGGTATCCCTCAGGAAGGGTCTCCAAAAACTGAAAACTAAAGAACCCAGCTTCTGCTGCCTTTACTGTCAGATATATAACAATAGAGAACTTATATTACCTGACAAAATGCTTTTATTATCTTGTTATCACTCGATGTGTAGACAGACAAATTGCTCCCAAACACAGAGAGATATCAATGAAGTCAAAAGACCATTATGATTAACATTTGTTCTTGTTTCCAACCACTAATTCAGAGCAGGGTTAAGGTACAAGACCCTATACCCTACAGAGGCAGCCAATCAGCAACACAGCCAGATATGAGCTTTAAGGTGACTGTTTAAATGACAGCTTTATGCTATCTCTCCAGAAAACTGATACCTTCTTTCTGAATTTGTGTGTGGATGGGCGTTTCTTCTAACCGAATATAGGAGTGTCTGCTATCTGCATTCTCCATGACTGCTCAAAACCGACAGTATTTTATCAATAATATACTGTTCAGTCATGTTGTTCTCATTTTTCATAAACGCCACAACACACTCTCAGAGACAATTTTAAAATAAGTTGTGGTAGGAAGCCATCAATATTTGACTATACGTACACATGTAATATGATTTGAAAACTTGCTGGGCTACCCTACTCACCTCTGGAGACCTCAAAAATCCAGCTTGCAGTCCAAAGCAGAGCCATGCAGAGCACAGCGGTGTAGAGGTAGATCTCATATCTAGGTAGAGCGGCCTTGACCCCCATTGCAGAACATTAACTGTGATGATCCAGGAAGAATCTGGTGAATACCAAAAGCAAAAAATAATAGTAATAAAACTCTTAAAACCTGCAAGCAAGCAGAGCTACACAACTCAAATGCATGTTAGCATCCTTTCCTCAATACTGAATAACTCAGTTAGGCTCAGCCACCCATAGTTAGAAAAACAACAGCAAAGTAAAAGCTTTGTCTATTTATATTTGCTTAAAAACTGGGAAAGCAGGACGCACACCACCAGTGATGACAAGAACCAAGAAAATGCTAGATCCAAGATACTTGTATGCAACCCACCCACCCTCCCACACACATACCCACACACGCACACACACACACACACACACACACACACACAGACAGACAGGTTTGTAATTATATCTCTGTGGGGACTGTCCATTCATTTCTATGGGGAAAACTCTAATCCCAACATGACAACCTTAACCCCTACCCAGCCCTAACCTTAACCATAAGCAACCAAACAAAATACAAAAAGTGTTTTGGCATTTTTTGTTTTTGATTACATTTACAGATCTTTGTGGGGACCTCAAAAATGGTCCCTACAACGTCAAAATAACAGGCTTTTATTACATTGTGGGGGACATTTGGTCCCCCATAAACATAATTCACACACACGCGCGCGTGCACACACACTTGTACTCATATCTTCTGTGGGGATCGTCCATTCATTTCTATGGGCAAAACCATAATCCCAACAATGACAAACTTAACCCCTACCCAGCTCTAACCTTAACTATAAGCAACCAAACAAAATACAACCCCCACACACAGACACACAAACACAAACAAATACTTTAAAGACAACTTTCAAACTGAAGGTGGTTTGCTGTTACTGGTACATTTCAATTTATGAAGGAATTCCACATGTAGACGTTTTTTTAAAGGTAAATTATTTCGATACGATGGGGCTACTGCCAATGTAAGTTTTCAGTATGATATATCACACTCATAGGAAGCTCTGCGTCAAACTATTATAAACTCCTTAATCATCATAATAAGTCACCGTTTGTAATTTACTTCAAAAGTGATTTAGAATTATTTACTAACCTTTCCAAATTAAATAGCGCAGTTTTACAATATATCATGCAAATGCTCCTTTTAGTATGCCTGCCTCAATTATATTAATAAATTAGGCCTATATTCAACAGCCTCGATCCCAGCGGAATATACATGTCCTTTCTGCCAACCAAGGGCAATTAAATATTGATCTCTAGGTAGGCCGTAACAATACCCGCCTCTACTTAAATAGGGCAATGGCTTCAAACTCGACCCTAGTCATCTGCACCATGCGGCCGTGTTCCTATTTTAGATCCAACATTTGTTCTCCCCACGTCTGTTACAACCTCCGGTGACCTCCTGGGCTCATCAGTGAAATGCCTTCCTCCCACAGCCTTAACTGTGGGCTGTATGTAAAAAGCAGCACTGATTTACGTACGTTGCGAGTGATAAAGAATCCCAAGTGTCAGAACTGGACATATTAAGCGCAAACTTTTGCCATTTTTATATCATACACTGTACCCCAAAGCATTTGCTGATTTCTTTAGCCATGTAAATACGAATTTAAAAAAGAAATATAGACATATACATAGAGTATTAACATGCAGGAGATGTTACAGTTTGACAAAAGACCTGTGCATTTTCGCTCAGCAGAGGCACTTGTTGCACTGACCTTGAACTCAGGCGACAATTCCCGGAATGCGGACGAGTGACTCGTATGCAGAACCCCCGTTTCCAAACCAATAAAAATCAAGAGATGTTTAGAAACAAATGCATGCGCTGCCTATCGTAAGGTTGATCCCCGTTGAGGGTGCTGGGAATGGCAGAGTGGTGAGTGCAGGGTGCATTTATAGGTTTTGGGGTGACACCTAAAGCTAGAAGCTATTGTGTGCGCATTCCTATCTCCTATTATAACTCAGCGTGACATTTAAGCCTTTACCATTGCGCGTTGATTTTCTTCGAAACCAGATTTCTGAACGTCAGTTCTGTAGAGACCATTATTTTTGAACCTTAAAAGGGTTTTGACATAAGGACTACTCCATAGATACAGACCTATTATTACTGAGACTACACAAGACCTTTGTAAATGTTGTTTAGTTTATTCTTTTTATCAGTCGTCTGTTTTTAGACGCTTAGCCTTGGGTATTATTGTCTTTATTGCTTCTTTTATGTTAGTATATTCCATAACCGTAAAGTTGCATTTTTTACATCCACAGTACTTCATCCACAGTTACTTACAGCAGTTTATATAGATGGTATTAGGTATAACGGTACTACTGTGCAGATTAGCGTGTATTTGCATATATTATTCATTAGAAACGACGTAACACAATGGCGGGGGGGTTTGTTCTTCCAGTTGATTGTACTTTCTGTTTGATACATTGAAATGAAATGATGTCCAACAATGTAGGTCCAGAGCAGCAAGCTTCATGAAAGACACTCACCAGCCGAGCGATAAAGCGTTCCAGTGGCTACACTCACAAGGGCTTAACTTCGGTTTGAATGCTGGGGGGGGGTGAGATCTCGACCCATTTAGGGGGAAACATGATTTTTGTTGGGGGGGGTATGGGATTTATTAGCTAGTTTTGACGTGCACTCAGGTAGATGCTTCCAAAGCTTTATGGCTGGGACTGAGAGGCTGAGGAGGAGATTCTACCCCCAAGCCACAGGCATGGTTGTTGGTGCCAGATGGGCCGGTCTGAGTATTTCACAATCTGCTCAGTTACTGGGATTTTCACGCACAACCATTTCTAGGGTTTACAAAGAATGGTGTGCAAAGGGAAAAATATCCAGTATGCGGCAGTCCTGTGGGCGAAAATGCCTTGTTGATGCTAGAGGTCAGAGGAGAATGGGCCGACTGATTCAAGCTGATAGAAGAGCAACTTTGACTGAAATAACCACTCGTTACAACCGAGGTATGCAGCAAAGCATTTGTGAAGCCACAACATGCACAACCTTGAGGCGGATGGGCTACAACAGCAGAAGACCCCACCGGGTACCACTCATCTCCACTACAAATAGGAAAAAGAGGCTACAATTTGCATGAGCTCACCAAAATTGGACAGTTGAAGACTGGAAAAATGTTGCCTGGTCTGATGAGTCTCGATTTCTGTTGAGACATTCAAATGGTAGAGTCAGAATTTGGCGTAAACAGAATGAGAACATGGATCCATCATGCCTTGTTACCACTGTGCAGGCTGGTGGTGGTGGTGTAATGGTGTGGGGGATGTTTTCTTGGCACACTTTAGGCCCCTTAGTGCCAACTGGGCATCGTTTAAATGCCACGGCCTACCTGAGCATTGTTTCTGACCATGCCCATCCCTTTATGACCACCATGTACCCATCCTCTGATGGCTACTTCCAGCAGGATAATGCACCATGTCACAAAGCTCGAATCATTTCAAATTGGTTTCTTGAACATGACAATGAGTTCACTGTACTAAAATGGCCCCCACAGTCACCAGATCTCAACCCAATAGAGCATCTTTGGGATGTGGTGGAACGGGAGCTTCATGCCCTGGATGTGCATCCCACAAATCTCCATCAACTGCAAGATGCTATCCTATCAATATGGGCCAACATTTCTAAAGAATGCTTTCAGCACCTTGTTGAATCAATGCCACGTAGAATTAAGGCAGTTCTGAAGGCATATTAGTATGGTGTTCCTAATAATCCTTTAGGTGAGTGTATTTCTAGATTTTAGTACCTATTCTGTTAATGTTAATTCTGTTATCCTTCTGTCTTGTCTGGAGTAGCAGTGGTTTCATTCCAGCTGCTGGTGTACCAGTACATTCATGCATGTCAGTAATAAAATTCTTTCACCTTGAATTTGCACAGGTATGAGTGCAGGTACATTGGAAAGCTTTCCATCTTGCTTTCCTTTGAAACAAACACACACACATGCAGCTGCTTCTTATATAAATATGCTTCACTTAAACATTCCTTCTTAATGGAGAGACTAAAATTAAGCTAATGCCATCATTTGCATTTTTAATTATATTGTACATTATCCCAAGATAATTGTAAAAATTAGAAATTTGGTTTTAAAATTGAATGTGTATAAATTAGCCATGGTTTGGTGTCCTGTCCTAGGTTATTCCCTGTCTTGCACTGTAGCTTCTGGATCCCCGTGGTCCTGCGTAGGACAGGTGAGTATGGGAAATGGATTGATGGATAGAATAACCATACAATCTGGTGAAAGAAGGTATAAATGACTTCATTCACACCTAGGCTCCTAAAGGTCTTTGGTTCGAGAGTCTGGAAAATTTCTGGAAAAACTGGTCATGTCACACATCAGTCTCGACATTCCTGTATCCATGGACCCACTCCAGTTCATATTCTGGTGAAATTGATCCATGAATGAATGTCGTGGGACATCTAGAAAAAAAAAACAGCCACGTCAGGATGATATTTATTGTGTGTGACTCAAGCTTTAACGTCACTGATACAACAACAACAACAAATTTATGTTTGTATAGCGCATTATCACAACATTACATGGTCTCAAAGCGCTTTACAGCATCCCCACCCAAAGCCCCCAGTGAGTAAGCCATAGGCGACAATGGCAAGGAAAAACTCCCGAGAAGGAAGAAACCTTGGGAGGGACCAGACTCAAAGGGGGAGCCCATCCTCCAGGGGCCGGCAGGGAGAGTCAAATACAGTTAAATCTGAAACACAAACGGGGAGCAGGGGGGAGATGACAGCCGGTGCCACCGCTCCCTCCAATCGCCAGGCAGCCAGAAGGCAGGGAGCGTTTCATACAAGGAAGATGACACAGGCAGAACGGCGAGCTGGATGCACGGACGTCATTGGTAGTGGCGACGTCACATGTTGCAGGGTGTGCTGGACATATTGATAGATTGAGGTCTCCAGGCAGCACCCCCCAGGAGAAGTAGGGGAAATAAATGCAATTAGTCAAAGTAGGGAAGACTATAGGCAGTGCTAAAAGGTAGATCGGCAGATATGGCTATGGCAGCATAAGTAGGAGGGAGAGGCAGGTGGGAATGCAGGCATGGGGAGTCCCTGAAATGTCAGCACTCCAATCCCACAAGCGATTGTGAAGCTAGAGTGACAGCACTGTCAATTCAGTTTATCCAAAGCCAATGGCACCGATCCCCACCCAGCTCTACACCTCACACTATAGGTTTAACTGGGAATGAGAAGCTAGCTAGAGCTAGAACTAGTGTCCCTATAAGCTAAACTAAATAGGTGTGTTTTTAGTCTAGACTTGAATATTTAGAGTGAGCCTGAAACCCACACATCCGGTGGAAGACCGTTCCACAGCTGAGGAGCTCTATAGGAGAAAGCTCTGCAGCCTGCCGTAGATCTTTCTACCCTAGGTACTAACAGATATCCCGCGCCTTGAGAACGAAGCAAGCGTGGGGGATTGTATGTGGTCAGCAGATCACTAAAGTATTCTGGTGCCAGGCCATTCAGTGCTTTATAGGTTAACAGTAGTATTTTATAGTCAATCCGAGACTTAACTGGTAACCAATGAAGGGAGGATAAGACTGGTGTGATGTGATCAAATTTTTTAGTGTTTGTGAGAACTCTGGCTGCTGCATTTTGTACCAGCTGAAGTTTATTTAAGGAACCAGACGGGTAACCAGAAAGGAGGGCATTACAGTAGTCTAGTCTGGTAGTTACGAAGGCATGTATTAATTTTTCTGCATCACGAAGTGAGAGCATCTTCCGAAGCTTGGCTATGTTTCGTAGATGATAAAACGCAGTTCTAGTAATACTTCTTATGTGAGCATCAAAACATAGATCTGAATCTACTAGAAGACCAAGATTTCTAACCACTGTGTTAGGTTGTGTAGGAAGGCTACTAATGCTGAGGTGGTGAAACTTATTTCTTGCAGCCTTGGGACCAATCACCAGTACTTCTGTTTTTTCTGTGTTTAACATTAGAATTTTTTTTGCCATCCAGCACCGGATATCTAACAGACAATCTTCTAACCGAGATAGGAGTGATGTATCCATCCAACCTGGTGGTAGGGCTAAGAGACCTCAGTCTAAGTGGCTTCATTTGAGACTTTCTAACAAATGGTCCCCAGATGGAGAGATTTGGCAGCAACCATCCGCAGTGATCGTCAGCACTGGCATTCCACAAGACTGCTACCTCAGTCTGCTGCTGTACAGTTTGTTCACCCACAACTATGTGGCAAAACTCAAGAGCAAGAACATCATCCAGTTTGCAGATGACACCACTGTGATTGGCCGACGAGGAAGGTGGTGAAAGACTCAACCATATGGTGCCATGAAAGCAGCATCTCCCTAAAGACAAAGGAGATCAATGTCAACTTCAAAAAGACCTGAGGCCTTCATTCTCCACTCTTCATCGATGGATCGCCTGTTGAGACAGTCAGCAGCTTCAAGTTCCTGGACATCTAGATCACCAAATTCCTCTTAGTGACTCTAAACACCAGCTACAATCTGTAGAAGGCTGTGTTGTTAACATATTTTGAGAAGGTTTATTTTTGCACGGCAATATGTTAGCCAAGTAATAACAGGAGCTAACCAGCTTTATTTCATCCTCACCCAGATGAAACAGCATCTTCTCTTTGCCACCGCCTACCCCTGAAAAATTCAAATTCAAATATTTTTACTTTTGTGGATAGTTGGGTTTGGACGTTGTATGGGGACAGATGGCCCTCGATTGATTCAGATGCTGTTTCTGCAAATGAAGTTTAAAAAAGGGACTGGAACTAATTGGTTAGGTTTTGATAGCATGCCGGATTTGGAGTTGGCACCATTCTTCTTTATATTGAGGGAGGGTGGCCTATGTAAATGTTGACATTTGTGTCACAGCCATTTCTTGTGTAAGGCCAAATGGATGGTTACTGGCTTATATAATTTCACAATAGTGTTTACTGAAAATTGCTGGGCTGCATTATTTAATACAATGTGACCAGTGGCTCCATGCCCACCTAACTGAACAAGCGTTAATGTTAGCATATTAGCTGACATTCAAAATGTTATCAGTGAACATAATAGATTTCGAAGTACAGGCAATGATTCAGAAAAATGTTATTTGTGTAGCATTAGCCTTTGGAGATTTGCAAAATATTTCCTTTAACATTATGTGTTCAGGCTTGTCCATAATTTTGTTTTGTGTCATAATCAAGGATCTCACTGAAAAAAATGTTCATTCTAATAAAATGATTATTGGAGGTAATGTTGGTATGTTGGTGATGTGGCGTGGCGTGATGAGGGAGATGCAGGCCAAGCCCAGGATCCTCCCGTTGAGACACTGCATTGTGTTTCGGTATGTTGGTGATGTGGCATGGTGTGATGAGGGTGGTGCAGACCAAGCCCAGGATCCTCCCGTTGAGACACTGCATTGTGTTTCGGTATGTTTGTGATGTGTCGTGGCGTGATGAGGGATGTGCAGATCAAGCCCGGGATCCTCCCATTGTAGCACTCTATGCTGTGTTTTGGTATGTTGGTGATGTGGCATGGTGTGATGAGGGTGGTGCAGACCAAGCCCAGGATCCTCCCATTGAGACACTGCATTGTGTTTCGGTATATTGGTGATGTGGCATGGAGTGATGAGGGTGGTGCAGGCCCAGGTGCGGCACAGCAGCAATTACCTTGGTGATAGTCTGACTTCAGGTGTTCTGACCTGACAGGGAGTGCAATATGGTGGGACAGGTGGGTGATGGTCTGGAGGTAAATACGAGTTAAACAACAATATAAAATATGACTTGCTTGTAGGCCTCAATCTTAAAAATACATTTTTACTTAACGAAAAAAACAGCAAAGCAAACAAAAAAAAACAACTTTGCATTATATTACAGATTCTTCCTCACTTTCCCATAAACTCACCACCGAGTGAGGTGATTCTTCACCCTTTCACAAACCGACACAAATTAGAGCTTGCTTTTGTGTGCAACAGTTTCCAATAGTCACAAATTAAACATTTCAATGTACATAAAAAATGGGTGCTGTTCCAAAAAAACGCCAAAAGGCAGCCTTGGAGAGGATCAAACCCCTAAGGGGACTTTATGTGAGAGATTCCGGGAATGCGTGGGTCCATGCATGGACACAAAGGGAGTGTGGACATACACTGGGATACAATGGCAGGACTGGAGAACATGTATAGATGAGGCACATACACTAAATGGACAAAAGCATTGGGACACCTGGCCATTACACCTACAGGAATTTTATGACATCCCATTCTAAATCCATAGGCATCAATATGGAGCTGGTCCCTTCTTTGCAGCTATAACAGCTGCCACTCTTCTGAGAAGGATTTCCACAAGATTTTGGAGTGTGTCTGTGGGAATTTTTGCCCATTCATCCAGAAGAGCATTTGTGAGGTCAGACATTGATGTTGGATGTGAAGGCCTGGCTCGCAATCTCCGTTCTAGTTCATCCCAAAGGGGGTTGAGGTCAGGGTTTTGTGTAGGCCAATCAAGTTCTTCCACACCAAACTCACCCATGCATGTCTTTATGGACCTTGCTTTGTGCACTGAGGTACAGTCATGTTGGAGCAGTTTCTGTTGTTCCTAAATGCTTCCTCTTTACAATAATAAATAATAAATCTAGCAGGGAAGACATTTCACAAACTTATTGCAAAGGTGGAATCCTATGACAGTACTGCACTTGAATTTACTGAGCTCTTCAGAACAACCCATTCTTTCAGAAATGTTTGTAAACCTGACTGCATGGCTAGGTGCTTGATTCTATACACCTGTGGCAATGGGTCTGAATGAAACACTTGAATTCAGTGATTGAAATGCATGTCCTAATACGTTTGTTCATATAGTGCACATACACTGATCACTGACGAGAGACAGGTGTGCAGGGTTGGTGCATCAGGGCGGAGAACCATCAAAAGAACATCAACCATTGGATACAGTGGGAGAGAATTGGAAGGGATGAGGACCAGCAGCTGGCCACACCAGGGACAGATGGGACAAATTGTTACGATCCGTGTCGGGCGAGCAAGCAGGAAGCAGGGAATCAGGGTCATGTAGACGGTATTCCAGAACAAAGGGGTTTAATTGGACCAAACAGAGAACCACACGGGACAAACGTCAATGACAGATCTAGGGGAGACTGGCTAGCACACGGACTAAATACACAGGACTGAGGGACGGAAATGCAGAATGGCTGAGAACAATGAGGAATTCACACGAGGTGTGCAGTCTGGGCGCGTCTCAGGGGAGGCGAAGGATGAGACAAAGACAGGACCTGAAAAACAAGACAAGATCAAAACCGAGGCACAGGGAACAGGACTGACAAGCAGGACTGACAAGTGGGAAGGCAAGCAGACACAGGGACAGAAGGACCGGAGAGACAGGGGAAACACCAATGGGAGGAACGAAGGGACCAGGAGTGAACACCGGAGGCACAGGATGGCGAGGAGCAGAGACAGGAGGGACGAAACAAGGAGGCTGAAAGGGATAGGATGAAGGACAATGGGGAGCACGTGGGGGCCCTGGCGGATGGAAGGCGGAAGCTGCAGGAGTGGCAGATGACCGCAAGGTCAGAGCAGGAGGGAGCGTCGGAGGGGCCGAGGAGGAAGGCGGAGGGACAGGTGACAAAGGCGAGGAGGGTGACGAAGGGGCGACTGGTGAAGGGGAGGAGGGACCAGGAGATGCCGCAGGTGAAGGGGACACCACAACCGGCGAAGGCGCAGTTGACCAAAGAGTTGTACTGGGGAGGCCCGCAGCCGACCAACGAGGCGGCAGAGTTTGGAACGGAGGCAGCCAAGGAGGCACCGTAGGCAGGACCGCAGGTGACAGCTGAGCAGAAGGCAGGGGGACTGCATGCGACAGCCGAGGGGAAACCGGAGGATCCGCAGGTGAACGGCGAACAGGAGCCCGGGGACCCAAGGGCGAGCCAGGGGGCAGGGTGGACGGGACCCGACCCCTGCGTTTGTGTCCTCTCCCCCTTCGGGACACCGATAGGTGGAGCCCTGACCAGGATCCACCACCCTGGTGTGATGGCTGGGGTGACTCACCAGAGGGGTCCATTAGGGCAATCAGGGAAATCCCTGAGGGGTCCCACTCAAGTTCCTCCTCCCCCATAGAGGAAGGAGCGGTGTTCAGAAAGTCCGGGACCACCTCAGGGACAGGAACTTGGATCAAGGGAGCTGGGACAGGAAACCAGGACAGGCGGAGCTGGAACATCAGGTGCCAGAACATCAGACGTGGTCGGATCTGGAGCCCCGGCGTGTCAGCCGTCGGGACTGGGGTCCTGCAGGGCGGTAGCACTGCAGGAATCACAAGAGGCGGAGGCGGTGCCGGGACCTCGGGCAGAGCCGGGACATTGAGCGGAGTACCAGGTGGAGGCGGTGCCAGGACCTCGGGTGGAGCAGCAGGTGGAGGCAGCGCACTGGCTGCCGGGACTAGCGGGTCCAGCAGCACAGGAACGGGCAGGTTAGGCACGGGCAGAACAGGCAGGTCAGACACGGGCAAAACAGGCAGGTCAGGTCAGGCATGGGCAGAACAGGCTGGTCAGGCAGCACAGGAACAGGCTGGTCAGGTAGCACAGGAACTGGCTAGTCAGGCAGCACAGGAACAGGGACATCATTTATTGCCGCCAGGGTTGGTGCCGTAAGAGCAGGCGTTGCCCTTTTAAGAGCCCTTTGGACCCATGGGATAGCATCCCATACTGCCCTGGCCCCCTTATTAGCCAGGTGTGCCTCCCAGAAGTTGTAAGCTGCTAGCAGTGGCAGCAATGTGGGCTTTGGGCACCTGTACGAAGGAAGCGGTGGTCATGTCCGGGGTGAGCCCAGCTGGATTCCGGATCGGGAGGTGTTCCTCGCGATATTCGGCGGGGAGGAAAGCTGCGGAGAGAGAGCAGGCCCCCAGGAAGATCGTCAGGTCTCCTCTCCTTTGGCTTCTTCTTTTTCCTCCAGTTGGTGGCTGTCAGCAGAGGTTGAGCCTTCTCCGGGAGGATGGACGACGGCTCGACAACCTCTGCCACCTCTGATTGGCTGGGTCCTTCCCTCAGTCACACGCTGCACCAGCTGCCGGAGGTTTTCGTGCACCTCTTTTATGAGATGCGTGTTCGCATGCTCTCCCCGTGTTTGCGTGGGTTTCCGCCGGGGGCTCCGTGGTGTGTTGGCGCCTGGTTGGTTCCTGTCTGCACCTGTTGTTCCCGGGATAGGCTCCCCCCCCCCCCCCCTCAGGAGCCATATCCCATCTTCACAAACAGACACAAAAAAGAGCACTTGCTTTTGCGCACAACAGCTTACAAACACATGCTGGTATGTGATAATGGACGTGCCCGTGGCATGGAAGCATGATGACCCCGAAAACATTAATAACACAAGTTACAGTACGAAAGAGTCCAATAAATTACCTTCTGACTGCATTATCTGTCATCTATACGTAAACTATAGATCAAAATTATTATTTTGTTTTCCTGAGTGGACAGATGTCTCTCAAATAAAAGCACCATCGCCTTCTACTAAAGACACCAATCAATAGTCTGGTGGTTTTTTTGTCGGTGGAGTCTTCATTCTACCAGCAGGTGGCAGCGTCTCACTAGCCAGCCGCGCGGAGCCGGAGGCCAAATCGCAGGCAGCAGACGGAAGCATAAGCGCCCCCCCCCCCTCCAGGCGCGCCAGGCATTCAGCCGGGCACGCGCCAACCCGTTGCATCTCGCGCCGACCAACAAGGTAAACGTTCCCTTTTCCAGGAAAGGTAGCAATGAAAAAGCGGATATAAAATAACAAGAGGAAATTAATAACCCGCAATGTTATCGTGTAGAAATAACAAGCGAGACAATCACAATGGGCTTTATACGGGCGGCGTGGGACGCCGATTATTGTAGACTAATAATTGCGTAACTTTCTCTTAGATAAGATGCTTGCGAGGATATATCAGTCCGGTACCCTGTTGGGTTTAATCTCTCGCCGTATAACATTATTCATATCAGATGAAGACGGTGCACTAAAAGCTTCCTAACGGAGCGGGTCTAAGAACTGCTCTGGTTTCTGATGACAGTCAGGGGAGCCAGCAAACTGGAAGCCCACTTTGTCAGTAACAGACATGCGAGGGCAGACTCAGGATATGAATTATTTTTCTTTCAAAACATATGGGGGGGGGAGGTGACTCAGAGGAAGCAGAGTTTCTGTTGGGTGTCAAATAAATTATACAAACTGTCGGTAAATGTATACATGCGTGCAACTGCATCAGCGAAAACGGCGTTGATGGACTGTCAGCCTTCGCTTTATGTTTTTGTTTTATTACTAAACTGTGGTGTTTGTCAGGAATGAAGCCATTGGAAATCACTCTCCTGCACCTGAATATTTATCAAAATGTTTAAACACCGAATCGCCAGCATGTGTTTACAAAAATTTGTCTCCGTCGTTGTATGACCAAAATCCTTAAAGTGATTTTAATACCGAAAACCTGTTATACGTGACCCCTAATCATGGGTGTAAAGACCAAACACATAAAATTCACACAACCAGACTTCCTTATAGGGCATCACTAAAACACTGAAGCTTATTCACACCCTGATGAATAAATTTATGACAGCTGTTCAATATAATGACCTTGTAGTATTGTCAGCAGTATAATAATCCCTGTAGTAATGCAAGGGTGTAGATTTCGGTATTGGCGGTATGGACATACCAATATTGTGGGAGTACTGTGTGTGTTTTGGGGGCGGGGCAGGGGGGGGGGTTGATGCTGACCATTCCTGCATCTTCACCAGCCCTTTCAGTGTCTTGTTCTTTCAGATTTCTCCTTAATTACCCTTCCGCTGGCATTTAATGTTTTAAGGTCCCCCCCCGTCTGACTCACCCCTGCTATTGCTTGGCACGCTGGGTTATATTAACAGACTCAAAGTGGTGTGCCTCACCTTCACACGCAGTGACTGATGTGTTTAATTGTCTGGACGTTTCATAGCGTTTGTTTTTGAAATCATACAGAGATTTCAAAGCACCTCAGAGACAATTCTGGGACATAATAGAGAAGTCTGTGTTTATTGTTGGACACATAACAGTTGAGACAGTGAAGGTCTATGCAAGCACAAAGTTCTATGCTCTTTTGATGGCTTCACTTTGATCATATTTCTAAAGGAACAGGGTCATACTGAATAAGGTGAAGCGGCAATCATCTGACAATCAGTTTCACCATATTTAAAAATCACCTATTAAAAAGGTTTGATATGCACCTCGATTTCTCTACAACGAGACACGGAGACATGTCTACCATGCCTTAATAGGATGGGGCACCAACCCATCACAGGGCACACTCACTGTGGGGGGAAACCGGAGTACCTAGAGGAAACCCCGTGACAAGACAGGGAGAATGAACTCTACACACATGGATACTCAAACCTGGGTCTTGGTGTAAGGCGACAGTGCTAAGCACTGCACCACCGTGCCAGTAGTAGTAGTAGTAGTAGTAGCATCATCATCATCATCATCATCATCATCATCATCATCATCATCATCATCATCATCATCATCATCATCATCATCACACTGCCCGGCCAAAAAAAAGTTGCCATTTGATTTTGTCGTTACACTGCCTTTAGCTTTGATTATGGCGCACATTTGTCATGGCATTGTTTCCACAGGCTTATGCAACATCTCACCCTTTATTTTCATCCAGATTTGCATTAATTTCTCACCAAGATCCAGTATTGACAAGTGAGTTGAACCACTCCATAAAGCCTCCTTCAGCACATCCCAGAGACCTTCAATGAGCTTAAGGTCACAACTCTGTGGTGACCAAGTCACGCGTGAAAATGATTCCTCATGCTCCCTGAACCACTCTTTGACAATTCGAACCCAATGAATCTTGGCATTCTTGTCTTGGAATATGCCCATGCCAACAGGGAAGAAAAGAATCCATTGATGATGAATGGAGGTGTAACCTGGCCATTCCGTAGATTCAGGTACTCAGTTGACTTTACTGGGCTGTAATAATGGTCCAGTCATTGGCTCTTAAGTATTTGCTGATATAAATTCAAATGGCAACTTTTTTTTGGCCGGGCAATGTATTATTATTATTACTACTACTACTACTACTGCTACTTAACCATGGGATGAGATCAATGGTACTATTCTTTCCAGCTTATACTACAGCTAAACAATTTAAGATTATAAGTTAGCTTCGCTGTTGCACTTCAACCCAATACTAAAGAAGCATATTGTTGGTTATCTCATTATTTAGAGATCAGTGGTCATTGTTAACCACAGTGCACAATGTACCGCAACAAAATGTGACGGCTGCATTTAACCCGTATGTGTCATCATGACATAGCAGGGGGGCAACCAATTCAGTACCTGGGGGGTAGTGCTTGGGGGCGGTACTTTGCTCCAGGTACCTCAGTGGTGCCATCTTGGTCGGGGATTTGAACCTGCAAGCTTTCAATTGCAAGCGCACTTCCCTAACCATTAAACCACCACTGCCCATGTTATAGTTGCTGTACTAATTTTATACTATACTAGTGTATCTCTGTAGAACTGTTGCTACAATAATTGTGTATCTCACTAGTGCTTTTGAACTAGTGTTGGTTGTCTTGTTGCTGTTATATTAATGTTTTACTGTGCTGGTGTATGTCAGCAGAGCTAAAGGTGCCTCCTGTCTCTCCCGTCTGACAGGCTGGGTAGGCAGAGATTGATTTTTTGCTGAAATACTTAGCTGGGCGTTTATTATTCTGCGAGTGCCTCTGCGGCTGCAGGCTCAGGAGCCTCCCGTGAACACTTAGCATGCAGCCATGCTAAGTATAAGTTTTATTCTGAAATTGATTGCCTCTCTAGGTTGCGATTGTGTGAGTTTAAAATTGCTCTTCCTGAGCCAAGTCACTCGCGGAGCTAAGTGAGGGTAAAAGCATTCACTGGGCAAGACGGGTTACGTGCAAAATATCGGAATCTTTCTGAACCCAGGTGTAACCAAAATGGAATAATATAAAGACAATGCTGTAGTATAAGGAAACTAAAAGGATTTACATTCGTCTATGATTTCTGAACATGGCACTGATGAGAATCACAGAGACATTATTTTTTGCCCGTGTTAATTACATGCAACATGCCTGTTGGCACATTAATAAAGACCAAAAATGACCAAGTTTAATGTTTTTGGATCAGAAGATGAAGTAATCAGAAAAACAACACAATCAGAAAAATAGTTATTTGATTGAACATCTATCAATTTTTCATAACTACTTAACCCGGGTTTGGTTGTTGTAAATCTGGAATCTGTCCCAGGAGGCATGAGGCATGACGGGATACCGCTACATCGCAGAGCACACACACACGCGCACACACACACACACACACACGCACACACACGCGCGCACATGTAGGGTAAACATATCCTTATGGGGACCACTCATTCATTTCAATGGGAAAAATGCTAACGCTAACTATGACAACCTTAACCCCTACCCTGCCCTAACCATAACCATAAGTAACCTAACAAAATACAAGAGTTTTTGCATTTTTAGTTTTTTCATAGCAGTCACCGATTTTTATAAAATAGAGTTTTCCCTTATGGGGACCAGGAAACCGGTCCCCATGAGGGAAAAAAAACAGATATTAATCACGTTATGGGGACATTATGTCCCCATAAGGATAGGTAAACCCGCTCACACACACACGCGTGCACACACACACGCACGCACACACGCGTGCACACACGCACGCGCACACACACACACACACACACACACATATACATACATACATATCACATGATACTGGACTTCAGGAAGAAATCTGTAGAAGAACATGTAAATTGTAGAAGCACATAGCTGGGGGGGGGGGGGGGCGTTCGGAATCGACCTCTCAGACCTGAAGGTGTGAAACCACATTTCTACCCTCTGTGTCCCCTAGAATCAGCTTTGTTCGCCATGGACAGCCTGAGTACAAGCAATTTGTACAAGCAATTACAGTAAAATAAAGTAAATTACAAAAATAGCATACAGTAGTAACACAGAGCAATAACCAACCAGCAACATGGAGTGTATAACGTTTTGTACGTAGTACATAGACAGAAGACAGTATATGCATAAAAACTTGGACATCAAAATAATCTATTAAAAGACAAATAAACTAATTACCCATCTCACAGTCACTTCTGAACTAGAACAGCGACATAAGCTCAGCTTCATTTTGATGGAAAAGGATAAGGTTCGCTAATGTCCCTCACACTTCATCATTTGGCCTTCTTCTCGCTGGAGAAGCAAGGGAAGCAGAGAGGCAACGACGTGCTACGGACATCTAACGGGTAACAAGTGGCTGATTCCAGAGTCAGCAATCAAAGCTATTAAAATAGTGCAGCAGAATTATAATTGAGTCAGATCTAATCATCATATGTTTCTTAATGCTACTGACACTAGCAGATTCAATTTCTACATTTACTGGATTTAAAAATGTAGAATAATTATAGACTTAATATTTGTGACCTTTAAGTAAGACACTGTGTTAGTTTTGAATTGTATTACTGATGCTATTAACTTCAATCTCAGCCTCTACTTGCTGGAAAACATTGCGCTTTCATCTCTTTTGTTATTCACAAGGGGACCCACGTCCTTGCAGAGTAAATGCTTTTAAAGGTTTAATATAAAGCCAAAATGAGACATACAAAAACAGACCAACAAAGCATCTGCCCCTTAATGGTTAAATGTTATACATATGTTTCTTTATGAAACATCCTTCAGGTATACAATATAAACTTTTATAGGTTTGACATAAAAAAAAGAAAATTAAAAATTGGACACTGAGTGAGATAGATTTGCCAGCAAGTTAAAGAGTATATATATCGTTTGGTTTCCAGCGATTCATAATATAATTTATCGTGCTTTGGTAATTTAAAGTAATAAGTTAACAGCTTCTTGATCCTCCTCATGAATGAGCCCATTAATCCTCAGTGGGACCCCCATCTCTGTGGTTTCCCCCCATTTCTGTCGGCCCCAATATGCTTGCACCGGCTGCACCTTTATGTGTTACCAAATGTATGTCATTACCCATGAACACATAGGGCAGCTTGTACTAGCGATGCACTGATAAGGAAATCTCTAGCCGATACCGATAGCTGATTATTTAAAAAAGAAACAACAACAGTTTGGTAAGAAACAACAACAGTTCCAGGGTACTCTCTTTTATAACGGTACACACCATATATATTTATAACATTTATGACAGAAGTGTGAGAATACAGTGCTGTCTGCACTGAATTTTCTTTTGCTATCAAACACTTGTGTTACTGACAGACTGGCGTTATTCAGCAGTACTGCAGCCTTATTTACTGGAACGGATTTGTTTTTCAGAAACTTCATCCTCATCACTGTCTCAGCTTAAGGTGAGCAATAAAATGGGTTAGTTTGTAGTTGTTTGTAGTTGCACTACAGCCCATGATATGAATTGGTAAGGACACCAATAATTTGCTCCTAAATATTCCTAACCTCACAGAAACATGAAAAATGTCAGAGAAAACATAAAAAGAGACTTGCCACTACATGAGGTTACTCTGGACATGTTTTGCTTTGATAAAACATCTTTCTGAGTTGTGTGGCTTCCTCGATTTAGAAATGTTGTTTTTTTCCAGTTCATCAGTGTCTGGGATCAATAACCAGTGATAGATGTTTTAATCTCTGATGTAATTTAAGAGCCTGTGAAGTCGTGATGGGAGAAATGAGGCTTTGAAGCCCAGAGTTGGTAGGATTATTGTACTTAGCCAATCAATATTCCAGCCCAGTCTTTCTCCAGCCTTGCATTTAAGTATGAAATGTATGAGTATTGTTTTTTCATCAATTATAATCAAAAGTAGGGAGATATGTGCCCAGGGTCTGCCTTGTGTTTCCTGGGGTAGGCAGAAACCCTGCATTGGATGAGGGCTTATGGAAAAATTAATAGCTGAAATAATTATATGGTGTTGTAGATGAGCCACTTCTCTGTGTTATATACAGCTCTGTGAAAAATTAAGAGACCACAGCACAATTTTTCGTTTTGCTTCTCAATTTATGGGTATGCATCTGAGAATTTATATATATGTGTGTGTGTGTGTGTGTGTATGTATATATGTATATGTAATATGTGTGTGTGTTTGTATATACACTCACCTAAAGGATTATTAGGAACACCTGTTCAATTTCTCATTAATGCAATTATCTAATCAACCAATCACATGGCAGTTGCTTCAATGCATTTAGGGGTGTGGTCCTGGTCAAGACAATCTCCTGAACTCCAAACTGAATGTCAGAATGGGAAAGAAAGGTGATTTAAGCAATTTTGAGCGTGGCATGGTTGTTGGTGCCAGACGGGGCGGTCTGAGTATTTCACAATCTGCTCAGTTACTGGGATATTCACGCACAACCATTTCTAGGGTTTACAAAGAATGGTGTGCAAAGGGAAAAACATTCAGTATGCGGCAGTCCTGTGGGCGAAAATGCCTTGTTGATGCTAGAGGTCAGAGGAGAATGGGCCGACTGATTCAAGCTGATAGAAGAGCAACTTTGACTGAAATAACCACTCGTTACAACCGAGGTATGCAGCAAAGCATTTGTGAAGCCACAACACGCACAACCTTGAGGCGAATGGGCTACAACAGCAGAAGACCCCACTGGGTACCACTCATCTCCACTACAAATAGGAAAAAGAGGCTACAATTTGCACAAGCTCACCAAAATTGGACAGTTGAAGACTGGAAAAATGTTGCCTGGTCTGATGAGTCTCGATTTCTGTTGAGACATTCAAATGGTAGAGTCAGAATTTGGCGTAAACAGAATGAGAACATGGATCCATCATGCCTTGTTACCACTGTGCAGGCTGGTGGTGGTGGTGTAATGGTGTGGGGGATGTTTTCTTGGCACACTTTAGGCCCCTTAGTGCCAATTGGGCATCGTTTAAATGCCGCAGCCTACCTGAGCATTGTTTCTGACCATGTCCATCCCTTTATGACCACCATGTACCCATCCTCTGATGGCTACTTCTAGCAGGATAATGCACCATGTCACAAAGCTCGAATCATTTCAAATTGGTTTCTTGAACATGACAATGAGTTCACTGTACTAAAATGGCCCCCACAGTCACCAGCTCTCAACCCAATAGAGCATCTTTGGGATGTGGTGGAACGGGAGCTTCGTGCCCTGGATGTGCATCCCACAAATCTCCATCAACTGCAAGATGCTATCCTATCAATATGGGCCAACATTTCTAAAGAATGCTTTCAGCACCTTGTTGAATCAATGCCACGTAGAATTAAGGCAGTTCTCAAGGCGAAAGGGGGTCAAACACCGTATTAGTATGGTGTTCCTAATAATCCTTTAGGTGAGTGTATGTACATATACTGTATAATGTTTGTATATATATATAATGTGTGTGTGTGCATGCAAACTGCAGTCTGGTTCTTCCCTGTTTCTCTTTAATTTAATGAAGGACTTCTTCTTTGCTTTATGGGAATTCAGTCCTGCTTCTAGGAGCCTGATACAAAGTGTCCTGGCAGTATAATTAATGTTTTCCATTGGTTTTCCAAGGTCACTTGATGTCTTCCTCCCAATTCATGAGAAGTTAACGATCATCTCTAGCATTAGTATGGCACTTCTAAGTCACTCAGCTGGCTGGTTTCTGGTCTTTCCCAGTGTCTCCTGCTTCACCTTGTACTGCTGTCTTACAAATGTTGAGCCTGGAAGTGACCTGCTGTGCAGCCTTCTGCCAGCAGAACCAGGATCACACCAGAATTTAAATATGCAGTTTTACAATACATATGGAGTGGTTTCTTAATTTTTTCCAGAGCTGTATGACACGTCAATCTTGCATTTTCTATGTTTACTATGATGGGAAAATGATGAGACATTGAAAACTGCTTGATGAAAGGATGGATATACGTAATAAATGTCAATGCTGGCTTTCTTATGTCTTGTAAGACCACAATCATCAAAAAAAGAACACAATAATCCTGCACATACTGAGCTGTCATTAATCCCAATATATTTCTTGTCATAAACTATAAATTGGTCTCTGGTTTCGTAATCCTACATGATGCGATTTGTCAGCACTGGCTGATTGCTCAGTATTACGTTCTGATTGCATTGGCACGCAGTTCCATGCATCGTTTTTTAATGAAAATCTTGGCTTCAGTGTAACTTGGAATTAATATCGAAATATGATATGGTTTTGTGATAGGAAATGCAGGCATGAATATGTTTTTACCTCTGAATCATTGATGCATTGTATAGTGTTTCCTGGTCCTTTTCAAAAGTGATTTGACCATTGTGTTAAAACACAATACATTATGTAATCTATCAAAATGGTGAATTAAGCTGTCAAAGGACGCTTAACATTGATAGTTGACAGGTTGTGGAATGAACGGCGAGTCTAATGCTTTGTGTATGACAGTGGTAGAGAGAAAAAGGAAGTTGAATCAATCTTGGTTAGTTAAGTACTGTCATACAGGCTTGAACTTGGACAGCACAGTTAAACGAATATGAAAGGCCTGAAAGAAGTATTTGTTGTTTAGAGGTTGATGAGAGTCAAGTGTTGAATGTTCAGTTTTACTAATTAACCTAATAGAGCCTTTTCCCGCACTGCACCTCTATAACACAATTAAAAATTAATCATCTATGGCTGGTATATTCACTCTGAGTCAATGTGCATGAAAGCTCATCAGTTATAGCTTTGTCATCATTTTACTGGTGTTATTGTGTATTCGTATATATTTATATTCTTTGGGAAGTGACATTGAGTGTCATTAAAGGCTTTAAATAAAATCTATAATAATAATAATAATAATAATACCATTATTATTATTATTATTATTATTATTATTATTATTATTATTGGCTTGGTGGGATAAGCTTGTGTGCCTGTAATCCGAAGGTCGCCTCAGCATGTCTGCGGGTCCTTCAGCAAGGCCCTTAACCCCCAGCTCCCTGGGTGCTGCTACGGGTGGCTGCCCTTCGCGGACAGCTTACTCTACAAAGAGCAAGTTGAGGGAGACGTAAAGACAGTTTCCCCACGGGGATCAATAAAGTATCAATTATTATTATTATTATAGAATTATAATCATGATTATGATAATAATAATATACAGTTGTTAAGATTTCATGTTCATGGTGCTGGTACCTGGCTCCCTTATATATTATATTATACGTTTTAAATGTGCGTTATATTGGTTTTTAATTGAGCAAATGACCACCTGTGCTTGTGGTGCATGTGATGTTTTCTCGTTAAACCCTCATTTTACTCTCCATCCAGACAGTAATATGCATTAATAACCAAAATTGTGGAAACACCTATCGTTTTTGGCATTACGCTTTAAAAACTACTACACAAATATTGGCTGTTATGTTTATAAACAATCTAAGAATACTATGAATGTCATACATTGCATGATTAAATAAGTAACTGGAACAACAGTTGAATAAAGTTCTGCAATCTATAAAAATTGCAAGTGTTTCCACAATTTTGGCCCCTAATGTATTTTGTGTTGATGTAGAAGTGTAGATGATGGTGAATTAAGTGCACTGTAAAACCAGTCCAGTCTTGCAGTGGAATAATGCAGTTGAATCTGTGATGATATGCAATGACACAAATCCTATAGGCTGTGGGTCATTTTTTAATTTTTAACATCAATTAATTATATTAATAGACAGAGCATAGATGACTGTTGTGGGAATAATGGAAAAAGACTCAATAGACCAACCGACATTCCGTATATTGAGGAAAAATGTCTGTGAGCTTATTTAAGAAATTGTGTCTGCATGGGCTGTGCAACACGTCTGAACAAGGGGGGCATTTAATCCACTTGTCTGTCTGCTTTGGAACACTTTGATTTAACCCTTTGTTTTCCAAAACATGGATGTAATTCAGCCTTTTGTTAGTAAAGATTAATTGGTTTGTGTTATTTGTAGGGAATTTTTTCTTTCAAAAGTAGCCACCAACCCCCTGTTTCATGCACCGTGTGCACCTGACTTTTGACATGTAAGTAGCAAACACAAATCTGGACTGTAGTAGCCATGCACTTATGCTGCCATTTGCCTTTCATTATTTTACGATGTCCACCTCCATAAATCCTCCAGCTCGCTGATTGTGGCGCAGTCCATTAAATGGATTTATGTGCTTCATACTTTGTAATTGAGTCTATGTGTGGAAGGAATTACGTGAGGGAAACATTCACTTGATATAATGTTTACTTAACTTTCTGTGGTGCAGTTTCTCACTCTGAAAAAATCAAATACAGATATTTAGGTTATGCATTTGCGCTGTGACCACTCACTGGATAAGTAGATACGGAAAATGCCTGGATGGATGAATTTCTTTGTAGGTGTTTTGGGTTATGAACATTAGGAAAGTAGTGTGTGTGTGTGTGTGTGTGTGTGTGTGTTTCCCCAACTCACAGCATATGGAAATAAAAATCACCTGGTGTTGTATTTCCCTATTTGTTTTTCCGTCTATGTTAAAAAGACATTTAAGGTTCCGTTAGACTTTATAAGATTTTATTGGTTTTGAATTAAGGTTTAAGGGCAAATGCTTGATGTGTGTGAATTAGCAGGTTAGGGAGCTGTGCCTGTGATCAGAAGGTTATTCATTCAAATCACAGGGTTGACTAAGTGATTTCACTGTTGGGCCTATGCGTAAGGCCCTTAGCCTTAAACCTCAGCTGTTTCCTCAAAAAAATATGTATATTACTTTGGCAATTAATTAAATAAATGTGAATTATTGATGTTTACAGTTATTAAACTCAAAAAAGATGTGCGGTGAGATTTTGCAGCAAAAGAGTTTTTGAGACCGTCATTTGGGGAGTGTGACGAGAATATGTATGGAAAGCTATAGGGCAGCTATATAATGGCCACTGTGTCTCTCTCACTCCACCATCTGCACTTCCTGTCTACATTTTTCGGCAAGGCTGAGTCAGACCTAAATATAGCAGCCACCCGTGGCACTGCTCCCTGCCCCTCAACAGGCGTTAGGATCAGGCCGGGATCTCTGGGTACGTGGCCAGGGGGTCACCAGCATCGCTGGGCGGTGTGCAGAGTGTCCTCCTTATCCTACACTGTCATATAAACGTGCAAGCCACGCTTTCCCATTGGATGTAACAGGCAGTGCTTGTGCATCCTTAAATCTCTTTGAGTGCAGTTCATGATTAAATGTTTCTCTCTCAGCTATATATGCAGGAAAATGTGCTATAAGCAGAAGGTATTTAGGTATTGATAATAATGGAGAGAATCAAAGTAGTTTTTCATAATTAGGACTGATGTGCCAGTGTGGGACGGCTTGCGGTTCTGCAGGGTAGGGCACTGCAGCCATGAAGGGAAGGTCTCTGGTTCAAATCAGGGTCGGTAGGGTGATGCCACCGTCGGGTCCTTCAGCAAGGCCCCTAACTTCCAATTGCTCCAAGGACTGTCTGACCCCACTCTCGCAAAAACATATATACATATGTATCAAAATTAATCAAATGTTATGTAAGATGTAAAAAGTGAAAATGAAACAGATTTAACATGCTTTAGAAAAAAAGGCTGTTTTACTGGCCAATATCCTCCTGAGACCCCACCCATTCATTTATGTCCATTGTAGTGGACATTTTGTTTTTGCATCTATCTTTTCACTGATGTAAGGAAACGTATTTATTCCTGTTGTACACTAAAGAGGACATGCTGTGAAATTAAAAATAAAAACAAATTTGAAAAAAATCTCAATTGTAAGATGTCTTATTTCCCCCAAAGACAAATAACCTAAAATTGAAGGACACTTTTTTCCTTGGGTCTCAGGAGGATATATGTTAGTAGCATTTGATTTATAGGATATATGAAGTTTATTTTTTTTTTGAGCAACAATACAAGGACACAGTCATTATTACTTCTGGGAAGCTTCCAGTGGAATACGATTTCCTGTTGGTCACTCGTCCCAGTGGGTGAAAGAAGGAATAAGACACATGTATTACTTCCAGGTCTGAAATGGCTACACAAGGTTGTTTTTGTCCGTACACCATTTCTGCTGGGGGATTTTCCTTTTACCTGCCTGGAACTCAAAGGTACGGGGAAGAAATATTTGCATTTTTAACAAACACTTTCCATAATTATCAGCAAATTCTCCTCTCCAGTGATGTAGATCTTACCTGATGTTTCAGTGCAGTGACACAGTTAATGCCACAAGGTCATACTATTCTTAACATGTAAGTATTTTATCTGAAAGCAGTCAGTTTTGAGCACAGCAAGGAAGAAACAGCAGGTAAGACATCTTGGTGTGTCACTGTCACCGTTGCTGAGTGGCAGATTGAGTTTACGCCGGTGATGGATTAGTTATTCTTGACTTAGAGAAGCCAAAAGGTCTGTCAAGCTAGGACAGTTCTGTGAGAATCCTGGGATGCAAAGGGGTTTATCAATGCAAAGCTCATCTTTTTAGGCTGGCATACTCATCCTGAGTCCATTTACTTGAAAGCTCATGATTTATTGCTTTGTCATGTCGGATGTTATTGGTGTCATTGTGTGTCATTGTTTTCATTCTTTGCAATATGACCTTGAGTGTCCTAAAAGGTGTCCTAAAATCACTGTCAATCTTTATTATTATTATTATTATTATTATTATTATTATTAATGCTATATTTAATACTGCATGCTAATATTTCAATGTCTCTTTGAATAAACCCACTTAAGTAGTTCCCTTAAGATAGTCTTACTTGTTACCCTTCATTTAGCAAATAAAATCAAATAAGTACATTACATTAAGTACCTTTTAAGGTAGGCAGGAAAAACATCAAAGAGGAATTTTGCCCAGAATACTGCATTAGACCATATTAAATGCATCGTGATCAAAGAGTCATCCTTTTGTTTTTGTAAAAAATGTTATCTGCTGACGTCATGAGACTGAAAGTCCGCATGGGCTGTGCACACGAATGATCGGCATTTTCTCAAGCCACCTCGTCTGCTGCCTTTCCCCAGGCTGCTGTGTACATTGTGATATTTAAACCAAAACTGAGGACTGCCAGCTCTTTCAAGGTCTTTATTTCCCCATAAGTGCTCAAAAAATAAAATGTAAATAAAATGGCTGACATTCGATGTTGGAAGAAGATGTAAAAAAAGGAGAATACCCTCATGCATTTAAAATTTCAATGTACCGGGGCTTTTAATTGTAGCCCTGCTAGCAGAGCGCTGACACATGGGACAAACTTCATGAATATTCATTGGTTTTACCATAGCAACCATCAACTTTAAAGAACCACAACAGCACCACAGAGGAATTCTTTGGGTTGTAAGGGTTTACAAGCAGATAGCTGGAAAATGAAGACGGTAGTTACTGACTGTGCTGGTGGATGATTTTCTTGATAGCACTGGCATATTTGTGTCATTGCAATAAAACTTCTGTCTTTTAAGGTTTATTATTATTATGTAATTTTAGTTTTTTAAATGTGATGGTTAAAACAGAACAAACAAATCTGACGGGCAGGCCTATGATTTTCTTGGGGTGAAATGGCAGTCTGTGGGCTGTTGTAGCCACAACCCTTAGCCTAACCTTTTTGAGCACCTTTGGGTGATTTTTAATTTTTTTTTTACATTTTTTTGTGGGGGGGAGGGGGACCAGGTGGTCATTTAACTGGGCTAGCCACCCCCCATGCCCCCTACCCCCCCATAGTGCCAACACCGGGAAACTCACACAAACATGGGGAGAACATCCACACACAGACAGCCAGGCCCAGGATCAGGCCTGGAGTTGTGCGGCAGACTATGCTGCCCTTCCTGGGATATTGTGGATGATTAATCATCAGATTACACGAAAAACAAGCCTGCGGAAAATATGGTGTGCAGAGCTGAAGACACTTGAACAATTACAGGCCTCCATAAAATGTGACCTCTGCAGCTACGATACAGCATCTCCTTCAACTAAAGTATCAAAGTGACGCCCACCATGACTTCTGACGCACAGATGGTGCATTGACAGAGACCTCAAATGTTATTTTCAGACAAAAGAGGTGCTTTTCACTAAGGCCCTGCTACTATTAATCAGAGGTTGTAAGGTAATAGCTATTTATCTGCGAGACCCTCAGATGTGTAAATGTAAGGTCAAATTACATTGACAAATGTTAATTTACAGAGCTGTTCAGGGGAAGCTGTCCAGTTAAGTTAGTATACAATTCTTGATGAAACTGTTATATATGCCTGAAACATACCATATGAATTAATATTATTTGGTACATTTATCCCGACGACCTTGACCAGGATAAGCAGTTCGGTGACGGCTGGATGGATTTGTGAGACGACTGTCTGGATAGGTGAAAGATTGGCTTTGTTTTGGTCAATTTTCCCAGAAACAAATTTTTCACTTCATTATGAAGTTTTATACATTTAGCTGCTCCTCCTGTATTACGTCATTGCAACAGAGCTCTGTCAGAATGTGCTTTAGTCTTGTGGATGAGCCGTGATGTCTGCCTTGTTCCCTGGTGCATCATTTGTCCTAATCCACATTTCCTGCCATATCTTGCAAGGGAACCACTGGTGAAGGTTACGGATTTCAACACAATTTTTCTAGCCAACATAGTATAGTATTTCTTAATTTTTTTTCCTAGTTTCAGATATATTCATATACACACTATAAAAGTTTCTGATTTCTCAATATATTAGGCAGCAAGTTTATTACCTGACCTAGGTGTCATGAAGCTCCCCCTAGAGAAAATGGCAACATGCTAAGTGTGAAGTGGCCATTGAACTTGCACCGTAATGGAAAAACTTCACATCATTAAAAGTATTAAACTAAAAACATATGTGTAACATCCGAGTAGCTCAGGGGGTGATACTGAAACCTCAGGGACTTCAGCTTGGACATTAGCACCCATAGCTATCCAGTGTCATGTTCTTCTGGAAATAAGTTTATTGTGACCCTGTTGTGAATAAGCAAGTATGTGGAAACTCGTGGATGAAACAATGTTACCGTCCTCATCTGTGTACATTGAGGGGTCGGCCGCAGTAAAAGGATACTTATTATTGAATGTTTTTTAGGGTTAGAATCCTTAAGGCTGCTTAATATGATTCAGAGCTGACTATCAGTGGCTCAGGGCAAAAATCACATATACCAGGCACCTGATTACAAAGGTAGGACCTGTATTATCACTGAAACAGACTGGGGACTTCACTCATTCTTTGTTCTGAAGGGCTTTCCCTTACATGCAACAATACTACAGGAAGTCACAGGCACCAAGGTAAGGGTTTGGTGCCACTCAGATTGCTCAGTTATGTGGAGTTTATACCAGTTTGACAGCAGAAATATAGCGTCACTCTTTGTCCGTTTGCAGGCATTTATTGGGCTTGTGAAATTCAGTGGAAACACTCTCTTCTGTGTCTGCAGCTTGTAGATGGGAAGATGGTGCAGTACATGTCCTACAGCACTCAGAATGTCACCAAGCTCACTGCATTCAACAATCGTCTGGTAAATGGTCACTTCTGCTCTGTTGCATTATGCTGTTTGCTCCTCTGCAGTCATTTCAAACAGCTCAAAGTGTAAGTTTTACGATTTTGGTAAATGGCAGAATCTCCTTCAATTGCCTTATCAAATGTGACTTTTTGAACAGACTAGTGAAGTTGGGCATTTTGCCATGGCACAGGTCAGGGGCAGAAGAGGGGTCTTACAATAGGGCTGGCCAACCGCGGGGAGGGCGGCAAAATTTGCCAACCCAGGGGGGAGGGGATTCTCTGCAAATTCTGTATGATCAACTGTTACCAAAAGGGGTACCCGGTAAAATTTGCCACTGGGGGTGGGGGGTGATATATTTCGCTGTGGGCACCCTGTTGTAATGGGCCTGGAGGCAGATGACCCCCCTGCCTCCTCCACGACTGGCCCAGGGGCTGGATGGATCACAATCGACTAATTACTGAGTAGAGAGTAAGAGTGAAACCCAGCAGACAGAGCATCACCAGGACGACCGTCAGGTAAAATGCTAACGCTGTCCGGCTCATCCAGCAATGGGCCGGCAAACAGCAAACACTCTGAGTGGCTTAGTCGGCTATGAATGTTCAGGAGGCTACAGTAACGACATAAGTGAGCTGCAGTCAGCCCTGTGAGTTCCACGGTGAGGGTCCGGGTCTTCTGCCTGATGACTGAGTCCTGTGTTGCAAGGTGCTGATGAGGAGGAGGTGTCCATCTTAGGGTGAGTACCATTGTCACCTTATCATTTTTCCTTCAAAAGGCTTCTGTGTTGAGGACCAACTGATCAATCACAAAATTGCAAAAGCTAAAAATTTATTTAAAAATTTATTTCCCCAGATTGCAATGTTTTGCAGCCCTTATTTCCTAACCAAAGGGGATAATGACGTTCCCTTCAAACTAACAGCTGTTCACCTGGCTGTCGCAGTGAGTACTTTAACATGACAGTTTCTGTTAGCATAAGGGTTTCAGTTTTTGGTTTGTTACAGGCTTTTATAGTGAGGGCGATCATCTTGGCGATTTGTCTTATGAGATTAAATTCCTGTAATTCAGTGACAAATTGATAAATACTCCTTTCATTCCAGAGATGCTCATCAGCCAGGGATTTTATCAGATGGATCTTATCCAAGCTGGTAAAATAATTCTTGGAAGACTATCCCAGGTCAGCAGCAGGGTAACTATTATTATCTATAAGGAATAAATGGTACTGCAGTGTGTTGGTTCCTTGTCTTAATTTTAATTAGTTCTTCTATTCTTTGTTGTGACAGAGGTTATCCATATATTTCACCAGGCCTTTGAACAGCTTTCATTAGAGATCTGGAGAGAAGGTGCTCCATGGAGATGGAACTGACAGGGGTAGAGGAGGTGATTCAATTTTCTCAGCTCGTCCCTTGTTCATTCGTAGGCGCCTGTGAGGTTTTTGGTGATGTGACTCCATGCTTCAGTATTTTTTAGATGTACTGTGTTAATTTTTTGCATGTTGCATTGGAATTGTTCCTGTTTTGGATTTTGGGCAAAAGCATATACCTCCAGAAAATGGCAAGTAACTCAAGGACACAGAGTGACAATCAAATGTTATCTAGACTCAAATTTACTGTTATTGGCTGAACTCTCATAATTTCTTCTCCAAAAGGAGCCCAGTGGATCCATGGTGCATGGCGTCCTGGAATATTCCAGCCCACTGGCCTGCTGGGGGGTAGAGCCACAGAGTGTCAGGAGATGTTCATGGTAACATCTCATTTCCGCACCCGACAGCTAAGTTCTGTTTGTTCTTAAGTCGTTATATGAGGTTGCAACAATACAATGTCTTTTTCTGAGGAACAGATATTTTACTTCTTGGAGGAAGTCTTCTTCAAAGTCACGAGCATCTGAGTATTGTGTGGCTTAGTGGGCTAAGTCTCTGTGTCTGTGTTTGGAAGAGCACCATTTCGAACCCCGGCCTCAACAGAATAGTCACACGTCCTTTGGGCCCTTGAGCAAGGCCCTTAACCCCTAGTTCCAGGGGAGCTGTACATCGGCTGTGACCCTCCATCCCAAGTTTGCTCTCACCTGTATATATGTCTGTGTGTCTCATGGAGGAAATGATGCAGTAGGCAAAAAGAGAATTTCCTCATGGGGATGAACAAAGTATCATTATTCTGTCTACCAGGACCAAAACTCTCAAAGGAGGAAGTGTGGAAAGCCACAAAATAATACGTAAGTGTACGTCTATCCAGGTCTAATTTGTTATAGGAATGATATCCTCCAGCCCTTACAAATAAGCATGGAGCTAGAACAGAGTATTCAGGGTCTGTTACGTAGACTTCTCCACATGACCTGGTGGTACAACTACATTTGACTTCATTTGGGCATAAAGTCATTCATCAGACTTGGGGAATTCAGTGAATCCATCTTTTTTGCATTTCACAACTGACAAAGTATGAGACAGGGCATCAGAGGAGACTATCTACCTATAAAGTTGGGTTACGTGGTGTACAAAAGATGTAAAGAAAACCAACTCTGACACTAAATTCTAACATCAGTATCAAGCTTGGATACCAAGCTAAATGTTCTATTGGCAGAAAATATGAAATGCATCTCGAGTATGTTTAATGAATGACTTATTTACTTTTGAGCCTTCAGCTATCTTATACAAACAGGTCTTAATATAATATTTGTACTGAGAACTTCAGAAAATATGTTGCCACAATTAACCAAGTTTCAGAGAAGAGTAAACCTTAAACAGTCACAAAGTCTGACAACCTTGAAGTTCAAGTTTTGAGTATGAGAGTCTGAAAACGTGAGAGTTGGCAACCCTGCAAGCACACAGATGTCAAGGAGCCAACTCAGGTTGGGCTATTTTAGCACCCAGTTATCATATTTGTGAAAACGCAGTTAAGTATCAGTCTCTATCTTTAATTAGATTAAAGGAATTTTAGCATTTAATTTTAAACTAAACACGTCTTGTTACTTCGCAAAGATTGAGTTTTTGCAGAAGTTCAGTGCTTTTATTCTTTTTAATTTGTACGGGTTCACATTGAATAGAGCCTAATTAATTAACCTAATAGTTCAACAATATAATTAGAGTATCGGCACGCCGTCGATGTTTGTCCCTCGTACCGAATACTCCTTTCAATTCATCTGATAGGACGGGCGACGGTTCTTCATACGGTAATTATTTATAGCCGTTTATTATTTTTTTAAAGAAATATACAGTATTTATACGTTTGTGTATTGCGTTTCTGTAGGCTACTGAATTCACACGGATGTTGTCCAATGATGGTTTGGATAAAAAAAAAAAAAAAAAGTAATAATAATACATAGGTGTTCGTGAACGCACACCCAGCGAGGATTTTTAAAGTGGTGGTGTTTAATGCAGTCTCCATACGCCGTTCACACAGGGCGACCGTGATGGTGCGGGACCTGCACGCCTTGACAGGGACGCCGACCGGACGAGCTGGAGGCGGGGGCTGCGCCTCCCCCTCCCCGCTGGAGTCTGAAGGAAGACCGGCTGGCTCTGTATCGTCAGTCTCTGCAGCTCACTTCTCCTGTTTACTTGGGTTTATTGTGGTCCTATTCCGATGTGTGCGCGCCCAGAGGACGCGGATATTATAATAGACGGCGGCGGTGCGCTGAATGCCCGGTGCGGCTCCAGTAATGTTGTTGTAGTGGCTGAAGGAGTATCGACGCTCACCGTCTGCTGTCTCGGTGCAGCCAGCGAAACATACATTGAGAAATAACGGGGTGAAAGAGGGTGAGTGAGTGAGTGAGAGAGGGAGGGAAAGAAAAACAATCCGTCCGTTTCCATGGACAGCACGTCCATAATTACTCAGGTCGCCAACCCAAAGGATGAAGAGATCGCTTGCAATCAGGAGAAAGGTAAACAGCATGACGGTTCTGCACGTCTATAAAATGTGGTGCTGGATTATTCTGATGTTGTGGCGAATTTGGCGCTTCTGATCTTCCGTGTCTTTCATGCAGCCCTGTGATCTATCCAGCCATCACGTTTTAGTGTTGATGAAAACAAAATCGGGGAACACGTGTTTGGCCAGTCGCTGAAGAAATTATATAATAATAAATCATAAATACTTAGGATAGTAAGGAAGGGTTGCAGAGCTGTCATCGTTCTTATGGCTAACATTTGGAAAGGTCGCTTGCATGGTGGTTTTACCCGACGATCGAAGAGCCAACTTGTCACTTTCAGGTTCTTAAGATAATACTTGACCTCTATCTGGTCAGTTACTTCGTCAAATTGCCATTTTTATTTTATTTTTTAAATCCCGTTAGAGTTCATAAGCTGGTATGGTTGTATGTGGGTACTATTTGCTAAACGGTTTAATTTCGGAGTTGTGAAATACCCGCAGATGGCTGGGTGATTGGCTTTACACGACAAATTAGACGTCCAGATAGTTCCAAATATATAACCGAATATAAAACCTGGTGTGTGATTGCCTCATGTGCTGAACTTGACGTTATCTTTGCCGTGTAAATAAATCCTTACGGTCTTCGTTACAGCGCAGAGATAACATTATGTAAAATAAAAACACTATATAGTTAAATCACCAGGGCTAAATACAGCTCTGTCGACTAGACAGGCTTTATTATTATACTAAATTGCCGTCGTAGCCTGTTATAAATCACACAAAATTATAAGTCCGTACTGTGTTGTGGGTTTATCACTGGAGACATTATGCAAAGCGAGCTTCTAGGTTGTTTTTCGCAGCTCTGCTAATTTAGTGAGGTTGGCAGTAAACTTCCGTGACTTATGCAAAGTACTCAGCACACACTACACACTTGCATCTCTTTATTTATAAATAAGTCTAATATTGCCTATACAACTGTTGCCTAGTATGTAGAGTGAGGCATTTAACAGTGAAAATATGGCTTTTATTAGATATTACTATTGTAGTATTTTTAGTAGCAGTGGTAGTAGTATAGTATTATTGTTGTTATTATTATTATTTAATCCTTACATTTTTTTTTAAACAACTTTGGTCCTGTTATGTCCTTAATCAAATTATTAATATCATGCGAACAATAATAGTTCAAAATATTTTGGTTTTAGCACGAGTTTTTTGGCTAAATGGCGATGTTGATGTTTTGCAGTGGATGGTATAAAGTAGCATGTTAAAGCACATACAACAGATTAGAACTGGGGTCTGTGTGAGACCCAAATGGCCAACAGGTACTGGCAGGTAAGGTCTCTCTGCCTCTACTGACCCAGTGGGCAGCTTGTCGTCATCATTCCAGTGTCAATGCAATCATTTGGAATACAATTCTTAGTCAGACTCGTATGCTGACTCTAGTTCCCTTTATAACGTGGCTGTGTTTTTTCTCCCTCCTGGAAAGGCTGAGATCTTTGTTTTAGTAAGAGTCCCCTTCACCCGCTGTGCGGTGAGTGAGAAGCATGCTACATTTAGAGTTTAAGGGAAATTACATAATTTTATATTTAATCTGAGGTGTAGATACTTTTGTGCTCAAATCTGAAAATTAGAGAATAAAATGTAAAATGTTTTGTAAATATAATTATGGCAGTCACTGTAACGCATACTAGTGTAGTAACAGTAACATACTAGAACATAAATGGAGTCTAAAGGGATATGACGGAAATGAGCAAGCGTTTTGAGAGATCTCAGAATCAGCTAGAGAAATGATATACCTCTAAAGTTCGGGTTCTTAGACAAGTACTTGAAGTGATTTTTAAACAAAAGACTTGACTACATTCAAAAATGGTCACTATGGAAACATTTATTTTTTGTCATACGAACAGCAGGAGATGTTATGGATGTTACATCCTCTGTTATGGAGAAGCGATAGATATTTCATTCTGCTTTGGTAACATTGCAAAATGTCTGTGTTTACATAATGTCAGCAGAGGGCGCTGACCTGAACTACACTAATTGTTAGGGTTTGCTTGCATGCTCAAAGCCTAGGGATTGATTGTTTTTCAAAGATCGCTAACGCTACTTTCACTTTGCAGAACCATGTCTCTAACTAATATTAACTCTTACATAATATTACACGCCCACGTACTCTTCTTCAATGCCAGCTTTTGTACAGATTGATGCTTTAGACTATGTTCATACTGTCAGACCATTTCTGGTGATGATAATGCAGCAGTAAAATTCATAGTTGGGGAGGGGGGTTGTGTCTGAATGTTTAGTTCGTGCAAATCCATCAGTTACGACCAGGGGGGGCATAAGATTTTGTTAATATAGTGACAGCTTATGAACAATGTGTATGGAAGTCAGGTGATGACGACACTCAAGCTATTGGACAGTCCCTTCATATGTAAACTGGTTCTCAAATTTGCAGGGTGGCCCATAATGGGGAAGCATTTACTGGACTTTTTCAGGGGCCTGACCATGTCTTTGTGTGACCCTGCATCTATGTATCCATCCATCTTCCATATTACCTTATCCAGTACAAGGTCACAGTACAGATCCTATCCCAGGAAGCACAGAGTACAAGGCAGGGGGTCTATATTCATGTCTAAACAAGGACACAAATCCCCTTCAGTTCGTGTAAGACGCATGATTGTGGGAGGAAACTGGAATATGGAGGAAAACCCCTCAAACACGGGGTGAAAGTTCCAGACACGGGGCCGGAGATGGGATCTGACCCCACAACCACAGTGCCACCCATTGCTAAACACACTTCTGGCAATCTCACTCTTAATTTTTTCCAGTGTCCAAGCACTACTTTATTTCCTGCTTCCATCCTCGGAATGTCCGAGCTGACCACCAAAGTCACCGTTTCCATTTACGTCACCCTCCTGCTCGATGCCTCTTCATGCCAGGAAGGTAGAAATTATAGGGAGAGGAGTGTCTTCTGTCATCACTCTGAGGAAGAAATTACATTTGGAGGAGAGCTATTCAGTACAGCCCCGGCATGGTCACGCTGTGTCCTACGACGACATTAATATACAAAATTGCACAGAAGTGAATTACTTCTAAGTAATTTGAGCTATTTGGTTCTGCTCCTGGGCAACAATGCTAGTGCCACAGGTAGCATCAGTGCTGATCACCCCATTAAGTACCATCATCTGAGGGGGCACCAGTTTAACAAGCCAATCTCACTTTGCCTGGGATGGTGGGCACTGGCAGTGAAGCTTGCCTCAGACCCCACATGGGCTTCCACTGGTACTGCAAAGCACTGCTGCCTGCTACTTCCAGTGGTGTAGGTTTGAATCTCACCCCCACTATGTACATATGCAGTTTGTGTCTTCTCGCCACACTGTGGGATTCATCCAGGTCCTCCAGCGTCCTCCCACAGTCCAAAGACATGCTGTTAAGTGTATTGGTGTTTCTATATTGCCCTTAGTGCATGACCCTCATGATGCATCGGCGTCTCTCCAATATACTTCCTGAAATAAGCGCCCATACACTCTGTGACCCTGTACTGCTGGCTGTAAGATGGATGGCTGTTATTCACCAGGCTAAATTAGCCCTGCCTGGCAGATTTCATTGTCTCATGGACTTGCATTCTCTTTCCACTCCAGGCTACTAGTCTTGGCTCATGTGATTCGCGATGATGTCATGTGACTGTCAGTGAGACAATAGAATCTTCAGTTGGGAAGGGTCAGGCTTGTTAATTTTCCATCATTTTTTAAATTCTGCTTTCAGCTTTCTACTGTAAGGTTAATGAGCTTAAATGGGTATGCCAAACCGATCACATCAGCTTCGACACAGCACGTTAACTTGACTTTGCTGACGAGGCAAAAAAAAAGCACTAATAGGAAGTAATCTGTAATGACTAAGGGAAATTAAATGCCTGCTGCTTAATTTAAGGAAGATGTATGATTAAATCAAAGAAGGGAATCAACGTTATATTTCCTGATTTGGTAGCAATGCAGAACTAGGACAGTAAAACGTTTTTTTTTTTTTGTTTTGTTTTGGTTTTTTTTTGGTTGAATGACACGTAAGAGTGACGTGGGCAGTCCATCACCTTTGTTCGACATGACAATGACATTTTAATGGCATTAAAGCTGCCACAGAACCCCCCCACCCTCCTGTCAGAGGAGAAGTGAGATAGAGATGATGATTTTATCAGAAGCTCACCTTAGCTGTGGGAAGTAACCCATAGAAACCCTTATATAGTAAGGAAAGGGGAAGATTTAACCCCTCACTTGTACTTTGTTATTCAGACATGCCAGGTGTGTTCATCTTAGGAGCTAATCAGCAGCTTCCTATGCTGAGCTTGTGACCAGAAGGTCGCTGGTTCAAAACCCAGGATCGGCACAGTGATGTCATCATTGGGATCAAATCCCAGGATCGGCACAGTGATGTCATCATTGGGACCTTGCTCAAAGGGACTGGTTGACCCTGTTTTCTTAAAAAATGTATGGAGCTTTGGATAACAGCATCTGGTAAATAAAATGCATAGGGTTATTCTACAACTTCTATTCAAAACTATTTAAAAAAACGAAAAACTCCATTCGGAGGCTTGGTAGGAGTCAGCGTCCGTCCGAAGTGGACTGTCAGGTAATGGCAACTCGTGTCAATTTTCCGCCCTCTCAGGAAATCATTTTCGCTGTATGTCCCCCCATAAGCAGACAGTTGTTTGAGGTTTATGACTGTCTTGGTCCCCTGCGCTCAGTCGTTTTGGTGTTCCTGGTCCTCTCTGAAATAACATCTTTTCATATGCCACAGAGTAGTCCTTAGGGACCCCCAAACCAGACAATCAAGACCACTGAATACCTGCTACAGATGTGTATAGATCGTCTGGGGACCCCCCCAAGGACTAGGCTGTGAAACTCTGCCACAGAGGATGGTTTTGTTTGTCCTTGTTAAAGTCGTGGAGTCTCCTCTCCCTTCTCTAGTCTTTCTACACCCATGAACAGAGAAACCACAAATAACAAAGCCCATTTTTTCCCCCAAATTCTCTGCGTGATGCGTTTCTGTCCTCTGGGCCAGCTGGCTTTCCTGCAAACACTCTATACACCGCGCCAGATACACATCACACCAATTTATTAACTGTCAGCTTCTCTCTGTATCGATCTCCTTAAAGAGTATGTGACTTTGCCTCCACTCAGTCTTATTAACCCAACCCAGTCCTGAGGGACCCCCAGCCAGTCCACATTTTTGCTCCCTCCCAGCTCCCAACAAATCTGTACCAGGTATTTGGTCTTCTTCTTTGTTTGGTTTGTTCTTCATTGTTTGTTTGGTTCAGGTGTGTTGGGAGCTGGGAGAGAGTAAAAGAGTGGACTGTCTGGGTTGAATGACACGTAAGAGTGACGTGGGCAGTCCATCACCTTTGTTCGACATGACAATGACATTTTAATGGCATTAAAGCTGCCACAGAACCCCCCCCCCAGGACTGGATTGAGGAACGCTGTGAAGGAGTGATGGGCCCGGAGAATAAAAAACCATGGAAGCAACCAGCAAGCTCCCGACCAGGCGCGGGAAGAACTCATACAATAACTGGTTGAGTTACTGTGACTTAATGAATCCCTCCAGGACTCCCAGTCACAATCCCTGGGTTGCATCCAAATCACAGTATAAGCTGTAGGGTTGGCCTGGACTCAGGGAAGGCTCCTTCACTGATTGTGTCCCCATGGTGCCCTCTCTTTCTCTTTTAACAAGAATGCGCACCACAATGAAAGCTCTGGAGTGCTTTCTTTAAGCATCGTGTTAGAAGAATGATGACCGGAATACAACATGCAGATTAACCATTTGTCTGATTAAAATATGGTGCCTAAGTCCCATGGGAGAGACAGGGATGGAGATCTTCACATAATTTGTTTCGGTAATTATCCAGGTGTGGTGAACACAGTGCCTACAGGAACAATGCACTTTTTAAATGATTTACACACACTGCTGTGTGTCTAACTGCAGACAGAATGCAGTGTAGTAGAGGCATGGGTACCCTGGCAGATTCACGAGGTCCAGCATTGCACAGGGGCCCTGGAGTATATGACATTATAAATTTTATTGGGTGGGGCACTCAAGGTGACATTTTGTGTGGGGGCCCAGAATTTCTAGCTACCCCCCTGCTGGAAAGTAAGCTGCATGCACGATGAATGTTGTTGACTTTATTAGAGGAACGATACCAATCCTGAAACATTCATACTGAATTCTGGGTGAGACTGTGAAAGGGAGGGTCGTCTGCACATTTCAGGCAATGGAATATTCCTTGGAAAACACTCGGTCTGATGATGTGAGATGTGGAATGTATACAGCACCACCCAAAACAGGAGAAGTCTGTGTCTTTCTCCGAAGCCGAGCAGCTGGCAAGAAGTGAGTTCGACAGAGACCTCCTCAAATAAGTCTGGGTCAAGTATCAATGTGCTAACGATCGGTAGCGTGCTGGAAATGCCTGGCCAACGTGGGAGAAGGACAAGAAGGAAGCAATTTCTGGATAGAAGCCAAAAAACTTGTGAATTGTACTATTAGGCCGGTGTATTGTTGCTGCTAGAAACTGAATTTCCTGGAGGAACCTTCCCGAGGGATTAATAAAGTCTGTCTGTCTATCTATCTCCCTATGAATTTGTGAAGGCATGTAGTACTGAAAATATGGAGGAAAATTTGGAGGCATCTGGAATAGGAATTGTTTTTGTTGTATACTTCAGCTCCAAATTATCCTGTGGGAATCTATCCATCTGTCTGTCTGTCACCTAGGTAGCATACAGGGAGAGGGTCACATGTGCACCTGCCCCAGCTGAATCACCCCTGATAATACCACTTCTAACAGTATTTGGCAACATTTTATCATGAAGATCCCCCTCATTGGCAAGATTTAGGAAGGTTGAATGGATCGTGGATAAGATGGACAGAATCAAACATGGGAAAGTCCTCAGGGAAGCCCTGATTCACTCCGCAAGAGTGCTTTAAGCTGGGACGGTGAGCTCAAGTGTCAGGGGAACACTGGGGTATGAAACAAGAACGTGAATATCCTGCAGAGACCCAGGCAGAGAACGGCACTGGAGCCAGGCGAGAATGGATGGCAGAAAGATCACTGTAGCGGCCAGCTTGGTAATCAGGCAAAAACAATCTATGAATAATGCAGCACCCAGATGATTTAAAAGGTGGTACAGCGTTACACACAGCCTTTAAAGGTGAATCAATCCAGTATTGACTTATATAGCGAAGACAGAAGCATATTTTAAAATAAATAAATATTTGATGTGTTTTTACAATACATGAAAAAAAGAACAGTTTAGAGGCACCAAGGTTTTTGTCTTCTCAAGGAAAAACTTGAAAAGTTTTTTTGGTTCACTGCAAAAATATTAGATTTTTAAAATATCTTTGTATGTTTTATGAGTTAAGCAATAGCTGCTAATAGAGCTGACTTCTGAGAGGAAAACAAAAATAAGATAAGAAAAATCCTCTAATGGAGTAATATTTATGTAAATATTAATGATTGAATGACATCACCTTCCTGCACCTGCACTCAGCTTGAGATGCTCCTTTGAGGCTCAGCTACAGAGCAGCCAACGTTCTGCTAACATCCTGTCGGTAAAGAGAAGCTGCTACATGCTGCTTTACTCTGATGGGTACTGTGTGACTTGGCAGGTTAGCGTGCTGTGTCTGTGGTCGGAAGGTTGTTGGTTCGAGTCCCGTGGTTAGCAGAGTGATGTCACCACTGGGCCCAAGAGCAAGGCCCTTAACCCCAGCTGCTCCAGGGACTGGCTGATCCTGCTTTCTTAGTTGTCTGTTATATTGGATAAAAGCATCTGCTAAATATATTAACTTTTGGTGCAGCTTAAATTGAGCTGTGCTGCTTGCAGTTTAAATGCCAGTGGAACAATGGTGATGGAACAAGGACCTGGGTAGACTCATATAAAGCCCTAGAATCCAGAAGGACGTTTCTTAATTTCTCCATAATTCCTTCCCATCTTGAATGACAGTCAGTGATTCTTGTTCTTGTTCTTATGTGTCTGGAATATCCTTCCCAAACTGGTATTTTCAATACTCCCCACACCTTTTATATTGAAAGCTGAATGCAGCCAGGTGGTATTTTAACTTTTATAAACCTTATTCATTTTGCAGACACGTTTTTCCAAAGTGATCCAATGCACAATGGAGAAGGCAGGGTCAGACAGTCCCTGGGCAATTGAGGGTTAGAGGCCTTGCTGAGGGGCCCAACAATGACATCACTCTGCCTACCCTGGGATTTGAACCTGCGGCCTTCCAATCACAGACACAGTAGCCTAACCTGCTGAGCCCCACACCACCCTTTTTACTGGCTCGGTGATTGGCTGAATGATGTTTTCCGCACTTCCTTAGTTAGTTAAGGTTCTTGCAGTGAACCACACGAGTAAATGATGAGTAAACAGTCCTAGGGGAAACCTGAAGATAATGATCTCAGCATCTTGAATCTTCATAGCAGATCTCACCTGCCACAGATCTTCTAAGAAAGCTGTGTTGATGAGTATATCAATGGCCCATATTTCTTCCTCATGAAGAAGCATTTAATAGTATTATGTTGGGCAGAGTCACTGCGGTTTGTATTTTGGTATATTGATGTTGTCAGAAACCCTGCTGTTGCATATTAGGAGCTGAGGTTATACCAAAAAGCAGGATTTATTTCTTATTATGTGTTGCTGGCCTTGTTTCATTTCTGCATTGGAGGTGGAGAGCTAGCTTCAGTTACAGTCCAAGGTATGAAGCCTGAATGTTTGTTTGTTTGAGCAGGTGGTGATTTTGCTGTGTCCGTCTGCATGGGCGTACTGTAGCTAGAAATTCCAGGGTCCCCCTGACAAAATGTTACCTCAGGCCCTCATAAAATTCACAATTTTACATATTTGAGGGCCCCTGTAAAGTGCTGGGCCCCCTGAATCGGCCAGGGTATCTATACCCCTACTGAGTTCGGGAATGGTTGCGGCTGTGAGGGCGGTAGTTTTCAGAGGTCTGCACCTGTAAGACGGGACAGTCCTGGATGTGTTTCACGAGCTCTGTGTCTGGCTGGGTCTTGGAAAGCATGCTGTTCAGGGAGGCCCACGTAGGGGTGCGGATTCTGATGCCTGCCCTGAACGGGCCTCCCTGTTTTCCTGCACTGCTGCGGTCGACCCCCTCTCTAACACCCCAAAGCACAGACTCTCACTGGCCAAGCAAAGGGCCGTGCCAGTGGTGTGTCGCATGCCGAAACATGACAGGGTTTTTGGCCATTTCAGGAGTTGTCCTCAACTTTTCTTGTTCCTTTTTTTTTGGCTGCAAGTATGTGGATTTTAGGGGGATTTTTTTGTGACTACACAGGTCTGGAATGAGGGAGGTGTAGCATGTTGTAATGACACAACTTTCTGCAAGTCTCTCAGTGCTGGAATCAATAAGGAGGCCCACAAAGTGTTTCTGGCAAGAGCGGGATTCTGTTGCTGTCTCACTTCCCTGCATGATCTTAGCGTCCAGGTTTAATTAAATGTGAGCTGTTAACAAGGCTGTCGTCTCAAAATCCGTGTTTATCAACAAATCGGTAAATCAAAGCCCCACGTGCCGATGCCGATTAGAGGGAATTGTGGCTGAGGGGAAGTCATTTCTTAACTTGTTACTTGGTCGTACGTTTCAAACCACCTCTCAGACACATGTTTCTGCGTAACATTTAAAGGAAAGGAAAGGTAAACACGAACCTTGTATAAGCAAACAGCGAATTGGGTTCATTATTCGTATATGGGCGTACGGTTAGCCAATCCCAAGCCAAGCATTGTCTTCGTCCTCAGAAGAAATCAAGCTAAAAGCACCTTTTTTTTCCTTAGACAAGTAAAGAGTCTTTTTGACATTTAGCAGCAACCACAGAGCTGGGATTTGGTGCCAAGGATAAAGCAGGAGTGAAATGGGAGATTTATTGACATGCCAGAATGCAAAATAAGCCCAGACTTTTGGGAAGACCCCAAAACTGAGCCACGATTGACAGAATGTAGATGTTCCCAGGTAATAAAGCACAGAAGCTGCCTAGATGACGAGCCATGAAAATGATAAACTGTTAATCATCTGTTACATGCTCTATTTATGGTACAGTGGTTGCCCCTATTGACTGGGTTTCCTTTAGTTCCCCGCAGGCTCTTCCTCTCAGAGGTGGTTGAATTGACCTAAGAACCAGCTGGTCATCAAGAGCACTCAATATGGGGCTGGCAGGACATGCTACTTGGTGTGGTGTGCCGCTGGTTAGGCCTATGTGCCTGTGACTGGAGGGTCACCCACCAGTTCAAACAGAACTTGGGGGGGTGGGGGGGGTGTCACAGTGTAGGGTTGACCAACATGCAGCATCCTCAGAGTAGGGGGTTAAAGGGCTTGCTCAAGAGCCTGTGGGAATGTGACTATTCTGCTGAGGCTAGGGCTCAGACCAGCGACCTTCTGATCACAAACACAGTGGCTTAGCCCACTGCGTCACTCACCACCCCTGACCTGGGCAAAATAGTCACATGTCCATTGTACCCTTGAGCAAGGCCCTTAAGCCTTTGGCTGGCCCTGTGCAAAAAAAGCATTCCAGTGCACCTGTATTCGTTCTTGTGCAAATGGCCAATAAAACATTATTTCAAATGGGTGACCAACCTTGTGCCAGAATCCCACTCTTCATAAACGGACACAATTAAAATACTCACATGACTCAAAACAGCTAGCGGGCAAAAATAGGAACGAATTCTATCTTAAACCTCATCTGAAGAGCATAGTTAGCATTATGCTGATAGACTAGGTTGTGATAAATGCTGTTCAGTATGTAGCATATAAGATTAGCATAAGCAAGTTTAAAACTGCTGATGCCTTGAAAAAAAAAAATTCTCACTTCATTTTGCTGATTACCACATCTCCACTTGTGAACAGGGAGTCTCCGTGGTAAAGTTTAGGTCCCTGTGGGCGGATGACTTGTGTGAAATGAGATTTATTCTAACTTAAGGCTTTGTTTCAAGGAGGTATAAGAGGTCCAGAGGCTTTCATAATTCTCTACAGATGATCTGGAATGTTCTGCTCAAGTAATCTTGAGACATTCAGGACCCTTTTGGATGAGCCCGGTAATCAGATCAGAGCGGCCTTGAGGATCTCTCGATATCCCTGCTGAACACATGGTGACAGCCTGTGGGAATCACTCCCACTTGCCATCTGAGTCACATCACAGAAGCTCTTAACCCAAATAACATTTACACATCTACATCACTTCAGTCTTAGCAAGTAGAAGAAGAGTGTTGTAGAGTACTTGGAATAAATTTCACTTTTCTGGTACATCAGTGTTTCTCAACCCAGTCGTCAGGGACTCTCAGACAGTCTGCATTTTTACTCCCTTCCAGCTCCCAGCCAGAGTCGATGGTTTGGTACCCGATGAGGAGTCCCATCCGAAGGCACCATGTACGGGATTTCTGAGGTCATCCCACTGGTTCAGTGGGCTAACACAGCCCCCACTAGAGGGATCACATCTCTCAAATGACACCACAATGCTAGGGAATCCCTCAAATAGAGGATTATGTTCTTGGGAAACAGGAGGTCTGGACTGAAACAATATTTATAATTTATTTTTATTATCCCTTTGGCCCTTTTACTCACTGTAATACTGTGAATATCACTGATGCATGTGTTTGTCAGCTTATGATGGGGTTTCATCATGATGCACCCATCGTAAGTGGAAAATATTGTAGGTCATATATGAATATGATATGATAAGTAAATAAGTATCTATGATACGATGTTAAACACTGTATGAGATGTTTATGCTTGCATCTGCTACTGAAACTAGAGGTGTGGCTGGGCGGATGCAGCCATCGGCCGGCATCTGTAGGAGGTATCATATCTGTAGGAGGTATATCACCGGCCCGGGAAGAGATCAAAATTTTAAGTTAACTGCTGAATATGCATCGCTATTGCATCACCGTAAAGTCAAAATACTGTAAGTCAACCATCATAAAGTGAGGAGCATCTATCTGTTTTAATGTTAGTATCTCGCTTGGTATCTCCTGAGCATTTCTGATCTCATGATGTCATGGGTTTCCGTTTTTTGTCAGAAGCACGCCATTCAGGCAGATTGGAGATTATAGATTGAGCCTCGCTGTGGAGGTGCACTTTTTGCATGCGTCAGTGTCATCTGGAATGAACCCTGCACCATTCACCATGCCTTCCAAGGTAGCCTCTGGCTCATTATTCTCAAGACTGGATAAACGTTCATTGCAAGTAATACCTGTTGCTAGAAAAGTCGCTCATAACATCAGAAATAAATCCATGTAGAATCTGTTATGTGGCCATGGAGAAATACCAAAACACTATTGGCTTACTGTCATTGTCATGGCTATGTCATGGGTATGGGTGAAGAAGACATTTGTTTTGTGCGGCAGTACTGGGACGTGGGATTCAGGCATCGATTCTCCACTTCTGATGAAGCATGGGGGTCACGGGAGCCTAGCCAAGATGGGACTTTGGCATTTTATTCATTTATATTAGGTTCTGGCAGAAAAAATTGACCCAGGATAGATTTAATAAGTCCATCCATCCGGGGAGCAACCCAGGCCAGGACATTCCATTCACACCTTTGGGCAATTTGGTAAATCCAATTAACCTCAGCATGTTTTTGGACTGTGGGGGGAAACCGGAGTACCTGGAGGAAACTCCACAATGACACAGGGAGAACATGCAAGCTCCACACATATGGTGCCATGGCAGAGACTCAAACGCTGGTTTCTGGGGTGGGGGCAACAGTGCTAACCACTGTGCCACCATGCTGCCCATTTTGTAGGTCAGAATGTTTTATTTCGATACCAAACAAAGACAAAAATTTCAAGTCGTTCTCTGTTTTTGAGATAGGGCTACTGGCATACCCCCTACCCCGATGAGTGCAGACCTCGTTTGCATTTCCATGGCCAGTTTCTCTTATTGATTGTGGTATTTTGCTACAAATCTCTCAAAAAGGCTTTATTTTCGTGCCTACTTTAGTGGGGTTATTTTGGAACCTAATGTGAGGAAATTGATGGTGAAATTGACAAATATTTTTGTTGAAAGCTTGTTGACTCTGATCAGTGAATAATTTCAGTGTGATTTTTGAAAGAAATAAGGACAAGGCATAGTTTGCCAAAAAGAGTACGAAATATCTTTTGTTTTCACAAAAGAATTATTTATGTGTGGTATCTCTGGAAAGAGAAATGATATGTTGAATCTGAAGCATTTTGGCCCAGTTTTTACACTGTCCTCCAGTAGATGTGCTTATGATGATGAAAGGGTGATGTTAGGGATGCTGTGCACCATATGATCGATCGGAGGCGGTCATGGTGCAACTGTGGCATGACCGCACCACTCCACCCCACTCCCACCTGTCCGTAGAGCATGGTCAGCAGAACGGGGGGATTTCCCTCCCCCAAGCGACTCTCAGCTGTCCTGCTGAAGGATTCCCCCGCTGTCACCGCAGATTCTCATCAGGACTTTGTAACTACAGTTATCTCAGACAATTTTCTGCTACGGGAAGAAGCCACCTTTGCCTGTCAGACACTCTGTTCTGGGCCTGGCTGGCTGTCTTTCCTACGCTTCTCTTTCGAAAGTGGTTTGTAGGGCTTTAGGGGTGGCATGGTGGCTCAGTGGGTACTACTGTTTCCTCTGATCTTCAGGCCTGGACTTTTGAATCCAGCCCTTTCTGTTCATGTGGGGCTTCTTCCAGTTTTCTCCTACTGTCTAAACACATGCAGTTAGGCACGGTAGCATCTCTAAACTGCCCATAAGGTGTAAGTGTCTAGGCTGTACCCTTGCCTGGGATAGGCTCCAGGCCTATCAGCTGTCAAGGGGGGGCTGTGGCCTGTGACCCTGCCCCACTATACACCCCTGACTGCAGTGGAAATTCCCACAGCTGCATATACCTGTTTATGGATTGGAAACATTGTTTGTGTCAAAATCTGTTAGTGGGTTTAAGCAGCATCACATCCGTCTGTCCATCCACGGCTCCTCCCATATGGTTGTCTTTGTCGTTCACAGCCCACACCTGCTCATAAAGTACCACAGACGTTTTGGGCTTTACCTTAAGGGGGGCGATGTGGGGTAAAAAAGCGTTCGTATCACATCTGCTTAATCCATGATGGAATTCGGGGCAGGTGCTCAAAACATGCATTTTTAGCACATCTGAAATACCGTCATACTTTTTTGACACCTAATAAATCACCAGCATCTTTCCCTTTATATCAACCTTCCATTTCTACTATTTTGCATTAATTTCTCCCCAGGCTGTGTGCAGTGAAATTTCCCAGTTGCATACTGTTCCGTAGATTCATAATTGTATGTCCTTTTTATTGATAAAAGTAATTGCTATCAGTCTGCATTATTGTAATGTAAAGTAATGTAATTGTAGCAATGTAATTCTGTTTGGGGCAATTTAACCATAATTAGTTTTCAGTAACAATGGCTCAGTGGGCACAAACCTCCCAGATTGGGGGTCTGAATTCTACTCTTGTTGTGGTTGTGGAGTTTGTATGTTCAGCCCATGTTCGTGTTCCTCTGGAAACACCAGCTTCCTTTTGCAGCCCAAAAACATGAAGTCAGGAGTGTATGCTTAAAGAATCTTAGAATCACCTGTGCAACTGGTGTTTCTGAATAGTCCCTAGTGTTTGAGTGTGTGCCCTGGGATGTCCTCGTCCTGTCCGGGGCATCCGCTGCCTTGTATTCTTAGGTGAGGCTTCAGACTCATTGCAGCCCTGTCCAAAGTAAGCTGTTATGAAAGACGGGTGCCTGGTTTCAGTCCTGGACTCATCCGTCTGTTTGTGGCTACAGTTGAAACACTTCAATTAACACACCGGAGTCTTTTTTAAAGTATAAGATAAATACAAGAATGAAACCCCCTAAATATAAAGCCAATCCTTGGCCACAGCAACAAGGCAGGGAACAACTCACGATGGGGCGCCAAGCAACACAGGGCACAATCACACACCATTCACTCAAACATATACAATGTGATGCACTGTAATACAATGCAGTAATGCACTGGTCTGCTGGATCTTGGAGCCACATAGCTTTTTGACTGGCTAATCCTGGAGTTGTGTTACTTGTGTTGTGCACATGATGTAATGCAATGCTGAGCCGCCTTGCCGGGTACTGAAGGCTGGCTCATACATACGAATATGTCTTGGCATAAGCCCCCACTCTCATTGGTGCTCCATCAGAGTGTGCCTGGAGAATTCACACCCCCAGCCAGCCGATTCTCTCAGCCCCAACCCCCCCCCCCCCCCCCCCCAGACTGCCCTTGTTATTTTATTCCAGGTTGGTTATGTAAGAAGAAGGCAGGGGTCTGGCCTGTGTTTCAGTTAATTAGTTTTCCTACACTAGCATGTCCCTTATGCCCTGTGCTTCCTGGGATAGACTCCAGGCCCACCATGACCTTGCACCAGAGAAGCAGTTATGGAAGATAGATTGATGGATAGGTAGATGATGGTTCGATGGATGGGCTTCTAACATGAAATTGTTGTGAACGTTTGCATTAAAAAAAATTTGTTTTAAGGAAAGCTTTTTGTCATAAATATAGTTTGTTATTGCAGTATATGCAACACCATACCCATCCATCCATCCATCCATCCATCCAGGGGCGTCAGAAGCATTTTGAATGTGTGTGGGGGGGGGGGGCACACTGGCATAAAACTAATGTTTTATGTTAAATGTGGGGGGGGGGGTCCAAACAAATAATTATGAAATGTGAGGGGGACACGTCCCCCTCTGATTTAATGGCGGCGACGCCCATGCGTCCATCCATCTTTCATCCAACAGTTTATCCAGTACAGGGTGGTTGTTTACCTGGAGTGTGTCATGATGTTGTATATGTGCAGCTTCTTTCCAGCATAAGGTTGTAAATCGGCCATCTAGTAATTGTATTGCTTTTAAACATGCCACAATATTGCACGTAGTGTCCAGTGATAGTCCTGTGAAAATCAATGTTTGACCCATCCATAGCAACATCTGTTCAGAGCTTTCAGTTGTAGATCCTTAGAAGCACAGAAAGACCCTACTTTCTCTCAAAAACACATATTGCAGCTTCTATTGAACAAAAAAAATGTAACAAGAGGGGGAATTAAGAGAAAATAAGGTCACTGTGGTAGGTAACAGTAACATCTCTGCAAGATGGAGGGCAAGGCAATGGCTGATGCAGAGCTTGTTCATTTAGCTGTGCCTAATTACCACTAGGATAAAACAGGCTTCTGCCAGTGTAGCCCATTGCAGTCATATACAGGCCAGATGTCCTCAATGCACCTGTTCCCATATCAGTGTAACAAGGCTAATATAAGAAGTATGATGGGATATTTATCAGTTAATCTGGGGCTTAAACAGGGACAGGACCACAGATGAAAGCTGATTGGCCCACAGAGTGGCCCCTCCCCTGTCACACATCACTTCAAAGCATGTTATTGGCTAATGAAAAGGTTGGCTCCGCTGTATGAATTATGGCCTTTAAATATCCTAGAAAATGCATTTAATGTATTAGTGTCCTAAGCCTGGTAGTTCTGTAACTCATTGCCCATTGTGGGTGTGCCTTGTAATCATGTGGTTTTCCCTGCTGCCTAGTGCATTCTGGGATAGGCTGGAGGCCACCATGACCCTGCCGATGGATGTATCTCCTACGCCTGTGTTGCGTTTGTGAGACTTTATGAGGTTAAGTGAGGAATATTATTACCCTGCTGCTTTTTAAATCTGATTCCTCTCGCAGCACCTGGTCTGCATAGCGTCTCTGCCATATGGTGCATTAGATGTACTCGAGTGTAATGGCACGTTTGCTCCAACCTTGGCGTATTGCCGTGGCGCGGAGTCATGATGCAGAAAACCCCTTTGCCATTCTACCTACGAAATTGGAGACGCAGTTTGTCTGAGTGGGTTTGGATACTCTGCTTGTTATCAGAAGGTTGCTGGTTTGAAGCCCAGGTTTGATATACTGATCTGAAATTTGTTCCAAGAACTAGCTGACACTGCTTTCCAAAAAATAAAAATGTAAATAGTATTTGTATAGCAGTATTTTGTCATGTGACCCAGGGAATGAAGCGCAAGCTCTACGAAAAAAGCATTAATGTATTACGTAGTGGTTTAATGAGCAGCATTGGAAGCTAATAGCACCAGGGTCAGTTCCCAGCCCTGTGTGAGGTTTACATGTTCATTTATTTACATAACCTTTGAGTTCCCTGTATTACCTTTCCGCAGCCCAAAAGCATGCAGCTAGTGCCCTTAGTGTGTGATTGCATGTGTGAGTGCATGACTGGCCCCGTGACAGATGTCCCCTGCTTTTGTCTCTGCACATAGCTGGTAGGGATGTCTGCACAGAAACGGCAAGAGATATTACTGGATGCTGATGGATAGAGACACAGTTCATTGACACAACATCAGAGGGTTTTTATTTCTTTCACCTGAGTTGTCTGGTGCTATCAGAGGTGATACTAGGGGCTCCGAAGGCCCTCAAACTCACCCTCCCCCTGACATGGTCAAATTTACTACCATTATTTTACCATGAAGTCTAAGGGTGCTTTCACATATCTTACTCTTTAAACAAACCAAACTCAGTCCGCTTTTAGAGGACCAGAAAGTGGGCCAAAAGAAAGAGAATTAATTTATCTTTGGATTCACATTGTCCACGGCCTTCCAAAAGCACTCAGTTCACTTTCTGGTGCACTTCATCCTTTAAATGGTCTCAGACCACTTCACATTCACACTTGGTGCTTCTGGACACTGAACTGGTCATGAGAGTCATTTCTGCCTCAGTAAGATGGCTGTGCTTATACTGGCAACATGTGCTTTCTTTTTGCTTGTGAAGTATTTAAACAGAGACAAAGACCACCAAAAAATTCAGACATTATTCTAAGGAGAGAACATATGCTTCAGCAATGCCAAATAACATCTGGCTTAGGTTTGATGCAACTGACAACCCTTGTGTAATTCTCAGCTGAAACGTAGGTATCCCTGTAAAGGAGGACCTCCATTAGATTTAAAAAACAAAAAAAAATTCATTTAAGTATCGGTTAATTAATATTATAGATTAGTTGTTGCCAGCATGCATTTCTAGCTTTGGAGGTGGCTATGGTGTTGCTCTTTGCTGTTATTGTACATTATTGTATAAATTAGTGTCTATCTGTAGAATTCATAATGTTTTGACAGTTGTGACATCAGCACTGCATGTTATCCCATAGTGGCCAAAAAGGACAGAGAAAAGCGAAGCAAGCTGGGTGCATTGTCCATTTGTATATTGTCAGCCAACAAATCTGGATTTGAGGTGGTCTGAGATCAGTTTGCTTTGGGAGGGGGGGGGGTCTGAGTTTGTTTGGAGCATTCACATACAGTATGGTTTGTTTTATGTGGGAAACACCCTGAGTCCACTTAAATTGGTTGAATCGAGCCAAGTGTGAACACACCCTAAATTAATAATATTAACAAAGAGAATTTAATAAACACAAATCCTTTATTTTAACTTAAGGGAAAAACAAAATACAAAAATTAAAGCACATTTATCTGCTTTGTACTATTACTTTATACTATGTAATCAACTGTCCTCAGGGGCCTCCTCCCAGCTCCGGGCCCCCAGCAATTGCCTGCCTTGCCTGTCCTGTAGCTATGCCTCTGTGTTTTATCGTGTTTATTCTGTGTTAAAATGACTGACCTCAGGGGCCTATATCACAAGTCTAGTTTAACAAAGTCAGGGTTAGAAGATAAGTTCCAGCTTTACAAAACCACACAAATGCAATCCGAGATACACGGTATTGTGATGCTGACTATCAGCAATCTAGCCAGGTTTTCTTACTGAAACCAGGATTATTTCCCATAAAAGCGTGCTGTGCGCAACAGTCAACCGATCATGTAAGCACGGATTACAACAGGGCAGTATCCCCTGGTGCTTCACTATTTCAATGTAGCGGAATGGAAAATTATTATGGTAAAATATGAAGAATAAAAAGTACAATAACGGCAAAGACCAACACCGTGGCTGCCGACAAAGCTAGAAAGGCATACTGGCAACAAATTGCTGGCAGTGCAAATGCATACGTTCAGTTTGATTGTCGTTAAGAATGTCAATAATTGACTTAATTTTCAAACATGTGCTTTGTGGTTTTCATAATTATTCTTAGTCTTTTTTTCATATTGCTTTTTATTAGTCAGTGGTAAATAAACTTGTCACAGTAGATAAGGGTAAAATAAATGGACTAATAACTATAGAACTAAATGATATAGACATAAAACTATATGATATAGACATGTTTGATAAATTGTGGTTTTAGCAATGGACTATGGGGGACAATACACACCACTTGATTTTCAGATTATGTACTTCTATGCTTTCTGTATCTTTATTAATAATTGCACTCTGTCCGTTTACCACCAGTGACTGTAAGAGAGCTATTGAATGTAAAGTGCACATGTGAACATTAAAATATTAATTGAAATTCGGCTGTAATCTGTAAAACCAAGGAGGTGCAGAAGTTCAATTCAACTCAAAATGCTGAAGCAATATCTCGTTATGGCAGAGAGCACCTCTTTTCATAGATAGTAAGATTTAGCACACAGTGAAATGGCTCAAAATGCAAAAATGATCGGTGTGCCTGTGGACATGAATGGTATGTGATTAAAAACTGCCTGACTTTGTTTGTTTAAAGGAATTACAGTCCGAAATAATATCCAAAGTACAGCTAACTTTACTGCAGTCACAGGATTCTCAATGGCAAGCCATTTAGTGGAATGGAGAATAGCGGAGCGGTGGAGTGGAGAGCTTGGGAAAATCCGTTTGTTACGTCAGGCATTATATTCTCTCTGATTGGTCCAAACACTGTTTGAGATGCGTGAGCATGAAACATCCCCTGCTCTTGAGCAAGTCAGCCATGTAGCTTACTGCGGTGATGTATTCCACTGAGAAGTTAACCAGCATCGTGATATCAGAAAAAGCCAAGTACCGCTGCTTAGCCTCAAAGTTGTCTGACTAGGAAATAAAATCTGGGATCAATAAACCTTATTTTATCTTAGCATACCTTAAGTTAGCTTATATGTGCAGTATATTTGTATGTAGAGTATATATGATTAATTCCATGGACTCTTTAGTTAGTTGGTGTGACTTATATGGAAGCTGAAGATGCTCAGATGAAACCAGCATGAACATACTGTGACTCTGCTCTGCCAGGCTGCCCAGACGGCCCTGCGCTGTCGCCCCCGACACTGCGAGTAAGGAACGCTCAGTCCCCTTGCCACAAATCAGCAGGGATTACCACTTTCATTTTGGACGGGAATGGCATTCCTGGCCCCGCAATCACAGTAATCTGGCGCCGGTAGACATGTTTGGTGCTTGAAGACTCCGCACCGCATTCACATAAAAGATAATTGTTGCCGTTCGACAACCAATAGCTTTTCCATGCGAATTGTGAAGGCACGGACGCCTGGATCTCGGCAATGTGAATGACCTTCCCTCCATCTCCATACACTCATCTTGCTGTCAGTTGACAAAAAAATAAAGGCTGTTTATTTTCCAGCACACTGGGATTTACATTTTTTTAAGTAACACGTTTTTATTCTGTTCCACGGAGCCGGCTGTTGTTGTCGTCTCCTGCCAGGAATGTCAGGAATTTCCTTCAGACATCCATTGTGGTTTCTTTCTCCTTTGTTTCATTTTCCCTCCAATTTTACAAAATCGTTCTTTCTCCTCAAGGGCAAATTTCCTTACCGAGGTACTGTGACACAAAAGACCATGACACGCCGAATCCTTTATGCTACAGGGCTGTACAGTCAAGCTTGTTTACCAAGAAAATACAATTTGACCCTAAACCACAGCATTGCTAAGAATTCTTTATAGAAACAGTGTTTTTTTTCTAGCAAACATTCTTGCAAGATTGCAATCAGTTCTTCAGAATGCAATGTATCTAAACTGGAAAATACAAAAATACCATTTTGCGTTACTTTGGAAATTGGAGTACTTTTCCTGGTCAGATTGTGTTTGTGTTGTAGCAGTTTCTTGAAAGTTCAGTAATTGATCGATGCTCTGGAATAATTATAAAACCCAGTTATAGAGAGTCTGTTTACTGGACAGCCTGGAGGTTTGTAGTCTAGGCTGCCGTGAATATGCGCAGTTTTGGCTGACAGCAGAGTCATTCTCAATTGTCAAAAGTCCAGACTAGGAGCAAATTCCTGTGGTTAGAGGGAATTAAAAAATGGGGTGAGTCTGAGGTAGTGTTATGTCTCGGAGGAAGGATACGGACACCCTAAGGGCCCTGTGGGAATTCCTCCCCCACAAAGTGATGCAGCGGGATTACTGCCTCGGAAAACCTACCTTATCCCTTGTTCTTTAAAGCCGTTTTTGGAGACTTCTAGTAAATGTCGTCAAATGAGGAAATCTTATAAAAGGATTATGAAGGAGTTTGTGAATTCCTGCGGGGACATTATCGACAGCCTCCTATTAAAATTACATGTTTAACAATGAACCTGGAGCCTTGGGACTATCATGTTTTTAGTGTGGTTGCTCTCAAACACAGAATGCAGCCTTCAATCAAGTTTTGGAGGATTTATCAGTGGCTCAGTATGTTATACCCCCTTTTGCTTCACTGGTGGCTCAGTATGTTATACCCACTGATGGTTCACTGGTGGCTCAGTATGTTATACCCCCTGGTGTTTCACTGGTAGCTCAGTATGTTATACCCCCTTTTGCTTCACTGGTGGCTCAGTATGTTATACCCACTGATGGTTCACTGGTGGCTCAGTATGTTATATCCCCTGGTGTTTCACTGGTGGCTCAGTATGTTATACCCCCTTTTGCTTCACTGGTGGCTCAGTATGTTATATCCCTTGGTGCTTCACTGGTGGCTAAGTATGTTATACCCCCTAGTGCTTCACTGGTGGCTCAGTATGTTATACCCACTGGTGCTTCACTGGTGGCTCAGTATGTTATACCCCCTGGTGTTTCACTGGTGGCTCAGTATGTTATATCCCCTGGTGCTTCACTGGTGACTCAATATGTTATACCCCCTGATGCTTTACTGGTCAGCCCCTAAACCTTCAGTGTTGGGGGTTCGATTCTCACCCTCCTTGTTAATCCTGGTTTCAACCATCTAGCTAGGTGAAACGGTGTTTAAGTTACCCTTAAGGTGGCTACGTACTTCTAAAGAATTTGATTGAACTGACATCCTTTTAGCAGTTTTGGTGCATTGGCTGCATAGGGTCCCCAAGGCAAACTTTATTGTTTGTTCTGATCCCGTCTGCTTCCCATGGTTGGCTGACATAATATGACGCCATGGAGCTATACCTGGACTATAATTATGCAGTTACCAGCATGCTTTTGGCTGCATCGTGTGTAAATAGTGTAAATTAATATGGTAAATATCGTAACTGTAAAGTTTGTAGTGGAGTGTGTGTGTTACGTTGGTGTGTAACCGTGAGTGTTGTGTAAATTGTTGGCTTCTGTGTCTGTGCATTTCTTCATGTTAAACCAAGAGTGACTGTTAATAAACAAAAGAGACTTCCATTTTAAAAGATTTGTCATCTCCTTTATCAGAATGATTCATGCACTTACCACAATATGTTTATTTGTGCTCAGTAAGTGGGTCTGCTCCATTGAAAACATTCTGCGCCTTCTTGGGTTGTGTCATAATGTAGAATGAACAAGGTGGCAGCATCGTTTTAAGTTTGTGAAAGACTGTTCTCGCAGATGTGATTTAATTTTGTCCGGACATCCTTAGAAGTGTACAGCTGCCTTTAGTGTGTCTGTGATGTACAGGCACCCATCCAGGGTGTGTCCAGTCCTCTGTTTCTCTGGATAGACTCCAGGCCCAGGCGGACTAGGACAACTCACCATCCAAATAGCTTCTTCCCCCAGGCTATTACCCTCCTAAACACGGGCCCCTGAGAAGCACGTTGCCACCCATGGGACATGTCTACACTTACTCACCCACTGTACTTTATTCTCATTTGCACATGACCCAAACTGTCTGTACCCCACATCCTGTCATACTGCCCTAATCCATACGTCTACATGTTTATTTATTTACAGCACAGTTTCTTATTCTCTATCTCTCTCTTTATCTTCATCTATTATATCCATTGTTTGGTCGACTTGGGTACTTTTTTTTTTTTTCCGGACAGTATGTTTAAATTGTATAGTCCTGCCGCCACCAAAAAAAGTCTTGTTTGTCTTTTTGTATTACACCTGGACATTCTTTATCTGCACTACACTGCACACATGCACGAAATCTAACACTGTTTTGTACAGTATCTATATTTAATTTTATTTATATTGTATGTATGTGTAACACCATTGGTGGGCCAAAGAAACGGTTTTTCCATGTGTATATATGTTGGCAATAAAGAGTCTTGAATTCCTTGTGCTTTTTGTACATGGCGAATAAAATGACTTAGATTCCGATTCTATACATATTTACATTAGCCTTTGTTTTTGGTTTGAGCACTTCTATGTGTGCTTACGTGCAGGAATCAGTGCTGAGGCTGAAAGCTGCGGGGAGGCCGAGGAACGTCCCTGATCACTCTTGTCGGCGTTGAGTCCATTATTTGTCCGGCCATACAGATAAACACAGAGGCGTAGGGGAACGGCAACAGCGACTCGGTTCGTGCTGTTCAAGTGGCATTCAGGGCAAGCAGTGGGTTGTCTAGAGTCTCTTTATTAGACGCTTCTGTTGGGAAGTTCAGATAAAAACCAAACAGCGGGAGAGGAAACACCTCACCTTTCTGGATGTTAAGGCCCGGTCGGTGACAGAAAATCTTGTTTTTCTTCATGTTAAGGTTGGACCCGGGAGAAAATATCTAGTTTTTCTTTGCGTTAAGGTTACACAGGAGACAAAATGCTGTGCTTTTCTTTATACTAAGGATTGCCTGGAAAGAAAAGAGCTCTTTTTTGTGTGGACGGAGGAGAAAATGCCATGTTTTTCATTTGTTCGCTCCCTGTACAGACCTGGGGGAGGCACAAGGGCCCAGGTCGGTTTTAACAACATTTCGGAAGTACGTTGTACCTCAGTCCCCTGCCACGTGCATAACTGGGTAAATTAAAAGTCAGCCACAGTTTGGTAAGAGTTAAAAAGACCACATGAGCTATAATGAAGTTGGACTGAAATCAAATGTCAACAATGCGCTCAAATATTAAGCGTGTTTAGGAGGTCAGTGCTAGTCTGGCAGTGCTGAACATAGAGAAGGACAGACTTTCTGCTGGCATCCAAAAAGCCACTAAAGAAATTATATTGATGCTTTGATGGGTGTTTTTTAGAACTATTATAGTACTCAGTTTTGGCTTTGATTCAAATGCAATGTTCTTCAGGGACATGAGACTACTGTTGATGCAAGAGACTGGAAGGTCATGCTTGACAAAGGGTTTTGGGCTTTCTTGGTTCAAACAAAGGCCGTTTGCTGTTCCGTGGTTGTCGGTGAGGGGTCACTTGTGTGGTACAACAGATTTTTGAATATGGATCTGTTTCTGACTCAGAATTAGATTTTGGTTTTGTAGCCCTACATTTGGCATGCATGTGTCCCACCTCACATTCGTGGACGTCCTGGAGTCGGAAACACAAAGGGACCCTCCAGTCATTGGCGCCTACAGAGACAATGGTGGGGTCAGTGATGGAGATCAGGGTGAAAATGCAGACCTCTCTGAGGAGACCCGCTTGTCTGAAGAACATTTGAACAATGATCATTCCCCTCAAAGACAGTATGTTTATCGTCATGCATCTTGATTTTTAGTGCAAAAGCGCCTCACAGATGGGAGCTTGGAGAGAAGTATGTGGGCACAGAAACTCAAACACTTTTCTCCAGTTGAGTGAGATGGAACAGTCTTGTGTTCCAGGTGCATATTGGTATGACCCTGTCTGCTGTTAATTTATGAGCATATGTTTGTACCCCAGATGGGAGTGAAGTCTACTCACCATCAGACCACAGAACAGACAGATGATCACCTGACTACTTGTTACCTGAGATGGGAATTAATTGTTCTTCATCAACAAAACACAAAGTCAGAGCTGAATAATAATAATAATAATAATAATAATAATAATAATAATGACTATTGATCCCCATGGGGAAATTCCCTTTTTTTCTTACCCCATCTTTCTCTCCATAACATACAGACACATATGTAGGTGACAGCAAGCTTGGCAACTAGACATCTCTTCATAGGCATCCTTAGGTATGCAATGCAATCATGCTGTCCTTGAAAGGCTAGATAGATAGACTCACACAGTTTGAGCTTCTGTGATACCAGTGAATATTATTGTATGATTATTTATATTCTGATACTAATGATTAAAGATCTGAATGTGGCAAATTCAGCTCATTGATTACTTTTGTTCTGAAGACGTTCTAAACTTCCTGTGACTGGAAATGATTTACATTTGGGGAAAGGTTCCTCAAATAAAATATATTGCTCAAGTTGTGAAAAAACATAAAGCTGCACTTTAGCTTATTTATCCACACAGATTACACAAGTCTGGATCTGCTAATATGCTCATCATGGTTACAGAAGCATAAAAAATGAACTAAAAGCCGATTTTTTGGTGAATTAATGTTTCAGCACAGGATTGATTCATGAAAATAATCTTGTTGATGTTTAGCAGTTGAGGCTTAATGATACAAATGGCTGTTTAAAATGAACTGGAGTCAGTGATGATGGGTGTCTCCTCGAGGGCTAGATCTAAAGGAATCTGGAACTTATATCATCCAGAGGCCAGTAATACACCCAGTTCACCCAGTTGGGTGGTTTGGCCTCCTGCCCCATATGATCTGGGATAGGCTCCATAGCACGCACACACATATATAGACATACACATATATCTCTTCCCAGGCATGGTCAGGTATGCAGTACAATCATGCGGTCTTTCTTTACCATGCACCTGTCCTGGATAATTGATTGGATGGATGTATGTCCAGTTGTTTGACTTATTGACTTACTGTTAACTGTACTATGCCTTTAGTGCTTTAATTTGTATTTGAGTTTAATTTGTGTTTACTAGTGGCCATAAAGATATGCAGGGCAAGATTTTCAAGGACCTATAGCATTTTCCGATCACAAACGAAACCTGCAATGAACCTGCTTTGGACAGAATATGGCTCTGTGTCTCCATGGAAACGTGCACCTGGTCTTTGTGTTTGTCTTCTCAGAGATAACTGGGTTAGGTTTAGGGTTAATTGCACTGGGCGATTTCTGTAAAAAAAAAAAAAAAAGAACACACCCACGGTCCTAAACATTTGATTTGAATGTGTTTTGCTTAATTTATTCTTTTGAGCTGATGTGATGTGGAGGACAGCCTCACATTTTTGGGGATGGAGGATTAAATCCAGACCCAGCTCCATGCATGTGGAATTAGCATGTTCTCCCAGTGTTCTTTGAGATTCCTCCGGGTATCGGGACATGCAGTTTCTGAAATCACCACCAGGGGTGCAATCCCATGACCAGTTCTGTAAACCTGATGCCTTTGCTGTCTGTTTTTCAGTCTCGCAGTCGGATGGCAGCTTAAAGATAAAGAGGAAGAGGAGCATCTTTGGCACCTTTCTCTGCTGCCTCCGTGACTACAATGTGGAGCCGACGTCCAACCACGGCTCCAGGCCCCCGGTGCTCGCCGCTGGGGAGAACGGTACTCCAGCAAAGGTAAGTCTGCCTTCTATCGCTCATCAAAAGGGCCATCAAAGAGCCACCAGTAAAAGTGGGGGACAGTGACTGGGTCAAGAGTTACCTGATTGGACCTGCAGGGGGCAGTAGTGCGTGTCAGACCTAAGACAGCACTGAAGCTACAGTGCCTTCCTCTTTTCCTGTCAGCTCTGGTCTTGTTTACTCACTGATACAGATTTGTCATGCTGAACTTGAGAGTCCCTCACAACAGATGGAAGTCTCCTATTTGTTTCTGCTCCGCCTGAGAACACGTAACTGGATTTGTTCACTTTCTGTCCCTGAGAGGAGTCTCGTAGCTCCTTCTTGGGCCCCGCAGATCGTTCCAGCTGCTCTGAACTTGCTGAACCCTGAGCCGTCTTTCGAAGCCAGGCCCAGAGATGGCAGGCATCTTTGCCAAGTCGCTGCTGGAATCTGCCCATCTCCCGACACACAGAAAAACACAAGGCGCACAGAGACTTAGAAACACATAAACAACAGCAACACTATCATACGCATGCACACACACACACACACACACACACACACAGGCATGAGGGGACTTAGATACAAGTAAACAATGGCAGCACACTCAAAAGCTGCAGGCTTTGACACATAAAAACAAGGCACCACACACAGAAATGCACACACACCTCTCCGGAAATGCTGACTTATATACTTCACACGCCACAAATTTTTCTTTTGGCTACGTGCCTCAGTATGATGGATAACTTGATCTGTCAGATGAATCTTCTCCTCACCCAGTGTCACGCTTGATGGCGCACGGAACGCAGACAAAAGCACAGGACGCCAGGAATGGGGGAACACGGGGTTTAATCACAAGAAAGGCAAGCAAAAACAGACTGACAATACAATGACCGGACTGGGGAAACGGACTAAATGCAATGGACTAATGATAACAATCAGGAACAGCTGGTAAACACGGGGAATCCACATGAGGTTAACGAGGGGGCGTGACACATGAGAGGAGCGGACAATCGGGGCAGGACACGCAGCCCTTCACCCTGACCACTTGATGTGGCTTTTTCATTCTTTTTACCTGGTTTCTCATTCTTACCTGATGCTGGCCTCGGGTTCAAGCATGACAGCGGTCTGAGGTCTGAATCGCTCGTACATGTACATCCCGTCAGCCTCTGACCTTAGTGAACGACGGGCGAAGCAGCTGGGTCAGCGCTTCAGAAACAGAGCGTTCCCAAATTAGCGCACTTCAGTCTGTCTGCTTGAAAGCATCCGGAAAGTAAAAGCGAGTAAACCCCCCCCGCTCACTCTAAAAGGCAGTGCAGACATCTGCATTTGTTGTTTGTATGCATTTCTGTACATTTTCCTTCAGCCTGCCAGGAAGGTACAGAAAGAAATTATGTCGAGGACGACGGAGTATATCAGGCGCCTGGCGGAGATTCGACTCCCTCGCTGTGAACTCCCCAGGGACGTCTCGATTATTCTGTTGTCCCGGCATCAAATAATGCTGTGGGATGAGCTTTGCCGGCAGGGGAATGTTATGTTTTTGTTTTTTTTAACATTATTCACTCTTTAGCGACAGAGTTGAGTCCTGCTACCCATAGGTGACTTTTCTCCCAGGGGGTGCAAGGTGAGAGAGCCCAAACAGTCATTCATCCAGATAAATTTGTAAAAAAAAATAGTAAATACACTTACTATAAATTATTTTTACACATTGATATGACTAACACAAGCCACTTTTTCAAATATAACTGTACAGTATGGTTTAATTTAATTGAACTTAATATGTACAAATAGCATTTTCATCTGAACGCCACCTGCACCCCCAGTGTAATTGTCTATGCCATTTCCCAATAGCGGTAACTGGAAATGACCGCAGCCCAGGCCGGTTCGCTGTGTAGCTCTCCATTCTTTTTCAAACCGTTTGGTCTCATTCTCACTTTCTCTCTCTATACCTCCCCAGCATGACCAGCTCCAGGTCCTTCCTACCTCTAGCGTACGTATCCGTCTCTTTCCTGCCTCTCTCACCCCTCGCACGTTTTTCTCCCAGAGCAACAGGGTGGCCTGTTCACTTTATTTAATTAACGGTGTGACCTTACGGTTCTGAGCAGTTAAGGACCCGGCGGAGGGGATTTTCTTACGCTCGGGGCCTCGGGATATGAATTAACTATAAATTCAAAGTTTAGTAGAGCTTTGCAGTGACGCCGGATGGCCAGCAGGAGTCCTGCGTCTCATCGCTGCGGCGAGATGTGAGCGTGCTTCCAGTGGGATTCTCACAGCTTTGCTATACAATTCACTGCGGTATCCATGGTAACGATGAGGTAAAAAAAAAAAAAAAGTAAAAGTAACAGAAATGCTTCCAGTCACAAGAGGTCTACTTTAGTTTTTTCTTCATGTATACTTAGATGCAGTACTGTGCAAAAGTGTTAAGCAGTCAAAGGAAATGTTTGAAGTTATGTATCTGGGTAGTAAGTGATTGCTCACAACAACAGCAAAAAAATACAATTTAACATTCAAATTTATGCACATTAAGAATAGCAGAATAAGAAGTATCAGGAGTGTCGGAGTATTATCTCCAAAAAGATACTGATATCTTGCTGGATGGCTAGATGAACACCGCTTCAGATCCCAAACCTCTCCTCAGAGGCACCCCAGCTTTTCTATGTATTCATAACATTTCACATTCAAATTAATTTTTAAATTAAATTAGTTTAAAAACTCAATGTGGTATTGATTGCTAGTGAATGGGGTAAGACTACATGGGTGTATTGGATGGTTGTTACAAATCCTGGGGTGACTTCAGGATAGGTTGGTTTAAATGACTTTTTAAATTACTTTTACAGACGTAATGTCACAGTCATAGACATTTGCGTAGATCTCTCGTTGCTCTGGGAATTGGGACTTCGGACGGGATGATAAAGACTGCCTTTCCATTTCTGTGGGAGGCAGATCTTCTGTGGTCCCATATGTGTAGCATCACCTGTATGAAAAGGGTTGTTGCGTTGTCCATGTTTCATTTCACACACAGCACCAACTTCTCTGCAGCCCAAACGAGGCGTGGTCAGCTGGTTCAGTCTGTTTTCAGTCGATCAGTCTAAAATTGATTTAGGGGCGGAGCCTGTCTCAGCCAATAAAAGCGCTCCATAAATCAGTACAATTTTGAAATGAGAAGGAAAAGATATTATGTTGGGCTAAAACTTGTTATAGTGTCACTTCTCTTGTATTTTACCTGCTCTCAACTTTTGTGGCAGAATTTTTTGTATGTCTGGTATTGTAAGACTGGACCTAAATATTTTCCTAAATATTCTCTTATTTTTTTTAGCATCAGATTCATACATGTATTAATTTATGAGAAGCTTTTATCTAAAGCAAGTACAACTGAGACAGCAAGGTCAGCCAGTTCACTGAAGCAGCGTTTCTCAACCCAGTCCTCGGGAACCCGCTCCCAGCACACCTGAACCAAACAATCAAGAAACAACCAAACATTCAAGAACAAACTGAGCAATCGAGAGGCACCGAAAACCTGCTACAGCTGTGATGGAAGCTGGGAGGGAGTGAAAATGTGGACTTTCTGGGGGTCCCTGAGGACTGAGTTGAGAAACACTGCCCTGGAGCAAGTGGGATTAAGGACTTTGCTCAATGGCCCAACAGCAAAATACCTCTGCTAAAAATGGGATTTGATCCAGCAACCATCTGATTCCCACCCTCTGCTTTGTAGGTGTGGAGTTTCCATGTTCATATATTCCACTCCTCTCCAGATAATGCAGTGTTCCCCTACAGTCCAAAAGAGATCTAAAATTGAACTGTTGCCTCTGAATTGGCCACAATGCATGATTGTATGTATGATTGTGTGTGTCTTGCGATAGACTTGCACACAAACCAGGGTGTCCTCTGTCCCATGTCAAGTGCCTCCTGGGACCACAACCCTGTACTGCAGGTTATGGATGGATGGATGGATGGATGGATAGGGGATCCTTCAAAAGTAAACATTGACCTGGATTAGAACTGGACAAGTGACTAGCAGGGAAGAAAAATGTCCTTATGTAAAAGGTGATAAATGGTATGTAGTTGGTTTTTTTTTGGAGATGCAACAGACAGAAGAAATTAACTGTAATTATGATTTATGCAATTTATCCCATGTTTCCACCAAACTAAATGTCTCAAGTCAGCAGAGCTTAATTCCACAATTTGTCTTGATATGCTGAAGACTGCAGTCTACAGAAGCCCTAATTTCTAACTAAGAGGGGAAAATGTACTTGGGATTTATTTTCTGAGCCTGGCAGGGAAGAACCAGTGAATGAAGAAAATTCACAGAAGTCATCATATTTCTCAGGGTTGTATCAAGCCATTTTTTTATTTATTCCAAAAACCATCACGGTCATCCAGAGCATCATAATTTACTGTCCTGCGTGATCCTAGCAAATCCATCAGTTTTCATTGTATCTCTCTCAGCTCAGACAGGGTGAGACAAAGTTATTAGCCAAACTGCTAATTCAGATTAACCACCATCCTGAAGATGCTGATAATAGCCACTATAGCTGTTGTTTTTTTAGTATAGTTTTTCAGCTTTTAATTAAGAAGAAATTAACTAGTATTTTATAGACCTCATAAGAACCAAACTGGCCAACACAGTCCTCCTGAGTTCATAGTTGAAAGCTCATTTTTATCTAGCCAGTTTTTATGATTTTAATATAAGAAAGTTAGGTAAGGTTACCCTTAATTTACCCCACGCTGACCTCACCTTGACCCCACATTGTAGTGTAAGACATTGCTGCAGCAACAGGTCTTACACACCCTTTAATTCACACTTCTCTGAAACATGCGGCTTGGAACACACTTGCTGTTATATGTTTGGGTTCAAGGTTTTCTATAGGTCGGGCAAAAAGCAAATGCACTCAGCTACTGGATGGATAGAAAAAGACCTTTTAAATTAAACAAACAGCACCAACCCATCCAAGTGAAATACCCAAGGCAGGATGCTGAGGTCCTCAAAAACAGACTGAATTGAGTGCTGTCCTTTGTGCCACTGGGACCAGTCAAGTCATCCCATTTCATGAGAACATGCTTCTGGACACCCCAGGTCCTAATTTCTTCCCCCGCTTATATGTCATGTATTTTCATCAGAACGTCTTATCTCAGCAACCATCCTTTCTTCCTTTGTCCTGCCGTAACCACATTTTTGGTCTGTTTATGTTTCCAGTCCCCAGTGAAATACCTCCTTCCTGAGAGAAACACATCAGACTACGGCAAGAACTGTGTGGTGATTGACTTGGATGAAACATTGGTGCACAGCTCCTTTAAGGTAATGCTGATCTGCATAAAAAATGTAAACAGCTTATGTAGGTGGCTAACTTTTCACATGCAGTGTTCACATGCTCCTTCTCGCTCACTATACAAGTTTCGATAAATATACTCAATCTGGCGAGAACAAGAGCCCTTGTAAGAAAGACGTGTGAGGCAGCTATTTCAATAGGAGTCATTGATTGACTTTAAGAAGTTATTAACTTTGCCTCAGCGCTAAAGCCCTTGTTTGCACAAGGAGGCAATTCCCAACTGGCTTTTTTCCCCATTTTTCGCTGGCGGCCTGGCCCTTAGCGGATGGGGCCTTAGGCTCGCGACCTGAAGGCCGGCGTGTAGCAGCTGGGGTCTTAGGCTCGCGACCTGAAGGCCGGCGTGTACATGCTGGGGTCTTAGACTCGCGACCTGAAGGCCGCCGTGTACATGCCGAGGTCTTAGGCTCGCAACCTGCAGGCTGTCGTGTACCGGCCAGGGTCTTAAGCTCGCGACCTGAAGGCCGGTGTGTACCGGCTGGGGTCTTGGGCTCGCGACCTGAAGGCCGGTGTGTACCGGCCGCGGTCTTAGGCTTGCGACCTGCAGGCCATCGTGTACCGGCCGGGGTCTTAGGCTCGCGACCTGAAGGCCGCCGTGTACATGCCGGGGTCTTAGGCTCGCGACCTGAAGGCCACCGTGTAGCAGCCGGGGTCTTAGGCTCGCGACCTGAAGGCCGGCGTGTTGATGCCGGTGTCTTAGGCTCGCGACCTGCAGGCCGTCGTGTACCGGCCGGGGTCTTAGGCTCGCGACCTTAAGGCCGCCGTGTACATGCCGGGGTCTTAGGCTCGCGACCTGAAGGCCACCGTGTAGCAGCCGGGGTCTTAGGCTCACGACCTGAAGGCCGCCGTGTGCCGGCTGGGACCTTAGGCTTTCGACCTTGAGTGCTTGCTGGGGCTTTAGTCTCGCGACCCCAAGGCCACTGTGTAGCAGCCGGGGCCTTAGGCTCGCGAACTCAATGCCGCAGATTCAGGTTGTTTTTCATTTTAAGTCTCATTTGGGTAAAGTGTCAAATAAAGGGCTTAATAATGTTGAAAATAATGACTTAAGATGATGTCAGCTTGGGGTCCTGGTTTGGGCAGGACACAGTGTCTTATGCACACATTGTAAATTTGGTAGAGGGCGGATGGAGTTTGCTGGGTTAGAATCACATCTTGTTATTCCCCAGGCATTCCTTGTTTTTCAACAAAAATAAAATGCTGTTCTCTTTAAATATTGAGCCTACGTCTAAACTGTGGAGATATTCAAATGACAGAGTAATGTGATTTAGCAGGAGGCGATTCGTGATTTCAAGATTCTGATTGATTTAGGAGCCTTTGTCACATATGTTGACAGATGAAGACCTTGTCAGATCCCTGAAATCTCACCTGTTTGAGAGCCAAATGCTATGCATGCATTTTTTTTTTATGACGTCTGTGATCCTCCTGTGCTGATGAGAGGCATAATGCAACCCTGTATTCTTGTACTTTTTTTCGGAAATTTCAGTCATGAAACAGCGTCAATTTTTTTAAAAGAGCAATAGCTCCCCCTGCTGTTGGGTGACCATACTACCATACACCCGCATATACAGCCGTGGCCAAAAGTTTTGAGAATAACACAGATATTGATTTTCACAAAGTCTGCTGCCTCATTTTTTATGATGGCAATTTGCATATACTCCAGAATGTTATGAAGAGTGATAAGATGAATTGCAATTAATTGCAAAGTCCCTCTTTGCCATGAAAATTAACTTAAGGCTGGAGATCGCTCTGTCATGCTGATTGAGTTAGAATAACAGACTAGATGCTTTAAAAGGAGGGTGGTGCTTGAAGTCATCGTTCTTCCTCTGTTAACCACGGTTACTTGCAAGGAAACACGTGCAGTCATCATTGCTTTGCATAAAAAGGGCTTCACATGCAAGGATATTGCTGCTAGTAAGATGGCATCTAAATCAACCATTTATCGGATCATCAAGAAAAGAGATTCAATTGTTGTGAAGAAGGTTTCAGGGCAGCCAAGAAAGTCCAACAAGCGCCAGGACTGTGTCTTTAAGTTGATTCAGCTGCAGCATCGGGGCACCACCAGTGCAGAGCTTGGTCAGGATTGGCAGCAGGCAGGTGTGAGTGCATCTGCACGCACAAGAAGGGCAACAAAGAAGCCACTTCTTTTCAAGAAAATCATCAGGGACAGACAGATATTCTGCAAAAACTACAGGGATTGGACTGCTGGGGACTGGGGTAAAGTCGTTTTCTCTAATGAATCCCCTTTCTGGTTGTTTGGGGCATCCGGAAAAAAGACTGTTTGGAGAAGAAAAGGTGAGCACTGCCATCAGTCCTGTGTCATGCCAACAGCAAAGCATCCTGAGACCATTCATGTGTGGGGCTGCTTCTCAGCCAAGGGACTGGGCTCACTCACTATTTTACCTAAGAATACAGCCATGAATAAAGAATGGTACCAAAACATCTTCCGAAAGCAACTTCTCCCAACCATCCAAGAGCAGTTTGGTGAAGAACAATGTATTTCCAGCATGATGGAGCACCGTGCCATAAGGCAAAAGTGATAAATAAGTGGCTCGGGGAACAAAACATCAACATTTTGGGTCCATGGTCAGGAAACTCCCCAGACCTAAATCCCATTGGGAACTTGTGGTCAATCCTGAAGAGGTGGGAGGACAAACAAAAACCCACAAATTCTGACAAACTCCAAGGATTGATTATGCAAGAATGGGCTGCCATCAGTCAGGATTTGGCCCAGAAGTTGATTGACAGCATGCCAGGGCGAATTGCAGAGGTCTTGAAAAAGAAGGACCAACACTGCAAATATTGACTCTTTGCATAAACGTAATGTAATTGTTAATAAAAGCCTTTGACACTTATGAAATGCTTGTAATTATACTTCAGCATACCATAGAAACATCTGGCAGAAAGATCTACAAACACTGAAGCAGCAAACTTCGTGAAAACCAATACTTGTGTCATTCTCAAAACTTTTGACCATGACTGTAGTGTTTCTTCTGCTGCCCAGCTGGCTGTAATAATTTGTCTAAAGCAGATAAAAGTTTAAAATGCAAGTATTATTTATTAAATTTTGTGCAGTGGTTGTATGATCAAGAAGAGGTTGCCATAGTTACCAGGGTGCAAGTTCACTGGGCAAAATGCATTTTTAATACCAGTGCACTGCTAACTTCTGCCAAAAGCTCAGTACTCGCCCAGGTACGATGCTGAAAAACCTATAGCCTTTATTCTGTCTACCATAGAAAATCAGAGCATTGCCTGCCCTTGAACATTCGAGACCTCTTTATTTCTTAACACACCTTAACACTGCCCTGATTGCCCTCTTTGTGGTGAAGGGGCATCGAGGTGAAGCTGTGTTGAGGTTCAGGCCATTAAAATGAGTGAGGTGTGGAGGTCAGCGAAATGGCGAACTCACGAGTTCGGGGGGGGGGGGTTGGCGAGAGGTTTGTCATTAAGATGCGAAGTCTTGCATGTTTGGTGAGACGGTCAACAATACGGCAAGGACACTCATTTATCAGACTTGATTTTTTTTTGTTTGCAGCCTATTAGCAATGCCGATTTCATCGTCCCTGTGGAGATCGATGGCACGGTTCACCAGGTATGGCGCTGAAAACTTTCCATAGAAGGTGCCGGAAGGATGGGCTGGGATGGGTTGAGCTGCTCCTGTTTTTCTTAGTTTCATGAAAGTCATGCAGTTTTTTGTTTGTTTGTTTTCCCTGTCTACCCTCATTCCTTTGGTGTCTTTGCAGGCTTTTCTGATAAGCATGTGGTGTTTTGCTGTGTGATGACCTCTCAGTAACTGTCAACAGCAAACATATGGATGACATAGAGGCAAAATCCCACAGGTTCCTGCCTGTTTTGCTTGAATAATTTATATCTAGAGCACTTCGAGCCAAACAGCACATCAAATGTATTTGGGTTTATTTACCTTAAAAACCCTTTGCTATTAGGACTTTGTGACAGTGCCACCACATGGCTTTTGTAGGAGTAACTTTTATCATGTCCTACTATGGATTATCTATCTATTATCACATCTGGCATTGATCTTCAACAAGGAGCAGACAGCAGCTTGATCTGTCAAACCTGTAGGCCAAGATGCAGAAGATCTCTTCAGGGGTGGGAGAGGACTATTCTTCCGCTTATCTGCAACGCCTTCCAGTGGCCAATGAGGAAAAAGCAGGAAGGCTGTGACCTGGTTCAAGTAATCCAGGATAGGCTCCGTGTGCTCAGGTTGGCCTATGCTTGATTACTTGCACTTGGGGGCAGTCACAGGCCTCGGAGTGAAGAAAAGGAGCAGAGCAGTGAAAAGGAATAAGCTCGGAAGATTTGTGTGCCCCGAATAATAATAACCTCTTACAGTTATTACAGAATACTGACCTGACCTTGGCTAGGCTGCACCTCATCCTGACCTCTTACAGTCATTACAGAATACTGACCTGACCTTGGCTAGGCTGCACCTCATCCTGACCTCTTACAGTTATTACAGAATACTGACCTGACCTTGGCTAGGCTGCACCTCATCCTGACCTCTTACAGTCATTACAGAATACTGACCTGACCTTGGCTAAGCTGCACCTCATCCTGACCTCTTACAGTTATTACAGAATACTGACCTGACCTTGGCTAGGCTGCACCTCATCCTGACCTCTTACAGTTATTACAGAATACTGACCTGACCTTGGCTAAGCTGCACCTCATCCTGACCTCTTACAGTTATTACAGAATACTGACCTGACCTTGGCTAGGCTGCACCCCATCACCTGACAGCATCCTCCAGCATTTCCAGCCTTTCTCCCGTTGCAGGTCTACGTGCTGAAGCGGCCACACGTGGACCAGTTCCTGCAGAAGATGGGTGAGCTCTTCGAGTGCGTGCTCTTCACGGCCAGCCTAGCCAAGGTGCGTCCCAGTCGGCTGGGTCACATACTCACAGATGATGCATGGCCATGGTAACGTCATAATGGCATAGAACTCATGTTTATGGGAAAAGAACCTTAAGATTTAGTATTTTTTAAACATCCCAACATGTTGACAACTGGTACCATCAGTGTCAGCCCTGCACCCCCAGGTCAACAAATGCCCACCAGGGAACTCCCCAATCCCTCTGACAATTCGAACACTTGAGCTCACAGAACATGCCCAAATACCCACCCCAGAATGGCATCCAGGTAGAATGCCATGCAAAAGTATTTCTGATTCCTTATTCCCTCTACTGTGTCTCGTCTCCAAACAAAATTAGTATAATACAAAGGACAAAAAAGGAGTAAACACAACACGATTTTTAAGTAGCCTTTTCATTTTTTGAACTCCCATATCATCCATGTGACAACTTACCACCTCAGTGACTAAATCAACCAATGACTCAAATTTAAATTATAATGGGCTAAATTAAAGGAGACACACCCAAGCATGATTGCTGCCTGCCCTGTTGAATGTACGCATGACTTAAATAAACTCATTCTAGCAATGTAGAGTCTGGTAAGGGGTCTCAAGAAGCAGCACACCATGCCTCAGTCAGAAGAACCTACCGAAGACCTGAGAAAGAATTGTAGTGAAATATATCAGTCAGAAAAGGGAAAGTACTCTCCAAGACCCTTAGGCTCCAACACAGTACCATGAGAGCCATCGACTCCAAACAGAAAAACTTGCAACGGGGCAAATCTGCTCAGGAGTAGCCGGCCTCGCAGAATTTCTACAAGAGTGCATATAAAACTCATCAGGGAAGCTACAGCAGACCCCAGATGAACATCTAAGGAACTGCAGGCCTCTCTCATGTCAGTTAATGATTCCATGGTTAGAATGATGCAGGGGGAACAATGCCGTCCATGGGAGAACTGCAAGGCAGAAGCCACTGCAAAACATGAAGGCTCCTCTAACACTTGCCAAAAAACCTTTTATTACTCTAAACACTTTTGGGGGAATAATAGTTCATCCTTTATTGATCCCCATAGTGAAATTCTCTTTATGCCTCACCCAACCTGCTATCTGTATATGAGAGCAAGTTGGCTGCAAAGGGCAGCCACCCGTAGCAGCACCCAGGGAGATAAGAGTTAAGGGTCTTGCTCAAGGACCCACAGGCATCATGAGGCTGGGGCTCAACCCAGCAACCTTCTGATCACAGGCACAGAGGTTTAGTCTACTGAGCCACACACGTTGTTTTGAATGTTCCTTGGACTGATGAATCAAAAGTGGAATTATTTGGAAGCCATGGGTCCTGCTACATCTGGCATAAAGCTAACACAGCTTTCCACACAAAGAACATCATGCCCACAGCCAGACATGGTGTGATGGTGTGGGGATGCTTTGCTGCTTCGGGATCTGGGCATTTCAGCTGCCTACCAGGAAGTACTGAAGGAGAAAGTCCAGATATCAGTCTGTAATCTGCAGCTCAAGCACAACTTGGGTTATGCAGCAGGACAACGATCTGAACATGTGCAAGTTCACCTCTGAATGCCCGAAAAAAAAACAAATTAAGGTTTTGGAGGGGCCTAGACAAAGCGCTGAATTCAATCCCGTTGAGATGTTGATGCGGAACCTACAATGGGCAGTCAAAAACCCTCCAGTGTAGCTGAATTACAGCAATTCTGTAGAGAAGAGTGGGCCAGAATTTCCCCACAGTAAAGCCAAAGACTGATCTGCTCTTACTGCAAGCGTTTGATTGCAGTTATTGCTGCTAAATACACAACCAAATATTAATTTTAGGTGATGGTGAAATACTTTGCTTCAATAAGTCAAATGGTCAGTTAAATTCTGTATGTTGTGCTGGTTGTCCTTTGTATTATGTTAAATTTGTTTGGCAATCACACACAATCAAGTGTCATGGAGAAGTAAAAAGAGGAATTAGCGACCTACTTTGTCACAGCACTGAAACTCTAACCTTCCTGTTTGGTTTCGTATTCTCCCCAGTTTTCTTTTTCTGTATCTTTGTGATGGGGGTGACCACTCACCTGTTGCCCAAGTCTGAGGACACCCGGTCTCCATAACCCTAAATTCAGGACCTGCCCCTATCCACAGAAGTCTAAATAAACTCCCACTCACAAGTTAGAGGGACGCTATCCAATTTCCTGTGAGTGTTTTGTCACTGACTATGATAAAGCCACCGATCTTCCATGAATGCTTATCTGTGTAGGGCACAGGGTCATGAGTGTCCTGGAGCAGATCCCCGGCGGCACAGGGCACAGGCCGGCAGCTTATCTAGGGTGGGATGCCAGTCCATCACCGGGCGCACACACACTCCAACTTTATGAGCTATTCTGAGATTTGATTTGCCCAACTGTATGTGTTTGGGCTGTGTAAAGAAACCAGAGTTCCCACACACTGCGGTCATTGACAGCTGGAACCTGATCTGTGAAGCCTTTACTACAGGGTAATAATGTTTCTCATCTCTGCAATAGTGGTTACGGATGTAACTGTAGATAAAAAGAGTACAACTGTAGTTGTTTATCATAGTAGTATTTTTTTCTGGAGGTGCAGTTTTGGTCAGATTTCATTGCCTGTAACCCAGGTCATCCTGTCACGCTCTGATTCAGTACGCAGATCCAGTAGCAGACTTGTTGGATAAGTGGGGCGTGTTCCAGGCTCGGCTGTTCCGAGAATCCTGCGTCTTTCACCGCGGCAACTATGTGAAGGACCTCAGTCGCCTAGGAAGGGAACTCAGGAGAGTCATCATAGTAGACAACTCACCGGCTTCCTACATCTTCCACCCTGAAAATGCAGTAAGTCCTGTGTATTTGTCCTAACTCCCCCCCCCCCCCCAATTTGTTTGTCCTTAGAATGTTTTCTTCTATTTCCATAGGCTTACACTTGTGCATAGAGAATACTTTTTGAAGAAAAATGATGCATCAGATAGCCTAATCTCTCTAACATAGGCCTAAATAAACGCCCGTAAATGGAAGTTATGTCTTCATTGGGTTATAGGACTCTTTAGAAAGTACTACCTTATCTGCTTACATACAGCATGCAATCTTTAGCCGCGACGTTTTAGGAAAATCACTAGCAAACTGGGCACTTAGTTTTGGCAATTAACTGTCACCCTATTGCACTTAATCCAATTGAAAATGTTCTCTAGCTAAAATAATTATGGTTTAAATGCAAAATATGTGCACAGTGAGCCGGAATTCAGTGCTTTTTCTTCCTTTCCCCCAGGGCACACAAAGCCTTAATTTTAAACGGAACCAAAACAAACTGAATATCATTTCACTAAAAGTAAACACCATATTATACAAACGTAAACAATTATTCGGCTGCTTTTGCAACCTGGGCTAAGGTGTCGCATTTTAAGAATTATTAATACAGATTATTATTGGGATTAAAGAGTTGGATTGCTGAGTCTGACCTTTTAAAGCGTTTGCATTGCCAGTTTGGCAGTAACAAACCTTTCGAAGTAGTGTGTTGTGAAAACAAACCCCGAAGAGGTCTGCATGATTTTGCTGTTTCATGTTGCTAGAGTAGCAGATAACATCTACAGATCCTATTAGCGCAATAAGGAGGTCCAATGGATTATCATCTTTTCTGCGAGAGACTTTGAGGTTGTCAGCTTCCCATCTCTCATCCTTTATTTAGGCAGCGACATGTCAGACAGTCGTGCGACGGCACCTATGCAGCTTAATCAAAAGCAGGCCAAATCGCAGCTTCAGCCGGGGGTGTCAAGAGGGTGGGGGGTGGCTTTCCGATGTTGGCACACCCCCCCCCTCTCATAGTCAAGACGGAGTTACTGTAACATTTTCATTGTATCCTTCTATTTCACGTTTAAATAATTACAATAATAATAAATTGCTGATGAGTCCAGGGAGACTCATTTTTTATTCATGGTAGAGAAATGATTGAAAACGTAGATAAAAAATTCCATGATTTTCCAGCTTTACACCTGACTTAATAACACGTGAAAAGCGGTTGTCACAGACTGGGTATTTAAACGGGCTCTGTCAGGGCACATCTCACACATGTGGTCAGTAAGGCGTTAAATGAATCCCCACGCACCATGTCACTGTGCTGACCATACAGTACTGTTGTGCTGCTTCAGGTCGCGGTTCAGTCGTGGTTCGATGACATGACAGACACGGAGCTCCTGGACCTGATCCCGGTCTTCGAGGCCCTGAGTGTGGAGGATGACGTGTGCGACGCTCTCAGCAGCCTGAGGGGCAGGTAGCACAGCCCATTTCCTCACTGCCACCTCAGGTCCAGCGGCGGGGGACGGGAGCGACGCCTCACTCCCACTGACTGCCCTCGCAAGAACGCAATGTTTGGAATCCCGTTTCCATGAACTACTGCTGGAAAGTCCCAGCGCAAGGAAAACACGAACTTTATATTTCTAATTTGGAGGAGTGGAGAATTAAAAACAACTAGATATGTTATTTTATCAAAGACATTTTTTCAAATGTATGCAATCATTTTATATTTACAAAAAAAAAATTAAAAGCCGTACAAAAAGAGAAAAGAAAAGGATAAAGCAGAATTATTTTCAGTTGTGTTATTTTTGCTATGCAAAACATTATTTCTTTCTATTTCCTTTTATCACCGAATAAAGTGCCTTTTCAGATACATTATTTTAATGGTATGTTTTGTATGCAGCATACTGACAGGGCATTGCTTTAAAATGTGGAGCTGTGTATTAAAAACATTCATGCTGATAATTTTCAAAACGTGTCATCTCATCGTCATTATAATGATTTTTTTATGGTTTACAAGAAACTCTTTCTTGGAATATGTGATGTGTTTTGTGTTGTTTATCATGAGAAAAAAAGGAAAACAAGTTTCTATATATCAGGGCCCTGTTTTATGATGCAGGGTATGTGTGATAGCAAAATAAGCTCTCAGATTTAAGGTAGTCTGGGCTAAATGTTAGTGAACAAAGATAAAGTCCAAACTGGGGTACCTTAAATCCAATACATTATGCAGCTAAACAACAAATCTCACTTCATGATACAGGCCCCAGTGCAGAAGGATGGATAAAAGTTTATAAAAAGGCCGATAATAAAGATTTATGGATGTTAAAATGGCAAATGGAGGCAAAGATACCAGTATAAGCTGTGGAGCTCATCGGTCACATTGATTAAAATGTTTACTCTTTAGGTTTCCCCTTTGAAGAAGTTTGTGACTTTCCCCCATAGTTCAGTGGTGCTGAGCGTTTTAAACACACAAAAATATAATTTATGTGAAGCAGAAATATCTTAGAATGCTTCATATTTTTAAACTCTTTTTTTAGTTTTTGTAACTTGCCCTTCATGCTTAGATGTTTGGTCCCTCCCTGATCCTTTACCAAAAATCCCATAAAAGAGAATTAAACCCAAGTATAAGCAGTAGTGTAGATCCTCCTAGATTCTAGTCATTATATTGGCAATGAACAGAGTTGGGTAATTCAGGTCCAGAGAGTACAAATCCAGACCAAGATTTTGTTTCAACCAACCAGTTGTGCATAAAGACTCACAGTCACAGAGTACTCAACTGGGTGGTTGAAACAAAATCCTGGTCTGGACTTTTACTCTCTGGACCTGAATTACCCAACTTTGGTAATGAAGTAAGAAGACTCACTATAATTTATAGATTGTTTGCATGCATTTTTTTAGATTGTGGTGGCTATGTGGACTGTAGTAGGACTAGGCCAACAATGTGATACTTATCCGTCAGATCTTGCTAAGTGATAAGATACTGAGGAACCGATGCTGAGTAGAGTAAAAACAACACAGCTGGCTTAATCAATTATGTTCCACTGGTTTTCAGAATCATTATTACAACCCCGTTTCCAAAGAAATCAAATGCAAATAAAAACAGAATGCAATGATTTGCAAGTCTTATAAACTCATATTTAATTGAAAATAGAACAAAGACAGCATATCAAATGTTCAAATTGAAAATGTAATTGTTTTATGACAAATGAACAGTCACTTTGAATTTGATGCCAGCAAGGGCAACAAAAGACTGGAAAAGTTGTGTCATAATAAAACAAAAGACATGGCTGAATATCTCACAACTAATTAGTTTAATTGACAACAGGTCAGTAAAATGATTGGGTTTTAAAAGGGCCTCCCAGATGGGCAGAGTCTCTGTGCAGTGAAGATGGGGAGAGTCTCTGTGCAGTGAAGATGGGGAGAGTCTCTGTGCAGTGAAGATGGGGAGAGTCTCTGTGCAGTGAAGATGGGGAGAGTCTCTGTGCAGTGAAGATGGGGAGAGGTTCACCACTCTGTGAAAGGCTGTGTGGGCAAATAGTGCAACAATTTAAGAATAATGTTTCTAAATCCAATATTGCAAAGAATTTGTGAATTTCATCTACGACATACAATATAATTAAAAGATTCAGAGAATCCGTAAAAATCTCTGTACTCAAGGGACAAGGTTGAAAACCAGTATTGGATAGCTGTGACCTTCGGGTTCTCTGGCAGCACTGCATTAAAAACAGACACGATTCTACAGTGGAAATCACTGCATGGGCACAGGAACATCACTGAAAACCAATATCTGTAAACACAGTTCGTCACTTCATCCACAAATGCAGGATGAAACTCTACCATGCAAAGAAGAAACCATATCTGCACATGATCCACAAATACCACCAAATTCTCTGGCCCCGAGATCATTTAAAATGGACTGAGGCAAAATGGAAATGAATCAAAATTTCAAATTCTTTGTGGAAATCGTGAACCCAACATCCTCTGGGCTAAAGAGGAGAGGGACCATCCAGCTTGTTATCAGCGGACAGTTCAAACGCCAGCATCTGTGATGGTATGGGGGTGCATTAGTGCCCATGGCTAGGGTAGCTTGCACATCTGGGAAGGCACCATTAATGCTGAATGACATATACAGGTTTTGGAGCAACATACGGTATGCTGCCATTCAGGAAACGTCTTTGTCACGCCCGGCTCGCCCAATCCTCCTGTGTGCCACGCCCCCTCATTTACTTCATGTGAAACTCCGATTGTAACCAGCTGTTTCCTGTTTTGCTTCCTCTGCATTCTGCGCCCCCTGCCCATTTCTATGGCTACTACCATGTTATTATTAAAATTGCAGCAGTTATCCTCTAGGACATTGTAAGTGCACCAGTTTTACATACGGTCATGCATAAAATGATAGAAAAAGTGTTGACCTCAATTATCGCTGGCATATTTTCATCGGGGGTGCAATATGCACCCCAAAAAACAGTTAATTTATGACAAATGTCTGTGGAGATTCTCAGTTATGCAGGTCATGGTTATCCTAAAAAAAGGCTTATGCAATTGCAACTGGACTGTAGAACTGCACTGTAGGTGGACCGGGAGGACGACTGGTTCAAATGAACGACCGTCGTTGAACAGAGGAGGTGGCCTTAGACGTAATCTATCACCCACCTACTATGAAGTTCTTTCAACGTTGCCCAGACAGTTCCACAGTCGTTCACGCTCGGCCTCAGGTGGTGCCAGTGAAAAATATGAAAGCCAGGGGGAACAACAACAACTTTCATTACAATGCAACTAAGAGCGACATAGATAACATGGATCATTTGGCCTGCATCTACTCTTGTAAACGAAAGATCAACAGGTGGCCAATGGCTCTGTTCTTCAACATGCTTGACACAGCTGCCATTGCCAGTTTCGTGATCTGGATGTGCAATAACCCTGATTGGAACAAGTCGTCCAAAGCGATAGGTCGTTGTCAGTTCATCGTGAGTCTCGGGCAGTCTCCCGCCGAGCCACTGATTGGAAGACGTTTGGACTTTGGACAATGCAGCCCAGCTCAGAAGACAGATCATGGATGCAATCCAACTTCTAGAGCTGGACTCTGGAGGACTCGAAGCAGGAACTGAGAGACCAGCTCCTGGCTCCCAGAGTCGCTTTCTCGCTCCCCGTTCATGCACGGATCACAACAGAATGACAGATCTCTGCGAGAAGGTACCCCCCTAACCGAGGACGTTTACCTCGGTCTGTTTAAAGAGGTCCTTTACTGGCTGGACCAGCCGGAGGTCCGAGAAGAACCGGTGGCCTGGGCATTAGCCAGCCAAAGCCGGGACATCTTGGAGAAGTCCATCGCCGATGACGCACATCTTGCGGAGGATGTGCACGAAAATCTCCGGCTGCTACAGGAGAGGCTAACCGAGCAGAGGACCCAGCTGATCGAGCGCAACACCGAAAGGTTTCCCGATTCGCATTCATAGGGGATGATGTTCTGGTAGAATCCTGTAGAGGGCGCTGTGTAGGCTAAATCGGAGGCTCTAAAAATGTTTTCAGCATTTCATTTTAATAAGAAAATGGTAATAATCCAAATGTTTTGGTCACACGACCATTGGCTCTGGACTTAAACTGTGCTGTCAAATAAAATTCATTAAATTCAGAATCTTAGTTCTATGCTATGTTTGATTTCTCATATATCATTATTATTTGAAGATATTTCACTGCAATTTTTTTTAATTAATGCCCTCTGAAATTGTTGCGCTTTCACTAAGACCTACTGCACAAACAGTACACTAAAGGCTTCTTATTCGCAGTTTCCCTACGGGGGATAGTGCTGGCAGCGACACATGCTGTGCAGTTTATAATACAGACATTTTGAAAATGCTAAATAATGTATGAACAAAACGTTTAAGCTGTAGCACTTATTTTATCTCATTTGTGAATTTCACAAATCTCCCTATAATTAAAATGATGAAATTACATGGGCTTAATGTGATTTTTCTATTGTAACAATAAAATGGCAGCAGGGCATAGTGAGGAAGTGGACACATTGATTTGAATAAGAAGCCAGGATTCTAATAGGAATTTGAAGGTCTTATTCATCTGGGGCCGGGCAAATACTAAATGCATACTACACAGCAGGTATGCTACTGTAAGGAAACACTAAAATTAGCCTGGCCTGGATAGGTGTTATAGCTGAAAATCCGCTGGCAACATGGCATGTAGAGCAATCGTTTGAATAAGAAGCCACATTCCCCAATAGAATTTGCCAATTGCTTTTCTATTGCAGGTTTTTATATGTCATTAAAGAAATGTTTAACTTGCCGTTTCATTAAATTATGCATTGTTTCTTATTTTATTTGCTAACAAACGTAGTAATGTCGTCTGTGACCATTGTCGCGTGTACGTCGTGGTTGTCTTTTTGCGCTCCAGCACCTGAGTTTACAAATAAAGCACTGTCTAAAACTGAGAATATGTGTTTTTTTTTTCTTTTGTGAGATTCCAGTGTTCTATTCTCCAAAATATAAACGCGTAAAATGTTTAGAAAGTACCCAGTAAAAAAATGTAGTACAGTTTAAATTACCGGAAGAAAAAATAAAAACGTTAATCCTATGATAAACCAGCAGATGTCAGGCCGGTGACATTAGTTGAACCTTCGGTAGAAGCACAAATTAAGTTGTAAATATTTTACCAAATGGCCTGTTTTATTATAATGGTTTATTTTTGGTATTTTATATGCCTTTATCAGCGATATTGTAAGTGGCCTCAAACCTCTGTGATGCGCAGGGGCGTGGTTAGAAATAAAGGCCCCCTGACAAAATGTCACCTTGTCACATATAATTTTACATATTCCATTTGAACTCCCCATCCAATAAAATTCACAATTTTACGTATTCAGTTGCCCTGTGAGGTGCTGAACCCCCTGAATCTGCTAAGGAACCCAGGTACCTACTGCACCTCTGGCCATGTGTGTTCCGACCCTGACTGGGCGGCGTGGAGTACGTCTGTTCTTCCAGGTTTCCCACTGAGTTTTCGTTTCCTTTCCACTGTCCAAAACATTCACTTTTGTTTGATTGGTGTCACTAAAATGCCCACATTGTGCAATGTTGTGTGTATGCCCTGTGGCGGACTGGCATCCCTCCCTTGTGCGCTGTGCATCCTGGTTTACCGCTACCTACATTGGACAAGTGGGTCTGGGAAAGAAGACGAATGAAAAGAAACGTCCCCCTAATATCCATCCATCCATCCATTTTCTGTAACCACTTGTCCTACTCAGGGTAACGGGAGGTCCAGAGCTTATCCCAGGGGCTACAACCCAGGATGGGGCACCAACCCATGGCAGGGCACACTCACACACCATTCACTCACACTCACACACCATTCACTCACACTCACACACCATTCACTCACACTCACACACCATTCACACACACATGAGCTGATAAATGGATTTCTGCAACTGTAAAAGTAAATGTTACTAATGTAGTCAAATCTCATTCTTAAAAGGCAGTGCTTCATTTGGATAGAGATCTGAAAACATGGGAAATTAAATGTAGGGTAGCAGGACGTGTCCCAAATGGCAAGCAAGACAGACAAATCTGCGGCACGTATAGCCTACGCGAGTGACCGAACTCACCAAAGGTTAAATGCCAATATCATCACCTTCTTTTAGTAAGTGTTAATTTATTTCCATTTCACTTTCCACATTAAAGCTGTCTTTGTTGCTACTCCATTTCTTCATACACATGGTGACCAGATCTTTGCAAACTGTTCTAAGTGCTCAGCAACAATCCGGATGGTCGGCTTCTTGAGCGCAGGTCTAAACGCATTTTTAACTGCTTTCCTAATCCACTTTTGTGTTTTAACTAAATGGACGAAATGAAAGGTAACTGGAGTGAAACGCCCTAGTTATGCAGGTCCATTAATCAAATAAATGGTGCAATAAGTATAATGTTGAAGTCATACAAGTCATTCGTCTTAACCAGGGGTGATCGAGGTTATATCTAGAAAGAGCCACTGAGTATGCGGGTCTTACACCACCGGCACCAAAAGATATTCTCTGTACTTCTCTATACTTGGCAAGTAAACCAGATTCTGATTCTGATTAGCTGAAGAGTCCTCGCACTTTGGTGGGAACATTTGCATACACACTGGCCTTTGCAGATAATATTGACCACCCCTGGTCTAAGAGTACACCACATTTTTATTGGTGTACAGTATTATGCATCACTCTTTAGTTTGTTGAAGGTCCCGCAGTTTCCGCGAGTGGCTACTAAACAGGAAATATGGTTCATATTTCTTTGCCAGCTGCAAGGGTTGAGAAACACAGCCATGTTTCTCCCTTTGGTCCATCCAGCCATCCACACAATTTTCATATGCGCTTATCCAGTACAGGGTTGTGAACGTAGAACGGCTCTTAGAAAGCAGAGATTACGAAGCCGGGGGCACCCTGGATGGGACGGAAGTCTACCACAAGGCATGCACTCAGCCGATCGCAGTACCGGTCCCAGCAGATGGGGCGGCGTAGGCGAGCGTCACCAATGGCGTCCCCTCCGAAGATGGCGGCCTAAACGGCCGCCTGTGTCCCCTATATGATAGACGGCCCTGACACTGGGGGGTGGCCAGCTAGATGACCTTGGACCTCCAGAGGTTTTTTTTCTCCTTACTTGGAAATTTTTGGTTTCTCTCCTCCGTTGTCATCTTGCTTTCTTTATTTTTTTTCCTTCCTTTTTCCCCTTTCTGTATTACTCTCTCTAATGATGTTTAATTTATCACATCCATGTAAAGCACCTTGGGACTACTGTTGTAAAAGGTGCTATATAAATTGAATTGAATTGGATTGAACTGAATTGAGAGGAAATGCAAACTCCACACATAGGCTACACAATCTAATTGACAGCACGGTCATTGTAGATCGATAACGTTATTTATGAACGGATACTGTATTTGGACAATGAATGAAAGATATTTATATTTAAGTTTGCGCACGTATTTTAACAAAGTATCATTCGCAATGTACGCAACGACTCTACAAAGACCAAAATATAGTCGTTATTTTGGGGGAAACAATTCCTTATTGCTAGTACCAGTCTGTGTTCTATATATACTCCCTAGCTGACTGATGGACCACTTAATATCTTTTTAAAGACGCGCTATATATATTGACGAGACTGAATTGGGGTGGGAGCTGTCCCTTCCACCTGGGAGTGCCAGGTGGCCTTTCCTGTTAAACCAGTTTGTGTTGGTTTTTGTTCCGCATGTCCTCGCGCACCTTTGTATATATTGGTGTGTTCCGCTTTTGTTTCGCCTGGTGATTTCGATTGGAGCTTGTCGCCAGCAGAGGATAGTGGTGCTGACGTGTAATTTACCTTTTGTTTTCATTTATTCCTTCCCTCTCCGCCTTCCCTTCTGTCCCTAAAAAGGGGAAATATAAAACCCAAGTCTGCTGGAATTCACCTTGTCGTGCGATTTTGGCTCCTTTTACCCTTTTCCATTTTGAGTTTGCCAGTTTTTATGCTAGTTAGCAGTGGCACGGTGAGTAGTACGGTACGCTTCCAGGTTGGGGGTTCAGGGTTGTATTCCATATGTGTGGATTGCGCGAGGACTCTTCCATTTATGTGGGTTTCTGGTTTCCTCCCGCAATGCAAAAATTGCCCATTGTGCGTGTGTGTGTGTGTGTGTGCACGTGCGTGTGTGCGTGCATACGTGCATACCCTGCAATGGACAGGCATTCTAAGACAGGCGCTTTACTTCACATGGTACTGGATAAGCAGCTATAGAAGTTATGTGGATGGAGATCTTGTGTATAGATATTCCTGGACCACTTCATGATGATCTCCAACCACCTGTTTATAAATTTTGCTGTGTTTTGCAGAAATATTACAGTTCTACGCCCCTGGCGGATTTAGGTATATTCTACATGGACCGTATCTTGCCGGGGGCGCCCACACACGCGATCGGTTTTCTATGAGTCATTTGCACATCACGTCAATGATATCATGTAACCATGTGGGTCAATTAACCTTGTCGGAGTGGGTGCCCAGATTCTGGTTTGTCAGCTAGGCAAGTTACCACTCAGAAGAATGACATGGGGCTGATGTCAGGTCACCCCGCTGGAAGCCCCACTTCTAATTTTGTACAGTACAAAAGCAATTAGTAACATCAGCTTTTTTTAAACACAGTTTCTGTTGATGGGGAGGGGGATGTTGAAGGGGGTTTCGCTTAGGGTGCCATAAAAGCTAGAACCACCACTGGTCTACGGTGTATTGCCTATCGGTTATACTAGTGTGGGTTGTAATCACCATAAGTCATATCTGTAAAACTAGTCAAAACATCATCAGTCTGTACTAAGCATTAATGCCTGGCCCATATCATACTGTAAGCTGTGTCATAATGAAACCATGACATCACTTTGCCCCCCCTGCCCACACTTACCACCCCCCACCCCACCTCACCCACCCTCACTCCCAATTTTCATATATTCAATGACTCCTGTAAATTTCTGCCAGGGTATCCATGCCCCTGTAACTGGTGCTAATTAAAGGATCCTTCATGGATATTAATGACATTTGAGAAGCCCACCATCATTATGATGCAAACAGGACTCGGTGCTCTTGGTCATCTTTCTGTTGAAGTATGTGATTCGGCTTGTGTGTCTGTGCCTTATAGTGCACCAACCATCCTGCTATGCCTCACGCTTTTAGAGCCAGACACAAGACACTCCCACCACTGCACATATTGATGTGGTTCCTCTGGCACCAGGCTGGACATGAAAGGATCCTTGTGTCTCCTAGGAAACAGCTGCACACATTGCATCTGTCCTGCAGCTCCTGGCAAATCGTTTGTGTTCGTGGGAGTTTCAGTGTTTAAGAACCACTTCATCGGACGTAAATATCGGTACAAATGTGAAAATGGCTCCTCCTTCCATCCAGCTGTCTTACAACTGCTTATTTTGGGCAAGTGGGTCCATCCTACAAAGTACAGGTGACAAAAAAAAAGATATTCAAGATTGGATGACAGTCCATCCCAGGACAGATTCAGACATTTGCATATTATGGCCAATATTCCTAAACAACTTAACTTTTCCATAAGCCTGACTGCCAGGCCAAGGAGAAGGGACAATCCAGACATTACCTTTGGATAAACTGAAGGGGTTTAATTTGAACACCACAATAAGACAAACAAAAGGACAACAAGGGGTCAAACAAGAGGTGGGGAGGTTGAGTAAGGGAAGGTTAAGACTACACGGTCTCAGGGTTGAGATACAAGGCAACAAGAAACACTAACTATACAGAACAGCACTAACAAATACAGAGACTAATATCAGTATCTACAATGACCAGACTAATGGGTAAGGCACAAGCATGAACATTATATATACTATAGATATACATAGCAAGGCTTACACAAAGGAAACGTGTGGGCCATAACAATTGACAAATCACATGTCAGGGAAAACAGCTGGACATAATGAAATCAAGAGGAGGCTGTAGGATGGCCAGCCACAACATTTGCTGGTCCTGCAGGAACAGGAAGGGCCAGGCAGAGGCATGTCATGACACTGACTTTGAAATGTTGGGCTTTTTAATCTTGCCAGTTTAAAGTACCAATTGAATCACACAAATATGTTAATTACTCACTAAGTCAGTTTCTGCCATTGCATGGTCACCAATCGACGTAGTACTGAACTGAAGCCAGACCGCGTGATTCACCTCCCTGCTCGACAAAATTATACTGTCGGGGAACCCCCCCACCACCGGGCGATCGGCGTTTTTTTTGTTGTTTTTTTTACGTCAGCATAATTTTATCGTCGGTTTTGGATTTTAAACAACTCTTCCAAATACCTCATGGAATCAATCATGTTTTCGCTGCATGTGCGATTTCCCGCTGTAATTCTTTATTTGTAAACAGTGACTGGAATTAAATTAGGTTTTTCCAAGGGTCCCATTACTAACTGTTTTTGGATCCACATTAAAAAAAAATCTTCCTGTGAGTTATTCAAACGTTGTTGTTCTTGCCGTGCAGTAGACGTTCCTGCATTTTTTTTCTGTCTTTACATGGGCTTTTATTATTCACGATTAACAAAAGGTAAATATTCTTTTATTTTTAAAACAGTCAGAATATCATATGACACCTGCGACATCAGTAAAACTCAGCTGAATCTGCGGTCAAAGTAATGTGGAATGAGACAAGCTGCATGAACCGCGATTTTCAGGCTGTTGACTCAGATACGGTGACGGGCGCAAGTTAGGGCTTCATTATTTCTGCTCAGCTGAGCTGCGTGTGTGTATAGGTGTGTCCGGCTTGGGGGGAGAGACAAACACGCCCTGATCGGATTGTAAGGGAGCACCAAACCAAACGCTGGGACGCTCTCCGGACAAGCCGCAGGCACCTGTACGTGTATACTCACCTGCCAAAGGTAAGGCTCCCTATCTCCGCACTGTTAGAAAAAAATACTAATTTCTGCATTTGAGAGTAAAATTACTTATAACTGGGGATGTACCCTCAAGGGTCTACCAGTTGTACCTTAGCTGCAGGAAAATGTACCTTTTAAGGTACAGAAATGGACCCTGAGGAACATTCTTGTACCGTTGGGGTACATTAATGTTGTTTGTACATTGGGGAACCAAACTATACCTTCTTTCTGCCAGCATGTTCTTTGATTGTACAGGCATTAACCAGCAGTTCTGTGTGTTGGGGAACATGACCGTAAGATCGTCGGTTTTCTGAAAACTGATTCCCAGTTTGTCAAACGCTCTAAAACAGGTCTGTTTCAGAAAATCTATTTATGGGATTTAAAGACATTCTCCTAATTATGCTTGGAAAAACTGCTTTAAAGTGTCAAATGTGTGTCGAAAGTGTGTTACAATCGAATGGCAAGACAGAGTACCGAGAAATTACTGTAAAGAAGACAGCAGGGGTAAAACAAGCTTTCTCACGGATCTGGAGCTTTAAGTTTGGATTATTTCGTTAATCATTGTCTTCGGCGCTGTAAATATACTACAGCATTTCTGGACATATCTGTAATTTCCTAAAACTATTTCATGTTTTTCGATAAACCGAAGTGTGTGTGTGTGTATTTTTTTTTTTTTTGAGAAGTTATTGTTGAAAAACGAGGAACAAAATGTCATAAAGGCATAATTACGTTTATTCCTAAAAGCTGTTTTCTTTGTGTTCACTGTTCTGTTTAGGGTAGTCACACACTAAATGTATTCTGTATAGTTAAGTGTTCTCAAGGATAGTGTCAGAATATATCCCAAATGTACATTTGCAGACCGTGTCTGATTAGACAAAACTGATCAATCAGGACCCACTACTGCACTGTCAGAAAAGGGTACAATTACTTGTCACTGGGGTTGCATCCTCAAGGGTCTACCACTTGTACCCAAACTGTAGAAATGGACTTTAATGGTATTTTTCTACCATTGGAGGTATATTAATGTTGTTTGTACCTTGGGGAACAAACCTGTACCTGGGTTGTACCCCTTTGTTTGACAGCATGTATTACTTAATCCTGCATGGAATTCAGGTCCTTATTAGCCCATTCTTATGGAATCAAAGGCTTTTGAGTTTCCATTCAGTAGTATGAGGCAAATAGTCAAGTTCCTCAAAACATGTCCCCTCCCCACAATCAGACCATCTAATATGACAATTATGCTGGAGGCTTGAATTCCTGGCTAGTGTGCTACGAATGTTAGGCCTTGCTAGTTAGGTTATATTCAGAATCATGCTCCTTAAAATCACTGCTAATACCATGAGTAGTAAGGTCTTCCACACTGTTGTTGCTACAGTGACTCACTGGGTGAAAAATTTGTGTCTCCGGCCAGGATGTCTGTTTGCTGGTAATAAAAGAGCCGTAGCTGCAGTCACTTGACATTTTTGCCCTTGTGTCTTGGCTGTGCAGTTTGAAATAGTAGTTATCAGAGTTTTCATAATGCCCCTATCATAGTGTTCACAGTGGTATGTAATGATGGTGTCTGACTCAAGCTTGTTGTTGCTGTTGCTCTTGTAGTGTTTTTTTAATGTAGTAATTCTCTCACCTACAGCAAAATCTTGCTTGCTGCTGTTTTTCTTGGGGGAGGGGTGCTCAGGATAAGCATCTGGAATTTGGATGGATACATGAATGCTTCAACTGCATATAATAGGTATAAATGTTGCATATCTGAAAATCATGAGTACTTTTGTGATAAATCAGGTTTAGGAGGAGTAGGTGAGGTGATTTTTCAAGAACGTTCTAAAATGCTTGGAATGAACACAACATTTTCCATCTGTAAGATCATGAAGAAATGTTTTTCAGAACAAGCTAGGAACTAATTTTTAGTAGCAAAATAATTACAATTGAGGAAAATATCAGAAATGTCATACTAACCTTGTTTCACCAGACTTTATTTGATTTTTGCCATCAAGCTGCCTTTGCATTTTTAATTCCTGTTAAATATACTAGCCTCATACTAACAGAACTTCAGTACCAAGATGTAAACAAGATGATATATGATGGTGAAATGTCTAAAATGACAATCGAAATGGATATACCTAAACACATTTATTTCAAACACAAGTAAACTGCCAGTTGTGTAATTTAATACTAACCATCATCTCAAGCCAGCCGCGAAGGACTTGAAGAACTCGCACCACAAACTTTGCATACTTGGTTGACAATTTAATTGATCGATTGAAGAAAAATATGTTCCCAGTGTTGTTCCTGGTTACACTACTGTGAGTCATTCTATTCTGTGTGGCCCCAGAATGCGACCCATACCTGGGAAAGTATTAAATAAAGGGCGGAAAGTTCATGAAGCCCTTGGTAGCCTGCTGGAGATTACCTAAACAAACACACCCATACTGTTCCGACTATGCTGACATTAACCAATCCGCTTCCACTCTGTTTTCCTCGCCTAGTAACGGTTGCCGTGGCAATCGAAAGTCACCCTCATATTTGTAAAGGTAATATTTTGTAGGGGAGGGCATACCCGGTGTTAAACAAAGGAAAAGTTACTAAAAATGTTTATGTCACGCAGTCTTGTTGGAAATCTGCGTAAATGTTTTCGGGCACAAATTCTAAAATTAAACACCAGGAGATCAATGGTGCCATGCACTGGTCGATTTTTTTTTTTTCTGATTTACATTTTGCTTTTGAAAGGTTCGAAAGAGGAAGCAGATGAACCTATAGATGATGATTAATAGATTGCAGAGGATTCCCTCCACGAGTACCATGTAGAGTGTCCGTACCCTGTGTTTTACTTATTTTCTGGTATTGATTAACCCTGGTCTCAGGGTAAAGGGCGTCATGTGTAGTAGCAGCGAGTTTTAAGTGTTTTTTTCTCATAAATTCATCTTTTAGACATCTGTGCAAAATGACGCCTAATCCTGAATGACTGCCACATTTACTTTTTAATCTTCAATTAACAGTTTACAGTTTACTCCATTCGCGTAGCTCTGTTTAGCACGTTGATTTTCTGCCTCAGCAATACCTTTGTGCCGGAGTTGCTGCTAAACAATGCTGACATTACTGGTTACCTTATGAAACTGAACCAGCCTGTTCAGAGAAGTCCCCCCAGGCTCAGTGTGGTTTAGATTGATTTAAAAGACTTTAAAAATACACGAACGACAGTACTTTGCGTTTAAATTTAGAAAAAAAAACACTATTGCGTCACTGACTATAATCTCTATAATTGCAAATATCAAAACCAAAGCTGCACACTCCTAGAAAATATACGGCAATTAACTACCTGTAATTGCGGAAATACAGCTCTTGCTACCTAAGCAGATGAGTTAAGACGAAGCAATGGAAGGTGTTTTGGGAAATCGAAGGCTCCTCCGCCTTGACCGCTTGATTATACGTCTGGAGAGTCGCGGGGGACGTGTACCCCCCCACGCCAGGGGACTTCCAACAAACAACCAAAATAAAAGTGGCTTTCGTTAATTACAGCAACGAAAGCAAAGCCATCGCTTTTAAAATGACACTGATTTAATGTGAGTCCCCGAAATCAGAGCCACTCAAGGTTATTACTAGATGACTCCCCGACCCCCCACCTGTGTTTCTGCTACCACTGTACATGCGTCCACGTGACGCGCCAAGTGTGTATTTTAACTGATTTCTGTTTTGTTTCTCAAAGCTTCGCACAATGTCTAAAGGGATTCCCGAAGTCTTTAAGAGTATCCGCCAGACACCGGGTCTGCAGATATGGACTGTGAACGTAAGTAGCGTTGAGCTTATCCCTACTATAAACATTTGACACGGTGTTGTAGACTGTAAATAATCATGGTGTGAGTACTCATATTCGGCCTAGTTTCTAAACTGCATACTTCATCTTGAACAGGGGAGAATTACTCTAACTCACTGTAAGCTGCATGAAAAAGGAGTAGGTACTAACAGATGACAGATATTCTGTAATCTAAGTTTTTTGCACAGTACATTATATTTTAAAATAAAACATTCAAAATCTTTGTTTCTCATTAAATTAAGAAATTTTATTTAAATTAAACTTAACATGAAGGAAATATTACAAATGTAAAACATCCAGGAAGTTTCTTGTGTTACAAAATGTCCGGGGAAGCAGAGAGACGAGGAAGCGGCCGGGGAACGAGGGATTTATTATAGAGATCGTCAAGGCAGGGCACGAAACAGACGTATGACTTCACAACAATACAATGGCAGAACTAGGGAAACATACTGTGACGTGGACTTAAATACACAAGACTAATGAAAAACAACTCGAAACAGCTGATTCAGTGTGGGATTCCACGCGAGGTTAACGAGGGGAGCGTGGCACACAGGAGGATCGGACGAGCGGGATGTAACATATCTTGCTTGGTCATGTTTAAAGATCACACACACACACACACACACAAATAATTATTCCTTTTGTCCAAGAACTTGATAAACCTGACAGTAGCTAAACAAAAACTGAATCAGAACCATGAAACACATGATCTGATGGGCATCTCAAGTTACACCGTGGATGAAAAGCACATATGTACTATAAATCATAAAGTGGATGGATGGATGGAAGTTTTCAATAAACATAAAGAGATATGTGTGCATGTATGTGCCTGACAGTGAGTGTATCTCATCAGGGATGTATAAGTATTACAAATAATCAAGTCAACTGTTAAGATCTATTTCGATTTTAATTTCATTCACTTTGGGGCATATTAGCATAATTGTGTATAGTTTCCTAACACAATTCTGCCCCATACCCATAATATAATATCAATAATCTCTCATTGTCTTTTCATGCATAAGCATAACAACTGTGCATTAAACCTGTTTTCATTTTTCATGTTAATTAAATGCACAATCAATGCTTTATTACTGGGTATTGTTTTGCAGTTCCAAAGCTTTAACCCCAATTATTTTTTATTTTTTTTATTAAAACAGTGCTTAACCTTACACTTGTTTTTTTGTTCATACCCTAGCTGGTGGTTGATGAGATTACACAATAATAAAGCAAAGTTTTCACAGCATTTTTACATGCTGAAAGTCAAGAACCATTTCGCCATAAGTGCTATTAAGGGGCAGGCAGCTCTGATCTTGTAGTGCCAGTATCCAGCAGGTTTTCTGTCCTACTTGATGAGCTACAATCTGCCTGAGATCAGGTGTTGCTCATCAGAGACTAAGTAGAACAGGATACCTGCTGGATACCAGTACTTCAGGATCAGGGCTGCCTACCCCTGGTGCAGTTACTTCGGCCACATTCCGCACTGCTTATACAAACACTGCCATTTTTTTTGTAAAGAAATAATTAAAATAATTATACACCAGATGTCTGCCTCTGGGAATCTGGAGTGCACAACCTCCCTGTTTACAATACGTTTAAAGTGTAAACTGTCGTGTATGTGAAACGTCTAGATTTAACATTATAAATAAAATCATCCTGTCAACGAAGGTTCACCCTGCACCCCTGTTACAATGGGTCTAGATGGAAGTGCATTTCCCTTTGCTTTTATAGAGGTGTATAGAATAGGGCGATGCAGTTGTTACTGGATGAGGAGGTGGATGTAAGAATGTGTCGGCAGACAGACTATGTGGTGCACTTGCAGATGAACTCTCAGAACAAAACCCCTGACAGAATTCGTTTTATCTTATTAAGGGTTAAACGCATTGCGGAGAAAACGGTTCCAGTTTGCTACAGATTAAATGTATTGCTAAGGATTTTTTGTTCACATTCAGTGTTTTGTGTATAACCACGTCAAATGCAACATTGCTGTTTTAGCTTTAGATACGAGATCATTTCGATTGTGCACGTGATCCCGCAAAAAAAAGGGAGCTGAGCTTGTTGTTTTACTGTCTTTCATGCAGAGCTGCAGTTCATAAGTATTTTTGACTGTAATCCGGTTTAGTCTCCTCATTGATTTTCATGTATTGTATTTTTATTTTCCTCCTGCAGAAAATGCAGATGGTCCCTGTCCCAGAACAGGCTTATGGTAACTTTTTTGAGGGTGATTGCTACATTGTTCTCTATGTAAGTATAGTCTTTGCATATTTACTCTCTACTTTAAGTTCTTTGTCAGATTTAAAACTATAACAGTGCAGGACATCAATTGCCAAGGAAAGCATCAGTTGCTTTCCTGTGTCTCAGAACCTTTCATTTGTGGAGGGCACCTTAACCCAATGCAATTTACAGTGACATTTTGACATGAAAACAGAGGTTTGTGTCATGATTTTGTATGAAAGTGACATGTGCCATTGACCTGCCCCTTTTGCCCAAACAGTTGAAAATGCCCCCCCCCCCCCTTTTGAGGTTCTAAGTGCCCCTCTTTGGGTGTTTTTTCACTGCACCAAGTACAGTACTTTTGGTACTGTACTTTCAATACTTTCACTTTTCCACTGATTTCTGATCGAGTACCAGTACCAAAACTTTCAGTATCAAAAGTGCCAAACCAGCTGTAGTACTTCTTTGGTACTTCGGTACTTTGGGGTGGGACTTGAAACGCTTTCTTTGTCGATTGGTTATGCAAATAGCCTGCCTCTGAAAGAAAATACAAATGCTGCCTTGAAAACAGTTGCAAACTCAGAAAATAATGATAAACAAAGTAAAAAAAAAAATACAATTTGTTCGTAAGAACATATACAACAAAAAGGTCCGGATGGCATGACAAGAAATTAATAAGTATTTTGTTGAATATACTGTACTAATACAGCAGTATAGTGTGCTGTCCTAGTGATGTGATTTTGTTACAAATATAGCGATGTGATTTAGTTGTAATAAATATTGGGGCATTTATAAAATAAAAAAAGGAGTTTATAAATTTCTCTCAAACCCATATTCGAGTAATTTTAACAGCAAGGATGAAAATTATTACAATTGTAATGAAAAGAAGCAGAAGTAAACTTTAAACTGATTTTTAAACATATAAGAATCTAGAAAAGGAATAATAATTAAAATTGCAAAGCTTGCTAAGTTTTTTTTTCCTATGACAGAGTAGAGTAAAAATATTTTATCAAAACGTTAACCTCGGCGCTATAATGTTCGTACAGAATTGAAAGTAAGAAAAAGCCTTATTTTAATATAGCTGACTAGCAGTGTAAGAATTAGATGTGCATAACATGCATTGTTGGTATTGATATTGCATGTCGTCCAGCCCTATAATATATATACAGCCATTTTTCTAATTTAGTACAAAATACCCTGCCTTGTGCTGTCATTTGGCGCCAGTACCAGTTTTTATGCCAGTTGGACAAGATCGGTACCTGGTGCGGTGGAAAAACGCCCTTTGATAACCAATAACCCCCCCCCCCCCACTTCCCTTTGAGCACCACCAGCACTGGTTATGACGACAAAAGGTCACACTAGATCAGCTCTGCTTCTAGAAGGTAAAATTCAGCCAGATCATCCTAAAGATGCTTTATTGAAGATGTCTTTTTGCCTTTTCAGGTAACTCCGAAATCCTCTGGACTCATGGACATCCACTACTGGATCGGGAGCAGCTCCTCGCAGGACGAGCAGGGGGCAGCAGCCATCTACGTCACGCAAATGGATGAGTTCTTTGGTGGAAAGCCCATCCAGCACCGAGAAGTGCAGGGCTGCGAGTCGCCCAAGTTCCTGAGCTACTTCAAGAATGGCATCATGTGGGTACACAGGATTCTGCTGTGACACCACAGATGCATTGCCACAAAACCTCACCTTACGCAAAAATTGCACAGTAAACATAACAGGGCTTATGGGAGAAATAAGACTGGGGACAGAGCAATCATGTGGGGTAACTGAGTACCAAGTGTATCCCTCCATAGACTGGCATGTTCGGGTTTCTTCCTCTACTCAGAAATTTGGGGGTTGAGAAATTGTGTATAAACCGGCACAAATCTTGCCTGAAAGCATATCATATTGGGCCCCCAACCCAATTATGCTCCACATTTTCTATGGCCCCTGTCCCCCTGAAATCGTCCCAACTTCCCCCGTTTATGGCATCACCGGGTGTCACATCCAGTCTAGAATCTATTATACAAGTTAACTCCTAAAGGTTTGGTTGTCTTCCACAGCCAAGCCCACGTCTAGAAAGTTCCATCCGATAAGCACTCGAGCCTACAGCTGATCCAGCACTCTATCAAGCTGCTTAAGCTTATTGATGCCTCTTGCTTAGGTTTGGGTTTGGTCTTGGTGAGCTTGGCCCAAGGGAAAATTGGTTTCTTGTCTCTTAAGGTCATGTTTGGGTCTGTGACTTTTGGATTTTTTCTTGGTGTTCTTGTTTCGGTTTTTGCTCATACGATTCTACTTTTTTTCTGTTTTGCTCTATAACTTTGACCTTTGCTATTTCTGTTTCAACTTGGTGCTTTTCAGCTGCCTCAGTTGTGCCGCTTTGCACTCAAAGGCCCCCAACTCATCAGCACCGGATACTAGGAGGCTTGCCTGTGGAAGCAGAAAGATATGACAGGCAGATGACCTGCTAATGAATGTATATGCAGTTCAGGGTGTGTCCTTTGCCCTTACTGAGTGTATCCTGCCATGTACTTTGTTAATAAAGTTGTATATTTAACTTTATCTTGTTGCCGCAGTAACTGGTTGACTTGAGCTGGTGTAGGTCCGCTCTTTGTCATTTGGCTCTTTTGCATGGCAATTCAGTTTGTAGGTGAAAGTGGATGTGAACCAGAAAAGCAGAAGTCATCTTCCTTCCTACTGGACAAGAAAATGCCGCAGACAGTCAAGATTAACAGAAATTGTGGTGTTTTAAAACTTCTAAGCTCTGTTCCACAAATCGAATGACTTTTGCCTGGCGTGATGTGACCATACCTCATTTCAGCTACAAGAAAGGAGGGGTGGAATCTGGGTTCCATCATGTGGAGAGCAATGTCTACAACATCCTGAGGCTGATGCACGTCAAAGGGATGAAGCAGATCACGGCTACGGAGGTATGACGAGGGAAGCGTCCTCAACCATCCGCACTGAGACAAGCAAGCAAACCAAAGAGCTCCACACCCCAGTGGCCCCAGGCCCCCAGCCCCCACATGCCAGCTTTAGCTTTATTGCCGTTGAGGTGTCCACCCCAGTCAGACCTGCTTCCGTAACACAGTGTGACTCCTGGGTCGGATCCGTTATTGGCTGTGATGTGTGCAGCTCAACGGATAGAAACATAACATAAGAGAAACATTTGATTATTAATCAAATTAAACTTTTCATTATTAGTAATATTCAGCTGTGGCACTGGGCCCAACTTTAGAATGTAGAGTGGGCAACAGGATTCTTTGAAGGTTTTGATTCATATTTACAGTAATAGTAAAAAAAAAAATGAAAAATGTGGTTGGTTGGCATTCACCCAGCCTTGGGGTAGGGCAAACAAGGATTGGAAGGAGCAGATCCATGTTGACCCACCCCCAACACTTGGTAAGCTGGGTCTTAAATTTACCATTATATCCACTATTATGCCATGCTTGCTGTCAGGCCATGTTTGAAAGGATCTAGTATACAAAATGTAAGGATTCTCTGTTTCATAGGTGGATGTGTCTTGGAACAGTTTTAACAAGGGAGACATATTTCTGCTGGACATGGGGAAGGTGATTGTTCAGTGGAATGGCCCTGAGAGCAACAGGAGAGAGAAGCTGAAGGTTGGATGATGTTTCGTCTATAAAGTGTGATCTCTGTGTTTGATCGCACACAGCGAATTGTGTTTCTACTCAGCTCTGAACTAATCTCTGTGGCCTTTTATTGTAAACATTTTAGATATGCTGATATTTTAAATGTATTGAGGATTAGCAATGAACTTAAATCTTAGGTACTGACAATTCCTCTACAGCGTGGCCATGAACGGGGTTTAAAGGGATCTGTTACTCCCAATGCAGGCGATGCTTCTGGGGCAGGACATCCGCGACCGGGAGCGGGGTGGGCGGGCCCAGATCGGGGTTGTGGAGGGCGATAAGGAGAATGAGTCTCCGGAGCTGATGAAGGTCATGGAGGCAGTTCTGGGGAAGAGGGAAGCTCCACTGAAGGAGGCCATCCCTGATGACAAGCCAGATGTATATCAGATGTCCAACATCAGGCTGTATCAGTATGTATCTGTTTAATCACTGAGGCCATTAGCTACTCCACAGGTAACTCTAGAGATATCAACCAGTCATTCATTAAAGGCCCTGCCAAACTGAGCTACACATAATAATAGATATAGTAGATACATTTACAATAAGTTATTATTACACATTGATATAACTAGCACAAGCTACATTTTCAAATAAACCTTGACAATAAAATGTCCATCCATTTTTTTTATACCTGCTGGTCTAATATGTTCAAATAGTATTTTCATCTGACCAGTAGGGGGTGCAAATACCTGCTCCTGTGAGGCTGCAACTGTTAATTCATTGCATAGCTAACATACGCCTGGGTGAATCACATCACTATACAAATGACACAAAATTATTAAAGAATCAAGATTCTTATATTAACTTTGTACACTGGGAAATGTACATACACACACATATAATATAATATAATATAATATAATATATGTGTGATCGTATGTATGTATGCATGCATGTATGTCCAGTTTATAAGCAATATCCAAGCCATCCAGGCACTGGGTTGGTTTTAAGTACTTAAGCTGGTAATTTGCATCACACTAAAGCAATGCGATCACCAGGTATGTTTTCATCTGATGCCATTGTTGATGCTGTCGTCATGGTCCCATGGGAATTCTTTGGGGATTGCGTGCTTCTGGATTTGTTTACCACTCTTTTTTTCTTCTATTGTCTCTGTCAGAGTCTCGGATGCCAGTGGTAGTCTGGTGGTTCAAGAGGTTGCCACACAGCCCTTGACGCAAGACCTTCTTAATTCTTCGGTAACAGTGGCCCTGGCCTTCACTCCCATCTCTATATAATGCGTCTTTAAAAGAGGAACACATGGGTGTATCTTTTACACTCTCATAGTGCTGGGGATTTTCTCAACATTCTTTCTGCTAAACTAGTTTTTAAGTGCAGTATTAGCATAGCAGTGGCCTTTGTGGTGTTGTAGCTAAGCCACCCTCATTTTATAAGGATGAATCATCTTTGTCCTTCCTATCATCTGAAAAGGAGGGGGTGTAATTCATTTGTCATGTTCTCCGCCTTTTTAATGGTTTCTATGTGAATCCAGCTTCTGTTCTTGTAGCATTCATTTGGGCTTTGATGTGAAATTCCTGTCTGGTTTTTAGAGACCCACACCAAAAAGTACTGGTCACCGGTTAGACCCTTTTTTTGGGGGGGGGCCCTACGCCACTTTGGGGGAGCAGTCCCCAATGGCATAATATGTATTGCTTGCGATTAAATTTGTGTTGCTGTGGGGGGGTGGCTATTTCATGATCCACAGTTCGATAACCACTATCCTAAGCTGTCCCATGTACTCCTTCTCTCCAGGACTGCTTCATTTTGGATCAGGGTGGCAGCAGTATCTCAGTGTGGAAGGGGAAGAATGCGTCACCAGAAGAGAGGCGCTCAGCCCTGTCCAGGGCCGTGGTGAGTGACTGTGTGGCCTCACAAGGCCACTTACTCCAGTGACCACTCATAAAAATGACACAAGTCCCCATCACTATCGAGCATCTGTGTATCACCCTTTGTCTTTAAAAACTGGAAGTTGGAGCAACATGGACCATGTCAAAATGTAAGCCAGTTTGTCCATATAAATCCTATATTTAGGCTTACACACTGGCATACAAATATACAGTGCTGCTTCTGCTAACAGCCCTACTGTGCTTAGACGTTGAAAGTACATGTTCCATTTGCATAACAGCAATTTTGCACTGTATTTATCATAGTGGTATATTTTTACACAGATCTCTTATTATATGCTTGCTTTTTATTATTTTGTTGGTATTCCCTTTGCTTATTTATTGTCTGTCTTTACTTACGTTATACTTTTGCTTTTGTATTAATTTCTGCTTCCTCCTTTGTTGTATTTCCTCTTTGTGCACAAAGAAACCACCCCCTACAGGGATCAATGAAGTTCTATCTTAATTTCCTAGGGTATCGTATTTATTTAGCAAAAATGTACATGTCTTGCCATTAGTTACTGTACTCTATGTATGTAATTATTTGTTTGTTTGTTGGTTTACTCTTGATTTTCTTAATGTGTTATTGGAAAAGCAATGTACTGGCATGTGACTGAAATCAACCCCAAGATCCTCTTTTGTCTCAGGGCTTCATCAAAGCGAAGAATTACCCCTCCACCACCCATGTGGAGGTGATGTCTGAAGGTGGCGAGTCTGCTATGTTCAAGCAGCTTTTCAAGTCCTGGAAGGAGAAGGACCAGACACGGGGCTTGGGGAGTACCTACACCGTCGGAAAGATCGGTATTGGCCCCTAATATGACAGAGAGCCTATGCTGATGTCATAATTCATGCCCACATGCTAGCAATTCATTCATAAACTAGCACATATATGATGTGATTTAAGTTTATAAAAATTTATAAAACTCCTTCCTGGAAATATACTGACCAGCCGAATCCAGGTGAACACTATGATCCCCTATTGATTTCACCTGGTAAATCTACTTCAAACATTCACAGTACCAGTCAAAAGTCTGGATGCACCTCTGGAAAATTATTTGTCTTTCAACAAGATAATGACCCTAAGCACTCCATGAGTTTATGTAGTGAGTATTATCTTATGGACAAGGAAAGAGATATAGGACTGTGACAGGTGACCTGGTCCCCACAATCCCCCGGCCTAAACCCTATAGAGCTGGTTTGGGATGAGGAGGATCAAAGAGTAAGAGCAGGGTGGCCACCTTGTGCCCAAAATTTGTGGCGACATTAAGGACTGTTGAAGAAGCATCACAGGTGGCTACATCTAGAATCCGGTAGAAAGAATGTCATGACACTGCAACACTGTCTCTGAAGTTACAGGGGGCTATTTTGAAGAGTCGAAAATTTTGAGATGTTGAACCCTTCTCTTGGCTATTGCAATATTTGATATATATATATATATATTTATATATATATATATAATATATATATCTATATATTACTTCTCTGCCACGAGGCCTTTTACTATGAGGTGAATAACGTAGCTAAAACAGAGACATACATTAAAAGCAGGTATGTCCAGGCTTTTGACTGGTACTGTACAATTATTTAAATTTGCATTTATTTTCATTTAGCAGATGCTTTTGGCCAAAGTGACATACAAGTGAGGCAAACAGCACATTACAAACATACAGCTGTCAAGGAGTCAGTTGGGCATAAGTGCAGCTCGGCTGAGCTTCCAGTGAATGTCCAGGTTCAAGTGTAAGCAGCAGTAATGGACCAAGAGCTGCACAACATCTTCCCAAAAAGCAAGAACCTAATTAACATGACTGATCAAATCAACAGAAAGTGTCACGTTAAGAGTATTCATGGAACATATCAGACTAGTAGAGCTATTCCTGGAGTAGATGGCTCTTGAAGCATTTTTTGAAGTAGGAGGGGGAATCTGATGACTGGATGTGGTTCCGCACTCCTTTCTTCCTTTGGGGAACCACACATGAGAAATGTCTGGAATGAGACTTGTTATGTAGTGGCGGGAACTCATGTGGCATTGGTTTGCTGACAGAAGAGGGCAGAATAGAAGTAGGACATAGGTCTTAAGGAGCCACTTGATCAAACGGTAGTTGAAGAGTAGGAAATAAGTTAGGAAGGCTTGAGAACATAGAGATGGATTGATTTAGTACGGTAGAATAAGTGAGGGAAAAGATACTTGCCTTTTCTGGAGATCTGACAGTGAGTGCCAGGATTGTCAGGTCAGGTGTGTGAAACACTGCAGTGCAGCTGGGGTTTCCAGGTGTATGGGGGATGGGCCATCCTCCAAAAGTGTGTGCGTGGATTATGTTTACATTGTGGGAACCAAATGTGGGTCCCCACAAAGATCTGTGAAGGAAATCAAAAAACTAAAAATTCCAAAAGTCTCATATCTTGTTTAGATACTTATGGGTATGGTTAGGGCTGGGTAGGGGTTAAGGTCATCATGTTGGGATTAGAGTTTTCCCCATAGAAATGAAGGGAGAGTCCCCACAAAGATATAATTGCAAGCCTGTGTGTGTGTGTGTATAGCCAACTGGACATAGTTGTAGGAAGCTTTGGAGTCAATGAGACCAGCATCCCAGTGGAAAACTTTCAACACTTTGCTGAGTCTATATCCTAAAATTGTTCTGAAAGCAAACGGTGTTATGGAGTATTACACATAAATAATAGGAACTATTTAAATAATGACGTATTGTGCAGTTGCATTGAAGATAAGTTATCTATGAAGGTCAAGGTCTTCAGTCGGTAAAGAAATTGGTCAGAGACAAACAAGGGAGGACTGTTTGTTTTGTCACACCTTGTAGTATGAAGGTTCAGTGCCTGATTCATTGTTCTACAGCTAAGGTGGACCAGAAGAAGTTTGACGTGATGGAGCTTCACGCTCGTCCTGAGTTGGCCGCCCAGGAGCGCATGGTGGATGACGCCACGGGAGAGGTGCAGGTGGGTGACCTAGAAGGAGGTCCTGGGTATCCCGCTTTGTTAAAATGTCACACCCATTTGCTCCTTCCATCACTACCCATGACGTTCACCTCCTAGGTTTGGCGCATTGAAAATCTGGAGCTCCAGGAGGTTCCCCGTAACACGTACGGCCAGTTCTATGGAGGGGACTGTTACCTGGTGCTGTACACCTACATGAAGTCCAACCGAGCCCAGTACATCCTTTATATGTGGCTGGTATGTGGCTGGGGTGGTGTTTTATTCACGGCTATGCGGTGTCAATTCGCTGATTAACCAACATTCATTTGTGTGGATGGTGTGGTACCACAGGGCCGTCACGCCACCCAGGATGAGATCACAGCGTGCGCTTATCAGGCTGTCAATGTGGACAATAAGTACAACGGAGCACCTGTGCAGGTCAGGGTGACCATGGGCAAAGAACCACGCCACTTCCTGGCAATTTTCAAAGGAAAACTCATTGTCTACGAGGTAAGGTCACTCAGAAAGGCATGAGAGATCTAGTTGTTCTATAACTTCTGAAGCCACATGTCATTTGCACTTATGTAGATACGGTGAGTTCTAGTTTTTGCCTTATCTACGTCCTGCCATAGTTATAAGTTCTAGTTCAGTTAAGGCTGTGAAAAGGGTAATTGTTGATGCCCTCGGTGAGGGCTTCTGTTTGAATGTGAAGGTCACAGATCAGAATATGTGGAATCTGTCATTCGTGGGAGCTCCGGCCTCGGCATTTTGTGGCACTTGCGTAATGTCTGTCACTCTGCGCTGGATTTTTTGAGCTGTTGTTTAATTTCAAAGCTCTCCTTCTGCAATGTACTACCCGCACTTTCTGGGATAAGCTCTGGATCACTATAAAGAAGTGGATGGATTATGGGAAATTATGCACCAATAAATTAGCATTTTTTGCTTCAGACATTATGAAAAAAATCCTAGATGTCAGGAACTTGTCATCCTGTCCAGGGTGGCACCGGGCGTCCAGGCGTGGTGAACCCCAACCCGGGTGCCAGGCTTTTCCAGGTACGGGGAGAACATGAGTGGAACACCAAGGCCACAGAGGTACCGACGCGTGCCTCCTCCCTCAATACCAGTGACGTCTTCCTGCTCAAGACCGACAAGGTCTGCTACCTGTGGTACGGCAAGGTGGGCCAACCTTCCTAGACCTTCTCGCTTGTAGTTTGTAGACCTGTTTGTATCCGTGGGGCTTAATGCCTTCAACTTTTGGGTTAGTGAGGGTTAATTCTCAAGTGGCACATTTAGGGGACACACACACACAAAGGATTAGGGCTCTGTGAGTGTATCCAGAAGGTCGTCAGTTTTAATTCCAACTTTGACAGAATACTTGGCCCATTGTTGAGCCCTTCAGCGAAGTACTTAACCCCCCCGAAAAGTTCCAGTGATACGAGATAAATGGCCTGACCCTGCACTTGGAGTCCAAGCTTTGCTGGGTTTTATACGTGTGTATATCTCAAAGGAGAAACGCAAAAAGAAGCATTCCAATGCACCTGTATTGCATCGTGTGAATGGCAACTAAAGCATGTAATTTTTTATTTCATCCTGGTGCAGGGCTGCAGTGGGGACGAGAGGGAGATGGGCAAGTCGTTGGCTGACATCATCTCTAAGCAGGACAAACAGATTGTGATGGAGGGACAGGAGCCTGCTGATTTCTGGGTGTGTTTGGGAGGGAAGGCTCCCTATGCCAGCGATAAGAGGTTTGCTTGCCGTCTCTTTGAGAACTTGCTGGAGTTATGTGCAGGTCCTGCGGTTACCGGCAACCGCCCTGTGACGCCGGCGTCCTTCACAGATTCCAGCAGGAGAAAGTCGCCCATGCGCCGAGGCTGTTCGAGTGCTCCAACCAGACGGGCCGCTTCTTGATGACAGAGATAAGCGATTTTGCACAGGAGGACCTGGACGAGGATGACGTCATGCTGCTGGACACCTGGGATGAGGTGAGCTGCTTCCATCCTCCTGTCCTCCCATGTCCAAGCAGGCGTTGAGGAGCGGAGAGGAGGCTCTGCCATCGTTTAAATCTCCTTTTTACTGATATTATTGACAGGAATAGAAGAACTAGCACCAGAAATTATTATTTTAAAATTGTAAATGTCACGAAAGCTTCAACATTTCTGAGAACACCGGGTTTAAGCTTGTGATGGCTACCAGTGACATGGTACACCTCTGCCATTTGGAGAGGGCTGGTTAAATCGCAAGGTTGGTAGAGTAATTTCACCATTGCACCCCTGAGCAAGGCCCTTAACTCCCAGTTGCTTCAGGGACTGGCTGATCCTGCCATCTCAATTGTTCATCACTTACTATAAAAATAATATATGGATATCCCATGGTGTACATAAGGTTACACTTAAGTATGTATAACATATATTATTAGAATGTATTTTACTTAATTTGTGCTTTCTAATTCCCCGAGAAGGAATTTCCCAGCATGCTGTTGGGTGCACATTGGTAATCTTCAAAGTGCTCTTGTGATAAGACAGCAAAATTAAACTTCTTAAATAAAATGTAAATAAATTAAATAAACGGCTATATCTGTATGATTTCCGTGCTTGAGTTCCTGCTGTCCTGCTATCTCTGTGCAGTTCACACCTTCACATCATGTCCTGTTCGTCCCCAGCTGAAGTCTCGTCCCGGGAGTGGAAACCATTGGTTACATGTCTAATCAGTTGCATTTGCTTGTCCCGCCCCTCCCAGATCTTTCTGTGGATTGGCAAGTCGGCAAACGACTATGAGATCAAGGAGTCGGCCACCAGCGCGGTGGAGTATCTGAACACCCACCCGGCCGGCCGGGATCCCGGCACGCCCATAATCACGGTGAAGCAGGGCTCCGAGCCCCCCACCTTCACTGGCTGGTTCAACGCCTGGGACCCCCACAAGTGGAGTGTGAGTGTCATTGGGCAGACTGAGTCAGGGCAGGGTGACAGAGCAGGGTGACACAATAACGGGCTTAAAGAATAAAAAGTTAGCTTGCAATAGTGTATTTAATGCAAATAAACACAATAATAATAATAATGACAATAATAATAATAATATATGTGCTATCCAGTCTTTTAGAACTGTGTATTCTCCTTGGGTCTTCATGGTTAACCACGGTCATTGTTAAGATTTTCAGCTGCTAAACAATGAGAATTATTCAAGAAATAACAAGGTCTTTAATGATGTTAATAGTAATTATTATATTGAGTTAACTTTAATTATTTCTTGCAAATTATCTTATAATGTTTCCAAATCACTTTTACATGTGAGTGTGCTTGGATACTTTAACCCTCAATGGGTCCTTGTCAGAAAGTTACGTTCCAGGTCCTTGGGGTTCAAGTTGCACCCCTATCCATTGGCATATATAATTCAATGGTACCAAGCTCAAATTCAATTAACTAAAGTTAAGATACATTTATTAGTTAACTGAATGATGCTTGCACAGCTTACGCAGTGAGATAGTGCAGTTAAAGGGGTTGCGGCAGTGGGGGGGGGCAGCAGAGGGGACTGGTCATATAATGCACATTCCGACTGTATCCTCTTGCAGAATGTGTCGAAGAGCTTCAGCTGTGGAATACCTAGCCATGGTGTTATATCTTTTCTAACAGTTGAAATGTAAACAAAACAAAATGGCTGACTTTTTTTAATATCCGAAAATGTTCTAGAATATAATAACATAAAAAATTATAGTAGCAATTATCACTAATTAACTGAATTTGTCGATCATATCAATGTCATAAATTAACCCTAAAAAGGGTTATGTAATAGCAACTGATACCACCTGAGGCCGAGCGTGAACGACTTTGGAAGCGTCTTGGCAAAGTTGAAAGAACTGCATTGTAGGTGGACCGGGAGGACAACTGCTTCAAATGAACGACCGTCGTTGAACAGAGGAGGTGGCCTAAGACGTCTATCACCTACCTACAATGCAGTTCTTTCAACTTTGCCCAGACTCTTCCACAGTCGTTCACGCTCAGCCTCAGGTGGTATCAGTGAAACACATGAAAGCCAGGGGGAACAACAACAACCCACAGGTGACCATCTAGTGCTAACGACTTGAGGATTCTACAGGGTTCATCAACCTGCTATGCCAACCAGTCAGTCAGAATTGAGAAAGCACTCTGGATGGAGTGCAACACTTCTTCTATGAAAAACAAAGTCCAGTTGCTATTGCATAACCCTTTTTTAGGATAACCATGACCTGGATAACTGAGAATCTCCACAGACATCTGTCATAAATTAAGTTTTTTTTGGGGTGCATTTTGCACCCCCGAAGAAAGTATGCCAGCGATAATTGACGTCAACACTTTTTCTATCATTTTCTGCATGACTGTATGTAAAACTGGTGCACTTACAATGTCCTAGAGGATAACTGCTGTAATTTTAATAACAACATGGTAGTAGCCATAGAAATGGGCATGGGGTGCAGAACGCACCCCAAGGAACCATTGAGGGTTAAACTTCAGCTAAGGCTGAATCATTTGGCCAGAACCTGGGATCGAAACGGGGTTTTAAATGCACACTCTGCCCTCTACTGGTTATGCCTGGTGATTTTACAGTATATGCTGTCTGCCCTCTACTAACCACGCCTTATTACATGTTGCAGTATCTGCCTGTATTATATTTTAATGTAATATAGACACTCTGTTTTCTGTGGACTATGCCTCCTTATTTAATGTGCAGATTCTGCCCTCTGTTGGAAGTCCTCTTCACTTCCCAGTCTGACTGGGTTACTCTCTAATGATACCTATGAGAACAATCATCATCTTCTCTTTTTAGCACGGTGCCAATTCGTATGAGGAAATGAAGAACAAACTGGGTGATGGGGCATCCATCTCCAATATAACTGTTGTAAGTTTTTCCTACTGGGCTTGAACATATGTTGTAAACATGCTTCACTGTAGATGTAACTAGACTATCAAGCTTTTACGGCAGTAATGCTGAGATGAGCGCAGGACAAAAACTTCTGTAAATGAAATACGTTCTTAAAAGTATATTTCTCTAATCCTGATCCAGTATCACGAACCATCAAATTGATCATGATCATACCTGTTTGTATGTACATTTTAATTAGTGCCTGATTTGCCCCATGAATTATAATTGAGTCTGTAACTCTGGTCACATCGTTAAACTCTGAAGTTTCTCTGCCCTTTGCAATACATTTATAAAAAATGGGGAAGAATGAGAATGAATGTCTCTTGTGTGTTTCCAGGATCTGAACAACACCAGCCTCAGCCAGAAGAACGGGGGCCCTCAAAAACCATACAGCGCCCCCGGCGGCCCTGTCAGCTCCCCCCCGGCTCACAAATCCATACTAAAGAGTCCCCAGCCTTCCAGCCAAAGCACCCCACCTCCCAGTAAAGGCCCCAGTACCTCAGCCAGCAAAGGCTCTGCCTTCTCCCCCCAGCTGTTAGTCAACAAAGACCCAGAGGAGCTGCCCTCGGGTGTGGATCCCAGCAAGAAGGAGGTGAGCAAATGGGAAGGAGGTGCAGCGCTATGGACGTGCGATTCAGGTTAACCTGCCGGCTGACACTAGGTGGAGTCACACACCGTATTAGGTTTCGGCCAGCCTAGTGCTACACCCGCCCTGTGCGCCACACTGAGACTGCTAGCATGTTATGTCTTAAGTGTGTGGGTCAGTGGGTTAAGAAGCTGTGTCTGTGATTGGAAGGTTGCTGGTTCAACTCCTGTGGTTGGCAGGGTGATGTCACAGTTGGGCTCTTGAATGGCCAATGTACTGTGATGTAATGTAGTTTATGATGGTATATGCTTTGTGATGTGCTGGCATCCCAGTGTAGCCCAGCCTTGTATTCTGAGCTGCCTGTGATAGGTTCCAGCCCCCCCACCCCCATGACCCTGACCAGGATCAGCAGTTGGGAGATTGGTAGATGGATGCATGAATGGAATGAGTAATGACATAGTGGAATCCATTACATGTTCTTAGCAAAGTGTGGCTGGCATGTGGCTCTTTGCTTATGATCAGAAGGTCACTTGTTCACATCCCATGGCTGGTGATCAATTAAAAGTAAAATCCAGCCACAATTTTTCAGAAGACTATTATTTTTTCTATTTCTCTTATTTGTCTGTGTCTTCGTACAGGAGTACCTGTCTGATGCGGATTTTGAGAGCTTATTTGGTACGACCAGAACAGATTTCAGCCGCCTGCCAAAGTGGAGGCAAAATCACCTGAAGAAGGAGGCGGGGCTCTTCTGAAGTGGGAGGAGCTCCAAGCAACAGCGAATGCTACGCTACTATTAAATTAGCATTCGCACATTGCGGATCCTGGAGACCGAGCGCAAGGACAACACACGCCTCGACAAGGAACTTCCTACCTAAAGTAGCTGATCTGTAAATTCATAACACTCTGTTAAGTGCTGCCGAACTCGTCAGGTCTCCAGGGGTATTAATGCTCGTGTTATTGGTTAGAGGAATTTTTATCAATTAGGCTAGTGTCTAAACTGTAATACTGAATTCTTACAGAAATAATGTGCCTGAAACATATATAATTACAGCCAAGAATGTTATAAACCCCTTTTTGTAACTGTATATATGCATTCTGCTTTATTAGTTAGCCTTTGCTGGCTTTCTTTAGTGGATAAATGTCACATAATCTGAACATTAAAATCACTGCCACCTGTGTCACTTTAAATGATTCTGTGTACTGACATGTGTGGAAGAAACCTGGGATCATACATGGGCGTTGGCTGGTTGCTGAATTCTTTCTAGTGTCATTAGGCCCAATAAACATGTCAAATCGAGTATCCTAAATAAGCTGTATGTTGGCTGTGTTTGCTGTGAAATCCTACCTGATCTGTGGTTTCTGACTGGCTGCTTAATTCTCAGCACAAGCTTCTACTCTGGTAAATCCATATATAAAGTAACCAAAAGACTCTGCTCAGTTAAAATATCGAGAAACATTCCACTGAAGGGAAAATGGTCAACTGAAGGAACTGTCGGCATTATCAAATGGAATTGGCATCTGTTCTTAAATTCAGTTTAGAAAGCAACATGGGGGGGGGGCGGTGTCCCGGTGGGCAGCCTCACACCTCCAGGGTTGGGGGTTTGAATCTGTCCACCTGACTCTGTGTGGAGTTTGCTTGCTCACCAGGCACGCTGTTACTCCCAAAGTCCAAAGACAGTTAGGTTGACGGGCGTCTCTGACTTGCTCATAGTGCATGACAGTATGGGTGCACGTGCCCTGCGATGGACCAGTGTCCTATCCAGGGTGTCCCCCAGCCCTGCTGCCTGAGAGACACTCCAAACCACCTTGTGACTCTGACCCAAATAAACAGACTCTTCCAGTTTATTGCAATTTATAAACAACCCATCAGAAATGAACATAATTGAAATATAATAAAGTACACTTGATTTTAAATGTTTGACAATGCACTGCTATATATTCGTATCTGCAATTAGAGACATTTACAAATAGACTGCAAATCACATCTTAAATACTGACTAGAATAAATATGCTAATGAAGTCCCTGCAAATAAAATGACATATACTTCACCTGGAGCCCCACATCCAACTGGTTAAAAAAAAAAGGAAAAACGGCAGCCCAATTTTTCAGATCTTAGATAATAGTGACCTTTGGTATATGATAAGGTGCGAATGCCTCCGAAGGTGGCTTCTACTCGGAGTTCATGATCATGACGTGCACAAAGAGTCCAGCTGAAGGGATTAAATGTCCCCTTTTGTTATACAGAGGAATGTGCCGGTATCCTGAGGAGACAGGAACATACTTTCAACCAAGGTGTTCCACAGAATATTAGTGTTGCTAGGCGACAGTCCAGTCGTGCAGTGGAATATTTACCATGGGAGTTAGACAGCTACCTCAACCTGTCTTGTTCTGGAAGGTTGTGGTTGCTAATCCATCTCCTTATGCCAGGGATTTCTGCCCAGTCCTCAGGGACCCCCAGCCAGTCCACATTTTTGTTCCCTCCCAGCTCCCAACACACCCATACCAGGTATTCGGTCTTCTTGATTGTTTGGTCCATTCTAGATTGTTTGATTCAGGTATGCTGGGAGAGAGCAAAAATGTGGACTGGGCGGATAAACATTGCACTACAGGGCTGGATTGGCCATCCATCACATCAAGCATTTTTCCAAGGCGTTGAAAGGTATGTTGAATAGCAAAATGTATTATGCCCCTCCCCCACCGAGTCACCGGGGAGGGCTGACTCAGCAAAATTTATCTTGGGGCTGTGGAGGAGCCCAAAGTCCAAGGCGTAAAGTTAATCCCAGTCCAACCCTGCTGCTTCATGCAATTAATTTGGAGTACGGCATGAATAAAAGTTAGGGGTGCAACGGATCACAAAACTCATGGTTTGATTTGTATCATAGTCATGGATCGGATCATATTTTGTATGTGTGTGCATGCGTGTGGATTAGGTTTATATTACTTTGTGGGGGCCAAATGTCCCCCACAATGTAATAAAAACCAATTTTTTTACGTTTTGGTGACAATTTTTCGGGTCCCCACAAAGATTGGTGAATGCAATCACAAAAGTAAAAAAGCCAAAAGTCTCGTATTTTGTTTGGTTACTTATGGTTAAGGTTAGGGCTGGGTAGGGGTTGAGGTCTTCATGAATAGAGAGTCCCCACAAAAATATAATTACAAACTTGCGCGCGTGTGTGTGTGTGTGCATGTGTGTCCACCAGCACACTGAAGAATGGATTGACTATGGTATTATTAAGCATTAACATTAATAATGAAAAGGGTATTCTATAACTCAAACGACCAAAAATGGCCACCAAACGTAATGTATGCTAATGTTTAATCTTTAGCATACCTCTGTGGTGCAGTATGGCCTCGTCTTTTACCAACGTTTAGACTTTCTGCCTAGTGCAGAAAAAAAAGCTAAACGCTGGTCTGAATGTGCCAGCCATCTCTGAGCATGTTACTTGGCTGGTGGCTCCTGGAGAAGCTCACTGTGTCTGTAAGGCTCTGCTGCTGAAGGTGATGTGACCAGGGTGAAGCCCCCTGCTGGACTCACCGTTCTGTATGCTGGTGAACGGCAGAGTGTACTGTCCAATGAAGTCGTTGTTGGACGCGGTGTCGTAGTCCTCCACCTCGAAGCGCACCAGGGTCAGCTCCGGGACGTGGATAATGAACTTGAACTTCTCGTTCCACATGGGTTTGAAACCTGCATGGAGGTTTAGGAGTTTGCTTGTAATTCCTGAGAAGCCTCGCAGGCGGTTTGTAGGTGCTGTGTCTGTCGCGAGCTTTGCCATCGTATGGATGACTGTAACACCACATGTATGTATCCTGACTAACTTTCCACTCAGGGCTAAATCAGACAGATATTTTAGCAGTTTTGGACACATTTTAAACATGTACCATGATTGTGTTGTGATTTTAAACAAAAACGAAGATAAGCAAAGTACAGTTAAATGATTATATACTGTATATGCGATACAAAACTATTTTCAATATTGACACAAAATGTCCCATAAACTTGCTCAGAATAAACAGTTGGAAGACAGACTGATGGATGAATATGAAATATTTAGCTTAGCACAGTGAGACAGGACTTTGTAAATCTGCCTTAGCACTCCTGAGATGAATTTGGAATTTACAGGGTTTTTGTAGATCATGATTTATTTGCATTTTTTATTCATTGATTCATTTTATTCAATCATCCTATTGGTTATGGTTGCAATTGCGGCAATGCCACTTTGACAGGCAGATGATGATTATGATGATGATGATTACTACTATACCTTACTATACCAGTGAAGGCCGTCAATAGATTAAATTTACTAGATGCAACTCTGATGGGAATAAGAGGTTGTAAAATGGATTAATGGATAAATTAATGTTTTATAAAACATCTAATGAGGCAGAAAAGTTAACCACAATAATGATATTTAAAATGAAAACATTTTTAGCATCTGGATCTTGGCTAGACAAGCCAGTTTATGGCTTGACAGTCACATTTCTGATTTTCATCTGCCAAAATTGGTCGTCACTTGATTGGATCGTTGTTACTCTAAGTTACAGAAGATATCGTACTGCTTCTGTATTTAATGAGCTTCAGAAAATCTGTGTGGTGTAGATACTCCAGGGTTGGCGGGGCTTATCAGTGAATGGTACTACGCAAATGCAGAAATGACAAAGAACTTCCTTAGAAACAGAGCGTCTAGGGAACAGGATCATTGACGGGTGAATGAGTCTTACCGTTATTATTGATGTGGTGTGTCTTTTTCTCAACGGTGTCACCGGGCACACCAAAGATTTCTACCTTCACAAGGGGGTCCACAATGGACCCAGGCTTCTCTGTGTTCAGTTTTGGCAGCTGCTGTGCTGAGATGACCTGCAGAAGCAGAACCTGATTACAGGTTCATACACATACACATACGCACACATGACTATGACATTTTTCGGAAGAGTTCAATTTCTCTAGCCACACCCAGGCCTGATTACTGCCACACCTGTTGTCAATGAAGAAATCACACAGGCCTGGGTGTGGCTAGAGAATTTGAACTCTTCCAAAGATGTGATACACCACAGTTCATATATGTTTTAATGGGGCAATCACTTTTTCACACAGGGCCATGTAAGTTTGGATTTTTTTTCCCCTTAATAATGAACACCTTCATTTAAAAACTGCATTTTGTGTTTACTTGCGTCATCTTTGTCTAATATTTAAATTTGTTTGATGATCTGAAACATTTACTTGTGACAAACATACAAAAAATAAGAAATCAGGAGGGGGGCAAACACTTTTTCACACCACTGTAAACTTTTCCATTCTGTGAGTTATTCAGTCTGAATTGACTACAGTTTACCAACCATGTATGGACAGATGTTTTATTGGAGAAATTCAAGCCAGGTTCAATTCTCAAACATATTACAGCTTGCTCTTTGATGGACTGGCAACCAGAAGGTTAAAAGTCCCCTACTGACCAGAATGAAATTGCAGTGAAGATGAGCAAAGATACCCTAATTCTAAATAATACTAAAATAATAACATGAATGTGAAGATTCTGCTACCATCACATGGAAGATCGTGTTCTGCATCCGCAGCTCCGGGGACAAGCCATTGGGGTCAAACCCAGAGTTTTTGTCACGCAGGAACTTGGGTTTCAGGATGTATCCACAGCGCCCGTTTGGAAGGAAGAGGCCTTGGTTCAGGTCCATCTCGCAGCATGGTGTCTGGAAGTTCAGTGCCACTGTGGACAGGATGGGGCAGAGGATTTGGGTGAGCAGAGAGAATCTGATCAGAAGATAAATGGGAACAAGCAACCACACTGAACCGGTCTGACTCCTTGTCAAATCAGCAGTTCTGTTGGGTTTCTCCTGCGTGGTTCTTGGTTCTATGATGCTGAGCTAGTCACTGGATACAAGATGTTTTCTCTGAACGAAGCAGTTCAGCAGAGAGCTATGAAAGAATTCAAGTACATTAACTATGTCAGGGTTACACTGTGGAGGCCATCGGCCATCTCTAAGGAGTGGAGAAGATCTAGCCCCACCGAAACAACGCACTGATCTGGTTTCTTTTCAACTGAAGGCACATAAAAAGCTTGTCAGGCAGGATACAGGAAACCTTAAAGGAGCTGCAGGTGTTTTTGGCAGTAGATACCCACTCCCTGCATATTGCAGCCATTTTGAATATTTCCCATAAGTCTAAGCTGTTGGGCATGGAAGCTATTGCTTCCGAAAAAAGTATTTCTGGGCCTCTTTAAACATTTGTGACCTAAGAGCCCTGTACATAGGAGATTCTCTTGCTGCTGGGGCTTGAATGTTTCTGCAGAGAGTCAGGGAAAAACTGTAAAATCTTGAGTTTCAGAGGTGGGAGAACAGACTTACCGTGAAGGGAAGGGAAAAATCATTTGCTGTGAAAAGGGTAGTTTGCACGAAAAGATTTTTTCTAACATCCTTTTTCCTACAAATGATTCTTTGGGTTTAACCAAAATGTTACTGGCTATAACACTATAAAGAGGTTTTATAAAGGTGGAAAAAGGTCTGATGTCGTTTGTTCATTTTGATTTCAGAATTTAGCCCTATTCAGATTAGTTTTAGCTAGGGAGGCTTGGTGTGTAGTTTGCAAAGTGGCCTGGTGAATAAGAAATGTGTGTAATTTCCCCAAATTACCAGAGATAGCTGAGATAAAAATAATCACGTCTGAAAGTTAATGCTGGAGTGAGTGTGTATAGAAAGCAAATGACAACACAGTTTTCAGCATAGGGCTATATATCCCATTAACATACTAATCAAACACAACCATACAGTAGCTTACAAATCGGTGCACTGCTCTGCACCTACTGAAAACCTTGCTGCAGAAGAGGCTGTAAGTTTAGGTTGTCACACATTTATATGGAAAACCCAGCAGCCATTCATTTTTAGGGGGTAAATGCTGTTTCTGCCTTGTGTGCCTTATCACTGAGATGACAATTCCAACAGGACTGCTATTATCGCAGAGGTCCATATTCACTGAAACGAAGACGGCCATTTCACTGCTGCACGGCTTGCAATAATTACAGACGTGGAAGATTCAGATTGAATTAAAATTATGGACCTCATTGGTAATTGCTTCAATTACATTATGTCCCCAAGTACAACTAATCCCACCCCAATAGGGCTTTTCTGCCAACAAAAGCAGAAAATGCAAAAAGGGTGTGTAGACATCTGATAGGAGCCGAAATGTCTAAATGAGGCTGAACTGAATCGAAGTGGACTTATCATCTGACTCGGGCCCAGCCCTGGAAGGCCAGGTATGTAGGAAGTTTGTAAATACTTACTTTCTCAAGCCATGTGTGATTGATATGCTGTTAAAAGCCGATTGATTTTAGCGGCCGGCTAGGCGAGGCCTGTTACCTATCTGACAGCCGACGTTCCACATGGGCACAGGGTTATAATTGGACGAGTCCGTCCTGGAGCCCGCTGGGTAAATCCTGCTCAGCTTGGCTGCATTGTGGCGAGTGAAGGCATTGGCTGGAAAGCAGGAGATTAGAATAAACACCCTAACATTAACATTAACATACAGAGGACCTGGGCTTAAGATAATGCTAAAAGCTATTTATGTGGCTAGTAAGTGTATATTTGTCCAAAAATATATATATATATATACAATTTAACATTAGAGAAAAGGTTGGATGGCTAGATGAACACTGCTTTAGCTCACAAACATCTGCTCAGGGGCACCTCAGCCGTTCAATGTATTTGTTAAATTTCCAGCTCACTTCATTTATTAAATTAGTTAAATGACTCAGTGAGGTATTGATTAACCAAACTAGATATGCTAGTGGTCAAAAAATACATGGGTGTTTTGTATGGTTGTTGCAAATCCTGGGGTGAGTTTAAAGAAAGGTTTTGAAATGACAAAGTTGACACACTTTGAAAGACATCATGGTTTTAAATCAACATGAAGGTCATTTAAAAATAATATACTCTGACTGCTTAAGACTTTTGCACAATACTGTACACACACACAACTATCCAAAGCTATCCAAGGTGCAACAGTTTTTGTTCTTGCTAGTGTGTTTTCTTATTTGCTGTTGTGTTTTTGCTGGTGTGTTTTCATATTTGCTGGTGTGTTTTGCCCTTCAGGGCTTCCATAGTGAAACTGTGTTCCTGAAAGATAAAAGTGTTTAAGAAGAGCTGTAACAAAGCGACTCATGGCCTTACCTGATGTTTTTGCGAGCTGGAGCGCTTTGCTCTCTTTCAAGGATGCTAACTCATAGAAGCTCTGGTTGTCTCTTGCATACTCGAAACCCTTAAAGTGGACGCTTTTGCAATAGATGACCACATCAGAGAGCTCCTTTGCCAGCTTCATGTTGGAATTCTGGAAATCAGTGTCAATCACACCTTACTCAATCATCTGGCATCACTCAGTCAAGAATCACTTTGAATCTTAAATTTCCTATAATCATGTTTGTTCATTTTATGAGCATTTGTGCGTGTGTGGTCCAGATGTGTGGATTTATGGTCTAATTTGAACTTAATAGCAAATGCGAAAAACCAGTATTCAGGTTTTTTTTTTATTCCATCGTGCCCAGAAAAGTGATAATGTGATGCATTGTACATTATTCCATGTAACATAATTCTTTTACTATATCATGGCCTATTTGCACATCTGTATCCCCATTGCATCATCTATTTATCACTAATTTATTGTTTCACTTACTCATATTGCACCCGATGGCACTGGAAGCAGGGGTGCTGAGGATGCTTCAGCACCCTCTCTGGCTGTTGGTGGTAATGCATTGTAAAATGCATTTGTAGGGCAGTGATCCCATGTCCTTAGTTTTCATTAAAAAATATAAATATAAAAATAACTCCATGTATAGGTATATGTTGATGGCTATTGATGATTCAAAAGAACTTCAGTAAAGTCTATTAGTCATTCTGACTTTCAGCCTCCTGGGCACCTATAATTGCAGCATCTTGTTTTGTAATGTCTGTTCTATTGCACCATCATTTGTCCCATTGTCCCCCCATGTACCTGTCCCCACCTTGATTTCACTATGATTACACTATGATTTCCTTTGCTTTGGTCCTTGCTTGTTTTGACCTGGACATCTATTAAGATGTTATACAGTAACAGAAACAAACATCCTAACTTTGGAAGCAAGGCCTACTAACAATGGGCTTGGATTCCTCCTTCATCTCAGCCGCCTCGTCCTCCTCGGAAACGCTGCCTTCTTCCATTGCGCTGATGGGGTTGAAGAACACGTCCAGCTTGTTCATGCACTTGCCCTTGACCAGGATGCGGCCCTTCAGCTCCTGCCGATGACCAAAGCCAGCAGTGCAGTTAGCATTTCATAGCATCTCTGCTGACGTCAATGAGCAGAAAGTGAAGCTTCCAGCTAACGAAGATGACCTCCTTCACGCTTCCAAGCGTTACACCAATATCATCCACAGGCACTCAGAAGTGCATGTTTTCACCCATAAATCACCAGGTAAATAATTTATAATGGGTCCTCAATAACAAACTAGTATAATAAGGTTTAATTTAGCATATGAATTCTTGTTTATTTTATTATATAGATGCATAGCTTATGTGGTTTTATGGCAATGTTCAGCATGAATCAAAACAAAAAACAAAAAAAATCCCATCCATATAGGACAGGGTGCACTTACAAGTTTGTCACACAACAAGCGTTTCTTAGAAGAATGGATCTGTGTATTTAACATCCCAAATTGAAACCAGCTGCCCACATTTTTTACATGCTTTGCGGTCCAGCCGTTTGATTCGTCTCTATTTCACATGATATTTTCCTCACTATTCATTCCCAGTGTACTGAACGAGACCCTCCTGCAAAGAGCGACTTGAAGACCAATCATGCTAAAGGTGACCACATGAGATGCCCATGTCAGATCTCCACTCTGCCATGTTGAGCAACGGCCAGTTAGGCTGTGGGCTCTGTTTCAGAGGGACCATCTTGCAGCTGATCATATGAGCAACAATCATAGACTGGAACCAGCCACAAAAAAGCTCTAATTTGCACAATCTTTGTTCCGAAGGAGAAAAACAAGAGAGTGAAATTGATATACTTATCTCAGTACACAGGGTTTGAGTACACAGAAATATCTATACAGAGCAGAAATATGAGATTTAAAACCAGTCTCACACAGTTCTTTTCTGTATCTCGTATCTCCAATGAAGGAGGAAGCAAGCTACATGCACTTTGTGGTTCTCATGTGGCTACTACAGCGCCCTGCACACCGTTCCTAATTAAACTATACTCATCCATACTCTACATCTCAGCTACCCAATGAGGGTCTGTCCTGTGATGATCCTCAGTGTATGCATGCATATAAGCTATCCACAGAAACAGAGCAATAAAAAGTCAATAATAGTAAACTATACCTTCTAGGACCAGTGAGATGGGTATATAGGGAAATTAATAACAGCCCGTTATTGTATGTGTAATTACAGTAAATTATATTGTGCTTGGGTTTTGTATAGCACATACTAATTTGCCTAAGTTGTGAACAGTGGGTCAGAACCAATTATACTCTTACAAAAGCTTTTTGTATCAACAGAAGGGAAGGTGTTTCTCAGCTAAAGTGCAATGTGTCATAAATAGTTGTTTGTGGTAGAATATTCTAGAAGGTGTGGGTCCAAGGCTACCAGGAATGCAGTGTCTCACCTTCGGTGAGGGCAGGCTGGTGGGCATCGTGTCTCCCAAGGGCTCCGTCACCAGGGCACTGCCCAGAATATTGATCATGTGATAGGCCATGCGTTTCTGCTGCTCAATGGAGCAGTGGTTCTCCATGGAGAGGATGACCGGGAACTCGGAGACCTGGGGACCAAGACAAGCCAAACAAGTGGAGTATTCAGAGATCTGCGTCGTGATAAATCTCTGTGCGAAGGCTGTGAGGCGGACACACTTGACACACCTTGAAGGCGTACTCCTTGATGGCTTTGATGACATCTTTGAAGAGGACTTTAGAGGTGAGGGTATGGCCGTGGTATATGACCGGCTCACCTTCGACCCCGTCCCAGCAGTCAAGCTCCACGCAGCGGCAGCCCTTCATCAGTGCTCTGAGAAAGATGGCAGCAGTGAGGCCCACGGCCCAACAAACAAGTTGGACTTCAATTTTGCTATGGTATCGTGCTATACTAACAAAAGACATCATCAGGACTACACGACACATGATTCGTCAAGAGGACCGACACCAGCCTTTTGGCATTTCATTGGCTCCCTGACACATGAAGACTGCCCCCCATTTGCCAGGGTTGGCATACGTACCGGATGTAGGCCTCAGTGCTACTGGGACCCTTCAGCTGATCCTCCATTAGGTAAGTGTTATGGGAGGATGAGATGAAGTAATGGTTGAGGGGCTGATTCATGTCTTGATAGATATCCTTGTGCGCAGGATTGAATATCACACCCTCTTGCTGCAGGTACATTAAGAAGCCATCTTTGGTCATGCACTGGTTTTGTTTGGCTGCAATTCAGAAGAAGAACAGGTTTAAGATTGAATACCATACTGTGGAAATTTCATGCCGTTTAAAGAATTTGTACTGTATCGGCAAACAAAAACGAAGATGGGACACAATCCAGCTCCTTCACCTGTCTCATCCAGCTCATACTTCTGGATCAGCTGGTGAGCATCTTCCAAGGACAACTGCTCCCGTTGCTGGTTCAGCAGGAAGTCAAGCAGGTCGGTGGCACCCATGAGGTTGTTCGTACGGGCAAATTCATTGTAGATGGTGTCGATCTCCTCCCGTTTGGTCAGTATGCTGTAAAACTTCATGATCTCGGCCCCCTCCAGTGTGCCTGAGCCATTGGTGTCGCATTGCTAGGTGTCACATCAAAATTTGAGAAATTGTTATAAATGTTTCTCATCCCAGTCCCTGGGGACCTCATCTCCCAGCACACCAGTACCCGGTATATGTTGTGCTTGATTGGCTGGGAGCAGGGAGGGAGCCAAAATGTGGCCTGTCTGGGGGCCCCTGAGGACTGGGTGGAGACTTTCTATAATTAATATATGTGCCAAAAGGTACCAGCTGTCTCACAATTAACTGCATGCAGTTCTATTATATGTGTAAATATGTGTGTATTTATGGGAAAACATGAAATAGTTGCTAAGTGAAAATCATGCTAGCCTGGGCAGGACTGCGACTGTTCCTACAACAGCCTTCCATACTCAGCTTCTTTAATCCTTCATGAACTGGACATTTTTAACAGCATTTTGTACATTCTACTTAAGAGATACACTATACAGTATATGTAATGTAATTTTTCCTCACCTTAAAGATTTGCTCTGCATAATGGTCGTTCACCTGGATGTTGATCTGCTTGAGAAAGTGTTTAATTTCCTTCAGGTTCATCCTATTGTCATTGTCCTTGTCTGCTTTGCGCATGCAGGTGAAGATCCAGCTAAACAACTAATGTAAGGATTCTAGCCAAAACCAAGAAAATATAATAAAGGAAAAAGCCTTGTGCTACGTCAAGGGAACTCAGCCACGCTATATAATGGCTGATTGAAAGGTTACATAATTTCTTGATGCCCACTACGGGCATTAGGTAAGCTTTGTTACCAATTTAGGTTCACCAAAACAATTTTGAACAAATTTAAATGGACATTTTGAATGGATTTTTTAAAATATTAATTTTGGTGGCACATCCTCTAGATCAGAGATCACCAACCTTTTTGAAACTGGGAGCTACTTCACGGGTACTGAGCTATACGATGGGCTACCAGTTTGAAACGCCCTCCTAAACTTATCTAAACTTCATGCACGATAAACATGTTTTAAATGATTTTCTTTAGATATTGTAATTATCAAATCTATATAAATGCAAATATAATTAAAGAAGAATAGCAACAGGATAAAATTACATTTTAGACACTGTTCACTGTATTGATAGCTGTGCTATTTTTAGAACAGGTCCGCGGGCGCCTCATGTGGTCCTTGGGGGCACCACCTTAGTGACCCCCTTAGTGACCCCTGCTCATATTTAACAAAACTTTGGACATCACCTATCACACCAGCTGTGAACTGCTTTTATCCAGAACCATCATGTGCATACCCTCTATGAAGTCAGAGCTCACTCTCTATTTACGGGCATCACCTATCACAGTGGGTGTTTATTTCCCCCTGACTCTATAAGTACAGACCTCCCTCTCCAAATATGGGCATCATCTATCACAGTGGGTGTGACCCTGTTACCCTAGATCAGGGGTCTCCAACTCCGGTCCTGGAGAGCTACTATCCAATAGGTTTTCTGTCATACCCGGCTTCTGATGAACCACACCTGTTCTCAGGTAAATACCAGGAGCAGGTGTGGCTCATCAGAAGCCAAGTGGGACAGAAAACCTACTGGATGGTAGCTCTCCAGGACCGGAGTTGGAGACCCCTGCCCTAGATCCTATAAGGACAGAGTTCACTCTCCATAGATGGGCATCTCCTATCATATTGGATATAACCCTGTTTTCCTCAGAGCCTATAAAGACAGAAGGATAGGGGATCATGGAAGGATACTGCTCACTGCTCTGCTGTCGACTGAAGTGCTGCATCATGTTGACAACCTTCTCAAGACCTGTGATCCAGTGCGATGCATCCTCTTCTGATCCTGCGATAAGGTCCAGATTCTCCTTCCGGCCTTTGAAGATAATGGAGAAGCAGCGGCCCTCAAGCTTCTCCCCCACAAACCGCTGTAGTCCCTCTGTCTGCCTGCCGTGCCTCACCGAGTCAATATCGTTGACGGAGACTTGTGATCAGGAAAAAGACAGGAATTATGTCAACCATCTCCTCCCAACTTTATACAGAGGTCACCTCAAAGAAGAACAGATTGTAGGGAAGGGACAATGGTCATCCATGTTATCTGCAGGAAATGTCTGCCCTGTGTTCCTTCACACCATTAAAAAAATTATATCATGCAATGTCTCGTGGCGACCAGTTAATGGATGAACACACAATGCTCTGCAAGCTACAATGACAAATACACACTCTCTCTATACAGTTGAAGATTAGTTAGATGGTATGTTAACTACAGTATGTTAACATTAAATACATAGTTCGTTATTTTATTATAATAACATTTATCATTGACCTTTCATGTGATTTAACTATACATGAAGAGCAAATTTCCAAAACTCATGGATATGTTTTTGATAACAATTTAAGGAGTTTTTTAAATTCAAATTCTTCACTGGATTACATGAAGACTGAATGAGTTTTGGTTCGCAATGCTGCAACATACACTATATGGACAAAAGTACTGGGACACCTGGGGTACAGTCATGTTGGAACAGAAAAGGTCCTTCCTCAAACTGTTCCCACAAAGTTGGAAGTATAAAATTGTCCACAATGTCTTGGTATGCTGATGCATTAAGAGTTCCCTTCACTGGAACTAAGGGGCCTAGACCAACCCCTGAAAAACTTTACAGTTGGCTCAGTGCAGTCAGACAGGTAACGTTCTCCTGCCTTCTGCCAAACCCAGACTCCATCAGACTGCCAAAGAGAGAAGCCTGATTCATCACTCCACAGAACATGTTTCTACTGCTCCAGAGTCCAGTGTCAGTGTGTTTACACCACTCCATCCAGTGCTTGGCATTGTGCTTGGTGATGTGAGGCTTGCATGCAGTTGCTTGGCCGTGGAGGCCCATTCTATGAAGTTCGTGGTGCACAGTTTTTTGCTGCGGTTAATGCCAGAGGAAGTCGGGAACTCTGCAGTTATTGAGTCAGCAGTGTGTTTTCAACTTTTACGCACTATGCTCTTGAGAAATCGGCAACCCCACTCTGTTACTTTACATGGTCTGACACTTTCTGTTGTTCCTAAATGCTTCCACTTTGCAATAATACCACTTACTGTTGACTGTGGAATATCTAGCAGGGAAGAAATTTCACAAACTGTAGCATCCTATGACAGTACCACACTTGAATTTACTGAGCTCTTCAGAACAACCCATTCACAGATGTTTGTAAGTCGTACTGCATGGCTAGGTGCTTGATTTTATACACTTGTGGCAATGGGTCTGAATGAAACACCTGAATTTAATGACTGAATTTAAAGAGGTGTGTCCCAATACTTTTGTCCATATACTGTATGCTGAGGAAGCCTGACTTTAGGTCAGTGGAGGTCTTGTCTCGAAGGCAACAAAAAAAATGGATTGAGTATGTTTGCATAAATTGAGGCATGACGTCAGTGTTCAGGCAGCACAATAAAGGAGTGCATGTTATCACTGTTCTGCAGTGGCTTGGAAAACGGAGGCCAGCATATTGTTTGTCTACAGAGCAGTGTGATTCAAAGAGCGTGTTTCAGATGCGGGAGTGACTGAAAACCAAACTGGCATTAATTGCAAGCCCTTTTATTAGAGTGACAGCCACTAATCCAGAATGTCACTAGGAGCATGCAAATGCTTGGTTTAGCAGAGCTTAAAACGATCCTACTTTTGGGGTTTGCGCATTAAACATGTACATCCTCCGCATGCACAACAAATAAGAGACTGACCACAATACTGTACCTTCCTCTAAAAAAGGAATCAAAGCAAACAGAACCTCCTTTATCACCCTGATCTCTGAACTTGAAAGAGACATGATATATCAGAGCAGGGCCAAAAAATATATTCTTGACCATGTACTGGATAAATGTTTGGAAACTGGCTGGTGGGATATTATTCCTTCAATGGCAAAATTAATTTGCCATTTTAAACCAATTAGCTATGCATCAATTTTTTCTTATACCATTCAGATTACAACACCTTTGCAAAAAACTTTGACACAAGTCCTCCTGCTTCGTTAACTGAATTTTCAGGCTGGTATCTTAAAGAGAAGCACCAGCCCAAAGCAGAGAAGGTTATCAATGCCTGCCCTCCCCAGTTTCCACAGGCACGGCGCCTCGGGACGCCAGATGTGCCTCCAAGGAGAGATAATTCCTGGGTTGTGATAAGTGCCGTCTCCCTTTAGCTCTGCACCAATCAGAAAGAGGCTGGAGAGGAAGTAGCTGAGGGGTGGAGCCTGGGACACAAGCCTGCATTTATGTGTGAGAAACAGACATTATCCCCTTTTTTCCTACCGATTAACCACCGCTATCTTAGAGATGTTTTTGTTTAAGTTTCAGTCAAAATCTGGGGTTGTGCTGAGGTACAGAAAAAGGAAATTTTTTTACAGAAAGCTAATACAAAGTAAGTTTGCCTGATCTCTTCTCCATACTGCTGACTTTGTCATTCCAAGAAGCCAGAAGCAGACAGAAGGAGTTGATTACCAAACTCGCGCTACAGCACCTCCTCTTATCTTGTTTGTGGCGCCCAGTAAGCCTGCGGGTATCGCAAACTGGGTAGGCTATTGTGAACAGAGACCATGTCAGGACACAGAAAGGCACGCAAACCAAAAACAACATTTTAGAAACGTTCAAATCAGAATAAAAGTGCAGTAGTGTTTCCAAGCCCCTGAACAGCAAAAAAAGATTGTTTACATAATAACAATTTACGTTTTTAACGTAGAAGTACCTGCAATTTAACAAAACTGAGTGCATATCCATGATTTATTTAGTGCAACTGAAAATAATAAACAAACTCATAAGTATCATTATACATAAAATATGTTAATTATAATGAATAGTCTTTAACAAAATATTAAAAGAAGAAAAACCATGCAAAACACAATCCCAAAGCACCATAAAATGACAACTGGCCGAACAGAAATATATTTGCAATGTTATACAAGATCTTGGCATGTGACTGTTCAATCATCCTGAGTTGTGAAGCTACTAATATAGTTCATTCATGAACGATCAATGTCAAGTTTCCTGCATCTGGAGGCAGAGTTGTTGCTGTTTGGTTCTTGTTAATTACCAACAGATGCTTTAACTGAGAAATGGGAAGGAGAATCACACCATTCAGAATCAATAACAAGTAAACAAAAATTCCCCTTTGACTTTTTGATTCGTATACTGATTTGCATTTGTAGCCCAGCCTTGTGTCCTATGCTGCCTAAGACAGATTCCAGCTCCGCTGTGACCCTAACCCTAAAAGATGGATGAAAGTTAAAACTGTACAGCTTCAGGTCAATGAAAACTGACGATGTGTTTGGAAATAAGTTAGCCATGGCCATATTGATGGAGACTATGCTAAGTTTTACCTGCCCTTCAGTCTTCCCTCCAGTATGGCTCCATATTAGCAGTTCACTCGTCCATCAGAAAAGAATAATTGACTAAAGATACTGTAGGCACATGCATCAGACAAAATCAATGGGAGCAATGTCGTTTTAGCAATACAACGTCAATGAACAGTGATCACCGTTTTGGAATACCCCGAGGTGATTTGTTTTTGTTTGTTTGGATACTACCCATTGTCCACAACTGGCTACACAGAACACGCTCTCTCGTGCATCACTAATGCCCTGCAATGATCCAGAAATAAAAACAAAGGACTCTGCAATCATGAATGCCTTTGAAGGAAGACTCTCTGAAAAAATGATCCATGTTTATATATCAGGTCACATCAAAATTTAAAGATGTGCAGACAACCTGCAATTTATGAGCAGAAACTGCAAATAAGTATTTGTTTATGTTCGCTCTGTGTTTGGGTTTGCTGCATCAAAAGCATCGTACGCTTTCTAGGATTGTTGCATGACAGCACAAACAAGGCTGCGGCATCGGTTTAAGTATGTGACAGATTGTTCTCGTTGATGTGTTTTACATGCGGCCACCTGAAAGGTAAATTAGATAAGCCAAATCACCTGACCGTGACTGATTAGATTATGTGAGGAAACTAGAAGAGCTAAAGGAAAGTCTGGCAGAACATTCAGTCTCCATGCAAAGAAAGCTGGGGTTAGATTCGTGTGCTACCACTCTGAGCTACTTTGCCATTTTCTGTGAGAGTGCAGATTTTATTACTAAACTCAGCTCTGAGCTCAAGTTACTCCCAACCCTACACCCAGCCTTCCTGAGTCTCCTGTAACTTCGGTTCTTTAACGTCATCGTGTCCCAGTCTGCTGGCTCATAACCCAGGGCCAACAAACATGCATGAGTCATCTCTCCCAAGGAACTCCACCCAAAATCGCTCCTACCCATCTGTTGTCAAAACACTAGTATTATCTACTAGCTCTTTTTTGTTCTCAGAACTCTTGAAACAAAGCGAACAGAAACATTCCTATCTCATACCCTTTCTAACCATTGCAATCATTGTCCTGGGTCTATCTTCAACATTTGATACAACTATTCACCATTCTTGGCCAAATATTTTCCCTGGGGCAATTATAGCATTTTTTAAAGGTGGGGGGAATAAGAGGGGCCATAATTCATAAAATGACCATATCACTAGCTGATGATATAGATCAAAAACTAATGAGGGATGGGGAGGTGGGCACCCTGGTGGCCAATCAGCTTTCAGCTGGTGCCAGTGCCCCTGCGGTTCTGACCCTGTATATGCCGCTGTCTCTTCCCAGGTGCTATTCAGCTGCTGCTATGTGGAATCTCAGCATCTGTCATGCGCTACTAAACTCTTTGACTGCACTCTATTCCAGCCATATTACAGACTTCCAACCTGTGTTCCGTTACTCAAAGATTACTGCTTCCTTTTTGTAGACTTCATATAGCCTCGGAACATTAGAAACCTTGTAGAAGTACCACCTCTGTGCTGATGACTGCTGTTCCATTGCATTAACTACTGTATACAGACCTAAGAAGCACTTTGGCTTTATGATAATGGTTGTATAATTGCATGTTGCTCATATTCATTGCATACAGTGTTTTTATTATGTTAAAAAGTATAAAACAAGTTACAAGGAAATAGCTTCCTTTCAAAACAATAAGAAGAAACACGGAATATAATCTCAGTTTAAGGCATGGCTGAGAAGTTTATTAAACAATATATTATCTGGGGAATTTTTGCTAAGAGAATAAATTATCATAATAGATTCATACTTGAAACAAAAAAGTTCTATCTAAAAGCTGACATCTCCAGTGAATTTGGGTTGCCCAGGACTGGGACTGGGGAACCTTGATTTAGCAGATGTGACATACAGTTGGGAAAGCAGGATCAGCCAGGCTTTGGAACGATTGGGGATTAATGGCCTTGCTCAGGGGGCCAATGGTGAAATCACTGGGCTGACCCTGGGATTTAAACCAGCAACCTTCCAATCATGCAGTACAGTGTCTGAACCTGCTGAGCCACACACTGACAAAGGTGCCATTCCCTCCTGTCCAAACCTGCTTTTCTACAGCATTCCATGTGAGCTTTGACCATTTCAGGAATGCAGTCAGCCGAACAACATTTCAGAAACACACACCCCGCCCTCGGAGATTCTAGACACTGCCTAGATCGCTAGAAATCTGCAGTATTAGTGTCCTCTTTCTCTTGGCCAATATCAAATAAATATTCCATTGAAAACATCTGCAATTAGAATAGAGTACACTTTTTCATGAAATGTATTGCTCTCACATGTGGCTCTCACTACAGAATGATGCTTTATTTGTGATTTGCACGAGTATCATTTCTTTTCACATATCTCATCTTACTCTCCTTTGAGATAGACACATATGCCCCGTTTCCACGAACACGAAGCCAATGCTAGTGCAGTTGCCGGGCTGGTTCTCGCTTGGTGCTTTTTGAGAACCTGCCCGCGTTTCCACTGGTTTCCAAAAAGAATGGAACAGAAATGCTACATAGGCTGAAGTGAGAGTAAAGTAAAAGTTCATATGCATTCCATTTTTTTCATTTATTTCGGTCTGTTTCAGATTTTAAATTTTTATAAGCTGCCAAACCGAAAAAAGTTTTCAGAGTGTGACTCATTGCGCTTCGTCTCTATTGCCTGTATAGATAACATTTTTCCACTAATCAGCTGGCAAGTGTCCCAGTTGGCATGAGTGATATATTAGTTATGGATTGAATTTTCTGGGTATGCAGAAGGTTTGGACGTCCCACTTTTGCTGATGTTATGGTTTCAAATTCTGAGACCTGCTTTTCTGTAGTGCCGTTCTGGAGCCATTGTTTCTGGCTGAGGGCCATTTTTTTGTGGTCGAAACATGTGGAACCAGTTCCGGATCGGGGACAAAGCACGGTACCAGTTCTGGTGCCACATTGGTCTGTACAAGGCAATATACAGCTCTGGAAAAAAATTAATAGACCACAGCACAGTTTTTTGTTTCACTCATTTCTCAATTTATGGGTTTCTTCTTTGCTTTACTGGACTGCAGTCCTACTTCTAATAGCCTGACACGAACTGTCCCAGCAGTGCATGTCACACCTGCACTTAATATTTCCCATTCCTTTTGAAGGTCACTTGATGTCATCCTCTGGTTCATGAGAAACTGTCGGATAAATTGACGGTCATCTCTGGCATTAGAAAGTCCCTTCTGTCCTTTACCTTGCTGGTTTCTGGTCTTTCCCAGTGTCTCCTGCTTCACCTTGTACTGCTGTCTTACAAATGTTGAGCCTGGAAGTGATCTGTTGTGTAGCCTTCTGCCAGCAGAATCAGGATCACAACAGGTTTAAAAATGCAGATTTTAAAAAAATATATGGAGTGGTCTCTTATTTTTACCGGAGTAAAAATTCCAATTCAGAGTGTGTGCTTGGGGTTTGAATGCAGGATCAGGCCATTTATCTGACACCCCTAGGACTAACCTGCTGAGCCTCTCACGATCCCCCTAATACTTGAGGATTTCTCATAAAGCGACACTGCATCTAATATTCATTCAGCCTAAAGGTCCTCATGTCACACCCTCCTTCTCTATCTTCATTGGCTCCCTACTGGTGCTCCCATTAATTTATAGTCCTCGGTGCTTGCTTGCAGGGCCATAAATGGACAGGCATCTCCATCAAAAGGCTTCTCAAGACTTATGTCCTATCTCGCCCCCTTTGGTCAGCAAGCCAACAGTGCTTAGAGCTCTATTCAGTATGTGATTTTTTAATCTCTTATTATTGCTTCATTTTATTTAATTTTAACGTGTTCTTTCCCTATTCTATTGCAACGAACATGCTGGAAGGAACTTCTCCCAACCAAACAGGATTTTTAACTACCATCTCTCACGTGCCAGGAGAGTTGCTGAAAATGCCTTTCTTGCTGCACAGTGGAGGATCGACCAGTGAGCTCCACAAACGTAGCCGCCGGTGTGAAAGCAGCAGTGGCCCTTCACAACCTCCAGTGGTGGAATTCCACACCAGAAGCTCCCATTTCACACGAAGAAGAGAAGATCCCTTCCCTTCAACCTCTGAGAAGAGTGGGTGCCACCTACATAGTAACTTCTCCGGAGCCGCTGGAGAGAGGCCCTGCCAGTACACTGCAGCCTGACGCACCCACCTATCATCTCTGCAACCCACACTTGCTGCTCCTCTTCCTCTTCAAAATAAAACAAAGGCTCTTTCAAAGAACCACACTTTGACTCATGTAAAGGGATGTTTCCTTTTGGTTTGATCAGGAGACTATCTTTTGCATTCATAGTTAGAGGAAGTCCATCCCCTACTTTGTGTAATCTCAAAGCATTTATGACCAATTTAAGAACTCAATTGGTAAAAAAAACATTGCATCTTGAAATACAGCATCACATGGCTAGATATGTACTGTAAAATTAACCATAAACAGTAACTGAAATATTTGCGTCTCAACTTCAAATTTTATGAACTGTCTTCCACATCACCTTTTAATAATAATAATAATAATACACATTACATCTAGTAGCTTAATCCATAATCAAAAAACTTTTTTGAATGACCATGAACTCAGTTTTTAAGGAATTAACTGATCTGCTTGGAAAAGTAACAATGGAAAAAAACGAAAACACTCAAAAATTAATCTATCACTTAACCTGCCCTGTGTAAAGCTGTCACTAGCTCAATTTTCACTTCACTTATTTTTTCTGGTGGCGGGTTTCTTAGACGTGGGGCAGAAATAACTAATAATAGACTGTTCGAGAACTTTCAAAATCTTGCTCTCAAACTCATCTCTCTGCCTTTTTTTTGGCCTGTCTTCACCCCTCTGGGGTGCTGCGTACTGAGGTGGATGGGCCAGGCTCCTGAGACACAGCAGGGGCCAGAGATGAAGGTTCTGGTAATGTAGACTGAAGAGGTAGTCAGGGTGCTGGGAAATATTCCAGGCAGGTAGAGATCGACTGTTTCAGCATCAGAGGCGGTGCCAGGTGCTGATGCTGGCAAGGGAGTTGATTGTATCTTGGGGACTAGAGGGTCTGTTCTCTAGGAATGGGGACATGTTAGAGGAGGTGACCCTCTCCCTGGCATAAGGCTCCAGGAAGCTCATGATGGCCAAATATTTCCAGGATGGTTTCTGGTCTACCCTGCACCACTCTTCTTTACTCTCACTTTCTTTCTCCCCCTTTAAATACCTGTCCCTGAGGTTCTTCCTGCTCTTTGTACACTCCATATAAGTGGACAAAATATGTTAAGTTTTCTGTGACACTGATATATGTATTAAAACTATACCTCCTTATGTCATTCTTTCATTTAAGTAGGTCTGTGGTTATCACATGCTGTTTCACATATAGACTGCCAACAAACTACGTTAACTGTCAAAACACACCTGGTAAAACTGTTCTCACGCTGTGGAAGCCATACGAAATAACGGGTTTCAGAGCGTTCGGCCTGAAAAACGCTTTACGGGCACAATTGGCAGACTCTTGAAGGTACAGCCCCAGTGACAAGCAAAGGTACAAATTGCTACTCTTTTTTCTCACAGTATATTTGACTCCTTGACAGCATAAATGTTTGTCTCACTTGTATAACACTTTGAACAAAAGCATCTGCTAGTTATGTTAAAGGTAAAGCTTGTCAGACGTGAGAAATAAAAGAGACTTACAAGTCTGTTTGCGCCCCACCATCTTCCTCGACTCATACCACACGGTGCTGAAGTCATCCAGAAGCTTGTAGTAGCGTTCTTTCTGCCATTTGGCTGAACGTATCTTCGTCAGGTACCCTCCTGACTGTATGAACGTAACATCTGTGTTCCCCTCTAAGCCTAAGAACAGAAAAGAATGTTATTTCGAGTTCATTCAGGATGGGATTTCTGTGATCCTGCAGCTTCCAAGGTCACTCCTTTGAAGGGATGGGTTACGTCCTAAAGCATCGACATGGTTCTGTTATATTAACGCTTGAAATTCAGAAGAGCAAAACTCTGTCTTCAGCACTGCAAAGTCTGTCCGGCCATTTCCTTTCACTGTGTATTGTACCTGCCTGAGATGACAATCAAGCTTTACTTTACTTGGAAACAAACATACATCTGAATTTGCAGTTTTAAAGTCAGACAGGGTTGCTGCCTCAGCTTGGGTGGTATTAAGGTAACACCCCCCCCCCCCCCAGCCCTGCTTATGGCTAATTTTATCAGGAAATGCCATAATCGTGCTTTTAAAAACACCGCCAGAATATCGCATAGCATACTGCAGTATGATGTCTGCACCATATAACAGTATTAAAAATTACATACCGCCCAAGCCTAGTGCTGGCTTACTGGGGGTTTCTCACGGTAAAATTTGCCTATCAGGGTGAAAGAATTGCAGTAAAATTTGCCAGGGTGTGGCGGGGTTGCTGCAGATAAATTTCTTACCGACTAATTTTATTGCCACTGAATAGCGGAACAACAGATCGTTCGTGAGTGTCGGGGACAGTCTGGTTCAAATTACTGAAAATTAGCAATTAGGTACGGTTAGGCCTACTAGTTTACCAGTTACTGCACATAAAAATTATTAGGGAAAACAGCTCTTATGTTTGTTATTAATGCATAGGCTACATATCCGGACAGCACACATATGTCACCAGGACGCTGGTTTAAGACTGGAACGTGGTTAAATGATCGCAGTCCATTTGGGCCTATTAACAATATAATAATAAATAATAAACATATAACTTTTAATCAATAATTTTTGACCAATAATTTCTCAAAAATTTGTTTGGTATATGGTTTTAAACATTATCCCTACATGTGGGGTAACAAGAACAAATGTTCCCTATAGGCCTAGCATATATACTCAGTTAAGCACCCAAAAGTAATGGACCGATTTGGATGTAATTTGGTACATGTGCCGACCAGCGGTGGGTATGTAAATGATTCGATTTGCAAAGACCTGACACGTCTAGTCACCAGAAACAGAGGATGCCTCGTATGACGCATTAGACAGCATTAGACAGCATTACCAGCACTTGACAGAGTTTCATAGGGGATACATTGTGGGTTTGCATGAGGCTGGGTGGCCGTATCGTGCAACTGCCCAACGTGTGGGGCATGCAGATGTCACAGTCGCCCGATGTTGGAACCAATAGGCACATGAGGGCACCCACACACGTCGTGAAGGTCGCCCGAGACAGACCACACCAAGGGAGGATCGTCGTATTGTGCGGCCAGCATTACAGAACCCCATGACATCTGCGCCTGCCATCCAGACACAGGTATTGGACACCCCATGCCATCCCACACCGTGTCTCGTCGACTGGCATCAGCCGGACTACAGGTTCACCGTCCCATGCATAGGCTACCATTAACACCAGCGCAGAAACGGCTGGGCTTGGAATGGTGCCGTAACCGGGAGGCATGGACTGGTGACGAGTGGCATTGTACCATGTTCAGCGATGAATCCAGGTTACGGATGACCATTGTGTGTGTGTATGGTGGCACCATTTGTGGTCTTTTATGCAACATAAAGAAACTGATAAACAAAACTCCTTATTTAATAACACTATTTAGAACTGTGAGAAGTAGCGTTACTAAAGACTGACCCCCAATATGTGAGCTCAAACCTCATCATCGGCTGTGAACATAAGACCCAAGTGAACATACAACTGTGGGCAAAATCGGAAGGCAGAAAATATAGGCCTATGCCACAAATATCTTGGCCCTAGGTGAGGCCCCCAGCAACAAAACAAATTAATCCCAGTACAGCCCTGGCTACGTACAATACAATTTGCTACAGTATGCTACTTGGGAAACAATACAAATTACATCTCATTCAATCTGTATTGTCCTTTTTTCTAGAAGCGCTGTTACTGAAAAGATATTCTGACGAGCCTTGTTCAGAAGGTAATCTCAGTCCAGCATCTCTTGCAGGCCTACAGTAACTTGTTTTGCTCTGCCTGAAAATACCTGTCTTATGCAGGTCCTGCATAGTGCAAGGCTGGGAAGGATTTCTATAGCACTGCTTAATGCCTCACTTAATCCATTCACAGTTTGTGGGTAAAATCTGTTTTATCAAAAGAAAGAAATAAATTGCAGCTTTGTATTTAACACGACCATTCATGTGAAAATTAAATGTCGCCATTTTAGCCGACGTGTCTTGTGTCTGAGAATCAGGGAATCAGACGAAGTAAAGTGATCAATTTGCCCTAAATCCGTCCCAATCCTATCTTATGTCCTTAGGATCCCAGCAGATCCCGAAAGAACAATCGGTCATTATATGGCGTCACTGTATCGTAAAAGAGTTTGACATCCACAGACAGCACTCCTTTAAAATGCTCTTTCAGTTTGCATTGATTCACATAAGAATATTATGATAATTTTGCGATAATACATCCCCATGTTTGTAAATTTAAGTGTAACCGTTGCCCGTCATGTGCTGCACAACAAAATCTGCAAAACACAATTTACTGTATTACATTTCATCCAAGTGCTTTCGCATAAGATTTGTTCCTGGAAGAATTAAACTATCAGGCGTTTCGAGTGCCACAACATTTTTTTTGAAGCCCCGGTGTAGACGTCTTGTCAGAACACGTACAAGGGAGTAGACTACTGAGAGGAACAGCTATATAGAACAATATGCGGTTACTTAGAAATACTAAGCCTATTACAAATCAGAAAGGAACTAAACCGCCCGCAAACTCAGAATAACCAGTCGTATAATCCCTCCTATGTCATAAAAATAACTAGCTTTGTGAAATGGAATGCAGTTTCTGCATACCTGTCATCTTCCCATTTTCAAATCCAACACTTCCACTCTTCGGCTGCGACATTATCTGTCCGCTTTGTTCTATTCGAAATGTTTCTCTAAAAAAGGCATTTAAACCTTCCCGAAACTGCGGCGTATGGTTTTGAGCAAAGGCCGGAAAGTTTGCTCGAAATATCCATGACGTTTCCCAATTCCTGCCAGTGTCTCGGGGCGTGTGCTGTTCACGGGCTAGGGAGTCCCAGTGAAAACCAGAAAAAAAGGAAAAAGAAAGTTCAAAACGCCTCTGAACATTCACCCTGCTCCGTTCATCCTGCTGTACCGATTCTAACTTTTATCAATTACAGAACAAAAATTTCTAAATTTGACGTGGCTGAATTCAGCCAAATCGTTCGCCCTGTTACTGTATCTTGGAATTATAAGACTTAAATAATAATTCTAAAAGTAACCTATTCGGGATTTCCTCTAAAATATTGTAATATCTAAAATGAAGTGTACCGCATTTTTGCAAGCGTTCTTGAAAGAGGATATACGCTGGGCATTAATTGGTATAATTCCTTTAATGCAATTTTAAGAAGTTTTCGTTGGCTATACGTTGATGTATGAAATAAATCCCGGCCACAATGTGTAAGTGTCGCCTGATCACTTTAGGTTCAGACACGTATACAGTGTGTTAATTACAGTAGCATTTTATGGTAAGTGCCTTTCCAGAGTTCAAAAAGAGCACTCCCAGGGACTGAAATTTTTTTAATTAAATATACAGACCTGTATTTTAACACTTCGTATATACCATATATGTAAATAACAATTATACTAGCACCATTACCAGTTGTTATATAAGCGTTGAAAGAGTGTATCTGACTGACAATATGACGTTAATACAACGATATTGAGTGTCAGTGGTGATTACCCCCAAAATAGCTAACGTTTTGAATACTTCGGCTCCTTAATTCCGTATCAAAATCAAGACAATTCCACATGGGGGCTGCATCTGCTGAGAACAGAAACCCACAAAAGGCAGCCGAACGGGTATCCTAGGGAGTGCATACAGGTGAGCAAACGAAACTACTATGAAAGGACTTGTAGTCTCTGTGTTTGATTTTGTCCCGTACGTGTAATATATCTGACTAATTAACTGAGGCTCATTTAAGTAATACAACAGGCATTCACATCAAAATTTCCTTATTTAAAACCCCTTCACACTCGAGAGGGTTAGGGGTGGCAGATCCCCGCGAAAGTTAAAATTCGCGAAGGATAGGCAACGCTAACCTCAACCCATAACAGTCTGCTAGCCTGGGGTGCGTTTCCCAAAACCATAGTTCCGAACATGCGTGGTTCGAACTACAGTGGTACGACGGTTTTGGATGTTGGTTAGTTTGAACTACCGTAGTACGATGTATCGTTAATGTTAACTTCCGGCGTTGTTTGGGAAACGCACCCCTGAACGATATCAGAGAAGTCTATTTATGACCAATTCCTAAACAAATAGTACTGCATTAAACACTTCGCATGTAAAATTACTTTGTCATTTGCTATCAAAAGCTTTTTGTTTAACATACAAACCAATAGGCTACCCCTGTATTTACAAAGTTTCTACTGCACGCACCGGGAGCACTACGTTTTGTACTAATTATTGAAAGTGCAAAATTAACGGCACTGAAAAGTTTAAAAGTTACTGCGGGAAACGGTCACAAAGACTGCTAACACGTGAGTGAGACTGGTTGCAGAGACAAACATGCGCAGCGTGGCCTACCTAAGCCAAGACATTTACATTAAAGATGCACTTACACTAACAGATACTATGTATTACTAATATTCGTATATTACATGATTTTATGTGATCTAAATAATTTTTGTCTTGTTTTTGGTTTACGCTTTGTTTGCGAGTTTCAGAATTTCAGCAAGCCCCAAATATTCCAGTTTAATTGATCACAGTCAACCGGCTAAAAACCAAAACCACAAATGTCGAATGTGCTCATGTGAATGGGTTACTAGATGCATTTGTCCTATACAACCACACGTATGACTGATTAAAGCTGGGGAATTTTGGCGTTAACGCATTGCGTTCATTTTAAATCCACAACGTGTTATTATTTCTTAGATAGCATTAAGGCATGCAACATTTTGTTACCCAGAAAGGAAAATAGTACGAGTAAAGATTTTACAATAGACACTATCAGTCAAAACTTTTTGCGCACCCTGAGATTTTCTACATTTGCATGTTACTCACTTAGCAATTACTAAAAATACACTCAATATTCTTTGCTAACAAAAAAAATTACAGTATGTTCACCATTTGAGTACCTTTTTTTAGCAAGATGTCATATCTTTGATTAATCAAAGTAACCTCCTCTAGCAGGTATAACAGCAGAAAACAACGAGGCATTCTGAAATTAAACAGTTAATTAACTAGTGCTTTTAAAGTTAAGTGATTTGACTATGCCATCACCACACAACCAATTAATCAAATATCAGACATGCACCGTTACATACTCTTTCCATGTTATAAAGCAAACTTGTTTTATATCACTTATATTTTCATTTATACTTGTTCACTCAACTTTGGAATGCTTAACGAATAAAAAATATGCTGTTTATGGTAAAAACCGGTGGTGCGCAAAAACTTTTGACTGGTAGTATATAGTGTTCCTTCCTGATTGTAAACAGTGAGAGTTTAGGTTATGACGTTGCACAGAATCTCAGTATTCAGAGCTAAAATCAAAACATTCAGATTAGCGTCCCATGGGAAGCCAATGTTATCTGGTTTATTTCATTTTTTTAAAAAATGCTAGTCGGAGCATAGAGCATACATGGCATAAAAATATCGTAATTTGCCAAAGTTATATTGAAGGCTTATGCCTTAAAAAACATGGAGTAAACTGTCTGTCGATCCGACTGTTGAGCGCTTACTATTATATATATGCTTGTGGAATATGCCATTAATCGCGTAGGTGTGTGATTTTTAAAAATCCGTTTAACTTTCCTTCTTTTAATACAAAACCTTATCTTTTCTTACTGTGATCTGTTCATGGAGTCTTTCTGAAAGCACTCAAATCCATCTTGTATTTGCTTGAAAGTAGTATTTTTGTTTGAAATAAATAATCTGTATATCATAAGCTTACCTTAAACCATTAAATAAATATTAAAGCATGCGTCATTCTCACAAACTTGTGAATTTTCTTGAAAGAAATATATACTATGGTGAAATACAGTGTTTTTTGGGTAGTGCAACTGACACTACCATAACTTTTTAAGTATATTAAAACGATGTATTTTGTTGCTCTGATTTGATGATTTTAAACCATTGTCCCTAGTTAGGTAGCCAAAAATCAGTAACATAAAACTATGTAATGTTTTTAAACCTTTCAACAATCAATTTGTATGATAAGATGTATATTTTCGCTATTTTTTTTCTCTCATCACAGTAATTTTTGCCATGGATGTTTTTTTACCGCAGAATTTTTACTTTTGATATAAGGTGTGATTAATCGCGATTAATCAGAAAACACTGCATTATTTTTTAATCAATTCCCAGCCCTACTGATAATACATCACAAGAATACAGCTGTCAACAAGAATTGCGAATAATAATATGAACAATAACAAACATGTCACTAGGAACAAGTACAAGATAGTTTTGGGAACAACAGCTATAAAATCCAGTGTTTTGTCCCAGAAAAGATAGAGAATCTCGTGGTAACTAGAGTCTGAAGGTAAAATGTAAGAGCTGAGCATCCGGTAGTGCCAAGTGAAACCATATCAACAGAGAAGTTAATTGGAGTCAGATCTAGTGAGTGTCAGCAGTTGAATGACATTAGGGTGACCAGATAATCCATGTCAGGGAGGATACTTTGAGCTACTTTGGGTTTTACAAACTACTTTCAAATTGAAAGGCTCCTGTGCTCGGCTAAATAGTTCAGTGGCCTGTACTACGAAGCGGGGTTACTGGCTTATCGGGGTAACTTGTCGGATTTAAGGTAACACAGTTTAAATGGACTTCATATTCGCTCACTTACATTTTGCCCAGACTACCTTAAATCCAACAAGTTACCCCGATAAGCCAGTAACCCCGCTTCGTAGTACAGGCCACAGCTCTTCTTGTGCTTTGACTGGTTTGTTTCCTTGACTGAAAGACTCATCCAGCTGTTTCACATTAGCATTAGTGACACATTAGATTAGATTAGATTAGACTTTATTAATCCCACAATGGGGAAATTCTTTGAGAAACAGCAGCAATAATGAAAAAAGACAGTACATGCATGATTATAGGAGACTGACCAATCAGCACACAGCAAGAGCTCAGTGCTCAAGTGAAATCCAGGTCCTTTTAATTGAAATGGTAGTTTACAATTCCTGTCCTAGCTCAGAGTGTCCTGCCTGACATGGATTATCTGGTCACCCTAAATGGCATTAGTCAAGGCGTTCTTTACCATGATAAAATACTCTCTCGAGGCTTTCTGTTGCTACTAAATCCCGATTAAACTCTGTCTAATTTACATTTTGCTATGTATCATTTAATTTTAATAAAAGTAAAAGTATTGTATCCTGAATGCTACTTCATGAGTTCTAATTAAGGGTTGCCTAGGGTAAAAGGCCTGGGTAAAAGGAAGCTATGCTCGATGTAACCACAAATTTTCCATTAAATAACGTACTTGCAGCCAGATCCCATGTAACTAATTTTGGAATTTACCCGGAAAAACAAATGCTATTTTCTGATTGGCTGGTCGATGGTTATTAACGTGCTTGCAGCGGGATTGCTTGTAGATTATTTTGGAATTCCCACGGAAACAACAAATGCTATTTTCTGATTGGCTGGTAGAGGGCTATTAACATTGTATAACTTGGGACAGCTATGAACTCGGCGGAAAGTTCTACTCCGTATGCAGTACATGCGCCTCCTCCATTAATTCTATATAACGGGACATCTTGGGGGGCGTTATGCGGTCCTTCATCGTGGTGAAGTTGGTTTTATGTTCGATATTTGCTAGGTTTTTGCCATATCAACGGCAATATGTTCCTGATCATGGCAGTAATTCCTTTTAGATTAGGCTCGGATTGGAAAGTAAAACGAGGGGAATATTTCACACTTTTAGATAGCTCCACATTGTACAGCAATATGAATAAAAAATATAAAGCAAGACGCGAATATAGCCTACTTAAACTAGCACAAAACTGCCCGAAAACTTAGGGACCGTCTTGAAAGTGCAATGCAGATCACCAGAACACCACTAGTATGTGACCTATAACCGGCTATCAGTATCGTAGTTGGATAATTTGTATATCAAACATCAAATCTAGTTAAACTAGTTCTTCAAGGTCTGTCTAATCCTTCACACCCCATTTTTCTTTTTAAAAAATGGAAGGGAAGCCATTTGTGGTTATTAAATAAAGTTGTTTAATAGGATGTTCAGGCTGTAACATACTAACATCAAACCATGCAATTAATGTTTCACTCTTCAGAAAATTTTCACGTAGGGTGTGAAAGATTAGACAGGACTTGGGGAACACACTGAACATCGTTCAGTGTTGATTGATTTAAAAATGAAGGAGTTATTACAATTTACTCAACTGCAATACTGATAGACGGTTATAGGTGACACACAAGTGGTGTTCTGGTGATCAGCATTGCATTTTTAAGACGGTCCCTACGTTTTCGGGCAGTTTTTTGTGAGCAGTAGGATAGTAGGATAGTCGTGTCATGTTGCTATCTAAAAGTGTGAAATATTCCATTCGTTTTACTTTACAATCCGAGCCTAATGTGAAAGGAATTACTTCAATGTTAAGGAAGTTATTGTAGTTTAGATGGCAAAACCCTAACGAATATAAAACCAACTTAACCGCGGTCCTTACTTCTCAGCGTGAGAAACACAAGATGTGCGGTGTAAGTGTGTGAATTGGTTGAAATGAGTGTCTCACGGTCAGTGCGTGAGACTTCAGAGCCCTAGTCCAACTGAGAAAAACGGATCCTGAAACGTAAAATAGTACTAATATAATCTTATAAAAATCTTAAACGTGCTTTAGTAAAAATGTATTAAATATGCCTATATCCAAGATGATATATGCCTATATATCATCTTTATTCCTCCTTATCCATCCACCCATACATCTTCTAACCGGTTTTTGTAGTAAATGAATATCTTTAGTTACTGAATAATTCAGTTGCTTAAAAAACTTAAAATTTTTCTTGCGTGAATTTGTCATTTTCACAGTGCTTACAATAAGCATTTTAGTACATCTTAATAGAGAATTTCCAGTTGGATGTTATTGATATGTTAGAAAGAAAACAAAGATAAAGAAAAACAACACCAACGTGACATTCAATATTTGTAACATGGATTTAAATAGAAAGTTAACTTTTAACCCCAAGCATTAAGTACTGCAATACGTTGCCGTATAGACACCGCGTAAATGGAAGAGTAAAAGCTGATGGTGCATATAGCTTACCATATTTGGCAGCTAAGCCATATTCTTCCATTTATTTGTGTTTTATCTCAGTATCTCCGTGCCGCCGTAAAATCTTATATTTACATATATTCAGTTGCCAGTAGATGAACACAACGATAAAACACCCGATCAAATGAAAGTAGATGAGTGACAGCTGAAACTTGTGGCACCCGCCTGAATCACAGCTTGCATAATCCACACCCAGAGCGACCGCATTCATGCTGAATGTTTGGTGCGCCGGTGAAGCCACGCCAGGAATCTAAAAAGAGCGTACACGAAAGAATAAATTACAAATATGTTTCAGTTATGTTTTTAGGCATATCAATACAACCTATACATTTAGCCAGGGGCGTCGTAGTGGGGGGAAAAAGAGTTACCAGGGCCCCATGTGGGGGGAGGGCCCCTAAGGAATCTGTAATTTTTTTTCCTTTAAATATTAATATTATTCAAAGATCACAATAAATGTTGCTATCTAATGTAAATGTAATTTTTGTGGGAAAATAAATCGGTTGACGGATTGAATTGTGTCCTAGCTTACAGTGCCTGAGGACAAGCACCCTCACCCCCTGCAATGGTTTAGTTTTTACCGGGCTTTTTAACTATAGGCGCATATAATTTAGCGGCCATTCTGCTGAAACAGCTGAATCCGTGCTGGAAGATGATGCCAAAGAAAGCTAAATCCGGTTTTCAAAAAAGAAAAGAGAGGCAGGAAAGAAACAAAAAAAAGAAATAAGGGAAAGCATGCTTACAAACTTTTTTCCCAAGAAAGGTGAACCCAAATGTGAAAGCAAATAGCCTACATCAAATTAACTGTGATTATTAAACACTTCAATACCACCGCGAAATTACACATAGCTTAACATGATGTAGTCTAGATAAGTCTATTTTTTTTTTTTTTTGCTTAACCCTCTGGGTTCCCGACGATGTCGCGTATCTTTCTCGTCTTTCAGTTTATATCTCGCTGAAATGTTCTTGTATAGAATCATGGAAAAAACGCTGGCTAAATCTGTAATCTGTCTTCTTTTCAAAACGTCCATTGTCGGAGGTATTTAAAGTTTTTAAAATTAGGTTAAATCGGCAAAAAGTAAACCATGTACCTTTCTTTGTTTTACCTGCATGGGGGGGCGTGTAGTACCGCCTTCGCGTGAAGATAGCTAATCACATTCTAAACAGCCGCACTTCCGCGTATTGAAATCGCATTCGCATGGTAATTTGATGAACAACGCAGCGGTGAAACCGTTTCACCGTTTCAAAAGTGTTACATTTTCATGCAGGCCTATGATGTTAGGCTACCTTTGGTGACATTTCCTATTATAGCTTTTAATCATTCTACAAATAAAACCAAATTCCAGTGAAGTCTTGTGTGATTAGGCTGTTTTTTTTTTTTGGGGGGGGGGGGGGGGGGGCTGCATGGGCACTGTTTGTGCATAGGGCCCAGAATTTGGTGCTACGCCCCTGCATTTAGCCTATAACAACCCAACTGGGGCGCCAACTCATCGCAGGGCACTCTTACACACCATTCACACTGACGGGTAATTAGGTAACTCTATTTCACCGTAGTATGTTTTTCGACTGTGACTTTGGTAAAATCTCGAGTACTCGGAGGGAACCCCACAACGATACGTGTGTATTATGTACATTTTATGCAGCAATGCATATACCAATCATTCTCATTGTAACACCCAGGACAGGACTTTTTTTTGTCAATTTAAACCAGTGACCTAGATGATTCCTAAATAATTTAGAAATAAGAAATTATACACTTCAAAAAAATTAAAGGGACACTATTTAATCAAAGTATAGCATCAAGTCAGTTAAATTTCTGGGATATTGATCTGGTCAGTTAAGTAGCAGTTTCAGCTGCTTTGGTGTTAATGAAACACTTGCACTGGAGGGGCAATAATTAGACGACAGGTGGAGGCCACTGACATTTTTCCCTCCTCATCTTTTCTGACTTTTTTCACTAATTTTCCATCTGGCTACGGTCAGTGTCACTACTGGTAGCATGAGGCGATACTTGGACCCTATAGAGGTTGCACAGGTAGTCCAACTCCTCCAGGATGGCGCATCAATACGTGCCATTGCCAGAAGGTTTACTGTGTCTCCCAGCCCAGTCTCAAGGAGATGGAGGAGATTCCAGGAGACAGCAGGACCAGTATCTGCTTCTTTGTGCAAGGAGGAACAGGATGAGCACTACCAGAGCCCTACGAAATGAGCCATGGAGAATGTTATGCGGCCTGTAACATTGTTCAGCATGACCGGTTTGGTGGTGGGTCAGTGATGGTCTGGGGAGGCATATCCATGGAGTGACACACAGACCTCTACAGGCTAGACAACGGCACCTTGACTGCCATTAGGTATCGGGATGAAATCCTTGGATCCACTGTCAGACCCTACGTTGGTGCAGCGGGTCCTGGGTTCCTCCTGGTGCACGACAATGTCCGGCCTCATGTGGCGAGAGCAGACAGGCAGTTCCTGGAGGATGAAGGAATTGATACCATTGATCGGCCCTCATGCTCGCCTGGGCTAAATCCAATAGGACATCTCCGGGACGTTATGTTTCGGTTCATCCGACGCCACCAGGTTGCACTTCAGACTGTCCAGGAGCTCAGTGATGCCCTGGTCCAGATCTGGGAGGAGATCCCCCAGGGCACCATCCGTCCTCTCATTAGGAGCAGCCCCGACATTGTCAGGCATGCATACAAGCACGTGGGGGCCATACAAACTACTGATTTATTCTTATTGTCTGCACTTTATATTTATATTATCTTATCTGCACTTTTTTTTTTTTTTTTTTAATACTCTTTCTTTCTGTCTTTGGATCAGTCAGGGTTCATTTCACTGCATGTTGTACTTGTTATAACTATGTATGTGACAAATAAAGAATCTTGAATCTTGAATCTTGATTAAGATTTTGAATTGCTGCAATGAAATTTCTGCAAAATGAACTAGCCTGCCGCATCATTTTTTCACTTTGATTTTCGGGGTGTCTGAATTCAGCCCTCTGTAGGTTGATAATACACACCGAGGTCTTTCTCATAATCAGCTACCTTTATTTCAGTGGAACCCATAAAATATCTGCACTTTATATTTCTGCTCCCTGCATGGATTACCTTACATTTATCTATGTTAAATTTCATCTGCCAAGTATCAGCCCAGTCGCTAATTAAATCAAGATCCCGTTGTAGCCTCTGTGCTGCTAGTTCAGTATCTGCTACACCACCCACCTTGGTGTCGTCTGCAAATTTAACCAGTTTACTGAATGTATGGGTGTCCTTATAATTAATGTAAATTAGGAACAATAGTGGTCCTAAAATTGAACCCTGCGGTACCGCACTATGAACACAGGCCCACTGTAACATTGTGCCTCTAATAATTACTCGCTGCTTCCTGTCTGTTAACCAGTTTTCAATACAAGCTGCTACAGTTTCTAAAATCCCTGCAGCTTTGATCTTAAGCAAGAGCCGTTTGTGGGGGACATCAAAGGTGTTCTGGAAATCTAAGTAGATCATATCGTAGGCCTTTTTGTGATCAATTTCTCTTGTAGCTTCCTCAAAGAACTCAAGTAGATTAGTTATACAGGATCTACCTCTAAATCCACGTTGACTATCCCTCAAAATGTTATTTGAATCCAGGTAATCTACCATTTTCACTTGGATTATAGCTTCCATTACTTTTTTACTTTGAATGCAGCCTTAGAAGTATACAGCCCCTCAATTCAGACATAGCCAATATGCATACTTGACCATAGGCTACTTGTGTTCTCGTGTACCTGTTTTACGTTATCTTCCATTGCCAAAGAGCAATTCCATTACTAAGTACAGAAGTAATAATTAGTTATTGTTTTTCATTTTTATCGTGGGGGACTCCCCCATTCAGAATTGAGTGCTGACACTGCAGTATCTGTGTTCATTTGGTTGCCAAGCATTGGAGCTTTTTTGTATTATATGTGGAAGTGTCCCACTTTTGTTCTCACTGGTTCTCTTTTGTCGAGAACCAGTTGAACCAGATCAAGTCAACGAAACAATATACCTGTGTTTCAGAAACCTTTTTCCAAACACGTTTGATTTAAAAGGTGCTTTTAAAATCACTACTCGTTTTATCTCTTGTGCATTGTTTGTTTGCATCCATCCACTTGCCTTGAACCAGTAGTGTAAGTTTGTGGTGGAACCTGATCCTAAAACCCGCAGTGAGGGTAGGAGGCGGGGTACACCCAGGACAGGGCATGCTCACACAAGTTGGCACAAGTAGCATACAGCAATTTAAATACAGTCATGCCTTGTGTAACGGGAATATGTTCTGAGAAATGTGTCTTTAGGGGATTTTGTCATTGTGCAAAGATCATAGTGTACTTAAACCTAGATAATATAGGCTACTGTTTTACAGTAAAGATTCTTTATAAGTAGAAAGAGCATACTCTACAATAATCATAAAAAGTCTAATAATTGCATGAACCAGTAACAGTTATCATTATCCAGTATTATGCAGACCTACTGTACATAAATGTATGTACAGTATGATACTTTTATACTGTATGACTGGCAGCCCAGTAGGTTTGTTTACATCAGCATCACCACAAACACGTGAGTAATGTGTTGTACTACGACGTTACGATGGCTGTGACGTCACTAGGCAACAGGAATTTTAAATTTTCATTATATCATAATGTCCGTGCGGCCCATTATTCATTGAAACATCGTTTTGCAGCACATGACTGCATGTATATCGTAAAAAGTAAAATCGTAAAAGCCCTTGATGACAAGCAATGTTGCCTTTCTTTGTTTTTAGACTTATCTAAAGCATTTGACACTGTTGATCATAAAATTTTGATTAATCGTCTTCTAGATATTGGTTTTTCCAAACAAACAGTTGGGTGGTTTGCAAGAACCCAGGCAGTTCAAGCAGAAGGCTCTACCTCAGACTATTCCTAAGGTGGTCCCACAAGGTTCGATTCTTGCCCCATTATTGTTCAGTATACAGTATATACAGTATAAATAACCTGGGACGGAACATTCCAAACTCAACTTTTCACCTTTATGCTGATGATACAGCAATGTACTGCTCTGCATCTACTCCCGCAAAAGCTTTAGAATATCTTCAAGATGCTTTTGACAAAGTACAAGAACATATTTGTCATCTACAACTCAGTTTAAATGCTGACAAAACAAAACTTATGTTCTTCACCACTTCAAAAACAGATAAATTAACATTAGCTGGAAAAATTTTAACAAGAGATGGTCAACAAATAGAATTGTTGTCTAATTTCAAACATTTAGGACTTTTAATTGACGACCACCTGACTTGTAAGGAACATGTTAAGTATATAACAAAAAAGCTGAAATCCCTTTTAGGATTCTATTATAGAAACAAATTGTGCTTTTCTTTCTATGTAAAATTAAAACTAGTTGAATCAACGTTTTTACCTATCATCGACTATGGTGATGTACTGCACATGCATGCATCTGCTCATTGTTTACGCATGTTAGTGTGTATCATGGAGCACTGAGGTTTATTTCAAACAGCGGTTCTCTAACTCATTACTGTGTGCTTTATGCCAAAGTAAATTGGTCTCACACACATGTGCACACCTACGGACAATTTTGTAACTCCAATTAACTGCAACTTGTTTTTGGGCTGGGGGAGGAAAACCCCGAACGACACGGGGAGAACATGCAAACTCGAGACACATGGAGCCGTGGCGAAGAGTCTAATCTCGGTCCCAGAGGTGTGAGGCAACAGTGCTAACCACCGTCAGCCCCTACATAGACACCCTTCGCTAAAAGGGGCTACTGATTTGCCGCATTATCTGGGAAAAATCAATAGAGCTGTCCATGTAAAGACTTACTGAAACGATGTTTGCCAAATAAAAGCATGCATACGATCCCAAAATTCACATTCGGGCTGCGGAAACCCTAGACAAAAATACAGGAGCAGTCGAAGATAAAACTGAAAACGAGGCGGTGATGCCTCACTGTAAAAATATGTAGGCTTGTCCAGGCAAACAATTTACAATCATGTTTTTTTGTACTGCTAGAAGTTATACCTCCAGTCCAACAACTTTTCAGGTACGTTATTGTAAAAGTGGGAGTTTTTTCTTGCTTACCCAGAATTACATTTTGCATTTCGTGAGTTCAGATTCATTAATAAAGTGCACCATGTGTAACCCACCAATAAAAATAAATTCTCGTCATCCAGCCGCTCTTAAGAACAGGACTGTCTTCCAAGGCTGCTCACATAGGCTACCACAGTTAAGCTGTAACTTTTTTTCTAGCAGCAAGAGACAAAGGAAATACAGAACCGAAGCACTTTTGCCATGGATAATCACCGACTGAATTGCACAGTTTAATTGATCATGCAATGCATGTGTGTTTTGGTCCTTTTTAAAACAAAGATGTTGTATTTTTGAAAACGTCAGTCTAAGTGAATTTCAGTCGGTTGGATAAATATTGTTGTGCCTTTAAGGAGCACGTTCCTTTAAGGTTCCCTTGGTTACTTTGCGTATACATTAATGGCCGCCCGGACGCCAAAACAGTTATCCAGGTTTCCCAAAATCGTAAAATATTTAATAAAAACATTTAATAAAAAAGTTCTGTCCTAATTGTTAAGGTTGTGTGCAGTTTACTCTCTTCTGCTTAACCAGTTGTCACTGGCAGTTCTTCTAAAATTTGTATCATGTTTGAACAAAAATCCGAATCACAAATTCATCACGTTTGCGATCCACCCGTTAGCAGACACAGACCTTCTTCAGACAAATCCCAGGTAGGACATATTTTATTAAATATAAGTGAAATTGTTAAATGGCAGCGTTCATCTTGTAGATCGTGTAATTTTGTGACTAATTTCCACTTTAAACCACCAGTGTATATGTTGCTAATTAGAGAAGATCCTCAGCTTTCACCTTAATTTAAATTAGCTTCTCTTTTAGTTTTTTATCATATGGTGTATATTTTTGTACACGGCGGCTTTTTGTGTCTTTCCATCAGGACATTTCCCATTTTCTGGCTAATATCTACAAATACATATATACGTCAGATGTTATTTCGAAAGAGACTGTCGCTAAGCTTAAGAAGTCACGAAGAGGAGATAACAGCTACCATGAAAAGTACCTGGACGACCTTGAACAGGTGTTAAAAGTTTATCTTTAGCACTACATGGAATGCAATTTTATTTATTCTTTTGTTTTTTTATTGAGTCGGAAAATAGACTTGAGATAAACGCATGTATACAAAGGCTTGGGTTGAGCTTTGGGGCGGTTGAGGTCTCCACCCATTTAAGGAGATCCAGGGGGTTGTACTGGCTGGTTTTAATAATGGGAGGGGGGTACAACCACGTTCCCCCATAATTTACGCCTATGCATGTATAACTACAAACACTTATAAATACATAAGTATATACGTAGGTTCAACCTACAGCCATTGATCCAAATGCTGGACCGCTTTCTTGCAGGCGCATGCGCAGTACAGTCGGCGGCTGAAGGACGCGGACGCGCTGGAGAAGCACATCATACAGGCGCGTGAACGAGCCGCGGCCGCGGAAGAGTTTGCGCGCTCCAATTTACTGGAAGATATAGGGGAGGCCTATGGTGAACTGGGCTTACCTCCAGGTATTCTGCTTTTATGAGAAACACTTTACGAATTCTGATATGTTTGTTCAGATAGATGTTTACCTGTGTTTGCAAGAGGGTGTCATTGTTCTTTTGTGTTTGGAGTTACTTGAAAGTAATTATGCTGATGAATGGGTTGGGGACTATTATCCTTCATGGGGTGGGATGTCACGTTGCCTGTGAGGTACCCTTACTCTCAGCTCCCATTGAAGTAACCTAATAAGAATAAGAGCATAACTCTGCAAACCTTACACTAGGCTTGAGTGATATTACAGTGAAATACTGCTGTGCAGTGCAGCACCAAGACAAGTAGTGGGGCTCTGGCTAACGGTAAATTTTGCCAACCGGGGCTGTCCTCTTGGGTGACTTTTGCATTTTGGTTATCAAGAAGGGCCATTTACAACCCGTGAAAGGGGCACAGTCGTTTGGATGAAAGGGGCAAGTGGTCAGGAGCCCCCCCCCTCCTCATGCATGTGCCAGTACCTGCACTTTGAATACACCTCAATAGAAAAAAGATTATCGTGGGGCCCCATCGGCAAAGTTTATTGTGGGGGGACCAAAATACCGGAATAGTGATGCTTTTGAAAATATTGTCAATATACCGCATGCTGCTGTATAATGCCTGGGGTATGAGACACTGGATAATGCCCTCAAAGCACCAGGGTGACCCGCTGCTGAGTAGCAGAATTTATGTATAAGAGGTCTTGTCTTTTTTCCTAGTTAAATCAGCTTTCAGGTGGTGTGTGGACAACAGCCTCCTCAAAAGCAACAGTTTAATTTGCCCGGAGGATTACAGCGCAGGTGCTGCACAGCTCATTAAAGCGCCTAAAGGTACATTTAGTGTGTCTATGATGTTTGACCAGTCTCACTCCACCAGAGATTTGATTCCTGCACCTTCCTTTGTGTGTGTCCTTGTGTTCATATGGGTTACAGTTAGGGTTGCACCAATCCGATATTCAGATCGGTATGAAAGGGAAGTGTACATGTCTTTTTGCATTTTCAGTATTCTTAATCCAGAAGATTAAGAATCCACAAAGTTAGGAAATCAGAATTTAAGTCAAGTATTTAAGACTGATGTTTCAGAACATAACAGAATCATCTATCTCCTCCTCACAGTGAGATATACAGCTTATTAATTAAGCACTGGTATCAGATCGGTAGTCAGGATCGACCGATACCCGAAACCCAGGTATTGGTATCAGTATTGGAACTGAAAAAGTCAGACGGGTGCATCCCTAGTTACAGTGGCAGACACAGGCTGTGAGTTTCTCCCAGTGTGTGTGTGAGTGTGATGGGTAGGTATCTTTCCCAGGGTGTTCCTTGGCTCTGTGCTTCCTGGGAAGGGCTCCAGGCTCACCCAAAGCCTGTGATGTGACAGCCTGCACAACACAACTGCTGCAATACACCTACCAAAAATTTAATGAGAATGTGACGAATGATATAACATGAATCATGATAATACGCCCATAATATTTTCATTTGTTTCATTTGTTTTTCCAGGCTATTCGTTTAATTTTTGGGCAGTAACGTGCAACTGTTCATTTGATGTGACAGCCATAACACTACTAAAATGCCACATGTTTCTAACATGTAAATTGATATATGAGGTTTGAGAAGGGGGCAGCACTATTGTACAGTGGTTAGCACTGTTGCCTCAGACCTCTGGGACCAGGGCTCAAGTCTCCGCCACGGCTCCATGTGTGTGGAGTTTGCATGTTCTGCCCACGTCATCATGGGGCGTCCTCCAAGTACCGCAAACCCCCCCAGCCCAAAACATGCACACACACCCTCAATTTTACAAAAATCTGTGACTGCAATAAAAAAAATATAAATGCCAAAAGACTTGTATTTTGCTTGGTTACTTATGGTTAGTATTAGGGCTGGGTAGGGGTTAAGGTCTTCATTTTTGGATTTTGGTTTTTCCCATAGAAATGAATGGATGGTCCCCACAAAGATATGAGTATTTGTGTGTGTGTGTGTGTGTGACTGTGAGATTCGTGTGTGAGTGCACCCTGCAATGTGTTGGTGCCCCATCCTGGGTTGGTCATTGCCTTGCACCCATAGGCTCCAGACCCCCCATGACCCTGGAAAGGACAAGCAGTTATACAAAATGGATGGAGTTTTGGGGTTCTGTCTATATTCATCTCAAGAAGTTACATGGAAAGACACGCAGTGTTCATGCTGTGAGACCTTTTCTTTGTATAGAGCCTAAATCACATCCATAACACTAGAATTGTGCTTCTCCCGCTAGGAAAATGTGCCCCAGGCTTTGCCAAAGCAACCATCGCTTATAATATGCGCATATGCCGCCTGGCTAAGGATGATGGGTACACTGTGAGCCCAGAAACAGACAGGAGGCCACCGGAAATGCCGGAGTCTGAGGGGACCCTAACTCTTCCTTCGACTCCAGAGTCTATTGCATCGAGCAGCAAAATTCCCAGCAAAGTAAGTCTGTTAGCATTTAACATAATTATCCTGTCTCTGTGGGCAAGTTATCAACTAACTTATGTATGACTAAGTGTAACAGAAATTTGGGTGCCACATTTGTGTGTGTTACTTTAGCTTCTCTATAGGGGGCAGTGTGTGGCTCAGCAGGTTAGGATGCTGTGATCAGATGGTCACTGGTTCAGATCTCCTAGCAGAGTGATGTCAGTGTTGGGCCCCTGAGGCCCTTAACCCCCAATTGCTCCAGGGACTGATTGACTCTGCCTTCTCATTTGTGTGTCATCTTGCTACAAATCTCCTGACAAACTTCATTTTTCAAGCTTTATTTTGGTGCTTAGTTTAGTGGGTTTTTTTGTACCCATCTGAGATAATTGAGGGTGAAAAGCACCAATATTTTAGCGGAAGAATGCTGTAAGATGACATTCAATGGATAATTTCAGTGTGGAAAATGACAAGACTAAAAGAGTAAGAGATGCCTGTTTTTTGTGAAAACATTACTTATGTGTGATATTTCTGGACTGAGAAGTTGAATCTGAAGCGTTTTGGACCAGTTCTTACGCTTTCCTTCAGTCATTGCGTTCACCTGCTGGCACCTGCTTTAAACACAGTTGTACAAGTTAACTGCATCCATGGCGACGGGCAGTACTGCACATGTGCGTATTTGTTTGCTACACGTGCGCAGACACGCAGGCCTGCAGGGGCCACAGCACTGACCGGGAGCAGCCGCGCTGAAGTCGAGGCCGCCCTGCTCAGGCTGAGCCAGCGAGGCAACTTCCTGCGCAACCCTCGCTTCCCACCTCATGGGGCATCCCGCGGGGGAAAGTCACTCCTGCAGGTCACCAAGGCGCCGGATGGGGAAGAGGGGTGCGTCCCAGTCTGACCCTCTGCCTGCTGGCTTTTTTGTTCAAATATAGCTTGAGGTCTGATAGGGTAGGTTTGCTCAAGTATTACCTCCCTTCCAGTTGCACCAGTGTTTCTCAACCCAGTCCTCAGGCATCTCCAAACAGTCCACAGTTTTGCTCCCTCCCAGTTCCCACACACCCAAAGCAAACAATCAAGAACAGGGAATAACTGGTACAGAGAAAGACTGCGACCTAATCAGGACACATATCATATGATAACCATCTCGTTGATCCTTCAGCGATATACACAGTGCTGTGTAAAAGTCTTAGGCAGTCAAAGAAAACGTTTGAAGTTATCTGGGTAGTAAGAGTATATTTACTCTGAAAAAAAAACACAAGAAAAAAAATTTACATTCGAACTTATGAACATTAAGAGTAATGCAATAGAAACTAAAAAGAATTTCTTCTGTTCTCCAAAAAGTTGCTGATATCCTGCTGGGTGGCTAGAAAAGCACCATTTCTCAAACTATTCTTCAGGGGCTCGGGGGTGCTGTAGCTATCCCTGTGATAGCCATAGCACCCCCAAGAAATATCTGTGGTTTATTTAAAAATAAAAACAATTAATGTGTGAATACTATAATTTAGGTATCTAAATGACCGTGTGTTTACCATCAGATGTCATTGTAACTATGGTGGAGCAGGTACTGCACATTTGTGCGCGTTTGTGTTCGTGTGTCGGGGGTGTCGCAGTAGACATTAAACTGTGGCTAACCCTAAACCCTAAATTCCGGAGTGCCCTCACTGAAAAGTCAAGCACCTCCATTCACCAGCTAGAGAAAATCTCTGATGCCGCCCCTGTGTATAACCAGCTAAACTAACTGCAGTGAAAGCCACCCATCATTGTGTTTTGGCAAACAGGTTCCCCCTGTACATTTGCGTCTCATTTTCCTCGTACATACTATACCCATGAAGAAACCTTATATTCATTACACACACAACATAACAGGCCTGGGCTCAAAGGGCCCTTCAAAGCCTGATAAAACACAGGCCCTCTTTCTGTTTACTGGCCGCTAAATGCTGCCGTGGCTAATTGTAACTTGAGAATGGTAGCCTGAGAGCAAAGGCCCAGTAATACGTTGTATGCGCAGCTTTCTCCATTTTGTGTTGTGATGGCCTGGTCACATCATGTCTGCCATGTGACCAACAGCACTCCCGACCAATCGGCTCCCGTCTTTCTCGCCAGCCCGTCCTCCATCATCTTCTCCCAATACAGAGTCGGGCAGGTTTACGAGGTACATCCTTTACTGTGTTTGCACTCATTCACTCTATACTTCCTGTTGTAATTTTTACTGATAGTCCTTAAGATCAGTATATTTTCTTAATTGTTTCTTGTGAGAAGTATCTAAATAAGTGTTTCCCAAGGCAGTCCTCAGGGACCCTCTGGCACGCCACATTTTTGCTCCCTTCCAGCACCCCTGGTGCAGGTGTGCTGTGCGCTGGGAGCAAAAATGTGGACCGTTTGGGGGTACCTAAGGCCTTGAGAGACACTGCTCTAAATGTCTGTTTTCATCCTTAGCCATCATTGACTATCATCTTTACTTTTGTATTACCAAATAAGCATTAATACATCAGTGTTTTGAAAACTACTCCTTGAATGAAGTAGAAATTTTATTTTCTATACTTTATAACTGTGAATTTTTAGTTGGGGGTGAGTGGTTGTTAGACCCCCTTCCCTCCATTATTGTGGTGCTGGCTAACCAGCCCTTTCCTGTCACTGGGCTTCCCTCTGCGGGGCCACTTCCCGGATGCAGACCACAGTGGAGCTGAGGAACGTGACGTCAGCCAGCCGGCACGTCCGCGTCATCCCCCCCGGCACGCCTCACTTCACTCTCGGCCTGGGTGAGGCTGCACCTCCTGCTCCGTCCTCTTCTAGCCTCTCCTCCACTGCGGTTGGCTGCTGTGGATTCGAATGTGATGTGAAATACGGTGGTGCATCTTTCTGCCACCGCCGCTCATATTTATTCATATGTAATGGATGTCGCTGTCTTTGACAAATCATGATTGGCTTGGTGCAAGGGATCCTGTGATTAGACGATACCTGTAATGCAAGGCATGGCAAGTTTATTTATACAGCAAAATTCAGATGCAAGGCTGTTCTAAGTACTTTAAAATGATATTTATAAGACAATAAAAATTAAACCCTAAAGATGAAAAGGAAAAAAAAATAAAACAGACATGAATAAGTACAGATGTTTAAGTTTTATAAATGCACTAAAATTATTAGTATTTTGCTGTTGTACCTGAAGCAGCTGGGAATTTTTGGTGTAGTTTCCTCTATTTTTAACTTCCCGCTCTTCTGGTTTGGTGCTGGCGATGCAGCGATTTGCGTTTTAATGAGAGCGTCGGTGTTCCAGGTAAATTCCCTGGAGACGGGGGTGTCGTGGCCCCTGGCATGAGCTGCCATTACACGGTGCTGTTTGCCCCGGACTCCTTGGCCAATTTTCAGGACTGCCTCCTGGTGGAGACTCAAGACCCATTTCCCCTCGTTGTTCCCATTGAGGCTCGACGCCCCCCTCCCGTTCTGACTCGTGAGTTCTGCGCATTTGCCTCCTAGACGTGTTTGTTTGGAATCAAATCTTTGGAGTAGATTAGCGGGAGCCAGCTGGAGCCCTGCGACTCTAGTCTGAGTCCTCAGGCAGACGGGGACTGCCAGTCTCCAGGGATGGATTAATCTGCTGCTGTGGGGGTGGCTGAGAATCCACACAGATTCAGCCCTCTGGGTTGAGGTACTAATGCTCCCACAGGTGCCTACGTGTTCCTGTCTGCCCATGCTGATGATTTACACATAATCGTACAGCAGGGCTGGTGAATTCTCAAACCTGTTTGGTCGGAAGGGTGTCGATTAATTTTCTGTAACCACTCACATAGTGTAAGCCAGGTGAATCACAGTAGTAAATCACTGTGCTATTATAATCTTTAATTCTGACTAATGTTACTTAAAATTCTGTATGTAGATCACTATTTAAAATATACAAAAACTAAATGGAAATGTTTAATTTTTTGGAAGAAAGCAGTGGTATTAATAAATGTGTTATTGGTTTGCAAACATAAAGTTGATGTATTTAGGTACAAACTTGTAAGCAAAACGTGTCATTGCCGTGGTGTAAGCAAAGTAATGCACTCATACTGTTCCTTATACCATTTTTAAAAAGTCTTTATTAAAAGCCTAACTCTGTGTGCCTGGTCTCAATGTAATCAGGTTCCCCCGATCTGTGTCTGTGGCTGTCCTTTCGTGTGTCACCCCCTGTATGTACTTCCTGTCAATCCCCAGTGCCCCGGGTGCTGGACTGCGGATACTGCTTGGTGGGCGGGGCCAAGGTCCTGGAGCTCCAGTGTAGCAACGTGGGCCTAAGTGGAGGCACCTTCTGCATCATGCCCAAGAAACTGTGGCCGGCGTCCAGCCTCAGGGTGATACGCATGTTTTGTTTTACATTATTTTTTATTATAAATAGGTTAAGGAGTCAATCAATCAGATCATAATTGTATGGCCATATGTTTTTGATATAGATGATATACTGTAGATATAGATGTTTCATTAAAGTTTAATATTCCTTAAAGAATTCAAGCCTGGTCAAAGTGGTTTTTTTTTTGAGAGGAACAATTTGTTGTATATCAGCAACTATACTGTTCACATTGCTGCCAAATAATCAGGATTCTTACTTCATATCCAGTGCACAATGTGAACAATGTGAATTTTTATATTCTGAACTTATCCATTCATCCATCCATCCATCCATCCATCCATCCATCCTATCTTTCTGTGTGTCTCTTCCCAGGCTGTGGTGACAGCCAGCTTTGCCGAGTTGCCTCCTTTCGGGGTCAGTCCCTCGCTCTTTGAGCTCCAGCCCGGCCAGGACACAGTTGTGGAGGTATAGCAGAGCCCCCACCGCTCACTTGTCTCGGGACTTGTCGGGGGGGCTGCAATGCTTTGAGTAGTCTGTACTCTTTTTCTTTCTGAATTGTCGAACCCTGCTCACCTCACCATACATTTTTCTGCTTCACGATGCATGCAGACATTAAACACTCAAAACATGCAGATGATTGGTACCCAGTGAGCAGCCAATAAAATGTGCCTCTCCCAGAAATCACACTTTTCTTTAAAAAAATTCAGGTGTTTATTAATAGTTTATTAAAAGTTTTATTGGTTTGCCTTAAATTCTTTGTAAAAAAATTTTTGCAATTGTCCATCACTGCATTCTTAATGATGCTCCAAAAGTTACCCAGGCACGGGCCTGGATGCCCGCCCCCCCAGCTGAGTGTTGCAGGGTGCAGACCTTCAGGGATGAGTTGAGAGAAGTTTCATAATGCTTTTCATCACCCAGGTAGCTTTTTTCCCCACGGCGGCTGACAGCTTCTCTGAAGTGTTCACCGTCGTTTGTGACAACTGTCAAGTGAGAGACATCAGCATTCAAGGTGTGTTCATGGGCTCCCCAGACTAGATTGTCCTCTTTTACCTTCTCAAATTGAATTTATCTGCTAATAAATACAACCAAAGCACAGTTGGAGGTGCTGAGTTTTGAAGTCTTATTTATAATAAATTATAACGACGGTTATAATACTTATTTAAGATATTGTAATGTTTTTCTTCAACTCTAAGTTAATGTGTTGCTTATTTACTTTCAGTACATTCACTCGGTACTTCCTGCGGTAGTTTTACTCTGATGTATTTGTTGATTTTGCCCTTAACATCTATTTATTTTGATAATCAGGCTGACTTTTTGTATCTGAGAAATGTCTAAATGTCAGGGATTACAGACTAACATATTTCCTTTACAATTAACAAATAAACATTAATCCATTGGTGTTTCACATCATGATTAAAATATAAGTGCAAATGTATTTAGGGACATGTGCATGCAGTGTTTAAGTGGAAACAGAGGGGGCAGTGGTTCCCAGAAAATGAATCTACTCCTTGAATGAATCAGAAATGTTTTTTTCTAAACTTTTATAACTGAGAATTTTGAGTTGGGGGGGCTTCCTCCATCAATTATTCCTTGGGAAACCAGCTTAATTTTGGGCTAAGCTATTTTAGCAGAATACAGTAATGGTTTATTGTGTAGCATTGTTGCTTCACAGATCCTGGTTTGTGGATTCCAGAATATCGCTCTGGGATCAATAATGTTCATTCTAATTTTAGTTCTAATTCTCATTTAAGTTTGACTGTTATATGTGTGTGGGTTAACGTGAATGATTGCCCTCTAATACGCTCATGTATGCCCCACGGTGTATCTGTGATCATTCTAGCCTTCATTTGATAAAGGATTGCTGAAAATGGTTGGACTAGTTAACTGAAAGCTGACATGTAGCCTCTGTATGTCTGAAATGGACGGCAGTGGTCCGTGCTGTGTGAAGGTGGTTCTCCTGGTGTGTGTCACCAGGTACCGGGCAGCTCGTCACCCTCCAGCTGGTGTCCGTCACCGGTGGGGAGGAGTGGCCCATGCCAGGCGAGCTGTGTGACTTCTCAGCGCAGCACCTTGTTCGCTTTGGGCCCACCAACCCCCAGTGCACGCTTCAAAAGGAGCTTGTCATCCGGAACAATGCGTGAGGCACTCGTCTGCCCTCCATATTAGGGAAATATCTATAATACATCGAGAAAAATGATTGGTCACGTTTACATGCCGTAGTGTACTATAGTGATCCTTTATTAATACCAAAGTGGAAGTTCTCTTTTCACCAATCCCATATTGCTCTCCATGAGACACACAGACACATGGTCAGCCAGTGTACAACGCACCTGGAGCTGGGGGTTACGGGCCTTGCACAAGGGCCTGCGGACTATTGTGACTATATGTGACTATTCTGCTGAGGCTGGACCTGGCGATCACAGACACAGACTTGGTGACCTCCTGATCACAAACACAGACCTGGCGATCACAGACACAGACCTTGCAACCTTCTGATCACAAACACAGACCTGACGATCACAGACACAGACACAGACCTCCCACATAGGAGCTGATGTTGAAATCAAGAAAATATGAGATTTTCAGAATGACAAAATGCTGCCCTCTACAGACATACGCAATAAGAATCACTTGCAAGGACACTGACAGGTAATAAAATTATGGGTTTGACCTCCACCCCCAAAATTAGTCTGAACCCCCCAGCCCTTCTTTGTCAATTGTGTTTATGATGGAGGGGATCCTCCCAATCAGCAAAATCTTCTCAGTTGGCTGGACACCCCATATCAAATATTTCTGGCCATGGAACTGCCTACTTACATATATATTTTTTTGAAAATGACACTTAAAGATAAATTACGAGTAGTTAATGCCTATTATTCCTATTATAATTAAGTTTATTCCCCTTCAGAGAGTTTACATAAAGAAGGACTGCATATCCTAAATTTAGTTTTCTTCATCCCAAAAAGACAAGGTTATAGTAAAACCTAGAGCTGCACCCCACCATCACATTACCTTAGATTATATTACATTGCGTTACATTACATTACATTAGATAAACTTTAACCCTACATAGGACAAACAGGTATAGAAACTGGGTATAGATATATGATATAAACTTTCTTGATCTGGGGATAATTCTTCAAATTGAAATTGATGCTGACAGAAACATCTGGCTGAGAATGTAAATTCACATACCATTATCATTCAGCTGACAGAACACAGGAACCTTTTAGGTAAGCTAATTAAATTAAGCAAAGATTATAACCTCTGTGGTTTCTGTTTATTATCAATTATTATGTCAGATGCAAGCTAAATTCAGCTTGTCGTCGCTTTTGTGCCCGCAAGACACCTGGTGCTGCCTTTCCGATGGCAAATCATGAAGCCCAACTTACAGCCTCACCTTTTTGGGGAGAGGGCAGAGCCCCCATGCTCGGAGCACCACGTGGACACAGACGCAGCCTTCGATATCAGCCCAGCAGACGGCCAGCTGCTCCCCCACCAGGATCATCGATTCCTGCTTAGCTATCGCCCTGAGGAGGTACGCACAGCCTGAGGGCGATCAGCGTCGCTGGACCCCCTAAACATGGAGTAGAGTGAATACTAAGGGCTCTGGTCTGAATCCTACATTATTAATTTCTGGTTCCCTTGGGTTTCATTTCAGCGATTCTTTTTTAAGTTCTCAAAAATGGACAGCTTTGAGCAGAGCTACTAGGCTATAAGTTGGTTAAAACAGTCCTCGAGAAATGGTACCGTTTTACAGTCATTCCCTAGAATTACCCAAAGGCCTTTGCTGTTGCCTTTCAGCTGAAGGATTACCATAGTGTCCTTCACTTGGTGCTGATGGACATCCCTGATCCTCCTGAGGAACACGACAGCGATGGGTAACGGCCAAATTAGTACAAGCTTAAGTCTCGGATTTGTGGGGCAAAATAGTTACAATATTACTGCCGCAGTATAAATGAGATAGAGCTCTTAATTCGGAGTTCATATTTAGGCTAATGGCTTCATAAATCCCAGGTTAAGTTGGGTCATATTGGTTTAAATTATGGTAACCTTTTAAGTTTAGTAACATTTGCTTTTCTCTCTGAATTATTGTCAAGGAATTCTAACTTTTAGATAAAGTTAATTTATTATGGATGCCGAATCTGTTTTGCATGTATTTATATACAGGTATTGACATAACTGGTACTCAAGTACACATTCATGGTGTAAAATTAACTTCTTGTCATAAAAGCATAAATGCGTGGAAAATATTTACATGTGTGCTGTTATGACAAGAAATTAACATGTATGAATGAATGCTTGCTTTAGTACCAGTTATGTGTCCTGTGTGTGTGTGTGTGTTTGTGTGTAGTGAATATATACACTACTGTATGTGTAACTGTACGGTTCTGTTGCCATGGAACCACAGCACACTTCATCATCTTGAGAGAGCGGCCAATGTGAATGACATCGTTGTCATGGAGATTGAGGTCAAAGGTTTGACGGAGCCTCGCCAGGTCCTTCTGGAGCCCTATGCCATCCTCTTCCCCGGGGAGACCTACGTTGGGGCAGCCGTAAGAAAGCATTTCAAGGTATATGCATTCTGCTAAAAGGTGGCCGAGAGCCTGTAATGCGGAATCGTGCAATAAAAATGACAGCGGTTATGGGAGAGTGAGTGTGACAGGTAGATCACTAAAGGACACCTGATCAAAGCTTTACCACATATAGTATAATAAACTCTTTATAAGATCAAGCTTTTCCATGGGTGTTTTTTTTATGTTCAAGGCCTGTCATTTTACATTTTACATATTTAACGGATACTTTTATCCTAAGCAATGTACATTTGAGAAAGCAGGGTCAGGCAGTCCCTGGATTAAGGGCCTTTGGTCAAGGGCCCAACTGTGAAATCACCGTGCTGACCTTGGGATTTGAACTGGCGACCTTCTGATCACAAGCACAGTGTCCCAACCCACTTCATAGACACTTTCTTGTCATCATGTTCACTCGCAATTCTGGAAATGGAATGGATATTGTGAATATGAGCACTTAGAAAAATTAACAATGTGGATTAACTGAGTAACAAGCACCTGCATATTTAGATGTTTCTTTATTTGACAACTGGACTTTCATTGGTTGGTGGTATACTGTACGGTAACCCCACCCATTCTGGCAGTCATGGCCTAATTTCCCATACTTACTCCTTAAACTTGGCCTATATTTACATGACTTTGTTTGCCGTATCAATTTATATAACATTAACTTGTATATTATTTAAAGATGTGGAACAACAGCAAATCAGGAATTCGATTTCAGTGGGACAGGATAAGTGACTGCCACGTAGTGGAAGTGAAGCCCCCTGCAGGTGAAATAGGTAAGATTGCTTATCTGACTGTTTATTCACTCCAAGAAGATTCCATTATCGCTTCTTTGCAAAGAAATGTAGTTAAACGGTAAAGAACTAGGAGTCCTTAATGGGAACCACAATTTTAGTTATTAATTCATGTAGTTAGCCACTATGCCACCTGCTGGTCTTATAGTGTATGTCAATTAAATAATTTCTCTATTTGAAAGCCTTGACCAGGGTGTGGGCAGCCCCCCCTCCTGTACGGGTGTAATCGAGGCTCCCCTGTTTCGCCAGGTGTCAGTAAATGCTGCGATCTGGAGCTGGTGCTGATTGGACGGATGCCTGGCCCATTCACATGCCACCTGCCATGCCACATAGAGCACTGCCGGCCAGGCGCCGTCCTTGTGGTGCAGGCTGCATTCAAGGTGGGGGGTGGAAACCTTGCAGCCGTCTCTGTGCTCGGTGATTGACCTTTAGAGAAATAAGCAAGTGCCTTTATCCCAACTATATTACAGTATTTCTATTCTATTTTAAATTTCTGCTGTAAATTCTACTATAATTGGTTAAAAAAATACTAAAAATCATGCTCGTAATTGGAAATTAATTTACAACACTCAGTCCATTTTTGTTGTTATTGTTGAGGTGAGACCCCCAGTGACCAAAAGTCAGGCTCGGTCCTCATATAGTCCAACAAATTCCTTAGACCTTTTTTTGGAAAACATACCCTGTGGATGCTGTCTTTGGTAAATCCTCATCATGATTGTATCGGGGGTCCTGATCTAGGGTCCTAAGCTGTCTATCAGCGTGCCCAGTCTGGACCTTGGGCTGATTAGGCTGGGAGAGCAGGTCTGCTCCAGCATCCTGGTCACCAACAGCACTGAGCTGGATGCTTCCTGGATGCTGCAGGAATGCTGTGAGATGAGAGGCCCCAGAGATGCACAGGTACCTCCCCTCTTGGTCACTGTGTCCATTTTAACATTCTAAATATATAGTGATGTCATGCAGATAGCAGGTGACTTTATTTATGCAAACCAGTTAGTGGGGATGTTTGTGGTCTTACTGGGCACACAGGTTACAGTGGAGCCCTGTAGGGGAGTCCTGCCCCCCCTGTCCTCCTGCACTGTAGATGTCTTCTTCAAGCCTGTGGCCTGTCAGCACTTTGAGACGGTGCTGCAGCTGGCTGTGGAGAATGGAACCGGCTGGTGAGGAACGCACAAGGGTGGCCTTTATTGGGGACATGCGTCACCAGGTCCATTTCCAATAAAACCAGTGTAATGTTTCACCAAATCCCTAAACCCACAAAGTGGTTAAGTGCTTATGCTAGGAATGCTTGGATGTGAGGCACGGGACACCCTGAATGGCACGTAAACACATTTAACTCTGTTAATTATGTAATATCCAGGGCAAGTTGGTTTCATAATCTTGAACATTATGAACAGCTGATTATTTATTAACCAGACTGGCATTCCTTCCAGTGTGTCTCCTGTCGTCTACCAGGTACTTTCTAGAATATTGTCCAGGCTCACTATACTCCTATCCTAGATAAACAGCTGGAAGATGGATGAATGGATAGATGAATGAAGATTTAACTATATTCACTATTCTATGTTCACATGTGTGCAATATATACTACAGTTTTTGAATTTTTCTGCATACCCAAATGCTGCAGTACATTATAGGTATAATGTTTCTGCATGCTGGAGTGTTGCAGTGCATTATGGGTGTAACGTTTCATCCTGCATACATGCGGTTGTTAATGGCGGCAACATGCTCGCTGCAGCAACCTGCTGGTGCAGGCCGACGTGCAGTCCACGCAGGTCTGCCTTCTCCGCTGCCAGCTGGAGATCCCGGAGCTCTTTGTGGGTGTCCCAGCCAATGGAATAGCAACCCTCTTCAACCAGACCCTCCTACCAACACGCTTCTCCTGGATGGAGGTGAGGAAGCTCTCCTAGTCCATTGAGGATACAGAGATGGAGGTTTAACCCCTTCGTGGGGGAGTCTCAGAAGTGACCTTTCTTTTCCTTTCCTTCCTTTCTTTTAGCAGCTTCAAGGTCAGCAAGCGTCCCTGTGCATGGCATCCTTCTCCCCCTGCACTGGCACCCTGGGCCCCAACGCCAAGCTGGAAGTAGCCGTGCAGTTCACAGCCCACACCGACGTACGTACAGCAGGCAGCTCTCGTTTTTCCACCCTGCGCCGCTCCGTAGGTCAAACGCTTGGGTCTCCTCCCCATCTCTGCAGGTGCAGCTGACGGAAGTGGCAGCCGTCTGCAAAGTTGAAGGCATGCGAGAACCTCTGCTCCTGGGGATCTTCTGCAAAGCTGAGAAGCTGCGCATCTCCTTTTCTCTCCCTGATGGGTACGAGGTGCCTACAGGGTGGAACAGGCAGAACAGATGTACAAGTCACGGACGGAAATTGGTTTGTTTTGGTAGTTTGCAGCCCTGGATGTGTAGGGTGAAGATGGGCTTTTTCATGCTACTCTACCATTTAAATATAACTACAGAAGGTGGGGTGCACTGTCTCAGAGACTAGCATGGCTGCCTCACACTTCCAAGGTTGAGGTTCTGAACCCTCCTTCCCCCCCACTTTGTGCATGTGGAGTCTGCATACTCTCCCATGACATATGGTTAGGTTAATAGGCGTCTCGAAATTGCCCGCAGTATGTGCCCATTGATGGACTAACATACTGTCCTGCGTGTCACTTTGCTTTTACACTGTTCTGCCTGGGACATTCTCCAGGACTGCCAGTGATCCTCTACTGGATAAGTGATTGGATCGTATGGCATAAAACTGCTGCTGCTGCAGATCTCTAGCCAGCTACCGAGTTACCTAGTTAGCCTCCAATTTATTTCTGCTAAACTTAAGAAAGGGTATAAAAATGAATGGGGGAGCTGGACCAAGTAAGAAGCCAAAAACCTGCCACTTCCATACGGAAAGGGAGGAGGACTGTTTTATTTCACCATGTCATATTCGAAGTGCGTTTGCCTCATCTGTCAGTCTACCGTTGCTATTCCGAAGAAGGGAAATGTGGAGCGGCATTTTCGGACTGTTCATTAAAACTACGACATTAAATTCTCTCCAAAAAGCAAGCTATGAAAGAGAAAGGTGAAGGAACTAAAATCCCAGTTGTAAGGACAAAAAAATGTACAGAGGTGTATTGTGCAATATGGGTCCATGCAGTTATGCAAGGTACACCAACATATATTGTAGATTAAATTCAAATTCAATTCAAAACTACTTTATATATCCCAAAGGGAAATTATTATTATTATTATTATTATTGTTAATAATAATAATAATAAGAAGAAGAAGAAGAAGAAGAACAACAACAACAACAACAACAACAACAAATACTCAATATATTTATACATAAATATATGTTTTGCATTTTTATAGTAGGTAGATCATTTTGACTTGGTCATTTATGAGTAGCTCGCAAGCTGAAAAAGTGTGGGCACCCCTGGTCTAGACCAGTTAGCCTGCTCACTTTTCAGAGACGCACAAATGAAAATAGAGTAACAATTCATCCAGATGTAACCATACTTGGGAGACTATAGCTACTGTATCTAATTTACTAATCTGTACCGAAATTAAAAACTAAAAAAAGTAATAGCTTAATTGGAACAGCCATACTGTACACAAGGAGGTGCCCAGGACCCGTGCTGAGAAACACTGGTCCACCTCAACATATCAAATAGTACACAATGTTGATAATATATTATTATTGTTGTGTTATCATTGTAGTCTGGGGCGTAAATAAATGAAATAATTGCTGATTAGGAATAGTCTTCATACGAGAAGAACCATATTCATCCTTCTTCTGTGATCATATGTTCTTAGCCGGATTCTCCTTCACAGCCCAGAAGAAGAAGCACAGGACCCTTCAGCATTGATGCTGGACTTTGGAGATGAGGTTCTGCTGAAAAGGGCCGTCACTAAGCGGCTGGCAATAACCAATCACACGGCCATCACTGCCGGGTTTACCGTGGAGGCGGAGTATTTCACTGTGCCTCGTGCTCCGTCACCACCCACGGACGAGGTCTCGCGGTTTGGCCACAGGTTAGTCCTCATCTCCGTGTCTGGCATGAGGTTTGACCCATGAATGTCTGAAATCAGGGAAAGATATTAAATAGATGTGAATGGGAATTAATTTAATTTAAAGCAAGCTGTAGAGTCCAGGTATGGTTCAAAATCAAGAGTGGATTTATATCAAATGTGTTCACAAATGATCTGAAATCAGCCAAAACCTTGCAAATACTTTACCAGATTCATGGCCTTTCCTGAACTTTCATCTTAGAAACTTCTTAGTCGTACATCAATTAAGGGTACGACAGTTCTCAGTTGTATAGTACAAAGCCCTGTCATGTTACCTACAGTTGTGTACCAAAAGTGTTCCCAAGAACATCAAGGCAGTGTCCAGTTCATGAAGAATATTCTGCAGATTTGTTGTTGTTCATGATTTCCTTCAATTTGACTCTACATCTCAGGACGTCAAACTCGAGAAGACCTCTGCACTCTCTGCATGCCAAACAAATGGAGAAGAAAGCACATGAAGGTATGTGACTTTGAGGAAACCCCTTAAACTATCTTCATACATGAAATGAATATAGCCTTCAAGCAGAGATAGAGCAAGGGATTCTGGGAATCTGGGAAAAAATATTGGAAAACCAATGAAAGTTTTTAGTTATAGTCCCTTTAAATCAAGCAGGTAAGGTTGCTAGTTAAAAGTACCTAAAAGACCTAATTGCCATTCCCTTTAATGAGGTGATTAATCCAGTTTGCTTTAGGAAAGTACCTTCGTGTAGGTGGATAAGGTCTCCAAACAACAATAAACAGAGACCCATCCAGGAGTGACCCATCCCAGAGTAACCCAGATGTTTTACCCTTAGACTTTGTGAGTGCTCTGCTGGCTCATGGGAAAGGTGCTGCATTCTACATCCAGCCGGCCTCCGGGACACTGGGACCTTACAAAACCCAGACCGTGGACGTCACTGCCTTCACCAGCATGTGGGGCCAGTACAGAGACCGTCTTGTGTGTAAAGTAAGCTCAGGAATGGGGTTTTGTACTGCAGGGTCAACACTCAATATATTGTACCCTGAGTTGAGAGAGAGAGAGAGATATATATACACACACACACACACATATATACATATATACAGACACTCCTCTACTTACAAATGAGATACTTTCCGAACGGCCGTTCACAACTTGAAATGTTTTAAGGGTATACACAAGTACAAAGAACTAGGATGCTGGGAGTCCGCACGCTACGCTGCTGCGCGGCGGGAGTAGCGGCCAGAAGTCATACTAGGCGGAATTGGCACGCAGAAAAAAAATTGATGTTGCAGACAGGAAATGGGAGCCCAAGGAACACAATTTGGACTTACAGTCCTCTTCGTTCGTATGTCTGAAAGTTCGTAAGTTGAAAGTTCGTAAGTAGAGGAGCGTCTGTATATCAACTCTGGGTACAACAATTTTCAGTTGTATAGTACAAAGCTCTATAATATTACCTACAGTTGCGTACCAAAAGTGTATCAAGGCAGTGTCCAGTTCATGAAGAATATATATATGAATATTCATAAAGCCTCTCACAGGTCAATCAGGTAGCACTTCATTTATGAATAATAATGAGCATTCTCCTGCAAACCTACACACCGGCCAATCATGTAGCACTTACTTTATGAATATTAATGAGCTACCCCCTGCCAGTTATTATATCTTTTGTTGACGTGTTAGGTGGGAGACCTGGAGCCAGTGTTCGTCCCCGTGACGATGACAGTGAAAGGCTGTGCCCTGCACTTCCAGCTGATGGGGCCGCAGCCAGAGAGCCAGACACAGGGACCAGTCGTCCGGTATAGAGCTTTTCCATCATCGCCGCAGTTGTTAAGGGGTGGCTGACGGGTTTCATGTATTTAACGATGCTGGTGGTCTGTCAGGTTTGGCACTCATGTCTCCGGGGGAGATACGATCTCGCGGGCAATTCGCATAAACAACACCAGCCATTATGGTAAGTCTGCGCTTCTCACTCTGTGTATGTTCCCCCACTATAATTATAAGAATTAGTTATGGAATAGGGGTGGTGCCATGGTTAGCACTGTTGTCTCACACCTCTGGGCTTCTAGTCTATTCCATGGCCCAATGTGTGTGGAGTTTGTTCTCCCCGAGTCGTCATGCGGTTTCCTCCAGGTACTCCAGTTTCCCCCAAAGTCCAAATATAAGCTGAAGTTAATTGGAGTTACCAAATTGCCCATAGGTGTGCATGTATGAGATAATGGTGTGTGGGTGTCCTGCGATGGGTTGGTGTCCTGCGATGGGTTGGCGCCCCATCCTGGGTTGTTCCCTGCCTTGTGCCTGTAGCCTCTAGGGGGTCCCTGAGGACTGGGTTGAGCGCCAAATAATATTGAACCAAATTTATTTCCCAAAAAATTGTGCATTAACAGTAGCACAGTGCCTTCATATACTGTTTAAAAAATATCTAAAATTAGAAAAAGAATCAAAAATATATATTTTTTAACTAGATACAAAAAGGTCCTGTGACCCACTTTTGGGGTTGTGACCCTCCAGTTGAGAAACAGTGCTGTACAGAGACTCGTGATGGGGGTTGGTGAAGCTGCGAGTGTGTGGCAGATATTCGTCTGGACTGGGAGACCTTCAACCAGGAGAGGGGCGACATGAAGCTGTTGGACCTGCTGGTGACGTACGGGGACCCCTTCCCCCTGAAGGACGCCGACGGGAATGAGGTTCTGGGAGGCGGGTCTGGATCCGGCGGGAACAATGGTGCGAGCGCAGGGGGTACAAGTGCCTCCATCGCGAGTGAGAGTGTGAGTCCATGACGACGTGCCGCCTCGGTGCCTCCAAAGGCCGCAGGAGGCCGGGGAGTCAAGGCGGGTTGATTCCTCACACCACAGGTTACTGAGGAGGAGTCCAATGAGGAAGAGGCGGAGAGCTGTGGGCTGAAGCCACCCAGGAAGCTGATCTCGGTGCACGTGAGAATCCACGAGGGCAACGCGTCGGACTACCCATACTGCATCACCCCGCGGCAGATGGTACCCGCCCCTCCGCAGGGCCAGTGGGTTTCGATGTGGCCCTGAAGGCCATCTGCTGGCCTGTGCTCTCACGCTTCTGCTCCGTTAGGAAACACGCTCCTGTTCTGTACAGCATTAGCGCTTTGAGGACTTCAGAGGAACTGCTTTTGGACAAACGGGGATCCTGGTTGGCCTCTTTGACTAATGATTTAATTTAGACTTATATTTAATCAAAATTCTGAAATTGGGTATCAGGCTTTGTTTACTTTGAGACAAATATCTTAGTTCAAGGATGCTTGGCTTTGAAGAAAATACTACAGTATATAAATTATAGTAGCTACAAAATCGACACTAAAACCAAGGCAAAACACCCTTTTTCTCAGTTTCAGGGCCCACGTATTAACTGTGTTTTGCCTTTTTAGGACAGTATATGTGTCTGTATGTGTGTTAGGCAGTGTGTGCCTATTGACTAACTGGCATCCCATCCAGGGTGTCCCCTGCCTAGTGCCCTGTGACTAACTGGCATCCCACCCAGGGTGTCCCCTGCCTAGTGCCCTGTGCATTCTGGGATGGCCTCCAGGATCACCGCCACTCTGCATTGGAAAAGCGATTACGGAAGATGGCTGGATGGATGTTCCTGTTGCTTCTGTCCTTGGAAGCCATGAAGCAGTAATTGCCAGCAGACGGGATCGTACCCAGATCTGGCTCTGGGCTACAAGCCCGGCTCAGATTCTGTGTGTCACTGTCTTTTTACAGGTGGTTCCAGCAGGGGGCAGCTCCACTGTCCACGTGTCCTTCACCCCTCGGACTCTCTCGGGGTCGACTAGGGACTTTGCCTGTCTGGGTTTTGGCCTGGGTTTCATGAGCCTGGACTGCGAGGTGAGGCCTCATTAGGGCCAGATGTGCCTTGGGGCTGTGTGCTAAATCAAAACATCGCCGGGGGCACATTTTACCATATCGGTCACAGGATAGTCAGGGAATTGGGGGGGGGGGGGGGTCTTCAGTTCACCCCTTAAATCTAAACATTTATCTAATATAATCATGTAAAAATGCTGGAAATTGTGATCAATGCAAATTATTCAAAGACAGTGAGAAGGTAATTTAGAGGACTTAGTGGCCTCCCACCTCTAGGGTTATGGGTTTGATTCCCACCCGCTGACTGTGTGCATGGAGTCCTTATGCTCCTCCTGCGCCTGTGAGGGCTTCCTGTCACAGTCAAAACATGCCACTAAATTGTCCATGCAAATGAGACCAAATGGTGAAATGATTTCATTTCATTTCAAATATGTGGTTTATCTGAATTTGTTTCTCCAAATTAGCCACACACATGAGATGAACTAAAATGAAATTTAATTTATTCTCAATATACATGTGTCAATCTGGGTACATATGTGGAATAGCTGAATTGGTCCCTCTAAATTGTCCAGAGAAATGAAATTAAATGGTGAAATTAAATGATTTCATTGCATTTCAAATGTGTGGTTTGGCTGAAATTGTTTCTCTAAATTGCCCATAGAAATTATATGAATGTTGTAATTTAATCTAGTTTAATTTAAATGTGCGGTTACATGTGCAATTTTGCTGAATTGGTCTCTCAAATTGTCCATAGTGTGTGACTGTGTTTGCCCTGAGATACACTGGCCTCCCACCCAGGGTGCCCCTTTCCCCTGTATTTATGCTTCAGAAGGTTATGGAGATTGATGACTATGCATTAACCCTGGGTTTTATTATATCCGATACATATCACAGAAGCTGAGTAACTGATCCTGGTTTCAGGAAACGTGCTGCGTTCCTGGGAGGGTGGAGCGAGCGCAAGGCCTCCAGCTGGAACCCTTAAGGCTGGACCTGCAGGCCAACGTGAAGGCTGCCCTGTGAGTGACTGCCCACCCGAGTGTGTCACATGAGCCCACAGCACCAATGAGGCTTCGCTGTCAGGTCACTAACTCAACGCAGGCTTTCTGATCAGCCCTGCTTCCTCTTCCCCCTGGCAGCCTTTGTGTCGAAACAGAGGAGGACAAGATGCTCGAATTCTACGCCATTGCCAGCGATTTGCTGTTGATGGGAACAGAGCAAGGGGTGAGCACACATGTCCCAAGGCAAACCACCAGGGGGTGCCAGTTTGGAAATAAATCTCACTCATTCTTCCAAGTTGCACGTCCAGGGATTCACTGCTTCCCTGTCCCATTTAAAACCTCCCACACCAATTACTCTCATGAGCATTAGGTCATACTACGCCCATGAAACTTATATTTAATTTCTCTGCATGCCTGAGATTTATATGTGTGTCATGTGGGTGCAGTTTCATTACTCATCTTCTTGATTACTTCGCAGCTCACGTACAGCTGTGTTCTTTAATGTATGGCTTTCTGTTTTAGTGATGTTCCCGTTCTTGCTGACCCACACGGCTGACCTTAGGGGTGCCTAATCGCCGTCGTACGCAAGGCCATTTTTCTCAGTTCCAAGGACACCTTGGGGAAGAAGGGGGGGGGGGGGGGGTGGAGGGGTGGTTGGGCCGCTGGGCGATTTGTGGAAAGGACCTTGAGATGGGTTTTGTGGCAAACCTCATATAAGTAATTCCATTTTAACTCAAGAAATGGCCTTTGCATCACCATATTTGATTTTGAGGAAATGTGAATTGCACCTTCCGGACTCTTTCTCAAATGAAAGGGATTCTGATGTTTTAGCCTAATTGTCAAGAGATGATAGAGCAATGAAAAACATATCATGTATCAAAGGATGACAGAGCAATGAAAATTCATCCAACAATGGATGAAGGAACTATGAAAAACTATACTGTTACAGATTTGTTTTCTTTTGTTACTATTACAGGTTTAACTTTTTTCTGTACCAAGGTTAATTGCAGATAACTAGAACCATGGACACAGGGGGACTACTGTAATTCATTCCCACGATTTATTAAAACATGATCTATATTGATGCATATGATAGTTTTCGTTATACCATAAGCAGAGCCCATGCATTTTGTTTGTTATGTAAATGCTGTGAAAGAGCAGCCATACAGATTCAGTACGTTTAGCTATAGCCAGCACTGTGTAGTGGCCCAGCTTCAGTGTTATTCTAAAGACAGGAGAGCTTATTTAAGATTTTAGGAAGTTAGCATGCAGTACAGTGCCAGGATGGAACAGACAATTATGGTTATAAATGGTTATTGTCACAAAACACCCTCCATACGTTGAAAATGTTCTTTTGTTGAAAAAACCCTTTAGGATATAGTGCCCTTTCTTTATCTCAGGTAGGAAAAAAAGAGAATTCAGAGTGTTTCATTATAAGCTGTAACTTATTTACTATTACTTTTTTCTTTTTACTATTATCGTAGCTCGACAAGTGAAGCATTACGCTAATGACACATAGGTGATGGGTTCAAAGCCCAGGGAGCACACATAAATTGTTTTTTTTTTTTTTTTTGTAACCATTCTTCCTACTGTAAGTCACTTTGGATAAAAGTATCAGACAAATGAATAAAAATATTACAGCTACATGGCTGTGATGGAGCCCATGTTGTAAAATGCAAGTAGCTTTAGCGCTTGTTTACGATTCCGGAAGCATTCGGGGGCAGACAGAGGTCTTGTGGGATGCCTCGCGGAGCTCTGGCCGAGATGCTTAGCTCCACCTGCTGAGCTGCTGTGCTTGCAGGTGGAGGAACCGCCGGCAGTGACCACCCGGAGCTTTCGCCTCAGGAACCCTCTAGAGATGCCTGTCTACTTCAGACTCAGCGTCCAGCCTCCCTTCTGTGTCCTTCCGCCTTGGCCGAGGAGCAGCACCCAAAGCCCCTGCGACCACGCCAGGGAGCCCCCGTACCTGGTCCTCCAGCCCCGGCACAACCTGCAGGTCGGATTCTGCCGCTTTATCCACAAAGCCCCCTGGAACTTCCATCCTTCTCCATGTCACTTCCTGATTTCTTGTTTGACCTGCAGGTCAAAGTGGCCTTTCACTGTTCGTTGTCCCTGCTGGCCACTCCGGGTTCACCCTCAGAAGAAACCCCGCCCACTCCACAGCTGATAAGCAGCGTGACAGGGGGGCGCAGCCTCCGGTTCCATCAGAGCCTGCTAGTGGAGTACAGCAATGGAAGTATACAGGTGGGTGGTGCCAAGTCAGCAGATTGGCATCTATCATGATGAGCCCTGATGTTTTCCATGCAGCAAATGGGCAATACCGTCCCCTGCTGAACAAAACAGGCTTTTAATAAATGCAATTCTTAAAGCATTATACTCTGGTATTCATATATTCCCAGTACATCGATTCAGTGATTTGATATAGTGCCTCGCACCTCTGTGTCTGCCATCAGGAGGTGCCTCTTTGCGGCTTCCTCTCCTTGCCCACCCTCCATCTGATACCCGACAGCCTGGACTTTGGCACATGTTACGTGGGACAGACCAGTGTCAAAGAAGTCATCCTCTCCAACCGCGGAAGGTCCAGCAGTCACTGGGCAGCCACTATAGGTAACGGCCGCCAACGGGGTCCTGAGGCTCAGAGCTTTGTGCAGCTCAGCATTGGGTCCCACGCACTCGCAACTGACTAAATGAGCTCTGTTATACTGTTGATATGACCACTTCCAGTATTTTTGCTGCTTTTAAAAAAAATAAATGTATATTGATTTTGCATGTAACTTCATAACTGTATAATGGTTATCAAAAACCCAGAATGTGTCAAGTGTGCTGTACGTAGAGAGATGAAGTGTGGTTTGGCAGGTTAGGATGCTGAGCCTGTGATTGGAAGGTTACTCGTTCAAATCCCAGGATCAGCAGAGTGATGTCACCATTAGGCTCCTGAGCAAGGTCCTTAACCCCCAGTTATACTCTAGGGACTGGCTGACCCTGTTTGTTGCTTCAGATAAAAGCATCTACAAAATAGATACTTATGGACTGTGATATGACTGTCTGGGTTCTAGGTCAGTGTTTCCCGACCTGGTCCTTGCGGAACCCCATGCAGTCCGTGTTTTTGCTCCATTCCAGCTCCCTACTGGATGCCGTGTTATGTTTTTGAAACTAAATGTAGACATTTTGCATATTTTGCATATTCATCTTTAATATAGGATACAAAATGTCTTTTCCCTTCCCTTTTCCCTGTTTCTGTTCTGTATAAATGATGTAATCTTGGAATGCCACACACTCTTGTCAAATGCCTTGGGATGACTCTGTTGTGAAAGGCGCTATATAAAAATAAATTGAACTGAAAAATGATTGTGTGCCAGTGACCTCAGTAAATTGGAGCCTTGTTTAGCAGGTTAGCAGTAATAGCTATTATAAGATCATTCATTCGTACTTCGACTTTAAAGATGCTTTGAAGAAATGATCCCCCAGACTGGTTATCCATCATTTCTGCCCCGCATCCGTCTGGATTTAAACACGCTGCCGTATCAGCAGGCTTTAGCCACTTGTCCTCCATCTCTGTCCTCTCACAGAATCGGTGGGGGGAGGTGGCTCCTTTGAGGTGACCCCCAGCCGTGGTGTCCTGCGGCCGAAGCTGCCGCTATGCTCCTGTAGACACCCTCTCCAGATAAGCTTCACTCCCAGGTTCGGCCTCCTCCGCTCTTTGCTAACTGTAAGACTTTTACAGACCTCATCAGTTAGCTGCCAGTTAGTGGTGCACCATAAAGGTACAATTAAATAACTCAAACTACATTAAAACAGAACAGTTGAGGTGTGTATAAGGAAGTCATTACTGAGTGTCCTTGGTCCAGTTCTCCCCGAGCCCTTCAGACTCCTATTATTGGTGTGAAATCACTGGCCCAATTCGCACTAAGCCCGCCCCCAGACTGATGTTCTATAGGCTGTGTGAAACAAAGGCCACATTTGCTGGGGCATCAGTGGAAGGAGCTTGGTGTTGTAGGTTCTGTCAGACACGGATGTGATAAGTAGCAGAGAGTGGGCGAAACACTAGTGGGAGTTTTACTTACACACAAATGTTCTGAGGGCAGAGAGGAAAATGACTGGTTCAGAGAGATAGCCAATCAGATTGTAGAGGAGCTGGGTCAGAGCAGCTAGAGGAGACAGGACCAAGACATCTGATTGGTTGGACCCACCTCCTCTACAATCTGATTGGTTGTCTCTCTCAACCAATCATTTTTCATTCTGCCACTTTTTTCTAATTTTTCATTAGTGCTTATACAATTTGCAAGTCAAATATCTAGCTTCCGATTGCGTACCATGTGTTTCCCAACCACAGGGACACCAGTGAGGCCAGAGCCACTGTTACAGTGCAAGGGATTCTGGGAGAGCTGCCCGTTTCCCTTCAAGTTTGGGGAAGAGGCTCCTTTGATGAGGCTTATGTCACTGCAGACTAAAGGCTAGTGCTGCATCTGGACAGAATTATCCACATCTGAGTCATCTTGTGTTCACTCCACCCCAGCTGGGAACTGGTAAATACAAAGAATTATTCTAGTAATAACTACAACATTTCTTATTAAAATGACCCTTTGCAGGTATAGTAAATTCAGAAATTAGCATGTGCTTTGTTTTTCTACCTGTGAATGTATGCTGCATTGTTTAGTGCACGAATCAGGAAACTCATAGCAAAGTTTTATTAGCATCAGAGTACAGTGGAGACCATACAACTGCACAGGAATAAAGAGCCTGGATTATTGTACCTGCAGAAAGCAGCAGCTGGTCTTCATTCCCAAATCACTTCCCGTGATAATGGAACATGACACAGGATTCACATGTCGTCACATGTTCTGGTCCCGTCCACGGACAAACTTACCATCCTATTAGTGCATTTTTTTTTCAAGTTTTCACAAAAAGTTCTGTTTTTTTTTTTTTTTTTTTTAATTAAATCACATTTTTGCGCAGAGGTAATGTACCAAGCAGGATTTTCTGTGAGATTAAGGCCCCCGGTGTGAGACTACAGCCTACTACTACAGTAATAAACATTCAGTGCCCATTTTCTTTGCACCATGGTCCATCAGTTTACACATTCAGGCTGCTGTGTGCGTCTGCTTGGATAATCGCCCCCCCTTAGCGTCAGTTCCCTGGGTATTCAAACACAGCGGCTGCCCCCATCCCTGTTCCGATGCACATTGACACCACACCATATGCTCTGAAAGTTTAGAAAGATTAAAAAAAGAGGCTTATATTTCAATATCATAAAGAAACTCAGAGGGCTGTAAGTTACTACTTCAATCCTGCTTCCTTTAAAATTAACATCTCATTTAATTAAAGTAAATAAAATATAAACATTTTCTGTTGATGGTTTCTGAACCAGTTAAAGAGTGATAAGCTCCTGAATCTCCAGCATTACTGGGCATAGCAAGGCGCTGTAGAATTCTTGATTCTGACTGGTGAAGATGGATGTGTAACTTATAACTGCACATGTAGTGCCAGCCAGGTGAATCACAATAATCGATACGCTGTTATAATCTTAAACTCACAATCTAAACACAACTTAAAAATAATGGGAACTAAACATAAATGTTTGGTCATTGGCGGAAGAAAGTACTAATAAATGCGCTTTCATCTAGCAAACAAAGTATGTTGCCTCTGCAATCACGCATTTAAAAATGTATAATGCAGGGCTTGTCATGCATTAACCCTTACACATCAATCACTGGCACAACTGGGCTCACCTCTTGCCCCTCCGCTTGAGCTCATTGAGCAGGGTGACCACCTGCCGGGCCCCGGTGCAGCCCAGGGGGTGTCCCAGGGCAATGGCACCCCCATTGGGGTTCACCTTCTCCAGAGGAATGCCCAGCTTCTCCACGCAGTACGCAGCCTGGAGGATCAGCCCACGTTCAGCAATGTGAAGCCAGCAAGCCCCCCCCCCCCAAGGCTAAAAGTGAAATCTACCCATGATCTAAGACTCGAGGTGAACTTACCTGACTGGCAAAAGCCTCATTGATCTCAAAGACGTCGACGTCAGCCACGGACAGCCCTGAGGGATAAAACAGCTTAGGTCAGAAGACACAGTGATTCTGCATGTGGAAGTGTAACCGGAAAGACACAGGTTCAAGTCCTAGAGACAAGTTCTGTTCCAGTATACATTACATGCTGAATAAATGAACAAGATGTAAGACTGTAAGCAGCCTTAGATAAAACCACCAAAAGGTTGTCCTTTTGCACGATGTCACCTTCTGGCTGTTTCTGGAAGCCAAGGCAGCAAACTCACCAGACTTCCTCAGGGCTGCAGGGATGGCGTAGGCGGGCCCGATGCCCATGAGGTCCGGGGGGACCCCCACCACGGCGCAGGCCCTCAGCACCCCCATCACGGGCAGATTCAGTGCCTCCACCATGGACCGGCGTCCTAGTAGCACTGCTGCTGCCCCGTCGCTTACCTGGCTTGAGTTTCCTGCGGGTCGACACACCACTATGAGCCACCTCCTGTGGAACGTACCAGATCTTCGAGCGTACGGAGAGAGTGACATGAGATCCACATGCAAAAACATGGCTGATTTATACAACTACCTACTGCTGATACAAGGGCGTGTACCATGGTGGGGCTACAGATGCACTGACCCCAGCTAAGAGCTGATTGGTCCCCAGAGTGCCCCTCTCTGTCACTCAACAATTCAAAACATATCATTGGCTAATGATAGGGTTGACCCATGCTTTGCCTCCCACCTTTAAAAATTCTAGAATCACCTCTGAGCGGATACCTTTGACATCTACACAGTCCCGTAGATTTCCTCTCTTTTTAAGACACCTTTATGATTACTTAATGTTATTATATACTAAATTATTATACACTGGAGAGAACTATGTGCATCTTTTTGTATGTGTCCATCATCACATTTATACAGTTGTGCAGAGATAATTTTTTTTTTTAACTCTTAGTGGAGACTTTCTCAGACATGGTCTCCAAAATCAAAGCTTGTACACAGACTCTTTACTAGCCTGCGGTGGTGCTGCCGTCTGGTTTGAATGCCGGCTTGAGTTTGGCCAGCCCCTCCACGGTAGTTCCTGGCCGGATCCCGTCGTCCTTGGAGACCACTATGGTCCGCTCCTTGCCGTCCTCATCCACAAATCTTGTGGTGAGCGGCGTAATCTCTTGCTGGAACACGCCTCGCTCCTGCGCCTTGCTGGCTCTTTAACACAGTGACAGTCCTTTTACAGGTCAAAGAAATGCCCGACAGAAGCTTAAATAACGATTAATGGTCAATGACGTCCACCCAATGCATCAAATGATAACTACAATGGCGGTTAAGCCGCCGTTCTGTAGGGCGCTAATCGTACTTTTGTTGGGAGCTCAGCGCGAAGGCGTCCTGCTTCTCCCTGGAGATCCCGAATCTCTCCGCCACATTCTCCGAGGTGATTCTGCGTGACGGACATGGACGGTCATTGAGAGACAGCGGATGCTACAGATTCTCCCACGGGGATCACAAGACGAGAGCTGGAGAGTGAATCTCTGAGCACGGAGGCTTTTTAAACCTGTACAGTTCTCCTGGCAGGGGGGCTGCTCTTGGTACGTGTGACTGAGGAAGAGAGGTTTCAAAAAAGTAAAGTAGAGCCTCTCAATTGCTGAAGGTCAAATAGGTTATTTTGTAGAAAGGACTCAGTGGGTGTGGTTTCAGAAAAGAATGCACTATCCACTAAAAAATAATTTATCTAGCTTTCCAAAAGTGATACCAGAGAATGAAAGACTTTTCCCCAAAGAATTTCAGGCTGCACTAAAATCTGATGCTTTCAGCCTGATTTATGGAAGTTAATATCTACAGGATTTCTACTTGTAAATATTGATTTGTGGTGGGGGAGGGGCGGTCAAGGCAGTTTTGGGAGTCACATAACCAGGTTTGGAGCACTAATATATTCCACCTCTCACTCCTTCCCATAATGGGTATAGATTGGGTTTTAGAGATTATGCAGCCTTAGTACCGACAAATTAATGACTTAACATTCTAAAATAAAATACAGTAAACAGTATAGACTTAACATCTTTAATAATATGTATGTATGTATGTATGTATGTATGTATGTATGTGTGGCCAGGTGTCCCAATACATTTGTCCATATATATATATATATAGACACCATTACACGTACAGGAACTTTTGTAACACCACATTCTAAATCTATAGACATCAATATGGAGTTGGTCCCCAATCCCCCCCCCATTGCAGCTACCACTCTGAGAAGGCTTTCCACAAGATTTTGGAGTGTATCTGTGAGCATTTGTAATCTGTAATCGGGATTCAGCTAGAGCACAGGGGGTCACTCGGGGTCATCCTTACCCCATGGGGATGAGGCAGTCCCGGGCCTTGGCGTTGTCCATTAACCTGGAGCTGACATCACCTGGGTTTCCCACAGAGCGCAGGCTCATGCTCTCCACTCTGAAGGGCACACAGAGACACAGCATCAGCTCAAAGGGCACGGAGTGTCAAGCGTATCCCTCATCACCTGCTCTGCCCCCTACTGGTACTGTGACTGCAATTACAGGCCTGCTGCCAAATTACCAACTCACGGCACTTATTAATTGCCAATTATGTTGCCATGGAAGACGCAGGAGAGGTGCCCATGTTCACTCGAGAAGCTCACCCACATGCCAGTCCAAGGTCATATGATCCATTCCTGATGCCACCTGGACAGGAAGATAATCATCTGCAGTTTACATGAAGAAGCTATTATTGTAATTGAGCAGCAGCATTAGGCAAACACATCCATAGCATAAATCCATCCTTCTGTCCATTTTTAACAACTACTTATGCAGTTAGCTGGAGCCAAGAGACAAAGGAAAGGAAGGTGGTCCAACCAAAAGGAAGGTGGTCCAACCAATATATTTGATTTGCAACATATCAAGCATCCATCCATCACCGTAACCGCTTAATCCCAACCAGGGTCTCGAGAACAAGAGGCACGGGCGGAACCAACCCTGGGCAGTCGCCAACAAACCGCAGGGCACACACACACAATCACAGGGCCAATTCAGACTCGCCAATCAACGTACCCTGCATGCTTGGACCTGGCAGAAACCCCTATGCGAGCTCCACACAGAAAGGACGCGGGACCAGGACTGAACCAGGACCTTCTTGCTGTGAAGCAGCAGCGCTAACCACTGTGCCGCCCCATATCAAGCATATTAGTATGTTATGAGTAAATTGTGCTCTGAATCAAAGTTCAAAACCTTTTAAAAATGGAGGGTGGTGTGTGGCTCTGGGGGTTAGGGTGCTGTGCCTGTGATCGGTAGGTTGATGGTTCGAGTCCTGAGGTTGGCAGAGTGGTTTCACCTTTGGGCCTTTACTAAATAGGTTTGCTAAGACAATAGCAATATACTGTAGGAGAAGCAAAATGTTTCATACTTTAATTACAAAAAGACTTTACCTGCTACATTGAAGAGGGCTTGTAGGCCAGAAGAACACATTCTATTAACGGTGTAGATGGGCACAGAGTCTGGGAACCCACTGTTAAGGGTGAAAAAAAACCCTACGTAAATATCCAGGGGATACTGGGTGTAATCCTCCAGCATAACTGGAGAGGAGATGGTTTACCTGAGAAACTGAGCTACTCTGACCATGAGGGCACCTGCACCAGGCTGCAGAACATTACCTACAGAAGAAGAGGGGAACGATGTATAACCACATGACACCTTTACACCACCTATGGATCCCTGGCAGGCTACATTTCTAACAAGATCTCTATCTACCCACAAAGGTTTGTATAAAAGTGTGAAAACTATGACTGCCCATCACAGAAAGCTGGGCTTTCAGTGAGAGCCATTTGCAACTAGACACCCTAAACCGCAAGTCAGACAACGGAGGCAGACAGCGTGACTTCCTCACCCACGCAGACGTCCCCCAGCTTGTCCGGCGAAAGGCCCACATCCCGCAGGACAGCGCTCATCACCGCAGACAGCAGCTCGTCGGGGGTGGTGTCCTGCCGAGGAATCACACGCGTTCAGTTGAGCAACCAAACTAGGAGGCAGGAAGCGTTTATGAGTTCCGTAATCCGCGTCAATCCAGGTCTTAAAAACCTCTTCTTTAGTCTTTTGGAACCGAGCAGCAATTAGTCACGACATGCATAAGCACGCTTGGGTGCAGCTTCATGGAGCTGGGTTTGGAGAAAGGTTTTCTCCGGTACAATGAACAAGATGTAACTTTTAATTTACTTTAACGTGAGCCATTACCTTGAAGGATCCTCTCTTAGCTTTTCCGATGGCTGTCCTCAGTCCGTGGACCACAACGATATCATCCGCAGCAACTGGGAGCGATGCGCTGCACTCCGATCGGGCTATTTGGGCATGACTGTACGGTCCAAGCCGGTTTTGGGGTGACAGGTGTCCAGAAACAACCCTTAGCCTATGCATTTTAAGGACCTGCACCAGTAAACAGCGGCCAAATTACTGTTACTCGAATCGACAGCGGTCACCCACCGCGTATACAGAATCGCTGACTTTTTGTTAAAATAACTTAATTTGCAGGGTCGTAAACAATAAATGTTGTTACGTTTGCTTATGACGGTTCAAGCTGGACTTTGACGGCTTGTACAGCTCCTGGCACGCAACCCTGAATACGGAAAGTAAAGAGGGTCATTAAAGTTGGGTTGAACCGCGTTGTCCTAAAACACTGTGCTGTGGTAATCTAAGTTGGGTTCAGACCTGCACCCACCAAGCAGAACAAAATCATTTATATAATAACTTTTATATGAAGGAAAGGAGGAAATATATATGTGTGTGTGTGTGTGTGTGTACTTAACAACGAATAGCAAGGAAGGATAAGATATTTTGTTGTAGTTAACAGTTGCCTGATTTCCCAGTTTTAACTGCAACCCGCTTCGCTATTTTAGGAGCTGTGGTTAATTCTGTTCTGTGACAGCGATCGACATGTTTAAACGTGTGTGAAAGTGGCTCCTCTGCAGGAACTTGAGGGAAATCTATCAAAGAAAAGAGTGATTGCACAAGTCCTTCGTGAAATGCACAGTGGTCACAGTGATTCCCCGTCTTTAAAATTGGAAATGAACGGAAAATACAGGAAATGTGGCAGCGCGAGGCAATGTCTCATCTTTCTGCCGGGAAGACGGGAAACTGTATTCGCTATACCGGTTTTCTTTTTCTTCTCTATTGTTTAGAAAATACGGTTCATTGGGCTGTTTTACAGGGCTCATAGATCAGTGAACCATCGCGGTTTCCATGCACCTTTTAAGTAGGTTAGTACTACGGCTTATCAATAATATATGAGCAGAACAACTACTATACTGATCTGTGAACAGACAAAACCATCATGTCAGCATTTTAAATAGGAACATTAAATCCAGAAAGTCACTCTTTCGTGAAATGTACCTCTTTTCAAATACATTTAACGTGTCATACATTCATATTTATCTATAATATATTGCATAATAGTGTGTTTTAAATGTCGGCCTATCTTGATTTAGTTGAAAGATTGCGCATACTTCAGTGGTGGAGAGGTGGAATTTGTTAGTTACTAATGTTGCCTTTCACCGCTATGGTAGGGGTTTGAGTCCCACTCCATGTGAACAGAGATTGCATGGTCTCCCTGTGTTGTGTAGGAGCCTTCTGGCCCTACAGAATGACCTCCAGCAGGTCATTGGTGTGCATGTCTCTGAGCAAACAATCAGAAACAGACTTCATGAGGGTGGCCTGAGGGCCCGACTTCCTCTAGTGGGCCCTGTGTTCACTGCCCAGGACCGATGCTCGATGGGCATTTGCCATAGAATACCAGAATTGGCAGGTCCACCACTGGCGCCCTGTGCTTTTCACAGATGAGAGCAGATTCACCCTGAGCACATGTGACAGAAGTGAAAGGGTCTGGAGAAGCTGCGGAGAACATTATGCTGCCTGTGACATTGTTCAGCAAGACCGTTTCAGTGGTGGGTCAGTGATGGTCTGGGGAGGCATATCCATGGAGGGACACACAGACCTCTACAGGCTAGACAATGGCACCTGACTGCCATTAGGTATCAGGATGAAATCCTTGGACCCATTGTCAGACCCTACGCTGGTGCAGTGGGTCCTGGGCTCCTCCTGGTGCATGACAATGACCGACCTCATGTGGCGAGAGTATGCAGGCAGTTCCTGGAGGTTGAAGGAATGGATACCGTTGACTGGCCCCCATGCTCGCCTGACCTAAATCCAATGGAACACCTCTGGGACATTATGTTTCAGTCCATCCGACGCCACCAGGTTGCACCTCAGACTGTCCAGGAGCTCAGTGATGCCCTGGTTCAGATCTGGGAGGAGATCCCCCAGGACACCATCCGTCGTCTCATTAGGAGCATACCCCGACATTATCAGGCGTGCCTACAAGCATGTGGGGGCCATACAAACTACTGAGTATGATTTTGAGTTGCTGCAATGAAATTTCGGCAAAATGGACCAGCCTACCGGATCATTTTTTCACTTTGATTTTTGGGGTGTCTTTGAATTCAGCCCTCTGTAGGTTTATCATTTTCATTTCCATCAAACAATGTGGCATCCTTTCGTTCCTAACACATTACCCAGTCCATATCAGTATAGATATACAGCATGGTTTTTCCCCCATTGAGATCTGATGTGTTTTCAAAGCGTTCCTTTAATTTTTTTGAGCAGTGTTTAAATATCCCTTCTCAGTAGTATTGTACCTGAATGTGGTTTATGGAATTTCTACGCTGTGAGTCTCATTTAAAGGTCCAGTGATGCCGATTGGTACAAAAATCTGTCGTATATAATCCCCAGAAGCATGATTTTATAAACCAATGTATACGAAGTACTGTATACGTGCAGTGTTCGGGTCCGAGGTATGAAGAGCCGAAAGAGGGCAGCAGACGACGGGCTGGAAAGTAGAGCTCATAAAATGGCTCTGGGGCTCGTCACCGCTTCCCGGACCGCACGTCACGGGCGACATCATCGGGGGGGACTTGCCGAGTGTTTACCGGAGCCAGGCAACGACGGCCGGGGCTGGAAAAACTTTGCTCTTAGCCGGACTCGGCAGCGCACGTACGGCTTCCCCTTCTGCTACCAGCCGAAGCCCACGGAGTGCGTCGATCGCCGGGATTATAAGTGATCTTCGTGGAAGACATTACGTTATAATCTTTTGCGAAGCGTAATTTAATTATTCTGTTTTTCAATAATCAAAATACTCCTTATAATATTGCTTTTCTTTCGTATACACTTATCGCACTTTCCGGATATTAGTGCCGCTGGCAAAACTACGCAGGATCACATCAGTGGGATTTCAGATACATAATTTTTGCTGTTAATTGGTTGTTACCTTCCTTAAGTTTTATGGTCTGGCAATGCTTTTTCAAGTCATTTAGACCTCGTCGTGCCGATTTCTGGACAATGAAGTTGCAGAGGTAACCAGGTGAGTTTTGCACAATTGCACGTTATGAAATGAGTAGTAGCCTACTTCCCGAACCGGTAACACGCAAAAGTATGTGCGTAATATGAAATGAGTCATAGCATTAAAACACCATCTTCCCTTGATAAACAGAAATGACAAAACTATTCGTTTAGGTCCTATCCTGTAAAACATGGATTACAGTGAAATGGCGAAATACACGAACCAGTTATTGCGCTGTCCATTGTTACAATATCTGCCTTTACAAATTTTTTTTTTCTATTGCAATATTTTTAGCGTGTATGCCAAGCTTTGCGTCAGTTTGTTGGACCTTAACTAAATGTGACCGGTTTCTGCGATGTTACGCATATATACATTTACAGATGAATATGTGCTGTAGCTTTTATATGAATTAACTAATTTTGAGTTATTCATTTTGATTCATCTGCTGATAGCGCTGACTGCGCATCCTTCTGTATTCAGGTGTGCGCGTTGGCGTCTTTGATGCCAGTTTAATCGGCCGGTAAGACTTGGCCGTGTTAATGTGTTTCGTATGTGGTGGCTAAGAAAAGTCTTTCAATGACTAATGTTTTCCAAGCCGTAAGTGATAGACTTTGTCTTTACACTTGCTTTTCAGACAGGAAACAACCCTTCCGGAGTTTATCAGGCGCGCGGAAGGCTTATAAATAACACCGAATATGCAGAGTTCGATTTTAGTCTTCAGTTTAGTGTAGTAGTTTTATAACATAAATTTGACATGTTGGCAGTGTTTTGCATGAATTGCAGTTGCCTCATGCAGTCTAGAGTCATCCAGCTTTGCAAACTGGTGACTCTAAATTTGCGTGGGGGTGTGTGGCCTTTAGTGGGCTGCCATCCCATCCCGGGTATCCCTTTGCCTCAGGTCTTGTTCTTCATAAGACTGGCTCCAGGTTTACTGTGAACCTGTAGCGGGTAAGTGGTTATGGAAGGTGGGTGGATGTTTGGGGATTCTAATGCAGTTACTCAAGTTTCACACTGATGCTGTGGAATGTGTTGGGGGAGATTGCATTGTACTGTACCTTTCCCCTCCATGTTCAGACCAGCTCTAAGACGCTGTGCATGATCATTAGTGACTACAGGACATCTACATCAGCCAATGGGCACTGGATTACCATTTTCACTAGTGCCCGAGAATTCAGGTCGGATATATAGTATTGTTACCAAAATTACTGCCAGGACAGAGCTCCCACAGATAAGATCCATGAGGAGGGGAGTAAAGTTACAGGTTTGCTGCTTGGCAGCAGCGTCTGGTGATATCTTATGGAAAATATGTCTTTGTCACTCGTATGGTGAGAAGATCTCACCCATTCTATCTCGTGATCTGCAAGCCATGTGGTTAATGTTCTTGGTTTGTGTTCAAGGTGGGATGATCGAATCTGTCGTAAGCGCTTACTGCTGAGAAACTTGTGCAAAATTGAATTAAGATTGTTTTGAATGCAGTGTTTGTTACCTAGGAAATTCTAATACAAGGTTTGTTTCTGATGAGACTAGTCATTCATTTTCCAAACGCACTTGTCCTATGCAGGAGCTATTAAACTATAGAGCTCAAATTTTACTATGCAATTAAAAAAAATGAAATTTAAGCTTCACACACTAAATTCCAAGCTACACTCGTTTTTCCCCATTGGGTAGAATACTGAAATATGTGATCAGATAATACCTTTTATATAACATATTTCGCAGTAGTTCAGTCACTAAGAAAATTATCACTCTTTTTTTCCTGTGGTGTGGATCTCTGCCAATAACTAATGGCATCTGTTCCCATTGACCAATCTCTCTCTGAGAAGTCTACTCCACATCTTACTGTTGCATGAAGGATTTACAGGGTTAGAAACCAGCTGGAGTTGTGGGCCTGATCTAACTATCTATCTAAATATGACAATGAAGCCATAAAGTTGAATTATTCCTGAAACCACAAAGATGCCAGAGAAAAAGTGATTTGTTTAGTAGATTTAAGTTTCAACTTGAGAACTGTCGTGAAGATGGACGTTATGAAATATTTGATCACATGTAATACTTTTTTGATTTAAATACAGTGGTCATTATTGAGTGATAAGCAAATTTGCCTTAATACCTTTAACATGGGTCACCTTCTATAACAAAGATAGACAGACTTGCAGTTTCAGAGTACATATGACTGGAGAGTGACAAGGCTGAGCGTTTGGGTGCTGGTCTCCATGGTGACCGTAACACTCCAGAACTGGTAGTGAGCATCTCTTCCACTGCCTGACTTGTTTAGTGCTACATATCCGATTCTGAGAAGTCACCATGGGAAATGAGGTGTCCACTCACTGGGCAAGATCAAGGCTTTATGAGACAGTGCCAAAATATAGCAGAAGCAGCTTTTGTTTAATCTTGATAGGCTAATAAGGTGTTCTACTGTGTATTAATTCATGCTATTTTCATTTCTGTACAGAACTGTGGAAATGCAATAAGTAGATGTAACCCCTTAGTGGTTTATCATGATAGATCATAGTACTCCTTATGAGAAGTTAATATGTACAAATATTTCCTTTCACATTTGAAGACCAAATGTCCAACCTCCACTCAGTCCATCTTTGTTGTTTTTGAGATGATTCTGCCAATAACCTAAAGGCTGCCTCGTCTTATGTTCCAGTAGCTCGTGGGAGTTTTACTTACACGAAAATGTTCTGAGGGTAGAAGGAAAATGATTGGTTCAGAGAGATAACCAATCAGATTGCAGAGGAGGTGAGTCCGAGCAACTAGAAGGCGGGACCAATCCCTCAGATGTCTAAGTCCTGCCTCTACTCTCTGAACTAATTATTTTTTCCTTCTGCTCTCAGAACAATTTTGTCTAAGTAAAACTCCCACGAGTGTCAAAAATTTCTTAGTCCACATGTAATCCAACAAAGAACTTTTGTTAAATTTCAAAAACTAAGTCCACAGAAATGGTTCTTTTGAACTTTTCCTGTCCATGTGTACCGTGGGCTGGGTGAGTTTTGGAAATTTGTTTTTTAATTGTACTGAGAAAAAGGATACATTTTGAAGAGAGTCTATAAAGTCAGTATTGTTTATTTGCACGACATTGATAAATTTGTCAGATCCATAGTGCTTCACGTTGGGAGCTAAAAGAGGGTTCATTCTTTTATGTGAAATGTTTCTCGCTCTAGTTTCAGTGATGATCATATTTATCTGAGTAATTCTGTTGTTGCCACTCCAGGCACTTTTTTTAGGCGAGGCAGGGGACCAAGAAATTAAAGTTTGTCACGTTAGTTGCACCATTTTCCCACTACTGATAGTAACTGAAATGTCTTGGGGGTTGTGTTTAAAGTTCTGGAAATGTTGTAGTTGGTTGTGTTTTTAATGTTTCATGCAGTTACCATTTAGCCTGCATGATGCCACTGGTTAGATACTTCAGTTCTTTATGAATCGAACAACTCTTGTACCCTTTGCTTGGATATCTCATCAGCCTTTGAAATGTTGAGTAAAAAATGTCAGGATTAAGACCAGTGAGTTCTGGGTTGAAGCTGGCTGGTTTTTGCGGTTTCCCTAAAGCCCGTCATCGCTCAAGTCCATGCCTGCCTTACCCTCTGGGATTTCATTAATAGGCCGATCTATCCTCATGCCTTCTGACCGCCACAGAGTCGTGATTCCAGCTGTCTGTGGTCTGGTCTACAGCCATATCGCTGTCTGCCATTTCTTCCTCTGGCCCTCAATACATAGCAGGGTTCTGTAGCATAGGATGATAAAAGCTGCTCTTAGGATGCCAATGATAGCCTAGGCCAAGGTCCTAGGGATTCATATGCCACAGTCTCAAAGTAAAGAAGACCCTCAAAAAGGAATTAAGGGGGGCTTAATTTATAGGATATAAAGACAGACAGGACTCCAGTGGGCCTGTGCTGATGAGAATTCAATATCTTCATGATTATAGGCAATGGGTGTCATGAACTGTCTAAAACGGTGCTTCTCGTTCCAGTCCAAGCACCTTTTAAGGTGCTCCCTCCCAGCCAATCAGGAACACCGAATACCTGGTGCAGGTTCTGGGAACTAGGAGGGAGCAAAAACATGGACTGTCTGGGGGTCCCAGAGGACTGAGTTGAGAAACGTTGGTCTGAATAAAGTCAAAACATTTGTGTTCTGTTATGTATTCATCTGGATATTCACTTGAAACGAACACACCAGAATAGCTCCGTATCGGTCTTTCAGTCCGGTTTACTTTAGCTGTAGGACACGCTCAGCTACACTCTCCTAAATCAACCCACATGCCAGGCATGCCTTTCTAATTGCACTTCCCGATTGGCATCACTGGAAGCTTCCATCCGGAAGCGTCGTCTTCACGCTGCCTCTGATCCAGGAGGCTGGACACGTGCTGGGTCCATTCCTCCTCCATCTCCGTTTCCCCCGTTCGGACTGCTACGATCCTTCAGGGGGCCACTGTGTGGTTCGGGATTTCCTGCCAATCTGCTGTGGCGCGTAGTGTCCCTCTGTTTTCCGGGTTTCTCCCGTTCTGGCTACAGGGGATATGCAGAGCCAAAAGAAAATTGGTTTCTGAAGAGGGAATCTCGCCATTAATTTACCTCTTTGAGCACTTGGCCAATCAGATCGGCAGTTTACTTTTGTTGTGAACTGTTAATATGACATACGAGCAAGAATATCTATGAAGGAGGAACAGCTTGACAGTTTCTGCCTGGGGAGGTTTTCGCCCTTCCGTACAAACGTGTGGCATGTGACTTGGTGGGTTGGGATGTAGTGCTTATGATCGGAAAGTCACTGGGTCAAATCCTAAGGCCTGCAAGATTTCCCCATTAGGCACTGGAATGAGGCACTTAATTAACCCCCCCCCCCCCCATTGCAGTACAGTGTGTGGCTCAGCAGGTTAGGACGCTGCCCATGACTGGGAGTGCGGCAGTTCAAATCCCAGGGTCGCCAGAGTGATTTTACTTCTGAGCCTTTAAGTGTAAAATGGTGATACCTTAAATGGTGTTAAAGTGGTAAATCTTAAAATAGGACGTGGAACATAAAGTTTTATGGTTATTCAGAAAGAGGCTCAGTTTTCAAGAGTGATGGAATCATTCCGTAGCCCCTCTTTGGTGGCTCGCTTCTCAAATGGGGGGGTGGGGAATCCAATTGTGGTTGCATGCTTACCAGCATGCAGCAGAAACATGATTCTGTGCCAGAAATTATGCTCTGGTTGGTGTCGAACAATGGAGTAATTCTAATCAGGTTTCTGTTGCTCTTATCGTTAGTAATAATAGCAGTGGGACAGAGGTGAACACTCAGGATAGAAAATGACAACCACAGAACGAAAATGTTTGTGCACATTTTTCTCAGGTAAATCCACTGAGACCAGGTGACATTAGGAGAAGGTGAATGATGCAGAGAATTAAATGCCGCCCCAGGTCTGCCTCAGCGCAGAACTTCAGGGACTGACAGACTTGCTTTTATTTAGCAATGTCTTTTATCCAAAGTGATGTACAATTGACAGAGCAGAGTCAGACAGTCCCTGTAGCGACTGGGGGATAAAGGCCTTGCTAAAGGACTCAACACTGAAACCACTCAGCAAAACCCTGGGATTGGAACCAGTGACCTTCTGATCACAAGCACAGCATCATAATCCATAGAGCCACATAGTGCTGTATGAATATGAAGGTCTATCCTTGAAGACAAACACACATGAATGACTCTTAGAGTCACCAGTGTCAAACTAACATCTATAGCACTTATAGATTTCTAAGCGTGATTGTGTAAGACAGTACTCTGACAGGAGTTCACTGTAGTTCTTTTAGTAAATGTTTAGCCCAGAATAACATCTACTTTACGTGTAAGTCATATGTTTGTTCAGCTAATCTGGCCATAATTAAAAACATGTGATGTTGATTTACAGTGGGAATGACGTCGTACGTATGTTATGGCCACCTGCTAATCCAGGCCGCTCTTTATTCCGTTTCCATGGTTTCAATAGAATGTTTTGGTTGCTCCGCTCCCTCCCTCCCCCTATTGGGGAGTGACATCACCACGGTCCAGGGTGACCCTGACGTCATGCCCTACGCAGTCCCTGCCTGCCCGCTCCCATTCCTCTGCTCTTGGAAAGACAGGCGACACGTGAGTGGAGCAGTAACAGTTCGGTATTTGTTAAGCCAGAGAGAGCCGGCTGCAGAGGCGCCTGTCTAAATGGCTGCAGTGTCTCCATTCTGCAGTGGCTTCGAAGGATTGGAGATGAAACTGAAACATCAGGGGAACCCAAGAACAATCGTTGGACTTTTTTTGTTCTATTTTCAATTTTATAAAATGTAGAAAAATGACACAATGATTTTTTTTCCTTTCAAAGTACAGTTGTCCTACTGTGATTCGGGGAATCTGACTTGTACAGGGATGATTACTCTGCTGTACAAAGGCAAAACACTGTAACTGTATATTTCAAAATTCAAGTTGAAATTGGCTCTCTTAAGCTTTGTTTTATCTCTTGACAAAATGTCTTAGTTATTTCATAAATACATATTTAATGATGATTATACTTTATTGATCCCTGTGGGGAAATTCTCTTTACGCCTCCCCCAACTTGCTCTCTGTAGGTGTGAAGGGCAGCTGCCCAAGGGCCCACGGACGTGCTGAGGCTGGGTTTGAAGCGGCAACTTTCCAGTTGCTGGCACAGAGGCTTAGCCCCCTGAGCCACACCCTGCCCCCTGTCGCTTTGCATCTAAGTTCATTTACCTACCTACTACACATACGGATGGACAGTTAAAAATCTCTGAAGCTCTTTTTCTCAGTTTCAGTGTCAGTATGGTTACTGTGTTTTGCCTTTGTAGGACAGTACTGTCGTCCCTTCCGACAATTTTCAGTCTCCCTACTGCCTTTTCATCCTCCTAGCTTGGAAATACTCCTCTGTCCAGTAGGTATTTTTTTGTATAATATGTTTATCAGTTTAATATTATATGCTGGTTCCTCATATAATGTTTTTTTTTTTTTTATTGGTTCGTTCTCTATATAACCCAAAGCAGTTCAGGTTTTAGGTGCAAGTCTGTTGGGCTTTATATCCACAGAGTTATGGCAGGCAGCAATCGCTGGCCATGTTTCAGCCGCTGAGTTCGCAATTCCTCTGGATGACGTCAGTTTCTCCCGTGGTGGGGGGGCGTAATGTGGGGAACAATGTGGGTGCCGGCTAGTGGTGGTAAGATAATACATTCCACAATATAACAATAGTGAATTTTTCCTAAGAAGGGAGAAATTGTTTTTGAATGACAATGCCATAATTATGGGTTATTTCAAAGTTACCTGTTGCATAATTTAACCTCAAAAATAGATGAAGTACTACTTCCTGTATTTCTATGCATCATCCCCCTCTGGTGCCGGCAAAGTGTTGAGTTTAGAGTTGGGATCATTCTGGCATTTTTAAAAGCTGCTCCCGTTTTCAGGTGATGTAATAATTTACGTCCCAGCTAGCTTGCCGTGCATTGCTAACACGTCACACGCGGGTCTTCCTGGCTGTGGCCTGTCCAGGGCCCTTCCCCGATCCAGGAAGATCTCCGCCCATGACGTTATCCCTGCCTTCTCCGGGTGCCTCCTTGCAGGAAACGACAGGTACTGGCATACGGCTGGCATGACGTGATAAGACCGGATTCCGTCCGCGGTGAGGGGACTCCGGCTGAATGTCAGAGGCGGGTGTTTGCCCTCCGCACAGAGTATGATGTCTGACAGATGGCTTATTTTCCTTCCACACCCCCCCCCCCCCCCCCACTACCGGCTGCCCGGTGTAAATGAACTCGGCGCTCAGACGGCTCCCCGCACCGCAATGCTATTCTGCGGCCAACATGTATAAAGACCACCTGTTCTGTCACGGTGCCCCCCCCCCCCCGCTCGATTTCCCACAGTGGACCCACAGCCCATTATGATCACACCAGGTTACCAATGCTAACCTTCCTCCTCAGGATAGATCTCAGCAAAGAGGAGCTAACACTACGAGCGCTAAAAGACTCGGTATCTTTCATATCAGCTATACTATTCACTGTTTGTAATAATATTACATTGCGTATTGCATTACATTGAGGCTGCACTATATTGGCACAATAGTCAAAACTCGACACTGACAACAATGTATTCCTCAGACAATTCATTACCCGGGCAGCATGGTGATGCTAATCACTGTACTGCTGCCTCACAGCAAGAAGGTCTTGGGTTCGGTCCCGGGTCCTTTTGGGTTCTCCCCGTGTTCGTATGGGTTTCTGCCGGGGGCTCTGGTTTCCTCCCACAGTCCAAAAGCGTGCAAGGCAGATTGATTGGCGAGTCTAAATGTGTGCCCTCCGGTGTGTTGCCGACTGCCCAAGGTTGGTTCCTGCCTGTGCCCCTTGCTCCTGGGATAAGCTCTGGTCCCCCCGCAACCCCAGTTGGGATTAAGTGGTCACGGTGATGAATGGATGGAGTCATCACCCCCCCCCCCCATTTCCTACTCCTCCTACATCCCCCAACCTTGACAATCTCTAGCACCCACTACACACACTCCCCACCTCAACAATTCCAGACCTTCTCCTGTACAAAGTTTTTGTGAAGTTTTGAAAAGATCTGTCAAATTCTTTTTCAGTTATCTTGCTAATAAGATCAAGTACCTGGGGCTCCTTGTTATCACAAAAGTCTGTCATATACTTTTTGAATTATCGTGCCAGATCAAGAATCTGAAGCTACACTTTTCTTTGTTACCACTGTGTGGCACTAATTCAGTTTTGGTGTGATCTGTCCCACTTCCAGAAAGTCACCCCTGTAATGTGTCTGCAAAGTTTGAAAAAGATCCGTCAATTACTTTTTGAGTTATAACGAGCTTATTGTCTGTGGTGGCATCAGACCAGTGCCAAAACCCTCCAAGAAACACAGTTAGTGTTTCCTCACAAAAGTGCCTTTAATTGCTCAAAGATGTTTGAAAGAATAGGTCAGCTGTTTTTTCCTAATCGTAAATTGGCTGTAGTTATTTAGAAGTGTTTGAGGTACTGTGTCAATCTGCTCAGTCAGAACAGAGACCCGCTACCCCTTCCCCTTCCTCTACCCGATTCCCTTTCCAGTTGCCCGGTTACAGCTGCGCCCGTTGTTGCCGTGGATGCAGGGCCCCCCTTTGGCTTGGCTTCTGGAAACTTACAGTAAGCCTTCGGATTGGGGACATTTTTTCCCGTTGACTGTTTGGGAGGGGAAAGAATAGTGAGGGAATGAAAAGACGTGGCAAAAACAAGTCTGAGGAAAGGGAGAGCGAGTGAGCGGCTCCTCAGCTCCTACCAGGTCATTTTCCGACCACGGCCCTTCATCCCACTCATCAACCAGTGTACCATGTCAGCCTTCTGTTTTGAGGGAACATTGCCCATAATTCTTCCAACCCCCTTTCATAACCAGGTTTGTAGTGATGCTGGGGCCTACCTCAGGAAGTAGGAGACATCCTGGGCAGGATGTCAGTCCATCTCATGGCACAAGCTCAGTAATTATGGGTAATTGAGAGATGCCAGTTCATCATAAAGTATATTTTTGAATTGCTGGTAGAAACCCAGAAACCACAGAGCTGGTGGTGGGAATCAAACTCGCATCCCTAGAGCTGACAAGGTGTATTGTATGGGTGTATATAGGGGTGGGGCCACAGCTGCAAGCTGATTGGCCCTGGAGTGCACCCTCCCCTGTCACTCACCAATTCAAAATGTATCATTGGCTAATGATAAGGTTGGTCTCTCTGTATGAATTATGGCACCTCTTATGCTTTTAAAAAAATCTAGAATTACTCCTGCTGCCCACTGAACAAACCCTGCCACATTTCACACACTGGATCAAATAAGTTTGGTAACACTATTAAAAAGCATCCATGTATAATGCATTATAGATACCTTCATAATGCATTATATTGCATTCATAAAAGACATAACACATTATAGCCATGCTTATTGTGCAATATGAATGCTATATGAAGCTCTTATCTATAATGTACTATACTGTAGATACCTACATAATACATTATAATGGCTTATATTGATCATGTTTTGCTGGTGAACGGTGTCTGATGAATTGAATGCCTGCAAGTTCCTTATTTTGCTGTTCTTGTGTGTCTTTATCACTTCAGAAGTACAAAAAATTACCCCATATCACTGTCGAGTGGCAGACTTTAATCTGTGCTCCATACATACTGCATTTTCTTAAATAAACAAATGTGCTGCTTAGATTAACTTTCCATAACTGGAGTGGCCTTAGAAGCATATTCTAGAACCGGCTTGGTGATTGCGTTACTTCAAATCAGCGTTGCTATGAACCGTAATTCTCAGTGTTGCTAAACATTGCATTTATTGTGAATTTAATTGTTTCTAAGTGCCTCGATGACATCAGATATTCCTTGAATTCTCTTCTCTAGTTTATTCACTGTAAAGTTTTTTTTGTTAGGCTTGGAATCCAAAAGGCATTACACAAACATTAAAAACATTAAAAAGTTTATACAGGAAGCACATATAACAATATTAGTTTTTGTCATTGTAAATGATAAAAGTACTTTTTCAAAATATTAATTTAAATAGTTACAACGTCAGTCATTCACGGGACATTAAAGATTTTAAAGCATAACTAATTTGGTGTATGAATAAACTGAAGTGTAGTAAGTTTTTCTTGCTTTTCTGTTATAGTGGTTGGTTTTTGGTTTCAGTGATTTCAATTTACTTACAGGTATGACTGGGGGGGGGGGATGGCAAAAAGGAGAGAATTTTTGCAGAAGTTGTGTTTTTTTTTTTTCTATGTCCTTGGCTGCCACTTGTTTTGTTGTGGAGACAAAATCCTTCCTCTACTTCAAAAGTTGAAATGTAGAGCTCAGTTACAGATCCTTTCATCTGTGGTGGTGACAGTTCTTTAATCAAAAAAAAAAACGGGGGATGGCTTCCAGGCATTTTTTGTTTTGCTTGGCATCGTCTGCGTCTGATTCCCACACATTCCGGGTAATCGTATCCCAAAGGTAACGACCTACCAGCAAAAGACTACATTTCCATCAGAAGAATGATGGTAATTCCCATAATGCAATTCTTCAGGTGGCTTGAGGGCGAGCCTTCATTGATGTTGCTGTTTGTAAATGCGATTCCATTAGCATCGCAAATTCACATTTTACCGGGCTTTTAATTGGTGGGGATGAATACCCTCGATGATATGCCAGTGCATCTCGTTTGGGGAATTCTGGGAATTGTGGCTGATGTGTCATGACCGCACACTGATTGGCTTTGGCAAATGTTTAAAAATGGCTTCGTTTGCTCCCAGGCGGAGATCCAGACGAGGAGGCGAAGATCCAGCTCTGAGCCCGAGTTCAACGCAGCCGCCTCCTGATGATGACTGTAAACATGGGTGAGCAGTGCCCCCTGTGAATGACAGCATCCTTCCCGCATGGCCACACGCAGCCACCGCCACACTCCTCAGACAGAGTTGCATGTTCCCTTCCTCCTCGAAATGTAACAATTTGAACAATCAGGGATTGAACACGTTTGGGAACCAATAAGATTTTCCCACTTGCTATGGTGTTCCCTAGCAAAGCTGCGTGATGAAAAAACCTCGTCCGAGATTGGGTGGAGAGATACAGTTTGCATCCCTTATGCAGCCTCCGTGCTCATCCAGTGTCTGGACCTTATGGCTGCGCAGGTTGTTTGTGATTCTCATGAGTGGCGATACGACTCTACTCACATAGACACAAGGGGCTCCAGCCATCATGGCTCTTCTTAGCCTGGATTCAGGTGTCCATTTCTTGTACTGCTTATCTGGTACGGGGTTTCTGGTCAGTCTGGAACCTATCTCCAGAGGCACAGGGCTATCACACACTTAAAGCAGGAATCAAACCTTCACCCACAAAGGTGTGAAGCTACAATGCTACCCACCAGAGCCAACATGCGTAAAGCATAAAGCAATGCATGTTTGAATTTTTCAAGACAGGTTTACGATACGTAGACCTCCAGAGCCTTTGGAGCATGTATGTCCTCAAAGCATGAACTGTTCATTACGTACTAAAGGCTGACTGCATCTGCCACGATCTGCAGTAAATAGCTATTGTTCACAAAAGGGGAAGTAGGTACTCAAACAGAAATTATAGAGTCAGGTCCATAAATATTGGGACATCGACACAAAATCTTTTTGGCTCTATACACTACCACAATGGATTTGAAATAAAATGAACAAGATGTTCTTTAACTGCAGACTTTCAGCTTTAATTTGAGGGTATTTACATAGAAATCAGGTGAACAGTGTAGGAATTACAACAGTTTGTATATGTGCCTCCCACTTTTTAAGGGACTAAAAGTAATGGTACAAATTAACAATCAAACTTTCACTTGGTTGCAAATCCTTTGCAGTCAATTACAGCCTGAAGTCTGGAATGCATAGACATCATCAGATGCTGGGTTAGATCCCTGGTGATCCTCTGCCAGGCCTCTACTGCAACTGTCTTAGGTTCCTGCTTGTTCTTGGGGCATTTTCCCTTCAGTTTTGTCTTCAGCAAGTGAAATGCATGCTCAATTGGATTCAGGTCAGGTGATTGACTTGGCCATTGCATAACATTCCACTTCTTTGCCTTAAAAAACTCTTTGGTTGCTCTCGCAGTGTCCATCTGCACTGTGAAGCGCCGTCCAATGAGTTCTGAAGCATTTGGCTGAATATGAGTAGATAATATTCTCCGAAACACTTCAGAATTCATCCTGCTGCTTTTGTCAGCAGTCACATCATCAATAAATACAAGGGAGCCAGTTCCATTGGCAGCCATCCATACCCACGCCATGACACTACCACCACCATGCTTCACTGATCAGGTGGTATGTTTTGGATCATGAGCAGTTCCTTTCCTTCTCCATACTCTTCTCTTCCCATCACTCTGGTACAAGTTGATCTTTGTCTCATCTGTCCATAGGATGTTGTTCCAGTACTGTAAAGGCTTTTTTAGATGATGTTTGGCAAACTCTAATCTGGCCTTCCTGTTTTTGAGGCTGACCAATGGTTTACCCTCTCTATTCACTCTGGTGAAGTCCTCTCTTGATTGTTGACTTTGACACACATACACCTACAGTACCTCCTGGAGGGTGTTCTTGATCTGCCCAACTGTTCTAAAGGGGTTTTTCTTCAACAGGGAAAGAATTCCTCGGTCATCCACCACAGTTGTTTTCTGTGGTCCTCTGGGTCTTTTGGTGTTGCTGAGCTCACCGGTGCAGTCTTTCTTTTTAAGAATGTCCCAAACAATTGATTTAGCCACACCTAATGTTTTTGCTATCTCTCTGATGGGTTTGTTTTTATTTTTCAGCCTAATGATGGCTTGCTTCACTGATAGTGACAGCTCTTTTGTCTCTGATAGTGACAGCAGCAGATTCCAAATGAAAATAGCACACTTGAAATGAACTCTAGACCTTTTATCTGCTCCTTGTAAATAAGATAATGAGGGAATAACACACACCTTGCCATGGAACAGCTGAGCAGCCAATTGTCCACATCTTGTTCGTTTAATTTCAAATCCATTGTGGTGGTGTATAGCGCCAAAAAGATTCGAATTGTGTCGATGTCCCAATAATTATGGACCTGACTGTAGATTAGGAGTTCCTTGGGCAGCTCATACTTTAAGATAATGCCTTCTGAGCTATTTAAATAGTTTCCAGTTAGTGATGTAATGATTCCGGTGTCCTAATTAAAAGGAGCTGTAGAAAGTATGACCGATAAAGTTCAGGCTACGGGTCAAGCTGCACTTTTGAGATGAGAATCTAGTTAAAACTGTGGTTTTCTGACTGATTTTGAAATTATTCCTAACGCATACTTGATATGAGGCAGGGACGCCCATCAACGCAGTTCCTGTGAGATGAACGACTAAAAATGAGGAGTGAAACCATAGCACTCCTGTCTCTTACCGAGGCTGACAGCATGTCCCCCTTATTCCACAGCTGACGGTTTCCCCGCTAGACCTGGACTTCACAGGAACTTGAAAGGTAAGCCGACGGTCACCCGTAATGCCTCTCAAACCTTAACAGCCGTCTCACTGAGAATTTGAGGGCAGTTCACACCTTCATTCATAAGACCAGACTGATCTTTTTCTTATTAAATAATAATGTTGTTTGATTAAATCCAGAATGTCTACTCCTGTGAGGTGAAAAGTCATTCTGCATGCTAAAGCTACCCATGCTCATGCTGTTACATTTTTATTAATTCAGCAGATGCTTTTATTGAGTGACATACAATTGAGAAAACAGGCTCAGACCGTCCCTGGAGCAATTGGGGGTTAAGGGTCTCACACAAGGGCTCAATGGTGAAATCACTCTGCTGACACTAGGATTTGAACTGGTGACCTTCTGATCACAGGCACAACAGCTTGACCCACTGAGCCACAATCCACCGCCACACCATTATGGCTGTTTTTATAGCTAAATATATGCGATCAGGTGGGAAGAATCTACTAACATGTGCTGAACTGCTGAGTTTGTCCTGAGTGGCATCAGCAAAGAAATCAAGAAGTATCCACTGTTTTTCCCATAAGGACTTGGTCAGCTTCATCACAAGAGCCTCCTATTTGACTGAAGCCTGGTAATCAGGAGACAGACTGAGGATTAAGCTTCCTGCTCCTCATGTCCACGTACTGAAAAAGTCTCCCGTGGTGTTCAGTCGCTTAAGGTTGTCTGGTTAACCGTCTTCCAACTCCGCCGTGAATAATATTACTAGAGTGGTAGGAGTAATAAGGTAACTCGTCTCAAGGGGACAATGGTGAGCTTCAGTGTTCCGCCTTTCCCTGGCTTCTGTTGTCTTGGCGACACTTCTATGACGTGTTTAACTACTTCCTGTCTGAGCTGGGCCGTCGAGCTGAAGCTGTGTCTCTCGTTTGTCCTGTAGTTATATGTTTTTCCCAAATATTATTACATGGGTGAAAATAAAATACTACCAGGGGTGGTATTTTGAAAATATATACAGTCTGCCCCCCATATCCGCCAGTTCCACATCCGCAGATTCAGCCAACCACAGATTGAAAATGCAGAGAATGAATGTATATTTTCTGTATTTATAATTAATATAATTTCCTATACATATTACTATGGTTATATGTACTGAACATGTACAGATGTTTTTTCTTGTCATTGTTCCCTAAACCAAACAGTATAACAACTATTTAAACAGCATTTACTTTGCACTAGATATTATAAGTAATCTAGAGAGATTTAAAGCATATAAGGGGCCGACTATGTATTTCTTTATGGTCTTTCAGAAATTTCAAAATGATTCAGTAACAAACTACAAGTACAGCAGAATCACTGAACCGAATCTTCTTCAGGATGCCTTAGCTACCCTTAGCTGTGCTGGATAGATTCCTGCGTGGATGTATCAGAAAGGGCAGGAGAGGGAACGACAATAAAACATGACATAAAATAAAACGGAAAAACCGTCAGAGTTACAGGATGCTAGATAAGAACTACAGGACAAAGTAAAATACCATGAATTACAGTAGCAGCCTTAGGGCCTGGGCAGGGTGTCCTTTTATCTGCGGTTTTCTGACTGATGTTCGGCAGCCATGGTGCACCCCTCCCCCACACTACCTGTTGGGTTCGGCAGAGAGACTTTCTTGGGTTTCTTGGTGACCCATTGTCATGTACGGTGAAAACTTTCTCAGGCTTTTTAATTGGTGTGGCCCTCATCCATGGAACTTGGGCGCCATTGGAAGCGACGCAGCTGCGACGCCTTTGACTGGATTCATTTATCCGAATGCATTTGCCATGTGTCACTGGCCACCAGCAGCTCTCAATAGCTCCTTTCTCTCTGTGTCTGTTTATAGTCTGGTTGCTCTGACTGCCAAACCCACTTGAGAAACGAGGTGCCCCCCCCGTTTCCCTCTGATTCCTGTTCCCGACTGACCTAAGAATTATCGATGAGAATTATTTTGCCTGTAAAACTTGTAGTAAAACAGGAAAAAGTAGAAGGTGTCACCTTCTGCGTCAGGGAAGTCTCACCCAGGGAAAATGGTTATCAGTGATGTATAGGAGGGTTAGGGTGAACTGGCAGAGTGAGATTTGCATCGTAATCGGCACCGCTGAAAGAATGCCGCAGGATTGCATGTCGCATAGTTTGAGTTTGGAATTTGCACAGTTGACTTGATGTTACTTGAAAACAAGGAAGTTGGAACAATCTGTCAGTGTGGCTAAGCCAGACGTGGGCATTAGCGTCGGCTGATTGGTCTACTGCGTGGTCCCCAGCCCGCGATTGGCTGATGAGGTAAATGACACGCTGCAGAAACCTTCCACACTTTTCCCACACTGGGGCCCCTGGGCTGTTTGTTTTGTAACCTTGACGACAGGAGTGTGGGCGGCGGGACGTCTCCGTGGGGTGGGAGAGACGGACTGCAGAACCCGCTTCCCATTTTTTCCATGGAGAGGAGAAGGAACATTTTCTCTGGACGTCACCTGTTTGTGCTCCCTGGCATCACCAGTTTTCCCCAAACTGGGACACTATACGAATCAAACAGGTTCAAGTCTTCATGAAAGGGCCTAGAATAAAATTTTCTGTCCAATACCTGTTCCGTCTGTGGTTCTGGTGTCACTTCGATGTCAGGTTTTGAGACGATAATCATGAACGGCACTGCTGGGTTCTGTGATGCTGTAGCTAGTTTAACATATAGTGACTGTAAGGCTGTAGGTTCGGATCCTTCAGAACACCCTGCCCTTCTTTTTTCTCACACCCTACCTATCTGTGGGGGGGATGCTGGCTCAGTGGGTGGTGGGGTCACTTCACCTTCAGGGTTGGGGGTTCGACTCCCCCACTGTGTGTCAGTGAAGTTTGTATGTTCTCCCGATATTTCATGGATTTCCTCTTGCAGTCCAAAGACATGCAATAGGGGTATCTCTACATTTCCCATGGTGTGTGTGTGTGTGTGTGCACACCCATCCTGTAATGCACTAGCATCCTAACCAGGGTGCCCCCTGCCCTGTGCATTCTGGGATAGACTTCAGGCTCCCTGTTACGCTGTACTGGATAAACAGTTGCAGAAGATGGATGGATGTTCAATAACAAATACAGAGTAATAAAGAACCAAAAAACTGGGTTTGGTTGTCATTCCAAGTTTGGAGTCACTTTCATTTTCCAGAGATGTGATAAGTTGAGACATTTAAACCATTCTGTCTTCTATTTACTTTTTTATTTATCTTTTAATCTGATAATAAACTTCTGGATTCTGTTATCAGCCTTTGTCATCAGCCATAGCTGCCGGTACAGCATAGTGCCTCCACTGCATTAGTCTTATCAAAGTTCTCGCTGTCTTGGATGCCTTGATTTCACACTCACTGAGCCAGACAGACAGAAGCTTTTTTTTCCCCCAGATTCAGATCAGAAACTTTTTTTTTTATATTCAGATATTCTCTATATCATGTGCCATTGTATATTTTGACCACTGGACGAGTGATTCACAGTTCAGATTGAGCCCACTCTTCCTGGGCACCCCTTGTGTCTACGTGCAGTTTATTAATCGATATTTAAGTAAATAAAAACACTGGATTAACTTTACACAAAAGTTTAATATAAACACTTTGGAGTGTCCTCATATTTTATTTCAGTATTTCGGTGTGCTATTTAATTTAAAATGATCTTGGATTTTTCCATTTTAACAAGTCAGGGCTATAAATGATTGGCTCCATAAAATGTACATAGATTCATCCATCGGTTTTGCGTCTGCTATCGCCGGCAGCATCGGGCACAGGCCTGAGGAACGACCTGCCCTGAAGACGCCGTATTAGCCTAATAGTCTCTGGACTGCGGGAGGGACCTGGAGTGGCAGCATAAACCCATGCAATAGAGGGAGTGCTTGGCGGGGAGGGGGTGGGGGGGGGTCATAGCCAAACGCAGAGGGGCTATTTGGTGTCAGATTCCAGCCCCCGCTGTCCAGCTCCCAGCCCCCGCTGTCCAGTTCCTGTACGGCTGCTCTGTTCAGTGTGATTCAGCATTACTGGAAATGCCAGCCTGGAGCTCCTCAAAGGAACACTGAGGTTTGTCAACAGAGTTGTGTAGCGACTTACAGAGTTTATTAGGTTTTTGGTGCTCATTAACAGTAACAGAGCCCTGCAGTCACTTCTGAAACATTGTGAATGCTGGCATAAAATTGTATACGTAGTTTTGGGTATGATGTGGAGTGAATACTGCTGTCTTTGAACAAGTGCCTTAATCACCAGGCTTGATTTTCATGGTGAATAACCAGAGATGTATAATTACTTTGGAAGGTGCCCAGACCTACCAGCAGAACCTTTCCGTAACTCTGCAGTCTGTGTCCCATGCTTTTCTGCCTTTCTGGTCCCTAAATCATGCCCTTCTAGGAGCTGTGAATTGGTGATCAATGGAGAAGTTCAATGTTGAAGAGTGTTGCACAGTAAACAGTCAGTTCCACTATACAGTGAAAATCGTACACTACATATCTTTCTAGGCAGCCATAAACAGAAATTAAACATAAAATTACAAATCACAGATACATATTGAGGTTACAGTCAGACAATACGTATGATTACAATTATGGCAATAAATACATAAATGTGTATTTAAATGTATAGTGCAATTTAAATATTGTGAGTATTGCGAAAGACTCCTTATGCACAAGGTAGATAATTGGTTACTCCTAATGTGCCGAGTTTTAGTGCAAGATAGAGAAGTTTGTGCAAGTGACCAGGTTGTTGTGCAAAGTCTGCAGAAATCCATGTGCAACATTGTGTTGGAGGGGATGCAAGCACAGCATTGGTTGGAGGAAGATTGTGGGAGGGGCAGTGGGCAGGATTTGTCTACTGATGCATTCAGCTCTGCTGAATCCCACAGAAACTCCTCCTGCATGTAGCATTTGTTGTCATTTAGCTGCTTTCTTCTCAGCGTGTCTTCATACCACATTAGCTACGTGGTGCGCCTTATCTCCGAAGCATGTTAACAACTCCTCACCGCTTTAAAATCCCTTTCAGCTACGCCTCACGGCCTGTTGTTAAGGTCGCATTTTCAAGCGCGTTTCGCTCATATTCGTATAAATCGAGAGCTGGCGGGGGGCCAATTTACATTTCACGCGAAGGCTCCATGCATTTCACGCATCGTACGTGACATGCGTTCTCGATTTGGAGTAAATGAGAACTAGCGTTTTATACTTTGCATCTTGCATTTTTTTTAACCTTGTTATCAGTGTTTGGCACTAATTTAATTTAACTTCTGCTGACACCCAAAATGTGGGGTTTGTATGCAGGATACAATAAATGTATCATATCGGATTCATGCTCTCCTTTTGTTAATTATGTAGGCCCTGTGAAAAAATGCCATCACTTCTCTGGGCTGCGGAAAACTATTAACCAATAGGAAAAAGGGTAGCAGAGGGGTGGGCGGAATCTGATCCAGCCATGTAAAAGCACACCTGCATCTGACTCATACTATTAACCAATAGGAAAATGGGTAGCAGAGGGGTGGGCGGAGTCTGATCCAGCCATTTAAAAGAACACCTGCATCTGACTCATACCAATATTTTCGGTGGGATAAAATGAAAACAGAGCTATCTTTGATTCAGAATGATGAGTCGATCCATGGAGGAGATCGGCTTCGTTGCTTTCAAAGGAGCGAACGGAGGGATGAGATGGGCTAAAAAAGAGACACGCTGAGTGTTATTGCGGATAAGGAACATGGGACCAATCTGAAGGGCCTGCTTGTGGCACAGGTGGTGACCTGGCGTAGGAGGAGCAGCCAGGACCAATCGTTTCATAGAACGCAGGTGATAAGTTGCGGTGACGCAGAGCCAGGCCTGAGAAACTGGGGCACAGAGATCTATGGCCAGATTTCAACCCGTAAGCCTGCGTTTCTGAAATGGTATGGTTGGGCCGTTATTGGCTGAAAATGGTATGGTTGGGCCGTTATTGGCTGATCCCAGCAGCTGAGGAAACTGATGTTGGCTGAATATCGTCTTGATCTTACACATGCAATATCTGATATCGAGTTTTGCTGATTCGCTAGCAGGTTAGATCTGTAGGTGGAGGACAGGATGAGAGCCAGCTGTTTGTCAGATCTATGCGCTAAACGACACCCCTGCCCCCACCGCCCTTCCTGCCTTGCTGTTTGCGGCAATCCATGTGAATAAAAATGGCACCTGTGCGTCTCCTTATACTCCCTCGTTGCTGTCAGTCACTGCTTTGCCACTGTCCTGGGCAGCATGAGAGAACGCGCTCTTCCGGAATATTCCGAAATTTGCTGTAGAGGGGTGGGCGCCCCTCTTTGGCATGTAGCTTTACAAGCCGCTTCTTGCGTTCTGGCCTGAATAGTTTTCCCCAGTTGTGAAGTAATTACCTGACTCAACTAATTGGCTAATTTTGAGCCCGTTGACTCATAATATGTTAATTTATGACTCGCTTGTCACCTTGATTGCTTCCATTTAACAGGACGGGCAGTCAGAGATGAGACTTGGAGCCCAACCCTATAGGCTGTATAGTCTGGACACACCTGAATTTAATACATTTGTCTCTGTTCTAGCTATGTTCTTTACCATGAGGCAGGGAAGTAATACAGATCAAATATTACAATCAACAGAGGTGTTCAACATCTCAGAAATTTCTCAAAATTTAGATTCTTTGAAGAGCTCCCTTTTGCTGCGATGACAGCATTGCAGACTATACTCATTCTTTCAACCAGCTTCCATCTGTAGCCACCTGGGATGCTTCTCTAACAGTCCTGAAGGAGCTTCCACAAGTTCTGGGCACACGTTGGCTACCCTGCTCTTACTCTTTGATCCTGCTCATCCCAGATCAGCTCCATAGGGTTTACGTCCTGGGGTTGTGGGGTCCAGGTCATCTGTCACAGCACTACATCTCTTTCCTTGTACACAAGATAATACTTATTACATAACCACAAGGTGTTCTTAGAGTCATTATCTTGTTGAAAAACAAATGATTTTCAGTAGGTGTTTCCAGACTTTTGACTTGTACTGTATCATTTTCTGTATTTCTGTAACTCCTCAGCAGATTGTGTGAAAATAGCAGAATAGACATTTATCAGTATAGCGTCATTTAGATTTGTTCCCCACATTGCAATTACTGATTTATTTATGCTCAATTTAGTGTGATGGAGGAGAAAAAGTAGTTTATTAGTTTTCTGTCACAAAAAGATTTGATTTTAATTTGAAGTTATACATCTTTGTATGTGGCAGCAGTAATTTATTTGTATTCATTAAATTTCCTTAACTTATATCTCATGTGTACGTTTTGTACGTTTCCAGCGAGACATGCAGTTACAGCTAAATTGTCAAATAGGTGCGTTTCTGGGATAGACTCCAGGACCACCGACAATGCTGAACTGGATACATGTACACGGTCATGGAAAATGGATAATTACAAGAATATGATATCACCCCCTCCCCCCAAAAAGAGTAACATCTTTCACAGCTTTTGGTTCAGTTAGATGTCACGTTTGTTCATGAGAAGGCCGAGCGATGATGTAATCTGGAAAATATGCAGGAGTGCAGCCTGTAGAGCAAGGTGGAACTGGCTGATTCTGCTCAATAGTTTATATGATATACTCTTCTCATGTTCTCTGGACAGCCTGATTTATCTGTGTGTGTGTGTGCATGTTATCCCAGTGTCCTGCAAAGAAATAGTCTGAGATATTCAGCTAAGCTAATTTGTGTTTCTAAATTGAGGCATGTCTGCCCAGTGATGGATTGGCACCCCATCCAGGGTGTCCCCTGCCTCGTGCCCTGTGATGGACTGGCATCCTGTCCAGGGTGTTCCCTGCCTCGTGCCCTGTGATGGACTGGCATCCTGTCCAGGGTGTCCCCTGCCTCGTGCCCTGTGATGGACTGGCATCCCGTCCAGGGTGTCCCCTGCCTCGTGCCCAGTGATGGATTGGCACCCCATCCAGGGTGTCCCCTGCCTCGTGCCCTGTGATGGACTGGCATCCCATCCAGGGTGTCCCCTGCCTCGTGCCCTGTGATGGACTGGCATCCCATCCAGGGTGTCCCCTGCCTCGTGCCCTGTGATGGACTGGCATCCTGTTCAGGGTGACCCCTGCCTTTTGTCCTGTGGTGACTGAGGTGGGCTCCAGGCTCTCTGTGACACTGTACTGGAGATGCCTCTATGTAAATGGGTGGAGATATATACAGTGTTTTTTCTCTCTTGAAGGAGATGTTGAGGTTTGTGGATTAGCATGTGTTTTCTGTGTTTCTTTGATATTGTCTTTGCAAGAAAATTCAATAATCACTTATCCAGTCAGGGCCATGTTAGTGCTGAGTTTTCATGGACATACAGGGTGTAAGATAGGGACCAGCTTGGGCAGGGTGCCATCAATGCCCGTTGTCCCATTAGGTGTGATACTCAGCCACCAAGGGCGCGGTCTTCTGAAGGGGCGACGACTCAGCAAGCTGCAATCGCTGAAGCTTGCCTAGGAAGCCACATGGGCTCCGACCACCACTAGGTGCCCTTTAGGAGACCCCTGGTGCACACAGTGACACAGTGAGGACAGTCGACACGATCACAGGGAGGACATGCAAACTGCACACACACAGATCTGAGACCAGGCATAAAGTTGCAGCCATGGAGATGTGCAACTTAGTCTACCAAGTGGTGAGATTACATCAATTTACCCCAGTTTTAGTCCACGTTTTCTTTTTTTAATTGAATGAAATTGTGACAAGGACAGATACTGACCCGCTGCCCATTGTATGAAATGGCAGCAGTATTGTCTGTAATCTCGTCGCTAAAGGTGTGAAGGGAATTAGCATAATGCTGCAAAACAGCACTGCTGCACCAGGTTAATCTTTAATGTTTAATTTAACACATTTTCTGACACCTTTTTCATTCTGTTTTTTCCCAAGCAAGGACCCAAAGTTGACATGAATGCAGTGAATATGCTGACACCTCACACACACACACACACACACACACCACGCTTTGCACATGCCTACACCCCCCTCCCTGGGCACCTTTTGTTACCTGTCACCAGCCTTATTAATGCCTGCCGCAGATAAGAGTGTGCACACTGGGGAGGGGGTGTCCCAGCTGTGGGGGAGGGTGCCGAGACGCCACAGGCTATGCCATTATATTTTTATATTTATGCACATTATTTTTTCTTTATGGTTTTTTTTATGTTCTGATTATTTCGATTAGTTTATTATCTCAGTCATATAGAGTAAAACAAGATGATGCTCTTTCTGAAATTATATATATATATAGATATAGATTACTATATATTTATATAAGATGGAACGGTGTGAAGTTTTTTTTCCCCAGTGGTTGAAGTGCCAATCCTGCCATCAACTCTCAATATTTCCTGGAAGTTGGGCATCATACCCAGGAGGAAGCAATTGCAGGTTAAGGGCCTTGCTCAAGGGCCCAAAAGAGTATAATTTCTTCTGGCACTCACAGGATTTGAACCAGCAACCTTCCGATTACGGACACAGAGCCACCACCCTGCCCACGCGGTCGTGCCCCTGCAATTTGACAAGTGGCTATAGAACATGGATTGATGGATGGAGTGTAAAAGACATTAAGACAGATAAATGCAGATAAGTGGCTGGAACAAAGATGGGTGGATATATAGTCAATTTATTTCTGCCAATCAGCTAGGGGGGGGTTAACTCTATGCCCCCAGCACTCTGGGCATTGCATTATTCTAGCACATGGTTTTGCGTGTTTGTAGACATGGAAGGAATACAGGGATAACACGGGGTGATCCGAGTCCCATGTTTTGGCCGTGCAGCAAACCTGCAAAGGTTCTGTGGAGGCTAATGGTTTAACGGCTAACGGGTGCGTCATCCCAATCCAGGCGTGTCGCAATAGTGACAGACCGACAAGGGCGTGTTTAGCTTAATGTTTAGTCTATTAATCACCTTGGTTTTCAAGATTGTTTTTCCTTGGGGTAGTGTTTGTAACCAGTAATACATTTAAGTGAATAAATTAATGAGAAATACAATTATTTTCTTATATGAAACTTTTTCCAGATGCCATTGCCTGTTGTTTCACTTTTAATCTTTGAGTGAAAGATGGATTTTCTGAAAGGGAGTTTAGATACCGAGTGGTTGGGTTTAATTCCTTGTTGCTAGGTGTGTCCATGCTGTTGCCAAAACGCGGTGGGTGGCTGACGCCAGCCTGACCGCGCGCGCTCCCGGTCGACAGAGCCTGACCGCGCGCGCTCCCGGTCGACAGAGCCTGACCGCGCGCGCTCCCGGTCGACAGAGCCTGACCGCGCGCGCTCCCGGTCGACCCAGCCTGACCGCGCGCGCGCGCTCCCGGTCGACCCAGCCTGACCGCGCGCGCGCGCTCCCGGTCGACCCAGCCTGACCGCGCGCGCGCGCTCCCGGTCGACCCAGCCTGACCGCGCGCGCGCGCTCCCGGTCGACCCAGCCTGACCACATATGGACCACTGTTCCTGTCCACAGATGATGAGGAGGCTTTGAACTCCATTATGAAGGACCTGGTGGCTCTCGGGCAACGCTGCTGCCCCTCAATCACCAGCGGCAAGGCGAAGACCAGACCCCCACTGTTCAAACAGGTAAGGAGCTTCGCTATTACCCTTGCAACTGCTCATCCAATCAGGATCAGGGAAACTATAGCATCAGTCAGGAAGCATAAGGTTCAAGGGATGGATGGATGGATTAATCATATAGCCTGGACAAATGGAATTTGTCAATACATTTTTGTTTGCCTACATTCTTTTAGATCTAAAAATCTTTTATATGCAAGTGTTTTTTTAAGTGTGGAAAATGTCCTCCTAACAATTATGCTAAATAAGGAACTGTTGTGGCATTCTGTGGCTTCCTGTTTCACTGGGGTATGAAAATGAGGTCATGCGTTTGGAATCTTTTTGTTATCCAAAGGCCCAGCGAATGAAGAAAAAAAAATGATTGATTGGATAATGGGTATTAAACTGGTAAAGGCTGGATTTATGACTAGTGGTGAAATCATCAGCACTAGAGTGGCACTTAAGTTGCAGCTAAGAAGGTGAAATCTTGTCCCTTCACAAAATGAGGATCATCAATGTAACAAAATGACATCACCAGGGGCCTGTATCACACAGTGAGATTTGGTGGTTAGCTAGATAACTCGTCACATTTAAGGTACTCTCGTTTAAATATACCTTATCTTCATTCACTTACAATTATCCCATCTTAAATCCAACAAGAACCCAGGTCTCCAAATACAGCTATTAGGCCTCACATCCATACTAACATACTGTTTTGATTGGCTGCTAGAAGACAGGCCTCATTTACCACAATAAACAAATTGGCACTTTAATTAGAAGCAGGTGATAAGAGTCGGCTGAGTCCAAAAGCTTTTTGCCAAGTCATTGGAATGCATGGTAAGAAAAGTGCAGCATTCCTGAATAAGGTGCCGAATCATTATTTCAATGGGGCTGTTTCGTTTAATCTGGTGCAGACACATGTTAAAACACATGGGGCCGTGATCTCAGTACCAAGACTTTTGGGAAATCCCAGAGTGTCACCAGGCTGCAGTTTAGCTGCAGGTACATCTTGGAAAACACTTATAATGTTACTAGACGCCTCAAATCAAAGACGTGATTGACTGAGAGGAGTCGGCATTTTACAGTGACTGTCTCTGCATTTAAGCCTGTTTGAAAGCCAGCAGCTGCTGCGCTGAATTGGGCTGTCTGCACATGTGTCTGACAGCATATAGTGTCTAGAAAGGTTTGGAAACATGGTCCAGGACCCTTGTATTCAATGTGTTCACTGGCCTTTGCTATGGATGACTTAGATATCGAAGAGTATTTTATCTATTGTAATTAAATAAATTACAAATACCTCTCAGCTAACTCAGCTAACCTTATGGGTCCCACTTAGTGAATGTTCCACTTGACCTTCATCCAGTGCTACATCGCCTGTTATCCTGGCAGTAAAATAGCTTGAAGTGAAAGTAAGGGGCCCAGCTGGAGGCAGATGGGTTGATACTTACAAAAACTGTCTTTTCACTGGAGTGTCCATAAATTTAGAATGTTGGCGCATCTGCTTATAGAGTGCAAAAGTGGGTTTAATGTTCTGTTATCCCATAATAATCTAACCCTCACAGCTCCCTCAAACTTGCAATTGTCTGAGACCTGCTGTAAAATACTAGCATGCATTTATTCAGTATTTAGTCAATGTTTCTTCATTTAGCTAGTCCACTATGTGTTTTACATATATATGCAAACACCCCTGTAAACTTGGCACTGCTCCCGTAACATTGCACAGTCTAACACTGCATCATTTTTATTAATATGTATATGTTCATTGTATTTATGTCTTCATATTGTACATTTTCACTGTTTTTATTGTATTATTTTTTGTCATTTCATATGGAAGAGTTGCACATTGAATCTCAATGTACTGTGTACAATAACAATAAAGGAAATACAGTTCAGTTCAATTAAATCAAAGGAGTCACTGCAGACTTTGTCAGCAATGAGCACAACATTAGCTTGACTAACTGAGATGAAATATGCACCAATCAGGCATCACATTAAAACCAGTGGTAAGTTAATTGGAACACTGATAACACTGATTATCTAGTTATAATGACACCTTTCAAGGGTGCCATTATATATTAGGCAAGTGGACAGTCAGTTCTTGAAGTTCTTGAAGTTGATGTATTGGAAGCCAGAGCAATGGGCAAGTGTAAGGATATGAATGACTTTGACAAGGGCCAGATTGTGATGGCTAGGCGACTGGGTCAGAGTATCTCCAAAGCAGCAGATCGAGTGGGGTGTTTCCAGTATGCAGTGGTCAGTACCTACCAAAAGGGATCCAAGGGAAGGCACACCAGTGAACCAGTGTTGGGGTCATGGGCGCCCAAAGCTCATTGATGCGCATGGGGAGGGACAGCTAGCCCACAGAAGAGCTAATGTAGCATAAATTGCTGAAAAAGTTAATGCTGGCTATGATAGAAAGGTGGCAGAACGCACAGTCCATCACAGCTTGCTGCGTATTGGGCTGCGTAGCTGCAGACCAGTGACAAGGCCCATGCTGACCCCTTTCCACCACCGAAAGCACCTACAATGGACATGTAAGTGTCAGAACTGGACCATGGAGCAATATAAGAAGGTAGTCTGGTCGGATGAGTCACGTTTTTTTGTTACATCATGTGGATGGCCGGGTGCGTGAGTGTCATTTACCTGGGGAAGAGATTGCATGAGGATGCAATGTGATGCTCTGGGATGTTCTGCTGGGGATCCTTAGGTCCTGGCTTACATATGGACGTTACTTTGACGTGTACCACCTACCTAAACATTGTTGCAGACCAAATAAATCCTTTTGTGGCAACAATGTTCACCAATGGCAGTGACCTCTTTCAGCAGGATAACGCACCCTGGCACACCAGCAAATTTCTCAGGAGTTGTTTGAGAAACATGAAAGAGAGTTCAGGGTGTTGACTTGGCCTCCAATTTTCCCATAACTTAATCCAGTCGAGCATCTGTGGGATGTGCTGGACAAATAAGTCCAACCCTTGGAGACTCTACCTCAAAACTTAAAGGATGGAGGGACCTAAACAATATCAAGCAGGTGGCTTTAATGTTACGGCTGATTGGTGATTTTGGTCAAACATTCAGATAGAAATCAAGTATAGATCAATAATAATGATATCTTGCCTTTGTCTTTTTTTGGATCATGATTTCTAAATGCTTTTGTAACCACTTGTACATGGGTGCCTTCTGGAATTTTCTTATTCATTAATACCTGCGGGTGATGATCATTCGGCAGTAGTCGTTTCTAAAGGTCAGAAGGTCTTTTCTGCAGTACTTGGCTTTGCTAACTTTTCATCTCCAGTTACATATCTCACATCCACCATTATAATACACAAATAGGCACATTGTTCTCAATTACTTTTTTTTTTTGTCTTCTCTCCTCCAGGATCTGCGTGTTAAGTTGGAACATGAGCGAGAGAAAAGGTAAAGTCGTAACTTGTTACGTTTGTGTTTTGTACCTTTCTTTACTCTGTGTCCGCTTCACCTTCAGCCGGGTTTGTTGGCCACGGAAGCAGCACTGACAGCGGCAGACTGTGAAACATTTCAGTTTGCTGACAAATTATGCAGAGCGGACCTGCTGGAAGTTAATTAATGGCTAAAATACAAGCTTTCGAATCCCGCCACTGTGCACTAAATTGATCCTATTTTAAAGTAACGTCCAGGCCGTTCAGTGGGGTATGAAATCTCAAAGGAGAGGATGCCAATTCCTCGGATTACTGTGGGGTTTTTTTGAATCAGAAAATTCATTTCTGCACAAGCTTCCCTGAAAAATACATGATTGTTTTCCCCCTGTTCAATTAACAGATATTTCCTAGCAGGGTTTTGTGCAGTAGTGGCTGGAATCTTTTTTTTTTTTTCTCTAACTCTCCTGGAATGTCTCCGGCCATCTAAGGAAATTATGCCAAGGGTCTTAAACCCCGGACGCAGAACCACATCCGCTGCTTCTGTACCACAACGCCGTATAGGCAGTGACGTCTTACTGGGTCTGCTAGACTTAAATTTTCCAGTCACTTTTGTTGGCCACATACAGTCACTTCATACTTGCAGAGGTATTCAAGCCTGGGGGGAGGGGGGGGGAGGAACTACGTGGAGCTTTGCTTTAGAAATGCTAAAAATGATGTGGACACATTATATGCCTGTACACATAAAAATAACAATTTAAAATAATTTTATATTATTTAATAATGAAAGTTAATTTGTGGTCAGTGTGTGTGTGTGTGTGTGTGTGTGGTGGGGGGGGGGGGGGGGGTAAAGTCAGGGCAAATATATCAGCCCTAGCGGATCAAATAAAGTTTTAATACCACTGCTGTGTACCTTAGTTTAGAGTTTAGGCCACTGGCTTCTGACCAGGGGCTGTGTTTAGAAGCCGCTTGGGGGGGTGTCTGGGGGCAGTATGTGGCTCTGTGCCCGTGAACAGGAGCTTCCCGTGCTTATATAGAGCAATCGTGTCACTGTTAAATGCTTGAGCACTGCTTCAGGGGAGCCAGGTAACTGACGGAGCCCAAGCCACACTCTCCCTTCTGTGTGTTTATCCCAGAGGAGGGAGAGATAATAGAGAGATGTATGAATAATAAAGAATTCATATGGACTTGACAAATGGCAAATAAAGCATCATTAAAAAGAGTTATACCACGGTACTGTGGAATTCTCCAATCTAATTGGTTGGAAGGGTGTTGAGTAATTTTCTATAACCGAACACATAGTCCCATTCAGGCGAATCACAGTAGTAAATCACTGTGCTATTATAATCTTTAATTCTAACTAACGTTACTTAAAATTCCAAACCTAGAACACAATTTAAAATTAATGCAAAGTAATGGAAATGTTAAATCTTCAGCAGAAGAATGCAGTTTTACTAACACAGCTGCAGAAAAAATTAAAGACCACAGCACAATTTTTTGTTTCACTCATTTCTCAATTTATGGGTGTGTGTCTGTGAGCACCTCAGTCCTGCTTCTAGAAGCCTGATATGATCCTGTCCTAGCAGTTCACTTCACACCTGCACTTCATGACCACAGAGACAAAACATTTTTGGGTGAAAACCTAAGGCTGAGATTTCAAGCTCTGATCCCGAGGCTTGTTAAAACGCATGGGACCATGATCCAAGTACCAAAACCTTTGGGAAATCCCAGAGTGTCATCAGGCTGCAGTTTGGCTGCAAGTGCACATTGGAAAACAATTATAATATTACTAGACACCTCAAATCAAAGAAGTGATTGACTGAGAACAGTCGGCATTTTACAGTGACTGTCTCCGTGGAAAAAATATGAGCATGAGGGAGGTTGTGCTGCCGTCACGTCCATCGGGGAAAAGACCATAAACAGGCTGGTTATCTGCAGTTCGGCCATGTGGAGGAAGGAAAGGCATCTCTTATCTCCTCCTTCTCCTGGTGCTCCTCTGACGCCGTGCCCCCGGTTGACCATGGAGACTGGGGGGGGGGGGGGTGTCCTGTCTGAGCACCAGACCTTGTGCCTTTGGGTCAGTGAAGCACCTCAAGGCTATGAAAATGACAGCTAAAGCATGCATCCAATAAAATTATCCAGTATTCTGCAGCGCAAACGTTGACACTATCAAAATTAATAAAATCATATTGAGTGCGAAGTATTATTTAGTGGATATATGGTAAATGCAAAAAAAAGTACACAACAACTAAATGTGTAATCTGCATTTAACCCAAGTAACATAGCAAGGGGCAGCAAACTCAAGGCACTTCAGCAATACTTTACTGATCAGGGATTCAAACCAGCACTCTTTCTATTGGAGGGGCACATCACTAACCATTAGGCCACCACTGCTACTATTAGAGCCATGGGTTTCCAGCTGAATGAGACCCGATTCTTCAGCTGGGTTCTTTTTTTCAGTTTGAGTGAAGCCAAGTGTTGCTGGAGAGCAGTGTCCTGTTTCCTCGTTTGCTTTCCGGTTCTTTCACTTTCCTCCCAGGGAAATTGGCCTCATTGCCATTGGTCCGGCCTTGAAGCAGGCCCTGTTGCTCTTGGCATGGCTAGACAGTTCATTTCAACCCCAGAGTGGTGCTGAGGACCAATAGAATTGCTCCCTGGGTCAAACTTTTTATTTTTATTGGTTGCAGTTGACCTTTATCCCTCCCCCCGTCGCCCCAGCTGATCTGTGTTTTGTTAGTCCTGTTAATCCTGTTGCCACATTGACAACAGAAGCAGCAGGTCCTGACCATGAACACCAATACTGTATATTGTGAGGGTATTCATAAAAATAAAAAGAACAGTAGTATTAATAATATTATTAAAGATGCTAGAGCGTGATGTTGGCTCTTCTGGGAACTCCATCCACTGAGGTTAAAAAAGGCAGAATTATGTCTCACATTGCCAGATGCCTGATGGCTCTCAACAGAACTGAAGTTTAACATACTGTAATTAGTTATTAATACCATTCTTATTTCTCAGGCTTTTGCTGCATGGCTGAAGCTGCAGTGGTCAAGAGAATATTCATCAATGGTCTACATACGAGTCCATTTATAGCAGCCTGACCTTAAATGTTGCTGCTTGCTGACATACTGACCTGAACGCTTTGGTTCTGCCTGCAGGATCATTCTCTTCCAGAGGCCCTTAAAATACAAAGAGCTTCTCCAGAAAGCTACTGACGCCTTTGGACAGCAGATGGACCTCTTCTACGCGGAAAAAGAGGTAAGACTGGGCAAAATGAGAGGAGAGACCCCTACTGAGGACTCTATACCTGCTAGCTAGGCCCCATTGATCAGCATGGTTTCCTTCATGCCTGTAAACCTTCTGCACCCTATGGAGGGAAGACCATTAAGGAGGTTGGCTTGGTATCTTAGCAGCTGTCGTGTTTCTCCAGCTGCTGTATTCGCTGAAGTGCCAGGATGATGTGGATAAGGCCGTGTTGAGCCTGGACCGCAGCAATGGCATAAGTAGTCTGCTCAGGGTGCTGCTGAAGACCCCAAAGAACAACCATGTGAGTGTCCCACATCTGGTCATCTCTTGCCTCAAACAGTCCTCAGCATCACCTCCGTAAGGAAGGAATTCAGCACTGTCCTAAACTTAGGTCTAGTACAAGGGTGAAGAACGTTCTTCCAAAACAGGAAGCCATCCACCACATGTGCTCTGTTTATTTACCTTCTGACGGATCGCCGAGGCATGATGATTGTTTGGGTCTGCCTCGTGGTACCGCAGTCAGTCCCATTGTTCGGCAAACGCTGAGTTTGGCTCAGTGTTTCTCTTAACGCCTTCCTCCTCGAGAACATAACAAGTCACGTTTCCGAAGTGTGCCATGTTCGTCCGGGAAACTAATATATAAATGGAGTTATTCTGGATCTTTGAAAACAAGCCTATTGTTGTTTGAGTGTTGTTTTCCAGCCAGTAAGCTAAAAACTTATTCAACAACAGCAAACTCCGGGTCATGACAAACCTGACTGTACAAACAGTTATTGAAAATGGCTGGACTTAGCTTATGAACATGCTAAGAGCCTTTTTCTAAAGTGGATTAGACCCAAAAGCCTTGGCAAACCAGTTTTACAGAGTTCTTGTGGACAAGTGGTATTATTCTGCCATAAAACCAAGAGCCTTTGGTTAAGCAGTGAGATTCCTCTCTGACTGAGAGCGTTATTCGACAAATAAGGAGAACGGTGACCATTCCAGATTGACTTGTATCTTTATTTATTGAACTGTTTATACAATGGCTGTTCTCTCATTTCTGCGTGACACAGTTCTTGGAGGTCAACAGCAGAGCAGATAAACAGAGTGAGATGAAGCCGTCTAAGTCCCTGGGAGACTTGAAGGGGTCCTTATTCAAGGGTCCGGAGAGAGTCCGCAAACACTCGGCGGGTGAGTCTGGGTGAACTGCACCATGTGCAATGTGCAACTTCAGTTTGATCCAAAGCTGCTAGCTCTCTCGCTCTCTTCAGTCTAAATTCATCCACTATCATTTCTTCTATTTCTGAGTATTGTAATGTAAATATAAACCATCGTCTTGTCTCTTGATGAAGAGAATCAGGGTGTGAGATTCTCTCTTTAAGGCAGAGGAGCAGGGGCGGAGCCAGACAGACACTGGCCCAGGATAGAAGCTGATTGGCCTCCCCTGTCACTCACCGATTCAGAACATATCATTGGCTAATTAGGATGTTATAGCACCTTACAAAAATCCTAGATTTTCCACTGCGGAGGGGTCCATAGGATCCTGAAGACCACAGTGTTTTTTCTCATGGCTAATTTCTGGTTTCTTACACGACTACTAAGTGACTCTTAATTAAAGCTCATAAAATTTCACGCTGTTGCACAGTAGTAATAAGGTAATGAACTCCAGCTGGGGGGGATCATACAGATCATTCACAGCCTGTCTCAACAAGGAGATTCACACACAGTAGCTCCAAATTCACACACAGTTCTGCCAGTCTCAAGTTCTCCTATATTACATTTAATGAGCCTAGGTGGCCAGGTAGCCTTACAGGCTTCCCCCCTCCCTTGTGTTTAATATAAATGATGGCGGTTACTGTGACATTGCCTCCCCCCCCAAAGGTCACCTTTCTGAATGCCATATGACTGACAGTGCGAGTCTGGTGTAAAGATGTGATGAAATGTTCCTTTGAGTAGACATGGAGCCCTCGTCCCGTTGCGCCATTTCACCTGCCTTTTGCTTGCCTCCGGTCACCCAGGCTCCCTGCACCCTGGGCGCACCTCCCCCCCCCCGGGCAGTGTTCCTGAGGAGCAGCAGCAGATCGCACGCCAAGGCTCCTACACCAGCATCAACAGCGAAGGAGAGTTCATTCCCGAGGCCCTGGACCAGAATGTAGGTTCCCCCGTCTGTCCAGGAAACCTAGTGGGAGATGGAGCTTAGAGGCGGGTTATGGGGCAACATCAAACAGTCGCCCTACCCCCCAAAAACTAAACAGTTAGCCAGAGGATCATACCTAGCTGGCTGGATAGAAGAACATGCTGCTTCAGCTTTTATTTGGTATTTAGTGCAGTAACTGTTTGTGACCAACAGGGGGCCTACTGCTAATGCAGGGTTTGAGTGGTGGTACACACTGCCACTGGATGGAGTTGTGATCGAGTGGGTTGCAGGTCCTTTTCCCAGCAAGATACTACCGTTGTACCCCTGAGTCACACTTGACATACTTATTCAGTTAAGACATTTCTGCAAGAAATCTAGCCACAAGGATGGTTTGCAAAAAAGCATCAGCTAGATAAATAGACTATATAAAAGAGTAACGATTTCTTTCCCTGGGTTTGTTCCACCCCCCAATAAGTATAAACCTCAAGCAGGCTGTGTCCTCGGCATGGAGACTTTCCATTAACGAAGCCTTGGCCCTCTTGCTTGCTGCTCTCCCGTGAGCACTTCTAAAGGTGTGGTCAACAATAGAGCGAAAAAATTCTCATTTTCTTTACGGCTCCGAGTGAAAGTGTGCGTCGTAAAGGATGTTTCATTTCAGTTAGTGTTGGTGCAGTGATGTTAATCTGGAGTATTGTTAAGGAGTAATGTTAATATGGTGAAATGTCAGTAAGGAGTAATGTTAATATGGAGTAATGTTAATCAGGAATAATGATAATATGGAGTAATGTTAATCAGGAGTAATGTTAATAAGGGATAATGTTAATAAGGAGTAATATTAATAAGGAGTAACGTTAATAAGGAGTAATGTTAAATTAATAAGGGATAATGTTAATGAGGAGTAATATTAATAAGGAGTAGCGTTAATAAGGAGTAATGTTAATCAGGAATAAGTCACATACATTGCCTTTAAAATGTATATTTGAAAACTACTTATCAATTTTTTTTCTCATACCTCGCCAGCCAGTATTGGTTAAATTAGTAGCTCACAGTGTAATAAATGCATATTGTAATATTAGCCTTCTAGCTTAGTGTGAAGCATACTAACTAGCGACTGTAATATGGTTTATACCTTTGAGAGACGTTTGAATGCTCACTGCCGGTCATGCAGCTTTTCGCCTGTTTACTAATTTATATTCTGGCAGTCAGCAATTAAAAAGAATTGGTTGTTCCACAGCCCACGGTCTGTGAAGCAGAAAGGCCATCCCCATGCACACCACGCCTGGCTTGGCGAATTTACAGGTCAAAGTTCAAGTAAGATGGTGTGAAATCACTCTGCTACCAGAAGTGAAGAATCTGATTCTCGCATCGCATAGCTATAGTGGAAGTGAATGAGACGCAAATATTTTTTCAAGCTAGTTTGACCGCTCCTTTATTGCTGAGATTGCCATGTCACTGCTGTTGGCCCGTTGGTGGTTTCGGGTCAACATGGATGTGACCAAACCCCCCCGTTCTGCTTCCAGCCCTTTGGCAGCGCTGAGGACTCCCTGTCCGGGAGCTGTCAGTCCCTGGACCACTCACTGGACAGGTGAGACATTTGGGTTTGGGGAGCTGACCCATGTGCCATATTTATTCAATTATTATTACTATAATTCCCACAACCTCTTATTCAGCTTATGTAGGTGAGTCTAAAGCCCACGTGGTGCATTGGGATTGAGACAGAACATCTTTGGTTGGGATGCCCATTGCAGAATGACAATATATTATTATTATTATTATTATTATTATTATTGTTGTTGTTGTTGTTGTTGTTAGTAGTGAATTGCCCTAGGAGCGATTCAAGGATTTCACCCTCAGGGGGGCTCAGCCCCCTGAAAAAAATACGGGATGCCATACCCGCCCCCTTAGCTCAGGGGGTATGAAATGTATACAAAAATAAGGGTTTTAGAATTATTTTTTTTTCTGGGAGGCTGCAAAAATAGAGAAGCTATTGCAAGCCATGCTCGTCCACCCCTTTAAGGACAGATGTAAACATTACCATCTTGACAAGGCCAGTGTCCCTGAATATAGAGGAACAGCACAGGAGCAACATGCTTCAGAGCCTTTGTTGCTAAGCACCAGAGCCGCATTATCTGCATCCCAGATTCTGCTACTCTCAGCGCCCCCTGGAGGCGGCCAAGAGTCCTGCTAGCTGACCGAGACCCTTATCTGGGTCCTGCAAACAATTGTAGGAAATGACTGCATGGAAATTCTTGCCCCTGGCACGGAACACCATGCGTCCTGGGGATGTGTGACCACGTGCCATTCCTGTTCTGAAAAAGCGATGTCGCACATACAGGTTTGAGGAGAGCGAACAACAAAAACCTTTGCTAGAAGAGTGGAATTTGAGTGCTCTGGGAAGTTTCCGGTCTGCAGGGAGAATTCCTCGGTGTATTCACGCTGTATTCACTAACAGTCAATTAAAACCTCAGATCACAATAACCTGCAGTGTTGAAGTCTTCACATGCCAACAAGGCCCAGTGCATTTAGGGAATAACACAACACAATTGCCTAGAAGCAATAGAATAACAAATTGGACATTTTGCTTATTTATTAATTTGCTTATCTATTTATTATGATTGTTTTTTTTTTGTATTTTAGCCCTCCATTCTCCCAGCTAAACAGGGACAATAACTACCTGAACTTCAACTATGATTACAAAGGTAAGAGAATCTTGTGGTGATCTGCTTCTAGTTCCAGCCCCTATTGTATCCTATGTACTGTACATTTTTAAGGCCCAGCCGTCGCAATATCTCAGGTAATACCACAGATACGCTGTGAAAGTGCGCCGGTTCCTAGCAACGTTGGCATTATGGTAGTGATGCGCTGCGGCTCCAGATTTCCCAGAATTCTCAGACTGAGCCAATCAGAGGAAGGCAGCCACCGCTGCCTCACACCTGCTTCTAGCTTGCTGCCCGAAGGTGTTTCAGTTTCGAAAGCTGAGCAGATAACTTTTCTGCATCCCCATGAGGCCCGTTAAGGAGTTTATCCACTCAAATGTTGGCCTCGGGGAATGGATCTTTTCCACTACACCGATAATGCAGAAATCGGGGTTTACGCTCTTGTGAGTGTTCTCAAACACTCTACTCTAAATCTTCACCCACAACCCTGTCATTGTTCTGCTAAACAGTTGTTATTCGTTCTTTCTATCTCTCCATCACAGTTTGCCTGTTTTCCTCTCTTAGTCCTCTGGTACGCAAAACACTGACATTAAGCAAATGGTGTCCCCTTTGGTGCCAGTAATGTAAACAGTGGAGAGAAGGCAGGTCGTTAGCACACACATCTGCTCCCCATTTCCTATGCCTCTGGTGGACTCTGGTTCAATGTCGGACCAGAGGACAGCACTAACTTCAGCACGAGGCTGAGAACAGCCATGGCCACCAGGGAATACATCGTTTTTGTCATAAACATTCCTAATAATATGGTCGCTCCTACATATAAAGAGTTCTAACTACCAATAAATAATAGTTTTGACCATGGTTAGCATTGCTGTCTCACATCTCTGGAACCAAGGTTCGAGTCTCCACCACGGCTCTACGTGCATGTTCTCCCCATGTCGTTGTGTGGTTTCCTCCAGGTACTACAGTTTCCCCCCACAGTTCATAAAAATGCTGAGGAGTTATCAGGCTCCAGATCCCTTCCACCCTGAATAGGACAAGTCTGCATTTGTGTGTGTGTATATATTCAGTGCCAGTCAAAAGTTTGGACATGGCAAGCCACCTACAAAGGAGAGTGATAGTGTCGCAGGCCACCTGAGAAATGGTTCTGTAGAAGTTTGACCAGAGACTGAAGGAAAATCAGCCAATGAATGCTCAGTATATATGTGAGACCTCTTTCAGGACAGCTGGAAAAGCATCCCAGGAGGCCACCTCAAGAAGCTGTCATAGAGGAGAACATAGGGTCAGCCAGTCCCTGGAAAAATTAGGGTCAAAGGGCTTGTTCAAGGGCCCAATAGTGGGATCATTCTGCCGACCATGGGATTTGAACTGTCAATCTTCTGAGTCCGAACCCACAGAGCAGTTTAATATTTTTTTTGGCCAGTATATAATTCCTTATGTGTTCATTTCTAGTTTTCATATCTATATATAGAGAAGTATAAATGAACCTTTCAGTGGATATGTGTGTCCAAACTTTTGACTGGTACTGTATATAAACTTATATAGATTATGCCCAGAACATTACATTATGTACATTGGGTCACATGCAAAATTGCATAATTGCTTCAGTTCACTGGCTATTGGAAATCAGTGAAAATATAGCAGGTTGTGACTTTATCATTCGTGGCTGGTCGAGGGGCCCTCTCTGTGGTAATTACTAAAATTGTTCACTCTGGGCCGTGCAAGAAACGGGTAAAGCTTCTGCAGGCCTCTCTGTGATGGTGGTCCTTTTGATGCTGAGGCCTGTATGGCTCCCCCTGCAGGTCGGCATGGGAAGGGCGGCACCTTCCCCCGGCAGTTTCACCTGTCCCGGCGCAGCAAGGACTACAACGACGGTAAGCAGCCCTGCCTATGGTTTGGATTCCACAGTGTCAGTCAGGGGTGTGTTCATTTTCAGGGGGCAAGGAAGGCTGCTGAAACTGATTGGGGTGGGGTGTCGAGGGGTCAAACCTGGGGGGCAGATGAGGCTGGTTTTCAGTGGCAGTTACTGAAACCTAATCTGGGATCACAATGACCCTGGTCTCTCTCACACAACTTATACAAAAGCCCTTGGAATGGCTTCCTGTCTGACAGGAAGTGAGGCGCATGTAGTGGAAAGCACGATATCCTAGTGGGCTTCATCCTTGGCTGGGAATCAGAGCTAACAGCAGTTTTAATCTCTCTGTTTGTGTGTGTGTGTGTCTGTCTGTCTGCGATCGTCTCTGTGTGTCCACTCTGTGTGTCTTCTTGCTCTCTTTGTTTATGGATACGCCTTCCTGCTTTCTTGTGTGTTTACCGATTGGGGGTATGCGTGTGTCTGCATGGTGGTGGTGGGGGGGGGGGGGGATGCCTGCAGGTCGCCGGACCTTCCCTCGTAGCTTCATGCCTCAGGAGAGCCTGTTCCAGCCGATTCCCCCCACCCTGGCGTACGCAGACCGCTGCACGGCAGTCCGGACTCCAGATGACAGCTCGCGGCTCAAATGTGAGAGAGTTCAACAGCAGTGACATCAGCAATGACTGTTGCCTTTACACACCCTATGATGGATTTTAATTATTTAACATTCACTGATTTATTACATTAATTGAAGTGGAGGATTGATTATGGCGTGAATGTACTTATTTTTTAATTTATTGTCTTTTTTTACATTTACTTGATTTTTTTTAGAACCTGTGTTTATGCTTGAATGATCTTCCAGTAAAACCCTTTATCCAGAAACCTCCCCGACAGCGATAACTCTATGATTCTGCGTCTCAGGTGGGTGGGCAGGAGGGCTGAGCAGTTTTTATTTTCATTGTAGCTCCTCGTGCTCCAGCAAACTGGAGGTTGGGGAAGTTGCTGGGCCGGGGAGGATTTGGAGAGGTCTACTTGTGCTACGACGCCGACACGGGTCGCGAACTGGCCGTCAAGCAGGTGCCCTTCGACCCCGAGTGCCAGGAGACAAGCAAGGTGAGCTGAGAGCAGTGTGGAGTTTCTCCTGTGGGAACGCCCTCCTAAGTCATGGTGTGACGTGATGCTCATTAGCACCTAATGTATGACTCCTGATTATAGTCATGTCTGTGGTTGTTTTGTGATAAATTTTGGGAAAACACCCACACAAAAGCAGTAATTCCATGCAGGGGCACAGTTTGGGCATGGAATATGTAAATTTATGTGTGGTAGGGAGGCAGGGCAGGGCGGAGGTCTAAGCTGGCATTTTGTCTAAGGGCACAGATTTTTTAGTTATACTGCTGATTCCAGGAAAAAAAAAACAACCACTGTGGTGGACTTCGTACTGTGTACCTTTTAACAGTGTTGTTTGATTCTTTAATGATCACGATGAGTAATCAGAAAATATACTGGGAGTTCGCTAGGCTAAATACTGGAAGTCACCCAATACACTTGATATTAGTGCTGGTGAAGAAAATGTAATTCTAACAGCTGCCTGTAGAGGGTATGGTGGCTAAATGGGACTGAGGCTCAGGTGTTTCACCCTATCTGCCCCATGCAGGAGGTAAATGCCTTGGAGTGTGAGATCCAGCTGCTGAAGAATCTGAGGCATGAGCGCATTGTGCAGTACTACGGCTGCCTGAGGGACCCCGATAAGCGCAAGATCTCCATCTTCGTGGAGTACATGGCTGGGGTAGGTGTGGTAGTGGGTGGAGTCTGTTTGGGGGGATGCAGAGATGTTTGGAGGGTGGAGTCTGAGCCAATGAAGGCGGAGACTGAGCTGAGTAGGGCAGGGTCTGGGTCAATGAGGGCAAAGTCTGAGCTGAGGAGGGCAGAGACTGAGCTGAGGAGGGCAGAGACTGAGCTGAGGAGGGCAGAGACTGAGCTGAGTAGGGCGGGGTCTGAGTCAATGAGGGCAAAGTCTGAGCTTAGGAGGGCAGAGACTGAGCTGAGTAGGGCAGAGACTGAGCTGAGTAAGGCAGAGACTGAGCTGAGGAGGCCGGGGTCTGGGTCAATGAGGGCAAAGTCTGAGCTGAGGAGGGCGGAGACTGAGCTGAGGAGGGCGGAGACTGAGCTGAGGAGGGCAGAGACTGAGCTGAGGAGGGCAGAGACTGAGCTGAGTAGGGCGGAGACTGAGCTGAGGAGGGCGGAGACTGAGCTGAGGAGGGCAGAGACTGAGCTGAGGAGGGCAGAGACTGAGCTGAGTAGGGCAGGGTCTGGGTCAATGAGGGCAAAGTCTGAGCTGAGTAGGGCAGAGACTGAGCTGAGTAGGGCAGGGTCTGAGTCAATGAGGGCAAAGTCTGAGCTGAGGAGAGTGAAATCTAAGCTGAGGAGGGTGGATCCTGAGCTATGGACGGCAGTTGCATCCTACTCCAGGCATCCAGCGTCTGCACTCAAAAGCCAGACACCCTGGGATTTAACAAGCCGGCGGGCCGTGCCAATCGTGAGCGGCAGTTATCCTCAGAGGGTAGTTTACACGCTTTTACGAGCTCGTTTATTTTCGATTTCTACTCTCCACAGTGACATTCTGGGCTAGCAGAAGCTTACGTCAGGGTGCGAGATTAAAAAAAAAAAAAAACACAATAATACTAAAATTTAAGATGTTGTGTTGAGAAGCCACTAAGGGTTTTGAGGCATAATTTGCGAAAGGAGGGATGTTTGTGTTCCAGGGAAAGCTGCTGGCAAACCGGGGGGGGGGGCTGGACCTCGTCACTTTTCTCTCCGTTGACCAAAGGTCTCACAGGGGGCCCATGTGTGTTGAGATGTGCTGATAATAATCCCCAGCCGGGGAAGGGGGGGGGGGGGGGGGGGTTGCAAATAAAGGGAAAACAAAAGAGCTTGGATTTCAATAAAAGGATGTCAGAAACAGATCAGTTTACCGATTTTGGCATTGGGCCATGAGGCTAAAACAGGAAGTGGCAGGAAATACGGTGTTCTGGTGGTAAACGGCATGGACTGATGGTCAGTACACCACACATGGACTCCTGCTCTGCATGAACCGGACAGGAAGAAATAGCAGTAGGAACTCTGTGTGGAAGCAGATCCTTATATTTATTTATTCATTTTTTATGCATGTTGTGGCAGAATACTCTTTCTCACACCCCTGGTCCTCTTCCTCCTCCCTCAGAGCTCCATAAAGGACCAGCTGAAAGCGTACGGGGCCTTGCCAGAAAAACTGACTCGCAAATACACCAAGCAGATCCTGCAGGGGGTGTACTATCTCCATAGCAACATGATCGTACACCGGGACATCAAAGGTAACGTGCCTGCCCCCTGCCAATCCCACCGCGCCCGTCTTCCTCAAGCCAGAGCTCAGGTTCCTCGAAGAGCACGGATGAGTTGCTCGCTGCTTTTCGGGAACCAACAAAGCTCATTCGAATACAAGTTAGACCTGATTCTTCTCTGATTGTTTTCAAAAAGGTGGAACTTTTTCCATGACTGCTGTGGCCCTGTCATTGCTGATGTCACTGTCATTGCTGATGTCACTGTCATTGAGATCAGATGGCGGGTACATGTTTTTACGCGTTCTGAGCATTACACAGCTCTGTGCTGTCTTAACACAGGTCTGCTTCTGATGCACCAGCTCATGTCTGCTAAATTAAAGGCCTGGAAACAACCTTTTTCTTTCACATTAAGCAATCTGTGTGCCATATGAGTGCATCGAATTGCACAGAAGACAATATCACTAAAAAGGAGCCAATTTTTAATAGCATATTTTATTACATTTTTTTTAATGTATTGTATTATTTGTGTGCGTGTAAATACTTCAATTCATTCAGGGGTGAATTGAATGAATGTACACTAGTTAGTTTAAGTAGCATGTTCTCATTCATTTTAATTAAAGTCAGACCCCCCCCAGTAAAGGCTTAGCCCCCATTTCCATAAATCTCTAGTGACGCTCCTGAACTTATTTATTTAGTTTTAAAGTTGTTTGATGCGCTTTACCTACATTGCAAAACGTATGTGACGAGTCAGCTGACCGAACGCACTGCTCTGCGGACACTGAGGTGGAGACAGCAGGCCTTCATGGGTGTCCTGTCCATAACTGGGTCTGTTTGTGCTCCCTGGCATAAGCGATTGCTCTAAAAAATTGCCAAAAGAATTGAATTCATCAATGTATAAATATTTCATTTTATTTTGCAATTAAAATGTGATGTAGCTCACTAATTGAACCACACCACTCTTTGTATCACTGGAGTTGTTTTCAAAAGCAGGCGCAAATTTTCCCTTTGAAATCAGGACAAATTCAGCCCATAGAGACCCACTGTGTGTCACTGGGAGTCTATGGAAGACTCTTGTACGCTTTGTCTACTTGAATATGCTTCAGTTACATGTTTTTAGAGCCCGCCCGGATGCCCTGCTGCTCTGGGAGTCTATGGAAGACTCTTGTACGCTTTGTCTACATGGAGACTAAAGCTTATTGGTGAATATGCTTCAGTTACATGTTTTCCGCCCAGATGCCCTGCTGCTCTGGGAGTCTATGGGAGCTTCATACATAGTTTTTACTGAGGCAACGTTGACTGGACAGATAGACTTGCAGTCAGATATTTTAGTCCCACCTGGAAACCAGGTTTCTCTGCATAGTGATGGGGAGACATCTCAACAAGACAGGATAAGCTACCAATAATGTTAATGTTCACGACTGACAAGGTTGGGTGTTGGCTTGCAGTATCTATTGATTCTGTCCCATGCAACGGCGGAGAAACATTTTGTTGTAATCCAGGGAGACAGTTTATCGTAATGGCGTTTGTGGATATTATACATAAAATCGTTTCCATTGCGTTTTTGAGTTTGATCGTTTAATTTTCTTTGAAAGTTCAGTGATTTTTAGTAGACTAGTTTTGTAGTTAGCTTGCTGACTAAGCTATCTGTATATTCAAATCGCTTGAGGAGGAGTCATGCTGGTATGAAGGATTATAGATAATTTCTTACAAAAGAAAGGAGAGTAGAATTTACATATAAGTAAGTGATCCAATAAAATAAGAAAATAAAGGACTTTTGTTATACTGCCAACCATTTTGAAAATCACCACCAGCCGCCCCTCCCTAGGTCTGGGGGGGGGGGGGGGGGGGTAATGTCTGGAGCAGTGAGCCACTGGCTGACGGGGCATTAAGGCACAGTTAGCCTATGCTAACTGTGTCATCCTTATGAACCTTGGACCAGGGTGTTACCATAGGGGCACAGATACACTGGCAGATTCGGGGGGGCGGCGGCAGCCCCCCCTTCAATCCAATGTTTTACAGGATTATCCAATATGGGACGTGATTTTGTACACATTTCGTGCCCCCAACCCTGGGTACATTTTGCCAAGCATGTGGCATACTATATTTATCAGATTGATCTTCACCAAAGGTGATATTTTTTCAGGGGGCTGAGAATTTCAGGGGGAGCCATTGAAGTGCCGAAGTTATTTTAAATACATTTTGAAGAGTCCAGGCTTCTGAGAAACACCTACTGAAGCTTTACAGTATATGTGTGAGGTTCAAGCCTGTAGCCACCAAGGAGGGTTTGCCCAGTTGCCATTTCATTCTCTGTACTGACAGTGGAAACAAGAGTGGCAGGGGCAGAACCACAGGGGCACTTCTCCCTAGCTAAAAGCTGATTGGCCCCCACAGTGCCCTCTCCCCTGTCACTCACTGATTCAAAGGATGTCATTGGCTAATTATAAGTTTGGCCCTTCTGTATGAACTATAGGCCCTCATGCCTTCCACCTTAAAGAAATCCTGAAATCGCCCGTCATTTGGGTTCATGCAACATTTCCTAATACCATATATATGTCCCGTTTCAGGTGCCAACATCCTTAGGGACTTGTCTGGGAATGTGAAGCTGGGGGACTTCGGCGCCAGCAAACGCATCCAGACAATCTGCATGTCCGGCACCGGGATCAAAACGGTCACCGGCACCCCCTACTGGATGAGTCCGGAAGTGATCAGTGGGGAGGGCTACGGGAGAAAGGCAGACATTTGGTAGGGGGACGTGCCACCTTTTCTGACCTGTCATGTTGAGATTGGTTTCCAGGGAAAACACTGATTAAAGATTCTCCTTCATACATTTTAGCAATTTATAAAATTACTAATACACACTTATATACAAATATGTAGCTAATGTTTTAGTTTGGGGTCCGAGCACCAGGGCAGCCACACCCCAGAGCATTTTGGGGGGGTTAAAGGCCTTGCCTTAGGGGCCATTGAACACGTAACTCGTCTGCTGAGGATGGGTTTCAAACCCTGCTGAGCCACATGCCACGTGTTAGCACCTTGTAATTACTGATATCCTTCCATGACTCTTTCTGAGATAAAGGATTACTGTGCCCATTTACTGGCTGGATGGAAATCTGTTGCTATGGAAACTCTGTGCAATACCTTCCCTAGCATTCTTTGCACTGTTACTATTTATTATGTTATTTATTGTTTTCATCTTTTAATGTGTAAATGTCTTTTTCCTGTCTAAATGGGTATTGAGCTACTCTGAAGCTGCAGTTTCCTTCAGAATTACAAAGTACAGTCAGTCCTGCTACAATGCGTGATATCACACTGCAAATCTGCTCTAACGCAATCAATATATTAGTATACAAATCCAATAAAATGTGGAATCACATTTGTATTTGCGCGATTTTCAGTCAGAGAGAACACTATGTGAACTACAATGTGATATGGTCTTCGCAGGAAACACGACTTGCAGGCAGAAACAGCTACAGTATCCAAGACAGATGTTCAATTGTGGATATTATACATAAAATCGTTTCCATTGCGTTTTTGAGTTTGATCGTTTAATTTTCTTTGAAAGTTCAGTGATTTTTAGTAGACTAATTGTTCTTTTGAAGCTCTTTTCAGTGAATTGGTCAAACTGGTTTTCACATCTAAAAGAATGCAACTCTTTGTACAACCATTCACAGGTCAAAGTCTAAGATTCTAAAAAATGTTTAATTATTTGACAAATTGTCAAATAAAAACACAGCAACATTTTTTAAATCACTGACATTTGCTTTTCATGGTCTGTATGTAGCCACGTTGCCTTCAGTAACCCTCCGCATACTGTAATCTGTTGTATTTGTGCTGTGTGCATGCCCAGCTGCATTGTGGCTGTGACCCACTACTCCTGACTAATGACCACCAAAACGACGCTTTATGAACCATTTGCTGTGTTTTCTGACCCCACTAGATGGTACTGGGGCTCAAACCTGCCCCAAAGTAAAGCAAGATCGCCATCTAGTGGGATCACAAAATACAGCAAATGGTTCATGAAGCATCATATTGGATACCATGACCCCTGAGTACGGACAATGGACAAGTTAGCGACTTCGGCACATTCAGTTACTAAGCAATTCTCCTGAGAGTTATAAGACTCATAGGAGATGTTTATGATATAATGTATTATTATTTCAATATACTTAAATAAAATTAAATAAAATGCACATAATTACAGTGTTAGCCACTGGTATTACTGTTTTTGTTATTTTATTTATTTTGTTTGGTATAAGTTACTAAGTTTTGGAGTCGCATCCTCTTCACGTTTTTTCCATTGAATATGTGTATTTTAGTATGTGGTTTTGGTGAACACAAGGATTTTCAGGAACACATTAGTAGCGTTGTAGCAAGACTGACTGTATCCATCCATTTGTCTATATATTGAACCATACACACACCTACCCATCCATCCAATCATCCATCTAAAGGCTGTTTTGTGAAAGACCTTCCCCTCCATCCGTCCATCTATCCACCCAAAGGCTGTTCCCTCTTGGTGTACATTGACGGTTCTCGTGTCTGTCTTAGGAGTGTAGCGTGCACGGTGGTGGAGATGCTGACCCAGAAGCCACCATGGGCAGAGTTCGAGGCCATGGCTGCCATCTTCAAGATCGCCACACAGCCCACCAGGCCGGTGCTGCCCGAGGGCGTGACTGACGCCTGTCGAGACTTCCTCTGGCAGGTCTTTGTGGAGGAGAAGAGGAGACCTACTGCTGAGGTGCTGCTCAAACACCTGTTTGTACAGAGTGGCTTTTAAGTCACCCAGCATTCGCACCCCAGTTACGTCCCCTTCAGTGCCTGCCTCATACTGCCTGCTGGGGTCACCCGAACTTCCCTTGTCTGGCAAAAACTGACCTTTCCACCCCTGGCGCATCTATCACCTGGAAGCCGAAGCTTTAGCAGAGCAGGTTTTTTGACATCTGTCATTGGTGCTGGGAACCACATTTGGAACTTCTGTATCAGACCCACAGGCACAGATGTACAGTGGTTGCTAAATCCATAACTTGCCATCTTCTCTGGATCCCAATTGGGGTGCATCTTTCTCAGACTACTAATGTGTTTTTCCCAACACCCTGAGGGTGTTTTCCTGTAACCAACAGGATAGATTGTTTTTCATCCCGTAACCTTCTCCACGTGACTCACTCCGACTGTTGGCTTGGAAGAAGCCAACGGATGAAGAAAGTGACAATAATATGTACAGAAAGTACTGAATGTGTCAACGGAAAACATTTTATAAATCCAAAGTTCAAATTTACTTTGTCTTAATTATATCGGACACTTTTACCATGTTATGAGAAACTGTTGAAGCAGTTAGAACTCAAAAATTGTTAACCTGCTAATTTCTGCCAACCTACACTATTGTGATTATTCTTGCACTTTTGATATAACGTTTTAATAGGGAATAATCCAGTTGAAATGGAGGTCATATTTTTGATAATGCATATGGCATTTTTGTAGATGTATATTACAAGTAAGAAGAGTCTTTTTTTGGTCTGTAGTGATGTTTACAGAAAGATCAAACTACTGCGCTGTTATGAGTTACGGTGTAAGCAATGAACAAGTAACAATCCAGGGCTGATAGCAAATGCTGCCCATACGAATTTGCATCTGGTTAAATGTCCACACTGTTGTATTGAAATCAAAAATAATTTTTTGAGTTACGTTTTAGTTGCCAAGCAAATGGATGAAAGATTTATTTCAGTTCAGTACCCCTCTATTGAATACAGACCAGAAATGGTGTAATGCAGAATCTATAAATACTGAAACTATAGGTAAGTAATCAAACGCACTTAAAGGCACTGAGAGAATCTCTGAGGTGCCCATTTCGATCTTGCCTCTAGGTTGGCTTCTAGGATTATTTACACTTCTGACAAAAATGACAATTTACATGTAGGGCTGGATTAATATCAAGAATCGCCCTTGGAATTTCCCCCCATGGTAAATTTTCCTGAGAGGGGAGGGTACCCTATTGCTGACCAGGGGGGTCCCTAACAATCAATTTTGGCAGCCTGCAAGCCCATCAGCCTACTGGGAAATCGCCCAGTATACCAGATGGCCATTATATGATAAGAGTTGCATTTACATGGAAAGAAAACCCTCACGGATGCCCAGGTCGCCATGGACAGCAGCTGTGCTGTTTTTAGAGGTTTTTTTAAAAAGGTGTTTCTAAGGTTTTTAAAACAGAACATGCTGAAGCTTTTAATACATTGTTACGTAGTTTCATAGAGAGAGAGCGCAAGCACATGCTTTAAATAACTTAAGGGGGAGGGCCAATCCCCCTATTCTAAACCCAGTTCCTCGTTTCAGCCCATGTATGTCACTGTATTAGTTGCTACTGTCACTTCTTCACTAGTCTCACATTCCTGCAACTGCTCAACAGGTTCTCTGTTGATCTCCAGTTGTGAAAACTGAAGAATGATCCAGAAATCTGGGTGTGGGCATCTGTGCCTTGTCCATGTCCCCTGTGCAAACACCAGCCAATCAGCAAATAGACTTTATTACTTTTGCATGGATTTGGATCTCTGAGACCAAAGCATTACATCATTCTAACCCACGGGACAGGCTAGGGATATGGCACAAAGCAGGGTTCGAGTACCATGGCAGGACTCTCTCTCTCTCATTGCAGTCAGAGATTTTTTATAAAATTGAATTTTCTTTTGTGGGGACTGAAAAAAATAGCTCCCACAGCATCACAGTAGCGGGTTTCTATCACATTGTGGGAACCAAATGTCCTCACAATGGAATTATATACATACCACACACACACACACAAAGCCCTGGAGGAGTGACACAACCGCGTCACTCCTTGGTCAGCACTTTTTCTTAAGTACATCTGTAAATGAGACACTGAGCAACATCACCCTGCATTGAACTGAATTGAATCAATTTCAGGCACATCCTGAAGTTCTCAGATAGATCGACAGCCCCCCCTGTCTAGCTATATTGGAGTCAGATATATCTTACAGTACCTATGGAATGAGTGCCAAAAATTAAACCTTTTCTTCATTGAAATGGAAGGCAGAGCACAAACAGTGATGGAAAAGGTTACAGGTGACAACATCCAGCCAGTGCCTTCTGTAAACACCCTTAATGGGTGAAATAGGTGTATCACCCCGTGCCTTGCGCACTATTTCCTACATCGTGTCAAGTGAAGGTGTTTATCCGCGCGGCTGCGAACCTTGCAGTTACGTTTCTGGAAACACATGATCGCGTGCCCGGATGACACCGTTTTCTGGAGGAGCAGTATGAAATGATCTCCGCCCGAAGGTTTTTGACTGTACCCGGTATAAGGACCTTAATTAGGCAGCCAAAAGACGTTGTTTATGACTGATTCTTATATATGTTTAAATAAATAAGGAAATAAACTGATTTTTTTTTAAGGCCGCCGGAGTGTCCCCTGCTTTTATATTTCTCGCTCAAATAATCGCTTTAAAGTTCTGCATATGGTTTAGATCAGTGACAACAAGGGCGCCGTTACTTAGTGACAGGCAAACTCATGCACAAAATATGGGAACATTTGGGGAAAATGTGTTTGACACTTGCAGATGGCAAAAGGTGCATCAGCAGATGGTGCCTTGCAAGGTGTCCAGTGGTTTCACTATCAATGAATAACAAACAGCGTGCAGAGTGGGTGCATTAATCAAAATTCAAACGATTTTTATGTGAGAAACTTTCAAGGTATGGTTAAATTAGACTGGTGTTTCTGGGTTGTTACACGCATTACTGGGTCCGTATTTTGTGAAAGTTGACCGAACGGTCTGCGCGTCGCTCGTCTCCTGCGGTTTCCCGTCACAGTCTAAGCGTTTCCGTGATATCGCCCATTTATACGTCTACAGCCGGTATCTTTATCTGTTCCATTTGAAATTGCTTCTGTTTCCGTGATTATAAGTGAAATTACACCGTTTTCTTTCTGCATGCAAATTGATCGGGACATGCATATTGGCATGCTGTGAGATGATTTTTTTTATGTCTCGAGTGAATATAATGAGAAAGCCGAAGATTAAACGACACGACTGCATTTGTTAGAGATGCACAGACGAACGTTTCCATATTAGGAAGATAGATTTAGCAGCAACCCCGCCCCCCGCACCAGCCCACAACCGTAATGCTAACCATTATTAACAGGGAAGGAGTTTTGGTCATGGGAGGGTTTTCTGGTAAGCAACATTTTAAATCATCAGTAATGTAGGGAACTCATTCAAACGTGTTAGTCTTACTGATGTATTCCAAGGTGCATGCTTGTGTGTTGACTGTAGATCACCTAAACATAATTCCTTTGACATAATTGTAGTAGATTTCTTGGTATTTCCTTTTAATCTGGGATAAATTGACGCCCTTGGCATTATGTGACATAGCTATGTAAATACATTTTTAAATGAAATACCTAACGTCTTAGGTTTGTGGGAACCATATTCCTTCCACGTTCCCTCACATGCCCCCTAGCTGTGCTGGCACTGAAATGAGCATAATCAGCTGGAAGAGTTACTCTTGGACAATACACAGTATATTTTCACTGTAATCGATAACCAGCTGCTGGAAATTAAACTCCCTGCACTGCCAAAATGAAACATAACACTGTGTAAGTAGTTTAAATATTTACCTATAACCTGAACAGCATGCTACTATATTTTTGAGGAAAATATGACTAGGAGTATAATGAATCACAGACACAGCCTGATTGAGCATGTTATTTGTTCCAGTACTGGAGGGAACTACGCATTTTCCATAATCCACCCATCTTCCAACCGCTTATCCTGGCAAGGTCATATGGGGGGGTTGGATCCTATCCCAGACAGCACAGAGCGCAAGGCTGGGGCAGACCCTAGGTGGGATGTCAGTCCGCAGCACTGCAGACACACACACTATGGGTAATTTAGAGATGGTAATTAGTCTGACATCATGTTTTCAGGTCGCTTGAGGAACCTGCATTAAACCTGTATAACAGTGAGAACAGGCAAACCCCAAAAGGCCCCTAACCCCATTTGCTCCTGGGGTGTCGGAGCCAGGAGCTGCTGCTCCCTTGTTCAGCATGTGTGGTCGCTCTTGCAGCTGCTGGTGTCATCGAGTAGCTGAGCTGGGTCAGCGCTGTCATGTTTCACGAGGAGCAGAGTACAGTAACTGCGGCTGAGCTCAACAGCTGAGTCATCTCACTCTTCCGGTCATCATTCCTGGACCGGCTAAAGGTGACCCATGAGGAGCCAGGTGTGGTGGAGAAGGTCAGAATGCACACCAGGTGAGTTTCCAAATTCTGCCACGGAGAGGACGCCTTCGCAGTGACGTTCTCAGGCAAGAGTGGCAGACGTGGCCTTATTCAGGTTCAACTGTGGGCGGGTTTGCCATATAAGGCTTTTTCTGAGGTCCACATATCCAGCTGTATCTTCAGCATCCAGGGTAGCTGGTGTCAAAGTATCTAAAGACACAGTTATCCAGGATGGGTTTTGGTCTGTACCCATGAGCATAATCACATTAACACGGTCAACGGGGCTGTTTGAGTTGTGAGAAGGCTCCCTGCTTTCTTTTACGATGGTGTAGCTGTTGACCAGGAAAAAGAGTAAGAATAAAAGATGAAAGAGGTTAGCTGAACCCCTTTTTAAAGCTGCCCCCTGGGCTTCAGCCTCTGTAAACCCATGCATTAAAGGGCCCCTGAGCATGAGCAGGTAGTTAACCTGTATATCCAACATTTAGCAGGTGCTTTCATCCAGAGCGACTTACAAATGAAGCAGGCAATTCATAACAAGCATTCAGGTGTGAAGAAGTCAACTTTGGTGCTGATAGGCTGAGCTTCCAATGAATGACCAGTAGGACGTGCACAGTAGTTATGAGCAATAAAAGTAAAACACTGCCTAGAGCCTAACATCAGAAAAGTTGTAAAGATAAATCTAGTATCAATAAAGTGCATTGAGGTGTGTTTCAGCGACCAGAACCACGTGACATGGGGAAGGGAAGAAGGAAGTGTAGAGGAGAGTGGAGGAGTGATGCACGGTGAGAAAAGACAGGCACAGCGTCTTAATTGTGGAGTTGGGCATAAGGGTCTGGGTGTCTTTTTTGGGGAAGAATTAAAACAACACCCTATCTTGTATTGTGAACAAACCAATTAAAAGATGCTCATCGCATAAGCAAGAATATGCCCCATCGTCAACTTGTCTGCACACTTTATAAGCAAATGTATGGCTATAATTACTGCGAAATGTAACAAAGAAATTACAGGTAATTGTTTGTACAGGTAATTGCACCTTTGAAATTTATATACATAACACAAATTCCTCTAGAAATACCTGTCATTGCAGGTACTCAGTAAATAACTCTTGCTTTCTAACAGCACTTGACTGCAGGAAACGAGAGCTCCGTGTTTGCCACAAATATTTGTGACATCCAAAAAACGCTTGCCCTTCAATGATTTACTTCCCCTTCATTGCAGATTTCACATTCAACTATTTTAAAAGGCTGATTAACTGTAGGCAAAAAAAAGTACTGTTCTTCAATTGAAAAAAATAAAGTTTTCAGTGATTGATTTGCAGTTTATTAATTTGTAACCGCTTACATGAGATTAACATTTCTGTATGATTATGTTTTGCGTACTGAGGTCTTAATAGTTTGTAAGACCAGTTTTCGATACAAAACTTTATTCTGCCTTCCATGACAAGTATGGAACAATCCCTGACGATTCGAACTTAAATCCTGTTAAAAACTGTACCCAAGCATCACACAAGCCACGCTGCTAGCATAAAACTTGAGTCATATAGTTGTTGCCCCCTAGTGGTTACACTTCAGTTACTTGTGCCGCAGAAAATGTACTCATTTCCAAAAAGTTATCCGGATTTAGCAGCTCATTGCATATGAAAATGAATAATTTTACAAATGTGGTAGTAGGCCTACAGCCTTTTTTCTGTTGCTCATCTAATATTATGTTGTGTTATTTGAAGGGTTCAGATGAGCGTAATGAGTCACCATACATACCACTATTATTATACTTGAATGAAACAAAATTTCAATCAATTAAGCAACAAACAGCATACCAGAATTTTATTGTAGTCTGTTTGGGTACCTATTCACGTTAGCTAGAGACACTCCTCCATTAGGTCAATAGGAGGGAGATTCACTTATGGTCGGAGACTGATGTAACTGGTACGCAAGTATGCATTCGGCGTATAAATTGTTAACATGGACAGAAATTTCTTGGTGTAACAGCAGATAAGTACTCATTCGCGCTGTTACAACAACAAATTGCCGTGTGTACCGCTTGCGTATCAGTTATGTCGGTAACACTTTACTTGAGGGGTCACAAATACTTAGGCTAGTAATAACTCAGTTACTACTGAAGTACAAATTATAAAGAAATCATGAATACAGTTGCTACTTGAGGTAAAAGATGCATCACGATTCATTAATGATGAACAAACACGACCAGATTTTCACCTGTGTTATTCATTACTTGTTCCTTCAGTAGTTCCTTAGTAGTTCCTTCAGTAGTTCACAAGGGTTTAAAGAATTAACAGATATAGTAACAAATACAGTAACTGCTTGGGATGAAAGATACATCATGATTCATTAATGATGAATTAACATGAGATCAGTATGTAACTAAGACTCAGTTTGTGGTTAATTAATACATAAATAATAGTATATTAGTACCTCATGAAGTAAGGTGTTACCGTTATGTCCCTGCTTATGATGATACCAGCCCTTGCAGTCTTTGAGACTTTTGCGATATTTCATCGTACTAAAGTCCCTGTTATGCTATTGGTTTGTTTGGTTATTGGCATCACCTATTCACTGTGCCGTATCTGATGAGATCAGGAGATCAGACTCTTTTCATTCCTTCAGCCTTCTGTTTTATCAGGACTTGTAGCTTGATTAGCAGTTTTCACACTTCCTGTTGTTTTAGCTCAGTGTTTTCAGGGCAGTTGCTGTTATCTCGCACCCCCAGTGGCTGTGAAGTTTGAATCAGGACGTCGCAGATTGGATTTTCTTATGTTCTCATTTTGTTTGCATGCATTTGCTTCAAGGTTCAACATTTTTGTCACAGTCCAATTAAATACTGTTCAGGATACTGAATTTCCCATCCTGAATGCTGGAGCTTGTGTGTTTGTGTGTGTTTCTGACCGCCATACAGTGGACCAGAGTCCTCTCCCTTACAATCTTTGCTCCCCAAAAAACTGCCCCTTTTTCGGTTAATTCCTAAGTCAATCAAATTTCAAGGATGAGAATATTTGTTGTTTAAATTCAGCTTTTCCTGCTTCTTCACCCCCCAGTGCTTTCATTTTGGCTCCGTTTTATATACCAATAAAATTCAACAGACTGTTTATTTAGTATAATAATCTCCCTTTCAGACGGACTTTCAGGTGCGCTGTCACTACGGCAACTGGCGGTACTCGGTGCCAGTGCTGGAAATGACCCATGAGGGAAAGAGGAAGTTTAATATCAGCAAATAATGGGCCCATTATGATTACAGTGCGACAGAAGTGCAGGTATGGAGACACAAAAAGCCAGATAAACCCTAATACTTCTTTTCCTAAAAGAGAATTAAGTTGTTACTGACATTTGGCTGGATTTTCTCGGATCATGTTTCCTAGTCTTTTGTGTAGTGCTTACAAATAACAAATAAAATGAAGGCATTGTTCACTGTGTAATAAACGAAACAACATATTTTCACATTTTTGAAAGTGCTGATTTCCTTCTATAGCAGACACTTTTCTTTTTTACTTGTTTATACGTCAAGGTATTACAGCTATCATTCAGGTTACGTATTTTGCTTATGGATCACATCAGTACTGCTTAGGGGAACTAGAACCTGCAAGCTACATCTTTAACATCTTCACTAAAATTAATAGCAATCAAATGTCTGCATGCTGTAACCTGTTGAGCACCAAACCCACTCTTTCATTCTGCACCACGAAGGGTTAAACAGCTTCACTCTCCACTTGGAAATTATTTTCTGACGAGTTAAACACACTGCCGTTTGATGCAGGTTTTTGTTTCGGAAGTTGCACCGGAAACCGTGTGGCTTAAACAAAGTTTCTAAGAAAACATTTCAACTTATCAGGTATAACCAAGGAGCTGTCTGTTGGATGCTTTAACCTGCTGGTGATGTTGTACTTCAACTGCACATTCTGTGTCTAAAATATTTGAGTTAATTGATGTTTGAGGTGTGAAGGTTAATAGATGCATGGTTTGACATTTAAAAAAATATATACAAATAAATAATAAATGTCACCCATTCAGTTTCAAGCCTCCATTCTTCGAAGTCCAAACCACCCATCAAGGACTGGGTCACGGTGAGTTGGAGTTTGATGCAGGAATCCCAGCATATGAGGAAGGAGATACCTTAGCACTAGGTGCAAGTCTGCAGTCTAACTATTGTTTCGAATAAACCAGTGTTTTTTGAGAAACATATTGTATATTGTTCATTATATTACATGTTTCCATAAAAATGAGTGTCTGGTCCTATTCTGGCTCTAATACTTACTTGAAAACTCTAACTATCAGTGTAATGTTACCTGACATGCAGCTGAATTCAGTGCCTCAATACATCCTTTTATCACATTGTGTTTTGTGTATTTACGCTGCTTAAATTGTTCTTATCCCTTGTGAACCCAACAGCAGAGTCGATGCATTGTGGCTGTCTGAAAGTGGTGGGCTTTCCTGCCTCTGAATATCTGGCATTAATGGGAGCTGAGCGTCATAGCGGGTCTGTGGCACGCTAGTGCTTAGTGAGCTAGCATGCAGGAAGGAAGTGAAACACTCTGTGGCTTTTTTTAGGGCTTTATGTGAAAAAGGAAGAGAAATTTGATCTGTGAAGACCAAGACTAGTTCATTTAACCACGTTCTGCGAGTCAAAGTCTACTTCAATGATACCGTTAAGAAATTTCCAGATATTTTCTTGTCTATAGGCCTAATGAATGATCCACCCATAATTTTAAGCATTGTTGAAAAATGACAAAAGAAGTAGACTACTGCTGAGAATGAAATTGTTTTACCCTTGTATATTCAAGGTCTCAGCAGAACAACACAGTTCAGAAAGGTTAGTACTTATGAGTGTTTCTTCTGGCCTTTCTGCATTTTGGTGAGGTCCAAATACATCTACTCCTGCTGGAAATTCACATGGGTAACAACCTACAGGTCAATCTACGGGATGCCAAGATCTTAATCCAGAAACAAGAGCTGGTGAAGATCAGCAGATGCTTCCCAGCTCCAATTGCAAGAATGTTGTGTTTTCTTCCACTTGGAAATAATGCATTGCATTTGAATTGATCATAATTGACTCTTCACAGTAACTCATTGGTCTACTGTGGAGGTTCTTGGAGCCTGCTCATAAACATCAGGCTGATAATATTCTGTAGGTGTTGCAAAAGTGGATCTTGGACCAGCTGTTCCTTCCTGTGACGTGAGCTGCGTTTTTTTCTACCGCTAAAAAACGAGGAAACGCGGCTGTCACTTACATTGCTAGTTTGGGGGGATTCGACCAGAAAACACATGGTATTATTACTATTGTTGTTGTTTTGTTGGGAAACATCCCACTAATAAGCAACATCAGCGAAGTTTTCTTGTATCGTAGTACGATCCCTTAAATTAAAAGTGGATGGGTGAGTCTTCGGTACTTTGTTTCTCTTTATCCGCATTTATTCCACCATTGTTGAGAAATAACAAAGCTGTAGGCATCGGCAACTTGTAGCGACTTTTCGGATCCGGACGAGCTGGACTTCTTAATTTAAATTTTACATAAATTCAGACCGGTAACATGTCGGCTCAGTGCAAGTCCAGTGTTGATTTTTGTAGTATCCCTCTGATCGCCCTGAATTTCGGCGTAAGGAAAAGGCTCGGGCTTTACTTAAATCCCAGAAATGCCGTGGCTGCGGACTGGACGGCCCTGGCCGAGGCTATGGGCTTCAGCTACCTGGAAATTAAAAACTACGAGAAATGCGAGAACCCCACCATGACTGTTCTGGAGCACTGGCAAGTCAAGGGATCGGAGGCCACCGTCGGGAGGCTTTTGTCGATAATGGAAGAAGCAGAGAGAAAGGACGTCATTACAGACCTTTATTCCGCGATCGGTGAGTTAAAACACAAGACCGAAAACACTCAATGTGCTGCAATGTGTGGTGTGTTGCAACAACTAAAAAAAGTTTAGTAATAGATTTGGGTCAGTAAACGTGGCTATTTAGGCAAGACTGATTTAATACTTCGCTATTGATTTCTCTTCGTTTAATATGTCTTTGTGCTTTAATGTTAAATTACTTCTATCAGCTTCATTTCCGTGTAATGTGGCGGTGACTTGTTTGATCAATACCCGTGTTTTTTTCCATAGAAAAGGACTGTTTAGAGTACCTGAAGAAGGCAAGTGAGGCCCCACTGCAAGTACCGGAGGTGGACAGCTGTGAACCCCGCACGGCGGAGAAGAGGGGCATCACCACACGAGACGATCCGCAGGGTCCGTAAAGCACAGCAGTTTGATCGACACGTACATCTTATGTGATTGTTGGTCTGAATAGGTTAACGATATTTGGCTTTTGTTTTTGCCAAGAGTGGTTCCTTTTCTTGCTAACAGCCTGCGTCTCTCGCTGCAGGCATCTCGCCCGAGATGTTTGATGCCTTCATCTGCTACTGCAAAAGTGACTTCAGCTTTGTCTGTGAGATGATAAACCAGCTGGAGCATACAGAATACAGGTTGAAGCTGTGTGTGTTTGACCGTGACGTCCTGCCTGGCACCTGCGTCTGGACCATTACAAGCGAGCTCATAGAGAAGAGGTGAGTCACACATCTGTGCTGGGATAGTAGCCTGTAGTTCAGTGTTCCTCAACCCAGTCCTCAGGGGACCCCAGACAGTCCACGTTTTTGCTCCCTCCCAGCACCAGATATTTGCTGTGAGTCGGGAGGGAGAAAAATGTGGACTGCTGGGGGTCCCTGATGACTGGGTAGAGAAACACTGCTGTAGCGGATTTGCCATCTGTGGGGTGGGGGTGATTCTAGAAATTTTTAATTGGGGGACATACCAGGGGGCATAATTCATACAGATTGGCCAACCTTATCATTAGCCAATGATATGTTTTGAATTGGTGAATGACAGGGGAGTGGACACTATGTGAACCAATTAGCTTTTACCTGGGGCGAGTGCCACTTTGGCCCCAACCCTTTATACTCCCCTGCTGGGGAGTGCTTATTTTGGTGTTCTGAGATGCTCTCTTGACTGTTTGCAGTTTGTCAGCTCTCTGTATGACGCTGAAAATTTTCTGTGTTATTTTGTCTCAGATGTAGTATGTAGCTTTACTCTGGGCATGTATGCGTACCTTTGAGGCCTTTGTCAAGGTTGCCATGTTCTGCCTGTGTACAGGTGTAAGAGGATGGTGGTGGTGATCTCGGACGATTATCTGGAAAGCGATGCCTGTGACTTCCAAACCAAGTTTGCTCTGAGCCTCTCTCCAGGTGACGTGCCGCAGTGAGCAAGATGGAAACATTTTCACACTTTGTGAAGCTTATAAGCATGATCCACTAAAGAATAGAGTAACGACAATGATAATTAATCACTTTCACTTCAACTATCGTACAACATGCAGCGCGCACTAGGTGGGGTAGCAATGCCGTGCGAACAGCCAGCCGGAATTTGTTTTTAGAAGAAACTTTGGCTGTATGTGTGAGTTGTCATAAATCGCATAGGTTATAAATCAGGGACAGTCTGTATATGTCCTGATAATTCGGCATAAAGTCACTTTCACTTAGTCTATAGTAGTTATTTTCAACAAGAGTAACATGTAAATGGACATTGTGTGGCTCAGTGGGCTAAGCCTGTGTGCCTGTAATCACAAGGTTGCCAGTTCAAACCCAGCCTCAGCACGTCTGTGGGTCCTTGAGCAAGGTCCTTAACCCCCAGCTCCCTGGGTGCCCCAACAGGGGGCTGCCCTTCACAGACAGCTTACTCTACAAAGAGCAAGTTGAGGGAGGCGTAAAGACAATTTCCCCACAGGGATTTATAAAGTATCGATTATTATTATTATAACATCAGGGACTTGCTTAGATACAGGTTCTCTGGCAGCTCATTGGTTCAGATAAAATGAATGCGATACTCTGTTCACTCTCTCGGTCACCTCCTCCAGGAGCACGGAGCAAGCGGCTGATCCCGGTTGTGTACAAACCCATGAAGAAGCCCTTCCCAAGCATACTGCGGTTCCTGACCCTGTGCGACTACACCAGGCCCTGCACTCAAGCCTGGTTCTGGGTCCGTCTGGCCAAAGCTCTGTCGTTGCCGTAATGAGGATACTATTGGCTCCTGTGGCCCAGGGTAGTTCCATTTCAAGTAATGTGACTTTACACATAAGACCTTCCCAGCATCCCTTGCAAACCAAATACAGAAAGAATGCAGCACAGCCATCAAACATTACGTTTGTGAATTACATTCAATTTGGCTTGCTGGTTTGAACATTGATTGCTGAATTGTTTACTTGTTACTTTTTTAACAACTCTGAACTATTAGTTAAATTCTCACTAAACGAGCTTGATGAGCCGAATGGCCTCCTCTCGTTTGTAAATTTCTTATGTTCTTATCTGAATCGGTTTAGCCTCGAGCAAAGGAGACTAACGGGGGACGTGATCCAGGTATATAAGATTCTAACAGGTCTGGATGCTGTTCAGCCAAATGGCTACTTCAATATTAGTACTAGAACTCGTGGCCATAAGTGGAAATTAGCAGGAGAACATTTTACAATGAATTTGAGGAAGCACTTCTTTACACAGCGTGTAGTTAGAGTATGGAATAGTCTTCCTGCTAGTGTAGCACAAGCTAAAACCCTGGGTTCCTTTAAATCAGAGCTAGATAAGATTTAAAAAAAAATAAAATGAAGTTACTGTTTGACATTAGCGTTCTAAGTGTACGTCAGTTATACGATACATGCCATATCTGTTCATAATAAAACTATACATTTATCGTAATGTGCCTTCCATTGAAACTGTGAAACGCAAGATTAGTTCTCATTGCAATTTGGTTGCATTTCCTAAAATTTGTGCAAATCGACATTCACGGACTAAGAAGTGGTGTTTGAAATAGGACCAGATGTTTTCACTTTCACCCTCTGATTGTAGTTTGCAGTTTTTTTGTGTAGTTCCTCAGAAGTTAGAAAAAAAGGACTTTTCCTTATGGTTGCATGTCTACTTGTCATACCACTTAATGACAGATTTTGCAAAATTTCAGATGACTTGACCTATTGGCTGTTTTGCAGGTATAATGTGCAATGTTTTTTCCAATAAAGTTCAGAATTCAAGATGTCAGTATCTCGTAAGAAGAAGCCAAACTAATATTTATTTAGTATACTAATTGTTTCAGTTATTACCTGGTGTACCAGCACAAATTAACTTGACAATCCAAGAAACATATACATTAAGTCAAAAACTAATTTAGTGAATAAAATATACTGCAGTCACAGATCACAGATCTTCTGAAGTGAAATTTGAGCGTTTTGGAGTTGAACTTGAAAGAGTTATGAAATTATGTGTATGTTCTGTTTAATTTTGTTGTGTTGCAGTCCTGTTTTGTGCTTTTTTTTTATTTGATTGTTTTGATGAGACTGCCTGTCTAGATTATATTTTTATTATAACAACACAATGTGGTAAATTGGTAGATTGCTTCCTCTCTCCTGCATTCTGTGTAATATAATGTTGGCACAACTTCAAGATTAATGAAGGAGACAATTTGTAACAGTTTTCAAGATAATGGTTGATTACTGTTTGTGCTTTTCATTACTGCCATTGTTTTCTTTTTTTGTGTCAGGTTCTGCACAGCGTAGGTTTAGAAGATTGAGCCATTCTTCATGGTGCCCTGTAACTAAAATTGTTTTTTTTTAAAAAATAAAAATAAATAAAAATAATAATAATAAATGCCAGACTTCACAAGGCTGCTCTTATTATGAAAAAACTGAACACTGTGATGGTGACCTGCTAATTCTGTTCCCTTTTCTTGGTGAATCAGGAGGGGAAAAGCAGACCTCAGGGTCAGGAATTACATTTGGACAGACTGAGCGTATAGTGGATTCAATTTAAAAAAAATCTATAAAAGTAAGCAGTTTTTTGGGAGGTGGTGGGACAACAGATATACACTAATTAATTTAAAAGTGCATTTTCCTTTCATTAAAATCAGACCTGCATTGTAAATACTTGGCTTTCTCTATATTATTTTTAATCTCCTCCTGAAAGTAAGGTTTCATAAAAGGAGCTCATTAATAAAGGAATGCGTCATTGACTCATAAACAGCAATGATAGTGAGCAGTAGTAGTGATACACAGTATCAATCTGAGTCATTTAGGAAGCAAAATATAATCAAAAAGAAATAAAATATTCATTAAAACTGTTTAATCCTTCATTGTATGTAGCATTTGAAGGATGGACTCCAGACTCACCCTGACCTCGTGCAAAATAATTCCTATCAGCCCAGGACACAAAGCAGAGGAACTCCCTGAATGGGCTGGTTTAAAAATCCACCCCAGCCCAATTTTATATGAAGTCATCATGCTTAAATGTAGTGTTGTTATAAATAAATTATGGTTGATTAAGCTTTTCTGAATGAGAACCCTAAAGCAATTAATTCTGCACACAGAAGACAAATCTAAATTAATTTTCACATTTTGTGTAGCAATGTAATTTCATTTGGCAATCACTGTAAAAAATGTATTGATTTTCAAAAGCTTCTTAGTGTCGCTGTGAGGAGCAGCCTTTCCGGGACAGTACAGGAAATATAGCAGCTCATTAAATGTCATCAACTGAACATGGATCAGAGAAGAACCTATAGGTGACCAAGACGATTGTGCCAAATTATTAAATCAGTACTTGGCAAGCGGTGTTTACCTGCTGATTCTGTTAGGTGACAGACGACTAGCCAGCGAATGTATTTTGGGTTGTAGTTTTTCACACGGCAAGCCTGTCATCATTCTTCAGCATTTTATTTAAAATTGCTGAGTATGTACTGTGTAGTCTGCTTTTGAACATTATATTAATTAGTTTGTATTTTATATTTCTCATTTTACCCATTTTCATGGGCACATTATTGGTGCACGTGTGAATGTTGATGTTCCTGGAAAACAGTTTTTATTAATCCCAGTTACTTTACCTGTAATGTAATACAATCTCAAACAAGTAAAGCTATAGTAAACATCCTTGAAGAGCTATTTGTTGTTTCCACAAACAAAGCCATGTGGCAAGGAAGCTCAGTGACACTGCAGTCTCATACCTCCACTACTGAGGATTTGAGTCCAATATCTATCCCAGTGCAGCTTGCATATGCTGCAAATTTTCCTGCAGCCCAAGGCCTTGCAGTTGGGCTCAGCAACATCACTAAGCTGCCTGTAGTGTATAACTGTGTCTGTATCCACCGTGTGATGGACTGGTACCCCAGCCTTGTGCTCTATGCTGCCTGGTATAAGCCCCAGGCCCCCAATGACCATGATTGAGTTAAGCAGTTGAATGACGGATGTTTGAGAGTCTACAGAGTTGGATGTTTGGCTCCCTCTATTGGTTAATCAGAGGTGATTTGTAAATCATTCGGGCCATTTTCTAACGAAACTTAAATTATTATTATTTCTAAAATTACAACCTTTTTTTTTACATTCTTCTAGTAGGTGTGTTTTACCTTCCCTAACGCTGTCTCTCCTCAGCCAGACCATTTAAAGCAGGGTTATTCAACTCACGGTCCTCGAGGTCCGAGCACTGCTGGTTTTCCAGCCTTCCTTTACCTGTCAGTCAGGTGTGAAGCCTCTGACCAATCAGAATCAGTAATTATTAAACAACTACCTGGGAGAACTGAAAACACGGCCTGGATTTGGAATCGAGGTCCAGAGTTGAAGAGCCTTGATTTAAAGGATCTGAAGTACTGTAGGCTCCTTGTGGGAGTCAGTCAGGGGCTATTCTTAAGAGCTGCAATACCACTGACCTCCACCGCATGGCAGCGGAGCACAGATACTTCCCAGGCCTGCGAAGACTGACCACAGCGTGCTCAGGTTTCCTGGCTCTCCAAAAGTCACTGATTTGCCTTTTTATTTTGCTGGAAAGCAAGGCTAATGTGCTTCAGCTGCCACTAGGCTGAAAAGCTGGCAGAAGTGGGGTTAACGATGGCTTCAACAGAAACGCCAGTGATAATGTGTCTGGAAGCTCATAAATTAGAATGCCAAGACCTTATTAGTTGAAACAAGATGTGCTATAAATCTTATAGATACACTTTAAATCTAATTAATCACATATTACATCCAAGTTAGTGCCCTGAAATGGACTGACACCATGCGTCCCCCCTGTTTTGTTCTGTATGCTGCTTGGGAGAGGCTCCAAGCCCCCCACCCCCAAATGAGCCTGATCAGGGTAAACAGTCAGAAGAGAGATTAATGTAAATCACTGTGACCAATGGCTATTCGACAGTGGACTGTTTTTCATGGATGTATTCAGGATGGCTCCGATGAAAATGAAAATAATTTCAGGGCAGGCTAATATTTATGAGTCATCCCCAGCCTCTACCCTGGTGGGAATCATATGGCAGGGTGTGTTTCCTTATAGGCTGTTGAGGAAAAGGGGCTGCAGAGAGTGATGGAGTAGTTGGGTTTCAGGGTTTCCCTGTAGCCGTGTGACTCAGAAACGTGCTGTCCGACATGCACTCCGCATGGAGTAGCTGGGTTCCAGGGCTTCCCTGTAGCCGTGCGACTCAGAAACGTGCTGTCCGACATGCACTCCGCATGGAGTAGCTGGGTTCCAGGGCTTCCCTGTAGCCGTGTGACTCAGAAACGTGCTGTCCGACATGCACTCCGCATGGAGTAGCTGGGTTCCAGGGCTTCCCTGTAGCCGTGTGACTCAGAAACGTGCTGTCCGACATGCACTCCGCATGGAGTAGCTGGGTTCCAGGGCTTCCCTGTAGCCGTGTGACTCAGAAACGTGCTGTCCGACATGCACTCCGCATGGAGTAGCTGGGTTCCAGGGCTTCCCTGTAGCCGTGTGACTCAGAAACGTGCTGTCCGACATGCACTCCGCATGGAGTAGCTGGGTTCCAGGGCTTCCCTGTAGCCGTGTGACTCAGAAACGTGCTGTCCGACATGCACTCCGCATGGAGTAGCTGGGTTCCAGGGCTTCCCTGTAGCCGTGTGACTCAGAAACGTGCTGTCCGACATGCACTCCGCATGGAGTAGCTGGGTTCCAGGGCTTCCCTGTAGCCGTGTGACTCAGAAACGTGCTGTCCGACATGCACTCCGCATGGAGTAGCTGGGTTCCAGGGCTTCCCTGTAGCCGTGTGACTCAGAAACGTGCTGTCCGACATGCACTCCGCATGGAGTAGCTGGGTTCCAGGGCTTCCCTGTAGCCGTGTGACTCAGAAACGTGCTGTCCGACATGCACTCCGCATGGAGTAGCTGGGTTCCAGGGCTTCCCTGTAGCCGTGTGACTCAGAAACGTGCTGTCCGACATGCACTCCGCATGGAGTAGCTGGGTTCCAGGGCTTCCCTGTAGCCGTGTGACTCAGAAACGTGCTGTCCGACATGCACTCCGCATGGAGTAGCTGGGTTCCAGGGCTTCCCTGTAGCCGTGTGACTCAGAAACGTGCTGTCCGACATGCACTCCGCATGGAGTAGCTGGGTTCCAGGGCTTCCCTGTAGCCGTGTGACTCAGAAACGTGCTGTCCGACATGCACTCCGCATGGAGTAGCTGGGTTCCAGGGCTTCCCTGTAGCCGTGTGACTCAGAAACGTGCTGTCCGACATGCACTCCGCATGGAGTAGCTGGGTTCCAGGGCTTCCCTGTAGCCGTGTGACTCAGAAACGTGCTGTCCGACATGCACTCCGCATGGAGTAGCTGGGTTCCAGGGCTTCCCTGTAGCCGTGTGACTCAGAAACGTGCTGTCCGACATGCACTCCGCATGGAGTAGCTGGGTTCCAGGGTGTCAGGGTCAGCCCCTGCTGTGGTCCTTCCGTGTCCCTTCCCTGTTTGACCAGCAGGCATTGCTGGTCATCCTGTCCTTCATGTTTGTCTTTGAGTTTCTCCTGTTACCTGTCTGGTCTTGTGGCTCAATGTGTAGAGCATGTGGTTATCTGTGTACCCTTCTGTCTTGAGTACCCTTCCGTCCTATGTTTGAATCCTGCCTCCTGTTTTTGTATTTTGCTCCCTAGTGTTTCAGTTGAGTTTGTCTAGTTATTGTATTTGGTGATTTTGTATATGGTTTTTGGTTTTGTTCCTTGTGCCCTCTGCTTGTGTCTTTACCTGTTTAGATTCTCCAGTGTTAGTTTCTGTTTCCTTGGTTAGTTATTAGTTTCCCTGTTTTCAGTTCCTTTTGAGTTCATTAGTTTCACCTGTGCCCGGTTTCCTTGGTTTTGTTAATTAGCCTCACCTGTCCTGTGTTAGTCTCGTTACCCATTAGTATTTTAGTTCCTGCCTGTGTTCAGTTCCCCAGTGGTTCATTGTTGATTGGTCTATGAGTGTGTTATTGCTTGTCTTGGTTAGATCTGTGTCCTGTGTTTGCCTTCCTGGTTTTTGTTTTGTAATATTTAGTCTTAGTTTATTCCCTTTAGTGTTTGACCCCCCGTGGTCCTTTTGGTTTTGTGTTTATAGTGTTTTCTGTTATATTTAATAAACCCCCGTCTGTCTCTGAGCCGCAAGTGGGTCGTCCGCCCTTTTTTGTGCCTGCACCATGCCACGCTCCCGTGCCCGAGATGCCCGCAACCATGACACAGGGCTTCCCTGTAGCCGTGTTACTCAGAAACGTGCTGTCCGACATGCACTCCGCATGGAGTAGCTGGGTTTCAGGGCTTCCCTATAGCCGTGTGACTCAGACACGTGCTGTCTGACATGCACTCCGCTGGCTTGCTGTGTGACAGATACCGATCAAACACTAGAGTACACATTCCTGCAGAGAGGTTAACTCGCCGAGGATTTAATTAGTCTACGAAGCTGCTATGCCACTTTGTTAGAGGGCATATTTGATTTGCCTGGCTGGAAATTATGCATTTTGATACATGCGTATCCTAGCTACAATTCTCAACATTAAGAATAGCTATTCAATTTTTAGACCCTAACAATGTTTATTTGGAAAAAATAGCTGTTAATGCTTTAGATTTGCTTTTACTACGTCTTGATCTTTTTTAATGTCTTTATGCTAGATTGGAAAAAAACATAGGTAACTAAATTACACTTAAGATGTACAGATTAAACCTAATCAAATGATATATCAATAAAAGTAGTTCAGAAATAAGCGAATTGAAGCAAGCCACATGTATGTGAAATAATAGGTGGTGATATATTTATTGCTTACTTGTTTAGCCACATCCAGTACAAAAACAAACCAACAGATTACAAATGATCCATAGGTAATAGGTGTGAAATTGTGAAGTGAAAACGTGACACGGACACTGCAGTTGATGAAGAGCAGATGTGAGTAGTGCTACAATGGTGCAGATTTAGTTATTGATTATGTGGATGGTTTTGGGGAAGAACTGTTCTGGAATTTGGTCGTCAGTGAGACCTCCAGCCCGAATCATGGGGTGAGGACAGCATGTCGCCGGGGTGATTTGGGGTCCATAAGACAATTTGTGCTTTGCTGTGGCAACAGTTTAGAGAAATAATGGTAGCACACCTGACCAGCTGGATTGCCATCCATGAATAGCTCATCATATCTTATGCCACAAAGAAAATTTTGAACCAGTTTCAAGTGGCTTTTTGGGACAGGGGTGACCTGACTGGTTGTTATGGTTTTCTCAGCCAGTAGCTCAGCATCTGTGCTGATAAGAACCTCCAAGCAGATCCTCTTGTGGTTAATGCAGGCCAGTTCAAAATGCACCACTGAAAGCAACTGATAAGTCTTCCAGTGAGTCATGCTGACCAGTTTATACCCACTGATAAGCATTGCTGGTTTCAACTGGAATTTTTACACAAATAGATTTGGCAATGCATGAGTCTATAGCACGTTTAAAACCATAAAGGAGTGTAGTATATCTAACTGATAAAGTAGCGCAGGGTATACAAACAATGACAGGAGCTGTGCTGGCTGCTTCTCACCCCATTTATATTAAAGATAAGTAAAAACAGTTATTTCCAAATAATACATGTGTAACATAAATAATGACACTATTTCATTTCACGTATCAACGAATACAGCAGGCACTGATTCTTCGCTGAAACTGCTTAAATGTATTATTATTACTTCACTGAGGCCAAACTGAGTCTCAGCGACCACACACTGCATCACCACAGTAGTCGAGATATAGATGATCATGATTTACCGTAATTAAATAAATCTGTTGGGTGGCACTAACAATTTTGAATCAATCGCCTCATAAGTGCGTAGAGATATGTCAACAATCCTCCATGCAAGGGTCCATCCCTCTACGAAGCGCCAGGTGGAAATTATGGAAGTTTTACAGGGAAGTATAAAATGGTCGGGTTATTATTTGATTGACAGCTGGTGGCACCGCCCCCGGTTCCCCTCCAAAAAATGCACGAGACAAGCGAGCTTGTAGCGTCACCGCGCGGCGTGTCACGCGGTGTCCGTCCCGTGCCATGGAATTTAATGGCAGCCATTGTTGGTGTTGCCTTTTCTTCAAAGTATTGCTGGGACCGTGAAAATGTACGGATGTAAATCAACGCATGTAAATACATACATCTCAGGCGGCAAGAAAACATGCAGTTGTTGTGGCGTTTGACCCAGAAAACCACCGTTTTTGGAGTATTAAAAATAGTACAAACTACACAAGCAGTTTCAATATTTTCGTGGTTGGCAATTTGCTCTGTTTTTGCTAACGTTGACAATAGCATTAGCGTAATGGCTCATCTGTGGATTATCATGTCTTTGCTATTTCGAAATCATAATTAAAACAGTACAATCGGGCGGACAGCCGGTTTGCTGCGTTGCCGCACCATTCGTCTGCCACACTCAAGATGGCCCCCTTCCGCGTCTGTCCAAGCCCTTCAGATGGGCGCGCGGTGGGCGGGGCCAACGTCGCCTGTGGCAAAGTTTCGGAATGGGAGTAGGAGCTGCTAAAGGCTCCCAGTGAGAAGTCCCGTGTCTGGTTGTCTCAGGGTTCAAACTATATTTACATCCGGAAAGAGAGGCACTTACATTGCAGTTTCGGTGTGTACGATTGTCGCTCAGCTTCATCGCAAAATTGCAGCTATGTCGGAGGACCTAAGTTCCCAGCCTTGGTCCATCAACAAAGATGACTATGAGCTACAGGAGGTGATCGGTAAGTGTACTGCATCGTGCACCGGGGTCCCTGCCTGCTATGGCTCGCGACATTTGCGGCGGCGATCAGATAAGCTGCCAGACTCGATTCGCATTATAGCCCTTGCACTCGGTTATTGATGTAAGCTCTGTGCTGAATGCAGCTACCGTAGCTGGATAAGTGATAAACGGCAGTATGCCTGTCACAGGTAAGCGACGAGTCTTTCCGGATTATTATGATCGCTGTTATTATATATCAATGCTGAAGCCATGCCGACTGGATTCCCGGCTTCGCAGTTTTGGTATAGCAGTATTAGCTAACACCGCAATCAGGTTCACATGCGTGGGCCGGCTGGCCGTGGGGAGGTTGACAGGGGGGGTGCTGTCGGTCGCCTTGACCGCGAACCGTGAGTACCAGTCTTGACCGCAGCTCCCGCACCCCGCGCTTAGCTGTCAATGGGTGGTGCTCAGCTGAAACATCTGGGCGGGGTAAGGGGAGGGGAGGGGAGGGGGGGGGGGGGGTGCTACGCTTGACAGCTTAATTACTCTAAGGGTTCCTCTGACACATTGTCCTGATTGGTGGGATATCTGACTGCTGGTTGCTGCAATAATAGTCATCACTGACCAATGTGCAGCCTATCATTATTGATTCATTCATTATGCGTTACTCTTTAATCATTTTGGTTCCCTCGGACAGATTGCAATAACTTGCTTCGTTTTCAAAGTTATTTTCAATATTATTACTATTACTATTAATATTATTATTGCATTACTATTAGTATTTTATCAGTATATTTGCTAAGATTAGCTCAGTGTTTTATAAATATACAGCACAAGAGTGTCAAACAGATTTATGCACTGTGGAATTTTGGGTGTGAAATATGTGGCAACTTTACGGATTTCTTAACTATGTCCAAAGGAATTTAAGACACATACTTTAAAGTATTTGCAAAAGTTTGTTAGAATGCATAACTTGTGGTAATCGTGTAATTCACGTTACTTGTTTGGATCCTAAATTCATAATTTTTGTTTGTTTATTTGTTTTTGTAGTTGACATGTGTTTTTAAGTATTATGAATATTTGAGTGTTCTTGTTGCCTTTGACATTTACAGCAGGTACTTTTGAATGTAATAATACTTGGTAGCTCTTCTTGGTTTTCATGATTGGTAAAAATTTTCAAAAGTGAGAGTAATACATTTGATATTTGTTTATGTTTTCAACACCGGCTTTTTAATTTGTGCAACATTAGTCACTGCTATAGCTGTCAGTGATGTCGTTATTTTAATTGCCACAAATTCAGTGTTGCTAAATCCTTTAAGAACCTTGGGTAAAGCACACCAAATTGCGTAATCAATTTGAATAATCACCAATTGAATAATCATTTTACTGATTATTACATGTCTCACTGTTTCTACCCGTCTATATATTTTGATAGAAAGGTTTTCAGCTTCTTGATACTTTTAATACATTTGTGTTTCAGCATGCTCTTTCCTCCGGAGTTTCAGGTTGTCCGGATGTGGAGTTTGAGGTTTTCTGATTGCCATAATCGCTTTAGCATTCCCTCAAATAACCATGCTGTTATGCAACATTATAAGTTATTTTGTTTTTGTAAGCCATTACCTGAAATGAATTTTTCAGGAGAGATGCACTTCAGTGGGTAGCACTGTGGCCTCACACCCCCAGGGTTGCTGGTTCGATTCCCAGCCCTGGTTCCTTCTGTGTGGAAATTGCATGCTCTCCCTGTGTTTAACTGGGTTTCCTGCTATAGTCCAAAAGCATGTGGTTGGGTGAATTGGTGTCTCTAAATTGCCCGTACTGTTTGTTTGCGTAAGTGTGATGATAGACTGATGTCCTGTCTAGAGTGTTTCCCTTGCTTACGCTCTCTTGTGTTTTCTGGGATAGGCTCCAGACTCATTCTAGGTCTGGATTAAAAATGTAATGAGGGAAATTGTATGGTTTCTAAATTTTTAGATACGGTCATTAAAATCTTTCTTTGCAATGGTGCAAACATGCTTTCTCTTTAGCAAAATCAGTGTGTATGTCACCATGATGTAGCCTGAAATATGGTGGTATCTTCCATGTTTCATACGGCTAAGGAACTCAGGACTGGGCCTTATGTGTGTTTCCTTACTCTTGCAATAGGTACTGGCAGGGAAAAATTTAAATCTGACTCAGGTTAGATTTAATAAGTCAGAATGTTTTATTTTGATACCAAATGAAGACACCAAAAATTTCAATTTCAGCTTCATTCATCTTTATTGGTTTTTGAGATATGGCTATTGGAGTACCCCTGATTCCACCCTAATTTCCACTGTGGTATTGTGATTGTGGGACTTCACTACCAATCTCATTTAAAAACTTCATTATTCAAGCTATATTTTAGTGCTGAGTTTGGTGGGGTTTTTGTAAACTTCTGTGAAAACATTGAGGGTGAAATTGGTTGTCAAACTGTTGAAAAATTGTTGCATTTCAGTGGATAACTTCAGTGCAGTTTTTGAAATAATGACATAGTTTGGCAAAAAGAGTAAGAAACATCCTCTTTTATTATTAATAAATATACTTTATTTGTATTACTATTAGTTACAAAGAAGTGGATTAGTATAATAAATTAGGTTGTAGTAACTTTTACTTGTTGCCCTTAAAAGGAACATATTCATCTTTTTCCCTGAAAAAAAACACTGCTTTGTTATACATCATAGCATACTCAGCATTTTTTGAGTCTCAAAATTACAACCTAAAAATGGTGAGTGCCACCAAAATATTTTTAAAGAATGTCAATAAATATCCCTGCACTGCTGTCCTGGTAGTTTATCCTTCAGACGGCGCGTGAAGGGTGATAATTATGCACACACGATGTAAATGGGGCAGAAAACGATTTGTAAGAAATCCTGCCAGGTGGAGACCAGCCGGTCCCTGTTTATCTAACATTTGATATGCTGAAATAAAAATGCATATGAAGGCGGCATTGAGATGTACGGCTGGGTGACTGACGGAGCAGGAATGAAGTGATTAAGGTGTCCATGCTGTTCTCTTCATCAGGACGGCGAGAAGATACAAGACAAGATGTCCGCCTTCCATATGCGATTAAGTCTGGCTGCTAATTTCTTTTAAAAAGTTAACGGAAGTGGCATCGGGGTGCCAGATGTGCACAGGTGTTTGTCTTCATCTCAAAGTTTAACTGTTATCCTCGTTTCCCACTGAAAACTGGCAGTCACAGGGAAATGCTCTCCAAAATCTCTCCAACATATGTTAACCCTTAAGTGCACCCCCCACCACCTAGAGTAGCTGTCTGATATATGTTTGCATCCAGTTAGCTCAATTTGCTGTCATTATTTATGGCAAACAAATGTAGAAGTAACAGTTCAATTTTCATATGTTTTCCCGAAACTTTCATTGTATACATTAAGTTTTATAAGCCTGGGCAATAAATAAGAAAGTATATTAACCCACGCTTGTTTCTCGGGAACCTGGCAGAGTCATGCATCTGCAGACAAACGGCAAGCATGCTAGCCGCTAGCTAGCTCTGTTACACTGTCTTCACACACGTTTTTTCCGTGACATACATTGTTTGATTTTTCTTTGGGCCTAAAATCTGGAACCCTGAAGCAGAAAATATCTGAGCATTCTATTACTAATGTTTCATTTAGTCATAATGTTATTAGCTTATTTTGCAAATATTCTGGTTTGGGAACTCTGCCATTTTGTCTGTCTGCAAACAATGGCATTATGATTACACAGATCTGTAGCTATGATCAAAAACTGCACAGCCCTGTGTGTTACCTTTAAACACTGGTTCAGGACCATTGTAAAATGGTCGGTATTGGCTGATAAAATTGAACTTTAAGCTGGGAAACTGGTGCGTGTAGAACCGTATTATTCAAATCATGGTCCTCAAGGTCTGAGCACTGCTGGTTTTCCAGCCTTCCTTTACCTGTGAGCCAGGTGTGAAGCCTCTGACCAATCAGAATCAGTAATTATTAAAGTAACTACCTGGGAGAACTGAAAACAAGGCCTGGATTTGGAATCGAGGTCCAGATTTGAAGAACCCTGGTGTAGAAGAATCTGAGAGTAACTGGATGAGTCTGCTCTTTGTATGTCCTTTTATTGAAATTAATAAGCTCGTTTTTAAGCAGTTCGTAGCACAAGGGATTAATAGTCTTTCTCAGTTGTATTGTGGGTAAATCACCCTTCAACATTTGTTAAGTTCCTGAGATCTATACTCGTGAACTTTGACTAACAAGCTGCTGGTTCCAATGTGCTGTAACGGTAAATAGAATGTTTAAAATTAAATTTGTAAAACATCCTGCTTCATACAGCTGTTAAATTGGAATGTCTCTCTTTGGGGGAAAAAGTTTTTCAACAAAGCTACATGATGTAACATAATGAAGAAGCCCAGCATTCGCAATACAGAGGAACACAGCTACTTCACTGACTGATTCAGAAGATGTAGCAGAATGTCCTGAGTTCACAAAAATCACAAAACGCGAAACGACGACTGCTCCTTTGCTGGGTCATCTGCTTATCTCTAGGATCTCATCAAATGTAAAACTTGTGTGTAATTTAAAACAAGGAATTCAAAAGTGCCCGTCTAGAAGGCATTCATTAGCAGTGTGGTTATGCTTAGAAGGACGTGGTGCAAGTTTGGAAATGCACCCGTGACTAGACACGCCTGTCCTACCTAACCCTTTCCTTAACCCAGACCATCCTGTGCATTAACAATAGGAGCTTTGTACATTCCAGAGTGACTGTGAGAATATGTGCTCTCTCACAATGCCAACTCGCTTTGCCTGGGTGGAGACTGCCCTGGCTTCCCCAGTCAGGTCTGACATGGATCCCTCCGTTCTGCCCACGGGCTTGATACGTGTCGGCTTCAGCCACATATCTGCTAGGCAAACTCTGGGTTCGTGACTCTGCTTAATGGAATTTGGATGGCTACTTTTTTTTCTTCTTCTTTTTCCTGAATGGTCTGCATTTATGACAATGCCCTGATACTTTAGTGTGGGAAACTTAAACAGTTGTCATTCATTATCTCTGGTCATTATTATCGCCGTTTATCAAGACCGCTACTAAGCAACAGTTGAGTTATCACTCTGCGGATAGATGAAAGCTTTACTGTAAATTGCAGGCTAGATTCTGAAATGAAAACCAAGTTAATTCGAGACCTTTGATCTTCCTTTTTTATAGGGCTGGTGTAGTAGATTTGGGTCCCTGTCATTATTTCAGGCTTTTAGTGGATCTGGCTTGAAGTAGAAACATTGAAAAGGTCCCAGATCAGGCTCAGATATGCTCAGCACTGGAAGCTGTGGTCGACCCATTTTTTGAACTGTCAGGAAAGCTTGTGCAGCCGTTGATTGAGAGATGGTACGGTACGTCCTTTCAACAAGATGCCTGCAGATGTCCACAGATGTGCATGTTGCAGAGCAAGCCTCGCAAACCTGACAGCTGCAAGACTTTTGTGTGGATGTGCCAAGATTGACCAGGTCAAGAAACCATCTAATCGACCCACCAGACAGTCTAGGAGATTGTGATGAGCTCTTTCCAGCAATGGCCGTTAAGTCTTATGGTAGCGTTATAAATTGCACCCCTCCTGAAGTTGATAAGTTTACAATCTGTCTGAAATAGACACAAAAGTTATTTTCAGCATTATCTTCCAACTTCTTATTCAGTACAGTGTAGCAAGGAGTGGGGGGGGGGGGGGGCATACCCTGTAGAGGATGACTTCATCCTTGTAACAAGAAAAATAATTCTGTGGATTTCCTTCAGTGTAGCTGCCACTGAAAATTACAGATCTGAGACCTGGGACCTGACTGAGGATTGCTTATGATCCAGCTAACAAGCACACAATTATAGAAGATGTTTGAAGACCTTCTGTGGGTACACATGAGTATGCCTTGTTGATAGTACAGAAAAATGAGTGGGATATGTAACACATGACTTAAATTCTCATGGTGAGCCTGATGAAGGGGTCGTTGATTTCCTGCAGCTTTTGCCAACTGCGTCATCATGAAGAATTCTCCACGTTTCTTGGTATGGTGATGTGTCAGCTTTCCCACATTATGTTCCCACATTCACTGTGTCCTGCTGATGCCATTCTGCATTCTCTTCAGATGATGTAGTATTTCTGGGAGTCCAGATTTTTTTCTTTCATGCTTCTTGGGTGAAATTTATGATGGGTCTGACTTTAGGGTCAAACTCTTAGGAAGGGCCTGACTTTAGGCTCAAACTCTCAGGAAGGGCCTGACTTTAAGGTCAAACTCTCAGGAAGGGCCTGACTTTAGGGTCAAACTCTCAGGAAGGGCCTGACTTTAGGGTCAAACTCTCAGGAAGGGCCTGACTTTAGGGTCAAACTCTCAGGAAGGGCCTGACTTTAAGGTCAAACTCTCAGGAAGGGCCTGACTTTAGGAGTGAGAAGTACTGTTCTGAGTTTGCTAGTTGTCTGAGTCAGTTTGTTCTGTACTTCAATTTGACTCAACATCTGTTGTTACCATACCTCTCTTGGATCACTGTGCTAAGCAAGTTAAGTTTCAGATACGGCCCTGTGCACTTTTGCTCAGAACAAAAAACAAAACTTAGCATTAGAACATATGGAAATGAGTAACACAATAAAAAGTAGCAAAATTTTCCTCAGCTCTCCGGAAAGTTACCGATATCTTCTTGGATGGCTAGATGAACACGGCCTCAGGTCCCAAACCTCGGTTCAGGGGCACCTCAGCCATTCCATGTATTTGTTACATTTCACCACCAGCTCACTTAATTCATTTAATTAGTTAAAAAAAAGTCAATGGGACATTGATTAACTATACAAGGTGTGCTAGGGGTTGAGTCAAAAAATACACTGGTGTGTTGGATGGTCACTGTAAACACTGGAGTGATTTTAGCAGATTTTTAATTTTTTTTTTAAAAAAGCTGGCACACTTTGACTGGCATAATAGCATAGTTTTACACCAACATGAAGATCATTTAAACATCATTTTCTTTGGCTGCCTAAGACTTGTTCTGCACAGTGCTGTACAGTGATCCCCCGCTATATCGCGGTTCAGCTATCGCGCCCCCGCTATTTCGCAGATTTTACCCTGACCCATCAGAGTTCACTCCGTATCGCGTACATTGCTTATGGTCCGATTGTTTTCATTGTGTTTTAAGCCCTACGATGGCTCCCAAGCTTCCTGCATCTTCTAAGCCTTCTGGTATTAGTGAGCCTAAGCGCCAGAGGAAGACCTTGACCATTCAGGAGAAGGTAAAACTCCTGGATATGCTTCAGGAAGGAAAGTGTTACGTGAACATCACTCACCATTATTAAAATGTTCTTATTTTTACATATTCCATTACGTATATATATATAGAGAGAGAGAGAGATGTGTGTGTGTGTGTGTATGTATATATATATATATATATATATATATATATATATATATAAAAAATATACATTACATATTATTATTATTATTTTATGTTACTCATATTCTTAGCCCAACATCCACATACCATATGTGTTATTTTAATAAGTTTACATGTGTTTAAAGCATGTGGGGGGGGGGGGTACTTTAAGGCTTAAACTGTAAACAAATGTTTATTTACATGGTGTTTCTATATCGCGGATTTTCACCTATCGCTGATGGGTCTGGAACACATCCTCCGCGATAGGTGGGGGTTCTCTGTATACGACTTTTTTTTCCTTCTACGTTTCACCTTTAATGCGCTCTGAACTACTTTCTAAGTGCAGGAAAGGACGCAGGACGCGGTGCTGTGCGACGTGATCGTGAGGCGCATGTGGCATTTCTCACCCTACCTTGGGCTGGCGTGAGGAATGTGTGCGGAGCCCTTGGAGGGAAATTAATAAAAGCTTTGGTGTGTGAGGATGGGCCCTGGGGGGGCTCCACAGAGAGGAATGCATAACTCTCAAACATGGGTGGTGACTTTAAACACCATAGCAACATCAGACGTTCTTTGTTGCTTGTTGGATTCGTTCACTATTCAATCCCCATTAGGATATACATACATATATATATATATATATATATATATATATATATATATATATATATATATATATATATATATATATATATATATATATATATATATATATATTAAATCTGGTTCATTACTCTTTATTTCAAATTCTTTCATTTAGATTTCAATTTTTATGAATTTTTATACCACACTGCTATGAATTGTAGAGTTTGCCTTGATTTATTTTTCAACCTTTTTTGTTTAAAGTTTCCCTGTTGAATATTAAACACAGCTTTTGACGTACATTTTGGTGGCTGCCCACATTTTTATCGGAGGTGGGTAATTAGAGACGACTGGGCCCTGCAGCTTTTCAGTGAGCCTCAGGTGTCCTCTGAAAGTAAACAGCTGCGCAGGGCAATGACTGCAAAAGAAGCTTTAGACATCCTTTCCGGTTCCATTCGATATTCGTCAGCGGGCGACTATTTTCTATGCCTCTGCTTTCTCAGATTGTTGTGGGTCTTATTTTCCTATTTAACAGTTGGGGGGTGTGTGTGTGTGTGTGTGTGTGTGTGTACCAGTGGTGGACGGTAATTTTTATAATGGGGGAGGCACAGTGTCAACAGTTGGCAGTATAACCAAAAAAGTCTTTCCTTTTCTTATTGTAGTGGGTCTCCTACTTACAGTAAAACCGGTCTAAGTCGACACTCGCGGGACCAGCTTAAAAGTGACGACTTAGAGAATTGACGAGATACAGTCGACACTTTGGCGACTTATGTCTATCTCGCCCTTTTGTCGACTAGTAAATATAACTCGCCGTTTTGCCGACTTATAAAGTCGACACTTCGGCGACTTATGTCTATCTCGCCGTTTTGCCGACTAGTAAATACAACACCATACCTCTACTACACCGCACTATACACGCGAGACTTAAGACCAGGGAGCGACTAGTGCGATAGGTGGGGATTCCCCGTTTCTACATTGCAGTGGTGACAAGCAGGCGGCGGGAATGCAGCGATTGGGGTGTCGACTTACAGGTAGGAAAATCCATTCATTTGTGTTGTTCGGGACCGGGATTTAGGTGACGACTAAGGGAATTTGACGACTTACAAGCGGCGAGTTACACAAGGAATTTTAAAGGAAACATCATTAGGAAAAATCGGGACTTTTGCTTGAGCGTCGACTTGTGCACATTGACGAGTTACAAGACGGCGACTTAGACCAGTTTTACTGTATATCTAAATTCCGCTCTCCATTTGTAAGAAATTATCTATTATCCTTCATACCAGCAGCTACAGATAGCTTAGTTAGCAAGCTCACTACAAAACGAGTCTAATAAAAATTACTGAACTTTCACTGAAAATTAAACAAACGATCAAACTCAAAAATGCAATAACGACTTTATTCGCAATTTATGGCGAAATGCTTTTGTGCCCCTACATGCGACAGAAAGAATGAATTCTATGAACCAAGACCTCCCACCGCATGTGGAACTTGTCATTATTGAGCGTTAGAATTATTGGTAGCTTATCCTGTCTTGTTGAGATGTCTCCCCATCGCTATGCAGAGAAACCTGGTTTCCAGGCGGGACTAAAATATCTGACTGCAAGTCTATCTGTCCAGTCAACGTTGCCTCAGTAAAAACTATGTATGAAGCTCCCATAGACTCCCAGAGCAGCAGGGCATCTGGGCGGAAAACATGTAACTGAAGCATATTCACCAATAAGCTTTAGTCTCCATGTAGACAAAGCGTACAAGAGTCTTCCATAGACTCCCAGAGCAGCAGGGCATCTGGGCGGGCTCCGAAAACATCTAGTCAAAGCTTATTGACCAATAATCTTTTGTCTGTTCTCCATTTAGACAAAGCGTACATGAATCTTTCATAGATTTCTCGTGTATCACTGCATCAGTTGGCATCTATGTGCTGTATTTATCCTGATTTCAAAGGGCAAATCAACATATGTCGTCGAAAGCAACTTCCATGAAACGGTCAGCACTGTGGTTCAACTACTGTAGTAAGATGGATTGCACTTTTAATTGCAAATAAAATTCATTTACATTTTTATATTGACTAATTAAATTCTTTTGGCATTTTTTTGGTGGAAGCCAAGCTTCTTATGTAGTCCTGGAGTAATCGCCTGTAGTGTGCACAGAACAGAACTTTTAGGCAGCTTAAATTGGTGTAAATGTATGATTTTTATGTCTGTCGGTGTGCGTCAGCAGAGCCATTTGAACGCTTTTCTAAAGTTACCCCAGTATTTGAAGCAACCATCCAATACACGCCTGTATTTGTAGAACTCAATCCCTCATCCAGTTAAGTGACTAATTAAGTTAATTAAATGAGCTGTTAGTGAAATTTAGATTGACAAATATTTGGAATGGCTGGTATGCCCCTGAGGACGGGTTTGGGAACTGAAGCGATGTTCTTCATCCAACGTTTTGGAGAACACAAGAAATTCTTACCTTTTTTTATTGTATTACTGTTATTACTGAGTTTTATAATGTTAAAATGTTTGTTTTTTTCTGAGGAAATATACACTTACTGGCTGTTGGCTATCTTGCACAATACTATATACATACATTTTAATTGCTTGAGGCCCATTGCTTTTCAATTAAGGAAAACGACGCAGATACGCAGTGGGATGTGGGAGAATTGGCACCTGTGTTCAGCGACATTAGCTGTAGTTATGGGGTCCGTGGGTCATGCTTGTTATGTCATTTCAATAATTTGTTCTGTTTCACTGCATGTGTTAGTTTCTTTGAGTTTTTGTTTGGTTACTGATCCTGTATGGTTTCAGCAGCTGTTATAGTAACCCTCTCATAGACTCTAATGATATGCTGTCTTATTCTGTGTGAATAATGGTTATATGCACTACAGTTTGCATTCTGGAACCTGGATTCCCTTTCTTGCTAAAATGGGGAGGGGTTAGGAGCCGAGTGACTCTGATGAGGCTCAGAACATCTCCGAAACGTCGGCATTTTTGGCTGCCCAACACCCTGCCAGCACTTTGTGGTTTTTCCCTCCATAGACCACTCTCAGCAGGTCCTGACCATGGTAGACCATGAGCACCCACAAGCCTTGCCGTCTCTTAGATGCTCTGAGCCAGTCGTATGGCCATAACGGTTTGGCCCTTGTCAAAGTCACCCAGGTCTTCATACCTGCCCATGACCTCTACATTCAACACACCAACTACGAGTAGTGAATGTTAGCATACCTTGTAATGTATCCCAGAGCTTGACCTGCAGCGTTTTTATGAGATAGTCAGCATTTTTCACTTCATGTGGGGGTGGTCTTAATGTTTTGGCACATTGTTCTGTATATTACAGTATGGTCATAAAATGTACGCTTACTGAAGGGATTATGTTTTTGTGTATTGGTGTATTTGTTTGGCGTGTTTTCTTTTTGCACTTGATTTTAACGAAATTCATGCACAGTTGTTTAGTGCAGATTATTGGAACTGCATTGTATCATTCACAGTTCTTATTTTTCTGCAGGGGCTGTTTGCATTCAGTGAGTAAGACATTAATTTAATGTTATCTGGTCTGTTTAGTAAATTAACTTAACGCTGGTAATTTTTGGTGTGCTGAATTTGTTTGCAGAAGTGAATGTGATTCAGGACAAGTAGCCTGACCCAGATAAACATTTTTTTCCAGGGGTAATTCAGTACATGCAGGTCACAGATAATGTTGGTTTGAAATGATTGGTAAGTCTGTCTGTTTAGCTAGCTTTGCAAGTTAACTGTGTAATACCATCAGATGCCAGTCAGAATGTATGTGTCTGTGGTTTTTGGTTTGTTTTTGTGATTTATCTCTGTGTTGGAATATCCCCTCATCAACAGATAAGGTACTACGCTGATGTTTTTTGAGGGGGTTGGTTAATACTCCCTCATTTGTCCTGCATGCTCCTGTTACTCATCTCTAGGCGCTTTAACACCAAAGTTCCGAACCTGGGTCCAGGTTTACAAGTCCCTGGGCTGTTGGGCTGTCTTGACCAGGAACTTATTTAGTTCCAGGAAACTTTCATGTGTTGCTTTCACACCGCACAACAGGAACTGGGACCTTTATGCTAAATAAGCATGGGAGACACAGAAAGTTAGTAGATTAAACTTCACACATAGTTTTATATGAAACTTCACCACAACCCCAAAACAATGGAGGAAGAATGAGACATTTTGTTAGTTATTAATATTTTTTATTAATATTTTACTTGTATGACTCGAGACATTTTTTGATTCTTATTAAATCTGGCCAGTAGATCAATCTTTCATTTTCCACAGAATAAAAAATGATGTAATGTTATCCCGCTAATAAACACTATTAGACAAAAGTATATAGGTTAGCGATCAACTTTTCCGATGCATAAATATGGTGATGCAAGCAAAAAATGTATTAACTGATGTATTAAATGTAACTGAGGTACAAAAATAATTCCTTCTGCTCAGTTTTTGCTCCACTACATCTGTTTCTCTGCACTTCTACGTAACTTCCAAGTACCGGTGCTTGTGGTCAACCAATCAGCAAGCTATCACAGTGTGAAAGCATGTTCATGATGCAATTCCAGCCTTGTTAGGATGGTCCCATTGGTGTTTGTAAACTGCCAAACGACACCTTCAGTTTTGAAAGATGAGAAGCTCGTTAGGCTGATACCCAGAGAAATTTCTGTTTGAGGAACCGTAGACATTAATGCAGCGTTCCTCAGCTCAGTCCTCAGGGACCTACAGACAGTTCACATTTTTGCTCCCTCTCCAACTTCCAGCACCTAGTATTCTGTGTTCTTGGTTAGCTGGGAGCTGGGAGGGAGGAAAAATGTGGACTCTCTGGAGAACCCTAAGTAATGGGTTAAAAAATATTTTCATTATGGCCTCATGACCTATACAGAATGTTAGGCTCTTTGTTTCATGTTGTACATTTATTCATTCATTTACTCATGGTCTCCCCTCATGTTTCCTTCATGCACTCTGTATTCCTCCTGCAGTCCAGAAGCATGTGGTCAGGCAACATGCTGTCTGTAAATTTCCCGTATTATGTAGTGATGTAACATGCACTAAATTAACGGTTTGGTACAAATTGTGGTTCAGGGCAATTTCAGTACAGCAGGGACTGTAACCAGACTGTAACCAGCATAAATCTTTAGTAAAATGTTTTCTGTGTTGAACACCTACTTGTGAGTAGTCTATAAATGTATTAATTCATTTCATTATGCATTCAGGATAGACGTGTACTGCCATTGCCCTAGTCGTATCTGTTCACTTTCCCTTTGCTTCTTGAAATTGGGTTCCAGACTCACCATGAACCTGTACTAGATATACGGAAGATTGATGGACTTACTGTGGTTAAAAACACTAAATTAACTTTAAAAAGTTGTCTCGTCTCCTAAAAGTAGAATGCAGGCGAGGAGGGAGAGTGAAAGATAATGAATAATATATCAAAAATGGCTCTTTGTTATTATTGACATTCTTGTCTTCATCCTTGATGTCATCTTAGCCCAGTTCTTTTCATAAAATTGACTTTAACCTGTTTGCTGTCTGAAAACTTGTGAAACTGATAAAAGCTTATAAATGAATCGTGTTGTTTATTAAGAGCCATTTGAAGAAGCAGACAGAAATCGTGTTGACGTGACCGATGGGGACACATCACTTGTGATTGATCGGTTTGCTTCGAAACCACAAGTCTTAACTCTATGACGCCGCATTCTGTGATTCACATGCCCAGCAAGGCATTCTGGGAAGGGAGCCTCACTTCTTTTGCCATGAAAGGGACGGAGGAGGAGGTGATACCTAGTGAGCAGCTGAAAATAACTGCCCCCTAAGGATGTTTTCTTCTCACCTATCAAACCTAGTGGCTGCTAAATATACCCAAACATACGTCCGAAAACAGTAACACCGTGTGTTGTATGCGAGTGACAGCATGGAGTCATCTAATTAATAGAGCTGTTGATTGGTGGTGAGAGTAAGTGGTAGCCATGCTAGGGACATGTGTAGTATCACATGCTGGCACTGCTCAGCTTGTTGCTTTTCGATTGCCAACTGTGTGCAAGTATGGTCACCAGGAGAACTCTGGTGCATCGCACAATCACGACCCTTTGTTTTAATAAGTTAACATGTTTTTAAATGATGATTGAACCTATGGGGTTGGGTTGCCGGATGCCTACTATTGCCCCCCCCCCCCCCCCCCCCCGGTTCCACTGGAGGAAGACATGAAGCTCATGGCTTTTTCTGTCAGCCGTTAAAACATCCAGACTGTGTGGTTCAGCAGGTTAAGACACTGTCCCTCAGATCAGAAGGTCATCAGTTCAGATCCCAGTGTCAGCAGTGAGATTACAGACTTGGGTCTTTGGGTGAGACCCTTAACCCCCAATTGCTCCATGGGCTTTATTTTGGAGAAAAGCATCTGCTAAATAAAGTAATATTACAATGTAAATCAAATGCTAGCTGAGGGAGTACCAGATGTCTTCTCAGAATGATATGCATGAGAGCAGCATGTACTGTAAGGTCCTCGTTATATCCTCCTCGGATTCATATCTGAGCTTTTTATGAGTTTTTCATATTCAGTGTTCAGTATTGTCTTAAGTTTTTCCATGATATATTTTAATGCAAAGTGTAGCTTTAAATGTATGTAATTTTAAACTATCCTGTCAGCCTAGAATGTGCCGGATGTGCATGTATTGCGATTGTATTTATACTGGTTGGCGTTGTTCCAATTTTCTTGGTTCCTGATACCAAATTTATCTACTTTCAGGAAGCGGCGCTACAGCGGTGGTCCAGGCTGCCTTCTGCGTGCCCAGGAAGGAGAAAGTGGCCATCAAACGCATCAACCTGGAGAAATGCCAGACCAGCATGGACGAGCTTCTGGTAATGTCATTCCTCCCTAACCCCCCACCCCCACCTGTGCAAGTTAAAAAACGTTAACCTCTCCAACTGCAGAGATTAATTTTGTGTCAGGTTGTTATCTCAACCTGTTTGGTCTAGTGATCTGACGAAAACTCGCGTACGAGTTCATTAGCTAGTTGAACAGTCATTTCCTGCTAAATGAGAGTGTGATGGAAGGTGCAGTGGGAGGGGAGTTTCCCGTCGCCCGGCAGGTCGCACGGCGCTCTGCCTTTGAGGTATCTCGTCAATGGTGGAGCTCGAGGCTTTTTCTTCCTGAGCGGGAACCGAACCCGTCAGACCACTTCAGTCGCGTCTCTCTTCTCTCGGCCAGCCACAGCGTGTGCTACGTGACAGACCCTAATGCAAGTTTCTGGTGTTCAGTCACGTTTTCGGCTTTTAAGATAAAATGAAGCTTTATTTACTTTTTTAGTTGCACGCACATACATACCGTTGAGCGTGAAGCTGGTGGTCTGTGCATAGGGTCAGCCATTCATGCAGTGCTTCTTGCAACATTTTCAGGGCGGGCTGGGGGGAGGGAAGAGGTGAGGACCTTGCTCAAGGGCCCAGTGAAGATGTGGCTGTTCTGCTGAGCATGGGATTCAGAAGGATGACCTTCTGATCACAAGCACAGAGGCCTAACCCGCTGAGCAGCACAGCAACCCCCCAAAAGGAGCAGCGTCATCCCAGAGCCGACACACACTTCATTCATGAAGAAACCTCCGCCAAGAATGTATGACCGGAGAAGTCATAGCAGCTATACTTGTCAATAGGGAGTGGGTTTGGTTCTTATCCTTACGTTTTGAGTCAAATGGAACAAAGTGTCTCAAACAAGAGCAAGATGGGATATGTGAAAAGAAGCATTACAGTGTAGCTGTACCCGTACTTTGCAAATGACAAATGAAGCATAATTTCATTAAATTGCTCTCTTGTGCTCGGGATGCTGGTGTAATCCTAACTTGGTGGAAGTGTGTTGCACAGTGGGATAGGGATCTGTACCCATGTCCAGAAGGTCGTAGGTTCGAATCTCATGGTTGGCAGAATAATCATATAGCTGTTTGGCCTTTAGAAAAGACCCCAACTGCTCCAGGGGCCCTGGCTGAGCTTGCTCTCTCAAGCTGAGTTATACTTTGCTTTTGACAAAAACTATATAAATGCAACATCATAACCTGGATGTCTGGTCATGAGAAGCAGGTCTTAAATCTGTGCTAGATGTTGAGAAGCTGACAAAGAGAATCCTGCTGTTATGATGACTGAGACCGGATGTCCACGGAATCTGTGGAAGATGAGCCTGTTGTTGCCATAAACCTGTCATTCCTGATTTATGCGAACTGGTAAGACGGTGGAAGGGTGTGGACATCTTGGGGCGGTGCTGCAGTGAGCCTTATAGAGGCATTATGCTAGCTGATTTGTCAACATAACCAGGGCTTGCAAAATCACTAGCCCAACATCCCGGGACAAAGAAGTTTTCCTGTCAGGTTACCAAAATGTAACAACGCCCTGCCTGATAACCTATCAGAAATTGTCCCCTAAATAAATTTAAATTCCCTCCTTTGTTTGTTTTTTCAGTATAAATCAACAAAGTTTTGAGAGGTGGAAGTGGCATTTAGTGGAAAATCCCACTAAACAAAGTGCACACAATTGTGCAAGACCACGCAAGTAATATGAATCCCTATGAATCCCTGGATGTTCGGCTGCAGGATCTGTCTAAGGAGTCATTTCTTTGTTTTCCTCTCAATGTCCATGGTGCTCATAGACTGCCGTGTCTCACATTTGCTGCTGGTGCTAGTTAATGTTGCCTCTGTCATAAATGGTGGCTCCATTTTCGAGCCCTGATAAGGGGAAGTTGTCTTCACCCCATCAGCCGGCTCCAACGCAGATCCTGTGGATAAATTGGAGATTTCCGTACACTGCTTGGAAGGTCAAAGAGCTGCAGAATTTCTCCATGTTTTATGTTTTAACGCAGGCATATGACATAATACATTTCCATTGCTATTTACTATCAGAGGTTTTGGCTTTTCATTCTGAATAGATTAACTCCTTTCCACTAGGCCCAGAATGTCAATGTGATGTGCCCTTGTTTGTCACTTTATGTTGGAAAATAATAATTTTAGTTGCATTTTTTGTTTTTTGCTATATATTCATATTAAAATATAATATTTTAGCACTCTGATAGTGGGAGAATATAATCATATAAGGCAAAGAACTTTGAAGGAACATGCCCAACTAGGGCTATTCTTTTACTCTCTCTCTATAAGTTCCCTTATGTCAAACTCAATTCAAATGAAGAATTAGCAGTTAGCAATTAAAACATATTTCCCATGATTATGGTTTATTAGTTAATTAGCATTTGGTTAATTTTCCCCCATGCTCCTCATTCGGCAGCATAAATAAGATAAATCTGTCAATCATGTTTTTTCTTGTTCTTTTTCGTGAAACGTTATTAAGCTTTATGTGACGCTCTTAGCATGGTTGCGTACCTGGCACTGCTACTAGAGTGAAAATATATTTAATTCCACATTCAGTCCATTTTACTTGCATTTCTTTTTATGTAGTGCCTTTGTAAGTGACGGTTTTCAAAAGCTCAAAGAGTGTCAGATGCATGCAACAGATGAAGTTGTTCGGTTAAACATGAGAGGATAGTTCTTCGACAAGGAATTTTTCTCTTGCGGTTCTGTTTGGCTGTGATTTTGTTGTTATTGGTCATAATGGATCAGTTACAGCTGTGGGAAGAGCACAGTAAAAAAAAATTGGTTTAAATTTCTTATGGTTGTCCGAATCAGTTGTTTATATTTGTGAAACTGTGACAATGGCACAATAGCTACTACCTTTATAGGTGATGTTAATTGCATGTAAAACCAAGATATGAGCTTCATGTTGTCAGCCAGCAACATGGATTTACTATCCATATAAAATGCAAATAGTGATTATGCTTTATGGCTTCATAATGTTTTGAATGAGTCTCCAAGTTCTAGTTTATTGGCTAGCTGGTTTTAAGTATTAGCGATGTTAGCCACTTGAGGTGTCACTATATCGTTCATTATTAATGCTGACGGTATTGCTCAGTTGCATGTTTTCATGCAAGGTCACGACCTTTCATCATCTTAGCTAGTTTCAGTTCAGCATTGTTAGCAAAGAAACCATAATATTTTGTGTGAGTATTGGTGTAGGTACATTACCACATGATTCTAGTAGGCCTAATTTTGTGCTGGAGTAATTATTTGTCAGTGCAGAAAATGGGATATTGGAGAATTGCACAAATTAAATAGGCCCGATAACACAGTATTGATCATTAGTTTGCAAAGTCTTGGGGTGGTGTTCTCAGCTGAGATTAGTAATATCCCATCGTCATTCAATTTTCCCTCTGTGGTCTTTCGTAATATCTGAAGCTAATTGGGATTAAGCGCGGTTTGTGGTACATGTGCTTCAGCACTAATGAGAACTTGGGTTGAACACTATACCACAATCTACAATATATTTTATGTTCCTGAGATAATTAGGGGATGTAAAATATGATTTATACAGAGCTTACAGTTTTACTTGGAGATTAGACTTAAGGACATGCTGTACTTTTTGTAATATAAATTTTGATTTACAAAATATTTATCATGCACATGTGAAGGTTTGCTTTGCAAGCTCTGTCTTCACCTCCTCCCTCTTTCACCCCCTACCCCGCCAATGTAAATTTGCTTCTTTAAAAACCTGTCACACAGTGTTGCCAAAATAACACGCACAATATTCGTGAGATGTCCCTGAATGAGCTTGTGGTTTGCTGTGCTGCTCGGTCTGATGCGTTACCAAAGTGGTGGTCGATTTTCCGGAAAAGTCAGTTTTTGTTTGGCTGCATGATAATCCTCCCCTCCCCTCCCCCAGGACACAGGAGGCCAGTTTTGATGCCGGCTATGTGGGGAGGGGACTGCCAGGGATCACGCAGCAATTAGCTGTGGGCTGCAATGTGCTGACCACACTTCTTACCATCTGTAACAAAACGGCATGAGTCAGCATGAATGAAATCTGTAGGTCTCCATCGCATTGCATGTATAGAAAGAATCCACTTTACTACCATGACCTGCAACACATTCATAGTTATTTCCCTGAAAGATGTTGTTTTATTTTTTTCTCTTCACTGTGCACCATCATTTAACCTTTGGCCATCTATCGACCTTGACCATAAGATGCCCCTAACCCTTTTTGCTTTAATGTTTACACCGACGCTTATGTCTAAAAGCAAGATAGAGACTTATGTCTACAGTGGCAGTTATTTTCCTTTGACACCAGTAATGCTTCTATGTTTTATGCCTCAGACCTATTTGGGGTCCCCTTCACTTCTTGTCTGTTTTACGACTGGCTATTTCGCAGTTCCTCTCATGTTAAGGCTGATGTTACATCCAAGGGGAACCCAGTGACACGCCGGTGATTCCCTCATTCCTGTGGGGAGTGTGCGGCTCGTCTTCGTCTGTTTTAATTTTACCAGAGTGCATTAGCCAGATGAAATCCAGGCTAACGGCACGTACTTGCACAGGAAACACAGAGACCTGCTTTGAGTCTCCAACCTCCTGCAGCCTTTCTGTTAAGAAATATCTGCACACTGTGAGTTCAGGGGAGTTTCCAGGCTCATGTTGATGGATGGATGCATGGATGGATGTATTGATGGATAGACATGGATGGGTGTTCCTTCTCTTGCAAGCTCAGGTCATTCCTGTACATTACCCTCTTCTTGAAACTTAAGCGGTTTGCAGGAAGCAGGACCTCTGTAGCTCACAAACCCCTTAACGTATCTGTTGATTGGCCTTAAGGAGGCTGACCAGAGTCTCTCTGACCAAGTTCCCCATGGGGATTGTGACCTACAGATACCTGTGCATCTCTTTACTGTCAGTGGCTGCTACCTTCAGGCCGGTCTGTCTATATGGACATGGATATGCATAGGGAATGATGAGTGACTATGGATAGCAATAGGTAGATGGATAGATTGATAGATACAGTCAAAGTATCTTTTATTGTTCGCTTCAGATATGATATATGATGTGTGGAGTTACACACCAAGCTGAAATATTGCTCTCGTTGGTCGTAGTGCAAATGAAAAATAAGCAATAAATGGAATATAAATAATAGGATGTATAAAAGAAATTATGTAGACATGACATTTTAAGATATTAAGACAGAGACAGAACTTTACAGTTGACTACCTGATTGGTGGGGAAGATTGTGCAAATTGGTATTGGTATGTGCCATTGAATCAGAAAGTGCAGTGATTAGATATATATTCAGTGATGTTATCCCAGATGAGGATCCATAGATGGATGCATACTTTTTATTAATATGAAGGTGCACAGCGTGCACATTTAAATGGTAAAAGAACAAAAGAAGAAACTATAACAGTGCAAAGAATATCACAGATTTCTGTAGTAGCGGCTCAGTAATGACTAGCATGAGGCAGTGGGCTGTACAGGGGATGACTGAATGTTCTGTGAGTGAACACGATAACGTCACAGAGGCCCAGTCACTGATGCACTGGATCACAGTCCATCCTCCCTGTGCTGACCATCTCCAGGTGAAAAAGCCATTTTTTTTTCTTCTTCTGATTGTGACTCAGCTCTTTAGTGACAGTGCTGCAACCCCCCCCCCCCCCCAGTCATTAGAGTTTATTCCTGCAGCTTCGGAGGGACTTCGAGGCCAGCGGCCGCCTGGGACGCGTGGGATGGATGGGGGCGGTGAGTCAGCCGTGGCAGAATCGGCATGGATGGGCTCCAGGACGTGGGGGCGGGGTCTCTCGCTGTCATCGTGAGCTCCGGGGAGGCGGCGGGGACAGCCGCTGCTGATCTCGCTGTCAGCCTTACCGCAGAGCCCAGGGTAATTAAAGCAGAGTGTGGGGGGTGCTTGGTGGGCGGGAGTGTGGCACTGAGCACAGCCGTGCCTGAAGTGCTTCTGTCGTCTGCTGTCCTGGCAACCAATTTAAAGCTGCAGTGCTTCTTTTCTTTTTTTTCTCAGGTAGCTGCTGTTTGATGGACTGTACTACTTATCTAGAACACTCGTAGGGAATATACCAGAAGGAAGAGTTTTTTTTGTTACCTGTTACATGCATTGAGCATCAGTTCAATGTAAATATATAGAAATCATTGGGCTTTTATTCACATAGTGCAGGGCTATTCAACTCACGGTCCTCAAGGGCCAGGCCCTGCTGATTTTCCTGCCTTCCTTCACCTGTGAGCCAGGTGTGAAGCCTCTGACCAATCAGAATCAGTAATTATTAAACTATCTAGGAGAACTGAAAACAAGGCCATGACAGAGTTTTCTTTTGAAGATCTTTCTCCTGTCATGTATCCGCATCCACAAATCTATACTCATTCACTCTAGTTTTGTCAGTACAATGCAATAAAGGCTCCAGGTAAATAAATTTTTTAACACTTCATCTCAGTGTTTCTGAACCCCATCCACGGGGACCCCAAGTCAGTCCACATTTTTGCTGTCTCCCAGCTCCCAACACATGTGTCCCAGGTTTTTGATGTTCTTGATTGGCTGGGAGCTGGGAGGGAGCAAAAATGTGGCCTGTCTGGGGTTCCCAAAGCACTGGGTTGGGAAACACTGCCTTTCCAGATTCTCCCTGTTGTGTGGGTTTCTTCTCCGAACTCTGGTGTCTTCCTGCAGTGGTGCCCGTAAATTGTTTCTAGTGTGTGCACCCTGTGATGGACTGCTGTCCCATCCTGCCTTTTCCCTGTGCTGCCTGGAATAGACTCCAAGCTTGCAATCCTGTATAGGATAAGTGATTGGAAGCTGAATAGAAGGATAGGACTAGATTTGCTCCTTCTTGCTGAATTATTACTGTTACTCTGAGAAACCTGTGCATTCCTGTATCTCTTATGCTTTTCATTTTCTGAAAGTTAGTAATAATTGTCTTTTAACTCGTATTTGATGATGATTCAGTCTCGGCCTGACTTCCTCTGGGCTTCTAGGTTTCATGATCTTCAAACGGAGATCAAAGGATGCTTTGGGCTTCAGAAGAAGGCCTATGCCCCCACTTAGCTCGCAGTCTTATTTCACATGCCGGTTGTAGAAAATTCCATGCGGCTGGTGGCGATCAAAGGCAGGTTGGATTTAGACTGGGGGGGGGGGAGACCACGTGTGAGGTTTAATCAACCCGATGTCGTGAATGAATCAGACAGGACGTTGCCTCTTCAGTTGACTAAAAGCATATCAGGATTTTGGATGGTGGGGTTTTACAATGAAACAGATGATCTTAACAGCAGGATGGAAACAAGGGTGGATCATCTTATCTGGGGGTCGTAGGCTGATGTACACATTGGCGCTCAGGTGTTGTCGGTTTAACTAGTGTTGCTATTCCACTGGCATCGACACAGATCACTGGTGTCTCCCTGCATTTCGACCAACCAGACGGTGGAGACGCAACCAGCCCAGTTTGGTCACACTTTTGGTCCCACTAGTAAGCAGGGTCATGTCAGTCCGGGTACGGCTCCGGTACAGTTCAGGTACGGCCTGCATAATTTATAATGGAACCAGTTTGCAGTACAGCTCGGTTCTTAGTGGCAGTGGAACAGCACCATAACTGAAGTATTAAAGGGCCCTGATGTTTGCCCAAATCCTAGGCCAGTGTTTCTCATCCTGCTCTTCAGGGACCCAAACACAGTCCATGCTTTTGCTCCCACCCAGCTCCCAGCCAATCAGCAACACCAAACAACTGGTGTAGTTGCTTGTGGGAGTATTACACAAAACTCTTCTGAAGGCAGAAGGAAAAATGTTTGGTTCAGAGAGATAACCAATCATATTGTAGAGGAGGAGCAACTAGAGGGTGCCTGACCATGACATCTGATTGGTTGGTATAGTTGCTTGGACCCACCTCCTCTACAGTGTGACTGGTTATCTCACTGAACCAATCATTTTTCCTTCTGCCCTCAGAACATTTTTGTCCAAGTACAACTCCCATAAGCGGTGCAGTTGTGCTGAGAGCTGAGAGAGAGCAAAAATACAGACTGGCTGGGAGTCCTTGAAGACTGAGGAATGCTGCCCCAGGCTGTAGCAGGGGATAGTTTATACTGTACATTAATCTGACCCTAGATGGAAACCATATAGCTAAAAATTATAGTTTGTTTTACATTTTTCATAATATGCTCTGTATTTTTATTGTATATATATTAGGGCTGGGTGATATCATATCGATATTATATCGCGCATGCGCAATAATCATCAGGGCTTCAGATGACAGGCGCAACATTTAGCCATGCGCCAGCTTTTCGGTGCTATACGGACATTTATTTACGCCCACAATTTAAGCAGTTTAGTAATATGGCTCAAATGTTAATGAGGCTTTGTATGACGTCCAAAAGTCATTATTAGTATAAATATGTTTAATAAATGTGTCAGACTTTGAACTGCAAAAAGTACCACCACAGCGCCGACGTCTTTTTACCTTGTTTATCCAGAAGATCTCCTCTTTTAAAAGATGTTGTAGCTGCTCTTCTTCACTGTGACTTATATACCAAACCGTAGTATACCAAACCGTAGTATACCAAACCATAGTATAGCAAAACAGTATTAGGTGGGGTGCTCCGCTAATCGAATTTAAGAAACATTTAACATTAAAAGTTTATACAGATCACTAACTTTGGGGTATCACAAAATGCATAAATATTTAAGCCATACTACTAATCCTCTTACCAAATTATGGGCGTAAATTAATGTCCGTATATCACCGAAAAGCTGGTGTCCGGCCAAATGCTTCGTCTGTCACCTGACCAGGACGGTGATTATTGCACATGTGCGATATAATATCGATATGATATCGCCCAGCCCTAATATATATATATATATATGTTTGTTTTCATGTTTATGGGTTTTGCCCATAGAAATGATGACTGGAGAATCTCCACAAAGACATAATTACAGACCTGTGTGTGTGTGTGTGTGTGTGTGTGTGTGTGTGTTAAATGCTTTGTTGTCTGTCCCTGTTTGCTTTCTTCTTGGAAACTGGGGTAATCTGACGTGTTCCTCTCCTGGTCATGTCCCAGTTGATGTCATGTTGAGGCCTGAGGGCGGAGCCGACCCAGCTGGACGCTCCCTCCCAGCCTTGGGGGGGCCGGCGGGTCCGGCCTGCTCTGGCCACTGAGCCTCTCTGGATACCTGGGTCAGACACCGGTGTGCAGTACATGGGTCCGGCCTGCTCTGGCCACTGAGCCTCTCTGGATACCTGGGTCAGACACCAGTGTGCAGTACATGGGTCCGGCCTGCTCTGGCCACTGAGCCTCTCTGGATACCTGGGTCAGACACCGGTGTGCAGCACATGGGTCCGGCCTGCTCTGGCCACTGAGCCTCTCTGGATACCTGGGTCAGACACCGGTGTGCAGCACATGGGTCCGGCCTGCTCTGGCCACTGAGCCTCTCTGGATACCTGGGTCAGACACCGGTGTGCAGCACATGGGTCCGGCCTGCTCTGGCCACTGAGCCTCTCTGGATACCTGGGTCAGACACCGGTGTGCAGCACATGGGTCCGGCCTGCTCTGGCCACTGAGCCTCTCTGGATACCTGGGTCAGACACCGGTGTGCAGTACATGGGTCCGGTCGCTGCTGACGGCACCTTTTTGTGTCACTTGCCAGATTTTTGATGCAGCTTTTCCCCACAGGCCTAACCTGGTCCCTTACTCTCAGTTGTTTAGCATTTCTTTTTCTTTGTTTAATTATCGATAGAGTTGTTCTATTCAAGCTGATCCGTTGCTTAAGACCAGCTGGGATCCAGCCAGGGTGGAATTAGTCACCGCTGGGCAGTTTCTTCCCCACTTTCTCATTTTGGGCTCTGGGCTCCAGGCCATTGCAGCTGACCAGACCCTCAGGGTTTCTGTAAATGAAACCAGTTTGGCAGAAGTGCAACAGATGTCACCCAGGTGACCATGTTTATGAGCGCAAGTGCACCTATATATCCGGTTACTGCCTTTCTAATTTCATCTTTTTGGATGATAGACTGTATTGCCATAGATACATTAACCTCTGGCCTGTGTAGTTTTTCAGAAGGCCCCCTATTTTTTTCTACGATGCAGCTGTCGAACTGTGGGGGTGGGGATCGATCACTTGGTCTGGATTAAATTGAAATTCGGTCAGGACGCTAAAATATGGGGCAAATCGCGTCCTGCATTGGTTCAAAATAGGATGGATTGTTAGTAGAGGTCCCTGGGCTTCAGCCCGGGCAAACCTGTGCATTAAAGCAGCCTCTCTGTCATGTGACTTAAATTACTCCCTTGTTTCTCACTCCAGCGGTTCAGGGTGTCTGAATAAAGGGAAATAGCAAAGGGGATTTAATGCTCTGATAGAGCCATCAGAGCTGAATATAAAGCAGAAGACTACAGTCGCTTCCCACAATGTTTTTATAATATATATATATATATATATACAGTATATACACACACACACACTGTATAGACACGCATATAATTTAGCAGACGTTTTTATCCAAAGTGACAGACATTTTTCAGAACGCAGGGCAGGCAGTTTGCTCAAGTGGCCAATAAGGAAATAATCCCTCTGCCAGCCGTGAGATTTGAACATGTATTATTGCACTGATTAGAATTTGTTTTCTCCATCAGCATTTCTCTCTTAGGTTTGGCTCAGTTCTTTTTGTTTCTTCGTTCTGCTGTTTAGAGTGAGATAGCTACGAAAGGCCAGATTAGGATAAGTAACTTAATTCTTGCAGCCTTGCGCTATGTTTTTATTTATTTTCTTATTTTTTTCATTCTTGTCAACGTAACAACGTAGCTTTGAAAGCCTCTATGTTCACCCCGTCTTTGAGTGTTGCTGAATTGGTCTGGAAGAAATGGGCGTGAAGAATAACAGGGCAGGTTTTATTTTGTGTCATTTTAACCCTATTCTTCCCACTCTGTAGGGGCGGCCTACCTGCCGGGCCTTTAATGAGTTAACCAATGAAATGGGGCTCCTGTTCAGAAGAGTCTTCCTGATTGGCTGGCGACTGCATGGCATATTAAATCACCTCCCCCTCTTCCAACAGAAAGAGATCCAGGCGATGAGCCAGTGCCACCACCCCAACATAGTGTCCTACTACACCTCCTTCGTGGTCAAGGACGAGCTCTGGCTGGTGATGAAGCTGCTCAGCGGGGGTAAGTCTCACCCGTCACCCACCGCCTTCTCATTGGCTGCCCCAGCGTGCTGTATGTGCCCCCCTCATTTGCACATTCCTCCAGCTGATTTTCTCTTAGACCCCCCTGCCCCACTGGTACCCCCCCCCCCCTACGCCCCCCAAACCCAAGTCCCCATGAACAGTAAGGTAGCAGTGAACATTGTAGTGGCTAAAAGAATTCATTAAGGAGGACCGAACACTTGGCCGCTTTCACTCTGGACTTTCGGCTTAGATTCGCCCAGCGCGTTCCCATGTGCCCCCTCCATGTGTGTGCCCCCTCCATGTGTGTGCCTCCGGGCGCCGTGTCCTCCGGGCGCCGTGTCCTCCAGGCGTCGTGTCCTCCGGGCGTTTCTCTCCCCCGTGTGGAGACGGCATGTGTGGTTCTTCTGTGGGGTTTTTTTTCGGTTCAGTATGTGGCCAGGAGCGGAGGAGGAAGACTTTGACAATGGTGGAGTTTTACACACTGTGTTATTATTGCCAATCTCATCCATCCATCCATCCATTCTCTACTTGGCTATAGCAGCAACAGCACATTAACATGGTCAAAAGTCCCAGGGCTATATAATATGTTTTTTTGTTTTTTTTTTGGGGGGGGGAGGTGTGGTTTTTACTTTTATCTAAAAAGGTAAGTTGAGGCCCATTTTTGTTAAGCCTTTGTAAGCACCCCTGAGTACGGTCATGGGGGGGTCTAGAGCCTATCCCAGGTAACACAGAGAACAAGGCAGGGATAGGCCATGATTGGGGTGCCAGTCCATCACAGGGCTCATACAAGCTTATCTGCTGCTGTTGCTGTTGTTGTTGCTGTTGTTGTTGCTGTTGTTGGTGCTGTTGTGTCTCTCCCCCCCATAAGACCATGTGTTGGATGGATAATGAGGATGGTTGGATAATGTTAATCATTTCTTTTCTTATTTTCCTGTTTTAAATTTGTAATTTTTTTGGTATTGTTTTAAAATGACTGGAACATATCTATGTCACTGTGTGACATGACGGGAGTGTAAATAGCCGACATGGTGACAAACCAATGTCAGTGTGTCAAATAAAGTACATCTGCCGTGTCTGAAAACACTGCTTCTTACGATACATCTTAGAACTAGAAAATAACGAGAGCATTCCTGTCTAAAAGTTTAAAAAACATATTAACTAGTAAACCAACTGGATAATTAGTGGATTAGTGACCCTGTATTTTTAGCATTGCTTCGTGTCCTGCATGCCCTTAAATTGATAGAGCTGAAAAATGACTATTATATTGATGCATTTATGGAAACAGGAATATAGTTACAGCATCTACTGATCTGTGGTTTTGTTATTGTTTGTCATATGTTGCATCCCATTACCCAGATGTATCTCACAGTCTTGTGTATTGACATTACATGAAAATGATGATACGAAATGCATGTGACACTCATGCATATCTGAAAGAGAAACCAGTACGTCTGCTGAATGTGCCAGTCTTTCCTTAGAGGAATAAAAAAAATCAGATTTATCAGGGGAAATGGGAAAGCCATCGCCCCTAGGGGGCGCTCTCTGTGCCGCCTCTCTGCAGCTGGCATGGTATTACTCCCAGTGCTACATTTCAGCCTCTCTTTAATTGAGCTTCTGAGGCTCATTTTTACTGTGGTGTGTAATTAAATGACAGTGGCGTGGAGGAGATTTCCAAATGAGACCTCCTTTATTTTTATTGGCTGCTATTTCCCATAACGAATACGGGCGCAGGCCTGGATACACTGAGGTCTGCTTTTTTTCAACTTAATAGGATTTCCTAGCAAGATTTAAGTCAGACCATTTGATTGGTCCATCTCCATTCCTTGCATTCTGTAACCGCTCTTCTAAGAATATGAGGAAACTGTTGAACAATGTAGGCCTTTCATCTTCTATGGTTATTGCCATGGAGATGTATAATGCCATAGAAACCCTTTTATCTGTACATCTGCCCTGCGTAATTATTGTGGAAGTTGGGAAGGCTTTAATAATACAATACTAAGGTACTAACTTTCACCCAATTCTTGTCCTTCAAAGTCCTTCCAAGTCAATATTTATTGGTCCAAATCCCCTAGTATTGTGGAATTAAGTGCTTAATTAAGAATAATATAAGTCTACTGTCACTGTGTGGCTGCACTCAATAAGTAGTTAGGAAGATGGATATGGATAGATGGATGAATAGGCTACTGTTAGGCTACTCTGTGTGTGTTCCACTCCAGAGCCTGTGATTCATTATGACAAGTAAGAAGTGTTAAAGTCTTTTAAATTGCCTTTAAACACGTGGGTCTTGATATAGTTGCATTCTTTGATCACATGAAACTCTGAGACATGGAAATATCCAGATTCCCCAAAGTAGCATTGCCTTGAAAATGCACAGAACCCCCCCTGGCTCCGCAGATAATGCCAGTATATTGTGATCAGTATGATATGTTGTACTACTTTTCCTGTGTTAAATCCAGTTTGGTTTTTGCTATTAGTTTATTTAAAAACAAAGTATCTTACTTCTGGAGTTTAACAGTATAGCACAGAGTGGTGTTGCTCAATACATTTTATTTCAGTGTTACACTCCACTTCGACACTGCAGTTTATTTTTATATTTGAGATTTTAAATTTTTTTTGCTTTCTGTTATTCATTGAAATTGTTCAGTTTAGTCTGATTTAATTGTTGACTGTATTTTTGTAGACATTTAATAAATTTTTTTCCATTGGAAAACCTAGTTTTAGCCACCGTCCTCTTGAACTGAAATATGTTTCGACTTCTTTAAATATGGCCCCATAAAAAGAAAAGAAAAGAAAGAAAGAGGAAAAAAAGGAAGAGAAAGAAAAAAGAAAAGAGAGAAAAAAGGAGGAAAAAAGAGAGAAAATATATATATATATGGCCCCAAAAGTTGCTTCTGTGCTTCATAGTTATTTGAATTTCTGTGCTTCATCCTGATTGACTAGAATGATTTAGGCAGAGATTCAATTCACAGATCACCTCACGCTTGTCACAATGGCACTACCTTTGTTAGCTATCTCTATGGGCAGTGTGAGGCTTAGTGGGTTCCATGCCTGTGATTGGATGGCCGCCGACTCAAATCACTGGGTCAGCAAAGTGATTTCACCATTGGGCCCTTTGCCGCAAATTGTTCCAGGGACTGTCTGACCCTACTTTCTCCATTGTGCACTTTGAATAAAAGCATCTGCTAAATAAATAAAATGATAAAAATGACCTGTCTAGCTTATCCATGTTGATTTCACTGTGCAGAATGTAAATATCCTGAATGCAGGGTTGTAGGGTTTTGATTTGGTTCTGGTACAGGTTGTGCTGAAAGAGATCCTTCCAATGCTAGACCTCCTGCCTTCTGGCTGAAGTACTTATGCGGGATCTGTGTTGCTCATCTCACCTTCCCAAAGAAAAATTGGCAGCAGTTTGTCTTGTGTACTTTCCCTCCATGTGATTAGATCTCGAAAAGGTCAATAGCCTAGAGGGATGGGGGTTCAATTCCCATAACCTGATCTGTGTGTGGGGAGTTTGAATCTTGCACGTTTCTGTGAGGTCCCTCCAGGTACTGCAGGTTCTTCCCACAACCCACCTTTCTCTTCATTCAGTCTCATTGCCCATTTTCAAAGTCCTATTTTTTAAGCAGTATTTTTAACTGTATTTTTCTGTCTTAGAGGGGTTGGGCAATGAAACAGAAACACCTGGTTTTAGACCACAGCAATTAGCATGGTGTAGGGCCTCCTTTTGTGGCCAATACAGCATCAATTCATCTTTGGGAATGACAGATACAAGTCCTGCACAGAGGCCAGAGGGATTCTAAACCATTCCTCTTGCAGAACCGTGGCCAGGTCACTACATGATGCTGGTGGAGGAAAATGTTTCCTGGCTCAGTCCTCCAAAACAGCCCAAAATGGCTCAATATTCAGATCTGGTGACTGTGCAGGTCGTGGGAGATGTTCAACTTCACTTTCATGTTCATCAAAGCACTCTGTCACCAGTTTTGCTGTGTGTTTTTGTGCATTATCATCCTGATACATGACACCACCCTAAGGGTACAATGTTTGAACCACTGGGTGACCACGGTCCTCTAGAATAGTTAGGTAGTGCTTAGTAGCAATGTGCCCATCTAGAACAAGTAGTGGGCCTAGGGAATGCTATGATATTGCAGCTATAACCATCACTGATCCAACCCAGTGTTGCACTCTGGGTACGCAACAGTCCGGGTGGTGAGCATCTTTGAGGCTTCTCCCCACTCTAACTCTCCCAGATGTGAGAAAGACAGTGAAGTGACTCATCAGAAAACTATACATGTTTCACATGGTCCACAGCTCAAGATGTCTGCTGCTGGCACCATTGAAGCCAATGTTTGTGCTTGGCACGAGTGACCAAATGTTTGGCTATAGCAGGCTGACTATGAATGTTGACCCTGTGGAGCTCCTGAGTAACAGTACTGAAGAACATAAGAACATAAGAAATTTACAGCTCAGCTACAATCAGTAGAAGATAAGCTTGCACCAGTGTGCATTGAATAAAAGGTGATGTATGGATGTTCATAGTGACTCAATTACAGCACACATGAATCATAGTTATCTGCTCTGAAACCTGAATAAAGTTGGTTTGAGGTTGGTTTCAAGTTTTCAACCACCTACCGACCAGTGGCTGTGGATATAGTGGCATGAGAAGGTGTTTTGACTAGAAAAGGGACAAGTTATTCAATTTCTGGGTTGTCTTTATATTGCCCTCTATACCAGGCCTGAATCATCATAATTTATACAAGCGGCCTAATCATCTGCCATGAAAAGGTACCTTTCTGTTCCACACATGGTTGTCTTTCTCCTGACTGAATGGGGTTTCCTGTTTCACATTTTTTCTTGCATTCATCAGTTCATGAAGTCTGAGGGTCTGAGAATAGAAGAGTATCTTGTGTTTTCTCACTTATTCCTCTCTTTTTTTTTTTTTTTTTTTAATCCCCCCCGAGTCTGTCACAAGGGCTTTAATCTCTGTGAGATTCTCCCTCTAATGCCCTGCAGGGGAATCCCTCACCATACCCAGGCGTTCATACATCAAGCAGAGATTTCTGCATATCAGGAAAGGGTCTAAATGTGTGCTTCTCCGTGAAGCTCCAGCTCAGCCGGGGTCTGATGTGTGCTTCCTTGTCATTTAAACGGGCTGGCATTCTACAGGAAGAACCCAAGACAGTGCATCCTGTTTTCAGTAAAACACACGTCCTGTCAGTTCATTGACTTGTTAATATCTCCTGCCTGTAAGCTCCGATGTACTTGATGAGATCTGTCAGTACAAATGAAGAACTGATTAAATTTTCTGAGGCGAAACTAATCCGAAAATTGTACTTCTTCTTTTGTGATTAAAAAAATATTGCTTATTTGTTGTCATTTCGACTCATCTTAACGTTACAACATTTTGCTTCAGAATTCTCATTTTACTTGTTTTTCCCCACCTACATTAGACTATTATAATGCTTGCCAAGGGGGCATTTTCAGGTTCCCATGAGTCTTTGAGGGGTGGCGTCTCCTCAGGTTGTGCTTTGGTGGTCTCGAAGAATCCTCAGCGGAAGGTGCCGGTGGTGAGCGGACAGGTGTCTTTCAGGTGGCTGTAGGTTTTTACAGGAGTGGTTTTGCTAAAGCACAGTGTGAGAAAGTGCAGATGTGGGACGGTCTGTCTCCCCTGTGGTGACGCAGGTGATCAGAAGGTTCACAACTCCGAGCTGGCAGATTGAGCAAGGCCCTTAACCCCCAATTTCTCAGACACTGGGATATGGAAGAGGGGTAGGTCTCGGCACAGCCGGGAAGCGGGAAGCAGCGGCCCGAGTGTGTTGACACATGTTTTCCGTGTAGCAGAGATTAGACTGCTGAGGAGAAAAGGGAGCCCCCTGGGGGAGAGGATGTTTGCATTGCATTTTGCTGGAAAAAATCCTTGACATTAACAGAAGATTTACAATGGACACTGCTACTTGACTATTGATATTACTCTAGAATATGCAATTACAGGGGTAGGACAATGAAACTGAAACACTGGCCTATATAGTGTTTAAGGTTTGATGCCTATATATGCATGGCCTGGGGGCCAGTCCTCACTGATTGCACATTACATCAGTAAGAGCCGAGTGTGAAGGTTGATTTACCAGAGCAATAGCACAACTACATAAAATATTGCAATCCACACAGCATAATGGGAGACACATAACAGTTCAAAAGAAGACAAATAGTTGGTGTGTTTCTCGCTGGTGTGTCTATGACCAGGGCAGCAAGTCTTTGTGGTGTATCGAGAGACACAGAATCCAGGGTAATGTCATCATGCCACCACGAAGGACGGACAACATCCAACAGGAGTAACTCTGGACGCAAGAGGTAGCTGTCTGAATTGACGTCCAGGTACTAATCTGGACTGTATCCAAAAAACATAAAACCACAGCTGCGAACTCACTGCAGAATTAAATGCGAACCTCGACTCTCCTGCTTCCATCAAAACTGTTTGTCCGGAGTTTCATAGTGTCAATATTCATAGTCTTCATTCTAGCCACTGTGCAGGACTTGTACCTATCATTCCCAAGATGAACTGATGCTGTATCAGTCGCAAAAGGAGGCCCTACACCATAATAATAAATTTTTGTGGTCTAAAGTCTGGTGGTTCAGTTTCATTGTCCAATCCCTGTATATGGTTATTATATGAGTACATATATGCTGTTTTTGCGAGTTCTCAGAATCTGCTGAGGGTACTTGGCACAGCTTGAAACGTACAGTCCTAGGACACACTGTCAGTCAAGTTCATCACCAAAATGTAGCTGTATTTATAAAGTAGATTTCTTGAAATATAAATTTGCTAATCTGATTTGTATGGTTTTATCATATCAGTTTATTAAAGTCTAGAGAATTAAAATCTTGCAAAATGCTTTTAAAATTTTCAAAAATGTGTGGAGGCTTTGATTTCATTTCAGTACATGAAATATTAGAATTTACTGCTGTTTAATACTGTGTTTAAAGATTGAAAGAAGACTTAACTTAATTACTTTATTTAACAGTCCGGAGCTGACAGTCCCTAGTTAATGATTGTTGAGTGATGACTGAGTCTTGTCTGAAAAAAGGCAAAACCATCAATGTAACCCTTTCAAAGTTAGCAGCTGGTGACCATGATGGGCATAGCTGACCGTGTTCTGACCGCGCCTTTCTATGACTACCCTCATTCTCACCTTCCGTCTTCCCCCAGGCTCGGTGCTTGACATTATCAAGCACATCATTTCGAGGGGGGAGCACAAGTCCGGAGTCCTGGATGAACCGAGCATAGCTACCATCTTGAAGGAGGTCTTGGAGGGGTTGGAGTACCTCCATAAGAATGGACAGATTCACAGGTAGGCTTTGCTTCTCCATTAATCTTCCAATCCCAGCATGATTCCCTGACAAACAGTAACGGCAAACCATTAAACAGTAGATGTAATTGTTTAGCTATTTAATTAGCAATAAACTGTCAGGTGGTAGTGCAAGCTTAGTGGGTTGGGACGCTGCGAAGCTGTCCGCTTCAAATCCCAGGATCAGCAGAGTGATTCACCATTGGGCCCTTGAGCAAGGCCCTTAACCCCAGTTGTTTTGGGGTTGACTGACCCTGCTTTCTCAAAAATAAAAAAATCTTGCTTTGGATAATAGAACATAGTACTGGATAGTAGAACATTTTTAAGCATAGGTCCTAGACACTGTCTTCATTAAGGACCTGATTTGTATTGGGAACAGAAGTTTGGTTAGTAACTCAACTCAGGTCTCATAGGTCTTTAGTATCAAAGTGATGCTCGATGTCACCGTGACCCCAATAGGGATCGTGGGTTGTTAAAAATCACGACCCTAAATTCGGGCAGAGAAACCAGCACTCCAAGTACCGCTGCACCCCCCCCATGTGTGGGGTATTGACCTTAAAGGATGAGTCTTACTCTGGAAGGTTAAGCCGCCCATTAATATCCCCTTACTGCGATACTTAATGCCTGATCGTGTTAAAATTCCAAAATTCCTAAGTTGTCAAATGATTTAGTAGGTCTGTAAACATTCCTGATGAGCTTCTGAGAATCCATGGCAGCTCGTGGAAAATAAAAAACGCCATACAAGCAATGGTTGGATTAACAGTAACTTTCCTGACATGGTTCGGTTTTATTTCTTATTTATCTATTTATTTTACGGCGGAAGCTGCATAACTCAATTCTATTTTAGTCTGTCATCTCCTCTAATGTTAAAAACTGACAAGAACCTTTTTTTTTGCGCCCCCAAAATGGGAGCATTCAAGCTTTCGCTTGACGTGAGGCTGTACCTACAGCTGAAGGTTCAAAGAGTGGAAGGAATTTGTGGATTTTTAAATTTTATTTATTTTGTTTCCCCCTAACCTAACAGTGTCATTTTATGTTAGGATGTGACTGAGCACTTTTAAAAGTGAAACTTTTGGAAATGAAGGATTTCTTTTGTGAATGTCAGTCAGTTCCGTCATCGTTTGCTCGCTGCAGCCGTCCTTCCTCGCCAGAGCAGCCGATGCCAGATTGTCCCTAAAGCATCTGGCTAATTATCCGCCCAGCTGAAAGAATCCGGTTCCTCAGACTCTGATTCTGTGGGGGAGTTGAGGATTGATGTTCGGGGAATTTGATCTAGACTGAGGTTGTCCTCACGGCCTTTTTTTACTGACCCAGAAGTCCTTTCAACGCTCAGTTTATTGAAACACTACATTGGCTTCCATCGACCTTCCGACCTCAAGCATCATGGCCCAGCCTGCTTGGTCACCAACTAACCTCTTGAATCATTTTCACATTTGGACACCCCTTGCCAGTCTGACACCCCCTTGTTCAGCACGGAAGTCTTCCTTGATTTCTGCATCGGGAATCTCAATGTGTATCATTGGCTTTGTAGAAAATGTCATGACCAGAGAGATGTATGTACGGTCATATAGTAACCATAACAGCCAACCGCCAAGATGGAGTACATTGCTACATTCCCTCAAGTTAAAATCAACAGCAGAAATTACTCTTTCCATCACTCTACCTCTTTGTCTCTCCGTCTACCGTGAACTTGTTGATGCTTTTCGGTTGTTCTTGACATTTTGGTCGTCCTTGAATATTCATGACCCGGTTTTTAAGAGCCTCTCATTACATAGCTTTTTCTTCCAGCTTAGCCCACCCACCTGTCTGCCCCGGGGGACATGGAGGTGTAAATAATGCATTGCCCTTTAGCTTGCTGCAGCGGTCTGCAGGAAGGTGCAGAATCTCAATAAGGATACCGCCACCCTCTGGCCCAGCCCCTGTCTGGATGTCCGTGTAAATCAGCCACAAATCTGCGTAGATGCATTATCCTAAGATTGGACGGTGGGGATGGGAGCGCCCAAGGCAGGGCTGTTTTGTGGGCTGAGAGAAATCGCAATGCTTTTAGGTTCTTGACAGTGGCCAGCCTGGGGTGCGTATTTTCGTATGTTGGACGCGCACCAGTGTTTGAATTGTGAGGTCTTGAGGGGTCTCCCAGTGGGTAATAGTTGTCGACCCAGGCGAGGTGGCGACAGTAAAAGTTACTGACCGCTGCAGGTGGGCAGCAGCGATTCTATTGAATCACTAATGATTGGTTAAATTGGGTCTGTCCCTGTTAGGTGAGTAGACAATCCGTTTGGGTGGACACTGTCCACCTCCTGTCTTCCCATAGCTACAGAACTTATCAAAACGCTAAGGGGAAGCGGAATGTGGACTTTGAGTGGGTATCAAAGTGTGTTCCCCTTTAAATTCTGCTCTCCAGGCACTTATCATAACAAACTGATGGTGCCATGGTAGTGCCCGATGAGTCTGGGTTTCTGTTTCCTGCAAGCAGCGGCAGTGTGATTCGGTCGTGGTACTTTCCTGGGCCAATAATGGCTGGAGCTTCTCCAAATACATTTGTTATGAAATATTTGTCACGACCCGGTGACTTTCTCCACCTCCTTCTTGACATGATGGTGGGAGATATGGGGGAGGGAACACTGCCACCCCCCCCCCCCCCCCCCAGCAGTTACTCCTGCTTGTCCATTCCCATCATCGCATATAGCGTCAGGGTTTCTGTAGATGGGTGGGTTTTCCCATGCTGCTTTTCTCTGGGTGTCATACACAGTAAAAGGCGTTGACTTGGATGTGGGTTTAGCTACTTTATTTCACGCTTTATCATTTTGGTGACTATGAAAGCACCTCTGTATCTTTTGGACTGCACTTGGGATTGCTTATGGACCTAGTGCCTCCTGCCGTTCTCCTGCCCCTGGTCACAGGATGAGCGTAACCAATGAGGCCTCGGGATATGAATCAGTGAGCATTGCTTACCTATGTCGGCTTTAGATATGGTCTGTGGCAGGGCATAGTGCTTGTAGGGGACCCTACTCCGGGTGCCAGTGTCTGCAGAGGCCTGTGCAGCACTAGTCAATAAAGACTGCTAACTATCCTTAAGTAAGAAATAAAGCAAAACAAGCCATCTCTTGCACATTTTTTTTTACACATATTAGTTAGTGGTTCAGTCTCTGTGCCCATGTTCATGGGATCACCGGCTCAAGCCCTGGCCTCGGCAGAACGGGCACATGTCTGTGGGCCCTTGAGCGAGGCCCTTAGCCCCCAGCTGCTGGGGTGCTGCATGCTGGCTGAGCCTGCGCTGGGGCCCCCATGCTATGGAGAGCAAGATAGGATAGGTGAAGAGAAGTGTTCCAATGTACATGGAAATGGCAAATAAAGGATTCATCATCGTGCCGCTTTCTTCCACCAATGGTTAAACATTTCCTTTTAGTTTCCATTAATTTCAAATTGTATTCTACATCTGGAATTAGTTAATATTAGTTAGAATTAAAGATCATAATTGCGCATTGATTTACTACTGTGATTCACCTCGCTGGCACTATGTGTGCAGTTATACAAAATTAATAAACATCCTTCTGATCAGATTCGGAAATTCGGCAATGCTGTGGTATAATGCATTTAATTTATTTAAATTTTGATATATCACCTGGATTCTGGATTGTAGTTTCTAAATGAAAAATAACATTTTACTGAAATTAATTCCACCAATAAAATAAAATTAAGTTAGAGTTTAACACTTCGAAAAAAATAATTTCCTGGAGTACTCAGTCTTCCTAAACCTAATCTTTCTTCATCAGTGATATATCTTTGAAAATAATGCCATTACGTAACTGTATTCAATATACAACAGCATGCACTGTATACAGAGGACTTCAGACTAGTTCCACAAATAATAAGCAATCTAAGTTCTAAGTCATGGTGGATACCAACATGCACTTTTACGAAATAATTTTAATGATTTTAAAAGTTGGGTGTAACACTGTGGAAGAGATTTTGTGGTTATAATTAATTTGTATTTTCAGTAGAATATTTTGTGAAGCCTATTTTGATTGGTCAAAAAGGGGGTGTCAACCCATCAACATGACTGTCGCGGGTGCACATTAAGTTAATGTTACGAGGTTATTGGTTGTAAAAGCTTGTTTGGGAGCTCAGTCCCTTCCCAGCATTTGGAACAAGCCTCTTTGGTTAATTCCTCTACTATTTTGGCCAGATCACACCGCTGCTTGGCTGGGTGGTGGCCGTCCTTGCAGCAGACACTCTAACGGTGGATTACCGGGGGGGGGGGACTTCACTGTGAGCTTACTTATTGATGTGCGTTACATCTCAGCTAGAACCACTGGGAAAGGTCACCTCTGCCTGCTCTTAGTGTCAGTGGCCTAACTGCCCCATCCTTTACGTTTCATTTGTTTAGCCTGACCTTTTTGTTTTTCCCCCAAAAATGTAGGGTCAGGCATTCCCTGGAGCAGCTTTGAGTTAAGAGCTTTGTAAAGAGCCCAACGATGAAATCACTCTGCTGACCCTGGTATCTGAACCAATGACCTTTCAATTACGGACACGCGCCGAGCCACATATTGCCCCCTATCACCTTCCCCTGTCTTCCCTGAAAGATCACCACCTGGAAGAGACACATTGGTTCCTTTTGTTAACGGGTATCTCTGATTGGTGCATCTCTGAAGCATCCAGTGAGAGCTGAAAGATGCAGTTCTAATAGCCTTGGTCGCATGTCGCAGTCTCCGATCTGCTCTGTGTTTACTGCAAGGCTGCCCCCGGTGGACGTGCAATGATACTGCATGGAGAACTGAGAAACCTAGGAGTTCGGTCCAAAGGTTAATAGACAATGCAATAACCTCAGCCGTTCCTTAACGTGAGCTAGAGAAGATCACGAAACACAGAAAATAGAACTTTTGTGAATGAGTAAAACTGTCTTCAAAATTAAAGTCCCGATGTTTTATAGATACTACTTTTGCAGTCTATGAATCACTGTGAACTGATACAATTAATGAATACTAAAACGAAACAGAAATTATCTCCAAATACAAATACCAAAAAATACTATCCATTACAACTAAACTGTAATGAATTTTTAAAAATATTTAGAAAGATAAACAAAATAATAGAAATTAAATAAACAATAGAAATACAAACCAAATGAAATATAAATAACCTTGTGCACTAAACTTGCTTCTTGTGTGTGCGGTTTGAAGTCAGGGTCATTGGCAGGCATTGCATCACAGATTGTGATATTAATAAGAAATTTCACAGGAAGGTGAACGCTGCCTGGAATGTGTGTGCCTAAGTGGGGCTGGGTTTGGCCCCGCCTTCCTCTGATATGATTGGCTGATCTGCGCGTGAGAGGCGGGCTCAGAATGGAATTAGTGCCTGTGTTCAGGGACACAAGGAAGGCTTAGCATGACGCGATATCACTGATAATGATTTCTGGCTCGAGTAACGTGCGGCTCAAGTCATCACTGTGCCCAGACAGATGGTGTTTGTTTCATGCAAGAAAATGGTTGAATCTGATGCCTCCTATTGGAAGAGTAAGGAACGGACATTCACGTCGTTCATCTGTAAATGTGCCCTTTACATGGTGCATGAAGCTGTGCTGGATTTGACAGCCTGGCGCTAAGATCACTGGGCACACGTGGTATTTGGACCACAGGAAGGAACCTGGAGTACCTGCAGGAATTCTCTCACCTGTTACTGTGGGGAACAGAGAAGCTTCACCTGGGCGGAGCCATAACTGAGGCAAACCTGCAGCCCTGCCGCTGTGATGCCCAGCTGGCCCATAGCTCCGCCCCTAACCATTTAATATCCAGGAGTCTCTGTGCTGATAGTTTGTGTTGTTTACAGAATGTGTGAATTAAAAGTACCAAAGCAGTTTTTCATTCCGGAGAAAAATATGTGTGTACATACAAGAATACCTTTCTGGTTGTTTTTTGGCATGCCCGTATATCCATGAAGAGTTTTAAAATTTTATATTAGCAACAAAACCTGCAGTTTAAACCGTGGAGCTGCCCTCCAGTCTGGTGACTGGACTGACATAGGCCTGTACCTCATTTGAATGCCTTGGTCTTACAATCAAAACAGACCATGTCTATTAGAGATGCAACAATTGTACCAATCCAACTATTAGTATTGGCCGAAACAGCAACATTCGGCTGTCAGCCAATGGTTAAAAACGAGCCGAGATTTACCGCCGATAATTCCCTTTAAAATGGTGACCCATGTTGCTCTGCAAACCCGGGTACTAAACAGTTAGAAAAATGTCTGCTGTGTGGTATTTTAACATTAGAAATGCTTTTTGCAAACGTTGATAAAATTTCACGAGGACGATCTACTAATAAACATTGCAGTGTAACAAATTTTATCGCTCACCATAAGCTGAGACAGTGATGAGGATGAAGTTTCTGAAAAACAAATCCGTTCCAGTAAATAAGGCTGCAGTACTGCTGAATAACGCCAGTCTGTCAGTAACGTGTTTGATAGCAAAAGAAAATTCAGTGCAGACAGCGCAAAATCAAAATATATTACTCAGAAAATTATGGCGTTTATCAAACTTCTCTGTTATAAATGCTATAAAATATTTAAGATGTGTAGAGTTATATTAAATTAATTCCTCTTGGAATGTTGCATGCTTTTTCATATTTTTTGGAATGTATTCATTTATTTTTTTATTTATTTGGCTGAGTGTCCCTTTAAATTTTTTAAGCAGAAACTCCCAAACAATCGGTGTCTGTATCAGTTTTTGAAATAATCGGCTATCTGTATCTAATTTCCTTATCAGTGCATTGCTGGCGTCCATGCAGCTAAGTTTACACCCACCACTGTACTATGTGCACTGACTGCGCACTGAGCTGGGAATGTTTTATTTAAATAAGCTATGATATATCGTACATCCATCATACATAACCAGTCATGAGACACAGAGTGTATGCACACACACACACACATACACACACGTTTGTGGGGGCCATCCATTCATCTCTATGGGAAAAACCCTTTTCCGAACAATGACAACCTCAACAACAATGACAGCCCTAACTTTAACCATAAGTAACCAAACAAAATACAAGGCTTTTGGTATTTTTAGTTTTTTTGATTGCTATCACAGATTTTTATAAAATTTAATTTCCTCTTGTGGGGACTGAAACAATGGTTCCCATAATGTCAAATTAACAGGTTTTTGTCACACTCTGGAGACATGGTCCCTACAGTGTAATGCATCACAGACACACATGCCCACACACACACTATATGGACAAAAGTATTGGGACACCTGGCCATTACACCTGCAGGAACTTTTATGACATCCCATTCTAAATAGGCATCGATAAACTCTTCTGGGAAGGCTTTCCACAAGTTTATGGAGTGTGTCTATGGGAATTTTTGCCCATTCATCCAGAACAGCATTTGTGAGGTCAGGCACTGATGTTGAACATGAAGGCCTGGCTCACAATCTCCGTTCTAGTTCCTCCCACAGGTGTTCGATGGGGTTGAGGTCAGGGCTCTGTGTGGGCCAATCAAGTTCTTCCACACCAAACTCACCCAACAATGTCTTTATGGACCTTGAATTGTGCACTGGGGCACAGTCATGCTAGAACAGGAAAGGTCCTTCCCCAAACTGTTCCTTCAAAGCTGGAAGCATAGAATTGTCTAGAATGTCTTGGTATGCTAAAGGATCAAGAGTTGTCTTCACTGGAACTAAGGGGTCTAGCCCAACCCCTGAAAAACAACCCCAAACCACTATCCCTCCCCAGCAAACTTTACAGTTGGTACAATGCAGTCAGACAGGTAACGTTCTCCTGGCATTCGCCAAACCCAAACTCATCCATTAGACTGCCAACAGGATTCGTCACTACACAGAACATGTTGCCACTGCTCCAGTTTCCAGTGGCAGCGTGCTTTACACCACTGCATCTTACACTTGGCGTTGCGATGGTGATGTGAGGCTTGCCTGCAGCTGCTCGCCCATGGAAGCCCATTCCATGAAGCTACCGGCACTCAGTTTTTATGCTGGGGTTCCTAAACATTTCCGCTTTGCAGTAATACCACTTACTGTTAACTGGGGAATATCTAGCAAGGAAGATATTTCATGAACAGACTTATTGCAAAGGTGACACACACACACACACACACACATATATATATGTGTGTGTGTGTGTCTGTAAAATATGAGTGCAGTACATAGTGAAGTTTAGCTCTTGTGACAGAGAAAACAATTCCAAGTTCTTCTTTGCAGAGTCTATCACCATGGCAACCGTGGGCTGGACAATAGTTGGGCCCAAATACCTATGTGACGAAAACCCATGAGGCAGCTTATTACCACAAGGGGGGGTCCCATCGGCAGGAGCTGATAATAAGCAATTTCACCAGCAGCCTCTCGTTGTTGGACATCACAAAGACAGCTAATTATAATGCACCAAACGCAGATGCAGTCTCTGCCATGATTTAGCTGAGAAATCCGTGTGGTTTCCACTCGCCGAGGCAATGCGTCTGCGACCGGATTGATAAGGGAGAAAATCAAAGGCGGGAAGTCGCACTAAATTTGGGTGTAATTTCATCCTGAAAACTTTCTCGCGTTGTCATTCTCGTCTGACAATTTTCATTCTGCTGCAATTAAGATTCACATAATTTCAGAGCTTGGTTAATCTTTTCATTCAATTACGCATTCAGTTCATTTGTTCACATATGAATGCTGAAGATAGTTTTGTTTCTTAATTAAACTTTGTGTTTCTGAAGGTTTAATTATTGCAAAGCAGAGTGGGGGTGGCGTTGGGCATCCTGATACCCATTATTTGGGTTTTTTATTTGTTTGTCCTCCCACCCTGTTCCAAGAACTCCCGTCCAGGCTGCTTTGCCTGCTCACTAACCCACTTGTGTTCCTTCCTTTGACCTGAATCTCACTTTCTTTCCCTTTCTGTCCCTTTTTGCTGAAGCAGAAATATCTGTCTCTTGTTTTTGCTTCTCTCTGCTATTTCTTTGAACCCACCTCCACTGCCATCTGTAACAGTATCCGCATCCCTATTAGGTCCCTTTTTCTGTTCTGCCTGGAGAAAAGCTTAATAAATGTACATTATTTTTTATGTAGAAACATACATTAAGAAAACAGGGTCAGACAGTCCCTGGAACAATTGGGGCTAAGGCTGTTGGTTGGGGGCCTATTGGTGCAATCAGTCTGTCGATCCTGGAAGTTGAATCAGCAATCTTCTAGTCACAGGCTCAGCATCCTAATCCGCTGAGCTGTTAACTATACGCACCTACTTTTCATGTATGTTTGGCTCTTGTGATGGATCCATCCATGCATCCATCAGTCTGTCTTCTAATCACATATCCAGCATAGGGTCACTGTCAGCCCGGAGTCTGTCCCTGGAAGCACAGGCCAAGAGGCAGGGCGACACCTTGTATGCATGCAGTGAAATACTGCTGAAATGAAAAATGAGAGCCATCACTGCTCGCACTGCAGCACACTATTTCGCAACCCAGTCCTCAGACACCCCCAGACAGCAGAGAGAAAAACAGTAAAACCGTCATGTCATCCCGCCTATCAGCAGAAGTAAGAGGCTAGGTTGGTGTCATTCCCTGCCTAACTGAGGTTACCCACAACTTGGCACCAGACATCTCTAGTTAAAATCATTTCCTAAATCCCTAATGGAAAGGTCTAAGCTAGGGATGCTGCCGCTGTTGAGTTCCTGACTAGAGGGACCCACTTTGGCAAAACCTTCTAGGTCAAGGTCAAGGCCAGGCTTTGGTCTGCAGTGTTTCTCTACCCCAGGGGTGCCCAACTCCAGTCCTGGGGGGCCAGAGCCCTGCACATTTTTGGGTTTCCCCTCATTTAACACACCTGATTCAACTCCTTGTGCTAATTACCATGCAGCTCTTGAGCTGAATCATTTATGGTGGAACAGGGAAAGCTACACAGGGCTCCGGCCCTCCAGGACTGCAGTTGGGCACCCCTGCTCTGCCCAGTCCTCAGACAGCCTCAGGTAACTCCACATTTCTGCTCCCTACCAGCTTCCAAGCAATCAAGAACACCGAATCCTGGTACAGGTGTGTTGGTACATAGGAGGGAGCAAACATGGACACTGTCTGGGGGTCCCCAAGGATGGGGTTCACTGCTTTAGCAAATTCAGACTTGGGACGGCCTAGTCCTTTCAAGCACTATTCCAGAGATGGTCACTACACACAGCATCCTAACTGGAAGTGGAGAAGAGAATGTTTATTGAGCTTTAAGAAAAGTTTACTTACTCCACTCTGAAGTCTTGGGGGGCTGAAAATCCATGGTAATTGCTGCGTTTTACTGAAGTACTTACTGAATTCTTAAGGAGCTGTTTTGTAAATAAATAGTAAGTGAGCTGGATATATTTGTTTCTGTCTTGGCAGGGACGTGAAGGCTGGGAACATTCTGCTCGGGGAAGACGGATCGGTGCAAATTGCAGGTATTACCTTGGGATAAATTTCCTGTTTGGCCTTTTTGAGTGAAGTGCGCTGTGGCTTTTGACTCGTCAAGTGAAAATGTTTGCAATGTCACTGTGTCATTGCCACAGTCTGGATTGAATTGTACTCCCCCATTGCGTCTTTGCTTTTAATGAGTCTTATTTTACAGTCATTTACCTGCATGTAACTAAATTGCTAATGTGAGGCACAAATCAGGCAGAATGTCTGCACTTAATAGCTGAAACTATTTCTTTTAGCAGTTAAAGGGTCTATTATGGCATCTCAGACGTTTTCTCCAGGGCTGATAGAAATACTGGTATAATATAGAAAAGATGATTAAACCATCTGTCATGAATAAATTTGGTAAAACCCAAAGGTATAATTTATTAGCGTTTTTTCCTGAGAAATGACGAACAAATTCCTGATTTGTTAGACGTTTCTTTTTTTGTTGTCCTGTCCTCCAGTGCAGTTTTCTATGTCTGTAGGATATGTCCTTTGTCAGAATCGGCAAATACATTAGGGATGTATCCCTATAAATTCAGAGCCCAGCAGAGCTTTGTGAATAGGTTGCATATCAGTCTGCTCTTCATTCCTTCTCATTTATGAGCTTTTGACGTGGTATTTGGGGTGATTTATTTGTCATGTTAGCTCACCATGGACAGACTCACCATCTCCATTTCTATTTTGTACTCTATATGTTGGAGGTAAATAAAATATGGATTTTTTTCATTTAAATATGTTGCTTTTTTAATTTATCTTAGATTAGGTGACTTTTAAAAAAAATTATCTTGCCATCTAGTCACTGAAAAATGCTTGGCCATGTGACATTCACTGGGAAGGGGAGCACCCCCAAATCATGTAACTGCTTCCTTTGTACAGTTTCACCAGGTTATTTCTATGTTGTGTCTCTCCCAGCCGAACCGACGCTGACTAATGATGTAATGGAAGTATTACAGGCTGATTTGGGGTAAATTAAGGACAGCTTTCCCTGCACAGCAGAGGTTTGTGTGGTGATGTTTTGAAAGTTATTATTATGGGGTGTTGGGGGACAGTAACCGAGCGATGGGGAGAGGAGATGAAAAATCCGGCAGCACATAGAGAATAGAAAAGAAAATAAGCTTCATGTCCATGTCCACCCCCCATAGAATGGAATAGAATAGAGTATTAACATCGAGCGATAACTAATCAACAAGACAGAGTATACACAAGTAAGCAAAGTGAGATGTTTGGATAAGATGCAATGGGACAAACTGCCCAGCCAGTCCTGTGCCAAAATACAAATGTTAGTGAATAACACATATGATGGTCATAATAATACGGCTAAAATATAATCTGGTACTATCATTTATGTCAAGTTACATATTTATGTAACGGATGCCAGGGTGGGTCTGTGATTAAATATTGGCTCTGGACTTTGAGGTCCAACATGATGAATTCTGCCGGGGGTGGGCGCAGGGATGTTTAAATATGGGGAGCTTGGCAGTGTTGCCTTCTGCGTGGTTTCCTGTAGGAGCTCTGACTTCGTTCATTCATTCGTTCATCCATTTGTGCGTTCTAGCACCCTGAAATGTTTCTTTGTTTTCTGGTTCACTGTGCCTTGCCATTTCCCTGCTGGTTCAGGGATTCTGACCTTTAAGTGGAGAGGGAGTGAGAGAGAGAGGGGGAACGGGAGCAGAGAGTGGGATTTATGTTGCGGTCTGACGCAGGAGATGCACGGTGGTTTGCCATTGACGTTAACAGCCCTCGGATGACTTGGCCTGATTACAAAATGAAGTTTCGAGGCCGTTTTGATAGATGAGTTGTGTCTTCCAGATAAATGTTTGGCACTGTGGTCCACACAGTGACATTTATTTGTGACGTTTATATTGCAGACCTACATTATCGATGTCAGGTCATGTAAAATCAACAACCGAAGCCTTTACTCAAAGTTAAAGTTGAGAAAATGTCTCGTAAGTAACTTATTCCTATAAATACATGGAATGTGTGAGTGGATTGAATATCTTAGTTGAGCGGGATGATTTAAAGCTGTCAGTCCTTTTCTACTCATGCTCTGCTGCTTGTAGTATAGTATTTGGACACTTCTGGGTTAGATCCTTCACTGCCAAGATCCCTTCCAGCATCACATGACTTAATACTTTATTTCAGCATTTATTTAAAGTGAACTTTGCCTGGAATGTGTTGTTATGTTTTTAAATGCAGCGTATATTGTAAGAGTAACGTGGTTGACCTCAATGTCCAGGCGAGCCTGATTTGTGGGCCAGGTGTACTGGTAGATCCAGGAATATTTGCTGTTCTGGCCTCGGTCATATCTGGAGAAAATGCAATCCATTAATGCACGACATGAAGTTTCAGGAAGCTATTTTCTTGGACCATTTCCCTCCTCTTTTTAAATGCTAAGGTGGTAGTATATTGAATTCGGTTTTTGTTTATTCAGTAAAGTGTTACTTCTGCTGCACATCCTTCAGGTTATATGTGCTCTTCTCCTGTGTGTGGAATCCAGGGGTGTTGTGCTGGAGGTCCACAACCATATATGGCATGCGATGCAGACCCCTGCAGATTAGACCAATGGTGTGCCAGCCCTTTTCTCTGAATACCCAGAATGCAACAGGCTTTAAACAGTATTCCCTACAGCTCAGCATCGAACGAATGAGACCACAATAACAAGCCCCTCCCTGTCCCTCCTTCACCCCACCCCCTCCCCCTTTGGCAGACTTTGGGGTGAGCGCCTTTCTGGCGACGGGCGGTGATATCACCCGGAACAAAGTGCGAAAGACCTTTGTGGGCACACCCTGCTGGATGGCCCCAGAGGTCATGGAACAGGTCAGATTCTCCATGTTCTCCCAGTGGTCTGCAGGAACAGGTCAATACTCACATTAGCATACATACACACGGGCATAGTGATGTGTACATGTATGTATATGGGTGAATATCATATCAAGGTGAATGTGCCGTTTATCGTCAGCTCCAGATATACGGTGCATGTCATACACTGAGCTGAAATACTGTTCTCATTGGCCATAGCGCTAATGGTATTTTAAGGTATGGACGTTAAGACAGACAAAAGAAATTTGGCGTGGAACTGGATGATAAGAATGTGCAATTCTTATCAAAACAAACAGATATTACTTTCTGAGTTATGGGTGCAGTGCTGTTAGTCCTTTTAACTGACCCAGTCTTATGCTGGGAGGGACGAGACCGTTCAGCAGTCAGATAATGTTTGTAAGCCACCCTGTTCTGGCTTTGAGGCTGCACACGCATGCATGTGAATGTTTCTGTGTACATATGTGAAATCTTGTATAATTCTATAATAAAATCAGTCCATTATGTACTTTTGATACTACAGCATTTATTTCCATGTCTGCAACAAAATATTCAGTTTGTAAAGATTTATGAATTTACATTTGAGAACATTCAAAACGATGTAGCTTGAAGAATGAACTTCTGTGTTCCTGCATTCTGAAATCTGATTTCTTGTGCTGCTGTGGCAGACTTACCCGGGAGGTGGGGTTGTGTGATTTTTTTTCATGATAACCAGGCCAGGGTAAACAGAGCTGGCCTGTGGCCTGGGAGTAAACAAAACGTTTTGCAAATACAGCAGTTTGCAGACCCGCTCACTATAGAATGCCAAACGAATGGTGCCTGAACTGTCAGCGATGACGGCCTGGGTCTGATTTCCATGCAGGTCAAGGGATACGACTTCAAAGCAGACATATGGAGCTTCGGGATCACGGCCATCGAGCTGGCAACGGGGGCCGCGCCCTACCACAAGTACCCACCCATGAAGGTCAGGCTGTGGAGGGTGTCTCTGTCCGGGGGGGGGGGGGCTTTAGTCTTTGTGCTGGTGGTGAATTTTCAAAGCATAGTATGTCAGTGGAGGGTGATGAATATTCATGAAGGAAGCACTACCTGATTGGCCAGTGAGTAGGATAGCAGGCGGAGGAAAATTAATTTTCAGAAGGAAAACACTACCTGATTGGATGATGAGTAGGATGGCAAGGGGAGGCTCATGAATATTCATGAAGGAAGTGCTACCTGATTGGTCACTGTTGCACCACTTCCTTTATGAATATCGGAAATTTCCCCCTGCCGTCCCATGTTTCACATATTCTTGAGCTGTCACACACGGCGCACAAAATATTTTAACGAACAGCTGCCTGCCGATTTTGTCAAATAGAGGTGCTCTGTGGAGGGTCGCAGCACATGACAGGGATGTAGGAGAAGGTGTTTTTCCAGGCTGAGCGGAGTGTGGGGAACCCGTCCCAGCCTGACAGGTTAAGGAGCAGCAACAGTCGTAGGAAAGTTTTGTGAACCCCTTGGAATTATCTGTATTTCTGCATGACTGACTCCTAAAACGTGGCTTGATCTTTTTAGTCATAATGAATAAAAGCAATCTTACTTAACCGAGAACACAGGCATTTCACATGGCCGTATCTTTATTGAACAGATGGTTTGAGCAGTCAGGGTCACTGAGCACGTGTTTCTAGTAGCTACTGTAACCCATTCAGTTTATGCCTCGGTGTTGCAGTTTAAGTCTATCTCTGGGATGTCTTGCCTGTGTTGCTTTGCTGGGCTCACAAACCTCTTTTGACAATGGTTACAGGAAGCGATTACAGCTCTTCTTTTATTCTCAGTGTGTCTCTGGCTCCCCATAAGGAGAGCCTGCATCACATAAGCTAGTACTCCGATTTTACATAAAATTTACTCTCCTGTTTCAGATCCTGTTTCAAGCTAGACATATTCCATTCACTATTGATCAAAACAGATGAGAAAATCAGGACTGTTCTGTCCTCTACAACTAATGTCATGGATTCCAGATTGGAATTAGGCCAAATTTCTATATCACTGTCATTTTCTCTTTATCTCCTACTGTATATATTAACAAAATTTAAAACATACAATGGACCATATCAAAAGTTTGACATCACGGAGGTAGTGGTGGATGTTGCCGATGGTGGGCAGCCATGTTTTCCCTGTTCTGGAAAGGTCATAACCCTCTAATTCACCTCCACCCTCAATAATTATGATGATATTATGATTGTGGCATCGCTTGCAGTGGCAGCACAGCAGCTTAGGATGTGAATTTCACAGAGACTGCACCTTCATACTGATCTGACTGCACCTCAATAAGCTGCTTATATTTGGTGCCTCGCAATAGTATATAATCCCTCTTTAAATGAGCAGATTTGCCTGAATTACTTGGAAACAGCATTTTTTAAAGTTTTTGATTCTTATTGTCTTCTTATTTGCTGACAAGTAATTGATTTTGATTTTGAATATTTACCATGAGAGACAATGGGTTTGCAGTAAAAATACTGGCAGGAAAAATGTGTTATCGCATATATCTCAGGCAAATTTGATCATTTTAAGGGGGGGGGGGTGCAATATTTGCAATATTGGGAGGGGGGGGCTTGCTGGAGACAGGCCGGAGACCGGAGGCCTTTCCTGGTGGGTTTGACAGCTAAGTGAAGGCAACCGCGGCTTCCCCCCCCCCGCCAGCTTTCATCTTGGCACCTCTCTCCCTTGCTGTTCCCAGGTCCTCATGCTAACCCTGCAGAATGACCCCCCCTACTTGGAGACGGGTGTCTCAGACAAGGAGATGGTGAAGAAGTACGGCAAGTCCTTCAGGAAGATGATCTCGCTGTGCCTGCAGAAGGACCCAGAGAAAAGGTGACCTCCAGTTAGTCAGCATGATGGATGCTCAGTAACACACACACACATTCTCCTTGTACCTTTACCAGGTTGTTAAAAAGCAGTGTTTCCAGGATACTGACTAACACACAGCTTAACAGCATTAACATATATGGATATTCCTAGCTTGGGGAGGTAGGGGGCTCATCCCTGTGAGAGATGCTTATTGCTTATCCCTGTGAGCGATGCTTATCGCTAGGGCCGGGGCTTATCCCTATGAGAGATGCTTATCGCTAGGGGCGGGGCTTATCTCTGTGAGTGATGCTTATCGCTAGGGGTGGGGCTTATCCCTGTGAGCAATGCTTATTGCTAGGGGCGGGTCTTATCCCTGTGAGTGATGCTTATCGCTAGGGGTGGGGCTTATCCCTGTGAGTGATGCTTATCGCTAGGGGTGGTGCTCATCCCTGTGAGTGATGCTTATCGATTGGGGCGGGGCTTATCCCTGTGAGTGATGCTTATCGCTAGGGGTGGAGCTTATCTCAGCTAGTGGGGGCGATATTTTGTTGCTGGACTGTGATAGCTGGAGCAGTATCCATTTTAATGGAAAAAATTTTGGTTCTGATACAGATGGCCAGGAATAATCCCGACGTGACAAATGGGAGATCATAAGTGTCAGACCACCAGTAAAGTAGAAAAGCTTTCTGAAGCTTACATATTTTAACACAGTGTTTCCCAGTCTGGTCCTTGGGGACCCACAGACCTTTGAGAGCTGGGAGGCAGCAAAAATGTGGACTGTTTGGCAGGGAGCTCTGAAGGCGCACAAATGTGGACTGGCTGTGAGTCCAGGAACACTGCTTTAACAGATTTGGCTTTGTGCTTTTTCAGACCAACGTCATTGGAGCTTCTGAAGCACAAATTCTTCCAAAAAGCAAAGGTGAGCGCTTTCTGCCAAGGGCCTTGTTTCCTCTGGCCCTGTCTGACCTGGCCAGGAGAACAGGAGTGTCCCCCACAGTTTAACGGATCAGAAGCCCCAGTATCAGCCTGCCCATAGACTAGATGCCATCAGGTCATAGGATTACATCCACCAGGCTGCACCGGTGTCATACAGGAACGTTTCAGAATATGGTTCGGTTAACGATGCACCAAATTATTTATAATCCTTTATGATTTTAAATGATCAATAAATAGAAAAACCTTTTCAGTCTTCCTTTGTGCTCATAATTCTTGCAGAAGCTGTGGTGCATGCAAGTAAAATATGAGTAATTGTGACTCTATTATTCTTTAAATATTTTGCATGAAACGCAGGACCTTAAATATAGAAATCTGCAAATCACTACCAGTCCTGGGGGGCACTATAGTGCAAGAGTAGGATACACCCTGAATGGGATGCCAGTCAACCCTCAGGGCACATACTTTATGATTTGGAGTAAATCTGTGACATTTAATCTGTCTCTTTTTTGCCAGAACAACGAATATTTACAAGAAAAACTCCTACAGAGGGCTCCAACAATTAGAGAACGATCCAGGAAGGTATGAGACTTGGCCAGCCAGGGACATCTCAGTCCACACAATGTGTCTTAACACAAAAATCACAGGGCAGTACCAGGCTGAGCCTGATTTTTTTAAGAACACCCCCAAAAATGCCAGGAAAAAGAAGGTTAGTTTGCTTTTAGCCATCTGCTTTCTGCAGGCCCCCCATCTTGGGTTCAGGCCGGGACGCCTGCCCTGCCTTGTGTGTGTCTGCTTTTGTGTTTTTTAAAAATTTACCCACTGTCGCCAGGGCAGAATATGAGGAGTCATTATCCGTGTTTTTATTGGTCCACCAGTTTATCTTCTGGCGACCAGCAGTGGTTTGACTTTAATTAACATTGTGCTTAATTGCCATATGTAAATGGGAAAGTGTTATCTTCAATCAAGCAGATATAGTGCATGGACAGTTTTACTTTTTTTTTTTTGTTTTCTTTAGCCAGTTAAAGTTTTACTGCTGTCACTAGGCAACAGACCACAATCTAGTTATAATAATTCAGGATTATTAGTTTTAGCTTTATTATTGTAATAATAATTATATTGGTAAAATGTGTTGTTGTGCCCTTAAGACTTGGTGCTGTTTTCACACACATGCTCCGTGCTTTAAAGAGCAGAAATGCATTAATAACATAAAAGCGGAATTGGGAGGGTGTTAACATGACTCTGCAGTGACGTGTGGCTGCAGGACAGGGTCGCTGCAATGCGAATGAGCCAGGCTGTTTTCCCTCATTTTAAGACCATCTAACATTTGTGTTTTGTTTTTTTATGTCATGTATCGGCGGTACAGGGCAGGGAAATAGGCGTGGGAGTCCACAGGTAGGGGTAAAACACAGAATTTATTAGCGGGGTAAACATGATCAGGAACTAGCGAAGTAACGACGTTAATGACCAGACTGGGGAAAGACTCACAAGAAAGCACTTAAATACACTGAATCAAGTAGATAAGACTAGATACAGCTGGTAACCAGGAGGATTCCTCATGAGGTAAACGAGGGGGCGTGGCACACAGGAGGAACGGCACGATCGGGATGTGACATTTTATGCTTTTGAGCTTCTTTTTGCCTGGTACAATTACTTTAATGAGAGATACAGTAGCATATGCAAAGTTTTACAGATCTGGATATGGAACGGAGAAATAGCTCAGATCTATAAACCTCAATTGATTTCTGTCAGAATAAATAAACTGTACCAATGATATGCGGTTAACAGCTGATTTGCTAATGGAAGGTCCTGTCGCATATCAAGTAGAGCATAATACTTGCAACCCAATCCCAGGGAGTGCAAATTGTAAAACTGTAACCCTTTCCTCCACTGTAAGTTGCTTTGGATAAAAGCATCAGGTAAATGAGTAAATCTGTCTGCAGGAGTGTCACAAGAGATTTACGACATGAGGGGCTAGGCCTTTACGGGGGGGGGGGGGTTCTGATTTTAATGAAAATGTATGAGATCACACTATTTCAACTAAATAGTTTTCATTTACCTGGTGGGGGATGCTGAAGAACATTTTAAGCTAAAGTCACTAACAGAAAAGTGAGCCGTCTTTGGGGGGATGAAAGGAGGACGTGCCCTTACTCACATTGGCGGCTCTAGGCTTTTCTCCCAGGGGGTGCAAGGTGAGAAAGCTCGACCAGTCATTCATCCAGATAAATAAATTAATGAAATTAAATGGTAAATACATTTACGATTAATTATTTCATATTGATATTACTAACACAAGCCAAGTTTTCAAATAAAACGTTTATAATGATATTTGAATGAGCTTAATATGTTCGGATAGTATTTTCATCTAAGCAGAAGGGGACGTGTGTGTGCTTTTAATCAAAAGGTGCGCAGAGTGCCTGGGTCCAGTGGGCGGCTCCACAAGACCGAGGACGGCGAGTGGGAGTGGAGCGACGATGAGCTGGATGAGGAGAGTGAGGAGGGCAAGGCTGCTGTAGCCGCTCTGCGGGTGAGTCCTCCCCCCCCCCCCACTCCAGACAATTATAATGCCCAGTGACCCCCAACCCCATCACCCCTGAAAAACTTGTTCTAAAGTTTGGTCCTTTAAGCACACCACCAGTACCTCACATGGCCTTTAGGGGGCGATAGAGAGCAGGTAGGTTTGACTTGGCGTGATTCAGCCAAGTGTCAAGCCGCTAATGATTCGCAATGCCCTCTGTCACTGCCGGTGACACAAGGGAAACATTTGCGCTCTTATGCTAATTTTCGGAGATGTTCTAGTGGGGTATGTGCAGATGTAATGGCTGTTTTCACCCTCCCCCCCCTCCCACCTTTCTGTTTTGTCCGCTGGTGAAGGACCCCCAGGCCAAGGCAGTAAGCGTGCCCAGGCGACAAGTGCGCTTCTCCCAGCCCCTCGAGCTGCCCACTCCCAGGGTTGTTCTCTCCACATGGATACAGATGGCATTCCCTTTACATGGAAGAGCTCCCCCCTCAGGCAGGGCAGGGGAGGAGGGGATGCAGTGGTCAGCTAGAGAGCAAGGATTGGTCACGAGGAAGGGAGGAGCCAAGGAAGCAGGGGGGGGGTCATAGACGCCAAAGGGAGCTCAGTGATTGGTCAGGGGAAGGGGCGTGGCCAGGTAGGAAAGGTCAAAGAGAGCTAATGGATTGGTTGCAGGGAGTGGCCTGGAAGGAGGGAGGTGTGAGAGGTCTGGTGAAGAGTTGAGCTGCAGTTCATCTCCTCTCAGCGGGGCATGTACTCCTGTGTGTACTGGCAATACTGTTAGTCGGCTTGCTTTTTGTAAATTTAGCCTAAAAGTATTTTTCTTTCATACTCTTCCATACTTTTCTTTTTTTGTCAGACCTGATGCGTCCGCTATTGATTTATTCCCTCTTCATTTCCCAGGTAAAAAACAAAAAGTTCATAAAACAGCTTTACAGAGATTGTGCGGGAAATGGAACTCTGTCACAAGTTTATCAGTGTGCTGTCCCGACATGGGGACCGAACACAATAACAGATGTGCCACTGTATGGTTATCTGTCATCTTAAATTTGTATCTCATAGAAAATTAAAGTCCTCTCTCCTACACTAAGGAGAACCCTTTAGGTGGACAGATCAACTTTGTGAATCCTAAGGGGAAATATAAAGGAACATTGGCTGGTAATCAAACTCGGGCCTCTTGCAGGCCAGGCAAGAATTCTGCCTCTGAACCCCCAAGAAACCTGTGGCAAAATCATTCAGGTTGACTCTTTAAATTGGAATTATTTTCTTTGGCTAATTGTTATGGTATTTTCTGAATGATTGAGTCAGCTTCCCCAGTGCATCCTGGGAAATGTCAGGAAAATGTGGAAATTTAGCACCAGACTGGCATGTGACTGCATACTGTAAGACTTATGTTGCTAATTCCCCAAGTTGTTAACCCATGATCTAATGGGAAAGGGGGTTTTAATCACCAGTTGGGGAATAGCTCTGTGGCCATTATTTACATCTCCTGTTATCTGTAAGCTTATTTATTTCTTCATCTTACTTTCTGTCCTGCCTCCATAATATATTTGAACCGTAGAAATGGCTCCTTTAAATCAGGTAGCTGAGAACATGAGCTGCATAAATTTCTGTGTTAAATTTGTTGGCCAATTAGCAGAACTGCAGAGTTTGAACGTGAAGCAGACTGAAATCTCTCACGGATTGCATAGCCACAGTAATTATGACACGCGCCTTTTTAGACTGGTGGCAGGGTACACGTGATAAAATGGAGGGGTGGCATATTTGACATGGGGTCCTGAAGTGTTGTATGACACACCGAGGCCATTTCACGTGGGGGGTGGGGTGGGGGGGGGGGGTCCGTCCAAAATTCTTCATAACAAACCCACAAATCCCAAGAACCAGAGAATAATCATGACGTAAATATTGGCTGGCAGAACATGGAGGATATGTTTAATGGAAACTGTGAAAAATGAACTCTTTGCTTTTTTGCAATACAGCCGGAACTCAGGTGGGATAGAAGCAATTTCCAAGAGACGATTATCTTTGGAACAATTTTCAGGATAGGAAATTTAAAAAGCCACTTTATTTTATGTTACTTCCCCTCTCCCACTGAAGAAAATAAAGATGAGGGAAAATTGAGGGGGGGGGGGCATCTGGTTAGAAGCCCCCCAACATGCCCAGGTCAGTGGAGTATCTAAAAATAATTTTCATGGGTTGACAAAGGGGTGACGAGATGTGAGTGGCACAGAGGACGGTATGTAATTCTAATTGTAATTCTATATGTAAATGTACTCAACAAAAGATCCACAGATACATTTTTACAATAATTATTTTGACATTCTGTCAATGAACACTGCCCAAGTTTATGTTAATCGACAACAGGAACAACAGTGTTCATGCAAAACACTGTGTAGCTCTTGCTGGCTCTGCGCTACCCATCTGCTCATGTCTGACCATATTTTTTTTAGGACAGCTTAAGGTGATGGTTGTTGTACTGTGCAGCAAAACAAATATATCCAAATTAAGTGCTTTGCATGCTTGTTCTCAATGCTGAGAACAGCTAGATTCCTCAGACGGTCATCTGCCATGGTTGAGCGGCGGTGATTTTTTTATTATTATTATTTTTATTTTTTTTACAAGTTCTCCAAGTTGAAAAGCTGCGCTCACACCCTACAATCCCCACTGGCAACCCACTGCTTAAATGTTATGGATTCCAACATACCAGTGTTTTGCAGCTCTTTTGTCTTAAATGAAAACTAGCTCATTACATTTAAAATGCTCCTGGAAATCGCACACAATGAACTCGGTTTTTAGCGTATTTAGCCTACTTGTGGCTAACATCACGCTAACGGACTCTCATTGTTGCCATTGGCATATAAGACATTGCCAGTTTAGCATAAATTACATTCGTTACTAATTTTACTTCACCTTAACATGCAGCGCAGCTCAGTCGTTCCTCTCTGCACCAGCATGCAGACTCGCGCTGTGAGCGCACGCCAAGGTACACCTTTCAGCACAGTGCTGTGCAGTTTTTTGTGGTACCTAAGATTGCATTTACAATTACAATTTTCTCAGTGTGTTGTTTGTTTCAGTGTTTGGAGCAGCTTATGGACGTAGTGGTGATTGCTTTTTTACGATTACAGTTTTAGTAACCGAAAAGAGGGGGGGCAGCTAAGGGGGCAAGACCTACAGTAGTGGGGGGCAGCTGCACCCTCTTGACCCCCCGTAGATCTGTCCCTGCGTAAGGTAATAAAGGCAGAGCTCGTAACTCATTAAGGGTCCTTCGTAGCAATGTAGAGCCATGTAGAAGTAGCTTGTAGAGGAGTCAGTTCGTGGGGTATAAAGATACCTGCTCAGGGGTGTTGCTAGAGATTTTGGGCCCCATGAAAGCATATCATATTAGGCCCCCCAGTCCAAACCAATCCAGTTATTTTCCTAATTTTTTAGGGCCCCTGTCACTCAGGGGCCCTTGGAATCGTCCTAGCTTTCCTCCCCCTTACGGCGCCCCTGTACCTGCTTATCCATAAAAGTGAATAAAATATCATAATGTGTCCATATTTACACCCATCTTCCAACCATGTATCCTGCATGAGGGGTATTAATTAAGGAAACTCATATATTCTATGTGCACCTTGATTCTGTTTGTTCTGAACTGAGCAGGTCTGTCTGAAAGGTTGTTTTTCCCCCAAACAAAGTTTGTTTGATGTCCTCCTACGAAGACGTACTTGGATGGTGCATATATTTCTATTCTGGGATTTGGGATAGAGGACAGTCTTAGGAAATTACGGAGAAGGTAATGTGCTTTAAATAATTATTCGCGGGTTGTAAATTTCTGTCGGGAAAGGTCTGGTTTGGCAGAAACATTTGTGTGCTGGGGTTTGCAATGAGAGAGGACAGCTCTTTTCCTGGAAGCCATCTGTATTTATACTTATTAAATCTGTGTTCTTTCATTCTTAAGTCTTTATATGTAATACATAGATCTTTATATACTCACTGTCAGTGCTGCTTGTTAACTAACAGAAGCGATCGCCTTACAATTTGTCAGCACTCAAATAATAAACTCTAACGCAGAATTCATACACGCTGTAAAAGGGGATGGAAATTGCCGCTTTTACAGAGAAATCCGTTACTTTGCCGTACATGGAGACCGAAGACAGGGGCTGTCATTAACGGCACATTTTTAGTGCATTAAATATGCTTTAGTTGTGCAGCTGGTCGTTAGCGTAGAGGCTGGAGTGTGACGGATCTGCATGCAGGTCATTACTGTCCGCCGCGCGATTGCTTCCTGCTAGCTGGGTAGTTTTTGGCGGTAATAGCCTGTGTCCATTCTGACGTTAATCTGCAGACGGCACATATGGCTGTCTTTGCTCATCCATGCCTTGACCGTGTATTTCTGTGACGCAATGTAACCTCGCACGAGGAACCCAGCTCCCAATGAAAGAGAGAGAAATATTCTAAACTCAAGATAGGCGGAATTACATCTACTAATTGGACTGGCCAGCCTGTCGGCTATGTTCTGGAACTGTCATGTAGTAATGCAAGTGAACAAAGGAAGATAATGGCTATGTTCAGAATGTCCACTTGTCCACTCACTCACTCACTATACAGTGTTCACTACATAGAACACTGACTGGGGGATAAGTGCAGACAGCGATTGGTACATTTCATACACTAGCTGGGTGTTTTGCTGCTGCATAATTATGCGCCGGATATTCGTAATTATTATATCTGTCGCATAAACATACACCAGAACATGGACACCGACGTTGCTATTTTTTGATAAGTACACGTTGTAATTGACATATACCTTCACAACGTTGAAATAAAAATAAAGCTGTGCACATGTAACTGTATTTGCAACATATTTGACTGGACTGTATCTACCTTTGCAAGCATGATGGGGACTGCAGCTATAACTTTGGTATTTCATAGTAATCTTAAATATACTGTACTAAGTGTGAATTAATGTTACTCATGTCAAATACGTTAAAATAACTTGTTTTTAAAGCAGCAGTAGCCTTGCCACTGTTACTGTTCATGGGCAATATTTCATAAACAAGCTACTTAACAGTTGACGGTTACAGTTCAGACTGAGCAGCAGTTCCGGTGCCCACGTGGCAGCCCGCAGTCCATGGTGGTCTAAGTTGACCAATGTAGGGTGCAGCTTCTGGTGGATTTTGGTGCAGCTCACAACAATTTTGTAGTGCACTATATAGAAATTCACAGTTGATAAATGGCCGATTCACTATATAGTGGGTGAGTGGGCATTTCGAACACAGCCGATGATTGGGCTTTTGGTTTATATATCTTTAAATACATCTGCTTTTTAAAAGTATTAAAGGCATTTGTTGCTTCTTTATATTAAAACATTGGCTTACCGTAACAGAATATTTTAAGCAGGTGTGAGGACCTGGGACAGGACTAGCAACAGATCCTGTTATTGCTGTTTTATTTGCCGGTATTATAGCAAGTTACCTTCCATTAATTAGCAAGTTGTGCATTTTCCTGCTAATATACACTCCAGTATAGTTATAATTCAGTGTAATTGGATGCTATATTTGACCTGTAGCCCCAGTGCCTAGTAAATGCACTTGCTGCTGTCTTTGATAATAATTATAAATTAATATATTAGATTATTTGAGCAGTTAAGAGGGCCGTAGTTCCCCCCACAAGGCCTGGTCACTCCTGCTTTGATTCACCGCCTTTAATTGTTACTGTTGCACCTTTGAGACTAACAAGCGCGTGCTACCTGCTATGCCAGACCGTGTTACAGAGCTCTGGGGGCATTTTACTAATGTTTCTCATGTTTTTCTTTGTTTTTCAGTCACCCAGAGTTAAGGAAGGGCCACAGACTACAGAGGTGTGTCCTTATGTACTTTTCTTACTGTGTAACTAATGATAATCTGGATTTCTTGCCTGAATAAATACAGAAAATGATCAACACCTTTTAGTAAATCATCGGCTTCAGTGACTGTAGTTGTACTGAGAGTCATAGTGGTGTTGCTGTTGTTTAATGAGTGATTTGAGTAGGACCTTTGTGTTCAACACAGACCTTGCAGGACATGGTATCCCATGGGTTTAACAAGTATGGGCTTGTGTGTGTTTCTTGTTTTTTCCTCCAGCTCTTCTCATCAGATCCCCCGAGTACCCATTTTCAGCCAGTGGTCCAGGAACAGACTTCTCTACCTCATGATTCTGGCCCGGTTGTCCCAGCTGCTGTTCCACCCGCGGCACCCACCCCTGTGGTTGGTACTCCTCACTGCCAGCCCCCTCGCTTGATCGGAGGCCCAAGAAAAGCCACCTTCACCTGATTTCTCTCTTGATGGTTCTTCTTCATTCTGTCACTTGATCATTAAGCGGACAGGCCCCAACTCTATGTTTCTGTGCCTTAGGCGCTGGGTCCGGCTTCCGATGGTGCCAAATCTGCCATCAGCCTGGTACTAAGGTTGAGGTACGTCTACATATCGCTTAATTACAGTTTAATCACAGCTAAAATATTTAACAATATGGTCTGTCTGCATGGGAAATGGCAGATGACAGCTTGTTACATTTCTGAAAGTAACAGAAAATGAGGCAGCTTGTTACATTTCTAAAGCTACATTAAATGACAGCTTCTTACATTTGTAAAGTTAGAGAAAACAAGGCAGCTTTTTACATTTCTAAAGTTACAGAAAACGAGACGGCTTGTTACACTTCACTTTTCACATCTTATTATATATTGACTAAAATGGTGTGTTTTGTGAAGACAGCCCTGACAAATGTTTTGAGTGCATATTTTGGTTAGCTGTGGTACCCTGTTTGCCCAGAAGAGGGTGCTTAGAATCTCAGTTCAAGTATTCATAAGGAACAGAGAAGGCGTCATGCAAGCTCAGTGGGGCCGACACCTGTTCTGTGTGCAGAGTTGTAGGTTCTCCTCATGTTGTCTGGGTCTCCTTGGGTACTACTGTCTTTTTTCTGTAGTCCAAAAACAGTACACCCAGTACAGCCTGAGATAAACCAGGCTGTACTGGATAAGCAGTTATGAAAGATGGACAGATAATATAAACAAGAATTAGAGACTTGTCATATAGTGATACATGAGATTAAAGTAGTGGAATCTCAAAATCACACAATATGTTGCAATTATTTTGTGCAATAAGTTTCCTGTTGCTGCATTTGGCACAGTGTAATGATGGTGCAATGTTACATATTTTCTCTCGTCTTTTTCTGTCTCCTAGAAATTTAAAGAAGGAACTAAATGATATAAGATTTGAATTCATGCCCGGAAGAGGTAAGTAGAGCTCAGTTAAAATTCCACCATAAAAATAACAAATGTGTGTACCATTTTATTACACTACAGTTTGAAACAGTTTACATCACAGTGATTTGCATGACTTTGTTCCATCTTTGGCACAAAGATTCTAATGTTCCCAGTGGCTGATGCAGCAAGATTGCATGGAAATTCACTGGTTGTGTGTCTTAATGACTGTTGAGTTTGCCGGCCCATAATGTCACAGCTAATTTGAACCCCAGTTCAGAAAAGGACAGATTGCAGAGCAGAGGGCTGTCAGGCTGCGTGGGTTAGCAGGGTGTGCTAAACAGGTCTCCGCTGCTCTTCTCGCCATAGACACAGCTGATGGGGTCTCCCAAGAGCTGGTCTCCGCAGGCCTAGTGGACGGCAGAGATTTAGTCATAGGTGAGTGGGAATCTGCTTACAGACTACACCATTCTGCAGGTCGTCTGCCGTTAGCTGCAGACTGCTCCTTAGGATGCCAATCATTCGCCACTAAGGCACGTTGGTCTTCATCAATCCTCATATCAGCTGATGTACATGTGTATATGTAATGTCTATTATAATAAACATAAGTACAACAGATATAGAAAAATATAATGAATATTATTGTATACAGGCAGTTCTTGACTGACATAAGACATCCATTTCGCAAAACGTTACGTAACTCAAATTTTACGTGAGCTGGATTTACCTTCCCATATCATTAAAGGTACCTTATATCACAAAACACGTAAGCCAAAAATATCTAGTTATACACAATGAAGAGCATACATTAAAATAAATGGAAAGATAAACTGGAAATTTACTAACAGATGTATGTCGCCTTTTTTGCATTGGCACTTCCATGAACTTTATGCATCTTGAATATTTCTTGCTACCGTCCGTATTTGCTAAAGTCGGTATTACGTAAATCGAGAGCTGTCTGTATTAACTATAGATATTTAATAACATATAATGGGGGAAACCTCAGCATGTTTTAAAGTCACACTTTTTCTGTAGTAAATAACTCTACATCTTTTTACCCCCTCCAGTTGCTGCTAATTTGCAGAAAATAGTTGACAATCCTCACACCAACAAGAATTTAACTTTCAAGCTGGTAGGTTGTGATACATAAATTTGCCAGTGCTTCATTGCCATTTCTGCCAAACATGGCTGTTCTTTTGGCCTCTAAGTTATGAATTCTCTTTTTGGGGTGCAGTTGGTTGCTATTGGCCTGATACTGAGTGAGCAATTACATGTATGCACTTATCCACCCTTTAACCTGTGATGCGGCATTTTCAAAAGAGCATAAAGTATTATTTTTGAAACGGAAAAAAGTCACCAAATACAAACAAACGTGTATGACCACAATGATAAATAATAAACAAACAGTACGGCCCAAATGACTGTGAAATACTGCTGTTGTTATAATTGTCACTGTTTAATATATGGCCGGTATCATAGGTAATACATGGATTTTTTTAAATTAGCTTTGAGTACCCTCAGCTTTTGTTGTTTCTGTCATGTTATAGAGGAAGTCTAATACCACATCGGTTTATTTTGTGGTGCAGAAGGTTTAATGCTATTTCACAGCAGTACCTGAATGCGACATGTGAAATATGAATTCATTATAAAGTTGGTGGTTATCAAAGTTGCAGACAAGTTGGACAAACAAAGCCAGATTAATGATTTCACAGCTATTAATCCACTGTGGCTGAATGTAGCTATTGCTTTAAGATGCAGTGGAACAAACCTTAAAATGGTTCAAAAGAAAAAAAAGAAAAAGAAAAAAGTAACACCTGCAAGCTCATTTTTCTCTCTATCTTTTCAGGCCTCCGGTGTAGAAGGGTCTGAAATTCCCGACGACGTCAAACTTATAGGATTCGCGCAACTCAGCATTAGTTAAACTTTATTGTCCCTGGACACCCAGCTTGCCTGAAACAAAAATAGACATCATCAACCTAAAGAAACCACTACTGCCAAAGAAAAGAAAAATACCATATTGTCAACCCCATAGGATTTGGAAGCATCACATTAGAAGTAGGATTGCCTACGGATATTAACAAAATAGGAATTATATATTAGTGTTTACAGGTATATGTTCTGAAGGATTATCACCATTGTCCAAAAACCAGATATTAGCCTCAGTTCCGTATTAGTTATCATTCATTAAATGCATTTGCACAAGGTGAACTAACACTGGTGATCAAATTATGCCTTATCTTCTGAATTACTATCGACTCGTACTCACGGGGATGTGCCACCTACTAGTTACTGTGTTTGAGCATGAGACGGGCTGAGTGTGGTCTTGGCTGTGCTTGTTTTCAATCCGAAGACAGCCTCGGATATGCCATCGAGAATCTTGTTCTTCATAGCTTGGGCCGAGACCATTGGGACGGTAGTTGAAAGGTCTTGCCCAAACTAACGTGCCACTGATTCCTAAACCAGAACCGCCTATCAGGCACCGATTACAAGCTTAGAGATGTTTTATGTCCCGGTCTCGGGAGTGCCATAACGTGTCATATGCCAGAAGTGCTCACGGTGCTGTGAGGACCGACATGCCAAGGTACAGATCACATGTTTACTAGCCAGCTTGTTTGTGTTACTAACCCCGAGTCACTGATGCAAAACCTCTGACACACCCCATGACTTGCTGTTCGTATGTGTGACCGTACAGCCTCCCTTCAGCCTTGTTTACTGTGAAGATGTTTCTCAGAGCAAGCAGCGTGAGTGGAAACATATTTTTATTTATTTATTTTTTTGCAAGCTGTGTGTCGTCGACGTTACGGAACAGCGTGTGTCTGTCTTCAGCTCCCCAATTTGAAGACCAAATATGCACAAACGTACATTTCGAACGAGTCTCATGTGCTCTCACTTCCTGGTAATCCCACTTAAACCCTTTCAGATCCGTGTTAGTTTTTCCTGTCTGCCCGTGAATTTGATCGGATCCGTTGTGCGTCCGCAAGCATTTCATTTGGGAGATTTTTGCCACCGTAGTAAACTCGTGTGTGCCGTCGCTTGTGGGTCTGTGTGGCGGTCACCCAGCTGTGACCTCTGAACTGGCTTCTCAGATTCAAGTGCATATTAGCGAACAATTAACGTGGAGCGGAATGCTTTATTCATAGTGTGTAAATAACATTTTGGTGGTTTTCTACTGGGCGTTATACGCATTGCCTTTTGATCTTAAAATATATACACTATATAGAGGAATGGTAATGGGCGTAGCATTTAATTTAATTTTTTTCTGGGTTGATGTCATCATGGTTTAATGTAGAAAGCTTGTTTTCAGCTTGGGGTCTCTGTTTTCCTCACTGAATGTTCTTCGTTTAAGGTATAATGGGTAGTACCCCTGCTTAATCCTCTAAAACGCTAAGCCGCGTGAATCAATTAAACTTTTGGCAAGAGCCTAACTGAAACTCTGCTGTGCTTAAATTTGTTGACAACAGATGTCTTTAAAAAATTTTCTTCTTTACACACAGGCACGCATGCCCTGCACAACATGTGCAAAGGATAAATATGTATTTTTTTTGTCAGTCATATGTTTTCCTGTGACACTAAAACTATTTGCCCTGCAACTCTTGCTAGCAGCCCAGATCTTTAGCCAATTTCAGCATCTCGGACATAGAGCGATTGATTATTGTAAAACAGGAAATCTGTTTGTGTTATGTTTATAAAACGATTGTGTGTTGCGTTGGGTTATAAATGCCAGGTCGATGTGGCTTTTTGACTAGATGCTGTGTGCTGATGCACACTGTTCCTTGTGAGAGCTGGGAGGTCATTGTCGCAGCCCGCGTGTTTGCCTGTCGTCGTTATGCTTCTGGGATATGTGCTTTTGTGCAGTTTGAGATTCTGTGTGGTGTTGTCACTAATTCTCCAGCACACAGTAATTTGTCTTTCAGTGGATGCTCTTCCAAAGGCTATCCAGAGCATTTGAATCCCGAGCATTTCTGACTCTTGGATCATGAAGCTGTATTAAAATGTCAAGTAAAATGGCTGTTGTCTGAGATCCAAGCTGTGAACTAGAGCTTGCAGTATATTCTTGCTTGATTTCTTTAAAAAAAAAAAAAAACTTGGCCATTAAAATAATGACTGTCTACTCTGCATTAGAGAACTTTAGTCGTTACTTGATTTTTATTGAGAATAATTCTTTTTCAACAGTACAAACTCTGAATCATCTTATGTATATAAATTGTACAAAAAGTAGTATTATTTGAAATGGTTTGTAACGGATTAAATTTAATTTTCTAAGGAATAGAAATGAATGACCAATGACATTTCTACCAGTTTTCTTTTGTAATAAAAGGTAATCCCTTCCTCCAGACGTTACTGGGCAACAAAATCCCTGTTCAAATTGAATATATAAAAAATATAAAAGTGTTACCTAAACAATGAAGAAAATTCAGTGCCATTATTACCCTCCAGTAACCTGGATACTTTCCAAAACATAAAATTCTGTTAATTTGTTTTTATATGTATATTTTTTCACTTTCAGGTCTCTTCCCCTTTTAGTTTCTTGTCTGGTTGTATTATATCGTAAATAAATTCCAGTTACGTGGTGATGCCTTTATGTACCATAGAATATCACAGAGTATCAAAGCTGTAAAATATTTAGTTTTAAAATTTCTTTTATTTAAGTTTTAATTTGTTGGTTCTCTTATTTGTTGACTTCACTCTTTTATTGGTTATGGATTTCAATGCATGTTTCGATGATTATTTGTTAATAAAGAATGGATTTATCAGCCTGCTGTTTGTGGCTTGGTTCATTCAGTCCTCCTGTTATTGACGATTAAGGTGGGCAGATTAAAATCCATGCATCACATTCAGAAACTAGCTTGATTTTTTTATACTAGCTGAGTTCTGCGTTTGCTCCTACAGTTATGTCATGTCCTATGCCCTTTCCCTCGATGTTCTGTCTTGCAACTGATGCATGAGATTTTCACTGTGTTCTTTGGAAAACACCTGACAATAAAACTTGAAACAATAAGTGACATCAGTGACTGTGTTACCCAGGAGACAGCGGTGGGAACTTGGACTTGTTCAATTGTTTTTCGTCTAGATGGCTCATGGATTTGAAGCTGGGAAAGTCATTCTTTCGAAGATGGTATTCACGGAGAACATGTGTGACGACACCCACCCGTAGTTACAGGAAGTAACAATATAAACAACACCTGTTTACCAGTGATACTTCCAGATTTCATGAGTATGAATCTTGATGTTTTCATTGTCAAAGCCGTATAAAGCTATACTTAAGTGATTCTCAGATCGGTATCTGCATTGTCTGTCCTGGTCAGGTTCAGGTGGTTTGCCAGTATAAAGCCCAGTACGGATGTTTTGTGAGGAGTTTGACCACGTGGCCAGTGAATGCTCAGCATATGTGGGACCTCCTTCAGGACAGCTGGAAAAGCCTCCCAGGAGGTGTAGAAGAGAAAGTAGAGTAAACCAGTCCCTGGAGTAATTGGGGTTAAGGAGTTTGCTCAAGGGCCTAACAGCGGTACCACTCTGCCGACCATGGAATGTGAACCAGTAACCTACTGAATTCCAACCCGCAAAGCCTCCCACTGTCTCCCAACAATTTTTTTTTGATCAGTGTATAATTCTATATTTTATTTTATAGTTTTGATGCCTTTATATCCTTCCTATGAGTAGGTGTGTCTAGTCTTTTGACTGGTATTGTGTATATATATGTAATGTGCGAGCGTGGTATTTTTATTAGGCAAGGTCACATTGTGTCCTGAAATCCATAGACAAAATGTCTGCATTTCACTATTATACACTCTATGTCCATTCCTTGGACACGAGTCTGCTTCCACGACATGTGCGCAGCGTCCTTAACTTAACTTAATAATTGATGCAATCTAGGTAATAACATGCATATCTGTGTAAAGTCTAAAGGTGCTGTTCGTGCTTTTATGCTCACTGAGGTTCCTAGGCTTTGCCGCCATGCTGAAGTGAGCAGAAAATCAGTGATGGACCTTAAAACACCTTCACCTCGTCATTAAATCACTACGGTTATTGCGGCACTTTGAACCGTCATGTTCCCGGAGGAATTCCCGATTGATACCTTGAGAGTTTTTTTGCTGGAAATTCTTTTAGCTACCAAAGAATAACATAGAGCTGGGAGGGGACTGATTGTTTAGCAGGATATTACAGTGTGTTGGTTTAAAGATTAATTTAAATATGCACGTCGGGTTGAAATGTCATTCCGAGCGCCGGCACAGCCTCACACCTCTGGCGGAGTCCCTGCGTCAGGAGCATGAGCTGCTTCGAGGAGGTCCTCACCGCTATTGGGGAGTTTGGTGCTTTTCAGAAGCGCCTGCTGGTCGCAGTATGTCTCCCCAACCTTTTCACTGCCTTCCACATGTTCGGCCAAGTGTTCATGGTGCTGGACGTCCCGCACCACTGCAACACCAGCTGGATTCTGAGCCTGGGACCCAACCTGACCGTGGAGGAGCAGAAGAACCTGACCCTCCCGAGGAGAGATGGGCAGTATGACTCCTGTCTCATGTTCACGCCCGTGTCCTCGGACCTGGACGAGATCAGGGAGTACGGGCTGAACGAGACCACCAAGTGCAAGGATGGATGGGTGTATGAGAATCCCCAGGGCAGCTACACCATACTGTCAGAGGTATAATGCATCATGTCAACCTTGGGAGAGCTTCTGCAAAGGACCAAGGGGCGCCACAAGTTGGAATTTTATACTGTGTGGTGAAATACATCACCATATTGGTGGGCGTATATGTGATCAGATTATGCTTACGCTGTATGATGGGTTGCCACCATGTTCTAAAAATCCCAGCCAATAGTAAGAGCTCCTGGATACTCTCTGTAATATAGCAAATTACAAATCAAGGCATTGACAGTGTTCACAGTCATAGCTTTATTACAAAGCCAGGAGCAAAGTTAAGCTTATCCTGTTAAAAGAGGAATTACTTGCATCAAACGATCATTGAAATTTGACTGCAAATGCTCAGTTTATAACTGCACTTCATTGCACTTTTATCAGTTACCACTTGAATATGTTGTTTATTATTGTACAGCGTTATATAATTGCAATATGTAATTTCTTTTGTGTTGTTTATCTTAGATAATCCTCATTGTTTTATATGGAAAAAGATTTATAAAAACATCTGGGGAAATCATACCGTTTATTACGTAACCTTTCAAAATTGAATGTCAGAACTGAGTTGGCTGACAGAGCATTTGTATGTAAAATGCCAGGTCATCTAAAATTGTCTCTATTCGCACTATTTTTTTTAACCCCCTGCTAATGATTGGTTAGCCATAAATTGTTAACCCATTTAGCGTAGCTGAAGACAAACGCCAAGCTTTCCCGCATGTCCTCACAAAGCAGCAGAAACACAAAAGTTCTGTGGTAGCTGTGAGCCTTTGTTTTGTAAATGCATGATCCTGTGAAGTGATGCATGATCCTGTGAAGTGATGCATGATTGTTAACGTAGCAGTGGACTACATGCTTTTCTGTAGTGGCTACGTCACTGACTCCATCATTGCTTCCCCTCAGTTTAACCTGGTGTGTGACAACAGAGTGCTGAATGAGGTCTCGCAGTCTATCTACATGGCCGGGCTCCTGGTCGGGGCTCTGGTGTTTGGCCCAATGGCGGACAAGTATGGAACACATAAATTCCAGCACAATTAAATACGACCCACCTGCACATTTAAGTATCCAATAAAAAACTGATTATGCTTACATTCGTTTGGCTTTAGACAATGTTTCCTTTTGCAGTTTCCTATAGCAATTGTAGCTTTTGGATGAAGGCTCTCTTTTACTCCCTTCTCATATACACATCTTCCCGATTACAAAATTGTCTCTTGATAACATATCTGTAAGCTATGCTAATAAATTTTAATATATACATAATCACATTTTTGTGACGTGTGATAATCTAATCTCATAATCCTGTTTATTAGGTGCTTTGTAAAAGTAAATGTAACATACTTAATAAAAGTAGCTACTGTATGCAGATAATCCAGACATTTTGTCTGGTGATTTACTTGTTTTGTTTGTAATATTGATCTGAATAGATTTCCTCTGTGTACAGGGACAGGAATGAGGAGGATTTTGTGTGTTTATTTGTGCCTCTAGGTACGGACGTCGGACCGTGATCCTGATCTCTCTGCTGCTGCAGGTGATCTTTGGAGTGGGGGCGGCCTTCGCACCAAACATCTACGTCTACATCGGCTTTCGCTTTGTGGTTGGCATGGCGATATCTGGGATCGGCCTAAACACATTTGTCTTGGGTACGCCGTCCTTACCAAAGTCGTTAACCGTGCCATGTTATTGGAGAGCTAGACGTGACTTATGGAAGCCAAAAATAGCATTGGAATTGGCACTAAATTTTTTTTTTATAATCTTCTAATAAATTTCAGGTAGAATTTCTCACATTGCTAAACCCTTTACTTCTTAATATCCCTGTTCACCATCGATCCTAATGCGATATAAAGGCAAAGAACTTGAATCCTGGAGTTACTAGCTTGTTTCTACACAAAACATAACCCCCAAAGTCAACAAAATAATAGCAGAAAATAATGGAAGAATAAAAATTGCTGAAAGCTCTTCCAGATGCACATGGTTGTTATCAGGAAGCATCAGACTGACAGTGTAATGCAGTGCACTTGTAGCCCACTAATAAAGCTTGTCCCTCACCGCCCTTTCTTTCAGGTGCTGAGTGGTGTGGAGTTTCCAAGCGGACCTTCTGCACCATTGTGCCCCACGCTTGCTTCGCCGTTGGCCTGATGGTGCTGTCGGGCATCGCCTACGGTATCAGGGACTGGAGGACCCTGCAGCTCGTCCTCAGTGCCCCTGTCCTCGCCCTTGGCATCTACTACTGGTAAAATTGTGGAGTTTCTGTTACTCGCAACCCGGCCTGGAGGCTATGCTAAGCATGGTTTTGGGTATAGAATAGTGGTGTTAATCGATTAAAAAAAATTATCCTGTTAATCACAATAAAAGGCTGTGATTAATCATGATTAATCACACATTTAAAGTGGTAGTAGGCTATTGGCTTGTGTTTTCTAGAAGATGAAACAATTACATGTGTGGTCTTGGAACAACGTAATGCATGACAAACTGGTAAGAGGAATCGTGCATTTTTTATTATAACATCTTGGGTTTGGTTCCAAATGTGTAAGTTGCTAACACAATTAGCAGCTATGCTTTTGGAAATTGTATTTGCTCTCTGCTTTAATTTTTTGATTCTGTTTTTGAACGCATTTTTGAACAAACAGCGAACATGTAAGTTGCATCATTTATGTGAATTTTGTAGACTCTGTGATAATTATGCATTATAATTATAGTGTGTGTTTTTAGTGCAAAAGTTAATATTTTGCGTAAAATATCTTATTCTCAGCAAACGCGATCCCTTGGTGAGCAAAGCAAAAAGATATGTGAAATGAGAGATATCACTGTGAAATATCAGGTTAGAGGCTGCCTCAAACACACTAGGTGTCCTCCTAACCAGCCCTGTACATGTATTTTATGCATTTATGAGTTACTAGACTTTTTGTGTGTCGTCTTGTCTGAGGCTTTCACAAAAGTCCCAAAAACTCATTTATTTTTTTATGCTGACCCTGTGATACATCGAAAGCACAATGGGGAAAGTTGTGATGCAGAAGGGCCGACTATAATTGTACTTCTGATACATGCTTTGGCAAAATAAATGCTGTACGTTCTGATTATTTTGCTGAATTTGTCAGTTGGCTAAACATTAAGTATGGGAAATAACTGGCATATTATTCATTTTCTTTCTTTTCCATTAATTTTTGATGATAATTTGAAATGTTGGAGTCTATCCCTCTTACGTAAGACAGATGCCTTCTGAATGTTCTTGAAAGGATCCTTCCTGAATCTGTACGGTGGCTTCTGACCCAAGGGAAAAGAAAGGAGGCCAAGAAGCTGATTATGAAGGCGGCGAGAGTGAACAAGAAGGAGATCCCAGAATCTCTCCTGGATAAGGTCATATAACAATGGATTCAGGATGGATGGCATAACTGGGCAAAGAATGTAAAAAGCACACAACAGGGGCATACAAAACCAATCTATACTGTAGAGCTGAAACATTTGTTCAGGCACGATGTTCTATTATAAAAATATCTGCGAAGTATGTGTTGGGCTGGAGACCTTTATCAGACATGGTTATTGAGTGGGGCTGACAGTATATATCTTGTAATGTTCCCCCAGATAGAAGTTGAGCATGACACCAAGACCAAGACTGGTAGCTTTTTGGATCTTATCAGAATCCCTTTTCTGAGGAAGCGAGTGCTGACCATGAGCTACGTCTGGTGAGTTAGAGCCACACAAGTACACAAATCCCAGAAATCCTTCCGTTAGACCAGTGTTTCTCATCCCAGTCCTCGGAGACCCCCAGACAGGCCACATTTTAGCTCCCTACCAGCTCCCAGCCAATCAACAACATCAAATACCTGGTACAGCTATGCTGGAAGCTGGGAGGGAGCAAAAATGTGGACTGACTGGGGATCCCTAAGGATTTTAGCAACGTTTGGCCTTGACCTCGACCTCGACCTTGACCTTTCACCAGAATGAGTCCTTCTATGCTGGAACTCAGGAGTGGAAGCTCCCTAGGTTTGACCTTTCCTTTGTAGATTTGGTCCTATGTCATGGATAACCTCAGTTAGGCAGGGAAGGACACCAACCTAGCCTGTTACTTCTGTTGATAGGTAGGGCAACATGACAGTCGCACTGTTTCTCTCCACGTTTCAGTCACTGCTTTTGAGGGGGTGGCAGGAGAGTTTCTTGCTATTGAACAAAAAAAAGTCAAGTCTTTTTTTTTTTTTTTTTTGAAAGTAGACTGGCATCGGGAATAAAATACCCAGGGCTTTAGCCGTGAGTGATTGGACCTAACAATGCCCATGGTGGGTGGTATCCTTGTCTGCATTTTTTCAGTGCCATTCAGTTACTTGTCGAATGGCTATTTTAAAAACCTGCTGATACAGTATCCTTCAGTGAACCAGGATTCTCCAGCCCTCTCTTAGGAGCACTTAACACTTAATTTACCCTTATATTTAATTTATGGTAATGTTTGCAGTTTATAAACTTCATTAAGTTATGTTTTATTCGCACAAACATCTCTGTAATCCTGGACATATCTTTTGAAGATTCTTTAGATAATTGTATTTATATTGTTAATCAAGGGGGTGGTGTGTAGCTAAGCTGGGAAGGACCAGTGATCAGAAAGTCACCAGTTCAGATGCTTTGTTTGGCAGAGGCTTTTATTGATGGGCCCTTGAGCAAGGCCGTTAATCCCTGATTGCTCCATAAGAACATAAGAACATAAGAACTATACAAACGAGAGGAGGCCATTCGGCCCATCGAGCTCGCTTGGGGAGAACTTAACTAATAGCTCAGAGTTGTTAAAATCTTATCTAGCTCTGATTTAAAGGAACCCAAGGATTCAGCTTGCACTACGTTATCAGGAAGACTATTCCATACTCTGACTACACGCTGTGTAAAGAAGTGCTTCCTTAAATCCAGTTTGAAATGTTCTCCCGCTAATTTCCACCTATGGCCACGAGTTCTTGTATTTGAACTAATGCTGAAGTAACTATTCGGTTGAACAGCATCCAAACCTGTTAGAATCTTATAGACCTGGATCATGTCCCCCCTCAGTCTCCTTTGCTTGAGGCTGAACAGATTTAGCTCAAATAACCTTTCCTCGTATGACATTCCTCTAAGACCAGGAATCATTCTTGTGGCCCTACGCTGCACCTTTTCTAAGGCCGCTATGTCCTTTTTAAGATATGGTGACCAAACCTGTACACAATATTCTAGGTGAGGTCTCACCAAGGAATTGTATAATCTTAGCATTACCTCCCTTGACTTAAACTCCACACACCTGGAGATGTACCCCAACATCCTATTGGCCTTTTTTATTGCTTCCCCACACTGGCGAGAATGAGACATGGAAGCATCAACATACACACCAAGGTCTTTCTCATAATCAGCTACCTTTATTTCAGTAGGTCCCATAAAATACCTGTACTTTATATTTCTGCTCCCTACATGGAGTACCTTACATTTGTCTATGTTAAATTTCATCTGCCAGGTGTCAGCCCAGTCACTAATTAAATTAAGATCCCGCTGTAGCTGCTGAGCCGCTAGTTCAGTATCTGCTACACCACCCACCTTGGTATCATCTGCAAATTTCACCAGTTTACTGTATATATTGGTGTCTATATCATTTATGTAAATTAGGAACAAAAGTGGTCCTAAAATTGAACCCTGCGGTACCCCACTATGAACGCAGGCCCACTGTGACATCGAGCCTCTTATAACTACTCGCTGCTTCCTATCCGTTAACCAGTTATCAATCCAAGTCGCTACAGTTCCTAAAATACCTGTCGCTTTGAGTTTAAGTGAGAGCCTCTTGTGGGGAACAACATCAAAAGCCTTTTGGAAATCTAAATAGATGACATCATAGGCCTTCTTATCATCAACTTCCTGAGTAGCTTCCTCAAAAAACTCCAACAGATTTGTTAAACAGGATCTACCTCTCCTAAATCCATGCTGGCTATCCCTCAAAATGTTATTTGAGTCCAGGTAATCTACCATTTTCTCTTTGATTATAGCCTCCATAACTTTACCAGTTATACAAGTTAGACTGATTGGCCTATAGTTTGACAAATTACTTCTATCCCCTTTTTTGAAAATGGGCGTTATGTTGGCATGCTTCCAATCAGAAGGTACCACACCTTCAGATAAGGATTTTTGAAACAGTAATGTTAAGGGTCGGCAAATAATATCCCTCATCTCTTTTAACACTATAGGTAAGATGCCATCAGGGCCCTGTGATTTATTTATTTTGAGCTTAGCTAGGCTTTGCAAAACATCAGCTTCAGTTATATATATATTAGTTATAGACGATGTTGAATTAGTAATAAGAACTGGTAAGTTACTAGTGTCCTCGACAGTGAATACCCGTGCAAAACTATCATTGAACTCATTTACTATGTCAATGTCGTTTTCAATTATAAGACCCTCCAGGGGCTGGTTGATGCTTCTTTCTCAATTGAATGTCACTTTGGTTAGAAGTGGCTACTAAATAAATTCATGTAGATGTAATGAAGTGACGGGTAGAGAAAAAACAGCATTTAAAGGGTAGGAGACTGTAAGAGTGTTGGGAACCCAGTGTTTCTCAACTCAGTCCTTGGGAAGCCCTGGATAGTCCACATGTCTCCCTCTTCCCTCCAGCACACCTGTACCAGGTATTCAGGTGCTTCTCTTTGGCTGGGAGCTGGGAGGGGGAGCAAAAATGTGGACTGTTTGAGGGTTCCCAAGGGCTAGATTGAGAAACATTGGGGAATCCATCATATTGATGAAATCTGAACATCAACAGTGATTGTATTTGGGTTCATGCAGAGGCATTTATTTAGTCAAAATCATAGCATTTAAGAGGTAATTGTCCTTCTCCTTCCTTGGCTTGATCTTACAGGTTTGTGACTAGCCTGGTTTACTACGGCCTCAGCCTGAACGTGGGGAGCTTTGGCCTGGATATTTACCTCACGCAGTTCATCTTCGGCTTTGCTGAGCTTCCTGCCCGTCTGGGCAGCATCCTGGTCCTCGACCGTTTTGGAAGGAAGAAATGCCAGAGCCTTGTGCTGATCTTCGGGGGGGTAGTCTGCCTCCTCATCCTTGCTGTTCCACAAGGTAGCTGCCCAGAGAAGTCCTGCTAGTCCTCCTAGTTCACCTTATCTTTAATAATTTGATCAAATTTCTTATTTGCGTAATGTGTTTACCGATAAATCACAAATGTCTGACTTAATAACCATCTCATTGTTTTAGCTACTTTATAAGTAACATTAAATTCATGTTTATATAGTCTGTATGTGCAGGCAAAGAGCTCAGGACCAGTTTAACATTTAGTCTTGCTTTCCAGGACAGCCTGTGGTGGTGACCGTCTTAGCAGCAATCGGCAAATTTACTCTTGCTGCCTCTTTTTCCATCGCGTATACGTACTCTGCTGAACTGTACCCGACAGTCATCAGGTCAGGGAAACATCTACTGTCCAACTCGAGTGTATTCTTTATTCTTCATTCTGTTCCATGTGGTAACGCTTTACATTAACTGCACCTTCGTAATGCATTCATTGTGCATTCATAGAACATTCATAAGCAGCATGCAAGTACACCTTAACACCCTAACATCTAACAGCTTTAATATGCATTAATAACAAACATTACATGATTATACAATTATAATGTTTGTTATTATTATATAATGTTTGTTATTAATGTATATTACAGCTATTAAGGGATGTTAGGATGTACATGATGTTTATGAATGTTTTATGAATACTTAATGAATACATTATGAAGGTGTCCTGAAAGTTTTATGAATGCAATATAAAAGCATTATGAAGGTGCAGTTAATGTAAAGCGTTACCTTTCATGTTTTATATGAATTTAAGTGTTCGGGTTTGATTTGGGGTATTTTGTTTGAAGGACTGGAAAAAAATACAAAAATAATAGTTTTGGGATATTCCTGGCATGAGCGTGAAAACCATGGCGGTTAGGACTGTTTCTGGAGTGAATTGAAGTGGTTGATTTGATGTGGGTACATATATTAACTTCTGGAACATCTCTGATGCTCTGCTCCAGGCAAAATGGCGTGGGTATGAACTCCATGGCAGCCCGTGTGGCTGGGATTCTGTCTCCTCTGATCCGACTTCTGGAAGTCTACCACCACTCCATCCCCATGATCATATATGGGGTCAGTCCCCTGATTGGTGGGGCACTCTGCATCCTGCTGCCCGAGACTCTGAATGCGGAGCTCATGGATCACACGGACGCCGTAGCCGATGAGGACGTGTGAGTTCATTATTGAAAAATAATTTTGCTTAATACAGTTTTAGTGACTGAGCAAGACTGAAGATTGTAGAGGGATATTCAGGTGACATAGGTACTCATGGTACTCCTTATATCTTCTAAGTAATGAAATAAAATTTAAAAAAACAGGCGGATATGTCAGACAGCTATGAGGTCCTGCAAACTGAACTGGGCCACACTGGTTGACTGGCTAGAGGATTGGACTATGACTCAGAGAAAGTTAATGTACTGAACTGATATGATAAAAACGACTGTATAAAGTATAATAAGATATTGTCTGGCAAGATCTGCCAAAGCAATAAAAGGGAATTACAGCTGGGGTGTTATTTAATCGAGTGGCTGTCTTTTATTGTAGGTCCTCAGAAAAGCCAAGGATTGAAAATGGACTCCTGCACAGTCAAGAACTGAAAGAAGTGCAAGCAAAGGTGACAAAGTTATAGATGTTCTTTATAGGTTGTCATTGCAATGTAAACTTTCATAATTGTTTAAATTTCTAAAGGTGTATAACTTTTGTGATATTTAGTTACCTTGTTTAAAATCCCTGTACTTATTAACACATGCATAGCTCATGTTAAATGTATATACATTCTTCAGGGTATTAAAATAATTAATTTACAATTTATAGTACATACTATGTGCAAAGAACATATATTTACTACATATTTAAGAACACTACAGTGTGCCTCACTGAAAGAAGCCATTTGAAATATACTGTTCCGCTACATTAATATAAAGTACCTATGCGTTTAAAGTCATATATTTTCTTTACCATATTTTTCATTTAAAATATTATTTATTCTTTAAGAAAATGAAAATACTCAGCAAACATCACACCCTGTTCTTACAAACTCTTTTTACAATCAGTGGCTGAAGGTGTGACATGAGGAACTTATCTTGGAGAGATGTGATCTTGTGATTGTGGCGTGATGTGCATTGCACACAGGTACAGAAAGGCTTTAAGTAAAATGAAAATATTGCTGAGACTGAATATACTGAGCAGGAAGATGAATATTGTACTGTAAAGACTTGTTGAATATAAAGCTACTGTTGTGGTCCTGGAGGGCCAGAATGCAACACACTTTTGAGATTTCCCTGCTCGAACGCGTCTAACTCTGCTAATTACCAGGTTAGTAAGTGTCTCTCAGCAGGGAAATCTGCAAACTGTGTTGCAAACTGGCCCCCCAGGACTGGGACTGGGAAAACCTGCTGTATGATAAAGATACATTTATCCTGTGTAACTATGCTTCTGATGTATGTTTTGATAAAATAAATGATGTAAAATTTTCTGTCTTTTCCTTTATTTAAAAAAAACATTTATTTAATAAATGTAATAGTTTTAAGTCTTTCCTTGAATGGTAGCTCAGTGGGTAGGACTTGTTGCCTCACACCTTAGGGGCTGGGAGTTTGAATCCAGTCGGTCAGTGGAGTTTGCATGTTCCACTTACTCAGATATGCCTCTAGCATTCGCTTGTCTGCTGATGTGCAGAGAAAAACAGCAGAAAGTTATCTAGTGACAGCAAGGTTCATTAGGATAGGTGATAGATAAAAGTGAATCAAATCTGAATATCGCTGGTGGTATGTTGTGCAAAACTCAAAACAGTCATATGCGGTGGTATGAGCTGATCGTGATAGACTGGTACAGGTGACGAGGGCCTGAGCTGATCAGCTAATGTGTCAGGCAAGAGTCTGAGACTCTGATGCTTAAATCCTGATTCATCTGCAGACCATGTTTGCTGTTGGGGTTAGCAGTATGCTTACTTTACATCCCAGAAACGAAAGCAGCGATAGCGGAGATGACCGTGTGATAGATATCATTTATCCATTGGCATCTGTTTTGTTTTCGTTGACATAGTCTCAGTGCTGACGTAACTGATTGTAACGTGTTTGAGGCGATGGTCACGACGCATAAGCTAAGCTATCTGGAAAATAACGAAGTCGTAATAAAATCAAGGAAACGACACGCTGCCAATGAGCGGTGGATGTTAAACTGACTTAAAGACAAACGAAAGACCAGTTTAAAGCTCATAGTTCATCACCATTGCTCCTTCTAGGGAGTTTCATACCTTTCATGTGTACCTGTGGCTCATAGCCTTAGAACATGACCTTTGACCTTTTGGCTGCTATGGTGACACCTGTGAAATGGGGCCTGGGCTGTGCTTGCCCACTATATAGTCCACTATGCAGTGAACCAGCCATTTCGTAATGCTATATGGATTCTCAACTGTTAATTTCATTCACTTTATAGTGCAAATCACAAGGTTCTCCAAAATGTCGTGTACAGAAGCTATACCTTGTATCGGTTGACTTACACCATCATGCACTGTGGCCTGTCACGTGAGAGTCAGAACTATATTTGAGAAACTTTATTCCATCTGAATTGCAACCATTAACTGGATCTCAGTAGCTTGCTTATGAAATACTTGCCCATGAACTATAACAACAGTGGCAGGACCTACCGCTGCCTTAAAAACAAAAGGTTATTTTAACGTATTTGACTGCTTTGTATGGGTAACGTTAATTCACTTAAGATTACTTTCAAATACCAAAGTTATAGCTGCAGTCCCCATCATGCTTGCAAAGGTAGATACAATCCAGTCAAGTATGTTGCAAAGTTACACGTACAGTTACATGTGCACAGCATTGTGTTGTAAAGTTTCATTTTATTCTTATTTCAACATCGTGAAAGTTTATATCAATTACAACGTGTACTTATCCAAAAATAGCAACGTCGGTGTCCATGTTCTGGTGTTTGTTTATGCGACAGATATAATAATTACGAATATCTGGCGCATAATTATGCAGCAGCAAAACACCCAGCTAGTGTCTGAAATGTACCAATCGCTGTCTGCACTTATCCCCCAGTCAGTGTTCTATGTAGTGAACACTATATAGTGAGCGAGTGAGTGGACAAGTGGACATTCTAAAGACAGCCCTGGATTCCATGAGACCCGAGGCCGCGCATCGGTAAGGCCGGCCTGGGGTTTGGTATTTTAGAATATCTCTGCTAACAAAGAGGGATCAAGGTGAATTTAAATAGTCATAGATCTTGTGATGGTAACCAAGGCTACTGACCTGTTGTGGCAAAGTTCTTCTTATGCATTCCAGGCTCTCTGGTGTGTGTGTGTGTGTGTGTGTGTGTGTGTGTGTGTGTGTACGTGCGTGTGTGCGCGCGCCTCCTAACATGGACTCTTGTGTGTGTGCGTGCGTGTGTGTGTGTGTGCACGCGTGTGTGTGCGAGCGGGTGTGTGTGTGTGTGTGTGTGTGTGTGTGTGTGTGGTGTTCTCCTGCCTAGTGCTTCCTGGGATACACTCCTGGCCGCTCCCCTTGACTGCAGATTTGAGAACAATTTGCAAGATGGATAGATAATCGTCTATAAATACATATTTAAGTGTTTGATGGAAATGAGGTGGTGAAGTCAAAAACAGGGAACATGCAAAACATGAAACAAGAAGGTTTTATGTAAGATATATGACAAACAGGTGATATGTCAAAGGTGTTAACTGAAGATGTAAAAATGAATGATTAATTACAAACTTTACAATGGTCATTGCAGTTTAATCTTAAAGGATATTCAGGAGAAAGCTTTCGTTCCTGCAGTGAATCCCACTGCAGTCAGTCATCCCGCCCCTCCAGGAAGGATCTCACAGGGCTTCCGAGGTTGCAGTTTACTTTGTCCATATTTGGTCTTCTGTTTACGCCTTACATTTCTTTCAAAATCATATGTAATATTTCTTTTTGTAGTTGTTCATCTTTAATTATGAACATGACACTCTGGGCAATAAACAGTACTCTGCTGTTTATTGTAGTAAGAGGGAGAGGATTTTCTTGTGTGTTTTTACTGTATGGGTAATATGGCTGATTTTCATCTGTTGAATAAAAAAACTTCTGCATAGGGCACTTAAGATGGTGTGTTTTATTTATTGTAGTTATGTTATATGCTACCTAAAAAGATCTGACAGTGTTTGATCAGCTGGTAATAAATGTACCAATCATATTGTTAATGAGTATATTTTTATATTAAAAATCAATACATAATAATGAAAAAATAATAAGATGACCAGGATGAATTATGTCTCCTGAATGTTGAATTGTGACGATGCAGTCAATCAGGCACTGAGATTAACAATCTGGGAAAAACAGAAGACGTAAATAATCGGCGTGAGAAAATATTTGCAGTTTGTAATTCTTTACTTTCTTTAATAAAAACAGGTTGACGTTGCATTCTTTGTTGTTTTCCGAGTATCCTCACAAAAGTTCTTCCGTTTGCAAACTGAAGAATCCTCTTTAAACATTTCTATTTAGGTAAAGTTGTTTTTAAGATTCAATTGTCTCCGGTTATTTTTGTTTGTTCTAGTTTATTTTAATCTGTGCAGTAAACTCACCGAATGAAGAGTCGGAGTTGTCATCGGAGTCAGTTAATTTCTCTTTAGCGTCTTTCCGAGGCTCTTTTGTGGGATTACTGTCTGCAAGCTTCTGAATCCAGCGATCTTTGTGCTGTTTATACCCGAATCCTTCATCGTAATTCCCTTTAGCTCTGAACAGTTGCTGATAATGGAAAATGCAGTAAAACTCCCCATATAGAGCAGCGTAGTTTTGAATACTAGAGTAGAACAAAGGACACAGATCTTCATTAAAGTTCTCTGGAACTGAAAAGAATTTCTAGAGAAATATAGGTTATCTCTGGATCACTTGTAACACAGACAGTTATCATGCCCTTTAAAATCTGATATGATAATTACTCAATTAAACTATCAACTAATAAATTATATTGACTTTTAAGTTAACAAAATAACCAATAATTCTAGTAATTTTTGATCTGAAAAGAATAGCACATCTTCATAGCAGACATTATTATTTAAAATGTACATTTTTGTGAAAGCAGGGTCAGACAATTTATGGAGCAATTAGGGGTCGAGGGCCTTGCTCAGGGTCCCAGCAATTATATCACTCTGCTGACCCTGGGATTTGCACTGGTGACCTTCTGATCCCAGGTACAGCATCCTCATCCACTGCTGTGTTACAGTTAATATATTCATGTATTGTTTTTTCATGTGGACCTGGACATCTCACCTCAGCTTCTTCTTGCAGTGCTTGCAGCAGAAGCAGTTGCGATGGAAGATAAATTTATCTGCCCCGATTTTCTCCATTGGATATACTGGCTTGGAGCAAGCAGAGCACATCTCCCTCTTGGGTGAAAGAAACTACAATTCCAGAAAATATTCAATAAGATTTCACCTAGACATATAATTTTTTTCCACTATTTTTGTGGGAAAAAATAAAATAGTGAACTTGTGAACTGGGAAACAGTTTCATGTTTAAATCAGATTTTTATTGACTAATTAAACATAACTTGGATGCTGTTAGAAATGCAGCATTGAACACCTGGGAACATATAGATGACCTATTGCATCGTTTTGTAAGGGAGTTTGAATTTCATTATAAGTCACATGAATACCAACAAATTGCAGATTGTAATTCTGTGATGGCTGTACAATGTGGCTGCAGTGTAGCTGTTTTGTAACAATAAAGATCTTTATGATATTCATCTACAACCGAGTGTGTGCTATTTTAAAATCTGTTTTCCACTGACATACATTTGCAGTGATTCTAAGACAATCTCAAGATGTTTTTAATGTCTAGAAGTTGTGAACAGTCAACTCAAAAAACAAAAAACAAAACAAAACCTCATTTTATTATTAATGATTTATGAAAGTAATAAATTAGAACAACAGGCATTATAAATCCCAAAGGGGATACACAATGAAAGACACATATTGCCAGTTCCTCTATCATGTCACTGTTTCTGTGGTTGCAAAGGCCAAACAGGAATTGACCTCTAAAGGATGAAGGTGCCCTTAGACATTGTTCTTCCATAGATCCTGCTGAAGAATCCAGCTCCTCCATCAGCAGTATCTCCACCATTCTCCTTTGGGTGATTCCTATCTTTCTTTTCTCCTTCTCCTTCTGAAAGCACCGGCATTATTTCTTCTGCATTCTCTGCTTTCCTTTCTTTTTCACAGTCATTTCTTTCATCACACTTCACTTTGAAACAGCACCTCTCAATGGCCTACTTTCCTCTTCTTCTTTCCCATTTAACAACCTATTTCCTACCGAATCTGTCCAATACATCTTGCTTGACAAATGAGCTTCTGCAAGTGAAGAGATGCCTTGTAATGAATATTTCAGCCTCAGGTCTGTTTTTCCTTTGGATTTTAGCTTCTCACAGAGGAGTGGAAAGGTTGCAATAACACTTTGCTTCCCATTTATAAAATTCTGAAGAGCTCTGAAGTCAAAATTCATTTAATATCTTATTCTGTCTTCTTACAACATACACATTTCTTGTGTGAGGAACTGTTACTTTTACTGGGGATAACTGATTTTTTTTCTCCCAGTTCACTAATGAGGAAAATATTTTTAGTATTTTATTTACAAGTACCTGGTTACACAACTGTATTTGTGATCCTGATATTTTGTTGACTGTTTTGGTATGAATTGTACTCATTGAGGTGGTACTAGGTGCTTATGGTGTGATTAGGTTCTTGGTTTGTTAGATGTTGTGTGGCTCCTGTTCCAGAACTGCTTACATTTGTATCTGCACTTATGCCTTGTTGTTTCATCTGCTATTTGCCTCACTTGTTCATCACCTTGGACAAAAATGTCTGTTAAAATGCATGATTCATCATCTGGATGGGCCTCACAATTAACAAGTTTGAAGAAACTTCTGGGCCTTCAGGAGAGTTATTGGTGGTTGGTGTCCATCTCAGAGTCGTTCATTGTTTTCTAACAAGTGTCCTCCGTGCCACGTGAGCAGGGACTCTGCTAAGTCCTTCTGGCTTGGGTGGAAGAGCGGGTTTTTGTGTGGAAGGCTTTTGACAAACCTTGGGTGGGAGTGGAGTTGGACTCCGAGGGTTAGTTTTAGAAACAGATATATGAAGTGGATCCTTTGTGGTTTCTTCTGTTCTGTCATCTGCGGCAAGTAGTACATTAACTACTTTGGTGGTTGATTGTTCTTTCATAGTTGTTGCTGAAGGAAGTAAGCCCGTATGTACAGATTGTGCCTCTTTATCAGCATTGTCAAAAATAATGTTGCATTTACCTTCTCTGTAGGACAATCTCCCCCTCCTGTATATCATTGCAGCTTTGTAGTCACCTCTGGAAACATTCATGTTCGATTTCTCCAAAGACTGAAGAGCAGCCTGTAGACCACCTCTTATAATTTCTTTTTCTGCTTGTTGTTGTTGCTGTCCTGCAGCAGTCTGTAACGATGTTATGGCTTCTCTGACATCTCCTCTCAAATCAACTTCCGCTTCGGTCCGTTCTTTTGAATCTTGAACTTCTTGGCCTGACTTTGGCAGAGAATTTTGAACAGCAAGTATCGAGTGATCCTCGGTTGTGTCTACAACAGGAAGTTCACATTTTTGACCAGGCTGAAATACCTCATTGGTTTCCTGGTCCTTCTCAGAGGAATGACTGCTTTGATGTTCTGGTCCAGTCTGTTCTTTTGTGGGATACTCTAATGGTTGCCTCACTGTTGCCACACATGCGGACTCTTCTTTGTCTTTTGAGGTGACTTTTTGCCCTAGTTGCATGATTTCATGCTCTTCATCACTCTCCAGCTCAGCAGTCTCATTCTGCTGATTCATTTGTCTTAATTTGACATGTTTCAGCTTTGCCTGGACCTCACGCTGAATGCTCTTCGCTTCAGCCGTTGCCAGAAGGAGACTTCTCATGGCGGCTGCTAGTTCAGAGTTTTGTCTGTCCAATTCCTTCTCCTCTGCATTACCCCAGTTGTCCATCTCACCTTTCCTGTTTTCCTCATGGACATCTGCTGCTGAGTTACCTTCAATTTGCTCAGAAGGTGATGGTTCCTCTGTTGTGATACTTGAAGAGCTGAGTTTTCTTGAGATGACCACATCTGTGGAGGTATTCTGACATCTTGCTCTTTGATTTGTAAAGATTTTATTATCTGGCATGACCTTTTCCTTCACCTTAGGTTCTATATGTTGACTTGTCTCTTTACTTGAGCAGGAGGACTTGCTTACATCTCCAAGGTCACACAATGCGCCTGCAAAGATAACATTCTTTGTTATTGACACACTTGGCTCTGCTCTAGGATCCAGAGACTGCGGATCTGCATTACTTGGCACTACTTTCTCCCTATTTGCCAAAATTGCTTGGTCACTTCTCTGTGCAAGGCCAGGCTTATCAAAGGAGAAATTATCATTTTCTACTGAACTATGGTGACTGAAGACTACAGAGAATGGCAGGTTTCTGAGGTTCTTTGCATCCGAATGTGAAGGATCTTCGGCTGTTTGTTCCCATGCTTCTCTCTCTCGTTCTATTGGTTCTTTACATTCACAGTCCACTTCTGAAGAAGGATGAAAGTTTGTGAGGCACTCTGGATCAGCCTTTTCTGTTTGCATGGCAGTTGCCTTTTCTTCAGGTGTGAATACCAAAGGTCTGTGACCTTGAGAAACTCCTGAAGGATTGGTGACAGATGGGGTTTCCTTCTTTACGATACTTTCTTCACTTTCCATTTTCTTTTTGCAAATATTAAGTAAATAAACAGTCATCCCAACATGCTTCTGCTCTTGTTCCTGCATTAAAATTCCTTTTGTCAAAGCCTTAGCTTGACTTAGGAAGCCATCAATTATATAGTAATATATGGTTTTTAATTCATTATCCCATGTTTGTATAGATGGAATCTGTTGAGATCTTAATTCCAGATTGGTAACTTGGATACATCCATGTTCATCCTGCTTTAGCAGAGCTATCCTGGAGCCCAACCTTTCCATATGCAGGAGGTGCTGCACAATATCCTGTATTCCTCCCTCAGCAGCTCCTGCTTTTTGAATGTGTGGCCCTTCATTATTTATGAGGTACTTGGCTATTTTCACACCCCCATGATCACTGTCTTCCAATACAATTCCAGGTGAATGAATAGCATTAAAGTGATAAAGATGCCTTACAGTGTCTCTGAGACTCTCCATCATAACATCTGATTCTGCCCAGTTTCTAAAAAAGATCCCATCAGCTGCTACTGATTCAAAAATCCAATGCAGCTCCTTTACATCTGAATTCATTTTCTCATCTTGAATCCTCCGGTTAGTCATGTCAACATCAGTTGTGTCAGAAACTTGTGTTCCAGAGAGCAAACTGAAATATTTTGCATCCATGTTCAGACTGTACTCACTGCATACTGTCTTTTCAGAGGTTTGGTTCTGAGCTGCTCCTTTGAGGGAGTCAAAAGGTTGATTTTTGAACAGTGAGAGGGAAGATCTGACGTCTCTCTGATCTACGCCTCTATTCATCATGCCGGAATTCCCTTCACAGCTTATCTGTTGCCACTCTAAGGGCTGATTTTTCATCTGCAAATTGTTTTTCTCAATATTTGTTACCATTTTCTGTTGCTTGTTAGTTCTATAATTCCCTGATGATGTATCAAGCCATATTGAGGATGTCACATCACTTTCCTCCTGGACCTCTTTGTTCTCAACATTAATATCTCCCTGGGATTTACTGTTTTTCAGTGGCTTCGGTTCAGACATGAGCTGACTCCCTCCCATATATCTACTCATAGTTTCCTCTCTGATGACCTCATCAAACTTTTGACTTTTCTCACTACATGTTGCTGAATCATGGCTGTCAGGTTGACCAAAGGAGGACGTGACATCTGTTGCATCCCTGGGGGACTCTGCCCTAGCTGATTGGTGTTCAGGATATTTGTCTTTGTCACAGGTATTTTCCAAAGATAAAGCTTCAGATGTAAATTCAGTGTTGCAAATACCCCCTTTTATGTCACTTATAATACTGGTATTTACTCTGCCTTTGTTTTTATCATTAATCATGTGAATTTTACCATTTTCCAGGTCATTTTCAAAATGTTCACCTCTACTGTGAGTTCTTGAATCATTTGAGATCCTTATTTTTTTTTTAACAATTAGCTTTGACTCAAACATGTCTTGTGCTTTAACATTATTATTATTAGGTAAGGTACTTCTTTGCATGGCTATCTCCCTTGTGATACTCTCTGAAGCCTCTGTTGAATGATTATGAACCATGTCCATTTCATTCTGAGAGATGTTGTCCATTGTTAAGCGAAGTTCACTGCCAGTGTTTTCTAACACGTGTGTCTGAAATTGCCATCTGCAGGTCTTGGCGCCATCTGTTTCAGACATTGACCTTGATATATTTGCCTCAAAGGGTTTTGCGTTAACATTATCACTGGCCACTGGAGGCAGATCTGCTGTTTTAACATTATCATTGTAATCATCTTCACTTGTTATACATATGACTTCCTCCTGTTGTTCTCGATGCTTAAATTTGTCCAGTGGAATTGTTTCAAACATCCATTTGTAGTTTTGAACGGTGCCATTTATTTCCACTGCTTGCCCTTTGCTTATTGACGTGACCTCATGGAAATTTCCTGAACGATCTCTAATAGCAAACAGCGGTATGTTCTCGAAAAATGCCATGTTATTTCTTACAGCACCACTTGCGACATCTTTAATTTCTGTGTGCTCTTTACTAAACTGAGATACACTGTTGAGGGAAAGGGCTTCAAAATGCTGCTTGTGAGATCTAACAGCAGATTTTTCTATCTCGCAGGGCTCAATTTTGGTTACTCCCACAACCATTTCTTTGTTGATGCTATCTAGTGCGCAAGTTTCAAATATATGCTTTATCTCCAGGACAGTTCCTGTTTTATCTTCCGGGATGTTTACTGTCTCAAGGTGGTTAACTTCATAGCTGTCTGCTGAAGTTTCCGTGGGATGAGTTTCAAGGAACCACAGCAAGGAATGACTGTCTTCCACAGCAATATCCTGCTTATCTAAAGTAACATTGATAGATTTTCTATTCAGTGACCCAACATCCATTTCCTCAATACAAAGGCATCTATTCTCCTGAGGACTGTTAAACGTGTCATTAGAGGTTTGTAATTCTTTTCTCTCGACATTACCTCTCTGGGTTTCTGCTAAGGATATCCCTGGAATTACCTGTACCTCATCTTTGTTCAAGATATCCAGATGCTGAGTCTCAAAGAGCCAGCGTGTCTTTTTGACAGTGCTGCTGGAGTTTCCGCCTCTACAGGCGGGCTTGATCTCATGGACGTTCACATCATCACTTTTGAGCGCACAGCAAGGCTCCATCTCTAACAGTCTAACAGTCTTCTTGACATCCGCTTTTGTCTCCTGAGTTGCTTGTTCAGGGTCATGGTGATGTTCAACCTTCACAGAAGTGCAGTGACCAGGTTCATCCAAAGGCTTGGCCTCGAATAGCTGGCATGTTCCTTTCACGTCTCCACAGCTGACAGACTCTGCCATCATGAGCTTGCTTCTATCAAAGGGTAATTTTTTGTGGAAGTCAAGTGATTGCATCTCAAACAACTCCGTGGTCTTCCGAGTATCTCCTTTGATGTCACTGCCTTCTGAACTTGCTGCTGTCGGGAAACATTCAGTGCCGCTGGGTTCAGCAAGATTAGCCACGTGAGAGCTGCATCTGACATCCATGTCACAAAGAGCCTTCTCCTCAAGCCATTTCCTGACCTCTTGCATATCACCTGTTTTCTCTAGTAGTGTCCAGTTCTCAAATATCCAGCGCAATATTTGTACCCCACCCTCATATTTAGAGACACTGACATTTTCCTCGCATTCTGAGGCTGTCTCCTTCATTAGCTCTCCATCTATGACATTGTCCACAGTCTTCAGGTCTGGGTGAATGTGTCGAGAAAGCCTCTTCAGCTCACATTTCTGTCTCTGCAGGGAAATCGGTTCCTTACGTAGAGTCACTTCAGGAAACGCCGGATTTTGATCATTTATCAAATTTAGGTGCTCTATTTGAGTTCTGATTGGTTCAGATGGGACATTGTTGGCATTCAGATGAACTCCGCTGGGTGCTTTGGAGTCCTCAATTTTTTGGCCGTTTTCCGACATCTTGTTTGGGAACAGAAGGGAAGCATTTATATTTGTAAATGTATTTTTCATTAGTGAATGATTTGACACATTTTCAGTTGTAAACGATGATGTTAGTTGTGATGTTAGTGAAGAGGTCATGCAGAATAGACGATGCCGTGTCTTCATGTGAGTACAGAATATAACATACGCATCACAGCAGATCATCCTCACTTGTATGCTGTGACCCTCAAACAGTAATTTAACTCAGTTTCATTCATGATATTAATTGTTTGGGAATCCACAAAGAAACTTGTCCATGGTTTCTCTGGTTTCAGGACAAAATGCACTTTCCTGGTCTCTTTTCTGGTTCCCTAGTACCAAACATGCGTCATCTTCTCTTTCCTGGTCTCCCATCCCACGAGATCATAGTCCCAATAAAAAGGCAAAGTATTAATGATCAACTGTTCACTGGGAATTTTACACAAGTGGCGATGGTCCACATGAAGGAACTTAAATTTCTCATTTCAAGGACAGAAATAGTTGTGTTTCTCCTGTATGTTGAAGCAGCATACCAGCTGTGCTAATATCAATTATACGTATTGTTTGATACAATAATAAATGTATTGAATCCTTTTTCCTCTGACTGTTCACTGAGAACCATGTAATGTACCATGATAGTGAATAGTTCATTTCAGTTTTACATGCAATAAATACACATAAATATGTCTAATCCAAAAGTGTATTAAAATTATGTAGAAGTCCTTCACTATTTCTTCAAAAATCACTCCAAAACTATGTAAAAACAATAGGAATTCTGCCGTTTCAGAATTCCTATATAATATGCATAAGTGCATTACAGCATATTGTATTTCACATGCATCTTTTGAAAATAAAATACACCCCCACTGTGGTTCATGGTTAGTTGACAAATGGACACATAATACATGATCTTGGGACAAGGACCTTTATCTTACCTTTTTCAAGTTTATTCTGTTTCCTGAGGCAGCCGTGTTTTTTTCAACCACACTAACCTAGTGAAGGGGGAAAAAAGCTTTTATTAAATCCTTTATGAAACATTCACAATCCAATAATATGGTGTTTTGTGTAATTGAGACGACCCTTTATACTTAATTGTTCAAGAATTTCTGACTAATCATTTATGGACAAAAAGCAATGAGACCATTAATATATCAGCTGGAAAAAAATAAAACTCCTAAGTCTCACTGTATTTCTCCTCGTTTAATAGAATCTGAGAATATATTAAGCCATTAGTGGGTTTAATTCAATTTGATTAGCAAGGTGCAAATTAACAGCTCTCTGGAGCGTAACTGAATAAGAGCAAGCTTAGAAAGAAACACATGGGCGGGGCTGGGGGGGTTAGAATCTACTGAGGTTTCAGAATATCATGAGTATTGCTGTTCTTTAATACAAAATAATACATAACCCTTCCCACAGTGTAGTGACTGTTGCTGGTCAAGAGGGGGCCCCAAACCTCAGGGGGCCATGCAAATTCATGGTTTGAGTGGTGATAAACCCCACCACAGTCTGCTAGTCAGATGCACGTGTTGGTTTATTTTCACATTGAGCTATTTATGGGGGAAAAAAACACTGCATATGATTTTGGAGATTGGACAAATTAAGCTTTCTTTAGTGCTTTAACCTTTCCAGGGGTGCCGGCAGTGACTCGCCTCTCCGGTGGTGTTTTTCCGAGAGTTTGCCGCTGCCACTCTCGACAAATAGAGCGCAGAAATGTTTTTCACAGAAACGGACTTCTTTAGCTCCTCAGTGGAGGGAATTTCTCTGAGGTCGATCAGGGATCTCCACTTGCCATCTGCAACGAAACAGAGAGGTGTGATAAAGTACGGTTTTTAAAGTTAACAGAAAGGGTGCTGGAAGAAATGATGATGATTTATAAGGGGCTCACAATCAAATCAGTTTGGGTTCTTAGGATTCTTGAACATTATTCGGCATCAACCAATCAAGGCTTTATTTGTCACATACACAGTAAGGCTGAGTTATACTTCGCCATTGTATTGACACCGTAAGCACTGTATGCCATAGCCCAAGACCCTCCGCTGTAACCTACACCATAGCCTACATGCATCTCCCCAGAAATGTAACTATATGTCACAGCGAGGCAAACCGCAAGAACTGTTATTGGTCCACTTGGTAACATTTGGTTTTTTTTTTTTATGGGAGCAAAGAAAGCGTATATCCCAGGTTTACTTATATCGCTGATTGAAATTGAAGCGCTATTTACAGTATATCTAGCATAACCCACCATATGCATCGTATCAACAGGTCTACAAAATGCTAAGAATGACAGCAGCAATTTCATTTACCTCCATTAGGTTTATATGTACTTCACAAGACTAAAAAGTAGAATAGACTTTAGAAGGGATAAAACAGAAAAAGTGACTTTGTAGTGGCAAGAAATTTTTCCAAATTTGTCTATGGGAAGTTTGGGACAACACAAATATAACCAGGACTCAATAAATGGATGATAAATGGATATTTTGTTAAATGTTTGTGTTTTTTCAGTTTCAATTGAGTGATCCAATGGTTGAATATATCGCAGGGTGGGAAGACAGTAAATATGACATCCAAAACCTATCACCTAATGTTTTGGCGGTGTAATTGCTAAGCAACACAGACACACCAGCACACAAGTATAAATGCCTGCAGCGTCGGCCACTCGTGTAGGTCACAGCGTTGGCTCGACCCACAGTATAAAACTGCATAAAGCCTTAATAGGCCTACTAAGTAAAATGTGCAGTGAAATTTTAGGTTGACTGGCTTCAAGACAGTGAAACAGGGGACAAAAAGTACAGACTAAATGCTAAACAATAAACATTATACAATAATCAGAAATATCCATAAATAGTGTGCAATTTTCAGTAAAGTGACAGGCGGTAGTGGAGTTAACCGAATACCACCTGTCACTTTACTGCAAATCTGTGGAAACATTATTCTAAGGAACTTCCATGTTATTTATACCTCGCAGTTTTTCTCCCCCCTAATTTCCAGTATTACTTTAAAGTTGAATAAAGCTCCGATTTGGGAAACAAGCACATTCTCAGTGTATTGGAGCTGCAGTTGTAGATGCCAAACAAGACTGTCTGGCAGCTGGTTTTGTATCAGGATAAGGCTCTGCTCCAGTTAAATCCCTATGACAGGTAAATTACCTTGCAACAGGAAGGCCGGGAGAAATGTAAAACTCGAAACTACCGGATGTGCGGTACGGGGCCAAAATCTCAGGCTGCCAGAAACAGTGATGCTTAAATTATTTTTATATTGGTGTAAAACTGATTTTATGTCTGTTTCAGTCTGTCTTCTCAACTGGCCCTAGTATTTGTGGCTAGCTAAGTTAAGCTCATGTATTAAATGAGCTGGTGGTGATTTAACAAATACATGGAATGTTGGAATTCTTCTAGCTATTCATAAAGAAATTTTTGTAAATTTTTAAATCCATTACTGTTCATGTGTGTGCATTCTAATGTTAATTTGTGCTTTTTTGAACAAATATACACATACTGCCCACCCCCCAACACACACACACATACACAATTTTATATATTTAAGAGCCCCTGTCAAGTGCTGGACCCCCTGAATCTAGCCCCAATTGCCCCCCCTCCCCCCACTACCATGAAGTCTTGTCTCTCCCCTGCATCATTCGACAGTTGTCACCATTTTTCATCACTTTTTTTCATTATTTATAACCACTTAATAGCTGGGATTCATTAAAAGAAACGTTCAATTTAATTCATTTTAATGTTTCATAGCAATTTAGTTTCAATCAACTCGGCTGACTAAGTCAACGCTTAACGGGTTCTTAATGAACCCTTCGGAAATTAGTCAACTTGTTTAGTATTCTGCTGCGTATGGAATGTGCAATGCAACACCCTACCATGCAAAACTATTCCAGCTCAGAACGTATGAAAATAAACCTCTGATGAAAGACGATCCATCTGATGCTGTGGAATGAGAGATTGCTGTTACCAGCTGAGCTATGTAAAGGGCTTTGCACAGCGACAACTGCACGTATGAATGATCTCCACAGCTGGAGCTCAGATCCTCAGCTGCCAGAGATGCTGGCTCCTTTACTGTTACTCAAAACTAGATTGGTTCTTATTTCGACTCATTTTAAAATGTATCTAACTTTTGATGTCACCTTTAAATGCAAATAATAATGCTAAAAAGCAGAGTAGTCAGAGAAATCAATAAAATGAATCTTTATAAGTTAATAAACTTAATTATTAATAATAATAATAATTATTATTATTATTATAATACATGATTATTAAAGTGGGGGTGACATGGTGGCCTCATACCGCTGGGACCTGGGTTCAAGTCTCTGCCTGGGTTACATGTGTGTGGAGTTTGCATGTTCTCCCCGTGTCATCATGGGGTTTCCTCCGGGTACTCCAGTTTCCCAAGATATCCAAAGATATGCTGGGGCTGATTGGAATTAATAAATTGTGCATGTGTGAGTGTCCCCTGTGATGGGATGGCCCCCCATCCAGGGTCTAGCTAGCTTCCAGGATAGGCTCCAGACCCCCCCACATCCCAGTAGGAAAAGCAGGTTGGACAATGGATGGATGGTTATTAAAGTTAATCTTAATCATAAATACAGTGTAAAATATAGCTATGTGAATTCTTCAGCTGTAATAATAATAGTAATACTATTACTATCTAATGACTATTATGATCCACCCATATTCAAACTGCTTTTCTGTTTTTTTGTCATTATTGTTGTCGTCGTGATTTTGTATGTGTGCCCTGTGATGGACTGGCATCCCATGTAACACATGCCCTGTCTCTTGGCTGTGTCTAAAGTCCAAGATCATCATGACCCTCGATCACATGAACAGTCCTGGAAGCTGGACGGATGAAGCTTTACGCTGACTGTAATGTTTACTACTACAGCTGTGTGCCAGCGCCGTGACTCCTGAATGGGGTAACACAAGTCCACAGGGCAGAGAAGTCATACCACCACAGGAAGGCTGACATGCGACCTGTCTCCATAAACATGCCAGCGGAATTATAAGAATAAACTAAGAATAATAATAATAACGTATCTGAAAATCACCCTTTAGCTTTTGTGAAGAAAGCAGAATTTAATAAATGTATTCGGCAAACTATTTTTCATTGTTAATAGTAAATCAATTTTTTTCAATTTTTAAAATTATATATTATATTAAATGTAATTATATATGTATATATAACTACATTAAATGTGTGTACATGCATTTGCAATTGCTGTAATAACAATAAAATTTATGACTATACATTTTCAAAAATATCCTTGTCTAAAGTGACATTACATGCTGAATTATTAAAAATACCGATTTATATGGGATGTAAGTTTCTATCAGTATTCTTCATGCCAGAACGCATCATGCTCTGGTCTGTGAAGCATCACGGTCGACTTCAGCAGGACTTCCCCATAAATCCTCTGGCCGAATCCAGCTTCCTGTCTCAGTCATATGTCACATTATAATCTGTAACATTACATACTCACAGAAAGCAAAGACTTCTGGCACTTGTTCTCTAGAATGTCCGCTTGACCTCCTTGCAAAATTGGACTAGATTCCTTCAGTTCCTGGTCGGTTTCTGTAGAGAAATCTCACCGGCTGACACAGCCATGCAGTCTAGTTCCGATTCTCTGCCTTTCTACAGTGACAACTCATCCTGCGGTGCGACTGTTGATTTTTACTTTAAAAAGCCACTCAAATGAGACATACCGGCTGTTCGGACAGGACTGTCTCTGATCGCAAAGTGAGCCACTGGGATTTGGGAACTCCCCTTCCTCTAAATAGCAACATTAGCCTCTTAGTGATGTCATGATGGGTCAAAAGGCTTGGCTCAAGTTCAGCCAGATTGGCTCCGTACACGATACTGTCGATTTCCGCGTCTGCACTCTTATGGACATTACGGACATTTACATTGTATGACATCATTTTAAACAGGTAGATTATCTTCCCTTATCCACGCAGTATCTATCATAGCATTATGCTCATTTTTAGCATTTTGTATGAAGAATGGCTTTAATATTACATTCATTTATCTCTGCTTGTATTTTACGACCCTGTTAAAGTGGGCAAAATGGCTCCCTGTGAGAATATTTGTCTCTCCATTTCTTTATGATTTCTCTCATCCTCAATCTTCTCCCAAACTCCAAGTAATGAGCAGCTCAGAGAGCTGAAGAGCTTCTCCAATGGACTGATTTAGAGACATCAATAACAAAAAAGCATTATGTCATTCTCAAGAATGACCAGGTTCAAGTGGATTATAAAATGATACTTTGAGGGAGCATGATACTTTCAAAGGCGAAGCTTTAATCTTCATAAAGTTTTCAATCATATTTAAAATCCATTATATTATATTATATTGTTCATTCATTCAGTCATTCATTCATTTTCCATAGTCGCATATCTGATGCAGGGTCCTGGGGGGTCCGGAGCCCATCCTAGAAACCATGGAGGCACCCGGGATGGGGCGTCTGCCCAATGCATGGTACATTTAGTGTATTCAATTTTTTTATTGTATTATACTACATTGTATATACTTTTTGTATGCATATATGTAGCATGTTCGTTCGTATGATCGCATAGGGATTTTCAGTAAACAGATCATCTGACGATAGGTATCTCCAACACTCCTGCCAACCTGATCCCTTGAGGATGCAATCAGTCAGTTTTGTCTCAGACCCAGGTCAGGTCAGTAGGGAATGGAGAAGAAAGAAAATCTCATTGATCAACTGGTGTCCAGGGGACATGTGCCACTGTCAGGGACATGAGGGCGATTTTTTCCAAACCAAACCAATTGTTGGTACCGTTAGCTAAGAAATAGCTGCCTTATTGAAGGGTAGCTAGCCTTTAAATAAGCATTTAGCTTCTGTGAGATTGCTACAATGGCATGGCTAGCAAAACACTCACCCAGCTCATCCTTCTCTTTCTTTGCAAGATCTACTCCACTGTCTGTCTTCCTTCTCTCTGAGGAAATGTCTTTCATCTCCTGTAAGACAAAGAGTCATGGCCCAGAATGACATCACCTTTCTGTTTAATGCTTTTACATTAAATATCTCCAAGTGGTAGTATCTCTTTTGTACAAGAATAGTACAAACAATCTTTTTTCCGTGATGGGCTATATCTAGGACAGTATGTAATATGTTAACCTTGTTTACCTTCTCACTGGACCCATCCTCATTGGCTGTAGTGTTAAGAGTATTTTGGCTCTCAAGTTTTGTTTTCAGGGGTGCTGTTTCCATGTGTTTGGTGACAGTCTTGGTCATTGTGCTCTTGATGATGATCTTCTTGTTCTTGCTGTTCACCGGCTGCTTCTGCGGCTCCTTCTTTAACTCGAAGAGGGCTCTGAGAGTGTTGATCCCAGTGACCTCGGTCTGTGGAATGTGCCCCAGCGATCGGCTGCGAGAGAGATTGGAGCCCTTTGTCGGCGCTTGGGCCTTGGTCTTTGTCAGGATTGAGTCCAGTCTGCTCTCCGGTTCATGTTTCGGACCCGAAACCTGCAATGTCCAGAGATGTGACAGACAGTCATGCAGTGTGGAAAATGAAAGTGGAAGCTAGTGTCACACACTGTCACCACTAGGGTGACCACCTAATCCATGTCAGGAGGGACACTATGAGCTACAACAGGATTTGTAAACTACCATTTCATACATTTCAATTAAAAGGACCAGGATTTCACTTAAGTACTGGGTTCTTGCCGTATGCTGATTGGTCAGTCTCCTATAATCATGCATATGTGTCAGTAATGTTAATGCGAAACAGCTGGATGAGTCTTTCAATCTAGGAACTAACCAAACAGAGCACAGAGCACAGAACCCTTTCAGCTTTAAAGTAGTTCGTAAAAGCTGAAGTAGCTCATAGTGTCCCTCCTGACATGGATTAGGTGGTCACTCTAGTCACCACGCTCTTGGAGAAGTCACATAGGAGAAGCTGTGTAGCCATAATTGAGTTGGAATCATACTTTGTACAGCTTGCCAGGATGAAGAGCTTAACTAATTAGCTTAACTAGCTATGATGAAGAGCTTAACTAATTTCATTAGTCTAGCTAGCTATGATAAAGAACTAAACTAATTTAGTTTTAAATGATACAGTGGTACCTTAGAACTCAAATTTAATCCCCCCGCGGGTACAAGTTATCTTAGGTCAGCGTTCACGGTTTGACTTCTGAGATTCAGATCGAGCTCTAGGTAATTTTTTTCGAACTGGTTGGTTCGACTTCTAAGAAATTCAAGTTCTAATGAGTTCGAGAACTGAGGTACCACTGTATTTGAATTTATTTGCTTGTCCTATTCAGGGTCGCGGAGAGTCCAGAGCCTTCCCCAGAGGCTACTGGTGCAAGGCAGAAAATGAGCCAGGACGGGGCGCCAACCCATCACAGGGCACACTCACACCCATTCACTCACACATGCACTTATTCAAGTATAAGTGGGTGGTTAAAAGTTGCTATAATTATTATTTCAGCTATGGAATTGCTTAAAAAAATAATAATAATAAATATGTATTTAAGGAATGCATAGTATGCCACTAAAACCTTTTTGTTAGCTTCCACTGCTTCTGTGGACTGCAGAACTCCTGCGATTTGATACCTTTTAAAACAAAAATGTGGTTTAGGAACAATAAGACACATTTTCGTAACTGCAAGAGAGATTAAGGGACTCCCCAATGTATCTTTGATAACAAGAAGGTCTCCCTGTCCATTCAGATGCTCACTGGGCCACGAGCTGAGAGACAGACTTCTTCCTCTCCAGAACCACCTCGTCAGCCCAGGACTTGACAAGCCCTGGGGAGGAGATGCTTCTCATGGACTTGGTCTTCCGCAAGATGCCCTTTACTTCCATCTCAGGTCTCCTCTGATCAAAACCCTGGATGAAAAACCTCCCTTGATGGGACATACAAAAGGGGAGAATAGTGAAATTTCCCACTTGAAGAGCATTTTTTTTGTCTTTGAGATGAGTTTGCCAGTGACATAAAGTCAGGCTCCCTCCTCATATGTTACAGTACTGGGAACCTACACTCGCCTCATATAATCCAACAAAGAACACCAGTGAAATTTCCAAAACTGCCTAACTAACCACAGAATTTTTTTCAAATACATATCGAGTGAGTTTTGGAAATTTGCTTTTTGTTCAGTTGTTTATTTATTGCAAAACATCATCTGACTGTACATGCTTCATAACACATATATTTGAAATTCTAATTTAAGGTGTATAGAACATTTTAAAACCTTGGTAAAACTGTATTATTATCATCACATTTTCATTTTTAAAACATATTATAAAATTTCAAATGCATTGCAACTCACCTTTCTGATTCTCTCTCCATGAATAGCTAATTTTAAAATCAGCTTGTCTTTATTTGCATTTGTTTCCTTGACGATAAGCACCTGTTCATGTTTTAACTGAAGTGATATTGCTCTGGGGTGCTCATCTTTTCTAGAGTGCTACCTCAGAAGTACCTCAAATTATGTTTTTCTTACTTTTATTTTCATTCCTTTTAATTTTTACAAATAATATTTTTAATCAGCCCTCTATCTTTCTTTAAAAATGTATTGCATTGTTACACTTAACAGGATTTGCACATCCTGAAAACCATTTCTAGTGCACTATTATGGTTGGTTTTAATTGGTTTAATCTTTAACTTCAGCCTATCTGAATAATGATTAGCATGTCTACCTGCTTGTGGGAGTTTTACTTACACAAAAATGTTCTGAGGGCAGAAGGAAAAATGATTGGTTCAGAGAGATAACCAATCAGATTGTAGAGGAGGTAGGTCCAAGCAACTAAAGGAGGTGGGGCCAAGACTATCTCTCTCAACGAATCATTTTTCTGTCTGCCCTTACATTTTTGAATAGTAACCCTCCCATGAGCTGTAGTTATGTAGTTTATGACTTGTGTCCACTCATGGACACCTTCCTCAATGAGTTTAATTTGTCATTTAATCAAAATAATAATAGACAAATTTCCAGCCTTTTCACTACAAAACAAAAAAATAATAATAACTGGCTCAAAGCTGAAAATTGCTACCTGAGGTCACAGTGCTGGGGAGCAAAGAATAATTCAAACGATATCCGAAGTGTCACAACTTCAGAAGGTTGTTGTTTTGGTTGACTGTTTAATTGTAATAAATGAACCGAGTGTTATTAGTTATTTCTGATAGCCAGTGTTAAGCATACAGCCCTATCTGTGCCCATCCTGTTGCAGCGTTTACTGAGATAAGCTGCTGTTTAACTAGGTGTATGTTTCCCTGTCACAGTACTACCCCGTGACGTTCAAGTGCTGCCAGAAATGATAATGTTTCCTTGCACCATTTGGTCACATATAGCTTTTTGGATTGTCATACTGATTCCCAGAATGAAAAATCATGAACAATTTCTAATAATGTTTGCACAAAATCTAGTAAATTTTGCCCATGAATAAAACATTGTGACAGCTTAGATTTTTAAACATTTTTATAAACATTATTTTTTATATTTTTTACATAAAAAAATATTTTATTAAAGCCACTTCAATGAATGAACTATCATTTTTAAAGCCATCATATTAACTATAGTCTGCATATTCACAGGAGGACCATTGCATTATAGCTAAAAGTTTGAGTCTTTGATCATTTTCCTACAGAGAAAAAGAGATGCTGAATTTTAAGCGCCTTGCGACAGCAGCATTGAACCTTTTCAGTGGAGAAAATAAATAATTAAATGAAATAAAGAAAATGAACGAAATACCTCGGTGTAGTCCGGCTCCTTGCACCACCCGCCGTGATCCGAAGAAATGCAACACCCAGCTTATGGAAGCTGCCGGAGGCCCCACAATTGACAGTGGGCAAAGTTCTCACTTTATGGTTTCCCAGGCCTATAAGGAAGCTGCAGGTGGCGGCGGATCTACAGCTGCTGACCGTCTCTGTATCTAAACCATCATGTTCATGACAGCAATTTAACTTGCCGCCGCGATTCCCGTTTGAGAGAATCAAGCTTCTCCACTGGCACTCCCCATCCACGACATGTCGCCTAATGAGTTGACTGGCACTTACAAGCTGCAGGAAGTGGCCGATTCAACGGAATGTTGCTGGTGAGATGTTTCTGGAATGAGCTGGAATTGAACTCTTCTGCGCAACAGATTTGGAAAATACCTTCATCTCTGTGTGGAGCTGTAGTTGTTTTCATTAGAAGGTTCTGTGTGGTCAGATGGGTCTTTGGGAGATGGACAGCCGTGTTGTTTAGCACCACTCAAAACCCTGCATTTGCAGGGGCCCCGTGTTGGTTACAAAGTCACTCATTGGGGGAGGGGGGGCAAGTGACTTTTTGAGTGGGGACCCAGAAACAACAATCCCTCCCCAGGAGATCGGTGACTTTAACATACATGGCTGCTGAAAATATGTGTGTGGCAGATGCTCGGTGATGATAAATTGTCTGGCAGGTCTGGAATGGCTTAAGGCTTCAGCATGATCTCCTGAAATACCAGGACATCTACTGGACATCTACAGGAGCACTAACTAGGGGTTTCTGACTCCTCACGTCTGGAGCTACAAGGTGTATTGCATGTTTTCCTCAGATCCTTGCTGCTTATTGAATATCGTGATTACACTGTAATTCGATTTCTCTGGTGTTATCAGAGTCACGTAGGTGGTTATGATCATAAATACTGTGGTGCAGCAGTCCTAGGCTGGAAATGACATCTTGTGGAATAAAATATGATTTGACGTGTATCACTTTGAAGAGAGTTTAGTATCCTGCAGTTCGAGAAGGTATTAAATTCTGGCTGTTTTTCTAATATGTTTCTCAGGTTGTTTTTGTAATGCAATGACAGTGTTAGGAAAACAAGTGGAAACGTATTCACCCCACAGCGAGAGAGGCCAGGACGGTGGATATCGGGTCTAGGGTTTCATTATAGTTACTTTAATGTTCTTCCAAAACTCAATGGAAGGTTTATAGCATATCATAAAATGATCTTTCAAGGTGATACATAAGAAAGAAAATTGATTTTTATAAATGAACAAGGTTTGCCGTGTTCCTCTCTTTTTGGAATATAGATTTAGCTGACCTTCTGCATCACGATGTATATGGCCATTAAAACTAGCTTTCTTTTAATGACCTTTTTATTATGTTTCTTTCGTATGCATATCAGAGTGAGTTTCCTTAGGTTTATACTTTATTTCTTGTCATGCCGTCCTGGTCGTGTTATATCTGTTTTTCAGACCAATATAAAATTGGGTCTCTTCATTTGACCAGGCATCCATTATTATTGCTTTTACTTTTTAAACCTTGTTTATTGCTGTTTTTAAGACATATGGTGTATTCTGTTTCAGAGGCAGTCTATTTACATAACCAAATAGAAAAAGAAAGCGTTTTGAGTCCCACACTAAAGTACCAAAAAAAAAAGTATTTCAATTGGTCTGGCACTTCGGGTACTGTATCTCGCACTGAAATGAAAGGAACCAAAAGTACGGTACAGACTGGTGCAGTGCCCAGAGATATCAGTATGTGCATGGTAGCCTGTGCACCGCCACGGAGTGACATCCTACGCAGGGTGTCTCCTACCTCATGCCCTCTAGCCGCCTGGGGTAGATGAAATACATAATCGCTGTATAAAGGTTAAAATGCACGGTAATTTCTTGTCATAACAACGCACAGGTAATCATTTGCGCTGTTAGGACAAGGAAATTGCAGCGTGTATCATACGGCGAATGGTTATAACTCCAGCTCCTTTAATAGCCGTTTATCACTCTGCGGGTTAGTCATTTTATCCCTAGAAATGTAAGGCGAAAGAGGGAAAGGCGTTAATTTAGAGGTGTTTCGTTTGTGAAAAATTCTTTAAGTTGCGCAATTAACGGTTTAAGAGACAGATATAAAGTAGACAGGCATTAAACAGATGAATGTTTTATTTTAACAATAGGCCTAGTTTGACTAGAATGTTATCAATTAAACTTATTTTTAACACAAATAAAAGAAGACGTGCACAGCTAAAGCACCAGTCAGTGTTCGTGTCACGATGTAGTGTCTTTTTAAATATCCCGAAATTCCTCCAAAGTTTCCCGGCCTATACCCAGAGCTTCCTGGCAGTCTCCGTGCGCCCCCTAGTCCTGTGCAAGCGGTCGCAAAGTGGATGAGTATAATTTTTTTAAATTTAACAATATCACCCCCTAGTGGGTCTGCCGTTTTTGTCACTGTTTTGCATTCTTAAACGAAACATAAAAAACTAAATCTATACTGAATACAAAGCAATGGTCTAATCAAAATCATTTTGCATAACTCTTTGTTTGAGGATGCATATACGATTATTGAAATTGTTACATTTATATGTATTCAATTCATAATGCTATATATGTGCTTCCATATTTTATACCTTTATTTATACAATACAGAATAACATGAGAATAAATAAAGTCTGCTAAGCAGCCGGAGGTTGTCAATGGCACTAGCTTTAAATGAGTATAGAATGGGAGACGTCACACTGTGACAAAAACAGGCTAGCAGCACTAGCGCATGCTTTCAGCAGCATGCAGCCAGAGAAACGCGCACAGGCTGATTGAGGATGACTAGGCCATGTTGCAATCATGCGAAAGCTTTGGCAGGAGCCTAAGGAAACAGTCTCCCTGTCGACTAAACCTCATTTATATACAATCCGTGGCAGGCATTTATGGAAGAAAGAAATACTGTCTAGAAAGTTTCCTTGTCCTGGCCTTATCCCGACCCCCCCGAAATTGTTCCTGGGTTCCTCAAACTACTGAGAAGATAAAAGGAATGTGTAATGAGTGACCTTTGACCCCAGGCTTGGCTGTCTGAGTGCAGGATCCCGTCCCTACAACTGAAGCGATTATAGGCTTAGAGGTATGTGTGAAAGGGAGTGAGAGTAAGGGGGGGGGGGGGGGTCTCCTGAAAGGAATGTACTGAAGGGCACCAGAGGTAAGCTGACTTTGGGAGGAGGGGGGGGCTTGGGGGTTGGATTGTGCTGCGGGGTGGCAGTTGTCTCTCCCCCCTCGGCCGATCCTGGAGGCGTACCACACCTGCTGTTTGTCTGTCTCTTTAATTAGGCCTAACTCAATGGCTTGCTTGAAATTAACAATTTCATCAAAACCATAACCATGATAATCTGGGCCAGTTAGCTGAAGACCCACAAGTTGCTACGGCTCTGGCATCTGCATCCCATGGCCGAAGTCGTCCTTTTTTTTTGTGAAATGTTGTGCGTTTGTTTTCCATCATGGCTTTTCTGCTGCTGTGACATCATAGGGGGTCTCGCAGATCTGGTACCACTTCATTACTTTTGGGGTAGACACAGCTCATTCCAAAGGGAGTGAATAAGATCACACCCAGTCTGGATACATTGAATATGCAGGAACATACTTTAAGTTTCATTGTCTACGTAATTTTTACAGCCCCTCCTCTTGCGAGTGATATTCTGGTGTACCTTCCTTCATACTCAAACATGATACTAAATGGTTGTTGGTTCGACTTTTATGTGGGACTTGCTGCTCATTGCAGGAATCACTGGAATTCTGTAAAGGATAGCGAGAGATGGAGCCAGGATTCCGGCAAGTGGGAGCCAGTCGAGGGCAGTTCACATACTGGAGTGTCGGGGGTATTTTTACCCCGGTGGCTCGATGCCCGGTACGGATCTCGCCTCCCCGCATCTTCCGGAGATGCCGTGGTCTCTCCTAGCTGTGGGTTTGCCCGCTGGCCCACCCGCCCCCGCGCTGGTGTCTGCGATGTCTCAGCACGCACCCCCAAAGCCCACACACGTTGCGCTCATAACCAGCCGCCTCTGTGCCTCTGCTTAAACATCTAATGAGAAAACCCACACTTTGGTTTTGCTGCCTCAGATTATAATTAGAAATTATTTAAGTAATTACTGATCATAGATCACTTATTACCAGCACAAATACAACTGAAATTGAATATTTCTATAATTTAATCACTAAATCAAAACAATAATTACCCTTCACCGCATTACTGTGTGGTTGTATTATCAATATTTATGAGCATATTGTTGGTTCTTTGATCCAATACTTATGGTTTTATTTAATTATGTTTGTTTGCTGTTTGTTGATCTAAGAGGGTGTTTGATCATTGTCAAGATGTCAACACTGAGCAATACAAACACCGGGGCTCGTCTGATGCTTTGTTCAGCATTGCAGTTTTTTTCAAGTGTACTTTTCCGTGCTGTTTTTTTGTGCCGAGTGCGACAGCAGTCATTGACCAGCAGGGGGCACCTATTTCCCACCTACCGATGCTGCAATACAGTCTTCTTCAGACTGTGTGGTGCCCATAGAGATGGTATTTCCATTAGGTCAGATCTGATCTCAGCCCTGTGTAGAATCTGTTTTTGGAAGATTAAAATGCCTAATAATTCACACAGTGGCTCAGCGATCGTGCCTGTAGCCTCACATCAGGGTCTGGGGGCTACATTCCGTTTCCTAGCTCTGTGCTCTCTCTGTCTGTACAGGCGTCTCTCCCTGTGTTTGTGTCCAGTTTCCCTGGGTACTTTGGTTTCCTCTTACAGGGCAAAAACATATTTTCAGTGGTCTAAATATTCCAGTGTGTGTGTTGGGGGGGGGGGAGGAGGGGGTGATAAAAACCTGTTATTTTGGTATTGTGGGAGACTTACTTTTATAAAACTGTGTGACTACTATAAAACAACTAAAAATGTTTTATATGTTTTGTTAAGGTTAGGGCTGGGTAGGGCTTAGGGTTGTCATTGCTGGGATTAGGGTTTTCCCCATAGAAATTAATGGAGAGTCCCCACAAAATATGAATGTGTGTGTGTGTGTGTGTGTGTGAGACATGCTTGTCCTGTGAAGCACTGGCATGCCATCCAGGGCGCCCCCTGCTGTAGTCCTCCAAAGGCTCCAGACTCATCACGACCCAGTGCTGCATAAGCTATGGGAAGATGGATGGATGGATGGATGGATGGTTGGATGGGTTGGTTGATTGATTGATCTACAATATTGTGAAACTTTTTAAGCTATGGTGAATATTTCTTTATCAATATCTATCCCACCTAAAATGCCACATCAGTAACCTGCTGAGTGTATGTAGAATGACTTTAATGGCACAGAAATAATAACTATATGTTGAATAATCTGCTGTACTCATGACCATGGGCTAAATGGCATCATTGTCTCCCTGAAGCGCAGCTGTCTCTCGCTGAATGGGACCCGGGACCCGGGGTCTCTGGCACCGTCGGCGCCGCGAGCCTCCCAGTTCCAAAGCGGGCCCCCAGGTGGCGATGGAGAGCGGCACGGCATCACCGCGGCAACCCTGGCAGGAGCAATACAGACCCCGTGCCTTGGAGTTCTGGGGCAGGATGAGGAATGGCTCCCGTGGTGAGGACGCCCCACCGATTCGGGGAAGGGGGGGGTCTGGCATTACGCTACCACTAAGGGACACACCATCATGACTCACCTCATCCTGGCTAGAGAGAGAGGACACCTGGGGTGTCATCCTCAGTCCCAGAGGCTGTTATTCATCCTATGGGGGTGAAGGTGGCGAAAATCCACGTCAGACAAGCACATCTCCTAACTGGCAAGATGTGCTGGAAAAATCCTCCTGTAAATCAATAGCAGGTTTTGATGGCGCCCCCTAGCTGTTGGTAACTATGATGTCATCCTCAGCTTTCCATCTTCCAGGGCCACATGAACAGACCCTTTTATGTTGGGGCCCTGGCCAGCTCTGTGAAGCATCTGTGTGTGGGGGCAGAGAGAGGACTCCAGGAAAAGCCCTTCTCGTCAGGGTGGGGTGGACACCTTGGCCAGCAGGTAGTAAAAGATGTTTGTTTGTTCAGCTGAGGTGGCCGAACCGGACTGGGAGAAAAATGAAAAGAACTTAAAGGTTAGACCACCTTTTAAACAGCCTTCAGTACGTTTTTACAAGAGAATATTTATCTAAGCAGTCTGGTGCACAGTTACCCATATGGAATTTGAACCTGGAAGCTTTTGGCCATACGCGCACACACACGCACACACACACACACACACACACACACACACTCTGTTTACACCCGCGCATTAGATTATGTGATTGAACACATTTCCCATAATCCACCAGCTCACTGGCAGGGTCACACTTACTGAAGGGAAGTTAACTGCCCTCGTTAAAGTGAGAAGGTGTGAAGATGAAGGGAGAGCACTACAGGGCCCCAGGAACATCTATTATGAGCTCAGTGTGTGGGGGGGTGAGCATGGAGTTTCTAGAAGTGTAACTATCTAGGGGAGGGGGGGGGGGGGATTATTCATTATTATTATCCAGAGAAAGTTTCTTGTCTAGTATGGAGGAGTCTGATGAGCTCAATATGATTGTTTCAGAAAGCTGACAACAAGCACCTGAGCTGGACCACCCAGACATGGTGCTGTTTTGTAACCATGGGAGCAGCAGGGTAGCAGTGAGTTAGCCTGTTGAGTCACCGCCCCCCCCCCCCCAGTCTGGTTTTTACTTCGATTTCCAGCCTCCTCTGGCAGCCAGATCCTCGACTGATAGGCGGCGTCCTTGCCACTGTTCCATGACGGTGTGCCGCGGCGGAGGTCACATGGGCATCACGTCCGCTTCCTTTCTCTGCTGTGGATGTGCAGATGAGTGGGTGGACGCCCGGTCCTCAGCTGCCCCGCTGCCGTCACATAGTCCGTCAGATCATGCGTATCTAACCCGCCAAAGTTGTATTCAGTTATCTGAATTAGTTGATCTAGGTGAAATATATTTAAGGTATTAAACTATTAGTCCCGCAGCTCTTCCGATATCATGTGTGATCATATGGTCATCTTATCGCCAGTGTGACAAATCTGGATATTCATTCACTCTTAGATTTGACAGATTAGCAGTTTAAAAGTTCGTAATTAATGTCTCTGTGGTTACTTAGTTACTTAGTAGTGTTTTTACACTTGAGAATTAATTCTGTGTGTATATCGTATCACACATGCGGTAGCCCTGGCTGGAAGCTTCAGTTCCTGCCTTTTTATCTGAGTTTTTCATTGTGTGTTGCTTATAATTCCTGTCACTTGTATGTTTTGCCCACGGGCACCCTGAGTTAAACAACACTGGCAACAGCACAAAGATTCGTAAGATAATGAGGTGTTCTAATGCCTTTCTTACATAATTGCCAACGAATGAAAAACGATGTAGATCTATGTGCACAGACTTGTGCTTGTGCACTGATAATAGATGCAGTTTGTTGTCGAAAAGTTGGAAGTGGAGGTTAACGGCCAAGTCATGCGGCATTTGCCCAGATTTTTACCCTGGCCCTACAATACATCAGTTTGACTTTGAGACGCTTTAAGACGAGAATTATGGAAAATACTGCTTCGAGTTGGTAAACAGATCCACAGGACAGATGCATTTTTGGAGGAAGGAACAGGGGATTTATCTAACCCTCATGTTGTTATGGGCAGGACAGCTACCGGAACAGAATATAACTGTAGCAGAACTCGGAACACTTTACGGCAGTTATGTACAAACATAACCTACCAGAACTATTTATGGTTCATTGCCAAACATGAAGTACAGCACAATATTACACGACACATAGGAGAATCACTTCACAGTACAACATATGCAAAAACTAAGGAGTACAATAGAATACAAGAATACAAATTTACAGAAAACACACTGAAAGACGTCTTAAGAGAATAAAAATTAGCATAAGACCATGTGCAAAAATGCAAAATGCAAGGGAACTATAGGCTATGGCTTTTCTCACTGATTTAAAGTAGAATCCCGTAAACCCCTTGAGAACCAGCACATTACAGTCAATTTCTTTCTCTCCCTGTCATACACAGAACACTAACATATATTATTTTCAGTTATTGACTGAAAACTGCTGAATAGAATGTTTTTTTCCTGGATCACACCCCAGCCCCAAAACATCCATTCCCTCCTGTTTTTCACACGAACATTACAAAATACTTTTTTTTTTTTCAAGCAAAACCCTCCTAAAACATCTATCCATCCATTCATCCATCCATTTATCCATCCACACATCCATCCATCTTCCATAACCGCTTATTTAGTTTTGGGCTGCAGAGTACCTGGAGCCTGTCCCAGAATGCACTGGGCACCAGGCTGGGTTTGGAATGGCCCTTCCCTGTTACAACATGAAAAATAAATTCTGCTTTATCTAAAAGCCTCAGCCATAAAATTCATAAATAAGCAATTTGCTGAAATGGCGCAATTTGCCCAGTGTGAATGTGATTAATTCAATTTATTAAAGGCATGACCACTAAAAACAGCATTTGTTAGCTTTTAATGAGAGCACAGATAGCAAAAAGCATTTATACTTACGTATATACATATACAAAGCATTTGTTATTTAATTCAGTGGACTGCTTATGAAATCACCTTGCTGTTTAGAGAGAGACTGCAAAGTTAACGGCAGAGCTGATGTTTTGAAATGAAATGATTGCACTTTATTGATCCCTATATAGAAAAAAATGACTCCTTTCACCTATCCCATCTTTCTCTCCATAGGGGAGAGCAAGCTTGGCAGCAAAGGGCAGCCACCCAGGGAACAGCAGGTTAAGGGCCTCGTTCAAAGGCCCACAGCCAGGCCAAGACCAGGCTTGAACTAGCAACCTTCCCCTCACAGGCATAAAGACTTAACCCACTGAGCCACACTTTCACACATTTTATTCAGGTTTAGCTGCTGAATTAGTGTTTTTAAGTTAATGTTGCTTATCTAGCTATGCTCACAGTCTCACAGCTTTCTATTAGGGACAAAACAATTCCTGGAACAAGCATGGAGGCGATTAATTCTTAGCTTCTCTCTCTCTCTCTCTCTCTCTCTCAGTCTCTCCCTCTCCCTCTCGCTCTCTCTCTCTAAGCTTTCAACCCAAGTCTGAAAACGCAGCAGGGTTTTCTACTCTCAGCAGAAGTCGGAGAGGGGGATCAGGCGGGGCGGGGGGGGGGGGGGGAGGATGCTGAATTAGAGGATAGTATTGTTGACCTTGCCTGTGGAATCATAGCCTGGCCCAGGGCATGTGTCAAGGAGTTGGCCATGAGCCAATGAAAGAGAGCCTCTTATCTGGCCTGTGGCTTTAGCCCCGCCCCTTTCCACGGGACACCACTGCAAATAATGTGAGTTTCCAACCACGTGTGTGTGTGAGAGGGAGTCAGGTTGAAAAGGAGCTTGTTCATTAATCTGCACAGAGCTCAGAATTTCCCTGCAAGCCTTTTAAACTGACTTACAACTGCTGCATCTCCAGGGGTGAAATTGAATGCTTGTCTTCAAACAGTCGAGGAAATTGAATTCTTGTCTTCAAACAGTCTAGACAAATTTCTCTTAATATGAATCGTTGTTGTGCTTTGACAGTACGTGTTCTTATTCACAGCATGAGTAATCATAACTGTAAAGGTTTGAACTTTAAATTCATACTGCAAAATTAGCTGTAATCGTATGGAGATAAGGTGTAAAGTCTGGGCCATTTTTTTTTACCTAATGATCACTAATGCATGGGGACTTCAAGTGCATAACGTTTGTTCTTGTTGGTGATATAACATCTTCACTTATTCATAGTTCCATTGCATGTGAGTTTTGCTTGTCCTGTTCACGGCTGGCCTATGGTTTGCGTCTGGACCTTTGTTCATGTCCGTCCTGCTGGTTACATTTGGCCTTTTGTTTACACTTGGTCCATTGTTAAGGTCTGTCTTGTTGTTCATGTCTGACCTGTTGTTAAATTAACTAAAACCTCTTCGCCCTAATTGGACCCAGCTCCAGGTCTGGCTGGTCCCTTCATGGTTGAGGTCTGCTGTGCTCTTTGCTGTATGTGTATGTTAAAAAGTTTCTGTTCTTAGTGACTAACACAAGAAATATCTGTAGGTCTTTTGTAGCTAAGGCTGTCTCTTTGCACCTCAGTACATGCTGTAAACATACTCTGTCAGTAGATGGCAGGATTCTCATATGTCGCAAAGCCCCATTAAAGCAGTGATAACATGACTTGCCGTGTATAATCAGGTGGTGCCATGATACTGTTAGCCTTCATCTACGACTACAAGGGAAAAGGGAAGGGAGCTCCACTGAAGGGTCGTCTCGCCGAAAATCTGCATTTTCGTGGATGCCTTTGTTGTCTGACGTCCCATTTTAGAAGGCTGACTCCTTTATATTATACAGGCAACAAGTGATGATTAACAATGTCCCTACTTTATTTTAAAAACATAGGCTACAAGGGCAATAAAACAGAGAAAACAAGAAAAATATATTTGCCTGCTTACAGAGAACGAGCATGCCCTGTTCAGTATATTGTATAACGCAGATACACTGCATGAAGAAAGGCTATAACTCAACCAGAGATAACTGCACAATTAATTAATTCCCAGATGCATAAATCTATGCAGGTTTTTTTTAACCACAACCAGAGTGACTTTATTACTGTATTATTTATGCATTTTCCTTTTAGTTTGCATCTCACCCAATGCAGCATTGAGGTCATTTAAGTGACAAGCTCTGGATCAAATGTGAGTTGTGGATTGAGCTGTAAATGTCTTATGTCTTGTAACCCTTGACTTTACACTGTCTCCAATAACATCAGTACATTGGACCGAGTCCAAATGCTATCTGGGCCACAAGGCAGAAAAAGAATCTTTGATCTCAAATTTTTAACGCAAGGATGACAGATTTGAACCCTGAACCCTCAAATTATACATTGAGTACGCCTCAGGTAGATAACAAATTTCTTCAAATGAAGAGGTTTTCCTCTAAATGGCCAGGAGATGCTACTGCTTAAATGCTCAGAGCCAGACTCAGGAAATGTATGGATCTGTGACCCTTCATGAGCTGTGTGTAAGAACCAGGTGAGACAGACATGCAGTGAAAGAACATAGTGACCCAACCTTGGATCCTGTGAATATTAATGCATTACTTGTCTTCACAATGATGTTGCATGCCTCATTGTCCATTGTCCATTCATTCTTTATTTATTCACTGTTGTTCTTTGCAGTGGGCAGCGCTAAACAAGTAGGCCTTCCAGTGCACTTGTAGGACACAGCCAATGAGACATCTTGAATCTTGTCTTGATTCTCATTGGCTAGCCCTGGTTTGTCAGTGTGGATCTCCCTTGGGGTTTGCGACATAATAATAAATGGTTTTCTTGGCAGCATCCATCACATGTGTATGTTTAAATGGCATGCCGGATCTCCCTGTTCGGTGTGTCACAGAACACAAATGGGATGCCATGTTAATGTATGTGGAGATGATGGCCGTGCTTCCCATAGACCGCCGAGGAAGCCCTCCTATTCCCAGCAAGTCCGCAGTTGGCTGCCTGACTGCTGCTTTAATTCTACCCCGGGCTCTGTACTTTGAGTCGGCAGACAGCGCAGACTCTATCAAACCATTTCCCCGCTGCTTTTTGGCACCCCTGGGGTTGTGCTAGTGTGTCTGTGTGCGCAGCGATCGAGCGGATCCAGAAAAAAAAGAAAAACTTCCTACACCGGTGTAGTTTTTAAGCATTTAAAAGGGAAAAATGAGGCAGAGGACAGAAAAAACAAAGGGGAAAATGTAGACTGCATTGTGATGTTTTAAGCACCATCCATTCATCCATCCATCCATCCATCCATATCTCTTTTAAGTATTCATCCTGATCGGGACCAAGTCCTATCCAAGCAAAATGAAAAGGCAAAGGAACCATTAAAAGTCATCTTCAGGAAAATATAATTAAGGTACAGACCAAAAGAAAAATGCATTAGTTAACGTCTTAGCTTTGTGTGGTGATCATCGACCATCCTGATCATTGCAATGTCGTGTGTTAAAGACTAGATACATCAGCTACATTTCACTGATGAATGATTTGCAAATTCACAGTTCTAGAATGTTGGCGCGACATGTTATATCCCAGTTATGGATATTATGAAAATATGAATGATATGACTTATCTTGATTGATAAATAATAAATATGAATTAAGTGATTTATCTTGTTTACACGTGTTGGCTTTCTGAACTGCACTGGGTCATGTTCTGCACAATGATTAGAGATGATCATCAATCTTCCTGCTGCCCTTTATGCAATGTGGTTGTTGTCCGGGAGAAGGGATTTTGAAGGTTCTCCAGTTTGAAGGAGTATTTGGAGGTCGTCCAGAAAGAACCTGTGACTTCTTTGGGGTCATCCTGAAGGCCACTTCTTTTGGCAACTAAGATTTTTTTTTTTCGATGTTAATTATTTTTTGCATAATTATTTTTTGTCTTGAAGATTTTCACAGAAAGAACAGAGGTTGGTCAGACATCCATAATAATAATAATAATAATAATAATAATAATAAGAAGAAGAAGAAGAAGAAGAAGGAGAAAAATCTAAAAATTGAAATAATAATACAACAATAATAATCAAAAATAAATATGTTAGACTCTATATCAGAGGCAAATGTCACACTAGCATGATTAGTTATGCACAGGAGGAACCTTTCTTGTTAATTATTAACATTTTTGTGAAACTAATATGAAATTGCATTTTGATGTTAGAATGCAGATCTTCTAAACCTCCAAAGACCCCCAAAATTCTAGCCTGTGTGCTCACATTTGAAGCTGTAGTGCAAATTAGTGTGTAGTTCTGCTTGTCTGGAGAGGTACAGCGAGAGGGCATCCCAGAACGACTCCAAGCCCAGAGCAATCGCTAACATCGCCTAGTCCTGAATCCACCTCAGAATCCCAGGCTGATTCTCCATTCTAGGTTAACATCGCTAGTGGGGATATCAAATAATTATAATTCAGACAGTGTAGACGTAGAGGGGTGATGGAAGCAGTAAAGGGTGGGGGCAGCATGAGTTTAGACTGTGATAATTCATTGTTTCTGGAACATTCTTTAAACAACAGGGCAGCGAGTCCACCAAAACAAGCCGAGAACATAAAAGCTCAGTGCCGCCCTTCTGTGAACTTGGCGAATTGTTTAATTGTCTGGAGTACTTTCTATTTTCTTCTTCTCTTTTGTTCTGCTCTTCGTTGAGAATCCGAGAATAATTACTGCAGAGTGACCGGGGAGATATTGGATTTTAAATGAAAGCCCTGGCAAACAAAGCATTTCACGGGGGCTTTGGGGGCTTTTCCTGTTTTAACGGATTGCGGCCCCACGGTGTTTTCTTGACGCCCTTGTCTATTAGCAGAAACTTTCCTCTCAAGCCCCCAATCAGTATTAAATTCATATGTGACTAAACAAAGTTTCCTATGGGGAAACTTTTCTGTCATAGATAATGCTTTTCTCTATATTTATTTAATGCTAACTCTACTGTACCTCAAAAAATCAAAAGTAAAAGTCAGGTTTAGAGATACTGTATATGTATAAATCTAAATCCATTCAATTTTTATAAATAAATGTATTTAGTTGTGGTTTTGCTGCCCAGTTGTCCCAGGCGACAGGCTGTTCATGTTAGTTAACGTTTCGCAATATTAAAGTCAAAAATGTTAAAGGCCTGAGGTTCCTGTGATACGGGGAAGTTCAGCATTCATTAGGACATGAGGGTATAGCTCTCCCTGACATTGTTGTGCCTGTTCATTTAATGCCCTTGTCTGTCAATACAATAGTATTCAGGGTGATGTTAAATGGGGGGGGGGGGGGTGATTGTGCCCCAGGAACTACAGATGGAATGTTGGTGTGTGTTACCTAGTACTTTGTTACTGACCTGGGGATGGCGTGTGGCTCCAACAGTTAGTACTTGTGATCAGACGGTCGCACGGCAGAATAATCACATTTCTGTTGGGCCCTTGCACAAGATCCTTAACCCCCCCCCCCCCCCCCCCGTTGCTCCAGGGGCTCCAGATAGATGGCTGACCCTGTGCTCAGACCCCAGGCTTCACTCTCGACTGTGTGCATGTGAGTTTGTGTGTGTCTCAAAGGAGAGCAAGATATATGGGATATAAGTGAAAAGGCGTTACAATGTACCTGTACTTGTGCACGTGGCAAAGCATTGTTACATTTTACAGGAGGTTTGGGGCACTGCTGACATCACATGAAACAATAGGGACATGTTCCCAGTGGATAGGCAGCCGCGGGGGGAGGATGAAAGGGCACAAGGCACTAGATTCCTGAACCAGATGCCTGCCCGACACCTCAGTCGCACAGACAATAACACGCACCAGCGAGCGCGCTCAGAAGGAGAATTAAAATACCTGAAAAAGTGGCTATTTTTAGCGTTATAGGCAGACATGTCTGTGTAGCAATACGGTTTCCATTATTTCTGATGGTCTCGCTCACAAGAGTAGCTACAGCACTGTAAAAGTAGAAGTTGGGGGAAAAAAAACACATCTCTCTACTGCTTGACAGCTGACTGTGAGGCGATGATCACACCGATATTTGAAATGATCGCTCTCGTCTGTGACCAAGCACCCCTAAATTAGTTTTGTTTACAATTAAGATGAAGGCCACATATTATGTAATAAAGCAAACACTCGACTAGACGTTCAGCAAAATCAGCAATGTGGGACAACTGCGAGGGATTTTGTGCAGTTGGGTGGTATGATAATGAGGGGTTCCTTCTTCAAATCATATGGCATTTTAATAGCCAGTTGATTACAGATAGCGATGATGCTAAGAGGCGCTACGGCAACCGAAGGCGATTTTGTCAGCTAATTGCACGTCTTACTCCTTAGCTTGTATTTGGGCTAATTAACCAGAGCAGATGATTTAATTTCATGCCGGTAACATTTTTAAAAATACATTCAGAAATTAAGACATTAAATCTGAAAACAATGTTTTGATGCAGAAATGTATTTAGGCCTTTAGAAAACCACTGCAGCTTTGAAAAGCCATGACATTGTGATTGTGTGAGTGAGTGTTCACCCAGTGATAGACTGGAATCCCATCCAGAATGTTCTGTGCCTTGTGTTCTGTGCCTCCTGGGGCAGGCTTCAGGTTCACCATGGTCTTGCTTGTATAAGCAGTTATGGATGATGTATAGATGTATTAAAATATGAATTATGCTATATGTACATGTTTTTTCTTCTTGAGTAAAAAAAAAATGACTCATCCCCTAAGGTAAAGGCATAAGAAGTAGAATAGATGTCATGGTTTGATTATATGGAAGTGTGAGATTGTTCAAGGGAATTCTTAATCAAGTCCGTCACAAATCCCCTGGGATTTCCTGCGTACGAGTCTTTGTGTCTGAAGCCGGCTGGCATTTAAAAAAAATATCTTATCAAGGTGACTAAATCTGATCAATGACTTTGCGTGCTTTCAGATGGGATAGTGGCAAATAAGGCTTCCGTCTTCATGGCAGTGAGGCACAACAGAGGATATAAATAAATACAGTACAAGTCTTCATAAACCATAAATCACTGATAAGTGAGTCGCAACCTCGGGTCTGCGGGTGATTTCTGGAGGTGCCATTTTCTGCCATCACAGCTAATTCTGATTAATGCCTTGCCGATGCTGTTTCTGCAGCTGAGAGGGATTTCACAACACACTGTACGCCATCCAAAATAAAAGTATCTATTGATTTTAGCATGGTTTAAGGATGCACAAAGGACTAGTATTTTGAAATTCTGATGTGCTGTACCTGTTTGAAGCTACGCATGCATGTAATGTCAGACGCTGGTCTGTTCAGTTCCATGGGCAGGTCACCTGTCACCTGACCCTTATGTGCAGAAGACTCTGGAAATTCTTCCTGCATAGCCCTGCGTTCAGTTTCACTACTTTCAGGTCTTCCTACGTACTGCAATACAGTGCATCCTACTCCAGATGGACTCCAAAGCCATGCTCTTGAATGAATATCCATTTACCATTTTTATAATTATAGGGCTACAAAATTAGCCTTTGCTAAATTACAAGGTTTTAGGCCGGATGAAGGAAAAATGAAAACGTGGTTGGAGATGCTTGCGGCGCCCGTGGTGACAGGGGTCAGCCTCCTGTCCACTTCCGTGAAGTCATCTGCGGCATTCTGTGGATCCTGTTTGGTTAAGGTTTAGAAGGGCTGACAATGAGCTGATGGCCTGGTAATATGCCATCCCCCCCCCTCCCCTCCCCTCCCCTTCCCCCTCCATCCCCTCAGACCTCCCACCATGGAGGATGGACTCGCCTGAGCAGTACACGCTGTTCCTGGCAGACAGACTTGCAATGCGGGCGGTTGCCGGGGTTTCGCGTCTCGCAGCGGGGCGGCGGGTGTGTGGACACTGTCACCCTCTCTCTCTCTCTCCCGCTCTCCGCTCACCTGCCCGTCACCATGGGAATAGCATGGCAGACGGCATGATGTTCCTCACTTGTGGCCGAGAAAGCGAGCTCCGTCTCGCAGTATGGATTTCACCACATCTTTAAAATCATCTGCTGTTCCTTCTGCTCGCACGGTCTGCCAAGTCTCTGTTTGCTTAGAACTGAAAACGAGGTCTGCTGTTCTATAAATGTCACTTAAAAATATTTTAAGAGTTCAAATTCTCTCCTTTTTTTTAGATTTTGTTAATTCAGTTTTTGTCAGGAAACATCTAAAGTGAGGTCTGTTTAGTTACTGTTTAGTTACTGTAGGGATTCAGGTTCAATTCCTTAACCACTATGCCACCTAGTTGACCATTTTGATGCAACGTCAGATGGCAATGTCCTCAGTAAAGTAGGGTCGGGGGGAGGGTGTCTTACTTCCTATAGAAACCCAGTCAGATTTTTTTGGGATGGTGGAGGGTTCAGGTCAGTTTTCTGTAGCATGTAGACCTTCAGGCAGCCTGCTACTTCATAGAAGACACCAGGACACAACGTGGAAAAAGCATGTATCACTCTGCCTTTGGCAACACAAAGGCCCTGTTGACTCCATATCAGTCCTAAAATAATAATAATAATAATAATAATAAAGAGTTTGGGGCCAGTTACACTAAAGGACCTGCCTGCTGAGAAGCCTGGTGTGAGGGGCAAACAGTGGATTACTGCTAGATGACTGGAGGGAGAGTGAGGGGGAGAGTTCAAGGGGTCAGAACTTCACTGGGGTAGGGGGTGCAAGGGGTAGGGGGTGCAAGGCCATGTGATGCTTTCAAGGCATGTAGTACTACACCCATTGTACGAATGCAAGGTTGGCCTTATTTTTTCCTCTGTGGTGCCCCCTACTGAAAAGACTGAGGATGCACCCACTGCCTGGTATCAGGAGTAACAGGGACATAACCCAAGTTTACAAAAAAAAAAAAAAAACGTTTAAAAATGAACAATTACGTCAGGCTGCCTACTAAAAAGCTCACGATGTAACCTAGACTTCAGAAAACACAATTGATTATATTATATGAAATGGGGACTTCTTGGAATTTCTCGCAATAACAGACATTTTGTCTTTATACCTTTATTTATTCTGTGAAATCACAGAACCGCAGCCCTCACAGTGCACATTTTGATGGGTTTGCATGATTACATACACGTTTTGATTGCCTTAGCAATCCTAAGTGTGATCTGCTGTTAGCCTCATTTATATGTTATGTTATTTAGAAATCTAAGCATACTCACACAGATTAAATACTCACATCAGGGACACCTATGTTCATATAGCTCACAGACATCGCACTTCACCCGTGTATAAGGTCAAAACTGGACCTACACAGAACCTCCTCAACTCCTTCGTCATTTCCCAGCCAAGCAGGAAGCTTCATCTACATTCTCATAAGTCCATGGAATATGAAGCTATCACCACTCTCTATTGGATGTGCATAAAATGGATATGAGGAGGTGTGACACCTTTCAGGCAGGCTTGCGACGGCTTCTTGGCGTTGGAAATGTACCAAAGACGCTCAGATGACATATAAATTATAAATGAAATCTCTCTGCACACAATTATTCCATCCAATCAATTTCCTTACTCTCTTGTACAGTGCAGGGTCATGGGAGTCTGGAGTCCCATGGAGAACCCAGGACAGGGTGCCATCGCAGGGCCCACTCACATGGGGGCGCTATAAAGGGCAATGTCAGGATAATTAAAAGGGCCCTAAAAATTTTGGGACATAATTGGATCTGTCTTGGTTGGATGCTAAATATTACTATGCTTCATTGGGCCCAAAATCTCTAATAGCCCTTCTGCAATGTAGTATACTAATCCACCTGAGTATGTTTGTGGAGCGTGGTGGGGATATCAGAGTACTTAGAGAACATGCAAATTCCACACACGTACAGCTGGGGAAGTCACTCAAACTGTGGTCTCCTGAGGTGTGAGGCAACACTGCTAACCACTATACTACCACGCTTAAAAGCAATTATCTCATCATGAAATATATTGTGGGGAACAGATACTGTTTATTTAATTAAATCCTAGTTAGTCATTCCTTGTTATTATTTCTGCTGTTAACAATGGAGGATTCAGTGGTTTATTGTTTACAGACCGTAGCAGCAACCAGTGACTCCAGTGTATATGAGGCACAGCACAGGTTGGGGATCAGATCTGCGGCAACGTCCCACACGGGGTTTCAGGGAGAAGGATTAATCTTGTAAACTAAAGCAGCCCAGCTGTTGAAACCGATCAGTTCTTTGGCTTTGACTCATGAAGATGACATCACCGCCAAGGTGGACCCCCAGTGGCACAGTGAGCTGTCTCATCCATCCATCCATCCACCCATCCATCCTTCTGAGTGCCTATTCTGGTCATGGTCACAGGGTGTTATTGCGGCAGTAATTTGCCAGCAGCTATTTAAAGTTGACGAATGAATAGCCAGTTTTCTAGACGCAAGAGCATCTAGGTCGCTGTTAACGGAATAAATACTGTAAAATATGCAAATGAGCCACACAAAGAAATATATAAGTCAGATTGGATAAAGTATCTCTACTGTGTCTGCAGTGGTTACTGATTCTCCTCATTGATGATGTGTTCTAAATCTGGCCATGGGATTTTACTCATCTATAAACTGAAGCTGGCTAATGCAAACCTCCTGCTGTTTCTCTGTTTTTATTTTTATGTGTAGGGTTTCGCATAAGATGTCACCTTGTTAATATCCCAAATGTAAAATGAGAGTAGTGGAAAGCCATGGTGTACCCAGTAAGCATTACGGGGAGGGGGGGCAGGTTGAATGGCTGGTATTTCCCCAAAGACTTCCGACAAAAGACATTGCAACCCTGTCTACTGATTTTTTTTTTGTGACCCTTTTATTCTAAGAGACACACATTTCTGAGAAAGCTGGGTCAGTCAGTCTATGGAGCATTTGGGGGTTGAGGACCGGGCGCAGGAGGCTAACAGTAAAATGACCTTGCTACCCCCGGGATTCAAACCCACAACCTTCCAATAACAGGCTAAACATCCTAACCCACTGGGTCACACACCAACCCTCATTTAACCACAGTGTCCAAATGTGAGCTTTTATTGTATCTGCATCTGTTTACCTTCATGTCTGAACAAAATTCCCTATGTTAGTGCAAGGTTCTAAATACTATGTCAAAATTGGGATATGAACTTGGTATGATGTCACTCTGTTGACAGGCTGCAGTATGCAGAGCACTGTCTCAAGACGTGATGTAAGCAGTAAGGTGATGGTCCACCTCCCAAAACAAGGCTCTGTGTATTCACTCCTTTACTCATTCTTCACGTCTAAGTGTCAGTGTTGCTTAGAGTATGTTTATATGCTGCTGAGATTCAGCAATTAATTTTTCTCTTCTGCAGAGGACATCTGTCATTCCATACAGACCACTCCATTGGGTCCTGTTGTTCTGACAAGAGGACATTTAACAATCTCATGAGGTAGTGACCATTTCGCTTAACGACCTGGTTGTTGGAAAGGTACTGTAGTTGTGTACATCCTGTTGGGCCTGTTGTGTCTGCAGTGCTGTAGTCAACCTCTGGTGTGGGTGATGCTTAACACATGGCACCCACTTGGAAGCAGTAGCCACAAGCATGGGGATATTCAATTACCTTTGCCATTTTCCACCCTGTAAATATGTATCATTTTGAGATTAAGAGAGATTATGTCAGGATCAACTGTGACTCAGAATGAGGTCACCCACTGAGTGGAGTGTTTGTTCTTGTCTCCTGTAGAATGAGTGACTCATGCAAACTGCCAGTAGACGCTGTCTTGTCATCGTTATTTATGCTGCTATTATTTAAGAAGCCATCCCACTCTTGAGTAAATCTGTAATAGAGAAGTTTGATGATGTCATATCACATTAAATGATTATAAAATACACAGTCCATGGCTGTCTAAAATGCACAGCCATTTCAAAGTGTACAACTTACATCATGGCTTTAGTTGTCCATGACTTTGTTAGCAGTCTCCCACTATCGACTGGAAACTTTTACCCTTGTGTTCAGTGATGTCATATTCACCCTTGGTAGGACATTTGTCACATGACGCAGCTTTCATCTGGAGTTACAAATTTACATAGCCATATATGGGGAAAAAATGCTAATCGGGTTTTAAAGTGTGGAGGCTTCAGCATCTTCAACCATTTGGGGGCATTAAACGTGCTCGTCATATTGCCTCATTGAGATAAAATGAGAAAATGTCTGTCATATTACTGTCATCAATGTAAAAACATACAAACATATCGAATCCTCAAATTTAAATACTGCAGCAAAAATAATTGGCTGCATCCCTACAAATAACTGCGGACTTGGTTGGTTTCCTGGTGTGTGTTTTTTCATCTTCCAGACCCCATGTGCCCCTGCATAATTCTGCATTCTAAATAAAGTAATAGATAAATTGTGACCTTGAAGCTGCACAGCTGTGGAGAATGAAAGACAGTATCCAGGGCCGGTAATCCGTATGCATTCATGCCACGCTGAGAGAATATGTTTTCATCTCACTGCGTTCATAAAAGACTGCATGCTTTCCACTGGACACACAGTCTTGTTTATTTGTGGCTTGTGTTTGGAAACATGACCAAGGAGGAGCAAGACATCTGAGAAGTAATCTTACTATGCCAAAAACCTCACCCGGCTCTTTATAGAATGTGCATAATGTTAGACATTTCTCATAAATTCCCCCAAAGGCCCCTAAAGTGATGAAATGCAAAGACAGAACAGCACACCTGAAGGTATGAACTCCATTCAGTAACACTGGCTGCAATTTAATGCATCTATAGGTTACTTATAAAACTACATGGCCTTATGCTAAACAAAGTCCTGAAAGAAAACATGGTCTGATTTCCAGTTTTAGAAGGCTTTTAGTAAATCACGGTCAGCTGTTATATTCCAGAAACCTTCTACAGTCAAGTCCAAAGAAAAGAAGCAATGGTATTTTATCATTCTATCCAGATTAAACATTTTACCACAAGCAAATCAATTTTAAAAAGCAATGCTTGGTTGTTTTCTTTTTGTCTTCCTAAAACATGATAGGTCCTTGGGATGGATAGACTGCTACCAAGAAAAATTCTCCAACAGAGGGCAACGTCTGCAGCATAAACGGCGCAGCAAACGCATAACTTGTAAAAGCAAAGACAAAAACAATAGGGATCCAGTAGCTTGGACCGCTAATTAGCCCAGTGGTTTGGAAAACAGTCCGTAGGATTCATGGCTCCAAAGTGCTTCCTACCAGCTTCCTGAAAGACCAAGGTGGGTGGATTAGCCTTGCATAACAGCCCTATCTTTTGTTCATTATCCTATAACTGTCCAGTGAAAACAACTGCTTTAAATAGCACAGAGAGCAAATTTAGCAACAAATGTCCCAGCCTCACCAATACTGGAACTCAGACGGCCAATTCTGCTGTGTTTTGTGTGGCTCCTTTTGTAGGGGTTACATTCGTTTTGCATCCATGATTAATGGTCATTTATGTTTTTCAGATACAAGTCTGACTTTGCTACTAAAGGTCACTTGCCATCTTTCCAATATGCCTAGCCATAAACCAAAGTGTGCATAATCCTACGTCATCATCCAGAGAGAAATGCCATATTTGTATGATATTAATTAAATCCTCAATCCAGAAAATCAATCTCCATATTTTAGATCACAAAAAGTTTGTGACCATGAGGGTTAAAATGTACTATTTAAAATATCTTAAAAGTTGCAACCATCAAGTGGTTTTACGGAATCTCAGGTTAGTTTGATAGAGTTTGATGTGCAATTTGTTACCCCTGGTTGACTCCTTTGCTGACAGACACAGGACACTTCACTGCTTTAACCTACAGATATGTATTTATTTTTAAACCAGTTTAAGTCAGTCTTCTATGATTATAGCTAAGTATTTTTTCTGCTTCTGATTATTATATTACAGCTGCATTCATTTTTAATATAGCGTCACTACATGATTTTTTAAAGATGCAGAGCATTTTGTTTTCGAGTACTCTCTGATCATGCCAGCAGTGCTACTGAGTTTCTTAAAAACTGCAGCTTTACAGAAGACAGGACAGCAGGATAAACACAATTGAAAGAAATGGAAAGTGACATCTAATTTGCACTATATAGCTTTTGGGATTTACATAAAGTGACTGTAAACTGCATTTATCCATGTTCATTTCCTGAAGACTTACAAGCCTGCATTTTGGCTTCTGAATAGGGCTGAGTGTAAATTAATATAATTAAGTTACATAAAATGGCCACATTACATTAACTGAGGAGGTGTAACAATATCCAAAATATTACACACCAAGTTATGATCCCTCAAAGCAGTTTAGTGGCACAAGGCCAAGTGAATAATAACCAGAAAAAATGGTAACAGCATGAAGCATGAACATGGACTTATGGGTGAAGGGACAGAACTGTATGAAGAACTCTGTGACCTGCACTGGACATAGGGTTATCGGAGAATGGACAGAACCGTCTGAAGCACACCAAGACCTGCACTGGACATAGGGTTATCGGAGAATAGACAGAACCGTCTGAAGCACACCAAGACCTGCACTGGACATGGGATTATGGGAGAATAGACAGAACCGTCTGAAGCACACCGTGACCTGCACTGGACATGGGATTATGGGTGAATGGACAGAGCCGTCTGAAGCACACCGTGACCTGCACTGGACATGGGATTATGGGTGAATGGACAGAGCCGTCTGAAGCACACCGTGACCTGCACTGGACATGGGATTATGGGTGAATGGACAGAGCCGTCTGAAGCACACCGTGACCTGCACTGGACATGGGGTTATGGGTGAATGGACAGAACTGCATGAAGCACAACGTGACCTGCACTGGACATGGGGTTATGGGTGAATGGACAGAACCGTCTGAAGCACACCGTGACCTGCACTGGACATGGGGTTATCATTGATTGGACAGAACCGCATGAAGCACACCGTGACCTGCACTGGACATGGGATTATTGGTGAATGGACAGAGCCGTCTGAAGCACACCGTGACCTGCACTGGACATGGGGTTATGGGTGAATGGACAGAACCGTGTGAAGCACACCGTGACCTGCACTGGACATAGGGTTATCGGAGAATGGACAGAACCGTCTGAAGCACACCATGACATGCACTGGACATGGGATTATGGGTGAATGGACAGAGCCTTCTGAAGCACACCGTGACCTGCACTGGACATGGGATTACAGTATGGGTGAATGGACAGAGTCGCATGAAGCACACCGTGACCTGCACTAGACATGGGGTTATGGGTGAATGGACAGAACCACATGAAGCACACCGTGACCTGCACTGGACATGGGGTTATGGGTGAATGGACAGAGCCGTCTGAAGCACACCGTGACCTGCACTGGCCATGGGATTATGGGTGAATGGACAGAACCCTGTGAAGCACACCGTGACCTGCACTGGACATAGGGTTATCGGAGAATGGACAGAACCGTCTGAAGCACACCGTGACCTGCACTGGACATGGGGTTATGGGTGAATGGACAGAACCGTATGAAGCACACCGTGACCTGCACTGGACATGGGGTTATGGGTGAATGGACAGAACCGTATGAAGCACACCGTGACCTGCACTGGACATGGGGTTATGGGTGAATGGACAGAACCACATGAAGCACACCGTGACCTGCACTAGACATGGGGTTATGGGTGAATGGACAGAACCACATGAAGCACACCGTGACCTGCACTGGACATGGGGTTATGGGTGAATGGACAGAGCCGTCTGAAGCACACCGTGACCTGCACTGGCCATGGGATTATGGGTGAATGGACAGAACCCTGTGAAGCACACCGTGACCTGCACTGGACATAGGGTTATCGGAGAATGGACAGAACCGTCTGAAGCACACCGTGACCTGCACTGGACATGGGGTTATGGGTGAATGGACAGAACCGTCTGAAGCACACCGTGACCTGCACTGGACATGGGGTTATGGGTGAATGGACAGAACCGTATGAAGCACACCGTGACCTGCACTGGACATGGGGTTATGGGTGAATGGACAGAACTGTCTGAAGCACACCGTGACCTGCACTGGACATGGGGTTATGGGTGAATGGACAGAACCGTATGAAGCACACCGTGACCAGCACTGGACATGGGACTCTTATATTTGTATGGTAGGAAATAAAGGTTTACATACTGGATAAGTAAGTGGTTTGATGTATTAAATACACTGCATAGTATTTTTGGCTCCTTTCCCAACATACCCTGACATTGGTCTCCTACCTCTATACCACACAAATGTTGATTACGTTTTGTTGTATTCTTTAAGTGCTTTATCATAGGAATTAATCCTAACTGGTTGGCATGTGCTCTATGACGTCAGATATCCGCATGTTATTTTAGATGTGGGTTAAAACGAGTATAACGGGAAACCACAAGAACATTTTCTGATCCTCAATAATGTTAGGAAGTGGCTAACAGGCCTAATGCATGCTTCTACTCATGGTATGAGAACCGCTCGCGTGTTTCAAAACCAAAAGATACCTGAGGCAAGTAAGTATCTAAACACCACGTAAAATGCAGGCGGCATCTGCGTGTTTCCAGTAGCACCAGGGTTCGGCTGGCGACATAAGCAGACTGTTGAGAACAGAAGCGGACTTGTTGACGACATGGTAAAATATTATCACGGATAGAACAGCCGCTTCTGCTGCGCACCTCGCTCTGGTGAATGTCGCGTGCACCGCCAATATCACACGCACCCGCTCGCTGCTGCTCTGCGGATTTATGACCTCGCGACGCCGATCAGTTGGTGAGTCACCCGGCGTGTGACCTTCCGTAAGGATACTGACGGAAGCGCATGCGCTATAACATCAGCCGCGCTGCGTGGCGTGTCACGGGTATCCCGGGGGCTGAAGTCGCGTGCTTCGTCCCGTAGGTTAATCATGCAAATACTTATTTTTATACTTCCTGTCTCACATGGTACAGCCAGTTTCTGCATATGTTACTTCACCTTTGATCAAATATTCTATTTTAACGGAGCACACGCTATTAAAATTTAGCGGTGTTAGTTAATGAAAATCGTATGCCCAGGTTTCCTCGCGTAGACTGAAGACACGCACTTAACTGGCATCTCTAAGTTAGTCGCATCGTGCGTGTAGATGTGTTCTGCAAGTTGTTTCATATTTTCATTATCATTTCTGCTTTTCAGATGCACTGTCCTGGTCTACTATTTTGTACCTGTTAAGAAATTGACCTTATATCGGGTATGTTAAACGTGAGATGTGCACCGTAACGCAGAAACTCTGCGGATTATTCGCTTCAATCGGAAAAAAATGAACCGGGGTAAACAGCAGAATCAGAGGTCACAAGTGGCTGCCCTGCTAGATTTGGTTTCTGCTGTGACGTGTTCTACTCAGACCACATCACAGAACCTCTGTTTGAATAGTTTTGGGGTACTACTGCTCCCTTCTTTCCTTTTCCATGACATTCGACAGACTCGGCCAAACTTCGCAGGGTGAAGCATGAGGCCAATTTTGTCCTGTTACCCTATTTGTACACTCTGTAGTGCTGTTGCCAGGGATACGGGCACATCCTAGAACACCTCGTAGGTCATTTAACAGAATGCCAAGTGTGTTCGTGCACTTTGTTCTCACGAGCAAGCTGTTATTTCGTGAGTTCCACCAGCAATTTATCAAACCACGAGACTGTATATTTCGACATATAGTCTTGGCTGCGTCGCTACACATAAGCAGTAAATTGATAAGCATGTACGATGCTCCACAGCGCATTAATATAATTAATCACTGTTTGTGTGTCATAGCTGATCTGGCTACTAGTATTCAATTAGAGAACCTCGTCATTTCTGTAATAATATACGCTGTAAAACATGACGATGGTTTTTCAACTCTTCTTTTTGTCATTTTATTTCCCTCTGTATTTTATGGTTCAATGTTTTCTACTCTGTTTAGGGGTTATTGGAAGAATAATGTACACTTATACTCTTGTAGCCCTGGATACCGTTTCTTGTGTGCTGATGGAAAAACATGCTACATATTTTTCAATTATTTTGCTATATTATGTAGCAGCAGTCCATTTTCTCAATGTTGCATGAATCTGGCTCTGTAATTCCCTGTTGGAAACCATTGTAACAAGACATATTGAACAGCTTTAAACCTTTTTTTTTATATGTCTGCGTTTGACTGCTTTTATGGTTTTTATAGCAGGTCTGCACTTGAGAATGTCATGAAACTGCTACATGTTATTTTTACTAACTGTGATAAGATCGTTTGTCTCATTTTTATTGGCTATTAGAAAAGGACAGCGCAGTCAAGCCTGCTGATTGGACAGCACGGCACTCCTGCCCCTACATATACTCAAATGGAGATGCAGTAGGGGGTCATTTCAGGTCTAAGTGTAATATACTGCTGTGTTGAACATTGCGCCTAACAGCCTCCTTTAGCTTGGACCATGGTTACGATTTACCACGTCCTGTTGCCTTAGGCCGTCACATGTAATGAGAATTGACATCTTTATAGACCACATCCAAAGTCAAATGGGGTAGTGTGTTGTTTAGCGGGGTTAGGGTTCTGTGCCTGTGATCGGAAGGTTGCTAATTTGAATCTCAGGGCCAGCAGGCCAATGTTGCCATTGGGCCCCTAACCTCCAGGGGCGCTGTGTGCTGGCTGATGCTTCCCCACGCTTGTTCTCACCTGTATATGTGTCTGTGTGTCTCATAGAGAACAATATGGGATAGGCGAAAAGACAATTTCCCCATGAATGAATGAAGTATCACTATTCTATATACAAAAAATGTATCAAAGCCTACAATTTCAAAAGAATTTGCCTGCTGGAAAACAACGATCACGCCAAATTTACCGAGGACATAATTACCCGAATCTACACCCTCCGGTTGGCTTTTTTTTCCGAAGCCACGCCCCCATTTCACTTGCCCCTCAAAAAGTCTGCGCAAAGTACTGGCCATAATTATGATGGTTTAATAATTTATGCTGTTCCTGTAGTAGCCGCTTTCTCCATGTATCCATGCTGTCAGCGTGTTTTTGCAAGCGGGTCCCAGCTTCCTCATACAATCCACACGCGCTTTTAAATAGCTTTATGACCCGGGTCATCAAACTGAATTAGCCCTCAGCTGACTTTCTGTTCAAATAAAAGACTGTCTAAGGCATGATAGGAGGGGCGCAGCTGGAGGCAAGCCAGCGTGGACAGTTTTAAGCAGAATAACTCACGAACGACACTTTGACAAATACGTGAGTATGTTCAGCATTTATTTAATTGATCCACAGTAAAATACAACTCGTGGTTAGGGTCAGTGAATAATGTTGGGCACACTACTATTTGGAATTGTATCGATCATCCGTGAAGAGCTGCGATTAGATATACCCTTGAGGGTGCTGGGGCCGAACGGAGCGTGTACTGAAATCAAAATAAAACAAGAAAATTGTTCTGATCAGCATCATTAAAGTTTATCAGGTGTTAACCCAAAATTGAAAAAAATATGGAAAGGATCAGAATTCATTGAAATGTTGTAGGCAAAGCATAGCGTGCTGCTCCAGGGACGGCTACGTAACATCACATCTTCAGCGTGGAACATTTGATCCCTGTCTCTAGGTGTTTAAATGTTCTCGCGGCATTTGAGAAGATTTCCTCCAGCAGGCCGAACATGTGAATGAGGTGAACTGGTGCTTCCAAATTGAAGTGCAAATTTCTAAAACTCACTGAATTTGTTGTTTTTGAGATGAAACTGCCAATGGCCTAAAGTCAGGCTTCCTCATCATATGTTACAGTATGGAAAACCCAAACGTCCTCATGTAATCCAATGAAGAATATTCATTTCATTTCTTCAACTTACTTGAAGTACATGGAAAATGTGTCCTGTGAACAGAGGTTTGGGAATTTATTTTTCATTTGGTCATTGTCAGTGTGTGTTCTTAGCCTAGGATAGGCTGACATTTTGTGCAGTGTGCTCCCTGTTTTGTTCCCTGCGCATTCTGGGATAGGCTTCAGGTGCACCATGACCCTGTACTGCATAAGCAGTATGGAAAAATGGATGGATGTAGACAAGGCGTATCCCATAAAAACACCCACACTCCCTCGGCTGTCTGGCCTCCTCCAATGTCTCCAGCCTGACCGGCATTTCTTCTACATTCCTCTGCATTCCAAACCAACAAAGCACATTCCGGAGCATTTCTGTGAGTTGTCCACTTCACCACGGCGACAAGGGTCACCGCCCATGTCCCTGAGTCACTTGTCGTTATTTTCAACACTCTGAAAACGAACGGGGAAACAACTGATTTTTATCACATCCTTTTATCGAATCCACCTTTTTTAATGAAGAGAAAAAATTGCCGGTAGATAAGATTCCGTTTCTGTGAAATCAGCTCACAAGGACATCCAGATGCCATCGACAGGGAATTGCACTGGCGAGAGTTCGGCAGGATGTCGACGTCTTGTGCAAATCAATTGCTGCTGCTCTGAGTCCCTAGCGCTGCTGTGGCCTGCTTTATCTGGAACCAAGAATGGGACTGTTGCTCTTATCGTAAGCCCCTTAACAGACCCTGTCTGATTAAATGATGTGTTAATTAAAGACCTCATCTGGCACCTCTTGTCTCTGCAATTCTACCTGCCAGTGAGGGAACATGAGTGGATCGAACCATTCTATTAAATGGACTGAACCATTCATTTGGCAGACAATGTATGGAAAATGTATGGATGACAACCGTCTTTGTGTGCTTCATTCAGGAATGAGTTCATCCTTTCGTGGTTTACTTATAGAGGTCTTTATGGAGTAAAAGTGCTTTAGCAAGAGATGGTGATTGTGTTAAATGTCTTCATATGGCATGCAAGAGGTTTATAGCACAGGGTAGGTAACACATACACTGTAATATTATTCATTCCTCTATTCCTTTGCATTTTATTCATTTAGCAAGCACTTTAATGCTAAGTGACATATGTTTTTGAGAAAGCAAGGTGAGACAGCCCCTGGAGCAATTGACAGTTAAAGGCCTTGCTCAAGGGCCCAATGGTGACATCATTCTCCCAACCATGGGATATGAACCAGCAAGTTTCTGCTCAAAAGCACACCATCCTACCTCATTGAACCACACACCATGCTTGGAAACTTTCTGACTGTTACTAACAAAGGCATAGCCATGGGGAAATGAAGTCGAAGGCTCCGGAACCTGTTTTTTTATTCCAGAATTCTAGAAGGCAGAGCAACGTTAACTGCTTGTGTTGTTTGTGGCCTCTCTGGGCTCCGCGAGCCCCGTGGTTCCGCCAGTCTCCGTGGTTAACCGCACAGAGACCCACGGGTTTTATCCTTGAGACACGTTCCTCTGACATTTCCTGCCAGTGGATCTTTGGTTCCGCCTAGGGGCACGAGGACCGACCTCATCACAACGACACCATTCATTAGGTCTACCATCCCCCCTTCAGCTCCTCTGAATGCAAGCACCAAAGAACAGCAGAACAAAAACATAGGTCACGGCCTCGGGACGTGGCCGACTGCTGCAACTCTTTGCCGTCTCCATCCAAGCCTCTTTTAAGCGGTTTATTTGCATATATTGTTTCTTTGGGCCAATCAGAGCCTGGTGTACACTTGCTGGTGGAACGAGGTCCAACCCTCTCATGGGATTGAGAAGTTCTATGAATGGCAGTTTCAGAAGTTTATTTTCTTCCAGGGAACAATTAATTGAGCAATTAGCTGGTGTGGTGCTTTGCCAATACACTCGAGTGCAGTATATGTGATGGCACTGTCTCTTGTCTTGTGTAAACTGTTCAAATTGTATCAGAGGTCATGGGTCAAAAAATGTCAATAAATGACAGTGGTGTCCAACCTTATTTACAGTGACAGCTACTTCTGCAAATAATATTGCGGGGAGTTACGTGTTTGATATAACAAGATTTAAATTGGGGTGGGGGGTGGTGTTGACACTAAATCTTGTAAGATGGTCACTTTGGGAGGTCTTTGAGCTTTGTTCTTGTCTTATCCATGAACACAGAAACATCCTACATGTAGCCCAGAATGTGAGGGAATGGCTTTGTGGAAATTCTGTGGATGTATTGCTAAGAGAACAGGATCGGCTACTTATTGTTTTGAACTGGTTTGGATCAGGGTTCCCGGATAATCTATTACCATTAAGTACATTTGCAGTGTGATCATTGATTGTCTGCAGTGGAATAGCAATCACTGCAAAACTGTAACAGCTGGAAACATCTGCCAGCGCTACACCTGCGGTTAGAACATAATTCTGGAATAATTCTGTTTTTCAAAAGCAGGATGGAACATAGGCTTAATATTCCATTTATTGTGGACTACAAAAACAACCGCTACAATGTTGTCATTAATCGGTAAGTGACGATGACATTCAGCATGCTCTGTTTATGTATTCCTCCACACCATTGTTAGCCCTGTTTCACCATTGTTGCTAATGACAACACGAATGGCGCGTAGCTACGGCGATGCGTCCGGAATGTAAACAAGCAATCAGAAACGGGCCTTGGGAAGCGACGGGGTTCACTCATGCATGATGGGGCTCTTTGACACGTAGATGCACTAGTGACTCCCTAGTGTCACCAAGGCGGCTTCGCTGCTCTCGTCTGCTAGGCCAAAAATTGACACGGCAGCTTCCAGTATGATCATTCATGGCAGATGATGGAGGGGCTTCTAGGTCTGTAACCCCTCCTACTCCCATCCCGTAGTTATTTATGATTATTGTCTATGTTTAATGTTTAACGCCTTCTTTTATATGTATGTTTCCTGTTAACACAGTCTTGCAGTTTGTCAGACATTGTACCGAGTATAACTGTGTATGTGACAAATTAATCTTTGACTTGATTTTTCACGCTGCAGACTTAGGACATAGATCTCATCCAAAAGCAAAGGGTTTATGGGGGTATAGTTTAAGCAGGGTTACATTAAACCAAATTGTCATTCATTCACTGATTGGGAAAATGGAATTGGCACTAACCTCATCGATCTGCTGATTGATGGATCAGTTGATTGATTGAGGAATCTGCATAATTAGTCTGGTGAATGGGGATTCATTCGATGTGACTGGGCTGTATTATCAGGGGTTATAAGACTGAGTCCATGCAGTAGCTGTCTACAGCCCTAATGTGGCATGATGCTGGCCTTTGTTCTTGTTATTTTCTGATTTGTTTGTTTCTGATTTCACGCCTGTTCTGCTTCTTGGGGCTGGTTTTGTATTTGTCCCTCCCCCATTCTATCCTGAAAAAAAATCCCATCCTGTCTGGTTGAAATCTCAAACCCAGCTGTCTAGATGTACACCTCACTGGGAATATATAATAAAAGAACCACAAGTCTTTTAGGCTGCAGAAAAGTGCCGGGTTCTTGGACTTTGGTGATTATTTTTACATTTATTAGTAAACGTATGCTTGTGGACAGCTTTTCAAGTGCGTGTCCTGCGAGAATCTGAGGACTGGGTTAGGAGACTGAGGAGCTTCTCAGTGTGACTTACCTACAGATGGTTCATGTGGGAGGAACCGGCTGGTTTTCTGAGCGTGGTAGGATCATGCCGCATTTAGAAGCTCGCGGTTCTCAGTATAAATACCCGCTATTATGAGTCTGTATTACATTATTTTTCTTACAGCTCTGCTAGAGCCTTAATTGGCGCTTATCCTTGAAGCGAGCTGCAGGGTAAGCTTCCGTAGAGTCTCTGCTGAAGGTGAAGTTATTCTATTAGTGGTGAGAGATGCGGGGTCTGTGAGCACAGGATAGGGCAGGACCAGCATTGCCTTTGGTTGCTTAGTTAGTTCCCTTCAGGGTAAACCAGGCTATAATTGACAAAGCACTGTTAACCCCTTACCGGTCATGTTTTACCATATGTTCACCTCAGTGCAAAGGTCTGTCAAATACAAATTAATACCTCCTGCAAGCTAACAAGCATTTTTGTTTTTCAGTCCATTTAATGGTGCAAAAGGGTAGATGATGCTGATGCCCCCTGACCAGCATGCCAACATGGGAGAGGATCCCCACCCAGGGTGTCCCCTGCCTCGTGCCATGTGACGGACTGGCATCCCACCCAGGGAGTCCCCTGCCTCGTGCCATGTGACGGACTGGCATCCCACCCAGGGTGTCCCCTGCCTCGTGCCCTGTGACGGACTGGCATCCCACACAGGGTGTCCCCTGCCTCGTGCCCTGTGACGGACTGGCATCCCACCCAGGGTGTCCCCTGCCTCGTGCCCTGTGACGGACTGGCATCCCACCCAGGGTGTCCCCTGCCTCGTGCCCTGTGACGGACTGGCATCCCACCCAGGGTGTCCCCTGCCTCGTGCCCTGTGACGGACTGGCATCCCACCCAGGGTGTCCCCTGCCTCGTGCCCTGTGACGGACTGGCATCCCACCCAGGGAGTCCCCTGCCTCGTGCCATGTGACGGACTGGCATCCCACCCAGGGTGTCCCCTGCCTCGTGCCCTGTGACGGACTGGCATCCCACCCAGGGTGTCCCCTGCCTCGTGCCCTGTGACGGACTGGCATCCCACCCAGGGTGTCCCCTGCCTCGTGTCCCGTGACCGACTGGCATCCCACACAGGGTGTCCCCTGCCTCGTGCCCTGTGACGGACTGGCATCCCACACAGGGTGTCCCCTGCCTCGTGCCCTGTGACGGACTGGCATCCCACACAGGGTGTCCCCTGCCTCGTGCCCTGTGACGGACTGGCATCCCACCCAGGGTGTCCCCTGCCTCGTGCCCTGTGACGGACTGGCATCCCACCCAGGGTGTCCCCTGCCTCGTGCCCTGTGACGGACTGGCATCCCACCCAGGGTGTCCCCTGCCAGGGTGTCATGCCTTGTGCTGCCTGGGATAAGCCTCAGACTCACCTCGACCCTGCATCAGTTAAGCATTACAGAACATGGACAAATGGATGGAAAATGTAGCCTGAATAAATATTTTGTTCTTTATAATACAAATGCAGCATCTACATTTCAAAACAATGACAAAAGCGGCTGACTATTTTGACTGAATGAGGACGATATCGCGGTATCGCGTGAAGTTGCTAGGCGGCTTGCAGATTTATGCCTCGTGTGGTTATGCTTACAATATTTACCCAGGCGATTTTTGGGAAGGGAAACTTTGACGATGGCACAAAGCAGAGCCCCTGCTGGCTCTGTAATCAGCAACCCTCGGATATAACTCCCTATGTTTTACACAATTAGATGCAGTTTTAAATGCAGAACATCTGTGCTTCGCCATGTGATGGCCTCAAATGAAGGCAGCATTTTTCACTGCCCTGTGAAATTTCGAAAGCACACATGCGCATATAATTTGTGTGTCGCTCAAAAAAAATCAAAACACACAAAGTTTGCGGTTACTAAAAATATACATTTATTCAGCAATGTGCTTGTTAGTAGTTTTTTATTTTCAAGTAAAATCATTTAATCATTTAATGTCACTTAAAAATAACAGCATTTAATGATAAATCGCAACGTCTTTACCTGTAAATTGGTATCATAGATCACAATGTGATCATGTGATAATTACAAACTTCCTATACATAACAGACATATTGTCTTGTAAAGCCTGATTTGCCTGATTTGCCTGACGTCTTCTGTAGGATTATCATAATGATTTTATTATATATTTAGCCAGCAGCTTTGAGGTCTTGGTCGACTTGGACTGGTGACATGGCAGATAAGTGGCTCGGCTTAGTTTAGGTGCTCTGACTGTATGGTGGCAGTGCCAAACCCTCCAAAATCTGATTCTCACCTGTTCAGAGGTGTCCGTCCAATAGGAAACCATCTCACTGGCCCTGTCCCTGGCTTGGGTCTGCATTTAGGGATAAGGGACACACTTGTTAGCTATCTTGATTATCCTGGTCAGGGTCGCAGTGAGAAGAGACATTACCCCCCTTATTAAATGCATCAGAACAGACAGACGCAGAAGCACCGGAGTCGCTAAGGGAACGAGTCGTCGGCACGGCGATGACCCTCGGCTTCTGTTACGAGCTTGTGACAGAATGAATGTGACATTATGTCCTAATGCTGCGGTGCATCGGTACCATTTCCAAATTGTATATCTCAGTCAAATGCACAGGCGGTCACTTGCATACTGGTGAAGAAATGGAAACAAAGGGTCTTTCTATCTCGGATTAAAGTGGCGCTTTGTCGGGGTGCTGATATGTGTGTTATATGACACATCGTTCGAGATTCTCCACATTTCTGTGATTTAATGCTAAACGTCTCCACTGATGCATTTGGTTATTTATATTCGTTCTGTTGCTTCCAGGTTTTTCAGTCATGCATCAAATTACAGCCAGCACTGGTTACTCAGGTATTCTTGGGAAGGTTAATGAGTTTATTTCTAAATTAGAGAATGCTTGTTCCTCCTGCAGCCTAAAACCATGTGGTGATGTGAATTTGGGTCTCTGCCCTGCAATGAACTGACATCCCACCCTGGGTGTCTTCTGTCCCGTGCCCTGTGACGGACTGGCATCCCACCCTGGGTGTCCCCTGCCCCGTGCCCGGTGACGGACTGGCATCCCACCCAGGGTGTCCCCTGCCCCGTGCCCGGTGACGGACTGGCATCCCACCCTGGGTGTCCCCTGCCCCGTGCCCTGTGATGGACTGGCATCCCACCCTGGGTGTCCCCTGCCCCGTGCCCGGTGACGGACTGGCATCCCACCCTGGGTGTCCCCTGCCCCGTGCCCGGTGACGGACTGGCATCCCACCCTGGGTGTCCCCTGCCCCGTGCCCAGTGACGGACTGGCATCCCACCCTGGGTGTCCCCTGCCCGGTGCCCGGTGACGGACTGGCATCCCAACCTGGGTGTCCCCTGCCCCGTGCCCTGTGACGGACTGGCATCCCACCCTGGGTGTCCCCTGCCCGGTGACGGACTGGCATCCCACCCTGGGTGTCCCCTGCCCCGTGCCCGGTGACGGACTGGCATCCCACCCTGGGTGTCCCCTGCCCCGTGCCCGGTGACGGACTGGAATCCCACCCTGGGTGTCCCTTGCCCCGTGCCCGGTGACGGACTGGCATCCCACCCTGGGTGTCCCCTGCCCCGTGCCCGGTGACGGACTGGCATCCCACCCTGGGTGTCCCCTGCCCCGTGCCCGGTGACGGACTGGCATCTCACCCTGGGTGTCCCCTGCCCCGTGCCCGGTGACGGACTGGCATCCCACCCTGGGTGTCCCCTGCCCCGTGCCCGGTGACGGACTGGCATCCCTCTGACACACTTGTGTTCTATGCTTCCTGTGATCCAGGTTATCTACGGGTTTGTACTCGGTAAGCGGTTGGGGAAGGAAGGAAGGATGGAAGGAAGGAATAATTAATTAAACAATCAGTCGATCAATCAATCAGTTAATTAATTCCTGGGAAGTAATGCTGTAGGTATCTTCTGATAGGGTTCATGAAATAGAACTGGTTAGTTGACCACTATTTCATCATCAAAGTTATGGTTAGTTCTGATTGAACCCTGCAACAGTTTGTGTTAGTCCTCTCAGCCTTGAAGCCAACTGTTCTCCATGACAATCTCTCCAGTGAAGCGTTTTCAGTCCATTATAGTGCTTGAATTATAATCTTAAATTATTGACCAAGATTGAGAGTGGTTTATGAATCCATATGAAGCCAAGCTCCAAGAATCTCAAGGTGTCCCTAGAGAAGACAGTATGGGTTCAATCCTTCACATCGCCCAAAACACACGTGTCATCGAGACACAAGGAGGGAAAAAGAGGGAAGTCAAAATCAGTTTCAAGAAAACCTGACATCTCAGTTCACTTGGGCCTGATATCGGTCACATGATAGAGCTGTGAGACAAAAGTAATGGGTGCTGGGACATCAGACATAGCAAAGTATGAAGACAGCATTCACATTGAAAGCTACACCCAGTGCCCCTTCTGGGGTAACCCAACCGAGAGAGATTCAGACAGAGTGGCTAACCTTATAATTAACCAATGATGTGTTTTGAATCAGTCAGTAACTGGTAAGGGGGCACTCTGGGGCCAATCAGCTTTCAGCTGCTTCATGTGGCCCCGCCCCTCTATAAACAGCTGGTCAAAGGTTACTTACCTCCACTCTGCACCTCTTAACCACACAAGCCCATCAAAATGGAAAGACTTTCAGAAATTCTCACTAGCGTGTTGCTCTTAACTTGCGATTTTCCATTTCCGGGATTGAGCCCTTAATGCTGAGTCCCATCTTCATGTCTTAGGAGAGACAACAGGGTTTTTCCCCGCCATGAATATACATAAGCCAGCTTTCTCTCTGATTGTTTTTCTCATCCGTTTCAGGATTAATTAAACGCTGGTCTCTCAGTGCCCAGACGGTTTCACTTTACTTAAAACATTTGGCCTTTAAACCCACACTAATTAAAAAAATCCAGCCTGACGGACTCCAGATGCAGCGCCCGCTCCAGAGAGGGATGCAATACAACGAATGATTTAACGTAATGTCCGCTTCGTATTTTCTCTTTTTAACGACACGGTTCCTTGTACTCAATCCGGTCTCTCTTGGCCTCCCCCTCCCCCTACGTCTGGCTCAATGAAATTATGTTCATCGTTTGAATATTATAGCTATTATCTACATCACAAATGAGGACACCCTAAATGATCCTTTGAAAAAACGGCCAAGCTCTTCAGTTGATGCTAAGAGGTGTAGATGGTTTGGTGTGAGATGCGATTCACTGATTGTTGTGTCACTCCTATGCCTGTTACCAAGAAACCTTAAGAAGTTTTTTTTTTTTTTTTTTTTAAATATTCACCCCTTGAGTCTTTAAGGTACCAAGCATACAGGACATGTGAGTGGCTGGCCTACCAGAGAGGCCTGGAAGCAGCCGCGGTACTGTTGTGTCGTTTGCATTTTTAATGCTCTGCTTCTGAAGGCCTGTTATGGGAAAATGCATAAAGTAACTCTACATAACGGTTTAATATTTCAGGAGGCCCCCTGCTCTCTTGATTAGCTCAAGCGAATGTGTCTGTTGTGGGTTTTTTTTTCTGGAGTGTTCCGGCGAGCGTGTGCCTTGCTCTGTGGCAGTGTGTATTGCGTTTTGTTTTGCCGCTGTTCCGTGTCGGTTGCGTGTTATAGACACAGCTTTCGCTTCTGGCTCGAATAGAGATATGTTGCAGTGACTGTTTTGATTAGATTTCACCGGAGGGCAGGGACAAGCTGGAGGTGAAGGGCCTGTAGCCAGAGCACCTGCTAGCAGCTCTCCGGGGAGTCGGACCCTCTGGGTGGACGACTCGCCTGGATTCCAGTTTTGCCGGAGCGAATGAAGGCTAATAACTGGAGAAGGACAGCAGTCACTTTCCGAAGATCCCAGATACCCAAACTGCTACTTTTTTTGTGGGAAATAACGCAGTGTTGGTGCCAGTGATGAGGGGGAGGGGCAGTACGATGTTAATACTGGGAGGATGAATATATATACAGTGAAAACTTGGCAGTGAATTGGAAGCCTTGGAAAGCTTGCCGAAGGAAAACATTGTCTACATTGTCTATGTGCAAAGGTAGTATTTCATGGGCAGAGACAAAAATCAGCGTAAGTGGAGTAGGCTTCAAAAGTACTGACAGCCAGTCACACAATAGAAACAGCATTGTTGTCTAACAATGGAAATTGTGCTTGAATTCTGTTTATAATAATCAAAATTGTTGTCGTTATTATTATTTATAACAACCATTATAATAATACATGTTATTTCATTTTAATTTATAATGTGTAATTAATATCATTTTGATTCATATATAAATATTCTGAACATAGAGTTGTAATATATCGAATATAATTTATTACTTATGATTTGTTTGTATTTATTTTTTGATAAAACCGGTATTCAGACGTATCATCAGACATTTAGTTTACTCATTGCCTTGTGTATTTGAGTGGCTGTGTTTACCGCCCTGAAGCTGCTGATCTGTAACGCTGAGGTTTGATGAATGGCTCTATATCTAACACAGCTAAGAAGGGCAAAGGTCTCCCTCTCTCTCAGTTCTCCTGCCAGCGAGGAGTCGATATTTACTGACCTGTCGCTCAATACGTTGGGATGTCATAGACCTCATGAAAATATATATGGTAACGTTTAAGTTTAAGGCCTGTTCATTAAATATTAATGAATTGGTACTAACCATTTGATAATACAATATAGGAACATTCATTCACAAGTTTCAAAGTTTATTACAATCATATTTTTGTCCTGGTATTTACAAAACAGCCTGTAAATGACATGCAAATATAAAGCAATGGGTTAGTATACTGAAAAATAGCATACCGAGACACCTGCCTGGCCCAGATCAAGATATTAAGCATACTGAGAAATTAGTTACAACTGAGCATTTACAAGCCCATCCATCCACCCATTTTCTGAAACCGTTTGTCCTATTCAGGATCGCGGGGGGTCTGGTCACAGAGGCTACGGGCACAAGGCAGGGAACAACCCAGGACGGGGCGCCAGCGCAACAGAGGGCACACTCACACACACATTTACAAGCTCTTTAGTAAAAGGTTTGTGAGACAGGAGTAAGATATTTTTACAATACATTTCCTAGCTTGATTACAAGTGAATCGTTTTCTATACTAATATAATAAATAATGATTATTGACAGTTTATTGATCGTTAAGAAGCATTGTGGCGTAAAAAAAAATGTGTTGTTAATCACAGTTATCCTACAGAGTTTTTTTGCATGTGTTCAAAAAATTTATTTCACTAGTACTACATCAGCTAATATACATTATCTTGTCAGAGAAAGAATGTGGGGGGAAAAAAACGCTTCCTCCTCGTGTCCTGAATTTCTATTTACGCGCTTGGAGTCATTAACATTCCTCGCCGAGGGGAAAGTGGGGCGGAGACATTGCTGCTAGCTGCCGCAAATTAATGCGCGCCAATCTGCTGCCGCGTCACACTCCGCACGCTCCCGCTCCATCTACAGTGCCTGCCCGCTTCCACCCGCTTGGGCTTTACTCACCGAGACACCTGCCTAGCCCAGATCAAGATATTAAGGTCACGCTCTCTGTGATGGGGGGGGGGATTAGGGGGTGTCACGCTAACAAACTGACTGCCACAAAAAAACACTAGCAAGAAAAATTAGCAACATGCTAATAATTATGCAAGTAATTATACTGTAAAAATAACATTTCTTAATGACATTACACTAAATGTGTTGAGGTACTTGAATTTCGCTTTTTCTGAATGTAAGGTGATCCAATATCATCATAGATTTCTATGTGTTTGCCTTTTTACTCTCCTTCAGCACATACCAGTGTGAGAACATCTTAACGTCTATCTATCTCTCACTCTCTCTCTCTCTCTCCCCCTCCAGTGTCTGCCTCACTGCAGGCTCTAATTATCTTCTCCCCCCGCTGCTCCTTTGAGAGGTCAGCTGGCTGATGCCTTTGGTGCCTGGCCGTCCCCGTCGCACTGCCCTAGAACCGCCCTCGACTCCACACTCGCCGCCGCTACCCTGTCCCCGCCGACGCCGACGAAGAGATTAGCTACCGTTCTCTCAACAATCCGCCTTCCCTGCTCCTCTAACGTTTATGCAAATATAGAGACCATACAAGGGGAAAGAAAAACTTAGGACATCCACCAAAGCTTTCTTACCCTTCTGTGTGTTTTAGCACTCTTTCCAAAGAACGAAATGTTTATAGATGCCTGTGGCTTAAGTCAGTAGGACAGGAATACTTCAAACTATGACATCACTGTTTGGAATCCTTAATATGTGGCTTCATCTTGCAGTCTTTAACCCAATCCCTATTATTGAGATTGCATTAAATGTACCGTAATCCCCCCCTCGCAGAAAGCAGAAAAGTATAAAAGATGCTGTAATCCTATTGTGTTATTTAATATTGATTTTTTTTTTTGCGAGGGGTTAATTGGGAGTTATCTAACAAAAAAGATATTGGGCCATCGACAAAGCTCTGTCTTATCTGATCTTACCTTTTCTTGATGGTCATGAGGTTTTCATTAATGTTGGAGCAGAGCACTCGCAGGGAGTGCTGCCCTGAATGCATGCCTCTCTCTTATTTATGCAGAGGAAATGACACTGACATTCTTACTGCTGGGTCCGTGGATGTGCGCACCCCTGGGCCGGTGTCTGAGGCAGCACAGTACCCAGTGGGCCTTGTCCTGCCTGATGAGGTGTTCCCCGAAAACCATCTGTCACCCCAACACTGACCTGGGAAATGGTGCCCTCTGATCTCTGGGTTTAAAGGTCTTATTGGACCATAGACGTAGAAGATCACCTACTTTAGCTAGGTCTTACGCTGAAGTCAAGGTAAGGAAGATTCAGCAAGAGGTGCAGCCTTCTGCAAGTGACTCAAAACACACACAAAAAATCTGTTTGAGAGTGAAAATGCCACAATTGTCCCGATGATTTTTTAAAATTGATTGTAAACCAGTATAACCAGTATATGCAGTTGGGAGATGGATGATGGATGGACAAAATTGTGCATTTCAACCAAACTTTCGTAAGGTTTCATAAGAAAAGCCGAGGTTAAACCATCAGGGCTGTTTCTCCAAGAGCTAATCGTTGGGCTGTACCTTTATCTGGCTGTTAGGAAGATCTTGCACCTTGTTTGATGTGCCGATCCATCACGGTGGGAGCGAATACCGTTTACTCCCTCTTGTAGTTTTGTTCTTGACGATGGTGGAGCCATGGCGGGTCGCCTAAGGACCTCGTCCCCATGCGGACGCCGGAGCCAGTCGCCCGAGCACTCTCGTTCACGGCAGTACCCTCCTCACATCGTGTCATTCTCTTCCCCTTTTTGGTACAATAGAGCCATGCCTCATTAACATTAATGCTTGAGCACATCGCTCTCCCAACTCCCTCTGCACTTCTATATATAGACCTGCAATTTTTACCCGCTCGAGGATATGAGTGAGGACATTAAGATACAATATAAGATATCTTTGTGGCTTCGGTGGAGCCTTACAGGCCTCCAGAACAGGAAGAAAACAATGTAACAACCGAACGCACTTCTGCTCCGAACAGCATTCAGCGCCGTTCTCATTTAACCCAATCTTCGGCTGAAAGATGGCCATAGTGATTCAGGATTAAACTTCCCTGCTCTCTTGCTTTTCAGAGGGAAAACAGATTGAGTTAATTATCCACCCTGCTTTTTCATTGTTTAGTGTTAATTATTGGGACAGCCACAGAGATAGGAGAGCCATCTGTACTGGGAGCCGACCTGCTTCTTTAATGATATTATTGTACATTGTATTGTAGCTTTAATCACGCTACTGTCGCACGGGGCATCTAATGCACACCACAGAAATGAACGTATTATTTCTTTCTGTTATTAAAGGCATATTATGGTCATTTGTATCACTTTATACATCTAGGTACGTACCGCCTCTTTTCATGCCTGTTAGCAAACCTCTTGATTGCCATGAACTATTTAAGTGGGAAGTCGTGCAACAGCCACCACTAGTATTGTGCAATTTGTTCAAATCCTGCATATTTTAGACAATGCTTTGGCAGTTTCGTCGGTGCTCTACTGTGGGATTGTTACGCACATTAGCCTTGGTGATCGGGTCTCTCTTTGTTTTACTGTCAGTCGGAATAACTCATTGTAATAAACAGTAAAAATAACACAGCAGTGAGGCCGTGTCACAAGTGAAAGCATCGCCCAGAAGGGCTAAACCGAAACCATCTGAGTAACATCTCACCATGCCCCATCCTTGAGGGCCCTCAGAGACGAATTACTGACTGACGGATGTCCTGAGACGTTTGGCTCAGCCCACAGTACACGGCCTGATCTTAAAGGCCTGGACTAGGTCAAGGCTTCACGCAGGCTTTGTATCCAGCCTGTACCATCTGCATGTCACATCAGTCATCTCAAACTCAATTAGGCGCCTTTTCCAAAGCGTGTAACAGCCCGATAGGGACGTGTGAGCGGCTCGGTAAGAAGAAAGATTATTTATGTCGTGTTTTCCCCCCTAATTAATTCACAAATAGTTTGCTATCGATCGTGATTTCTAATGCCTGTGGGAAATACTGAACAACAACAAAATGTTCAACATTTATCTCCGACCACAGTCAATACCTATCCTCATGTCCTCCTTTTTGTTTAATATTTTTAAATTGCCCTTATTTTCCGCCAGACTCCTTCTCATGGCTGACGGTCGCATTATACCCTTGCCTTTGGTCAAACCTTTGATGCGATTAGAGGATTAATCAAACGGGATGGCCTGTGAGTCATCTCACCTGCCTTCTGTGGACCATCTGTTAGCAGATTGGCTGAACAATGGCTGCTGGCGGGAACAATTAGAAATGTCTAAACGTCAGCTCAGGGTAATCGCCTTTGGCGGTGCCATGCTGCAGGAGGCAGACGGGCAAGGTGGGGGGGGTTGTTCAAGGGTGGGAAACGCACAATTGTTGGAGCAACAATCTGTCTGCCCCCGCAGAGCTGCTAGAGACCAGTTAGCCACACATTGAAACTTCATTTTGATAAATCCCACCCTGCAGGCTAATTGTGTCAAAAATTCTTTTGCCCTCCGTTGTGCTGGTAATGAAAAACATCCTGGTCACCTGATTCCTTTTTCCTATCCACTTCCCACCTCGTCCAAACAATGTCCTCAGCATCCTAGATTCATCTCAGCCCTGTGGTCACCTAGAGCTGGTCGTCTGGCCGTCCTACAGTTTCATAGCCCAGCTATACCCACAGAAGGACCTGTATGACCCCACCCACTCCATACCCCTGCCACTGTCATGGCAACTCCCACCATGGAAACAAGCCTGGTGCACTGTATACAAGTGTCACATGACACGTTTCTGCAACTCTACTTGTGTGAAATGTAGTGATGTACTCTAGTGGCCAATATTGTGGAAACGCTTTTTAGAGATTGCAGAACTTTATTCAACTGTTGCTCCAGCTGTTTATTTAATTGTCCAATGTAAGATATTTGTAACATTCCTTCATTGTTTATAAACATTACCGTCAGAATTCATGTAGTAATTCTTAAAGCGTAATACCAAAAATGCTGGGTGTTTCCACAATTTTGGCCACTAGTGTAGAAGACAGAACGCCTTACACAGAAAGGTAAAGCCAGAAAACCATGGGGTGATTCTGGGATTCGACCCTAGTAGGGTTGCCACTTTCAATCAACTTTCAACCTGGGGTGGGGCGGGGGGAAATAATGGTCCCAACTATGAAATTTGTACAAAGTGTGTACAAAAATATGGGACACATTGCTAAAAATAACACATTGTAATAATAAAATAGTAATATTTTTGCCTGGGACTCAGACCTGTATCCTGATGGTTATGATGTGACACCCCCCCCCCCCCCCCAAAGCAGTGTGTCCCCAGAGGCCCCCCTTTCAGGCTATTGCGACTAACCCAGCATCCAGGACGACACATAAAGGATAGGCCATGGAACAGAGTGAGAACATGGAGTCTGAATCCAGATGGTACTGACAGACTGAGTCTTACAGACAGGAAGGTGGAGGCAGGTAAGAGTTTGATTACACCTCTCTTCTCCTGGGATGCATGACAGGTGGTGTGTATTTCTGTGGTAAAATCCCTCCTGCAGAAACAAAGCCCCCCGGAGGGGGGAGGCTCTCGGGGATTCCTTTTGGGAGGGGCGGTACACAGGACTGACTCATGTCGCCCCTCTCACTTTACTTGGTCTTCCTCGTTTTCGTTGTTGCATTGAATCAGCTCTCTGGTAGTTGATGTTCTGACTCAGCCCCCTTTTTCTTAGGCCACACCCACTGCCTGTGTGGGTCCTATCAGCTGCTAGTCACATGGTAAATGCCCCACCCATCATCTCAGGCTCTCCGTCCTGACTTCAGGTCTTCCCACACCATTTTCCATAACCCAGTGCTCCACTAGGAGAAGGTCAAGCCATGTTCTGGTATTTTCACTGGCTGAATGACTCACATTCACAATCTGGATGAAAACTGTTTTTAACCAAAACTTTTCCAGATGGTTCTCAGGCTTGCTCTTTCATATCTTTAACATTTTAGTTTCCTCTTTTGATTCACTTTATCCTTACATCCCAAAATCTCCCTGGCTCATTTCAGGCCACATAAATTAAACAGCCAGATATTGATAAAATATCATTCCATCTATCTATTTTTTTTGTAACTGCTTTCCTGTTCATGGTTGCAGGGGGTCTGGACCAACCCAACACAGGACACACTCATACACCATTCACTTACATATGCACAATTTGGTAACTCCAGTTACCCTCAGTGTGTTTTTGGACTGTGGGGGGAAACCCCACAACAATTCCAGGAGAACATGCAAACTCCACACACAGAGCCATGGCGAGGGATCGAACCCAGGTCCCAGAGGTGCAAAGAAACAGCGCTAACCACTGCATCACCCCTGTAACTTTTCTGTGACTAGTTATTTAACCTGAGATCACAGTGAATGTGGAGCCTATCCCAAGAAGCACAGGTCTCATGGCACTGGACCACCTTTGATGGGATGCCAGCCCGTCACAGGGCATACAAGCACACACAGTTCAAAAGCACCAAGTCGCGTAAACATCCTGTTTTCAGACTGCTGGAGGAAACTGGAGTACCTGGAGGAAAGCTGTGCAAATACAGAGAGAACATTGCACACGGAACCAGGGATGGGATTCAAACCCCCGTCCCCGGAGGTATGCAGCCACCACACTGCCCCAAATATAGATTCATTTTTCTATCTGATGTAAGAATTAGGATCCAGTAAAAACTAATTTCGAAGCAGCATTTTCTCTGTCTGTAAATGTTGTGCTGCTTGCATAACACAAAAGTAGTAAGAAAACAGACCACTTCAGACAGGCAGGCTGCCGTTGGAGGTCGGCTTCTTCGCCCCGCTCGGAGAACCTTAATCCCGACCAGCTCTCTGCATTCCTTCCTTATCACTGTCCAATCTGCTCGTTTCAGCTCTAATGAGCTCTAGCCCCCCCACTTCCTACTTTCTTTAAGCATCTGATTCATGAAATGTAATAGTAGTTCGGTTTAAATCAAATCATATACATGATTGCTTACTTTTGATTGGTCTTTGCTGCTCCCTCTGTTACTTCCCTCTTAAGATTTCTTCCTCTTCTACTTAGCTAGTATCAGTGTGTGGCGCAGCAGGTTAGGCTGCTGGCCTTCTGAGTGGATGGTTGTAGATTCAGATCCTGTGACTAGCAGAACTGTCCCCCAAGCTGCTCAAGGGACTCTCTCACCCTGCTTTCTTGAAAATGTGTATTGCTTTGTATAAAAGCATTTGCTAAATAGATAAAAGGTAAATTGCTGACTTCTTCTCAACAACCAAACGCTTTATTTTCAGCCTACTATATATAGGCTTTTGTCCATCATTACACAAAGATAAATATTGAATGCGATTGTATGCATTTTGTTCCTGGTTGACTAAGTGATCTTGAGCTTGTTTGCCTTTTAATGGCCAAACACATCCTTTCAGTATGAGTCATGTTTCTAACAGTATAAACAATTGTGTACGCATGTTAGTCTGTAAAGCGCATTACCTTCTGAAGCCTCTCTCAGTACTCGTTTTTGAGTTTCTTTCTCTGCTTTTTTTCATCTGTTAAATGGGCTGCCCGCGAGGCTTTCGGAAAACGACAGACACAGAAGCTAAGTTCAAAGTATGAACGCAGCTCTCTCAGCTAAAGCTGGGTCCAATTTTTTTTTGTTTTTGCAAGACGAGTTAAGGCTACACTTTCCTGCACTAATGAACACCTTCAGGAACTGCTTATCATAGCTCCTGACAGTGATGTGTACAGACTTTTCAAGGGGCAGGTGCTTCAACGAGGAGGCTGTGGCCGTGGAGGAGGGGGGATTTGGTCCCTTCGGCAAATTTTCATGATATAAAGGTCCCCGATGGTGGGGGTGGGCGATCATCGGTTATCGAAAAAGAGCACTTGGAACTTCAAAGGCGGCACTTTCATTTGTTCAGGCAAAAGGGGCAGCTGCTCAGCCCAACCCCCCCCCCCACCACAATGTGTCTGGGTCCTGATGATCCAAAGCTGTTGATGGAGGCATGGAACAGGGCATGGGCTCAATGCCAACCCACACTGACTCCCAGTTTCCCCCTGCGTTCCAGAGACATGCAGTTGGCTAAACTGGCATCTCTGAACCTGCCATGCTGTGTGATTTATTGCACTGATTCCTGGGTCAGGCTCTACGTGACATGTGACTCTGTTCTGGGTAACTGATGTGGCTCAGCAGGTTGGGATGCTGTGTCTGTGATCAGAAGGTTGCTGGTTCAGATCTCCTGGTTTACAGAATGATTTCTCTCTTGGTCCCATAAGGAAGGCCCTTAACCCCAATTTCCTCTGGGACTGCTTTCTCAATTGTATGTTGCTTTGGATAAAAGTGCTGGCAAAGTAGATTAATGCAATAAGCTGTTGGATGATTATGGTATTATTTCATACATGTACAGTATACTTATGCTTACCGTATAAGTTTGCTTTGAAGCCTGCCTATTTCCATATAGTACACTGAATGGCACTTGAAATCTATCTAGAAAAAACAAAGTGTATTTGTATGTTAAGATATAGAAAAGCCAATGTAGATGTTCTTAATGTTCATTTTTGATTTTTTAGCTGATTAGGCTCACAATTTAAGATTTCTTGGAAGCTGATATCTTTTTGGTACGAAATAGAGTAGATGGAACATCACTTATCAACTTAAAGGCTGTAGAGGGATACACGCTTCCGACTTCCTAACATAAGTTTTATGGTTGCTGTATTGCTGTTCTGTTACCATTCTAATTTCTAGGTATTGCAGCAGTTTTCTGCCATGACTTGGGCTAAAATAATTTTTAGCATGAATAATATTTTAAAAGGCCCCATCTTAAATATTTAATGTGTAGAATCCAAGACACTTTTGCATGTGTGTTGGGAATACATTTTTTTATTTTAAATTTGAATTATTGAAAAAATTTATTATGACTTAGGATTTTATGAAATTGAATGCAATTAATAATAAAGTGATTATCACACATCCATCCGGCCCCTTTCTGTAACCTCTTATCCTATTCAGGGTCGCGGGGGGTCTGGAGCCTATCCCGGGGGCTACTGGCGCAAGGCAGGGAACAACCCAGGATGGGGCGCCAGCCCATCGCAGGGGAAACTCACACACCAAGTGATTATCATCTTACATATATGTTACGTGATGTACGGTAAGTTAGACATATCTTGCAACAAATGTATTTTATCCAACATTAATGCAGCCTTAAACATCTTATTTAAACCAGACAAGAAAAAAATCCCAGTTTGCAGTGAAATATTAATGCGAGCTGAACATTGCAGCCTCGCATTCAATCGTGCATTTGTGGTTTCGGGTATTGCGCTCCAGCTAATGTCCGCAGTGAGTGCAATAGTGTCTCTGCTCTGTGCATTACATCAGAGAACCTCATGACCCTGCGGGGGGTCGGGCCTGACGGGTTGGAGGGGTGTTGGGGGAGGGGTGGGGGGCACTTTGATGGGAATGGAAAAGCTGGCGGGTCTCCGGTACCCCCTGTTTAATATTTATCCTTGGGAGGCGCCCCAGTACCTTCTGGCCCCCTGAAACAGACTCCTACTAGTTTATTTATATGGCTACTCATCATTTATTAAAAAGTCAGTCAGTGGGCCAGCACGTCTCGGGGAGGAGGGGGGGGGACGGGAAATGGTGCACAGTCCTCGTTTCATCTTCCGGGCCATGAAGCCCCTCCCTCCAAGCCTTGGGGGGGGGGGGCACAAAAAACAAAGACCGTGGCAGAAAGCCCCCCCCCCCATACCGTCAAGGCGTCGCTCCCATTGTGCCAAAAGCAGAACACGATGGCATTGATTTTTTTTTTTTTTACGACCCCCCCCCAAAGGCAGCCACTTGCCATAATAGCCCACATCAAATGCCACACAGTGATGCTACACTTCTTTTATTAGTCTGCCTGTCAGGCCTCCTCAGGCTCAAACCTGCGCATCAGAATGCACCCCTCATGCCGGCCGTCTGATGAAAAGCATCGCAATACTTCCTGCAACTTGGACACCGGGCTCTGATTGGTTAAGCCGTCCCTCCTTCTGCTCAGTGACTCGTATTCATTGATTTGAAATTTTTTTGTGTGATTTTTTTTATTTAGTAAGTGCCTCTCATCTTGTGGGATCACTGCAAAAGTCCAACAAGACGCTTGAGTTTTTATTTTAATTGTAAAACACATCCTGATCACATCTAGAATTCACTCTCAAATACATTATTCAGAGGTCAGACAGTAACCTTAGTACCTTATCGAGCTCTTTCTAGCACCTTCAATCCGGAGCCTGTGAGATTCTTTCCACGATGTTTGCAGTTCTTGTTCAAAAGATGGGTTGTGGATAATTGCTCCATAGACACTTTCTGCAGGATGGGCTGAAGCGTGACACCAGTCCGCCCGGATCTACCCAGAGCTCCTGGGGAAACGTCCGGCATTGCTGATAGTGAGCGAACCAGCTCAGATTGATGCTGGACTTCACTCGATAAAGAAACCCTTCCAGTTGGCCATGGAAAGTCCAATTTTATAGGAAAGCATACCAGGGAGTCACAGTGGAAATAATAAAGTTGCTCTATATTTGTGCACTGTGATTATTTTTTATCAGCGTTGATTGTTTTTTGCCACAGTCTTCTGTCTTGCACTGTCTTGTCCTGTATTGCATTGTTGTTTCTCCTGTATTGCATTGTGGGTTGTCCAATATTTCTCTGCTGTTCTCTCCTGTATTGAACTGCTTCTTTACCTGTATTGCACTGTGGTTTGTCCTATTGTCCCCCATGCAACTGTCCGCTCCCCTCCAACTGTGGGATAAGAATTTTGCTGTGCTTCACAGAACATTTAAACTTGAACACTTGTGTATATAAATACTTATGTCCAGCCCCCCTGTTGTTGCACTGTCCTGTGTTTTGCACTGTAAGTACTATAAAACTCTCTGTGGTCCTGGGGGAACATTATTTTGTGTCATTGTACATCTGTATATGAAGGGTATGACAATAAACCCACTTGACCAGACTTGTAGTTGGTATATACCGAGTGCCAGAAACACTGCTAAAAAAACAATAGCAGACAAACAAACAAATAAATAAATATTACTCTGTCTGGGGTCATTATGCTAATTAGGATAAGGACTGCACCTGCATAAGTTCAACTAATTTCACCCAGCTTTATGGGTATAAGCACTCCCCAGCTAAATTAACAGGTTATATTTAGCAGTTGAGGAAAAGGCTTCAACTTCTGTCCATCGACAAGGTCCTTAATGTGTTCTGCTTAGGTGGATAACCAGCTGTAAAAACAGACAAGCGCGTAAAAGAGCTCAACCGGCAGGAAGCAGGTAGAGGCACGCTAAGGGTCATGACCCCTTAACCCCCAAAAGCAGCTGGCTGAGGCTGCTCCAGGGGGATTCCTTCGAGAAGCACAACAAAGAGACACTTCGACACTTCACTAAACGATATGGTGAAGTATCCAGCTGAAGAAACCGTCATTGGCTTTGGTGAAAATAATCACAAGAAGTCTGTCTGCTGCTACTGAATCTATTATTATTATTAGGGGTCCAAGCATGTAGTGCTGGATCTCTATTGTTTATAATAATAATTATTAAATGTAGCTGGAGGTCAGCTACATTAATAATAATAAGACTTCTTCTTCTTCTTCTTCTTCTTCTTCTTATTATTATTATTATTATATAGTTGCTGCTGTTGTTATTATTAGATGACACAAACTTGATATTGACTATGGGCAGCCATATAAATGGCATTCTTCTAGAACTTTCTATCTTCAGGCTTCCTAATGACATGCTCAATAATGTGATGCTGTATGTCACCTCCCTCTGCTACCTTCATATTTCAGGCTTTCAGGCTTGTGCCCTGAATAAAAGCCGCTGTTTTGACCCATAAGGGTGCAGACCAGCCAAAGCAGGACCTGTATGGCAAACGTTTGCGTTAGATGGAGTCTCTGGGGATGTCTCTGGGTGAGACACAAAGTTACTTCATGGGCACCCACTGAACGCGTGTACAAAAGCAGTGTTTTGAAGATCCTGATTTGCTGATCATAGGTTATAAGGTAATTAAATTTTGGCTTATTTAGCAGAAGCTTTCATCCAAAGAAACATGCATTTTTTTCCTGAGAAAGCAGAGTCAGAAAATCCCTGGAGCAGTTTGGAACTGAGGGCTTCACTCAGGGGCCAAACAATGACATCACTCTGCTGACCCTGGGATTTGTTCAGGCCACATTCTAATCACAAGTGCAGCATTCTAACCTGTTGAGCCACATACCATCCTCAGAGAAAAGAGCTATACCACCAAAGAATTATGCTTTGCAAAAAAAAAAAAGCCTTCTGGTCCAGTGTCCTCAGTTTGTGGTTCTTAATTTGTGGCTAAAAGGCCTGGTCCCAGGGGATCTATCGCCAGTGGAATCTGAGTATAATGCACCTTGGGTACCATGGCAGTCAAAGCAGCAGCTACATCAGCCATCTTTACAAGCGTCAACTGACCTCCAGCTACATTTAAATCATAAACAATTCATAAACTGTCTAATGATCCATTAGTGACATACTGTGTGGTTAGTGGCTGTCGTTTTTCGTCTGTTTGGAACAAATCTGATTGTAAACGATCTTTCCTGGGGACACTTAAATCCATACACTCTACGTGTTGCATACTTAGAAGCTGGGTCACTTTCTGTTTCTGTTATTGGTTATAGGGCTCAAATCTCCATCATGTTAAAAGGCTTTCAAATTTTTTTCCCCAGTTAAGATGCTTGTCTGGGAAACTCCTGGGGCCTGTTCCACAAAGCAGGATTACTTGCTTAGCCAGATAACTTGCCAGATTTAAGGTAGTCTGGGCTAAATGTAAGTTGATGAAAATAAGGTCTATTTAGCCCAGACCACCTTAAATCTGGCAAGTTATCTGGCTAAGCAAGTAATCCTGCTTTGTGAAACAGACCCCTGGAGCGTCATTAAGAATGCCAAGGTGAACAATCACAAATACATTAATAAAAGCTGTAATTATATCTGTGTTTTTTTTTCTTTAAATGAAAATGTGATGTTTTTTTCAAGCGAGGCAAATGACATTGGTCTTTCACTGAGTGCTGTGATTTGATATCAACTAATCATCTGAATTTTTAGACTGTAAATGTAATGTTACATCATCAGCCAAATTTCAACATAAATTGCGAGGCAAAAGACTGTATCGTGAAGTGAGCAAGCTTTGCAATTTAGAAAAGAAATGAAGAAGCAGAAGGTTATATGTGAGTATTTCATAAGCAAACAGACAAGTGGACATGACTTTCTGCCACCCTGCCCCCGCCCCCGCCCCCCCGCCGCCCATGGTTGACTGAAAACCGAAGTGGCAATGAATGCGAAAGTGAAACTAAGTGACCGAGAGCGTCCTGAACGGAAGGCCAACACGCCAGGAACACGCCAGGAAATAATTCATCAACAACTTTGTTATGCTCCTCCACCCCTGCTGTTCCTCCTCCCTCTTGGTTCTTGAAATAGCACGTTAAAAATTAGGCAGCTCTGCAGAAATACACTGTAAAAGGAAAGAACTGGACAGCGTTTGAAGAGACCGCAACCTGGCTGGGCCTGTCACCCTGGCTGCTCGTCATATTGTACACTCAGGTCTTGCTTAAGTGCATTTGATTCATGAAACAAGTTTTTTTTTTTGCATGAATTGAAAATTAGACCCACTGAACTGCTCCGTCCTAAGAGTAGAGTTTAGTACCATTCCCCTGTTGGCCACAGTATTTACCGTAAGGTATCTCCTGTTAACACAGAGACTAAGCAAGTTAGCATGTGCTTTGTGGATGCAGGGGCGGCTAGCTGTATAAGGAGGGCTGTAAATGCTCCCAGCTGTTCAGACGAGGAGAGGCATCTACCTGTTTGCACTGGGTTTGGGGGGCGTGGGGTTTACCTTCATGTAGTGTTCCAGGTCATGGCTCGATGCATTGGCTGCGTGGGAGCATATGGCTTCAGAGGTCAGAAATCATGGGTCATCTGGATAAAAAGGCTGTGCTGCTGGCCTGGTTCCACCATTTATCATTCTTTGTGGTTCCACCCTGATCATCTTGATTACGGTGAGCACCGAAAGGGGCGTCGACCATTAATAACAAAAGGAGGCAAAGCTGGTGGCCTTATGGCCAATGAGAACGCTGCAAATATGCAAGGAGCGAGCTTTTGGCCATAAATGGCAGACAAGGTTGGGGAAAGGTCATGAATTAAGTACGAGACTCCATTTACACTCGTTACCAGAGTGTCCTATTTAAACCCTGAGTAATTTCACTCTGTTTAAAAAAATTATTCAAAATATGGTAGGAAAAAAGAATTATTAAACACTGCAATTATAGATGGAGTCTATTATTGAGCAGGACAATAGGGGGCAGTGTAGAGATTATCCATTGTAATTGAAGTTCTCTTTCTTGTCTCTTCCTGTTTGAAGAAACCTTCTCATGATATCAAATCTAAATGCAGCGGAGTGACACATTTTTAATAAGGTAGAAATCCACCACTTGGGTTTTGCATTATTCTTCAAAAAGTGTCGTAATCATACATATTTCACGTTACTGGGATGGCTCTGTCTGATTAGCATATGAAAAAAGTGGCAGTAGCAGAAATGCCTTTCATGTCATGGCGGGCGATGCAAGTGTGGTCAAATGAAATGTCAGGGGAATTTAACAAGTAGGCAGTTTGGCAGTAGGAGGTGGAAAACAGACATAACGGGCATGTTTAAGTGTGTGTGAGTGTGTGCAGCATTACGGGGGGTGAATGGGTGTGATGACCTGTGGACTGTTATCACAGATACCTCTGCTGGGGGTAGACTGGCTCTAACAGAGGTAACTGGATGGCTTCCCTTAATCTCAAACTTATATTCCCACACGAAAGCAAAAGAGACGATAACAAATGTGACAAAAGCGCGCCAAGGAGCAGCACTATCTTGCAAACATATATCAGAGCTGCGAGATTTAACAAAAACCCGCAAAATAATAAACTATTGTGGCTCCAAGGGTGAGACTACAAACAGCAGAGAAATGCAGAAATAATTCCCAAGCTTCCTTTTCATTCTGCTAGATAAAATGGATATTAACGACATTTAATCCTCGGTCTGATCTGTATGCTCTATCAAAGGCCGTTTGTCTGTGGATTAACGAGATCTATCTATTGTATACCTGAGGCTATCTAAGAAGCAAATCGTCATGTGATACCACAATACTCGCTTTGTGAATTCCTGCTGAGAATTGCTCTATGATAGTTATATATTGACGGTATTACATTTACGAGGTTGCAATAAATAATTAACTGACCAGTTTGCGAGTTCAAGAAAGATTCACAGTAACACGCATCCACGGTTAATTTAACCCTTTTATACATGAGTGAACATGACGTGACTAGCCTTAAACTGATTGTGAAACAACGGTAACTTTTTCTATGGGTAAAAATCTGACTCATGCATACGTGGGGGGTGATGACCTTTGTTGTAGGAGATCTGTGACTAATTTAAGAACAGCGATGATCACATTGCATCGAACACTTGATCTCGGTGTTTGTAGGGAAGTTGTTAAGTGATTTAGCTTTGTTCTCGTTACCATAATTCTGGTTAAAAGCTTCCTCAAGGGTACTACAGAAGGACCCCTCATCGACAATAGCCGGAGGTGGTGTTAGGGCTGCTTTATGGAAGCTTTAGCCCCCCTACAAATGAATATACACAAATTCGTTTAAATAGTGTCTTCATTCATTTTCATTAAAATCAGACCCTCCTGGTAAAGCCGTAGCCCCCTGTATGTGTGAACATACTTGGCCAATGATTCAGATTCCAAGGACTTAAGCATTATGCTACTTCCTGCCTGCACTGTAACTTTGTAATCGAAGTTATTTATATTTATAAGATCTTGTTCTGCTTTATAATAATAAAAGCTCCCTACAAAGGAATGCATTTTTATTTATGAGTTTAAGAATTTCATGTATCATTGCTGGTTATTTGTGTATCATCATTCGTATCATCTTCCTGTACAGGGGGGCCTAGAGCCTATCACAGGTGGCATCAGAAGCACGACAGAAGAGCAGCCTGGATGGGATGCCAGCCCATCACTGGACACACGCGTATCCCCTCACACATGGTCATTTCTCCTAACTGCGGGGGTAGACCTATACAGCATAGGGAGAACATGCAAACTCCACGCACAGAGAGCCAGGGGCAGGATTCGAACCCCCAAACTTGTGGTGCAAGGCCACAGTGCACAAAATTGATTCTTGGCTAGTTATTGATCCCAACGGTATGTAAATATAAAACATTGTTTTCCCTGTAGCTGTCATATAGCTCTATGCTTGGTGGAAAAAAACAACTCCAGATGTTAAGACTAACCAGCTTTTCAAAATCCATTTGTCTAAAGCTGTGTGTTTTGCGACTGGAAGCACTTTTTCACGATTGTTTTTAGGGGAGCATGTGTCGGGGCGAAGGGGAGGATTATACTAAAATAACCACTTCATGTCCGGCCCTCTCCATCAGCCAATCGTAACAAGAGCCCCTGCTTCTCCCTAAGAGGGATGTTGATGTTATGTTCCGTTGTCTGGTATCCGTCCATAAACAATAAAGGCCGAGAAGTGGAATGTGAAATTGCCGCACTGATTTATTTCAGATTTTTAGTGTTACATGACGATGGGTTCTCTTAACTCCTCTTGCAGTATGTTTACACTGCACTACATGTTGCATTGCACAGTGTCTATGTATTTGTTGTTATTAGAGATGCATCGATCCGATATTTGGATACCGATCCGATATTCGGATGGGTATCGGCGCCGATCCAGACCTATTTGACGGATCGGGTATCGGCCATACGTGACCGATCCACGTCCTATACTTATTTAGTTTTTGCAATCTCTAAAAAGATAGCTCCTATTTCGTGTTAAATCTATTTGTGCAATTAATCGCATGACAGCTCTTTCGCATTTTACATGTGTTTTTTGCGGCATTCAAATCGAACGCTAACACTGCCCCTCAGTCTTTTTTGCTACTCGGTGGTACTGTTGCCAACTCCTCAGCAAGGAATGTCGCTATTGGTGGTCCCAGTAGTCGCTAGAAGTTGCTAAATTACGCCATCTAATTTGCATAATGTGCATGTAATTATAATAGAAGCTGTAGAGGAGAGGAATAATGTCGTGGGAGAAACAAAAGGTGGTTAAAAAATACCCTAAATATGTTTAGAACTACAAATGAACTTTCTTCAGTCGATTCTTGTTTTTTTATATCATAATTCCAACCCTCTTCCTATATCCGGGCTTGGGACCGGCAAAAGTGCCCCCTAAGAGACACTTTGGCAGAATTACTTATTCTTAAAAACTGTCATACTTGGCGGAGTTTTTGGCAATAAGCCAGAGCAGGATCAGCCAGTGGTGGCTTCGCGCATGTGCAATTCATTTGCAGTCTGGACGCGGAAAGGTGAACTTTTCCTGCTCTGACTGCAGCTGGGCGGGGCTGCTGCGTGAGGACTGTCCACCTGTGAATGCTTTGGGACGGGAGGGGAGCCCACGGTAGCACTCGCTGCTCGGTGAGGAGAGTAAGAACGATACGTGCTTCCACGTCAGAGTCTCCAAAAGTCTCCAATAACACTAGAAAAAGTCGTTAGATTTGTCGCTAGTCGCTTTTTTTGAAAACGAGTCGCCAGAGAGGTCTAAAACCTCTCTAAATATAGCGACAAAGTCGCTAAATTGGCAACACTGCTCAGTGGGTGTGAGTTCAATGACTTCCGCCTGCTGTGACGTCATGCGCATACCCTTCGCAGTATGTGGAGCGTAAGATAAGATGTGACGATCTGGGAGTATTTTACGCTTTTAACAGAAACCAGTAGCATAGCGATTTGCAATCTTTGTAAAATAAAGTTTTGAGAGGTGGGAATTACATTTAATGGACAATCCCACTTAACAAAGCGCACGCAACTGCGAGGCAAAAAAAGCAATGGATGATTTGTGAGTCGCTAACCTGGACTTGCGAACTCGCTGCAGCTTGCGATATAAGAGGGGCTGCCATCGCAACAAAGTGTAACTGAACTGACGTCAATGGGAGAAAAATTGTGTTTAAAATTTAAACATTCGCCACTTGTGTATACTTGCTTTGAAGATATTCATATTGAACTGCAAATGCCTCAAGAACGCTTAAAACAAGACGTACAAACAAGGCGGAACAGTATGTTAGGTATGTTTGTAGTATCCTAATTGAATATTTTTTGTCATACATTTTTTCCATCTGTATTTACTAGCTTAAAAAATAATATATCGTATAACAAAGTAAAAAGTGTATATATACACTCACCTAAAGGATTATTAGGAACACCTGTTCAATTTCTCATTAATGCAATTATCTAATCAACCAATCACATGGCAGTTGCTTCAATGCATTTAGGGGTGTGGTCCTGGTCAAGACAATCTCCTGAACTCCAAACTGAATGTCAGAATGGGAAAGAAAGGTGATTTAAGCAATTTTGAGCGTGGCATGGTTGTTGGTGCCAGACGGGCCGGTCTGAGTATTTCACAATCTGCTCAGTTACTGGGATTTTCACGCACAACCATTTCTAGGGTTTACAAAGAATGGTGTGCAAAGGGAAAAACATCCAGTATGCGGCAGTCCTGTGGGCGAAAATGCCTTGCTGATGCTAGAGGTCAGAGGAGAATGGGCCGACTGATTCAAGCTGATAGAAGAGCAACTTTGACTGAAATAACTCGTTACAACCGAGGTATGCAGCAAAGCATTTGTGAAGCCACAACACGCACAACCTTGAGGCGGATGGGCTACAACAGCAGAAGACCCCACCGGGTACCACTCATCTCCACTACAAATAGGAAAAAGAGGCTACAATTTGCACGAGCTCACCAAAATTGGACAGTTGAAGACTGAAAAAATGTTGCCTGGTCTGATGAGTCTCGATTTCTGTTCAGACATTCAAATGGTAGAGTCAGAATTTGGCGTAAACAGAATGAGAAACATGGATCCATCATGCCTTGTTACCACTGTGCAGACTGGTGGTGGTGGTGTAATGGTGTGGGGGATGTTTTCTTGGCACACTTTAGGCCCCTTATTGCCAATTGGGCATTGTTTAAATGCCACGGCCTACCTGAGCATTGTTTCTGACCATGTCCATCCCTTTATGACCACCATGTACCCATCCTCTGATGGCTACTTCCAGCAGGATAATGCACCATGTCACAAAGCTCGAATCATTTCAAATTGGTTTCTTGAACATGACAATGAGTTCACTGTACTAAAATGCCCCCCACAGTCACCAGATCTCAACCCAATAGAGCATCTTTGGGATGTGGTGGAACGGGAGCTTCGTGCCCTGGATGCGCATCCCACAAATCTCCATCAACTGCAAGATGCTATCCTATCAATATGGGCCAACATTTCTAAAGAATGCTTTCAGCACCTTGTTGAATCAATGCCACATAGAATTAAGGCAGTTCTGAAGGCGAAAGGGGGTCAAACACCGTATTAGTATGGTGTTCCTAATAATCCTTTAGGTGAGTGTATATATATATATATATATATATATATATAATGTGTGTGTGTGTGTGTGTGTGTGTGTGTGTGTGTGTGTGCGTGCGTATGCCTAAAAAGCGAGGGTGGATTTTTATTTGCCGAAACAGCATGCAGATTATGATTTTCACAATAAGCTGACTGTTTACTATGCATAAGGTAATAAACTCTCTTGAATCTCTTGCATCTCAAACTTAGGAACAAGTACTAAAAAACGTCTTTGCTTACTTTAAGACTTAGAAAGTGTAATTATATGCATACATTTTATTCACATGCAAAATGTGCATGCTTTCCTCAAACCCACTGCCTTTTTCTTGAACCAGCCATGCATGTTGCGTGTTAAATCCCAGCAATTGATATACCAGCCAGGGTCTCCATTTAAGCTGAGTTATAGCTTAATGGAATAGCTGTTCTCCCTCAAGCTCCTTTGTGGAAGCAGTAGGAGCAGATTCTGAACTTAGGTGTAGACAGCCAGCTTTGTTGTGAATGGAAAGGCTGATCCTAGTATCATATCAGTTTGTAGCCTCACAGCCCTGCAGGATAATGTATAGTGTGGTGTTTAAAGGTATTGGCACATAGCTTAATGATATGCATAAGAAGATTCTGGGGCATTTGATATTGACAGGTGTAGGCATCATTGACACTGGCCTATCGGGGGACCCTCGAATGTGGCAGTTGTGAGTATCCTTGACACTGGCCAATCGGGGGACCCTTGAATGTGGCAGTTGTGAGTATCCTTGACACTGGCCAATCGGGGGACCCTCGAATGTGGCATTAGTGAGTATCCTTGACACTGGCCAATCGGGGGACCCTCGAATGTGGCATTAGTGAGTATCCTTGACACTGGCCAATCGGGGGACCCTCGAATGTGGCAGTTGTGAGTATCCTTGACACTGGCCAATCGGGGGACCCTCGAATGTGGCAGTTGTGAGTATCCTTGACACTGGCCAATCGGGGGATCCTCGAATGTGGCAGTTGTGAGTATCTTTGACACTGGCCAATTGGGGGACCCTTGATAATGACAGATATGGGGATTCTTGATGCTGGTAGATTGAAGCATCAACTTGAGTTATACATTTGTCACAATCAAAATAAAATGCATAAATTTTATCGTGAAAGCAGGCATTAAATTACTCCAAATTAGTGAAAATCCAAAGTCCATCAATCTTCCAGCTACTGGGGGGGCAGGGGTACACCTGCTATAGGGCAAACAGCCAGGAGGAAAAGTGGAGTATCTGGAAGAAACCCACAGAACCCAGGAAGAACATTCAGGGGAATCCGACCAAGACTGGAGGTGCAGGGCAACAGTGCTGCCCACTGAGCCACCACAGCACCCACAGGTCTAAGGTGTTAGACTAGAATAAAAATCGGGCAAACAGTCCCTGCGGAAATAAGCTATAAACTGTAGAAAGTTCCAGCAGTGAGACTATCGCCTTATTATGCTAGCTGTACTCTGCCATTTAGCTTTCAATGATGGTTTCACTGTCTCCCTGAGCTGATCTCAAGTCATAACTTGTACATAATTATCAGATTGGCTAGCTATCACGGATGAAGTAATGTGGGTTTCACCCTGGGTATTTGCCCATTTTGGACTTGTTCTCGCTTTTGAATGCTGGAATAATAGCAAGAATTTCCTTACTGGAGACTATACCGAGTAAACACGCTCATTGGTTACACTCTTGGTTAGTCACTTTGTTAGCCCTACATACGCTTCATGATTTGTTTAGAGTGAGTAGGTATCCCTTTTGTGCCTGGTAGGATGTTCTTGATTTGTGCCTTAACTATCTTAGAAGGTCATGGTTCCACATAAGTGTTAGTGTAGCTGCTGGTACAGTGCTGGATACACTTGTGCCTGGGCATTCACTAGAAGCTCAGTCTGCTGAACAAAATAAATGTAATGTAATGTAGCCCCATTACATTTCAGTGTAGAAATAAACTTCCGAGTGCCTGGGTGAGTATGTATATATTTTTTTATTATTGAAGCTGTTAAGTAATATAAAACTGTATCTTTCTTAAGCCTAAATTTTCACAGGAAGTGCACATCCAGGATTGTCTTGCGACAACAGTGTTACTCATGAATATTCAATAGCGCGGTCTTGACTGGCAAGCTGTCATTGGTGCAGTAAAAATGAGGCATCCTTCACATGAGAAGTGTCCCCAATCCACAAGCCAGCATATGCTTCTGAATAAAAGGTCATGTTTCCAGTCAAAGATTATCAAAGACTAACATTAAATCAAATCCCTAAATTGCCTTCAGAAGCTTCAGGAGCTATGGCAAAAATATGTATAAATGTATGTTATAACTAGGCTGGACCAATCGGGATGGAAAGATGTTGCATAGAGCACCCCATTGTTGGGTCCCACTTCTAATGGCGTATGAACAGAAAGACTGTGGGAGTCTTAACCAGGACTGTGGCTTGACCAAGCTGATTCTTTGTGGCAGTGTGTGGCTCAGTAGCTGTACCAATATTTGGAAGGTCACCAGTTCAGATTGGCAGAGCAAAGTCATGGGCCCTTGAGCAAGGCCCTTAACCTCAAGGGACTGTCTGACCCCCCTTTCAATTGTATGTCGCTTTGGATAAAAGTATCGGCTAAATTTGTAAATAATAATCCTGTGTAATGTCATTTTGTGTTTCCATAATCAGTCCGCATCCCAGGCTTGCCTATTCAGTGGCTCCCTTCTTTCCGAGGAACTTCCATATACATGTTCTCCTGACATAAATAGGCAGGTTATGTTTGGTGCTGAAAGAGTGGGACGTGTTTGTGGTGATTCGACAATTCTTTAAGACACATTAGATCGCGTTAGTTTTGCGTTGCACTTCGCTAATCAGCTATAATTTGTTTGCTGTTAATCAACACCTCTGAATGTATTTTCATGAAAGATTTGTAGTTAAGAGTGACAACCGAAGCTAGTTCTCTGATGTGTGTTGGCTGGTTAATGCATTTATATCACTATTCAATTTTGAACAAATTTTACATTAAATGTCTGGTAATGTTTATACATATTAACAAGGATGGATTCCGTATGTCAGTAAGTGAATTTTATCCTTGATACTGATTAGTTATAATAAATGTTACCCTAAACCCCCAAAAAGCCTCAATTAGAAAACAAAAACTTCTGTATCAGAATTGGGAATCTAAGAAATCTGACACTTTTTATCTATACCTTAATATATAAAACATACACTCTGCTAGCGGTCGGCTGCAGCCCTACAAATGACATGCATAAATGCATCTTGCTTTTGAAACCAAGACTGCAAGGGCTGCGCAAGCTGTGTGTGTATATTTCCATTAATTAAAATTTCGCACATGTATGAGCGCCGTGCTGTTAGAACAGATGATAAATCACCAGCTCCAGACGCGTATGAAAATAACGGTGATGTCAGTATTTTTTAGTATGCTTTCATCTTGTGAAATCGTCGATTTCTCTCCCTGTCAGGGAATGAGCGATTGCTTTAAAGTGACAGGGACACATTTTCATTTACCGCCGTACTTAGTGCCATTAGTATTTATTTTTATTTTTTTGCCACGTTCTGTTGAACACAACCATACTTTAGGTTGAGCTGGCAGTTGATTAAGTCTATAAATATCTCTATGGAATTAAATGTTCAATGAGTTTATTCAATTTATTCAAGCAAAAATTTAATGCTAATAAATTTGATGGGCCAATTACGTGTTGGCAGCTTAAACAATTAATATTTTAAAAAATTACAAAACGAAAAGTGTAAAGAAAAATATTGATAAATGCTACATGTGCATATGCTAAAAAATGCAACACTATTAAAAAATGTACATGTAAAATAATAGCATTGTTCTACAAATCTTTTAGTGGGTGTCTAAGATTGCTCATCTTACAAACTGTTCATCCTACGAAACAGATCAGTATTTACTGTAATGTCTCTTGCAGAAAATATGCCTTGAATTTTCTTTATTATAACTGCTAAAGGAGGTTACTTTGATCTTTGATGAATTAAAGATATATTTTCTTGCTAATAAAGGTACTCAAATAGCGGACATACTGTAAATTTGTTTGTTAGCAAAGATATTTATTCAAAATATTTGAGTGTATGTTTAGTCAATGTTAAGTTAGTAACATGTAAATGTAGAAAATCTCAGTGTATGCAAAAACTTTTGACTGCTAATATATAATGGGATGAAGTAAACAACAGAAGGACCAAATTACAACTTATAACAGGACCACAATGAAGTCTACAAAACCACAACACGTTCAATGTAGCTGAAGGATCAAGTAACAGCCTGTGGTCAGAGGACAGCACTGATGGCCATTAGGCTCAATATCATCAGTGTAGCTGAAGGACTGGAGGACAGTGATGATGTCCACAAGGTCTCATCATCTTCATCATCAGTGTAGCTGAAGGACTGGAGGACAGTGATGATGTCCACAAGGTCTCATCATCTTCATCATCAGTGTAGCTGAAGGACTGGAGGACAGTGATGATGTCCACAAGGCCTCATCATCATCATCATCATCATCATCATCATCATCAGTGTAGCTGAAGGACTGGACGACAGTGATGATGTCCACAAGGCCTCATCATCATCATCGGTGTAGCTGAAGGACTGGAGGACAGTGATGATGTCCACAAGGCCTCATCATCATCATCATCATCATCATCAGTGTAGCTAAAGGACTGGAGGACAGTGATGATGTCCACAAGGCCTCCATCATCATCATCATCATCATCATCATCATCAGTGTAGCTGAAGGACTGGAGGACAGTGATGATGTCCACAAGGCCTCATCATCATCATCATCAGTGTAGCTGAAGGACTGGAGGACAGTGATGATGTCCACAAGGCCTCATCATCATCATCATCATCATCAGTGTAGCTGAAGGACTGGAGGACAGTGATGATGTCCACAAGGCCACATCATCATCATCATCAGTGTAGCTGAAGGACTGGAGGACAGTGATGATGTCCACAAGGCCTCATCATCATCATCATCAGTGTAGCTGAAGGACTGGAGGACAGTGGTGATGTCCACAAGGCCTCATCATCATCATCATCATCATCAGTGTAGCTGAAGGACTGGAGGACAGTGATGATGTCCACAAGGCCTCAATTTATAGACCCATAGTAAAGTTTATGGACTTCTGAGAAAGCAATCAAAGAGAAAGCAGTGATACCTTTAATATGAGTTAAATTAGCCAGCATTATTAAAAGAGTCTTCCTGGGAAATCACTTGTCATCTGTGTCATGCCTGTACAGATTATTTTCACGCCAGTGTTAATTTCAGGCATTTACACGAGTACCATAAGTCCATCTGCGCTGTGATTAGATAATTATGTTTTTGTGCTACGAGGATGGAGTACAATAGACCACCGAGAGCAAAACATCAGTTTGCCTGGAAAGCAACTGCACCACTTAGTTAGACAGCCTCTGTTATGGCCCAAAGCTAAAGGTGCACTCAATTTAAACAGTTCAATGTACAAAAAAGTAAATGCTGAAGTAATATGACTGGCTATTTCAAGTCAAAATGGGTAAGCAAATAAGATATGGATCTTTTGAAATCTAGATAGCTAATGTGGATGTTTTCAGTTGACAACTCAAGATTATTAAAAATAGCAAGTAAATATGGAAACATCCACCCCTCTATTATCCTTACCACTCATTCAGTACAGAATTGCGGTTATATTTAAATATTTGGGGGTCTCAGTGGGTAGCACTGTACCCTCACACCTCCAGGACTGGGTTGCACAGGTTTCGTCCAGGTGAATCAGCTTCTCTAAATTACCCTGCAATGGACTGGCATCCCACCCAAGATGTACCCCAGCCTTGTGCCCTGTGCTGCCTGGGATAGGCTCCAACCCCCCATCCCACAATGCTGACCAGGATAAGCAGTTGGAGGATGGGTGGATTTAAAATCTTCACTAATTTGAAGTCATTTAACGCCTGATTTCACACAAAATATGAATATTTAATTTTAAATGTGACAAATGTAAATCTCGAGGGTACTTCGAACTGCCAGTGTCAAAAATCCCCGCATCTATCATTGTCAAGGGTCCCCCGATTGGCCAGTGTCAAAGATACTCAGGACTGTCACTTTTGAGGGTCCCCTGATCTGCAAGTGTCAAGGATGTCCACACCTGTCAATATCGTGGGTCCTCTGATCCATCTGTGTCACAGATGCCCACACCTGTCAGTTTCAAGGGGCCCTCAGTCTACCAGTGATGACTAACCATAACTCTCTGCTGGAAAAGCAGATAGAAGATGGATAGATGGACAGACAGAAAGACAGCCCTGAGAAAACCACTGCCACATGTGATGTCACAACCAGAGCATGGCCAGATGCCGCATGGATTGGTGGAGATAAGGATGCTCCTCATCTTCAGCCCTGGGGACTCGATCAAAGCAGCAGCCGGGCTCCCCACCAATACGTTATGGGACGATGGCCCGTTACTAACCTTAAATGCTTCTTCAGATGCAATACCTGACTTTTGAGAACCATCAGCATTGTCCTTTAACACGATTAACATCTCTCAGAACCTCAGGCCGGGCTGTGCACAGATTAATCTCTTCAGTAGTTGGTGGCTAGCAGCCGCTCACACTGCCCTCACCAGATGGCATCTACATGTTGACACTGTGGCCTGCTGGTTTGCTATAGCTCTGTCTGCTCTCCAGATTTCAGGACCAGACCCTGGAGCGTACCACGGGATGAGTACCACGGCAGCCGAACCTTAGCATCTGTCATGCACAGTTCAGGACCCTCTGGATCTTACTCAAATAATAGTAATTGACATAAAAATAAGCTTTAACTAAATATCCATCCTTTCAAATTCCAGTAGCATATTAGAAGCCGGGCCCCAGCGTGGAGTGGAGTCTATGCAGGGGTGATTCTAGGATTTGACCCTTAGGGGGGGTCAGTTCCAGTATATGAAGGAAAATAGGACACCATCAAGAGGGGGATTAAAAAAAAACTCAGGAGGGCTGAGACAAAAAAATGGGGCATGTGATGGTCACCTAAGTAGGGTCTAGAATCACCTATGGGCGATACAGGACACTTGGCATGGGTATATCCGAGATGGGATGCCAGTCCATCACAGAGAACTTTTCTTAAAGGAGAATAGGGCCTTAAGGATGGAACCCAAAAGAGATTATCGATTCCTTGTTTCACATTCACAGCTTTCGTGTCCGACAACCAGGAATGCACCGGTTCTGAGAAACATGGCCGCTCGCAAAGAGCTTCGCAGTCAGTGATAGGAAGTGAGTGGCAGGAGAGTGTGCTGGGTACCACTGTAGCCTTACACCTCCAGGGCTGGGGGATCAAAGCCCACCCCTGGCACTCACTCTATGGGCTTTGCATGTCCTTCTCATGTTTGTCTGGGGTTTTCCTCCTACAGACCAAACAGGCTGGTGTTGCTAAATGATCAATAATGTCTGTCCTGGGCTTGCAGGAATTGACACCAAGCTTACTCAGAGCCTGTGGTATGGAAAAGGGATGGGAAGAGAACCTGCTACTGAACCACGCCTCTGCGTATCCTTGCTGCTCTTAAGAGCTTGCCCTCAGAAGCCCCTGAGCAAGGGATGCAAAACAAGTGTTAGCTCTTAGGTCCTGCTCTAGGGGCTCCAGGCTACCAAGGTAGGAGAAGGACCTCTCTGTGGGACAGAGCTACCAGTTGCTACGGAGGAGTCACAGATGCAGGAGGTCAGTGTCAGACAGTGGCTGCATCTAGAAAGCAGAACTGGTTCAAGGATCCACTCTGCAGGGTAACATTGCAGGGTCATTTAGAGAAGCCAACAGTGCACTGCATAAGTAGTGCAGAAGACAGCGTGGTAAATACCAGCAAAGAGTTTTGACACTACAATGAAGATATACTGACTTCCTGTGTGGGGTGTCCCCTGCCTTGTACCCAGGGCTGGCTGGACTCCAAGTGCTGAATTATTGTATTAAATTAGATGCTAAAAGAGGCTGTATGAGTGGAAAATTAAGATGTATTAGGTCACCAACTGGACATATTGATGATATTTAGTGCAACATTTAAAACAGGTATTAAGCAATATATAACTACTGACCAGGAATTTTTGGATTTTTAACATGCAGTATTTGATGATTAACATGCATCCGGTGCTAGGTGATAGCTAACAGTTTTAAAGTTTTATGAAATACACCACAGTAATAGCTAACAGTTTTACAGTATTATGAAACCAATCATAAAAATTTACTATTCCTTCATTCGTTGTTCCTTTCACTCAGTGTTCTTTCATGTCTGAAATCCAGATAAATCTCAGAAGCTCATATCTGAGTGTCTGAAAGCTCCAGGAGAACATTAATACATCTTCACGTGGCCACAGAGGGTTATTTAAGGTCAAGACAACTGCGAATCCTCAATAAACATCAGGCGGGAGAGATTTACAAACCGAAGGCCTGTTTGCCTTATCTCAGCGGCCCGCCGTAAATCGTAACATGAAATACAATGTTAAGCCTATCAGGTGGGTATTTATGGTGGAGTGTGTTTTGATAAGAAAGCTCATACTTCCTTTTTTTCCATCCTTCAAAGGAGGCTTTGCTTTGCATATCTGTTTATTTGCATCAGCTTCTACTACACAACCTCCCCCCCCCCCACTTGGAAGGATGTACGTTTTAGGTGGAGGTCATGCCGATATCAAACCTCTGACCTCTGAGCCTAATAGCGTACTTAGCTGCAAGACATGCTCAACTGGGCATGGAGAACAGTTGCAAAAGATGAGTGGAAAGGACTGGAGTTTTATCAGCGCTTTGGCGTGGGGGGACATACAAAAAGCAGGTTTTTAGGGTTTAGCAAAGTGAGTTAGATGACAGACAAGAAGAAACAAGACCAGAGTCAGGTATATTGTATGCATCTGGCCTGTTAGCTAGCATGAGCGGAGAACAGGAAGCAAGCTAAGTTGTGATTAGTATCCGGCTTCAGATGAAAGCAGAGGGTCATCGCCTGATATAGCCCAACCTTGGGGTGTCTACCAGGGCTCCTCAACATGGACAAATGTGTCTGTGCCAAGACTGTGTCTTTGGTAAAAAAAAAAAAAACCTATGTAGGCTACGTTTTTTAAATACGACAGCTGTGGTAAAAATAACATTTTGATCACTATGTCGTCAGAATACGGCACAGTGTTGACCCCAGGCACTCACAACCCCCCCCATCCCAGCTTGTGGTGATTACAAAATGCTTCGGCTGGTTTTTACACTTTTTCATAGTGTTGTGCAACCAGTGCCGGTCAATCGATTAAGCAAGGGGGCACCGACGTATCAACAGGAAATACACCTGACCCTTGAGGAGTCACAGTAAAGTGCAGCTAGTATGGTCACACCACTGGTTACCTACCTCATCCTCTGCTGCCGATCTGGGGTCGGTGAGGTGCTTTCCAGGAGACCTTGGAACTGAAGGGACATTTCAGTCACTTATGGGAGAGCAAGATAGCAAAAGGTGGGCGCACAGAATCCCCAATCACTGAAGGAGTCCCCCAAAACAAACAAACAAACAAACAAACAAACAAACAAAAACAGTACAACCACAAGCAGTGTCAACCCTGCCATCGAGCCCATTGCCATTAGCAGTCCCTCCACAGCCGCCTCGTTCCTTGTGCATTCTGGGATCGGCTCCCGGCTCACTGCAACCCTGTGCTGAATAGGAGTTATTGGAATATCTTGGCATGAATGAAAAGTACATATTAAACAGCTAAGCATAAAAGCATGGCAGAACTGGTGATTTTGAATACTGCATGGAGCTAGCCAATAAATGGATGGTCTCTGTCAAAAGCAGGGGTGTGTTCAAGCTATGTAAACAAAGCATTTATGCTGTCAAAAAAAATGAGGTGGGTGTTATTGTGGCTCAGTGGGTAGCACTATAACCACTCAGCTTCTGGTTTGAGGATTCAAATCCTGCTCTTCTCTTGTGCCCCTTGTTTTATCATCACAGACCTCATCTCATCCTTGGAAAAAGGATAGATATGAAAGAAGGTCCTGCCTGGACAGAAATGGGTTAATTCTGAAGTGAGGAAGGAAAGAAACAGAGCTGCATATTTGTGAGGTGGCACACACATAAATAATTCATAGATATCTGTCTCCAGTGGTGTATTTTTCACTAGAGCTGGGTAAATACTTTTAGTGTAGCTATTAATACCAGCCAAAGGAAATACAGGGAGAACATGCAAGCTCCACAAACACACACAGTGAGGACAGGATCCGAACCCCTGATGTGATGCAATAGTGCTTCGCACTGAGCGGCCTAACCACCCCATCGCCTTTGCCCCTTGGTCCTTTTGTATTGAAAATAAATGATAATATATTAAATATTTATGTTAATGCAATGGATAATCAAATATTAGCAACTATATGCTAACCCTGGGCTCAGTGTTAATAAGTAAGAGTACATGTGACACAATATTTGTGGCTGAAATCAATTATAAGTATCACTATTTAAACAAAACGGTGATATTGTAATCACAGTTACTGTTCGGCTGCTGTTCTTGCATCAGCATTAATCTGTTTGTAATGTAATCCATGGTGTTTCAGTCACCCTACAGCTGGTGTTCATATTCATTCCATTAGGAACTGAGCACGAGAGTATCTGCCAACGGTGTACAGGAAGGTACTCCAGGCTCAGTGTTTACGTTGCACTGTTATTTTGTTCCATGATTAAAAGTTCTGCTCGTTAATATTTTTTTTCTCTGCTTAGCCTAAGCTGTGAAGGACTTCCCAGCATGCTTCCGACCCCTGTGTTTTTTTTTTTTTATCATAATTTAGCGATACTCACCAACGTTTGTGTCTCCTGCGCCGAGTGCATTTTCACAGCGGCTGACGGTGAGCGTTATGCTAAGGCTGTCATTTGATGCAGAGGTGCAAAGACTGCAGTGCCGGCCCTCATGGTGGTTATTGGGACAGGTTTAGATATGAACAAGATTCAAGGTTGCTGGGAAAAAAAAAATCAGTTCTGATGCTTTGGGGGAGAATGAGATGGTGAAAAGGCAGCTAAAAAGATCAAAATGTCAGTGGCTTCGTGGGTTCGGATGTGGTGCCTCTGATCAGGAGGGTGCCGGTTCAGATCCTGGCAGAATGAATTCATGGGGGGGGTCCTTAACGCCCTTAAATTGCTCCAGCGACCGGCTGACCCTGCTTTCTCTGATGCATGTTGCCACTGCTAAATCAGTGTGATGTACATCAATGGGTGATTATAGATCTTAACACTGATATCTGTGTGCGTGTATATATATGTGCGCACACAGACGCAGGTGCTGAACAAAAGGGCCCAACTTGTTAGCCTTTGATATGCCAGTGGCTATGCCCCCCCTTATACAAACAACATTAAAATGTTTATTGCCAGCTACCTAATCACAAATTCAGTGTCGCGAGCCTTAATCCACTTCCTAATGAATATTCACGCTTTATTAATTCATTAGACACAATTATCTCTGTGATGTGGGTCAGAGCTAAAGGCATGGACAAAATCCTGCTCATAGTCAGTAATATATTGATTTTTCCTTCACTTGAGGAGTCTGCTGTTAAATTGCTACACATGTTAACAAGCACAAATTAAAAAAAAAGAGATTGCAGGTTTTCGTAGCAGCCTGGGGCCAGTGCACAACAGCCATTGTTTGTTTGTAGATGAGACCTGAGGTTCCGGTTCTACCCGTGGAATAAATGTAGGGAGTCTGTGGCATGATTCACTTGGTTCACGTGGTTTTTTTTTGTCGTGGTCCCACCCGGGGGCAAACGGGCTCTGGGATTCGTCCCGTGGGCTGAACGTGATGGAGGATGCTGCCATCCGAAAGTTTTCTGACCTTCATCACACACGTACACGCAGACACACAGATGCACAAATATGAACAGACACACAAGACACATTCACGCACACGCAGGCACACAAGCACACACAAAATGCACACTCACAAACAGACACACACATATACTTTCATAGGGTTGCACAAATACAAAAAAACAGCGCTGTGCATACATGCACCCTCGCACGCACACTGACTCATTAAAAAGGTTTGTTGTGACCAGCACAGCCTTCAAGAGTGAATAATCGCTGCTATTTGGTGTTAGATAGGAGGCAAATAAAGAGGAAACAAGAGCAAGTACACTGCCAGCCTCACCCCAACCTCCACCTCCAACATATTACCCATACAATAAATAGCACAGAATGGTGACCACACAGCTGTGGTCCCCCCCTCCCCAGGGTTGGGGGTTCAAATCCCACCCCTGCCCCCTGTGTGTGTGGAGTTTGTGCCTGTTTCCTCCCACAGACCAAAAACATGCAGTTGGGGTCTCTAAACTGTGTGTTTGTGTGTGTGTGAGCGGGTTTACCTATCCTTATAATGTCCCCATAACGTGATAAATATCCTTTTTTTTCCCTTATGGGGACCGGTTTCCTGGTCCCCATAAGGGAAAACTATTTTTTATAAAAATCGGTGACTGCTATGAAATAACTAAAAATGCAAAAACTGTATGTACAAAAAAAATGTATTTTGTTTGGTTACTTATGGTTATGGTTAGGGCAGGGTAGGGGTTAAGGTTGTCATAGTTAGCGTTAGCATTTTTCCAATTGAAATGAATGAGCGGTCCCCATAAGGATATGTTTACCCTACATGTGCGTGTGTGTGTGTGTGCGTGTGCCCTGCAATGCACTTGCATCCTGTGCAGCACGTCCCCCGCCAGGTGTCCTGTGTTGCCTGGGAAAGGCCGCAGGCTCACTGTGACCCTGCACAGAACAAGCAGCTATAGAAGATGGATGGATGGATGCGAGCTTCTGACAGAGAATCACCAGACCTAATTAATCGCACTCCGAGCAATGGCACCATGCCAGAAGGCCGTGGCTGTGTTTTACTCCCTTTCCACAGAAAACACAACCTCGCATGCAAAGTTCTTCAAGTGTGACACCCCACCTCGCATCAGCGGAACCTTGCGGACTAGCGTTCGCTGCGGGCACCCTCTCCGCCATTCCTGTTCCTCTTCTGGTTTGAGTCGCCTGAGTGATTAATGAGGCCACAATGGCTGGCCTAAGCCTCCAGTCTGCTGGGCAATTCTGTCACACAGCAAGGAAAATAATAATAATAGTAATAATAAATGAAAAGAGGGATGTCTCTCCCTTTCTGCTCACATTAACTCTGCAGCTCTCCTTCAGGTTCTCTGGTATTGTTGTCAAGGTGAAATGTGATGGTAAGGCTGTTGCCATGGGGAAATATTGTGTCTTTTTCTCCAATAGCACATGGTCTGTGCCCTTAAGGGGATCTGCTACCTTTGCTCTGTGCCTGCGTAGTTTTTTACCCCCCCCATCCCTCCCCAAACAACAGCGATTTTATGAGGAAAGGGCCCCAGGCTTTGCCAAACACTATTTCCTCTCGATGTTAATCCTGGGAAATTCTGCTTGTCATTCTGTATTGTTGCATGTTCTAATTTTAGAGGTCTAATGAGCTTCAGAGTGACACAACCTGTTTTCAGTGGAATCGGTGTAGATTCTATTACTAACTTGGGTTTTTTTTTAAATTACGAGTCGTATTTTATCATTGGTGACAACGTGGAAAAATTAATTAGGGATGGGCCCTGTGACCTCAGTACTCCAGGGCTGTGGGTTCAATTCCCAATCCCGGTTTGTGTGGGCAGAGGTGCGGCTAATGATTATGAACCCCAAAAAGCATATCATACTGGGCCCCCAACCTAGATCAATCCGATGATGTTCTAAATTTTGAAATCGTCCCAACAGCCCCCCCCTCCCAATTTATGGCACCCCTGTGTGTGGGTTCCTTTCAGGTCCTCTGGCTTCCTTCCGTAGACAAGACACGAGCAGGTTGGTGAATCGATTTCCCGGTGTCCCAGAATTCCCTTGAGTGAGGGTATGGCCTGTGATGAACTGGCTATGTGTCCGTGTACCCTGTGTATTCTGGGATAGGCTCCAGGCTGAATGTGACCATGACTGGATAAGTGGTTATGGACACTGGATACATGGACTGTCTACCTTTGGGCTATCTAGGTGCTCAGTAACGCAGATCATGTCCCATATTTAAAGCTGCGTATGCTGCATCTGGGAGTCTGATGTCCCCTCTTAAAATACCACAGGGTGCAGAGCAGAGACAGCAACGGCGTGCGATCAACAGCTGTTCTTAGCCTCCACAATGCATGTCGAGACTCTCATGCTGAGAAAACCATACCTGGGAGGCTAAGGGTCAGCATCAGCCTGAGAATTGATAGGTCACTCCCCAGGTATGTGCTCACACTTGGCATTATGTGATTTAATAGGCGCAATGTGATTGTTCGGGGCACAGAAGGGGGTGTGGCAATAGTAGTGGGGGAGTGCCAAAAGTTTTTTTTTAACTCATCTGGTCCATTGCCTTTTGTAGGCAGTCCTGTGTAAATCCTGAATGGCAGCAGAAATGTTCAGTTAACCAAACACAGTGGAGAGGCTGGATTTCATCATGTCCCCACTGTCGAGACCATTAAGCGGTGCATTGTATGGGTGTGTGTCCCGAAATTGATCCCATTGGCCGGTCTACGGTCACCATGTGCTCAACTCACCCAAATTCCTGGCCTCTGTAACAGAGAGACTTGGCCCCAGAACATCTGATGACCAGGGCCAAGATTTTCAAAAGGGGGCATGGGGTGGGAGGGGGGAGCAGCGGCATTACGGGATGCAATGCGGGGGTGACAGCAATAGTTGTTGAGTAGCAGCACACCACTGAAAGCAAAAGACATACCAACTATGTTTGCACCTCATTGTCCTCATTGTTCTTTTTTAGCATCTTCAGGTTATTTTTTTTTTGGAGGGAGGGGGGGACAGGCAGTCATGCTTTATGTAGGTGAAGCAGAAATGCATCGTCAGTAACACATCATCCCTTCCCAGCAGGCACCGGCACCATTCTGTGCTATTTATGTCAAGTCCCGGCTGACTAGCTTAACAGCGTGCTGGAATCCACGGTGGGTTACTAGCGTCCGGCGTGGGAATGCGGGATGGAAAGGCGTCACGCCGGACCTGACGTCTGGATCCCGCCCGGCTCTGAAAGCCGCGTCATGGGCTGCTGCGTGTTGAATCACGGGCTGGCCATGTACTCACCATGTCTATTTTAGGCTACAGACGCAGACGCGTGTAAACTGAGAAATAAGGAAGTACAGCAGCTAATGGAAAACAGGCCGGCCAATCACGTACCTCGCTTTCCTGGAAAGGGATGTAGCCTGACTGTCAGTGGCGTTTCTGTTACTGCCACTTGCAACAGGCAGCTTTATACAATACACTTGGCTTTTTGGGGTTTTTTTTGGGGGGGGAGGTGTGGTTCCTGCAAAAAACTAGGTGATGCTGTGCTTCGGCCCGTCCGTATGGGGTGTAATTGAGTCTAATTTAATTTCTGCTGAGATTTAACTGTAGGAAGATGTCCTGGGAAAGAGAGTTAATTTGAAAGCCATTAACCTCTTTATCCACTTCATTGAAAATGCTGAAAAATAAATAAAACAAGAAATGCTTTTTTATTATTATTATTTTAATTTTCTCCCTGGAGGGGCATACAATTTTACACCGCGTTACCTCTGTGTTTACAGTCGAACACTTCGGCACTTAATAATAAATCAACAGTCCTCAAGGTCTGTTCAACCCTATTCTAACCCTGACACGCGGATATACACGCGCACGCTTGCATGTAATTGTATGTATTTCAATTACCAACAAGCAAGAGAATTACTGGTTAACTGGGCTCTTGAACTGGGCAGGAATAAGGAAGTTGGAGTGATACAAAGCTAGTCTTTGTTTACGGTATGGCTCAGCTACAATTAAACCCCTAATTAGTGGTGAGACACTGACGTTGTCTGGGCTTGTTTTTCCATTTCATCTCATTCTGTAGTTTTTCTTTCTTGTGCCGATGTCCTGCAGACTCGTATTTTCGTATTCTGGGGGGTGGCGGGGAAGGCATGGACTTGGCAGCATCGACAGACACCAACCGAATCACAAAAATTCAGATCCGCACTGCAAGTTCCATGGTGTGTGGCTCAGTGGGTCAGGACATCTGTGATCAGAAGGTTACTGGGTCAAATCCCAGGGTCAAGAGCAAATGGGGGGGGGTGACTGTTTGTATCGTTCATAGTTTTTTTCCCCTTTTCTTTTCTGTGTGTTGATTGCTCCCATGTTCTTTTGAATGAAAAATATTGAAATAAAAAATTGATAAAGAGCAAGGCCATTAATCCCCATTTGCTTCAGGGACTGTCTGACTCAAAAAAAAAAATTCAGTCTGACTGTCTGCTTACTCAGAAAATGTATTTTGCTTTGTATAAAAGTATCCGCTAAAATAAATAGAAAATAGGTCACTTTTTTCAGAAGTGACTTGAGGACATGAATGTCAGTCATGGTTTAAGGGTTTACTGGTCTTTCACATCCCCCAGTAACCAATGGCGTGATTAAAACCATCACTCCCATAGAGCCTCTTATTCTCCTGAAACATACTGAAGTGGCCCAGTTGCCAGCCCTTCACTGGATGTTCAGCAGCTCCCCAGCTGGTGTTCAGACCAACTTGGTCCAATTCCTAGTTTTCAGCTGTAACCGAAGCATTAATTCTACATTCCCAGATTTGGACTCCTACCTTAATTGCAGACTCTGTGGACCGGCACATATTAATCTAAATTGAAATCACAACAAACTGATCCAAGATCTACTTGACTTATAGCACCGAACATCTTATAAGTACATATAACATCTACTTATAACATCTAATAGGTGTCATGCCATGTATTCCATGTGAATTTGACCACAGAATTGGGCTTATTTTTGGTTTCATACCATAGCTTGATACCTAATATTATGTGCATATTTATTAATGTGTCTGTATTTTTAAGCTTACAACCATATTTATCCCAAAATACTCTGCAATTCTGAAATAAAAATGAAACAAAAAAGGATTAGTTGCAAACTAATAAGCGCCAGGAATAGAAGTTTCTTGTTAATATCAATTAGCAATTAAAGGTTTGATTTGTTTTCATTTTAAAGGAAGTCAATAAATATGAACTTGAGTGGATGATATAATTGAGCCAATCCACATGTGTTGTTTAAACAATCTCACGGCACTAAGTATTAAGTCACTGGTGCCATGTGGCTATAAATCCAATAGACAGAACTTTTAACAACTCAGCACAGCAAAGCCCTCGGACCAAAGCCGGCTCCTCTTAAACAGCAGACTGAAGATGTTAAGTCGCACACATGCACTGATCTCAGCTTTGATTAACGGGGTGACAATCCTCAGCTCCCCCAGGGCCGTCGTCTCCTTTGGAACACGGAGGCTCTGAATTCTCTTTTCCGCTTTTAACAAACGGCTGACACGTTCACGGGGCCAGGCAGACACCTTGATCTCCTCAGCGCCACATTAAGTGGCCGATTACGGCAGCCCTTGAAATGGGTATTTACAGTTTATTTCCATCCATCTTTTAACTGCTTATGCAGTACAAGGGTCAGTCAGAGCTTATGCCAGGCAGCTCAGAGCTCAAGGCGGGGGGGGACACCCTGGATGGGAGGCCAGTCCACCACAGGACATTTTATTTGCCTAAAAAGACAAAAAAAACTTGCAAGGGAAGTTTTTTTCCATCAGTCCTTTACAAAACTTTTATGGACTTTTATTTATCACTATTACAACTGACAGTCACTGGCTGTGAGTATTTTCTGTTCCCATTCCAGGAACTTAATGCCGCAAACAATATACTCCTCCCCAGAATTCCACGCCACCTCGCAGTACACCACGTTTCCAAAGCAACGCCGGCACGCTACAAAAATAAATAAACAACCATCCACATCTCAAGCGGCCAACAAAGTTAAGACCTTTCACCTAACATTAATCAATTAATATTTTGCCATAAGGCTGCTTAATTGACGCTGTTTACGTGTTTTCGCAAAAGCTGTGGTGGTGAATGCGAGCCGGACCCATTTTCACAGCATTTTGGTCGATCATAAATTAGCCCTTTCGCCGCGGCTCGCCTGGTCACTGATGCCTTTCGCAAATGGAAAACATTCGGCGCTATTATTTCACATATTACGAGAAGCAAAGTCCTTGGCTCTGTTTTAAAGGGAGGCTCTATAATGTATTCAGGTCGGATTCAATGGTTTTGGCAACACGTTAGCAGTCCCCTGCAGGGCTGCTTCGCCTGTGAGAAAGAAGGCGGACAATTGCGGCGACTCCGTGACAGTATTCCTGCTTCATTTTGCTTCAGTGTCCCCTGCAGAAATTTGTCCTCTTCGTGTGGTTATGGAGGGAAAACCAGGCACCCAGAATCAGGGAGAAAATCTGAGTCATTCATATCGGCCTGTTGACGAAAACAGTTTGCCCCTTATGCGAAGGGCTAGCTGTCATTAGCCTGTTAACGATAGTTATTGTTGGTATTGGGAAGTACGTGGACTCCTTAGAATTGTCATGGGGCAGCAGCGTCCCAGTGAGAATTCCAGAATTTGCGGTCTTGTGCCTAGAAGACTGTTATTCAGCACTTAGCGAAGAAAACTGACATGCAAGCCGTCTGCTGCAAGATTGCAACCTTCGATACCCAGGCAAACCAGTTAGCACACTGGATTAGGTTCCTACAGGTGTCGCTCTGCCGTATGGGAGGTCACATGACTCAGTACTCCCTGGGGTCTGTACATGGCAGCCACCTGGGGGTGCTCTATTGGAACGACTCCCTGGTTGTAGCCCTACAGGGCAATACCATCACACTAACATGCCGTCCACACTTGCGTTAAATGCCCCAGCATCCCAGTGCACCCAGGGTCAGTATGGCGCTATATATTTTTACTGCATTTTTTTTTAAGATGACGCTATGTATTTTTATTGCAAGATTTCTTCCAGGTACTCTGATTTCCTTCCTGCAGTCTGGAAAACATGCAGATAGATTAACCGGCATTTATAAATTGCCCATGTATGCATCCAGGCGAGCATAGCCCCTTGATGGACTGTCATCCCATCCAGGCTGTCCCCGGCCATGAGCCCTGTGGTTCCATGGAAAGGTTCCAGGTCCCCGAGGCCTCGAACTGGATAAGCAGTTATGGAAGATGGATGGTTGGATGGATGGATGAACCTGCGAAGGGCAGCCTGGGATGAAGCTCTGGAAGAGTTAGCGGCACAGTTAACGGAAAAATAAATTAAAAGCCAAGGCGGGATCGGTGGCTTCCGTTTTATCCGGTTCACTGCACGTGTGCGTCTTGAAAATAACATCTCTGCATATCTCTGCATGTGGTGTCTTGCCCTGTGATTTTTTTTTTGTTTTGTGTGACCTTTAGACTTTGTTCTGGCTGACCCTGAGGTCAATGCAGACAGTATGTTAATGAAGCCCCGCTGTCGTGACCCTGGCGAGGCTTAGGGGAGGGGAAGGAGGAAGAGGTGGGGTGTTTGAAAAAGAGATTTAAACCCCTGAGGCCAGTAAAAGGGTAGATGTTTGGTAATGATTTTATAACCATCTTGTGCTTTTGGAATCAGGAAAAAAGCGGAAAGTTTGTTCTGGCTGCCAGGGACTCATGCATTTTGGGGGGGTGTGAAGGACAAGAGTTGAATCCACATGTGTTTAAAAGGACTGTCCTACCACTTGCCCCCCAGGAGGAGAAAGGATGTCCCACCAGTACTGGGCAAGCAGCAAGCTAGCTGCTACTTCTTAGTCCCCCTCCGGATATTTTAGAGACAGCATTGGTCAGATGCCTCTTGGTCACTGTGAACCCTTGCTGCCCCCCACCCCCCAAAAAGTGCCTTTTCCTGGTGATCTTACATAACCTGCTGCCGTGATATAGCCCCGTGGTATTAAAAGGACCGCCTACCACCTAGGAGGCACCGGAGCTAACCATGACTCACTGGACGCAGGCTGCCGTGTGAGTGAGATGTGTCACCTGGTGACAATGCCAAAAGTGAGCCGCAGCACAGAAATGGACCAAAAGCAACCGGCCGCATTTCTGAGGACTTATAAAGAAACAACAGATCTGATTAACACTTTAAAATGCTGCACTGTATCTGTCACAAAGCGGTGCACACTTCTATCTTTACATCTTTACACATGCTCACAAACACTGGCCCACATGATTCTGGTTAACTTTTAAGTTAACAATATGTTCTAGTATTTGACTGGGTTACGGTGTACTATGTCGTTCATACACCTTTTTTGTTTCTCTGGCCTCCCTTGTCAGGTTATCAAGTACTTTCTTTTCACTTTCTTTTAAAAACCGTATTCAAGCACTGTTTACATACTCCCTCGGGCAAGGGTAGGGGAGATAATGAAGGGGATCGGCTGTCAGGATGCGTCTGCGCCCGGACCAGAGCTTGGCAAGGCAGGAAGCCGTGTGGGCAGGTCTCTCTCTCTCTCTCTCTCCCTCTCACTCTCTCTCTCTCCCTCTCTCTCTCCGTCATCGCCTGCGTCAGACGCCAGAAGGGAGTTTTCCACTGACGAAAAAGGATACGATCCCGAGCAGGCTGGATCAGACAAGGGAGCGTTTCAGCTGCTGCAGATCTCATACAATAAGCAGGAGCAAAAGTCAGCAGTCGGTGCAAAGGGGGACGTATTCTGTGGACCTATTCTTACGCACTTTTGTGTCGGATCTATTGCCCCTTTTCCCCACTAATGGTGAACGGGTGCCCAAACTCCTAGTAAGTAATTTGCGTTATACGAGTTGCCTCAATGTTACGCGTTAATTTTTCTCTACTCCTGTTGGCCATCGGCCAGGTAGTTGGAGCGGTTCTTCGCTCTGTGTCTGGAGGGTTGGATAATTGTTTTTCGGAAGTTTGGATTTGTCGATAAGACTGAGATCTGTTTTAACTTTTTATATGTATTACTATGTACTGGAAGTCTGACAAGCGCGAATACCGATTGAATTTTATTGCACACCGTTTGCATTTTGAGGTTATTTTATCACTTAGATTTTTTAAAACCCATTTAGACGTTAGATTATTACATTTGTAACTCGTTGTCTCATTACGTTAACTAGCAGTAAACGTGATTTATGTTGTATTTGCAACATTGCAATGAAGCAGAAAAAATGCAGTCTCTACAATAGTTTGTATTCAACATTTGACCGTTTGTTATTGTTAGCCCTGATTCGTTTTAAAAAGCATTCTGTGTTTAACATTGTTTCGGTATTGTAATGTTTTAATGGTCAATACTACGATGTGCCCCGTGTGTGCAATAAACTGATTTATTGTTCGCTTTCCTTATGGGCTCTTGTTACACCTGGCAATTCTTGGAGCAGCACGGCACAGCTGATTGAGGTCGGCATTTAGCGGGACAGTGTTGTAATTGTAATTAGCATTAATCACCAGGGGTGAAGAGGTCAGCAGTCGAGGGATCGTGCTGCCCTAGCAATAGGAGGAGCACTGCGTGATCTGACGCCCGGCATCACGATATGTGCAGCTATTTTGATACAATGATACGAATTCGTTTGTGGCGCCCGGTGTTTTTACATAGTGACTAAGTGATATCTATTGTTTGTATCTAAGATTATCCGACCGCTAAAACCATTCACTGTAAACACCAATTGTATGTTGCCTTTGAAGGTGATGTAGAAGTACCGATTGATCGCGTCTTAAGAAGGTGAAAAAACGTGTGTGTGTGTGGAGTGGGTTTCGATAATAAGGGAGTATGGAAGCGGCTCTCGTGATCAATGGGAAGGCATGACCACCGTTTCGCCGAGTCTCCATAGGCTCCCCGTCATTCGCTGCTTGTGATTAATTTTTGTTAGAGGACTATCGCATTCCCTGTAATGTGCAGCCCCCGCTTGGTTTTGGAGACCTCTGCATGCTTTTTTTTCCTCCTCAGAAAACCACGGATTAAACACAACCCGTTTTTATTACCCATGACCTGGCCGTGGTATATATCTCCATCTATGCATGTAACGGACGTAATTATGATTAAATTCCTAAAGCGTTTGGAATTCTAAACAAAAATGACTTTTGCAATGGACAACGATCACATTCTTCGCCTTGTGATTGATTTACAATTGTTTGCTCTGAAGTGACCGATCTAAGTGACGGTTGATGAGACTGTCGCCCACACAAATAGTAATATCACGCTAGTTTTGCATAGAAGTTTACACTGAGTTTGCAGAAAGGGGCTGCTATTATTTTGACAGCTTAAATGTCCAAAACGCAACCAAAACAATGTTTAGTGTCTTTAGTGAAAAACACCTGATTAGTTTTCAATCGCCGAAGCTTGTTTGCGTTTTGTATTTCGGACGTGTAAGATACAAATCAAGCACAAGTTACATATTTACTTATTTATAAACAGGAACTTCTACGGACCTTTCGTTTCGAACGGTAAGACTGTCTTTAGCTACATCAAACGTGAGACGTGAAGATAAAAATATTTGCATTTATGCATTTTAACTTAACATTTTTAATCTTAATGTATTTTGAGTAAAGTCTAGAAAGATGGTTACGTAGGCCTCCAGGAATGGCTTAGGATACTACAGCCAGAATACCAATTTTATTAATAATGTATGTGTTTGGTTTCGTTTTTGTGAGGATTACATTTTTGTTCTGCCTGCACAATAATAGGTACTAAGTTCAAACACAGATAAGCATTTGCCACCGGTGTCCTAAAGTGTCCAAGGGATTGCTCAGAGTGTAATCGATTTTCTTTTTCCCAGAGCGATCATATTCCTTGAAATCTCTGGGTTTCTTCCCTTATCCAAATATTTTGTTTCTGGCATTAAGGGGGATTTCAGCAGCGTAATGTCGACCTCGCGACCTGTGACACTTGTGTCGTGTTTCACTTCTGTACCCTTGGCAGCTGGTTTTCCATAGTGACAAACGGAGATTGAGCTGCGATACAGTTTCTCGCAGAGTGTAATGCTATATTTTTGCTCTGCACTGGTCATCCTATATAATGACTTGAGGAAACCATTAGAATGTGGTGGGGGTGGGTAATGTGCACCGGATATCGTGCTGATGTACTGCGAACCTCTCTTTGTGAAGACGATTAAACAGTATAATGTTCGAGGTTTTTTTTGTAGGGGCGGGGGGTTAACTATCACGTATTGGCCAGTCAGGCCACAGTGTGCTACTTCTGGAGTGTTCACAGTCGGAGCCTGGTCGGGCAGCTCTAGTCCGTACAGGAATTCACAGAAGGAACGGAGCGAAGCGGCTGTCCTGAAATAAAGTGCCAAGTCTCGTTTTACTAGCGCTATATCTTACTGTCTTTCTAATTGCCTGGCACAGTTCTTAACATCCAGGAATGATGATGGCGGAGTCCCCCCCCCCAAGGGACATGTTTTACTGACCCCTCCCCTTCACAAAGTAGGAGGGATTGGCAATATTTATCACCCCGTAAAGAACAGTGCATTTTTGCTAGCGGGGGGTTAATTATAATTTATTTTAGGCAGTTTTACCTTGAAAAAAATTGCCTTGGACTGAGGACATGAGCAGTGATGCACCTGATGAAAAGTCTCTCCCCCCGACCAGAGACGTAGGAACAGGGGGGGGGGGGGGCAATATTTAATTTGGCTTCATTCATCCTCTCCATAAAGAGTGTTGTATTTAAATTAAGTTGTGTGCCCCCACCCCCAGTCTCAAACTCTCCCTTACGCCATTGCCGCCGCCCCCTCCACATACACACCCACACAATAAATACTTTCTTTCTTCCTTTCTCTCCAGAGAGTGTCTCCTTGTTTGTTATAGCACAAAGCGGGAGGGGGGCCTCGGCTGCAGCTTTACTTTCATGCCTGGCGTCTGTTTGAATGGAGGCGGACTGATCGCGCTGAAAAGGGAAGCATCTGGCATTTAAACGCCATCGAGGGGGCAAACGGCGGTTTCGGTCGGCGTCGGACATCTTAATTAGTCGTCTGTACGGCCCTCCGGGCCCTGGTGGGTTCGGCATTTGGGGCTCTTTGCCATGTGCTATTGGGATGTGATGGGATATGTGCTGAGATTTCCCTGGATTTCTGTTTTTTTTTTTTTTTTTTTTAAACAGTCAGTGTTTTTCTGAATTTTCCTTTAGTCGTTACCTGTGGTGTTACTGTTTTTCTTTTTAAATGTGTATTACGGTGTACAGAATCGCATTTATCATGTTTTAATTCTGAAGCTGACTGGAGGAGCCTGGAGTCGATTTGCATTTCAGTTTGTGATTCGCAGGAGCGAGGAATCCGAACGCCTTTTTAAGGGGGCTGAAACTCATCTGGGTGAAAAATTATTTGTGCTCGACCAAAAACAGTGGGCGCCTGAAAGGAATTCCCATAGATCTGAGTCATTTTATTATTTGTATAAGCCCCCCCCCCCCCCCCCCCCCACCACCACCACCACCACCACCCGTATAAAACAGGTTGAGGCCAAGTTTAAAAAAGTAAATCCCCGTATCCTAGCAGAAGTGAGCCAGGAAAGTTTTCGGTTTTTAAAATAAATGGCTTTTAGTTAGCTTGCTAAAGGATCGTTGTTCAGTGTAACAGGCCACCAGCTAAGTGGTTTGACATTGCGTGCTGATTCTTTGATAATCCTTAAATGGTTGTGAGAAACATTTAGTGTTATAGGTTGGACCCTAGTTTTCTTTAACCTGACTTTAAGGCACTCGTTGAGTTGTGGTGCACTTGGAGCAGAGTGGAGTCCCGATTGGCTGATTGTTCCCAGTGTACAGGGGACAGATTCTGGGTTAAAGGGAGCTATTCAGGTAATGTGATAATTATGGGTCATGGATTTCACTCACCCATCCATTAAAAGAGGCACATTGTCAGACAAAAAAAGAGGAGAACTGCATGTCCCAGTAGCTCCCATGGTAATATGATGCTGCTCTCGCGTGCGATTTAATTGCCCCCCCCCCCCATGATGGCTCTGTCTGCCATGCAAATCTTGCCCTAGCAGTTCACGGCCGTTTGCGTCTCTCCAGGATGTCAGTTTGTATGATTTAGTCTAGGGCTAGTGTTACAGAGGTTCCGTTTCCCGTCTCTTACTGCCTCAAATCTTATTACAAGTTAAATGGAACATAGAACTCTTTTAACATTTATATCAATTATAAAAATTATTTTCAGATTAGAAAGTGTAGATGGAGAAATGTTGCAATTTTAGTCGTGTATATCATGTTTCGTTGATATCATTTCCTAGGCTTTTTCCCCTGTGGTTTTCATGATTTGATTACTGAATGTCTCTGTTCAGTGGCCTGATCTTACACTACAGCTTGTTTCTGTTCGATGGGTCACTGATTTGTTGCTTTCATTGTGGGCTCAGCCCCCCCTTCACCACATTAAGGTCTATTTCCTAAACCCTGTCAGTACGGATTTTTGAACAGTCCTTCAGACGCCTCCCAATCTGCCCGGTGTGGCTGTTGATGGAACGCTACGAATACATAATTCATAAAATGACAGGATGGGAATGGGTGGTGGTGCTGAGGAGGGGGGGGGGACCTTTCTCTCTGGCCGCTTTATCTTGCACTGGAAACTCTACATGTCATGGGCAAAGAGTGAGAAGGCAAATTCCACCCCCCGAGGCATTCACCCACACCAACCTGCTGTATTATTGCCCTACGAAAACGCATATTTTCCTTATTCTTTCCAGAATTGGTACACTAAACCACAAAAGGCATGTGGGTTTTGGTCTGGCCCAAGCAGATTACCCCCCCCCCCCCCCAATTGATTCTGCCCATCATGCTGAGTTAACAAATCAATTTGTCAAGTGGTTCCTGGCCAAAAGATAACGACCTACTACTGTGATAACCCCCACAGACCCTGCCTCATCTAGGGCTTGATTATAACATTTCTGCTTAGCTGGGTCTCCCCATTCACCTCCAGTGAGGGGGGGGAGATACTGAACGTCAATGGCCCTCTCTATCAAGCTAGAAGAAAATGAAGGATGTGCACCTGAATGGAAGCTGTGTGTCACATGACTCCAGTATGTGTGGAAATGGCCGCTATGTCCATGTGTACTGGAATTACGATAAGGCCCCTAAGGAAAATGTGAATGTGCACGATCTAATCGTGTGCTAATTATAATGTTATTAATGACATCATTACATTTTATCTCCGATTATCTGGCCTTATTCGACCTAGGGAAAGCTGACAAGGCTAGTTAAGTGAACTGGGTATATTGTCACTAAAGTCATTAACGTAACCTGTGCTGAACATTTGTTAGCATCTGTAACATTAAGGGACACAAATGTTTACGGTAATTTGCTGAAATTTGGTGCTGGAGGTTGGATATGAATTATCTTGAAATTTAAAGGGTTTTTAGTTGCATCTTATTGCATGCATGAAATGAGAGAATTTCCAGTGCTTTGCTGAAAGTCCGGCACCCTCAGTTCTCGCTGTTCTATGCAAATAAGCCTTGGCGTCTTATCTGAGTGACGGGGTCAGCGAAACGCGGCCAGCGGCGAGTACGCCACCTGGGAGCTCCGGGGGGGGGGGCACGCTCTGTCGCTTCTCGGAGAGCTGGCGGAATGGGGGGGGGGGGCTAGGAGTGTCCGTGGCTACTACGCCTTTCTTTTTCCCTGGGGGTGGTGTTTGCTTGAGGAAATCTGAGCAAATGTAAAGCCAGTGCCCCCCCCGCCCCCCAGACTGTGTAAACCGGTCCATGTGTCGGCGGGAGCAGTAAAGTCCGCATCTGCGGCACATCGACACACGTGTGGCGTGTGAAAGAGCCAGTGCCAGCCAGGAGCGGATGGATTATATCAAAGGTCAGTGGGAAGAAGACGGGCTGCCTGTGTGGCTCCCTGGGGGGGACCGGGCGATGGGGGAGGGGCTCCTTTTGCAACCTGGTGTCATTTATCAGACATGCACTCATTTCACAGGTTATTATTATTTCTGCTGCTGTTTGTTAGTTAAAAATAAGTGTCATTTCCCTGCCAGAGAAATACAACCTCTAGCTAGTGAAAAAAGGATGTAGAACCCAATGAAGGATTTTTGTCACATGCAAAGTTTAGATATGTTTTTTCACATGCAAATGGAAATGACAATAAGAAAATAAAGGGAAAAAAGATGATATAATTGTATAATAAATTAGGAACAGCAAGAGAAAAACTAGAGTGGGGGAAAAATGCAGCATTGCTCAAATAAAGTGTGTTGTGCATGTGTAAGGTGCAAGTGTTACATTGTAACTGTTTTAGAGGTAATAGTGTTCCGTTAAATATAGAATTCATCTGACTGCTGGGTAGTTTGCATGCACACATTATAATGGTGTGTTTGGGTGTGGGGCTGGGCAAGGGTCGGTAGGCAGGGTCGGTGGGCAGGGTGTGTTGAAAGAATGTTTACGCCAGGCCAGCAGCTTCCCTTCACGTGTGAGCGTGGCGGGGCTCAGCTGTTACATAACGGCTGCGATGTGTTTACTCATTAGGGCAACGTGCACTGGAACCGAGTGTTCTCAGTGAGCTCACGTCAGGCACGGAGCCCCGCGCTGTCGCGTCTGCGTCAGAAGGAAGTTCGGGAAGGAGCCACTGGGAAACATTTCATCAGATAATGAATGACTGACTCAACAGGATTCACAGCACACATTTATACTGATTATGCATATAATTTATATATATATAACTTATGTTGATCTGTGTTGATTGTCCTTGATTGTTTTGCACAACACCCCTAAGTAATTCCTCATATGTAGAAGTACTTTGGTGGCTAAAAAAAAGATTCTAACTATATGAATGTAAAAGGTCAGTTTTGTTTAACAAGACTGTGTGTTGTGTATAGATTCAGAAAAGTCAACATTCTTTGCAGTTAGTATATGACAACTGAAGAGCAAAAGCTCACTCGGTCCATGGGGTAAGTTTGCAAGTAAATCCCATTTGTATGGATTCAGTGAGTTTTGGGAATGTAACAACAACTTTGTCAGATTACACGTGGACTGAGTGAATTTTGGTTCCCAATACTTGAACGTATGATGATCTGATGAGAGAGCCTGGTTTATGCCATTGGCAGTCGAAAATATTGACTTGAGTGATTTTGGAAGTTTGCTCATAGGTTTGGTCTTTGTTTGTGTAATATATCTGTTTTATTGATATATATTTGACTGTTGTCTTCTATTACAGCACATATTGTTAGTGTCTTCACTGAAGTAGTTTGTGCTTGTTTATTGGCTTATTTGTTAGGGACAATGCGTACTGATTACATTGCTGTAAATATGCCAGTTAGCCAAAAGGCTAGCTTTTCCCAGGGTTCCTCTTTTTATAAAAAAAACTTTTCCATCCTTCTTATTAACAGATTTCCCAGTAACGCCATGAGTGGCCCTTTGAAGAGAAAATTCAGCGAAGTCGATGAGGACCGCTGCTACTCGTCATCCTCGCCCTCGTCACTCTCCTCCCCAGCCTGCTCAGAGTGGGACTCCGATGGGGGGAGCTTCCACTCTGACACCCTGGATTCGAGGCCTAGTGCTCCCAGCTCCCCAGAGGCTCTCGTTCCTAGTGAGTATCGGCACTGCCAAACGAGACGGCCTTTTCTCGTAGGTGACCAAGAAAATATCCAAGATAATGTCCAGAAAATAATACAGAACTGTGGGACGAGGAGAACGAGAAAATCAAAGTAGTTGTAGCAGTGCGACACATTGTGAAGCCACTCTGCCTTAAATGTTAAGTATTGCCACCAATCTTCCACTGCTTATCCAATACAGGGTTAGATGCAGGGACAACCTTTGGATTTTTTAAGGTGGGGGGCATAAGCTGGGTCATAATTCATACAGGGGGCCAACCTTATCATTAGTTTGTAATGTGTTTTGAATTGATGAGTCATGGAGGGGGGGGGCACTCCGGAGACCAATGAGCTTTCAGCTGGGGCCAGTGCCTCCGTGGCCCCTCCCCTGTATACGCCCCTGGTCAGATGACCCTGGAGCCTGTCCTAAGAAGCACAGGGGACACCATGGAATAGATGCCAGTGCATCATAGGGCTCAGTCACACTCCCCAAAGTATTGCGTACTAAAAAGTACCAGTGATTGCCTTGTCGGCAGAAAGAAAGAATCTGTGTGGTTATAAAATGTATCTGCTGTAGTGGTCCATTCTGCCCTCTGCTGGTGAGGTGAAGGGAAGAGCAACTGCTATGGAGTTCCCAGGAGGGGAGGGCAGGCAGCCAGTGGGCAAGCCCAGGCCGAGTGCCAGCTGGAATAGCAAATGGCTCGTGGGCAGCCAGCTGGGCGAGTGCCCAGCACAGGTGCTGCAGAGGGTGACGGGTGGACTAGCAGGCACTGGAAGGGCTATAGAGGCAAGGTGTGTGTGTGTGTGTCTGCATGTGGAAGGAGGTGTCAAGGAAGGGAAGGACACTCGAGGACACTCGGGGGGAATTTATGGATTAATAGAAACACTGCAAAGGTAAGATGAGGAGAGTGGTCATTTTCAGTCCATCATGGTGACAGAGCATGAAGAACCATCAGAGCATGAAGAATGCAACAGAACTTATTGAGGATCACCTGCAATAACATGCAATATGGGCTGTGAAAGGGGCATGGATGCTCTAGCAGATTCAGGGCCCAGAATCTTACAGGGATCCTGTAATACGTAATATTTGAAATTTAGAGCGAACAAAATGTCACTCTGCCAGGGAGCCCAGAATTTCTAGCTACACCCCTGGAGGTGGGTTAGAGCCTCCCCTATACTGCTGGTCAGGCTAACAGGTTGTGTTTTTTTTTTTTTTTTTTCCCCCCAAGATGCAACATGTGAATTTCACGTAGCATAAACCGCTTCAGGTCATTAGAGCATGGGCCATTTGAATACACTAGATAGGATGTCAGAGCTTAATTAACAGCAACATTTTCTCATAGTAAACTGACATTCCCTGAAGTTTTTTCTGGCATCTTGGAAAGCGATCGCACTCCAGACTCCATCCTCCAGGAATCGGTGGGTTGATCAGCAGCGTTGGGATTGCTGCCAAGCTGCGGCCCGTGGGACGAAGGGGGGAGAGGCGATCTGCACAACTCATCCCAACTGCTGTAACCAGGGGGAGGAGGTTCACCTGCTGAGGGTCTCTGGTGCAGTGTAATTTTGGACGGTCTTTTGAATTACCATGGAGGGGCCAGCTTTAGCCAGAATCATAAGGATTGATGTCCTGGAGAGTCGATTGCTAGAGATTCTCAAAGGTGGACAAAGGGAGTTTCCTTGGTTGTTGTTGTTGTTTTATTATTATTAAGAGAAGCAGTTTTAGTATGATTTAGTTTAATTACTTTGCTTCCACTGTAGGGCAAAAGGATTAAGCTTGTTAATGGCATTTACTTTTTATTTATTTAGCAGTCAGACAGCTAGAGCAATTAGGGGTTAAGGGCCTCACTCAAGGGCTCAACAGTGACATCACTCTTCCAACCCTGGGATTTGAACCGGCAACCTTCTGATCGCAATGTTCTGAGCTACTGAGCCACACACTGCCCCTCTGGTAAACAGGAACAGTGTTCCAAAAAAGTTGGGGGGTTAGATTGAATGGTGATATCTGAGACCTTGGACTGAGACTGCAGGATACATGTCTGTAATGGGATCAGAAAATGGGTCATCGTGTCCTGCATGGACGGTGATGGGTGATATCAGCCTTACAGTAAATTTATGGGATTTGTTTGGTAGTTATTGAATTTCCTTTCCTGATATTCAGTGTTGGTAGTCATTTTGGAGGAGGTCATTTTGGAGGAGGTCATTTTTTGATCTCAGGATAACAAAGAGCTTCAGTTAGTTAAATTCATTGTTTTTATTAAGCCACGTCAGGATTTATCTGTAATAGCAGTAGAAATTTGCAGATTTAATTTGATTGTCTTAAGTGACAAATAGTTATGAATTTCATTTGCTAGTTATTCTAAACCATGATTGTTTGGAAGATATGGTTACGCTGCGGTTTGAAAATTTGCATCATTTGCATGTGAATCGAGATGAGCTACATGGTTGCCCGTGCATTACACCCCATCTAGTGGTTGCGTATGGATCTGCAGTGGTAGCAGCTGTGTAGCTGCAGCCTTAATAACCGGGGTTTCTGTTTGGCCTATCAAATTGCTGGATTTGATGTTTTGAGGTTTGGTCATCAGTGGAACATTTTTCAGGAAGATGTATTCCCTCCTCACCTTCAAGGAAAACCTCAAGACCCCAGCATTGTACAATTGTTTAAACTCAAATAAACAAAGTTTGGGGGAGGGGGGGGGGATGCCTGAAGACTCATCCTGTCCCGTGTGTTCTCCATGTGCCCTAAAGGCTCTGGATGTTGTACTTCTCACCATTAGGTTCTTGCTTTGCTGGAAAGTGTTGTGCAGCTCTTGCTCCTCTGCTGTTTACACTTGTCTGGCAATTCTTTGGAAGCCCAGCCTATCCGCACTTATGTCTAGTTCACTCCGCAGTGGCTGTATCTATGTGATGTACTTCAAACAAAATACAATAAATGTAAGTTGTCATGGTGACCATGCAGAAAGAGGTAATCCAAATACCTTGACTTTATTTCTGTTGGGTTGGGCACTGACGGCCTGCTTCTCAACCCTCTGCAGCCACGTCCATCCTGAAGAAGGCCAAGCGGCCGCGGAAGGGCGCCGTGCAGTTCCACCAGGTGATCGTCTACTACTTTCCGCGCTGCCAGGGCTTCAGCAGCGTGCCCAGCCGCGGGGGATGTACCTTGGGTATGGCACGCGAGCACAGTGCCTGTCACAGGTACACCCTCGCCGAGTTCGCCCTGGAGCAGAGACACCTTCGCTGGGAGAAGATAAAGGACAGGTTGAAGGAGGAGAAGCTCGAGGGCCTGAGGCAGAAGGTAAATCATACTGTCCTCTTACCATCTTCCCTTCCTTTTAGCTGTCTAGAAGGCTTTGAACAAACCAGGCTTGGAAGACTTCGTCCTCTACTTCAGGGAGTCCTTGGGGACCTACAGCCGGTCCACATTTTTGCTCCCTCCCAGCTCCTGGTGGACTGTCTGTGGCTCCCTGAGGACCAGATTGGGAAACGCTCCTCTTCTTGTCTGTTGATTTAAACCTGAAGGTTTTAAGCCTCAGTCAAGATGATGAGAGCAGGGTTCCGTCCAGTGACTTTCGGTCACGGGCCAGGTTCTGTCGTAGTTACTGTCGTGTGCCTCTGAAGAGGCAGTCACTTGCCAAAACAAGTTACAAGTGGCTCTGATTCTTGATGGTCCGTGTCTATAAAAGTGAGTTGAATTTTGCAGTATTGCATTGACTGTAGTAAAGTGTCTTAGAGAAGCAGAAAAATAAAGATACTGCGTGGACTGGAGTTATGTATCCCTTAAGTCTTTAGCTGTGCTGGTAGGAATGAGATTTTGAAACCAACACTTGTGCACGCTGAATAAACAAGTTTTTAATGCGCCTCTGATTAGTGGCTTTATTGGTTCCCACTTGGTTGATTCCACAGATACAAATAATAACAGTGGCTGGGGTAGTGAGTTGCTCAGTGGGGCAAGTCTCTGCTCCTGTGATCAGATGATCGGTTTGAACCCTGGCCTCGGCAGAATAGTCATATTCCCGTAAGCCCTTGACCCGCAGTTCCAGTTAATTAGGCTACAGGTAATATACATAATGTACTGTTCCACCTCTTGTTTTAAGCGTTTTTGAGGCATCCACAGTTGTATATCTGCCAAGTGAGGATACACAATTAGCAAATGCTTTAAATGCCCCACAATTTATCTCCCACTAGCAACAGTGTCACTTGCACTTAGTTGTGCTGGCAGCCCCCTGTGTATCACAAACTGTAGCCAGTGCGCAGAACAGCCCAAACTAGTGACTCCCAAATCATCTATTGCTTTTTTCATATTACTTTCGTTGTCTCACACAATTGTTTGCACTTTGTTTAATGCGATTTTCCACTAAACGCTACTTCCACCTCTCAAAACTTTATTTTTTCAAAGACTGCTGCTAGTCGTTTTTTCAAATAAAAAGTAAAATACTCCCAGACCGTCACCCTCACCTCTGATATTCTTACATACATGCTCATCCTCCTACTGCAAAGGGTATGTGCATAATGTCACAGCAGACTGACGTGACCGCTCACACTCACTAAGTGGTAAAACAACTGAGAGGCAGTGTTAGCGTTCAGCTTGAATGCCGCTAAAAATGTATCTAAAATGGGAAAGAGCTGTTGTGCTATTGTACAAGTTGACAAATCAAGACTGCTGAAAACTAAGTAATTATCAGACGTGGATGGGTTACATATGGTTGATATCCATTCCGTCTAAGAGGCATGGATCTATGCCAATACTGATTCGAACATCAGATCGATGCAACTTTAGTATCTGTACTTGTACTAGTATCTGTGCAAATGGCAGAGTATTATTATTTATTATTGTTGTTGTTTCAAATAGTGGTTAGGAATTTAAAAGAAAATGCAGAATTTCCAATTAAAAGGGAAATTAAAAGGTGCGGTCAGTAGTGGCTTTCACAAGGTCTGAGAATTGTTCTGCATCCACAAAATGTTGCTTTTTATTTATTCTTTATTTCATGCAACCTTCTTGGATAAAATCCTTGCTTCCTTGCTCAGTTCCATCTTTTTTCTGGAAAAAAGTTCAAATGTTAAAAATGAATCCTTCTCGAACACTACTGAATGCGTCTCTGCATGCCTACCACACAGCTAACAAAGAATGGCACCCAGGATTCAGAAGAGGCCAGCAAGCTCACAGTGGATGACATCTCGGACGAGGACCTCGACCTCGGCGGTGTCGACCTGGGGGATGGCTCGTCCCTCCAGCCATACCCATCCAAGAGGAGGCACGCTCTGCTGAAGGCTGCCGGAGTGAAGAAGATCGACCGTGAGGAGAAGCGACAGCTTCACGCCATCCGGCTCTCGCGGGAGGACTGTGGCTGCGACTGCCAGGGTTTCTGTGAGCCCGAGACCTGCACCTGCAGCCTGGCAGGCATCAAGTGCCAGGTATTTCTTCAACTGACCACCTTGCGCATCATAATCCTTAAGGAAACTCAACACTTACAAGTGTTATATCAGGGCAGTCGAAGTCAACACATTGATTAAATTAATTTTGAGAATAATATAGGCAAAGATTTGTTAATGGGGATGTCAAGTAATTAATTTTATTTAACGTATTATGACTTTACCATTAAAGCTAATGCTGTTATGCATTAACTTTAGCTTTAAATATTATCAGCACTTTGTAAACTCTGGATCCTTGTTCAAAAGCCGCAATGGGTACTGGCTGTGTGCTGTCAGTCACCGGTGAAAGGTTACTTCGTTAGCTCAATTTGGGTGATTGACAGTGCAACATAATGCCACCATGGCTTCCAAAGCTCTCTTTCTCCCATGATCACAGTTTCTTCTTTGTTGCTTGATCTCCACAGCTTTTCCCTCTCAGAACCATGGCTATTCATTCTGTATAGAGAGCTAGGAAAACCTGTTGACTAACCAGGATTAGGGTCCTCGGATTATACAAAATTGAGTTGCGATACCAAAGTTGAGCTCAGGATTTAATTGGCTGTGATGATCTCTGGACTGCATTAGTCAAGATGATCTTTAGATGATCTCCTGCAGGAAGTTCTTGTGCACGTTCCTCTTCATGTGTGTTTTTACCGCCCTGTAGATGGACCACTCCTCTTTCCCCTGTGGCTGCACCAAGGATGGCTGTGGGAATACCGAAGGCCGCATCGAGTTTAATTCAGGCCGGGTCCAGACTCATTATATCCACACTATCATGAAGCTGGAGCTGGAGAAGCGTCTGGAGGAGGAGAGCAGTGAGGTGGACACCCTGGGCTTGTCCTCCGTTGAAGAGGACAATGATGCTCCCCCCGTCAGCCCCTCATTCCACTTCAGCCCCGAACTAGCGGCAGCAGGAGACAACAGCTGTAGCAGCGACATGACAGACTCCTCTTCCAGCTCTCTGAGCCATAGCGAGGATTTGGAGACGGGGGGGCCGCCAAGACCAGCCCGTCCACCGCTAGATGTGGATGACGATGGACTGGCGCGCATCCTCAGCTTCGGCGACTCCGACAACGAGGACTGTCCCGTTAGCAACGACGGACACCAGCAGAGCGGCCAGTGGCAGCAACGACGGCCACCTAAGGGACCGGGAGGTTTTGTTGCCGCAGAATCCTTCAGTGGAAATGGCATGAGACCTGCCGTACCAAGTGACTGTGCAGACAATCGGGTCCTGACAATCTCCGAAATGCTGGATGAAAACGCCAACCAGGGCGGTGTGCCTCCATCGACCGGCCCCGTGCCTGGTACCCTTCTCCCATCCTTGGATCACACCAACGGCTTAATGGACCTTAGCCTCTCTTCAGGTTCTGACCTAGAGTTCTTTGAAGGCTTTCCCAGCTTCCGGCACAGCCCCATGTACGGCTCGCTGAAAGACTACGAGAATCTGGATGACAATTTTCAGTTTCAGTTTCCCAACTACCCCAACCTGCCCCAGGTTAATGACTCTGGCACCTGCCTCCTGGAGTCCCTGATAGGCCTGTCTGAATCCATCCCAGAGCCCTCTACGGCTTTTACGGACAACCAGTTGTTGGAAGAAGCTATGAAGTCCTCCGTATCGGAATCACTAAAGGTTTAACAGAAATGCTTTGGCATTTGGCAAAATTGCCCGAAGAATGCACATTTACACTTATAAAACTTATTTGGGTTATAGCAGTCTAAAGATTGCTGTGAACCAACTCTTGTTTTGCCACTCATATTTCAGTGAAAGGGATATCGTTATCATTAATCAGTTTGTGATTAAAACTTCAGTCAGGGATCATAAGTTATTGGAAGGGTAGGTTATGGGATAATGACCTTGCCTGCTTCTTCTGGCAGCATTTGGCCTAAAAAGCAACTGCCACTTTGTGGCTATGGATGGGTCGCGAAATGTGATGCACCTAATGGATCTCTGGCCTGCAAAATCACAGCAGTGGCATGAAGATCTTAGTAGTCACTTTTGACGTTCTCGATTTGGGACCCATGCACAGCCCTGGTACAGAGTCTGTAAACTCCAGTACTCTTGAGCAGTGGAGAGTTAAGCATGTTGGAACAAAATGCATTATTTCTTTAAATATCAAGATAAACTGATCTATGGGTCACATGTGCCAAAGCAGTAGCTAGTGTAAATTCAACTGAAAAAAATGCTCTCCACAGCTCTGATGGACTGGAATACTGGTCTAAAGCATGAGTTCAGTTAACTCAGTTAGCACTTTACCCACAAGAATTTTGACAATTGAACTGATATTGGGCCGAAATGTTGTCTTTGGCCAACAGCCTTATTCTTTGGGGTCAATGAAATTAATAGTTTACGCAACATAGAACACAGAGCGTATTATTTATGACCTACAAATCTGAGTTGTGAATCATGTGGGCATTTAGGGAAGACTAGTACAACTGTAAAGTCTCAGGAGTATTGGAGGAGATGTAATTTATTTTGTATTTTTAATTTATTTTTCAATGAAAAATAAATTCCAGTAGCGCTGTGGTCAGAGATTTGGAAATGCATTTGCGATATTGGGAAGCCTCCAGAAATCGGAGTGTACGGATTGCTTACCTGGCCCTCAGCATTTATTGTCCTTGGGGTTGAGGTGGAGGGTTTGGGGGGTGGGCAGTGTGTGTGAGGGGTGATGTCATGGAGTTTTGGACGCTGTAGATAAAGACATGAGTAATAAAAGTAGGCTCTGATAAAATATAATTTTAAGAAATTAGATTATTTATCATTTGTCACTTCTGTTCTAATTTATTTAATCTTAAAATGTGCTCTCATAATAAGAGTTGACTTAATGTGCCTGTTATGGTGAGAGATGACTTTAGTCCACAGTCTTGATATGGCTCAGCTAGCTGCTGCACTGGGAACTGTCCTCTATTTGTCAACTCAAAACTAAGGGCCTGTCAAATTAGACACATAAATAGGTAATCCTAATTTTTGTAACAAAATTGTGTACATTTAAAAAGAGAATTCTAATCTGTATTACAGAAATTATTTTATGACTAAAAATTATTATATAAATCGTGGAAATTTGAAACATTTCTAATATATTAATTATAAAATATCATCAAAATAGCCATTGCTTAAAGAAATATTTGTAATTATTCTTTTGTCAAATGGAATGGAGATATGGGGGGGGGGCGGATTCTCCATAAAATTACACTAAATCAAATAGAACTGAGCCCCAAATTCAAGATATTTTGACTGGTGACAAGTAAGAACCAAATAATAGACTGTGCCAGTGAGTGATTTCTGAGATGTATATGTTTTATGCACGTTCTATTAATGTGTTTTCCCCCCCCTTATTTCGGGGGTGAAAAAATTGTATCATTTTCACTAACACAATAACATAATGAGGCCCCCCTTAACTAGCTGAAGTATAGTTCATTTCTGACTAGTGATAGTGGCTTGGTGGCATAGCGCCACCTTATGGTTTGCACTTCTCCAGCTGTACTGTTCAGTTACATTCCACGGCGTCCACAAACATTCTTAGAAGAACATGAAATTAACCACCATGTTAACATTTACTTCTGCCTTTATGTGTGTGTGTGTGTGTGTGTGTGTGTGTGTGTGTGTTTTTTTATGTGGTTTTGATTCAGTGCCAAAACAGGGCACTGAGTTTTGTAAATAGTCTATTTTTCTTGTAAAAATATATGGCTTGTTCTGGAGAAATGCATTTCTGGGTATTTATTATTGTATTAATTAATAACACTGTATTCATCTCAGACTTTGCTAAATGCATTTCATTGCCCACAGTGTTGTCCTTATTTACCTGCTTAAATGGTACTGAGAAAAAAAAACAAAAAACATTTTTTACATTCTCATTGTAAGGAACTTTATAAAATGTTTTCATCCAAGCAATTTGAAAGTGTTTCTATTACTTCAAATAAATGTTCAGACTTTGTTAAATGCAGGAACTCCTGTGCATTTTTTAGTGTGATTACATTATTTTCAGTTTCCATGTTCATTATTTTAATTGTCCTCTCTTGAATGAAAGACACACATATTCAGTCGCATCTGTAATCTTGCAGTAGAGTTGCAGTTTCTGGCACTAACCTAATTTTCTAATTTATTCAATTATATTGTACTAGGTGGAGATGGTCTAAATGTCTTTAAAGTTTTTGAAGCATGGATGTGTAGTCAATTACTGTGGTACTACTATAACACTGCCAGTGTTCATTAGTTTCATTTGGAATTTTTTTATATTTTAAAGGACTTTCCCAGGTGTGAATGCTGATGTATAGGGTAGATTTTGGAAAATGTTTTGTAAAATCGTTTTTGGTCATCGGTGCGTGCAGAATCTATCGTGACCACAACCCAAATCATTTTTGTTACTAAAGTGCATCTTTATATTTTTATTTGGTACATACACAAGTCTATATTAGTTTCCAGTATAAATCAAAACACTATATTGAAATGGAACTGGAGTAATGGCTGAACTGCTATTAAATCAGATGCCTTGGCTAGTCATATTTTGAGATGTTCATATTTGCATGCCTACATATCCTATACTATAGAAACTTCAACTTTGATTTTTTTTTTTTCCCTTTGCCGTTTAAAACTGGAGCACCCTACATGTTCGAAGACTGAGTTTGGTCTGCTGTGACAATTCCAGTCAGACCAGATGTTCTTCGAACCAGTGTCTCTGACAGTTTACTAATGATCTGCATCCGCAGAAATAATTGCAACAGGGGCAAATGGAATATGCCTATGTGTCAGAGGAGACCTACCTCATAGACGGGGGTGACTAGTAACCAGTCGCATCTAAAGTATAATGGCTTCTGGAAGGTTCTTAATACCGCAGACCTAGTGATAAAGTTCAAATGTAAAAATGTTGGATAAATAAGACTATTAAATGATTAATAAACTTTCACCCCACTTGACTGGATATCTAACTGTTGGTAAGACTTGCAGTGCTGGCTTTAAGCATGCTGTCTCTCTGTTGCTGATGGGAAGTGTATTGAAAAAGCTCCTGCCTTCACTTTGGGCTAGAAAGTCTCTCTGTTCTGGTACTGTATAATTCCCTAGTTGTGGACAAATGAATCTGCCAAATCTTCTAATCTGTAAAGGTAGGGTGCCCCATAAGCAATGTTTTGCAATTAGACCATGAGATGCTACTGCATGTCAACATATGAGCCGATAAGGTTCATCAGCTGTGATGGGATATTAGTTAATATTCCTGGTGGCTCAGTGAGTTTCAGTACTGCATGCTGAGTGTGTGTGTGTGGGGTGATGAGGAATTTGCCTTGTGCCCTATGCTGTAACCCTACACTGGACAGCTAATATTCAGCTTTAGATGGTTAGCTGAGTAGCTGTACCCAGGGTTGTGGAGTTTGCATCTTGTATATCTATAGAAATGAGGGCCTGGTTTCCGCCCACTATCCAAATATATGCATTTTAATTGGACTGTTGCCTCTAAATTGCCATTAGTGTATGTATGTCATGCTTTATACCCTCAGTTTCCTGGGAGTGGATCCAGGATGCAGCATTGATTTTGCGGTTATGGAAAATAGATCAATAATATTTGAAACTATCAAGGCTGTTTTGCCATTATGATGCAACCTAATGGTGTGAAAATGACAAGGAAGGCTAAACTACTCATGACTGAAAGCTTTATAGTTTACCACCGGCACGATAACTGTTTGTGACAGGGATTGCTACTCCAGAGTTAGAATATAAGTGCTAATTATGTTTCATTAGTAATCGTCCACTGTATGTGTAGATAGTTATGCAGCACACCACCGGCACAATAAGGACAGATTTAATTACCATTACAGTGGAGGTGAGTCACTGCTTTCTTACATTTTAATTCACCACTTTACCACTAGGTGTCACTTCAGGATCTCTAATTGTTTGTGTCATAAATTACCGCTTGAACGTTTTCACCCGTGTACAGTTTTTCTCGATTGTTTCGGACCATTCCTCAAATGACAATTTACACTTGCAAAACAGCAAGTGTAATCCCCACACCATAATGCTACTTTTGCACAGTAGAACATCATTTCTTATGGCTTCACAGAAATTTCCAAATGTTTTAGCAGACATACACTCACCTAAAGGATTATTAGGAACACCTGTTCAATTTCTCATTAATGCAATTATCTAATCAATCAATCACATGGCAGTTGCTTCAATGCATTTAGGGGTGTGGTCCTGGTCAAGACAATCTCCTGAACTCCAAACTGAATGTCAGAATGGGAAAGAAAGGTGATTTAAGCAATTTTGAGTGTGGCATGGTTGTTGGTGCCAGACGGGCCGGTCTGAGTATTTCACAATCTGCTCAGTTACTGGGATTTTCACGCACAACCATTTCTAGGGTTTACAAAGAATGGTGTGCAAAGGGAAAAACATCCAGTATGCGGCAGTCCTGTGGGCAAAAATGCCTTGTTGATGCTAGAGGTCAGAGGAGAATGGGCCGACTGATTCACGCTGATAGAAGAGCAACTTTGACTGAAATAACCACTCGTTACAACCGAGGTATGCAGCAAAGCATTTGTGAAGCCACAACACGCACAACCTTGAGGCGGATGGGCTACAACAGCAGAAGACCCCACCGGGTACCACTCATCTCCACTACAAATAGGAAAAAGAGGCTACAATTTGCACGAGCTCACCAAAATTGGACAGTTGAAGACTGGAAAAATGTTGCCTGGTCTGATGAGTCTCGATTTCTGTTGAGACATTCAAATCAGTCAGAATTTGGCGTAAATAGAATGAGAACATGGATCCATCATGCCTTGTTACCACTGTGCAGGCTGGTGGTGGTGGTGTAATGGTGTGGGGGATGTTTTCTTGGCACACTTTAGGCCCCTTAGTGCCAATTGGGCGTCGTTTAAATGCCACGGCCTACCTGAGCATTGTTTCTGACCATGTCCATCCCTTTATGACCACCATGTACCCATCCTCTGATGGTGCATTATCCTGCTGGAAGTAGCCATGTCACAAAGCTCGAATCATTTCAAATTGGTTTCTTGAACATGACAATGAGTTGACTGTACTAAAATGGCCCCCACAGTCACCAGATCTCAACCCAATAGAGCATCTTTGGGATGTGGTGGGACGGGAGCTTCGTGCCCTGGATGTGCATCCCAGAAATCTCCATCAACTGCAAGATGCTATCCTATCAATGTGGGCCAACATTTCTAAAGAATGCTTTCAGCACCTTGTTGAATCAATGCCACGTAGAATTAAGGCAGTTCTGAAGGTGTAAGGGGGTCAAACACCGTATTAGTATGATGTTCCTAATAATCCTTTAGGTGAGTGTATGCGAAGGGGTTTGTACAGTTGTCATCATTTTGTTTTCCTTTTGTTGTTCTTGTACTGCCATTTTGCTGTTTGTGTTATACAGTGCTGTGTGACTTTTTTGTTTGCTATTGTACTGTGTCTTGAGATCTGAATAAGTTACATGTGCATGCCAGTGCTTTCGCTTGGCAGTGAACTTCACATACTGTAATGTAGAGCCTTGCAATGTTGAAACTGGTGTCTTTGACATTGTTTGCTATCAGTTTGCTAAAGAAAATTATAATCAATCAGTGACATCATTAGAAAGTGGGAACTGGCAGTATATCTAAGCATTTTGACACTGTTTAAACGATGCTGGTTGTACTTTTCATTTTGGTGGCACTGACTAATTCAGTGGTGGAATTATTTGCTTTTGAGATATGAGTTAATTGTTTTACAGGCTTCTGCAGCTAAACCTTAGTGTTGTGCTATATGAATGAACTGTTTTGAGAAATGCTTTTATAGTTGTGAGAATGTTAAGTATGTTTCATGAAATGTGACAAAGCAAATGAGGAAAAAACTGTAAAAGAAATCTGGTCTTTTGAAAAATAATCTGTCCTTTCATATGCACCTTTCAGTACAACAATGCTGACTGCTCACTTTATTTCTGTATGCACACAATAATAATGTAGAGGTGTTTATAATGCAGAGATGGTGCCCCGTCCTGGGTTGTTCCCTCCCTTGTGCCCATAGCCTCTGGGATTGGCTCCAGTCCTCCCATGACCCTGAATAGGACAAACAGTTTCAGAGGATGGATGGATGGATGTATGTTTATAATGTATTATTGTGTGTGCTTGCACTATATTAGGGGAAATGTTAATGAATGTCAACATTTACTTAATCCAGGAATGATTCTGATTAAGTGGTATAGTTTTGGTCACAATATTATACAATTAATTAAACTCAGGAGTACACAAAGTCAGGCCTTATTAACGTATTTACATGTTTTGACTACTGAAGTCCATCGCTGTGATGTAATAATAAATGGTGGTAATAAAGCTCCATTAAAATGAACAGAAGGAACACATAGTATAGTCAGGTGAGTTGAGATGCTCATGGTTAATGCAAACAAGCAGGCACAACCCAACCTCTCAATGCTTGAATGAACTGTACCTTTTTATCTCATAGTATCTGTGAGGATGAATGGTCCTAGCTTAAAATGACCTGGAGATAAAATATGAACAAATCATTTACAAATACAATAATGTATGTATGGCATACTTCTATAGGTTCTGGGAGATAATGGGCACATTGGGATTTTGTTTTTTATTATTTTGGTTTAAAATACAGATGTGAAGAAGATATTCCCATTTGCTTTTATATGGTCTATACTTCAGTCGTGACAGAAATATTGCAGCGGTCTCATACATATGGGTGGTAGTGGTTTAATTCAAAATAATGGGCCTGTTTTGTGATGTGCTTCTAAAAAGCCTGAAAAACATGTTTCGTGGTATCTCGTTGTTATATTTCACATCCAAAACTAAAAGCCCAATAGGTCTCTGGAAGTGCTTTGCAGGAAATACTAATGTCTGCTAGACCAAGAGTGAACTTACGCTGTAAATCCAATCAAGACAGAAAGATACATTGATACATACAGTCGACTACCAGCTACCAGCAGGACCATAGCTGACCACACCATGGACCCTCCAGACATTGTCCCTGTAACAGCTCAGCGAACCACAATCGCCCTGCGGTAATGGAGCGGAAATCAAAATGCATTACTTTGGTCCAACAAAACATTTCATCACAAAGTGCAATCGTATCATATATTCCTTTTTAGATTGTAAATTGAAACCTGCAAATGGTTTAAGTGACATGCAATTAACCCTCCTCATATATTCCCATGCCACACTTGTTCTCGCATTTCGGTCGGCCGCGTTTGTGTCTTCTAGTGCAGGGTTATTCAACTCTCCAGTCCTCTCAGGCCGAGCACTGCTGGTTTTCCAGCCTTCCTTTACCTATGAGCTGGGTGTGAAACCTCTGGCCAATCAGAATCAGTAATTATTAAACTAACTACCTGGGACAACTGAAAACAAGACCTGGATTTATTACTTATTATTGCTATATGCCTGGTGGTAACATCTTAAAGGTAGATATAAAATTCTTGCCTTTTTTTTCCCTATTTCATGAAGGAAGTGTTTTTTTAAGGGGCAAAGTCAATTTCTGTCTTGTATTTCGAAGGCCCTGACAATCATACAAAACCAAAAGGTATTTAGACGGTCCAATGGTCACATAAGAGTGATATAAAATGATTTTCGAAGAAAGCTGACTGTTGCCAGGAGGGTCATATGGAGATGATGGACTTTGCTCCTGCACAGTTCAAGAGGTTCCTTCAGGGGCGGTTCTCGGGAGGGCCAGGGGCAGCAGTGCCCCCGTGACAACAAACATCACCCCACTGTCCCCCTAAAATTTATGCTACTTGGGTCTGAAATAAATGTATTATTATTATTAAAATTTGTATATGTGGGCTAAAAATGTATGTTCTGAGAACAGGCGAAACACAAGTACATAAGTACATTTTCTTGACAGACTTTTAAGGTGGGTGTACCGGGTGGTCGAGTTGCTCTAGTGGGGAAAAGCTAGGGCCACAATAGAAAACCATTTGTACAAATTGTAAACTGTGACTGCAAAGCATTGCATAAATAATTTACCAGCTTTCAAAATTGTGGCAATGTAGTGCAAGTAATACTTGGAGAACATTAAGGTCAAGAACATAAGAAATTTACAAATGAGGAGGCCATTCGGCCCATCAAGTTCATTTGGGGAGAACTTAACTAATAGCTCAGAGTTGTTAAAATCTTATCTAGCTCTGATTTAAAGGAACCCAGGGTTTTAGCTTCCGCTACATTAGCAGGAAGACTATTCCATACTCCAACTACACGCTGTGTAAAGAAGTGCTTCCTCAAATTCATTTTAAAATGTTCTCCCGCTAATTTCCACGTATGGCCACGAGTTCTAGTATTTAGACTAATATTGAAATATCCATTTGGCTGAACAGCATCCAGACCTGTTAGAATCTTATATACCTGGATCATGTCCCCCCTTAGTCTCCTTTGCTCGAGGCTGAACAGATTCAGCTCAACTAACCTCTCCTCATAAGACATTCCTCTAAGACCAGGAATCATTCTCGTAGCCCTACCTTGCACCCTTTCCAAGGCAGCAATGTCCTTTTTAAGGTATGGTGACCAAACAATATTCAAGGTGGGGTCTTACTAAGGAATTATATAATCGTAGCATCACCTCCCTTGACTTAAACTCCCCACACCTAGAGATGTAACCCAACATCCTATTGGCCTTTTTTATTGCTTCCCCACACTGGCGAGAGTGGGACATGGAAACATCAATATACACACCGAGGTCTTTCTCATCTCAGCTACCTTTACTTCGGTGGAACCCATAAAGTATCTGCACATCAATTTCATTTTCAATTATAAGGCTCTTACTATCCTGCAAATTAGTGATTTCAGCTTTTAGAGCTGTTTTGGAGTTAAAATATTGGAAGAAACTTTTATTGTCATCCTTAGCCTCTAATGCAATCATTCTTTCTACATTCCTCTTGGAGTCTAATGTTATTTTTTAACTCAACCTGTAGATTTAGATACTCCTGCTTTATTTTGAAATCATTAGTTATTTTCCATTTGTGGAACAGAACCCTTTTCCTCCTGACTTTATTCATAATAAAGTAGTAAACCACCTTGTTTGCAGTTTCCTAGATGTAGTTTTGCTGGAAACAGGTATGAAGTCCTCTTGCACTTGCAACAATGTGCTTTTTAAAAATTTCCATGCCTCTTTAACAGTTTTGCTATTTAACTCCATGCAGTTTACAGTTTTGTTTTGGACTTTGCTCTTCGGACACTAAAATTAACCTCGAATTTAACCATGTTACGATCACTACTGTCCAGTGGTTTAATCAATCAATACTGGCCACGTGTTTAATCTCCTTTTGTCAGCTAACTTAGCTTGGCTTGCATGTGGCATGGGAAGTATTCCAGAGAATACCACCGTGGTTGTTCTGTAACTTCTATAAATTTACCCTGCAGAATAACCCTTGCCTATGTTGTTGGTGCCAACATGCACCATAACTACTGGATCCACCCCAGCTGGGGCCAAAAGCCTGTCCACACAATTCGGAAGGTCCCCTACCTGGGCACCAGGCAGGCAAGACACTGTACGGGACCCTCTATCACGGGTGCACACAAAACTATCTACACCTCTAATAATTGAATCCCCTACTACCACAACCTCCCTCCTCCTGGGGGTAGGCGGCTCCTTGGTGCCCAAGGGCCCACCTGCCTTCCCAGTCTCTTCTGGCCTTACAGCTGGAAGCACCTGAAAGCGGTTAGACACCTTCACTTCAGGTGATGCCGCCTCTGTGAACTGTCTACACCCTTTGCTACGTCTATGACCTACATTCACCCAGCTCTCTCGACCTATCTGTTCTTCATTCTCCCCCCTCCCTGCTTGTGCGTCTCATAAAAGGCGTATTAATTCTAGACCAACCTAAAAAAACAACTGGCCCCAGTCTGCCCCCCCCAAGTTGAAATACTCTAGAAGTACAACTGGGCTGTATATAACAACATCTACTGCACTAGCAAATATCATCTGAAAATGAACTCCTTCCTCCCAAAGAGAGCACCTCTGGACTGGTTCATTGCTTAAGGCTGAAACAACCGAATCTAACTCAAAAGGAAGTTAAATCTGAGATTGTATCAAAAAGGTCACACGGAAAAGGCTAATTCAACCTGGAATGGAACCACAATCCTGGTATCTCTACAGTCCTCTGGTTTACCATCAGAGGAATAGAAGGAAGAGAACCTTCAAGACCATTGAAACAGAAATGAACCAGTGACCTAAGAATAACCTTCTAGCACTGTCTACCAGTGGAATTATAGAAGGAGCTGGGGCCTGTGCCCAGACAAAACCGGGACACAGCAAAAGAAATTTTATTTTGGTATTATCTCAAAAGAATTACATAAATACAGCTCATTTAAGCAAAAGATGAACCACAGGCCAAAGGATAGCTATCATGCTATATCTACAGTCCTCCATGCTACCATCTAAGCCAATGAAGGAAGAGCCCATTAAATGTCTTTCTAAAGTAGGTTCAGCAGATATAGTCTGTTGCTTGTGAGCAAACTTGACATTGTATTTTTGCTATGTAAACATATTGATAGAACATTAAATAGAGTGCAATTTGTAATAGAGCCAATGACTTTGATATCAGCAAGACCTAATCAGACAAGAAAGGACGCTGGGATGTACCTAAGGAAATTTTGTTTTGCTATTATCTCAAAAACATTACACAAAAGAAAATCCTTTGAGTTGGAGTTAAATCAGCAACATAAGGATAGCTAACATGTTATATCCAGAGTCCTCCACTCAACCATTGGAGCAATCAAAGGATGAGCCAGTTCTGTCTATTTCGAAAGTGGGTTCAATGAATATAGTCAGTTGCCTGTGAGCAAACAACGACCTAAGGATAGCCATCATTTATCTATGCCATTTATCTCAAAAATCAAAAAATGGGTTCAATAAATATGTTGCTTGTGAGCAAACTTAGCATAGTGTAGGATCACACATGCACATAATACATATTGTCTGTTGCATGTGAGCAAACTTGGCATCGTGAAAATGATACAACTGTTTCGAACCAGAGTTAAACCAGCGACCGAAGGATAGCCATCATAATAAATCTACAGTCCTCCACTCTGCTAGCTGAGCTATCGAAGGAGTAGTCTGTGCAGTTGGTGTATAATGTGGGTTTAATACATATTGTCTGTTGCTTGTGAGCAAACTTGGCATCGTGAAAATGATACAACTCCTTCGAGCCTGAGTTGAACCAGCGACCTAAGGATAGCCACCATACTATATCTACAGTCCTCCACTCTGCCAGCTGAGATATCGAAGGAGGACTCAGCCCTGTTAGTGTAGAATGTAGGTTTAATAATTATTGTCTGTTGCTTGTGAGCAAACTTGGCCTCGTGAAAATGATACACCTCCTTCGAGCCGGAGTTGAACCAGCGACCTAAGGATAGCCATCATACTATATCTACAGTCCTACGCTCTGCCAGCTGAGCTATCGAAGGAGTAGTCTGTGGTGTTAGTGTATAATGTGGGTTTAATAAAAATTGTCTGTTGCTTGTGAGCAAACTAGGCATTGTGAAAATGATGCAACTCCTTCGAGCCGGAGCTGAACCAGCAACCTAAGGATAGCCATCATATTATATCTACAGTCCTCCGCTCTGCCAGCTGAGCAATCGAAGGAGCAGTACATTCAAAAAGTGTAGAATGTGGGTTTAATAAATATTGTCTGTTGCTTGTGAGCAAACTTGGCATCGTGAAAAAGGTTACAAGGCCATTGAGCCGGAGTTGAACCAGCGACCTAAGGATAGTCATCATACTATATCTACAGTCCTCCGCTCTGCCAGCTGAACTATCGAAGGAGCAGTACATTAAGTAAGTGTAGAATGTGGGTTTAATAAATATTGTCTGTTGCTTGTGAGCAAGCTTGGCATCGTGAAAATGATACAAATCCTTCGAACCGGAGTTGAACCAGCGACCTAAGGATAGCCATCATACTGTATCTACAGTCCTCCACTCTGCCAGCTGAGCT